>NC_053158.1:65929450-67324450 GCF_016835505.1 Polypterus senegalus
ACACCAGCAAATCCACCTCTGAATGGCTGAAGAAAAACAAAATGAAGACTTTGGAGTGGCCTAGTCAAAGTCCTGACCTGAATCCAATTGAGATGCTATGGCATGACCTTAAAAAGGCGGTTCATGCTAGAAAACCCTCAAATAAAGCTGAATTACAACAATTCTGCAAAGATGAGTGGGCCAAAATTCCTCCAGAGCGCTGTAAAAGACTCATTGCAAGTTATCGCAAACGCTTGATTGCAGTTATTGCTGCTAAGGGTGGCCCAACCAGTTATTAGGTTCAGGGGCAATTACTTTTTCACACACGGCCATGTAGGTTTGGATTTTTTTTTCTCCCTAAATAATAAAAACCATCGTTTAAAAACTGCATTTTGTGTTATATTTGACTAATGGTTAAATGAGTTTGATGATCAGAAACATTTTGTGTGACAAACATGCAAAAGAATAAGAAATCAGGAAGTGGGCAAATAGTTTTTCACACCACTGTAAATCAGTATTGTACAAATTTCTACTCTTTCATGTTTAAACCTCATAGGGTTGTTTGTTTCATGCTATATTCAGTATGTTATCTTGGGCAATCTACAGTATAAATTAATCCCATGTTCTTGTTAAAATTACATTTGCGATTGTCACCGTCTTCTGGAGAGAGCACATATAAAAATAGTGTTGTCTTTTTACAATGTTTAAACAAACTGAAGATTAACTGAGGTTTTCAACCAGTGATGTCAAAAACTTGTACAGTTTATCCATCTTCAAAATGGTGAAAACAAGTAGTTCTTTCTTTCAAGCCAATGTTTATTCAGCTTTTTCCCGTTTCATTAGCTTTTTCTGTGAGGCATATAGTCAGGTGCCTGACACCGTGCATGTTGAAGCTGAACATCTGTTTTGCTTTTTGGTGCTTCCAATTGGATGCTTTTTTTACAGGAAAAAAAGAATTTGGTAGCCCCAGCCCCCATTCTAAGATTTAAATGGTGACAGATGGTCGTTAACTATCAGTCACACTTCCCTCTTCAGATATGGCTCGATAATTTATCCACTCACTACTTGTTTGTACTATGGAATTCCATCTATCACTGCAAAATGACCTATACGTTTTACTGGTTGTGAAGCTTAAAAGAATAATAATAGTTTAACAAATAAATGTATTTCTTAGAAATATTTTTTTTTTAAACTGGCAGCAACTTAGTTACTATTTTTTTAAATGTGTTTTCTGTTAAAGCAAGAAATAGGTTCCGGCATGAAATCCTTGGCCATTTTTCACAGAGAGAATGTAATCAGTGGAGTATTTTTATGGCCTGGAAAACTTGAGGTCTACTTTTCCACAGCTCATAACTGAAATAGTGTTCTCATTTCTTACAACATGAATAGTGCTTAACATAAAAGTGCAATTTTATGTTCAGTCTGTCATGCTGGTAAAAGACACTTTGTTTCCACATTAAATAATTTTAGGTTGTTTGGGTGCAACATTGCGAAATGTATGTGTTTTCATGCCTTTATCTGGGAAATGAGCATAAAACATACATAGCTACTCTTGAAGTCTGTAATATGAAACAATAATAGGTTGCAATATTACCAAAATTTTATTGAATGTCCAGAAAGGTGAAGAAAGGTGTGAACACTGTAGCTCATGTGATTGAGACACTGTCAATAGTTATGAATCTTGTTTACATGGTTTTTGAATAGCCTTTGATCACTGCTACCAGGACATGGTTCACCTTCTGATTTGTTCACCTTCTGATTTTTCCAATGGATGGGCAAGTGAAGTATACACACACAATCCAAAGACTTGCCTTTTGAGAACTCATTCTTTTTTAAGTCACTATCAAATCTTTTGATTCATTAAATGTTTCTCATATCTTTGTTAATCACCTTTGTCCTCTTGATGCCTTACTCATTTTCTTAGTAGTATCATTTAAAATCAAGGTGAACCGCAAGTTTCTTGTTTCCATCTACAAATAATCCAAGTGATGAAACAACATTGCATGTAACTCTTAAAATAAAAAACCTGTTGCAGATATGAATCTGTTAAGCCACAATGAGCAACTTTAGCCCATTTTTTTAATTCATTAAAAATGTATTTCTTATTGTGTATGTTTTGGTATACTGTGTACAGGAATGTGAAAAAGTATACTGTTAATGATGCATTAATGTGTAAGGATAGCCCTCTGTGATATTTAGGCTGGACTGGTGTGATTTGACTGTCGACTCTAGGAATATCAGCTAATGGAGTTTGTACATTATCCCCATGTCTTCATTGATTTTCTGAATGTGTTAGATTAATTGATGATTCCAAATTGTGTGTGTGTGTGTCTTTGTGTCAGAGTGGGCCTTGTGATGGACTGGTGCCCTGTCCAGGGTTGTTTTCTGCCTAGTGCTGTAAGCAGGTGGTTTAAAAGAGGCTGGAGCTTTATTTGGATTAAGCAGGCCGCAAAAAGTTCCGTGCATTTTTTGCCCTTTTGCAATTTAATGCCTAATATATATACAGTAATCCCTCGCTATATCGCGCTTCTACTTTCGTGGCTTCACTCTATCGCGGATTTTAAATGTAAGCACATCTAAATATATATCACAGATTTTTCGCTGGTTCGCGGCTTTCTGTGGACAATGGTTCTTTTAATTTATGGTACATGCTTCCTCAGTTTGTTTGTTTCCCCAGTTGATTTCATACAAGGGACGCTATTGGCAGATGGCTTAGAAGCTACCCAATCAGAGAATGTATTACATATTAACTAAAACTCCTCAATGATATAAGATATGCTTCCCGCACGGTGCTTGATTGTTTGCTTCTCTCTATCTCTCTCACTCTCTCTGCGCCTGATGGAGGGGGTGTGAGCAGAGGGGCTGTTTGCTTAGAAGATACGGACGCTCCTCTACAAAATGCCGCTTTATCGGTGCTTCTGCATACTTAAAAGCAAGTATTGATTTTTTGATTGTTTACTTTTCTTAGCGAGCGCGCTCTCTGACATTCTCTGCTCCTGAAGGCTCCTTTGAAGAGAAGATATGTTTGCATTCTTTTAATTGTGAGAAAGAACTGCCATCTCAGTCTTGTCATGGAGCACAGTTTAAACTTTTGACTAAAGGGTGTTATTTCATGTCTAGAGGGCTCTAATAATGTTAACAGTGTGGGAGAGTTTATAAGGGCTTAAAATTTATAAAAATAACCATACAAACATATGGTTTCTACTTCGCGGATTTTCACCTATCGCGGGGGGGTCTGGAACGCAACCCCCGCGATCGAGGAGGGATTACTGTATATATATGCAGCCCTTAAAGAACTCTGTGTATTTGTTATTTCTTTAATGAATATTGAGTATGCTTCTGTCACTACATTTCTTTTGTCGAAAAAGTAAGAGCACAGCTGAATGTAATTTGTGGAAGTATTTTTTAAAATTGACCTAATGAAAGGTAACAAGCAAAAACTGTTTCATTTGTAGATGTCCTCTCCTGTCAGCACTCAACCAATAGCCACCTGTATTTACTGGGTACAAAGAGAAAGGATGAACAGGTGAATTTTGCTTATTTTGACAAAACATTCCGGGTCAGGTGTGCCTCTGCAAAGCCTTCCTCTGTAGTGTAATCAATTGCCTAATTTAACTCTTGAGTTTGCACCTCTGCCTACAGAACATCTTGAGCAACAAAGCCTTAAAGGCAAAAAGTAAAACAACTATATTAAATGGAGAGAGAAAATGTATGCTGATGTAAACTATTGTTATTTTTTATCAGCTTTAGTCAATGATGATGACACCATCTTATGCTATCACATGTTCTACATAAACAAGATCGATACTTTATTAATCCCCAAGGGGAAATTCACATACTCCAGCAGCAGCATACTGATAAAAACATTAATTAAATAGTGATAAAAATGCAGTGCAAGTTAAAAAATGCAGGGTGGAGAGTGCAAGGCAGGTATAACAAACGATATCATTGTATAATGTTAACGTTTACTTACCCCCCAAAGGGTGTAATTGAAGAGTCGCAAAGGGTGTCAATGTCGCATGTTAAGGAGGCTTTTTGTTTCTGCAGTTATATTTTTGAATAAAAGCGCAATTGTTATGTTAGATTTGTACCTTTTGTGAAAGTATTTCTGTGATACTTCAGGCTTCATACATTATATAGTTTATGCCTACATTTTGTCATCTACTAGTAGAATATAAAAAACGTTTCTGTTTACACAGATTACTGTAGAAACGGAACAGGCATGAAATGTGTGTGTTCCAAACAACAATCTATTATTTACACTCTAAAACTCCACTTCACTCCCAGAAAATCAATCAAGGCATGAGCTGGGAGAAGTTTGTGCACGTTCTAAGTCGTTGGGGGGGATAGAATAGCTGGCTGCTTGCAGCCTGATTTTTATCAGCACATTTAGATGACAAAAGACGCTGGTGGAGAGCTGTGAACGATTTTAAGAAGCGATTTAAGGTGAGACGGATTTACATGTTTTTTCGTAGGCTCTGGTAATTCTAGTGTTAAAGCCTGTGACAAGACCGTGTGTCCTATGTGTTAATTAGACAATTAGTTCTTGAGGTACTAGTTTCTGTTGTTTGCTTTTGTTAAGCATTCTGCTTGTAATAGAGTAATGAGCAAAATGACACCTTTTATTTGAGGCAATTCATACCCCTTCTTCAGGCAAGATTTAAACTTTGCTTGTAGTAGATGAAACTGCTTTTTTGCCCCTTCATGTGTCCGTAAACTACTGCAACTCACTGTTATTCAGTAAATGGTAAGACCACAATAAAAACTAACATGGTGGTTTACCTGAAGCAGAGCTGGGCAGCAGTGATGTATTTTTCTGTATTTGGGAATAACCTCACTGAATTTTTATTGGTTTTTCACATTTTACTAGATGACTAATTTTCCCATGTTATTATCTTGAAATTAACTTTTATACCATGGTAAGCAAATCATTGGCAGCTGGTCTCTGTACAGTACTGTTTTGATCCACTTAGAGACTTAAAACCACAAGTCATGCCGACTATTTAAAGCCAGTGATGCAGATAATTTGCCTTTGTTACACCGCTTACTTTTATACTCCTGTGTGCCACTGCTGTGTAGCAGAGCACAAGGGGATAGATAGACTAGCTTTTTAACTGTTAAAAGTGAGAAGTGGACTGTTGGAAGATGAATGTAGTAGTGATTTTTATATGTTCACCATTTGTAAATATGTATGGAATACTCACACAAGGCTGTGAAGTTCAAATTAAGTTTTATAATTATAATGAATCATGGTATACACACAGTTTATAATGAACAACAAAACAATTACAGTACTAATTAAGGTCTGCATATCAGTCTGTGTTTTCGTGTGTGACTTCATATGTCATATTAGTATATTTAGTCATCGCTTTATTAGATGTATGAGGGGTATGTGTTTAGTTATTCCTCTTTGAGCACCACTGGTTATTTAGCTTCTAGTTGAGTGACTGTAGCCTGCCGTCTGCTGTGTATAAGCTGGGTCTGCCACTGCTGATTACTTTGGCAATCTTTTTGTTTTGAACCAGAGGATCGCCTTATTGTTTTGATGTTGGTACTTGTCCATGTCATGTGTGAAAGCTTCAGGAGGGTTGCTGTGAACTCAGACAGTGCATCTTGGCCTGTTCTCCATCACAGCTGCATACGTAGTTTGCCTAACAGTTTTAAATTGCATCATATCCACAGGTAATGCTACCACTAATCTGGTTATGAATTTTACAATCTAATCCTTATATAATTATAGTCTGTGTATTTTTAAGTTAATATCAATTAATAAAAGGAAAATGGATAAAAACAATTAGCTAATGCTTTCATAGGCAAGTTAACTCCTGACTTCATAATCCTCTAAGTGGTAACTGATTCTGTTAGGAGCACTAAAATGAATGCAACTTACCAAATCATTAAAGAGGGCTATATTTGCTTCTTATGTAGACTAGATTTTTTTTTTGTAATTTGTTTCTGTTGGTTGATCCCCACCATCTTTCTTTCTTGTGTCAAACAGTGCCATTACATATTCTTATCTTGAAAATGATGCTCAAGCATTTTTTGATCAACAATTTGTCTGAATCTGGTAGGGTGGCTTACTCCATGGTTTTCCAATAATCTATATATTTTTTTCCGTTTATATATAATTCTTTATATTGAATGAAAGTATTTAATATTCTTTTACATTGGGTTGCTGTTCCTTCCAGATGTGGCATGTATTTCTTCTGAGGGCCTCTGGAAATTTTGTTGATCTTAGTATTACTGTTTATTTGTATGCTTAAAACCAACCTAGGCCAATTTTCTCTGTTTTTTTTTATAAAACTGGGCCCTTCAAGCTACTATACTTTTCATTCCTGATCATTTGAATTGCTTTTAGTGCAACCAATGAAACCATAATTGGTTATAGAAATAGTTGTTAATTATTACTTTCCTTTTGTTTTTACGCTATATGGTTCAGTTATGCTACATTTTGTAAATAATACTGGTGGATTGTCTCTTTGAAATAGTAAGAACTAGTTTTAACTAGACATGCATTTCATGAGTAAAATGTAATGTTTAAATAACAACAGAGTTTCAAAAACTTTGTAGTGGCATTTTTAAATGTTATGAAAATAATTGTGTAAATGTGGCCTTATAAAAAATGCAAGCTAATAGGTTTGTTTTTGGTTAGCATTGTTCTCTCTAGTCTGCATTTTTTTCACTCTCTTTTTCTAAAAACAAACTGATTAAACTTGTGGAATTATTTTTATAGTTCATTGCCTTTTATGCTAAACTAGAAAATTACCCGCGCTTTGCAGCAGAGAAGTAGTGTGTTAAAGAAGTAATAAAAAGAAAAGGAAACATTTTAATAATAACGTAACATAAATTGACAATTGTTTTGTCATTGTCATGAGTGTTGCTGGCATATATCTATCTATCTATATCTATATCTATATATATATATATATATATATATATATATATATATATATATATATATATATATATATATAAAAAGGCAAAGACCTCACTGACTGACTCATCACTAATTCTCCAACTCCCCGTGTAGGTAGAAGGCTGAAATTTGGCAGGCTCATTCCTTATAGCTTACTTACAAAAGTTAAGCAGGTTTCATTTCGAAATTCTACGTGTAATGGTCATAACTGGAACCTATTTATTCGTCCATATACTATAATAGACTTCTGCTCCCTGGCCGTGGGAGGCCAATTTAGTGCCTGCCCATATAAGGCCGTCCGTCAGCGGCAATCCAATAGAAACACTGCTGCTAAATATTCACGGGTGAAGGACTGTGCTTATGCAGACGAAGATGAGATGGTCAGGGTGGTGTTTGGCACAAACTCAGCGAAACTGCGAGAGAAACTTTTAAGTGCCGGGTCGTAGCTAACATTAAATACAGCCGTGGACATCGCACGAGATGGCACCAGCACAGCTGGGAACTTTCGATGCATGTACACCGAGCAGCTCACGTGAACTGACGCAGTGCACAGACAAAAAGCAACAGTTCCAAAGAGTGCTGAACAAAAACCGAATTACACAATTGAGAAGGCAGCAAAAAAATATGAAGCGTGTGACACATGCAAACATGTTCATAAGTGCAGCTACTGCGGAAACAAAGCACACGGTGGAAAAAGTCAATGTACCGCTAAAGGAAGACAGTGGGGGGGGGAAAAAAAAACAGTGCATGCAGTGTGTCACGTCTCAGATAAAGAGGAAGATGAGCTGTTTATTGATGCAGTAAGAAACGAATCGATGAATGAAACCTGTTATCTTTACAACGATTGACAAACACGGAATGTAACTTGAACACATCCTACAAATATGAGCCTGATTGAAAGAAATAATGATAATCAAATCCTTGATGACAGCAACACTCCTAACACTCACAAAACAATTACTGTATATTGACAATCCTGTTACGTTATTTTTAAAATGTTCCCCTTTCTTTTTCATAACTTCTTTAACACACTACTTCTCCGCTATATATATATATATATATATATATATATATATATCTATCTCCCGATCTACATACTCTCAAATAGACAAACCACACACCGTGGCGCAATGGAAGAGGCTTCGCCTGTAGTGCCGACGACCGAGGTTTGATTCCCGAGAGGGGGTGCACTGAGTATGTACGCCTGATGACCCCAAAATTAGGGCGAAACACGTGTCGCATACTTTTTGCATTATTTCACAGTAAAACATACATATATATACACACACACACATACATATATATCAGCGCTTCCCGATTCATTTTGCCCTCGCATCCCCTTGGTTTGAGACGTATGAAAAATATGCAGTTAACACAGAAAGACAGATCACCAACTGAAGCTTTATGAATACTTTATTCGCCATCAATGATTGTTTTGGTAAAGCCATACTCGGTGTAATCATTAGATGAACGGTAAAAAGTAAGAGCGAGGGGAGGGTGACTTATTGAGGCACGCAGGCGAAACCACAATAGCACGCCGGCTCGATGTAGTGGCGTCAACTCGATCTGAATTGCGCGATCACATTCGAAAAAATATATCTTTTCAAGTTCTATTTAGTCGACACAAATATCTTTGGTTGGAATGTAAGGCGAATTTACTCTTTACATTTCTATGGTGAAGAAAAATTTATGCAATGATGCCTACATTTTACTTACATTCCTACCAAAGATATTTCTGTCGACTAAATAAAAATTCCTTCTATTTAAAATTTAAATAGAACTTGAACAGATACGATAGTTCATAATATACACGCAGACTTGCACGTAAGAGCGGGAGTCATCTGTTTGAACAAGCAGCGTATTGCACTGATACGAAATAGCCTGCCCATTTAATTATTTAGGAATGGATAAATAAATTAAGATTTCGTACAAATAATGTTTTTCATTTTTCTTCCTCGATGGATTCTGGCACCCCCAGCAACAGTTGCTCACACCCCAAAGAGTGTGTATATATATATCTATACTAATAAAAGGCAAAGCCCTCACTGACTCACTCACTCACTGACTCATCACTAATTCTCCAACTTCCCGTGTGGGTGGAAGACTGAAATTTGGCAGGCTCATTCCTTACAGCTTCCTTACAAAAGTTGGGCAGGTTTCATTTCGAAATTCTACGCGTAATGGTCATAACTGGAAGCTATTTTTCTCCATATACTGTAATGGAGTTGAGCTTGAAAGCCGTGGGGGCGGAGTTTCGTGTGACAACATCATGCCTCCCACGTAATCACGTGAACTGACTATCAACGCAGTACGTAGAAAACCAGGAAGAGCTCCAAAAAGCGCTGAAGAAAACATGCATTATATAATTTGAGAAGGCAGTGAAACAATAACCGAGCGAGTGACATATACAACCATATTCATGAGTGCTGCTACTTCGGAAACAAAGCATGGTGTAAACCTAAAGTTTAAATTAAGTTCATGGACAGGCTGCCGCTGGCGTTTGTCATGTCCACGGGTAATGCGGGATACAAGTTTAATGAGAGGACGCAAGATATAAATGAGAGTTTTGATCACTTTGTAACTAAGTTAAAATTGCAGGTGAAGGGCTGTGCTTATGCAAATTCCGAGAGACTGTGTTTGTGGGGGATTGACAGTTAAGGCGGGTGGGAGAGTCACGTCATCATCTCCCCTCCCATTCACCTCATTTCACTGTGAGCTGAGCTCCGTAGCTAACGCACGCAGTGTTACGGAAGCGACTTTGTGATGCTGCCACCAAATACAGAAAAATCCACAAGTTAATACACACGCTGTCTCTACAGTTTCTCCACACTGAATCCTCCAGGCACTACTTACAAAAGGTTATATTGACAATCGTGTTACGTTATTTTTAAAATGTTTCCTTTTCTTAGCACAAGCACAGCTGAGAAGCTTCGATGCATGTGCTCCATAACGCGTTAAAAAATCACGCATTTAATCACACTTTGCAATACAAGCAAAGGGGAACTTATGTCAATGCATGATTTCATGGTACACCGATTACATTGATAGTAATTGTGTAGCTATTAGAGACTTGCTTTACTGTTCAGGTACCCATTTCCTTTATTTAATCCTCGGCTTGTATGTTATTTTTTGCTTGTTTATTACGACTATTTAGATATTTATTGATTCCCTTCTTTAGCTGACTGCCTGCTCATATAAGATGCTTTGCTGTTTTTTTGTGAAACAGCCTTTACACAGCTTCTCTGCTGTTTTATAAACGAAAGACATATAAAGCCATCACCTCAATTGTGTAATGCGTTTTTTGAACAGGTTTGATGCATGGAAGTGATCACTCGTACTGCGTTCAGTCAGTTCACGTGAGCTGCTCTCTTGTGTGATGTTGTGATGTCCACGGCTTTATTTAATGCTAGCTAAGACCCGGCACTTTAAAGGTTTTGGCTGCACTCCGGTTGTAATATGACAAAGCTGCGCAAGCTCACTCTTGAGAATGCAACGTATAGTTGTCCAGGAGAAAAGCAATCTTTGGGAGCTCTTCCTTCTTTTCTATGTACTGCGGTCACAGTCCGTTCACGTGATTACCAGCAATATCTGTCCATTAATTGTTGTGCTATTGCCAATGCACAACAGAGGAAAGGAAAACAAAACCTCTAGATATCTGGAGCTCCACAATCAATTGTAAGAGAGAAAATCTCATGAAGATGAAGTCATGACTTATTCCTTGTTGTATGAGTAACAGTTCTGAATGCACATTTATTTGCAAACCTAATGCTCCTCATAACATTGATTTATTTTTGCTTCATTCACCCAGTTGAAAGAAAGTGGATCCATTTTAATCCTGTTCTTATTACATGAGGCATTGGTTATTTTCTGTGTGGGTCATTATTAAATTGTATGGCATTTAATTACTATGCAATTTGGTGACTGCACTTGATACTATCCTCTTGCTATCTGCTCATTTGTCTTGTCTTTTCTACTTCTCAGACGAAGACTGATCTCCCAACGCTCTTCTTTGGAGACTCTGGAGGACATTGAAGAAAATGCTCCCCTGCGCAGGTAGTAACTTTAGGAGCATTAAAGCGCAGACATGATTTATTTTAAATACTATTTTTATTATCATTTTTATATATATTATGCTATTTATTTTAAATAACTAAATAGATATGAATATTGTTATTTGTGAGTTGAATTTGTAAAACTAAGGAATAATGCATTATTTTTGTGCTTAAAGTAATGTTTCTATGTCATGGTTTGGTTTGTCTTACAGATTAATGGAACTTCCAGTAAGAATTCATAATTATGAATATGTAGAGTGGTGGATTTTTAAATGTATCTTGACTTTTTCAATATGCTAAAAATTCTTTCTGTATTTGAACAAAACTGTCTCTCTCTTGATCATAAACCAAAACTCTTCATGTACAGTCAGGTCCATTACTATTTGGACAATGACACAATTTTCATACTTTTGGCTCTGCATAGCACCACAATTAATTTGAAATAAAGCAATCATTATGTGATTCAAGGGTAGATTGTCAACTTGACAGATTAAAGGGTTTACCAATAATATTGAATAACAGCCATTTTTCTGCATAGCCCACCATTTCATTGGGTTCAAAAGTATATGGACATTTGACTGACAGGCTGTTACGTAGCCAGGTTGGTGCATTTCACTCATTATTTCATTAACTATTAAGCTGGTTAAAGGTCTGGAATTGATTCAAATTGTGGAATTTGCATTTGGAAGCGGTCGCTGTGATCTCTCAATATGAGGTACAAAAGCTGCCCATGCAAGTAAGAACAGTCCATCATTAGGCTGAGAAACCAAAACAAGCACTTTAAAGAAAGTAGAAACACAAGGAGTGTTCAAATCAACAATCTAGTATATTCTTAAAAAGGAAGAATGCACTGGTTAACTTGGCAGAAAGTCTGGAAAACCACAGCAGACAGCTGTGCTTGATGATTGCAGAATTCTGTCCTTGGTGAAGAAGAACCCCTTCACAACATTCGCCCAAACCAAGAACACTCTGTGGGAGGCAGACCTATCACTGACAAATTCTACAATCAAGAGAAGACTTCATGAAAATAAAGACAAGATGGTTTACCACAAGATGCAAACCACTGGTAAATCTCAAAACATAGGAACTACTAATAATGCTTTTACAGAAAACATTTTTAAAAGCCTCTCCAGTTCTGGAACAGTATTCTTTGGACAAAGGAAACTAAGATCAATATATAGGTGCTGGTCATAAAGTTAGAATATCATGACCAAGTTGATTTATTTCAGTAATTCCATTCAAAAAGTGAAACTTGTATATTAGATTCATTCTTTACACACAGACTGATGTATTTCAAATGTTTTTTTCTTTTAATTTTGATGATTATAACTGACAACTAATGAAAGACCCAAATTCAGTATCTCGGAAAATTAGAATATTGTGAAAAGGTTCAATATTGAAGACACCTGGTGCCACACTCAAATCAGCTAATTAACTCAAAAAAACCTGCAAAAGCCTTTAAATGGTCTCTCAGTCTAGGTTTGTAGGCTACACAGTCATGGGGAAGACCGCTGACTTGACAGTTGTCCAAAAGACGACCATTGACACCTTGCACAAGGAGGGCAAGACACAAAAGGTCATTGCTAAAGAGGCTGGCTGTTCACAGAGCTCTGTGTCCAAGCACATTAATAGAGAGGCGAAGGGAAGGACAAGATGTGGTAGAAAAAAGTGTACAAGCAATAGGGATAACCGCACCCTGGAGAGGATTGTGAAACAAAACCCATTCAAAACTGTGGGGGAGATTCACAAACAGTGGACTGCAGCTGAAGTCAGTGCTTCAAGAACCACCACGCACAGACATATGCAAGCCATGGGTTTCAGCTGTCGCATTCCTCGTGTCAAGCCACTCTTGAACAAGAGACAGCGTCAGAAGCATCTCACCTGGGCTAAAGACAAAAAGGACTGGACTGCTGCTGAGTGGTCCAAAGTTATGTTCTCTGATGAAAGAAAATCTATGGGGTATTGTGAAGAGGGAGATGCGATACGCCAGACCCAACAATTCAGAAGAGCTATAGGCCACTATCAGAGCAACATGGGCTCTCATAACACCTGAGCAGTGCCACAGACTGATCGACTCCATGCCACGCCGCATTGCTGCAGTAATCCAGGCCAAAGGAGCCCCAACTAAATATTGAGTGCTGTACATGCTCATACTTTTCATGTTCATACCTTTCAGTTGGCCAACATTTCTAAAAATCCTTTTTTTGCATTGGTCTTAATTGATATTCTAATTTTCAAAAATACTGAATTTGGGACATTCATTAGTTGTTAGTTATAATAATCAAAATTAAAAGAAATAAACATTTGAAATACATCAGTCAGTGTGTAATGAATGAATCTAATATACAAGTTTCACTTTTTGAATGGAATTACTGAAATAAATCAACTTTGTCATGATTTTCTAATTTTATGAACAGCACCTGTATACCAGAATGTTAGAACATGGTGAAGGTAGTTTTATTGCATGACCATGTATGGCTGTGTCAGTCACTAGGGTTCATTAATGGTATGACTGCTTGCAAAAGTAGCAGGATGGATTCTGAAGTATACAGAGCTATACTATCTGCTCAGATTCAGCCAAATGCTGCAGAACTAATCAGACATCACTTCACAGTACAGATGGTCAATGACCCAAAACATACTGTGAAAGTAAACCAAGTGCTTTTCAAAACCAGGAAGTGGAATGTTCTTCAATGGCCAAGTCAGTCAACTGACCTCAACCCAATTGGACATTCATTTCAGTTCCTGAGGACAAAACTGCTGGCAGAAAGTCCAACAAACTAGCAGCAACTGAAGACAGATGCAGTAAAGGACTAGCAAAGCATCACTAAAGTGAAAACACAGCACATGGAGATGGCCATGGGTTCCAGACTTCAGACAGTCATTGACTGTAAAGAATTTTCAGACAAATATTGAAAATGATCATTATATTTATGATTGTTAGTTTTTCCAAATACCTTTGAGCCCCTGAAAATAGAAGGACCATTTATAAAAATGTCTGTCTTTCCAAAACAGCTCATAAAATATTTTTGTTAAGCCCCTTGAATTAAAGCTGAAAGTCTATACTTCAGTTACATCTTGATTGCTTTGTTTCAAATCCATTGTTGTGGTGTGGTGTGTCACTGTCCAAATACTTATGGATCTGACTGCATGGCATTTTCTGAACCTTGCACTTATTGACTCAGAAGAAGTTGCATACAATGTATTGCCGTATAAAATAAGAGAGAGGCAAATAAGATACCATTTGATTGTCCACTTGAATACTGTGTTTTATATTACCATTTTAAAGTAACTGTTGTGTAACCAAAATATAATTTTGTAAGCTTTTATACTCTTCCTATAATACATGAAACAGGATGTAAATTGCATTTTAATAATTCGGATAATTCAAATTCAAAATGCATTTGCATTGCAACAAGTTCCTCCTACTCCCATTCAACAAAAATACTCTTTGTTTCAAATAGCTGCTGAATACTAACTAGCTTATTAGGTTTCTGTAGGAAATAATGTATTATATTGCACAACTAAAATATCTGAGTGATACATATACATTAAATGAGTCACCAAGTTTGTTTCAATTTGAAAGTTAAAAGTAGTGGAAAATAAGTATTTGTTCTGGGAACAGACAAACAACTATCTTGTTCTGAATTCAGTCTTTTCTCCACTGATAATGATCTAAGCTAACATAGACTTTATCACTTAGATATTTTGAAGAGTGATATTTTTACAAGGTGCCTGCAAAGAAAGTTTGTTTATTCCTCATCAGAATGTTCTGCAATCAACTGGGGTCTTTGTATTTATTTATGTATTTATTTATTTTAATTTAAGGTGCCGCACTCTATCAGGTTCACCAAGACCAAAGAACTTTAAGAAAGTCCACTTCATCAAGAATATGAGACAACATGACACCAGAAGTGGCAGGTAGTGGAAATTAAATGTTTTGTGCTACTTAGTTCCACAATTTTTGAATCATTCAGCATACTGTTAACATACTCTAGCAACCAACTTATTTATTTGGTAGGTATGGTTGGGTGGCAGGGAAGTAGATCTCCCGGTCCTGTTCAAAGGAGTGACATGTCATTGGAGTGACATAACGAAGGAGTGAAGCCTCAGATACAAATTTCAAAGGAGTGACAACCACCCAACCAACCGTCCAAGTGGTAGGTGAGGCGACACCGATTGTTTTGGCAAGCATACTTTCAGTTGTGTGTGGTAGGTGACTCATTATGTCACTCCAATAAAATGTCACTCCTTTAATACGGTATTTATGTCACCCCTTTGTTATGTCAATCATATGAAGTGTCACTTCTTCGATACAGACCCAGATCTCCACAGTTGTAAATTCTTCAACACAGTCCAACAGAAAATTCTGTTAAAATGTTGAAATGTTATTGTGTTGCAAAATGAAATCTTCTTGCAATTACTTTTTTTTTTGTCATTGATTAACAGCAAAAATTTGGTAACTGTAAAAACAAAATTCAACTTGTTTTGAATTGAATTATATAAAGATGAGATGTTAAATAACTACTTTTTTTTAGCAACTCTAACTTTAATGATATACTTTGCTGTCCAGACTTTTTAAATAAGTTCTAATTTGAGACCAGTTATTAGACATTTCTACTGTTGAAAGTTAAATCTGAAATTTCTGAATGGATGATTATCTGGCGATGGGTCACTAAGGGGGCGGCACGGTGGCGCAGTGGTAGCGCTGCTGCCTCGCAGTTAGGAGACCCGGGTTCGCTTCCCGGGTCCTCCCTGCGTGGAGTTTGCATGTTCTCCCCGTGTCTGCATGGGTTTCCTCCGGGCACTCCGGTTTCCTCCCACAATCCAAAGACATGCAGGTTAGGTGGATTAGTGATTCTAAATTGGCCCTAGTGTGTGCTTGGTGTGTGGGTGTGTTTGTGTGTGTCCTGCGGTGGGTTGGCACCCTGCCCTGGATTGGTTCCTGCCTTGTGCCCTGTGTTGGCTGGGATTGGCTCCAGCAGACCCCCGTGACCCTGTATTCGGATTCAGCGGGTTAGAAAATGGATGGATGGATGGATGGGTCGCTAAGGTTTCGGGGGTAGCCTTGGAAAGAACAAAGCTTATTACAACAATCTGACAAGAACCGGCCATTCAGCCCAACATAGCTTGCCAGTCCTATCCAGTTAATTTGTCTAAAAAACATCAAGTCTAGTTTTTAAAGTCCTTCAAGTTTGTCTACCATGCTACTTGGTAGCTCATTCCAAGTGTCTATGGTTCTCTGTGTAAAAAAAACTTCCTACTGTTTGTGCGAAATTTACCCTTAACAAGTTTCCAACCATGTCTCTATGTTCTTGATGAACTCATTTTAAAATAAGTCTCAGTCCACTGTACTAATAAACTTCATAATTTTAAACATGTCACCTCTTAGTCTTCTTTTGCTTAAACTGAAAAGGCTCAGCTCTTTTAACCTTTCTTCATAATTCATCCCTTGTAGCCATACAATGAGCCTTGTCTCTCTTCTCTGGACATTTTCTAGCACTGCTATGTCCTTTTTGTATCCTGTGCACCGTACTGCACACAGTACTCCAGATGAGGCCTCACCAGTGTGTTATAAAGCTAAGCATAACCTCCTTGGACTTGGACTCCACACATCATGCTACAGTAACATTCTGTTTGCCTTCTTAATGGTTTTTGAACACTGGAAGTTGGTAGCGTAGAGTCCATTAATACTCCTAAATCCTTCTCATAAGGTGTACTCTCGATTTTCAGACCTACCCACTGTGTACGCTAACCTAAAATTTTTATTCCTTTATGTGTAATATTTTACATTTACTGAGATGAAATTTCATGTGCCACAAATCTGCCTATGCCTCTATGGTGTCCAAATCATTCTGCAATGATTTAACAGATTCCAAATTATCTGCCAATCCACCTATCTTGGTATCATCTTCAAACTTAACCAGCTTGATACTTATAAATGGTTTAGATTGTAATATATTTATTAAAAATACCAGCGGCCCTAGCACTGACCCCTGTGGAGCACCTCTCTTAACATCAGCCAATTAAGGAAAGGTCCCTTGCTTCCTTTGTTTGTGCCAATTCTGCACTAATCTACAAACATCACCCTGAACTCCCACTTCTTTTAGTTTGATTCTTAACCTCTCATGTGCCACCTTATCAAATGCTTTCTGAAAATCAAGATGATAAATATCATAAGCTGCACTTTGATCATATCTTTTTATTGCTTACAGAATTCTAGCAAGTTGATAAAGCACAACTTTCCTCTTCCGAACCCATGCTGACTATTCAGAAAAACTCCTGTACTTATCATATGCTGCTCAATCTTATGCTTAATAATTCCTTCCATTAATTTTCCTGTTTTGCACTTTAAGCTTACTTGCCTATAGTTGCTTGGATCTGCACGGTCACCCCTTTTATATAATGGGATAATATTTGCCATTTTCCAGGGTTTATATATGTTTTTGCTAGCCTCCTTAAGAATTTGTGGGTAAATATTATCTTTCCTGGTGATTTGTTTCATTTCAGCCTTTTTAATCTGAGCAGTATTTCTCCCTCTATAGTTTCTAAATCACTCAGAACCTCCATAGTAGTCCCATTTACTTAACTATTCCTTGTGCACTTCACCTCCTCCTTGTCTGTTCTTTTATTACTAAACTTCTGAAAGAATCTCTTTAGGGTCATCTTTCCCCTTATCTACTATATTCCACTACAGCTGTCTTTAGCCTTCCTAATATCCTTCTTAATGGTTGCCCTCAAGTTCTTATATGCCCAACAATTCACCTTGGAGTTATTAGTCTTAAACACCATATACAGCTGTTTTTTCCTTTGCAACCTAAATTTCCTATTAATTCCAAATTTTGGTATGTAACTGTCCTGGATTACATGTAAATTATTTTTAAACCTGTTCCACTGCTCCTTGACTGTCTCTGCCTTTAAAAGCTTATCCAAGTCTATCCTACTTAGACTTTGCTGCATTTGCTTAAAATTTGCCCTACCAAAGTTAAACTTAACAATTTTAGTCTTTGTATCTGCACTCTTACAAAACACTGAGAACTGTATTATATTATGGTCACTTGACTCTAATGGTTCAATCGTCTCTACACCCTCAATTCTATCATGATTATTACAAAATACTAAATCCAGACTGGCTTCACCCCATGTTGGTGCTTTAACATACTGTGTTATAAAAACAGTTACTGATTACTTCTTAAAACTCCTACTCTTGTCCTCTGCTATTTGCAAGGTTATCCCAGTTAATATTTGGATAATTAAAGTCCCCCATGACTATGTGAACCTGCCTTTTTAATATTACAAAAAAGATGTGTGTTAAAATTGCTGTCTGCATTGGGTGGTCTAACACCACTATGCTATCCTAATATAAGGCCTCATTCCCAAATGCTTTCCAGGCAAAGCCACATGTCCTCACTAAGAGGGGGCTCATCATCCAACTGAGGAGGATTTGCATTTAAATTCTGTTTGACATAAACAGTAACCCCAACTCCTTTTTGGTTCTCTCTATCCTTCCTAAAAAATGTGTGTTCCTATATGTTATGCTCACACTCATTTTTGTTATTTAGCCAGGTTTCCATTTTTGCTATAATATCATAATTATGCTCTGCTACCTACAACTGTGACTCCCTTGCCTTATTTTTTTGATACTTCTATCAATAAAGCAAGCTATTTTTAATGTTACTCCTTCTACTGTACATTTAAACAGTGAGAGAATTTGCATTACTATGCATTATTTCTGCATTGTTGTTTGGTACTCAGTGTAGAGTACTAAACCTGACTTTCCTAAAATTACTGAACCCCTATTCCGAGTTGAGTTTAAACAATCCTAATTCTGGGGTTGATGCCCCCGGAAAGTGTGCACCCTGTACTTTACACCTTGTAACCGTGACCCACCTATCTCTAAATGTCTGGTCTGGGATCTCCTTCCGTGCCACCTTAGGGGTGTACACTATCTCTCTAAAGGACACTTGGGCCTGTTCTGCTAATTCAATGAGGGCCAGCCTTCTTCTTCTTCAGGTTTGACCCTGAGCTTCATGTGCTGTATCAGCTGGCATCTCCTACAGGTGTAGCCCTCATTGATGACTGGCTACTCCAAGCCATCATCTAAAAAGTCCAGCATAAAACAGGACCTGCTTTGCACTGGCCTCATTATTAAAAATTAATTTAGGATTCCTAAAACTACCTTAAGTTTTTCTTTCTTTTTTTTTTTTAAATATTAAATGATTTAACTAAAATGGTCCAACTAAAAAATGTAAGCCAAAGAAATTTTATTATAGAACTGCTTCAGCTGTTTTACACATTCTGGCCCCTTAAGCTTCTGTAATATTCTCCCTCTCGCCTGCTTTCTGTTTGTCCTTTTATGAGGTTAACTTTAAATTTTCCCTCTTTGTTCTCCTTGTTTGCGCTCCTTATTCGTTACTTGAAAGGTCTGCACTCGCACTGTTTGTATTTCCCTGTATTAATGAACCCTTACGCTGTCGCTCACTTAACTGCTCTACTTCCAGACCACTAAGAACTGTTCAACCTAAGATTAATAAATAAATAAAACTTCTCTGAAACCTTGTAAAAGAGAGAATAAAACTAGCCATGACAAAAACCATCCCACCCTTGCCGGTCACCCAACTGGCTTTGTACCTAGCCAGCACTCTTTTTGTTTTATGGGTAGCAAGGGGCTTCATGGATCTCAACTGGATTATATGGTTACCCACCCATTAGGCACTTGCTGGTGAGCAGGTCCCGGTATCCCTGCTAAGTAAAAAGTTTAATTAAAATATTCATGAGTGACAATATTTGACTATTCTTTGTCTGGCTCCAAACCTTGGACCAATTTCCCAGGGGTACCCCCAACACCAGCATGTATTTCCAGCCCACATAGTTGTAAATATCTCTAGGAGGGGGTACATGAATGAGCATGTATGAAGTCATACTGCAGTTTCAATTGGCTTTTTATTTATCCATTTAAATAACCTTTATGTTAATCACTTAATAATGTGCTACTGTGGGACCTTCTAAATCATAAGATTTCACAGAGCATTCCAACCTCCGCAAGAATGATGCAATTAACATTAGTTTTAGGATTGATTTTAATGTCCAAGGCCATTGCATATTTAACAGCTCCTACTTTTATAAAATTTCAGCTTTAGAAAATGTGTCTTTGCAGAAAGGTTTGTGGATACTAGGTTTGAATCCCCAACTCCTTATTTGTCCATTTGGAATTTTTCATTTCTTCCCAAGGTCTGTAAGAGGGTTTTTTTTTTTTCTCTTATGTAATTTGGTATTCCTTTCCCCATTCTAAAGATTTTTGTTTCAGATTAATTGGCAACTTTGAACTAGCCCAGGGTAAGTATCACTGTTTGCAAGAATGTACCATGCAATAGACACACACCATGTCCAGCTAGTTCTCCCACATTGTACTCAAACCTGCTGGGATAAGTTTGTGATCCCAGTTAATCTGAACTGGTTGAGGCTTGGAAAATTGAAGGCTATTTAAATTGTGTTTTTGTTGTTTGATCCTGCTACATTTTTTTTAATAATACATACAATATTCTAATATGTTTTAAGAAAATAAGATTGTTTGAATGCAGTTGCAGTTTAGTGATGAAGGGTTTAGGTAACAGGCTGTTATCTTTTAAATGAAATCAAAAAAACATTGTATGGTGTCTTATTTTTTAAAGTGAAAATTTGCAGGCAGAATAGATGGACTGTTGTCTAACAGAGTTTAGAATAGGATAATAAAGGAGAGTAAAAGGTTGAAATAACAGCAGTAATATTTGTTTAGAGTGAAAATAAGTAAGTGGCAGTAAGAGTGTATGATTTGATGATTTTAGCTATTGGTGATTGATAGCCAAGAAACGGATCAGTCCTTTTCTGTTTTATATTGCTTCTGTTACAAAAACCACATTCACTACGTGGTTTCCAAAGCATTCAACTTAAGCAAAAGTGTATAGAGCAGAATTTGAGGTTTTATATTTATAAGTGAGATTTTAAATTTATTGCCTTTAATTTTATTTTGTAGGATAGTTCTTATCAGTGGTCGAAGATCCTTCTGTAGTGTCTTTTCAGTACTACCATATCGGAACTGCAGTCAGACTGGGTATGTACTCAAAAATGTTAATTATTGTGGTCACCTTTGCCCTTTAAAATATCTTTAAAAGGTCCTGCTCTTGAAAGTAGCAATTTCTCAGCAAATGTGGATGCCATGTTTTGTGTAGTATAGACAAATGTATTTTAGATTTTATGATCTTGGTTTGAGAAATAAAAAATTGCCCATTGGTATTGTTTCATTGTTGCCCAGTCTGAGAGTTTTGTGCACCTTCTATATCAAATCCTTTCTAATGTTTTAAATATGTTTTTATTATTTTAATATATGTGCTACAATTACTAATCTTCACATTTAATTAGTGTACACACAGAGACAAAATTAATCCAGATTGAATTTAAGAAACCTAGCCAACAGTAATGGATTTCAATTCAGCTGTAATTTTAGACAGGATTCATCTTGAGAAGATGGACTGAAGCAAGGAAAATACATATATGTTGGAGTGTGTATGTTTTAAGAAGTAGCACAACTCCTTTAATGTATCGATCTGGTGCTTTATTATAACATTAAATTGTTTACTGGATCTTAGATTAAAGATTACTTGCCTCAACAAGCTCACAATATCAAACATTGTGTTGTTTACATTGTTAATTTCTTGGTTGTCTTGAATGGGATGGGATGCCATCTTCTAGAATTTACCTATGTCTGCCTTCAACCCCTGGTCCCTCTCATCCTATTCTTAGTTGCTATTGTTACTGTTCTTACATTTGCTTTTTTTGGATTTGCTTTTTCTGTTTGTGACCTCCAACCTTTTTTTTTGGATAAGTCTTTTGCGTTTTGGGGTTGTCTACATCTTTTGTGTCTGATGCCACTCTTCACAAATATTTTTGGGCACATTAAGTTATTGTAAAGATGTAGACGTTAAAAATAAAGTATAAACCTCACCCAAAACATGAACTCCAGATAACTACTGATTTAGAACAATTTTATTTTTGAATCAGAAGTGGGTCTTGGTGATATGGATCAAAATTCGTATCATAATATTTTTGGGCCAAATGTCGATATACAATATGCGTCAATGTTTTTTCTTATACAGTTATCCAGTTCAGTTATATTGTTCTTCTGTTTAATTATATGAATCTAATTGCACAGTAATAACTTGCTATATGCTTTACTTTATAATAGCACAGGCATAAACATAATCTACACATTATCCCAAGAAATGCATAAAAGCAGGAAAGCCAGTTCTCTGAATGTATTTAGGTAGTGTAGGAGTAGGTGCTTTGAATACTTTAGTAGATCTGCTGTCCATAAAAAAAATTGAATATTGAAGCATTTTTATTTTTAATCTGTTTTTTTTTTTTTATTTTATTGATTTTATTTAAAGAAAATATTCCATACAATCAAGTCCAACTTGATAGATCAGAAATCAGACCTCGCTCAAGAGAACGAGGAGAGCCAACAGCACAAGCAACCCTTTAAAAACACAAAGAAAGGAGAAACTGCCTTTTCCCTGATGTAAATGCTTATTCTAACATTTGATTCATTAGGTCTTACCATATTTTGAAAGTTTTGAACAGATCCTCTTAAGTGAGGATTTTCATTTTTTCCAGTTTCAAATCATATACAAAAGTAGTTAACAACTGACCAAAAAAAAAAAACTTCAAAAGAGCATGTTTGAAACATTTTTAATTTTAAGCTGTGTTTTGTGAACAAATAAACCAGGGCAAGAGCAAACAGATCTGCATATAACATTCTTTTGTTCTGTGTCATTCTGTCTGTAGCCACACAATTTCCAAATGATAAATATCACATTTGTTCTTTTTGCTACTAAATTGTTCGAACTGCACTACCCACTTCTGCCTCTGTTCCATCCATTGTTACTAAGCAGGAGATGAGCTTTAGTCACAATGCCCACATTTTCCACTGAGCCCAGAGGGATCCAAGTTATTGGTCATTTTGACCACGTCACTGATCATGCCTGCTACAAAAAGCAACATGACTGAGCAGCATCATGCTGCCGAAGCCATTGTGATATCTCAGTATACAAAACCAACTATTCTGCACTGTTTTTTTGTTTTTTTTTTAAAGTCAGTAAGAACTGAAAAATGAACTAGTAATTTATAATAATGGGACAGAAACTGGGGTGGCCTTGCACATGTTGTTTACTCGGAACTAACAAATCCAAATCATCGTTAGAAAAGGTATAATCTAGGCAGAGACTCGGCGCTAGTCCATCAGAGGACAGGTGGGGAACGTAAACAATGAGGCAGAAACACTGGAGCTTATCTTGGAAACCACGGAACAAAACAAGTGCAAGATGATGTAAGAACTCTGTATACTATATATAGCATTTGTTCTTTTTTTATGCAACATTATATTTTTAAAGCTGCTTTGTGACAATGCTTGTTTAAACCGCTATATATATAAAATGACATGTTAGCTCTAAACAAAGTCAAAACTAATTTCCTTATACACCATAGATCTACAGTAGTGCTTTCTGTCATGTTTATTTGTCTGAAGTTGCCTTGCTACGTCTGCCCACTGCTGTTGACGTCACATGTTGCAGTTGCCCGATTAAATGAAAGTTTAATTAATATATCACAATAGTTTTATTTTCAAGTGATGTGTTAAAAAAACATTGTTCATATTGTGGCACTCAATATATTGCCCAGGCCTAGTAAGAAGGAATACTATTTAAATGGGGGGCGGGACAGGTAAGAGAGTAAAATTTTGCCAAAAAAGATTGTGAACATGCTTGCTGACTGCAAAATATCAGAACTCTTGTTTAATAATTGGGCCAGTGGGAGTGTATTCAGCAATTATTTATTTTTTTTTTTTTTTAACAAATGAACAGAATAGTTTCTGTTGTGATTCTAATACAAATGTTGTATTGGTAGTCTTTGGTTGTTCTTGATTAAATAGTTGCTGCAGATTTTGAATTAACTGTTGGTGCTGTTAGTTCTTATTGTAAACAAGTAAATACAGGTAAATCTCATAGGCCAGACAAAATCAGTTGCAGAATTGTCAAATATGTGCAGACCAGTTATCACACCCTTAATACACAAATAAGAAACTGTTTCAGTGGTTGGGTGTTTGTGAAATGGTGCCAGCCTTTTGGAAAAAATTGATTATCCATATTCAGAATAAACCAATGCTATAGCCAGCAATGTCTTTTTTGAGAAGATCTTTGAATGAACTCCTCTCACAGATTGCACAACTCTCCTGACTGAGGGTGATAATGCTCTGGAGTAGAGTCTGTGACTGGAAAGTGTTTTTTTTTTGGTTTTTTTGTGTCACAGCCTGCAAGAAAGATGTATTTTTACTTTGTCATCCTTAAAAAAAAATATTAAAACCAACACATCACAAGCTGGTAATTGAGAAAAATACTATTTGTTTTTTTAATTTGATTCTTCATTGCTGCACATGCCATAGTATTACTTCCAACAGGAAATGTAATAAAAGAAAAAAAATCCCTATAAAAACAACAGTGTTTCAAGTATAGTGATAGAAATGATTACACAATACAACATTAAAATTCCTTGTTTCTTACATTTCAGTGTAATAGTATAAGCAAAAAAAAAGGTTAGCTTTGCTTGATGTTTGTGATAGAACTGCAACTCATGAAAATGTTGTAGCCCAATGGAAATAAATGTTTCAAAGAATCTACAATCTGCTTAAAAAGAAAGCATACAAAACATAAGGAAAGACATTTATTAAAATGGGATAACCTGAACTACAGTAGAACACTGTTCCTCTGGAAATGGGACTGGTCAATGGCATAATTATCGACATTGCAATCGGTAGAGTTGATTGAGTATGGGGGACCAATAGTGACTGCATAGTTGTTGTTTTGCAGGGCTTTGTTATTAAAATACTTGTTCGCTTGACAAAGGCATAAAAAGTTTAATGGTGTTGTAATACCTACATCTTCATAAAGCTTAGTTTTGACTTGTGAAGCTTACATGCTTAACTTGTCTCAATGATAGTGATCATATATTAATTCAATTCAGTCTCAAGATGAGGGCTAGATTTAATTTTTCCTTTAGGGCCCATCAAATTTTATTTGACGTTACTGGGAATGGCTACGACTTAGAACCTTTAACTTGATATTCTTGTTTAATGTATAATGAAAATTGAAAAAACAAATTACTGATTCATGAAGATTTCTCATTGTACTAGGTACAAAATAATACATTTGATTTTTAAAGCCATTTTCTGTTTCATGATTATCCTGTTTGTGACATCTGCTCTTTTGAGTATTTTCATTTTTGCAGCATTAAATGTAAGAAGATAAGTTGTTTATAGTTATTGCCCTAGTTTTCTCTTTAGGGACATGAAGGTGGAAGGTGGACGCCAGCGTCACCCATCTGGAGGAGTAGGTGCTAAGGAAATGGTGATTGGGCTTGAGGGTGTTGAGCTGGGAGCTGATGGAAAGGTGAGTATTTTCTAGTAAATGTATTTTCTTGTGAAACAGAGTTTTACTTTCACCTGAGGACAGAACATTTTATATTAGTATACAAATGTTTTAGTTGATGTGCATCTTGTTTTCTTTAAATTCAGCACACTTCTGTATTCTGGAATAACATGAACATTTGTAGTAAACTGTGTGTGCTTTTGCAGTGATTCCTCTTTATGTACATTACATAGCAGAAACAGTTTTTTGGGGGATATGTGGTAGCAGAACCAGCCCTGATTACAAAATGCTCCATAGAAACTGCTGAGATCTAGCCACTTTTGGTATTTTAGATAAAACTTTTCATTTTGCCTAAAGTACTGCATTAGCAGTACAGGAAGCTGCCAAAACAATAAATGTAAAAATGTATATTGCACTACTGTGCTCCTGTCTTTTTATTTACAACTTAACAAACACTTGAAAGAGAAAAAGAAGAGTTTTTTTCAAAGCAGGTTAAAAATATAAAGATAAAAAACGGGAAAGTACTTGTGCTTTCAGTATTTTAGTTTTTGTTGGTACACTTTTATCTCAAAAGGTGTTCAGCTTTACCCTCGAGAAGCATATAATGATTAAAAGCAGTTTCATAATAATTCTACCCTTTGACTTCAGTAGAGTTTTTCTAGTAAGGTGACTGGGCCCTGGTGCCTTTCCAGGCCGCATTAGAAACAAAGCAGGATGCATCCCTACACTCACTATAGAGCAATTTAGTGTTGCTAGCCAACCCAGCAGTATTTATTTGGATTTTGGAAGCATACAATTATGAACATACTGAGAACGTGCAAATTTTCGACAGAAGCAACTCTGCCAATAAAAGTTAGCCAATGAAAGGTGTCATTTCACCCTACTTTCTCCTGTATCATAAAATAGTATTTTATTCCTAAGCTTTTGATTCCTACCAGGAATCATCAGGCTTGAAAAGAAGAACATGCAAATAATAAACAAGACTTTGTGACTAACACCCTCCTAACCCCACTTCACCAATCCCGCCCACATCCACCTATCCTCCCCTCCTTATTTGGTATATATTGCCTTGGGTTCCTGTAAGTCTAATCAGTTTCTTCTGATGATGCGGACTCCTGGTAGAAATCGAAGGCTTAGGAATAAAAAACTATTTTAAGATATGTGATTTATTTCCTCCCTGTGTGGATTTCCAGCTACAAATGTACAAACTGTGTCACAGGCCTAGGAAAGTTAACACATGAATTTTTGCAATAAATATGGCCTGTTAATGCATTTCAAAAATACTGTAGCACCCAGGGCTGGCAACGAGGCAAACGCCTCAGGTAAAGCTTTAGTCTGGGTGTCATTTTAATTTTTTTTTTTAACATTACGAAACAATAATGCAAATAATTTAAGTGTATACTCAGAATTACATATACATTCAGTTACTGTATTTATATACTAACTTTAATGTTAAATTAAAGATTTACCATTTTGTTTTACGTGTTTCACAACTATATGCTACGTCAATACATACGTAGCATTGGTGTTCATTTTCTTGATTTATACGTACTGACATAGGTGGGGGGTGGAGGTATGGCAGTCCTGTTGTGAAGGTAAAAATTACACACTTTTTTTTTTTTCCCTATTTCATATTTCTGTAAGAAGATTGAATCAATATCTTATCACATAAGTGCTAAATAAGTTCTGTTTGAGTGGCAGTAAAACCAAAAACTCTAGTATCTTTTTATTTAACTCACTAATCTGCCACCAGCTGAGAGTGCTAATTGCCCTAATATAATCACAAAATTCCACAAAATAAAAGTGTAATGATTATCCCTACCCATGATTCAAATTTGCAATATCTTGGCTAATTTATGCAAACAATGCAACATAACCATCCAAGTAATGCATGGTGTCAGTTTAAGTGAGACAGCAGTACTGGAGATCTTTTGTAGTGTGCCTAGAGCAAAGGTGTAGGCAGAGCAGTGGTTTGTATCTATTTTTCTGTGGTGGCACACTTTGTAACCCAAAAATCAAAAAGGCACACCACTATTCTACCACCCGCAAAAGCATAAATTCTATACACTTGCTAAACTGCCCAAAGATGCGGGATGGGAGCAGCCAAAAAAGCAGCTCAGAGATTGCCATTCACAAATACACCACTTAGTGTGCATTTTGGATGCATTTTCCAGCTGCTTTGTCCCTTTCCCTGCACACATAGGCAGTCCTCACTCTACCTCACTCCATTAACCTAGGATCAGAGGCAACTTGTATGCCCTTTGTCACTGGGCTCTGTGAGAGTTGCAAACGTGCACCCAGGCGGATGGACCCCCGACGTCCTGGCTGCTAAAGTGCTCTTTAAGTGCTGTGTCTGCAAAATCAATCACCGCTTGTCAGCTTCTCTAGGTAGTCCAGTCCTCCTTAGACAGGTCTCAACTACCTGAGGAGCATGTCTCTCTCAGGTCACAACCCAGGGGCACTACACTGTTATTTCCATGGTGCACCAGTTGAAAAACACTTGTGTAGAGTGTAGTTATCAAGTAGTTGATTCTGATGAACAATTGAGGATAGTATTTACAGAGTTTTAACACAAGTTTTAATGTATGTCTTTTAAGAGATGCTTATTCTTTCAATTAACTCGGCCTTCAGCAGTGCATTTCAATTGTGTCATTTTTACTTTGGTACATCTGTGTCATATGTAAGGAATCCATTCCCGGGAATGAAACTGCTGTAATTCCCAGGAAACCGGGAATGGGCAAGCTCACATATATAGCGTGTAAAAATCGATCAAGAAATAACAGTTATAGTTGAATATAGTTAAGTGGCACTGTATTTTGGCCCACGGTGTAGTGTGTTGTAGATTGTTTCAATCAAAGAGCAGCAGTCGTCAGTCTCCAGGCTCCGACTAAGACTGCACTCTGCAGCTAACGAATGCCGGGACCGGGCAGACTTCATTGACGTCTGTCAGACAACAGCTTTGAACAGCAACTTGAAATTGCAATACGTCAGTCTGTTGCATCTGCATTATCTGTGCCAAGAAACTTGCCATCACAGAATGATGACAAGAAACTGGATGCATCAGTAAAAGCTGAAATGGCGGTGTTTCAGAGCAACGGCAAGTGCGGGCGTTGTTTTGAACAAGTGTATCAGTATCTGATCAGGTAGTTGCATTCAAAAAAAAATTTTTAAACGTTAGTCTATCATATATCCTATATATGGCATTTTCCACTTGATTGACATACAGGGCGGCCAGTCTGAGATCTCTTTTCTAATAACACACTGGTCATCCCACATGCACCAATATAATCAGATTGTGATTCAGACTACGAATGCCATGAATGTAATTACCCTGACCTACATGCTGTCAAATAAACGAACCACACGCCGTGGCTTTGCCTCTGACGTTCGAGGTTCGATTCCCAAGAGGGGGTGCAGTGAGTGTGTACGCCTGATGAGCCCAGAATTAGGGCGAAACACGTGTCGCATACTCTTTGCATTATTTGACAGTAAAACTTTGCAACATTCTATGATCTGCTTCTTGCAATTGAAGAGAGCACCGTGGATGATTTTCGCCGACACAAGCGTTACCTGGTAGATAACCACCCATACAATCAGATTGTGATTCAGACTATGAATGCCATGAATGTAATTACCCCGATCTACATGCTGCCAAATAAACAAACCACACACAACGTGGCGCAACATAAAGGGCGAAACACGTGTTGCGTACTCTTTGCATTATTTGACAGTAAAACTATGCAAAACTGTACTAATAAAAGGCAAAGCCCTCACTGACTGACTGACTGACTCATCACTAATTCTCCAACTTCCCGTGTAGGTAGAAGGCTGAAATTTGGCAGGCTCATTCCTTACAGCTTACTTGCAACAGTTAAGCAGGTTTCATTTTGAAATTCTACACGTAACGGTCATAAGTAAATCCTACTTACAGTATATACGGCCATAGCCTGCAGCTCGGTCGCTGTGTGTGGTGGAGTTTCGTCCCCCATCACCATGCCTCCTACATAGTTGGCTGCCTGTCTATATTGCGTCCCCGATACCCAC
This sequence comes from Polypterus senegalus, assembly GCF_016835505.1. NCBI lineage: Eukaryota > Metazoa > Chordata > Cladistia > Polypteriformes > Polypteridae > Polypterus > Polypterus senegalus. The sequence goes on from NC_053158.1 coordinate 65,958,895, forward strand.
GCCTCCCATGTAATTGAGTGCCTGCCCATATAAGGCCATCTATCAGCAGCAATCCAATAGACACACTGCCACTAAATATTCACAGGCAAATCAAAAAGTTAATACCGGGTATGCCTGTTAAACATCTTACATTCACGAGTAGTGATTTGGGTGGTGAGATGTCTATCGAGGTGATCACTGTAATATTTATATGTCATTGAAATGTATTACTATCAGGCATGGTTTAGGCACCTATGTCATCAGGAAGGCACCAGATAAAGGGACCTCAAGGTTACTATTATCGAAATTAATTTAGAGCATGGATGCTGTGAATGCAAGAGCTGTAGTAAACAAAGTTCCCCTGCATACTTTAAAAGAAAGTCTCGCCATCATTTCATTTTTCACAATTTGTGAAAACAAGACATGGTGTCAGAATAGAGGACAGTCATGGATTTTGTTGGAGTTCCCTCGCCACGAATTGACTGGGATTCTCTTAACCTGCCGGGAGAATGGAAAAAGTTCCGACAGCACGTGGAGCTGATGTTTTGTGGCCCGCTAAAAGGCAAAGACAAGAGTGAGAAATGCAGCTACCTGCTCCTATGGACTGGGGAAAAAGGAAGAAACATTTTTAACACATTGACTCTCACGCAGGAGGAAGCCAAGGTACTGAAAACGTATTATGACCGTTTTGAGGCGTTTGTCATGCTTAAGACGAATACGATATTCGCGAGATACAAGTTTAATGAGAAGACGCAGGGTATAAACGAGACATTTGATCACTTTGTAACAGAGTTGAAATTGCTAGTGAGGGACTGTGCTTATGCAAACTAAGATGAGATGGTCAGGGATAGACTAGTATTTGGCACAAACTCAGCAAAAGTGTGAGAGAAACTTTTAAGTACCGGGTCTTAGCTAACATTAAATAAAGCTGTGGACATCGCAAGATAGCACGAGATAGCACAAGCACATCTGAGAACCTTCAATGCATGTACTCTGAGCGGCTCACGTGAACTGACTGAACGTAGTACGCAGACAACAAGCAAGAGCTCCAAAGAGCGCTGAACAAAAAACGCATTACACAATTGAGAAGGCAACAAAAGAATATGAAGCGAGTGACGCATACAAGCATATTCATAAGTGCAGCTACTGCGGAAACAAAGCACATGGTGGAAAAAGTCAATGTCCAGCTAAAGGAAGACAGTGTAAAAAATGTGGTAAATTGAACCACTTTACTAAAGTTTGCAGGACTGGGAAAGGTAAACCCATGCATGCAGTGTGTGATGTCTCAGATAAAGAGGAAGACGAGCTGTTTATTAATGCAGTAAGAAAGGAACAACCCTCTGAAGCTGAACAAGCCTTTGTAGTCATATCAATAGGAAAGCAAGGTGTAAAGCTTAAGTTTAAATTAAGTTCATAGACACGCTGCCGCTAAATATTTGCAGGCAAATCCACAACTTAATACCAGGAATGCCTGTTAAATTTCACGAGTATCAATTTGGGTAGTGAACACTTCGATGAATGAAACCTATTATCTTTACAACGGTTAACAAACACAGAATGTAACTTGAACACAACATGTCCTCCAAATACAAACCTGATTGAAAGAAATAATAATTATCAAATCCTTGATGACGGCAATACTCATAACAGTGACAAAACAATTACATTGACAATCATGTTACATTATTTTTAAAATGTTTCCTTTTCTTTTTCATAACTTCTTTAACACACTCCGCTACTCCATGTATTTTGCTAGTATATGGTATTTTATTAGTATATATATTATATTATATTATATTATATTATATTATATTATATTATATTATATTATATTATATATATATAGAGAAAGCAAAAAATGACAGCTTTTATTGGCTAACTAAAAGATTACAATATGTAGCTGAGGCAACTTGGGTCCTTCTTCAGGCAAGATGTAATCACAAGCCATGTTTACATCTTGCCTGAAGAAGGGGCCTGAGTTGCCTCGAAAGCTTGCATATTGTAATCTTTTTAGTTAGCCAAAAAAAGGTGTCATTTTGCTTGGCTTTTCTCTACATTCATAAGGGCTAACACGATACAACACCCTAGTACTATATGTATGCATGCCATTTCTAATGTAGGTAGATCATTTTGACCTGGTCATTTTAAAAGTAGCTCGCAAGCCGAAAAAGTGTGGGCACCCCTGAACTAGATACATGTACTTATATGACAGCATGAACTGCTTGTAGATAAGGTTAGTCTTTTATTGGTGTCAACATATTGCAGTAGTTTTATTAAAAATAAGTGTCAGTCATTCTAAAATCGTTCACATGTGAGATGCCCGTGCACTGTGTCATCCCTGGGAGCCCGGGATTCCCGAATTCCCCTGGAATGGATTCCCTAGTCATATGCTATGCCAATTTGATATTAATACATTGGCCTCATTTTCTTTTTCTAAAAGTTCAGGTTTAAGGTCATTGTTTAAGTTTAAAGTATGCCATTCATTTTTTTTTTATTCCCTTGTGTTGATTCTACATTAAATTTGTAATTCAGTGTTTATTTACTTCATGATTTATGTATTAATTTTATAATTACATGTTTTAATGTTAGAAGAGATTAATTGTACATATGTGATTAATTTTTTTTTGTTTCCCAGTCCTCTTATATATTTATATATGTAAATTGTGTATATGTAATTAAAAAATTTTCCTTTGTTGTTTTTGTTTTTTTCCCCTTCTCTCAGACTGTTTCGTATACCCAGTTTCTTTATCCCACCAATGCCTTGAGTGTGAGAAGAAACACCATTGATTCAACTGCCTCTTTCTCCCAGTTTCGCAACACAAGCCATCGCAGCCTTAATTTGGCCAGGGCCAACAGTGCTCAAGGGAGCATTGATACAGGTACATCTGTCTGTTTTGTTGAAATCAATGTTTAAAAAAAAATGATTTATTGAGAGGCAACTTAAAGCTGAGAGAAATATTTTAGAATTAATATTTAAAACATTTTCTTAATACGACATACATTGCTTTGTGTTTTTATCATAAAATAATTCATAGTATCAATACATTAGTTTATGTTAATATTGCAGAAAATATCCATTTTAAACTACAGCATTACAGAAGCTTTTGTACTTTGTACTTTGAACAGGTTCTTTTTTTTTTTTTTTATGTTTATTTTTTAATCTCGGCCATTGTGTTAAGATGGTAACTTTCAGAGACTTTGCAACCTTGTAACCTTTAAGCTGGTGTTTAGGCACTCTGCTAACTTTCCTCTGTCTGAAATGTAGAGTAATTGTAGTGCCTGGAAGCTCTGTTAAATGTTGGACTTTTAGTTTTGTTCGGTGCTGGTATGCAGCATTCAAACCAGATTTTAAATGTTGTCTTATTCTTTTTTAAAGTATGGTCAGTCTTTTACTAGAAGGTCCTAAATTGAAAGGTGGAAAGAGGCAAAAATACAGACCGTTGTTGGCTTGTTGTGGACACTATGATTTACAATGCATAATTCATGTGCTATACAGGCCTTTACATTGTTAATATAAAAATCACTTTTTATTTAAATGTATTATATTGTTTATAAAATTTTCATGCCAGGTTATTTGTTTCTTCTATCTTAGAGTAATGCATTTTCATGTGCGTTCAAACTTCGTTAACTTCAATAATCAAATTAAACAGGTACATGTTTTAATTATTATGCTGTTCCTCTTCTGCAGGGAATGACATTGGAGAATTTTTAGAATATGATCCAAACCTACTGGATGACCCACAGTGGCCCTGTGGAAAACATAAACGGGTGCTCATTTTCCCATCCTACATGGTAAGTGCATCTGAAGAAGCATATACAAAATAGTGTTATTGAAATTTGTGAATGAAGGGAAAATTACTTAAATTCTCATTATACTAACTGTGGTGTCAGCATTGTCAAAAGGTTTCGCTCTTCTATCTTTTTATCTTTATAGCTAACCATGTCACAGGTATTGCCTGTAGTAACCCTTCAAAGTGACACCTTCCCCCAATATTTCTATAGACAGCATGTACGGCAATCAGATTAATACTTGGAAAGTCATTGTCTATATAGGTTTTATCTCACATTGGGAAATTTTCAAACTTGTTTTGAAACTTTGAAATAAACAAATGATCTGTCTTATGAAAGAGCCGTTCTTGGCAAGTACAGACCATTTGTTATTATACATACCAGTCTAAAAATGCTGCCTTTATCAGTAATGTCATTTTGTAGTGGGAGACAGTGTGTTTGTCTTTTAACTGCTTTGTAATTCAAATTATTCAGACCCTCATATCTTGTATCCAATTATGATTTTCTTGACAGCAACAACTCATGTTTGTGGTCACACCTGCTTTTATTTTTCATTCTTATCATATCTGCTATAAATCAGAAGCAAGACATTAGTTTTAATTATTTTTAAAGCTATGGAGGTCCATTGACATGTTACCTGTGCACAAAAGAATGTAAAGTAAATATGCCAATATATAGTGATTGCACATTTTGATATGCAAATTTCTTTACTCAAACTATTATTCATTATGCTCGTAATCCTTCAAAGGTAATATGTAGCCCTTGAATTACTGAAAATGATAGTTTATGTATTAAAAAGATCTGCGTTTTTGGAACATTATAATGTACTTTACTGTAGATAGTGATACTTCTAACTATAAATTTTATTAAACGTGTGATGATTGTGTTACTATAAGGAATTCCACTCAAATGCTGGACAAGCTTTTTAACTTTGTATTTTAAAATTAACAACTGTATGAAAAATGAAATGCATCCTTAGGTTTGTTTTAAAATTTAGTAGAGATCGTTTCCTGCATTTTTTAGCTACCTACTCCTAGATCCTAGAGCAAATTATTATCTCTTCCACATGGAAATGCCTCATACATGTAATTATTTTACCATTTTCATGCATACAGAGCCCATCAAAAAACTCCCAATTCCAGTACCTCCAACCCTTACATCCATACAGTATGATATAAATATGACCTCTAGCCATTCCTAATTTTTGAAATATTCTCAGATGCACATGAATAATTTTGAAGGTCCTGGCATAACAACCATTTCTAGGTCAGCACCAAGATTTCCTCTGCTCTGAGGCACTTTTTCGTTTACACTTAGCCTTGTATAATAAACTGCTCAAAAAAATTAAAGGAACACTTTGAAAACACATCAGATCTCAATGGGAAAAAGAAATCCTCCTGGATATCTATACTGATATAGACTGGGTAATGTGTTAGGAACGAAAGGATGCCACATCGTTTGATGGAAATGAAAATGATCAACCTACAGAGCCCTGAATTCAAAGACGCCCCAAAAATCAGAGTGAAAAAATTATGTGGCAGGCTAGTCCATTTTGCCAACATTTAATTGCAGCAACTCAAAATTGTACGCAGCACTTTGTATGGCCCCTGTGTTCTTGTATACATGCCTGACAACATCGGTGCATGCTTCTAATGAGATGACAGATGGTGTTGTGGGGGATCTCCTCCCAGATCTGGACCAGGGCATCACTGAGCTCCTGGACAGTCTGAGGTGCAACCTGGTGGCATTGGATGGACCAAAACATAATGTCCCAGAGGTGTTCTATTGGATTTAGGTCAGGAAAGTGTGGTGGCCAGTCAATGGTATCAATTCCTTCATCCTCCAGGAACTGCCTGCATACTCTCACCACATGAGGCCAGGAATCGTCGTGCACCAGGAGCCACTGTACCAGCATAGGGTCTGACAATGGGTCCAAGGATTTCATCCTGATACCTAATGGCAGCCAAGGTGCCTTTGTCAAGCCTGTAGCGGTCTGTGTGACCCTCCATGGATATGCCTCCCCAGACAATCATTAACCCACCACCAAATTGCTCATGCTGAATGATGTTACAGGCAGCATAATGTTCTCCATGGCTTCTCCAGACCCTTTCACTTCTGTCACGTGCTCAGGGTGAACCTGCTCTCATCTGTAAAAAGCACAGGGCACCAGGTGCATCTGCCAATTCTGGTATTCTATGGCGAATGCCAATCGAGCTGCATGCTGCTGGGCAGTGAGCTCAGGGCCCATTAGAGGACATGGGGCCCTTGGGTCACCCTAATGAAGTCTTTCTGGTTGTTTGGTCAGAGACATTCACACCAGTGGCCTGCTGGAGGTCATTTTGTAGGGCTCTGGCAGTGCTCATCCTGTTCCTCCTTGCCCAAAGGAGCAGACACTGGTCCTGCTGATGGGTTATGGACCTTTTATGGCCCTCTCCAGCTCTCCTAGAGTAACTGCTTGTCTTCTAGAATCCCCTCCATGCCCTTGAGACTGTGCAGGGAGACACAGCAAACCTTCTGGCAATGACACGTATTGATGTGCCATCCTGGAGAAGTTGGACTACCTGTGCAACCTCTGTAGGGTCCAGGTATCGCCTCATGCTACCAGTAGTGACACTGACTGTAGCCAAATGCAAAACTAGTGAAGAAACAGTCAGAAAAGATGAGGAGGGAAAAATGTCAGTGGCCTCCACCTGTTAAACCATTCCTGTTTTGGGGGTCATCTCATTGTTGCCCCTCTAGTGCATCTGTTGTTAATTTCATTAACACCACAGCAGCTGAAACTGATTAACAACCCCTTCTGCTACTTAACTGACCAGATTAATATCCCATAAGTTTCATTGACTTTATGCTATACTCTGATTAAAAAGTGTTCCTTTAATTCTTTTGAGCAGTATATATGCCATTGCAGAACGACATCCCACAACTTTGATATGCTTTTACAAAGCATATTACTGTAGAAGCCCTGTCCTGCTCTAGATGATGTTTGCTGTGGTTTTTCATTCTTGATAATTGTCATTTATTCCTGATCTCTTATGAATAACCTTTCATGGTGCAGTCTCAGTCTATTTTTAAATTCAGAAAGTGTATTGAGCAAAAATCAAGATGCCTTTAGGTACTGGAACATTAATCTGTTTTACATATTTTGACTATCTTCTTCAAAGTACATGGGTTGAATTTTTTTGTCACTGCCTGCTCTGCAATAACTTAATTTAACTTTCTTTAAAATCAAGGCAGTAGGAGATAGTGTAGAAAAGGGTGCTACAGCACCCTCTAACTAACAAATGATAAATAAGTTTCCAAACTGTTTAAAAACCTTAGCATAGCATATATAGAGACCATGGTGACATAAACATTCCACAACATAGTGGAACACAAGTTTTTTTCACAAATCTTTTAAATTTATAAAAAAAAAAAAATAGCAAAAACAAAAAAAATCTGAAAACTGACAGTCGCCTCTGCATCTAACAGTAGCACTCCTGATGCTAGTCCTACTACTTCAGCCACAATGTTGTTCGTGCCAGCAAGACAAAAGAAGTGAATATTAATTAAAAAGATAGCTCAGCAGCACTGGATCTGATCATGCTCTATCCCTGCCTCCTCTGTTAGATGTAACCATACTCCAAAAGCATAAACTGTTGGAACATAACTTGACTGCTGCCAGTCTCACAACTGTGCTTTTCTGGGTAAATACTTTGAAAAGGAAAACTTTTTTCCTGTTCTTTCCAACCACAGCGGTCTGATCAATATAGGTGTACAACAATAGAGAAAGAGTTTTTTGTTTTGCATGCCTCCAGGTTATACAAAAGAAACCTGGTGGTTTTAGATCAGTATGGGCAGATTGTTTGTATATAAAGAGTGGAGATTTTCCAGATGGTACCATGCTACAACATTTCTTTATATAGCACATTTTCATACAAAAATAGTCTCTCAAAGTAATTTATAAAAGGTAAAAAAAAAATTATTTTACCACAGTGAAAAAAGAAAAAATTTGTAAATGAATGGTAACAACATCAAAGACAACTACAGATTGTGGCTGAGTGGTAGAAAACAAAAATCAAAATATTTTTAGCAACAAAAAAAAATTAATGTTGATAGGATCGTCTTCTAGCCGTGCTCTATGAACCATTCCTGTGCCCACTGTTGTGAACAGATGTAAAGCTAAAATATTCAATCATGCAATATTAATTTTAATCTTTTCACAATAGACATTCTATAAATAAATTATTCAAAGAAACCTTTTACCTTAATTACTCATTTGGTACACTCCTTTAAAATATCTTTTACCATTCTATAGTCAGTGATGCATAGAATGATTACTAATATTGGATTGTTCTGGACTTTTAATTTTTTATAATAATAATTAACTTTTAATTAATTATATAGGCTAATAGTTTTTATAGGCTTATTATAGCACACATGTACTTCAGCTTTAGTGATTATTGGGTTATTTCTTGGCCTTGTAGGCAATTACTAGAGATACCTGTGTCAGTGGTAGAACTCTTGTAGAATGATATCATCATGATGGTATCTGGCATTCAGTCTCATACTTCACTACACATCATTGAATAGGTTACATTTTCAAGGGTGTACTTGGTTCCTCACTTGATATTTTATGAACTTAACAGACTATTCCTTGACATTCATTAAAGAATATTTAATGATTTATTAATTAAACTTTAAAATTTGAATTTGTTATAAAGGTACATTAATATAAAAACCCTGTTAATGTATCATGAATAACATACCATTGCATTTGGAAAGGTTTTATAGGAAGATCGTTGCAAAACAGAAGGGGAATATAAAAAGATATGTAAATTAGTGCTCGATTATAACTTAAGTCATAGCTTCAAGTACCAAACACAAAAATGACTTGAATTAACCTGGATGGTTTAATTGAAGGGAGAAGACAACTTCTGATACAGTCCTAATACCTTACAGTTAATGTATCATACAGCGCAGATATATTTTATAGTATTGCAAATTGTCTGCAATCTTAATGGTCCCAGCCTCTTTTAAAAATTTTGCAAATATAATTATGCACTTTCTTGTTATTGTAATTTCTTGATACTGTTACTTCTGTATACATTAACTTCATACTGGAAATAATGAAATTTTGTTTAAATGTGTAGGGCTTGAAATTCTATGTAGAACTGTGTGTATCTTTGTAGCACTGCCACATGAATGTATTTGCTGGTTTATCTTTTTTCTGTCAATGTGAACTCTGTCTCCATCTGGTCACATCTATGGTATAGTGGAAGATGGGCGGGTTGGATATATGTAAATAGTGAGGCACTTTGTGAGGTATGGGCCGGTTGCTGTGATTTCCAGGAGGGTGCCATGGGAACAGATGCTAATATACTATTAAAAAAGAGTGCGAAAAGGCAGGAAGAAAAGAAAAACATTCCGGGGTTTATGGCGGAGGGGAAAGGCATGACCTATCTGAATCCAGGAAAGAGATTATTTCTTGTGGAGCAACAGCGTCCTATACAGTTTGGTGGTGGCCACCTCGTAGAAATCCCGATACACTGAAGGAAGTGGACTGGACAGTTGATAGGATCGAGATCAGAGTGAGCAATTAATAATCTTTTATTCTGGGATGGCACATCTGAAGAATTGAAACATTGGGAGATATTTTATCTTATAAAGTTTCTAAACTGGATGGACGTTGTGGGATATTTTGGGTCCATGCTTTTTGTTATTTGTATACTTTATATGTTGTCAAGAGGTGGTGGGCAATTTAATAATCGGCGTATGTCTGGGGAGTTTGTGTGATTTGCATATACTTCATTAATTAAATTTTTCTCTGCACTGTTTCTCTGGGTCATTTTTGGATAATACAATTTTATTAGTTGATGCGATCTTTCCACGCAGCTGGAAGGTGTCCAAAGGCAGTTTGGGGTTGACGTGCAATCCGTAATTAACATATCACTATAAGCATGGTGAATGGTAATGGTTACAACCACTACAACTTGTACAAGTTAAGTAATTCCTGCAAATTTTAACTTTTAATGCACAAACTTTCAGAACAATAATTTTGCAGGCTGTCTGTCTTGATTCTTGCAAGAATATTGAACATCTTTTGAAAATTACAATAATTATGTCTAATTTCTTATACATATATTTTTCATAGCATACATTTTGTTAAGCTCACATGCATAGGATGTTAACTTACCTGTTGCAGTTACTCTTGACTGGAGCATACAGTTTATTTACAATACAGTTTATTTTTGTATAGCCCAAAATCACACAGAAAGTGCCGCAATGGGCTTTAACAGGCCCTGCCTCTTGACAGCCCCCCAGCCTTGACTCTCTGAGAAGACAAGGAAAAACTCCCAAAAACCCTTGTAGGAAAATGGAAGAAACCTTGGGAAAGGCAGTTCAAAGAGAGATTCCTTTTCAGGTAGGTTGGGCGTGCAGTGGGTGTCAAAAGAAGGGGATCAATACAACACAATACACAGAACAAATCCTTAATACAGCATAATAATAAAAATTTTAGAAGTAGAGCAGTTTAACAGTAGATGATATCACATAATAGATTTGGATATTTTTAGCGTTCTGGAGACCTCATCCATCAAGCTGCCTCCCCATTTGGCCATTCCATGGCTGAAACGTTGCTCCGATGAAAGGACCCTCTTTCCCATGATTCCTGTGATCCTCCATCAGGGATGACTTTACCATAGGCAGGCAAACAACTTGGCAGGTGGGCCGTGGCACCAATTGCCACATTTGGGTACCGAGAAAGAAACAGAATAGGTGAGGGTTAGTATTCAAATATAATTATCATGTTACTTATGTTTTAGTGCTAATGACTAACAACAGAGATGCAGTATGTACAGTTAATCAGCAGCTCTAGTCAGGATATGCTAAACTGAAGTAGTGAGTCTTCAGCCGGGATTTAAAGGCTGAGACTGAAGGGGCATCTCTTATGGAAGCAGGAAGACCATTCCACAGTTTAGGGGGAGCTCGGCCTCCCACTGTTATTTTAATAATCCTTGGAATCCTAAGCAGACCGGCATCTTGAGATCTTAATGTGCCACTCAGGTTTGTAAGTCATGATAAGTTCAGACAAGTAAGCCGGACCTTGGCCATTTAATGCTTTATATGTTAAAAGGAGGATTTTGAAATCTGCCCTAAACTTAACTGGGAGCCAGTGTAAGATTTAAGAACTGGAGTTATGTGTTCATATTTTCTTGTTCTTGTAATAATTCTTGCAGCGCATTTTGGATTAACTGGAGGCTGTATAGAGAAGAGTTTGAACAGCCAGTGAACACCGCATTGCAGTAGTCAATCCTACTAGAGATAAATGCATGAATTAATTTCTCACAATCCTGTTTATTTAGAAAGCGCCTTAATTTCCTAACATTTTTAAGATGGAAAAACATGTTTTGGACACTTTGTAATATGTGCTTTAAATGACATGCTAGAGTCAAAGATAACTCCTAGATTGCGGGCTGATTCAGTAAAATTAATTGGGATTCCAACTGAGTTAAATGATACAAAATATTGCTGTGATCAGCGTCATTCCCTCCAACAATTAACATCTCTGTTTTATCTGTATTTAAAGACAAGTAGTTCTCATTCATCCATTCCTTTAATTCACTAACACAACTAATTAAAGACAACATCGGAGAAACTTCATTTGATTTAAATGAAAGGTATAACTGGGTGTCATCTGCATACAGTGAAAATTAACATTATGTTTCCTAATGAGAGATCCCAGTGGAAGCATGTAAAGTGAAAACAGTAAAGGTCCCAGTACTGAGCCCTGGGACACCATATTGAACTTCTGTGTATAATGATGGAGTACTGTCAGCACATTTCTGTACATATTGGAATCGATTTGATAAATAAGAACTAAACCAAGCGAGCACGGGCCTGTAAGCCCAACATCGCTTTCTAGCCTGTGCAGTAAAATAGAATGGTCAATGGTGTCAAATGCTGCACTTAAGTCCAACAACATAATTACAGTGGAGTTTCCTTCATCAGAGGATATCAGAATGTCATTTACAGCCCGTGTTAGTGCAGTTTCTGTACTATGACCGGTGCGAAAGCCAGACTGGAATTTCTCAAAATAAATTTTAATGTGTAAGGTGTGACTGAAGCTGACTGGCACTACTTTTCTAGTATTTTAGAGAGAAATGGTAAATTTGAAATAGGCCTATAGTTATTTAGTATGTGTGGGTCTAGGTCTGACTTTTAAGTAAAGGTTTAATGACTGACACTTTTAGTGCATCAGGTACGTGCCATGCAGTAATGAACTATTGATAATGGTTAGAATAGGCTGCAAGAACATCCATTGCACGTTTTACTAGTTTTGTTGGCACTGGATCTAGGGAACAAGTAGTGGGCTTCATTTTAGTAATTAAAGTTAAGACTTCCTGGTGAGTTACAGGATTAAAATTACTAAAGTGCTGAATGCAATGTGGCAGGGTCTGCTAAGCTAGTATTTGGTTTGTACTGTGATGCTGAGATCTGGGATCTTATATTTTTAATTTTCTCATTGAAGAAGTTCATAAAGTCTGTACTGCTAATATCTGTTGGTATTTTGCACTGTTGATCTGAATTCCATTTGTTAATTTAGCCACTGTTCTAAAAGTACCCAGGATTTTTATTATTGCTATCTATTAATGTAGAATAGTATTCTGAGCGAGCTTTAAAGAGGGCTTTTTATATTTTTAACACTCTCTGTCCATGCAATTTGAAAGACATGTAGCTTTGTTGTTCTCCATCTGCGCTCCAGTTTTCGACACTCTAATTTAAGAGCTCGAGTATTTTCATTAAACCAGGGAGAGTTTCTATGTGCTTTGATCACTTTTGTTTTAAGGGGAGCCACTGTGTCCAGAGCATCTCTCAAGGTCACATTATAATGTGATATTAGCTGATCTAAATTGTTTTCCATGTTTACATTTGATGTTAACTGATCTAAATGGTTTTCCACAATTACACTCGACTTACTCAAGGTATCTATAAATTTTGAAGCAGAATTACAATCTAGATGTCGCACTGTCTTTGTTTTAATCTGTGAGTGCGTTGGCATGGGCAGAACTAAATCAAATGTAATTAAGAAGTGATCGGAAATAACTACATTTAATGGAGTAATATTTAAATTTTGAATTTCAACTTTGTAAGTTATAATTAAATCTAATGTGTGGTTATGATTATGAGTTGGACCTTTGACAATCTGACAAAATCCTACTGAATTTAACAAATAAGTAAAACATTTGCTAAAAGTGTCAGTTTCCACATCGATGTGTACATTAAAATCCCCCATCAGAACTACGTGATCATAATTTATAGCCAAATCAGATAGAAGGTTGCTAAATTCAGTCATGAGCAATGAATATGGCCCTGGTGGTCTGCAGACTAGCACTATAATTTCACATAAGCATAGAACTGTGCAACTGTGCTATAGGAGTCAAGGACAAGGCATGCAATGCTCTTTGTTTAAACTAAGTTTTTATAAGAAACTCGAGAACATTTTCTTAAATTAAAGGCTAAAAACAAGCTGAAGTGAATTTTGACATAAAAATCTATGTTATATAGCAGGGTTTGTGTAGTTGTGCTATTTATAGTAAATAAACAAGTGTTCAGGCTTCAGTAGGGTACAGTTGTGTAATCAATAATGTGGACCTAAGCTCAGTTAAAGGGTTAACTGTGCCTGTCAGGAGAAGTCTCCTCATGCCGATGTCACCTATACAGGTGAGTTCGTTTGTGGAAACACCATGGTTCAGGATTGTTTTTAAAAAAGAATTCCGCCAGCAAGGATTTAACCTTGATTACATTGGATTATTTATTGTTTGTTTGTTGGTTTTAAACCTCCATCCAAAACTCCTGTTTTTGTCATGCATTACTTATTTATTGACTATTTAACTGCACAATTTTGCACTTTGTTTTGTGGAATAAAGCACTAATCACTTTGTACAAACAGTTGTTGACTGTGTATGTCCTCACTTGCTCGTCTTATCCATGGTTATGACTATCGACAGCTCCTACCTGGACCTTCACAATTGAAACCAAAATTCCAGAAATTGACTTAGTTTGTTTAGTGGATTTGTATCTGGGTTTGTCCTTTTTTATTTGACAAACCGACCACTGCCAATTTGTGACTTCGTTGAGATACGTAATTGTCATTTCTTCAAAATGTTTATGGTGAGCTAACTGCCTTTAAACTTGAATCTAAAAAGTAAACTCAGTGACACATAAAAACAAATAAGAAAGAATGCTGAAAGATAATTTTCAGTAAAATCTGCCATAGATATACCCACATCTCAGGTAGCCACCTAACTCTGAAAAGTGGGACTCTAGATCAGAAAAATAAGAACTTTATAGAATGTATTTCCCCATGATAATATTTAATATTTATTTCATGGTAATCTAAAAGTAAATGTGTTATGTTAACTGGCAAACTAATAATAGTCATTTTCAAACATGGTTACTGGACTTTTGCAGAGCAGGGAGGAAGAACCCATCCTGGCAGCACTCAACACAATGCATTTATCACAGGGTCCACTCACACTTGCACTGGGACCATTTAACATACTCGCACTTGCACTGGGACCATTTAACCAGACCTGCACAGCTTTGACAATGTAGGAGGATCACTGAAGTACTGTACTCTAAAGAACAGTATGGAGAAAGAGCAAACTCCATGCAGACAACTGGGTGCTGGATTTTTTACATAGTATGCTGGATCTATAAGGTGGCAGTACTAATCATTGCAAACTACTGTGCCACCTAAGCTATAAATGTGTTAACTATAATTCAGGTAAATATCTCAAATTTCTTAAATTAACCACATTCACACTTATAGCCTTATGACTGCTTAACTGTCTTAAAGCTACAGAAAATTATACTCTTAATAGGAAAAACTGTATGGTATGGATGGAAAAAATAAAAATACTTTTTTAGCATGTTTTATTTTAAAATTCTGTAGATTTAAGAAATACTCCACTGATTAAATTTTTCCATGGTATGTCTGGCTTTTTGGCTAAATATGAGTGGAAATCTCTCCATGAAAAATAGAACATGTATTTATTTAAAGTTAAAATAACAAATAACTATTTAAAAGACTGGGTGACAGCTTAATCCACTAAAGTATTTTATAAACCACTGTAAACATTACAAATAATAAGTTGTGATGTTAAAAAAAAAAAAACGTCTGAAATATTATTGTCAGTGTTTTTTTTGTTTTTGTTTTTTTTTAAACTGTGGGTTTTTGACACTACCCACCCACATTTGTCTGAAAACAACCCTTGTGTTAAATTTAGGGAAATCCCCATTTCAAAAATTTATTTCAAACCCATTTAATGTTTTATTTTTACTTTTGATTATGCTTAGTTTTAATAAAAAGAAAGCCTTGATTTAACAGAGTAATAGAGGATGTGTGGCTTCTGATTAAAAACTAACACAAGGTTGCCAATTCAGCCCCCACAACTGATTGACTATATATTCCTGAGTAAGTCACCTGATCTGCTGGTATTTCAGGTCTTAAAAATTTTTGTGTTGGTATATACAGTATACATGTTTTTTAAGTGGTTGAATACCTGGTTGAGTACTTTGGGATAGTGTTCAGCATATGAAATTATTACATAAAGTAAGTTTGCTTGAAGTGCATATATTACACGTTCCTAAGTTTAATATTTAAAAAGGAGTAGACCATACACTGACTTTGTCTATTTACTTATTTGGAAACCATATTAGCAAGGCTTGTCATAACCACTACAGATTACAAAATTTAGTAATATCTTAATTATATCTTTTTAACCTTTTTGAAACCACATGCTGTCTTTGTACAAAAAGCTGCCAGAATGTTTGTAGCCTACTATTTACAAATTATGCAATAAATAAATCTGTACATTCAAAAGAATCAGTATATTTTGTAACATGTCAGTTCTTTTTCTGTATCCTATCAGAAATGCTTGAAAAAAAGTATCTCGCACTGCATCATCTTTGTGATTACATAAGAAAATATCTGCTGTTGGTATGGTTATAATACTCCTAGCCACAAAAATGTTGCTCGACTTCTCCAGACATCTGTCTCCTAAACTACAGCAGACCCAAAAGGAACAGGAAACCTAGGCCACTTCTTTAGAACACTGATACAGTATAGTATAGCTTGATAGCAAACAAAACTCCTTGAAACAGGTTGCATTCATATCTCTAAGTGAGAGCCCAGCCACCACCAATCTTATTCTTTCGGTCTTTACTTGAAGACCAGGGCCCTCGTGTATGAATGGTGCGTACGCACAGAAATGTTACATAAGAACTTTTCCACGTTCAAATCGTAATGTATAAAACCTACACTTGGCGTAAAGCCACGCACTTTTCCATGGTATCTCATGCCTTGTCGTACGCAAGTTCTCCGCTCAGTTTTGCAGACTGGCGGCACCCAGCGTCAAAGCATTGCTACTGTTCCTGTGTCGTTACTCTTTATTTTCCTGACGCGGCTTTATAAATACACTGAAACTAACTGCATATTGTTTATTAGTGTAATGCATCTGATTGTAATTAACTTGTAACAATATAATGGTCCAGGGAATAGCCATAGTATTCCAAATACCATAACTGCTTTAGCGTTGTTACTCTCACTGCACCTTCTTCTTCTTTTTCTTCTTCTTTCAGCTGCTTACTTTAAGGGTTGCCACAGCGGATCATCTTTTTCCATATTACTCTCACTGCACCACTCAGAGTATTTATATCACTGTATCTGAGTGGGGAATCACAGCAGCAGCTGATCGGAAAGAGAATTATTGATATACAGCATCAAGCCCACACTGCCTCAGCCACGGCAAAACATTTCAAAGCCTTTCCTGTAAAGATTTCGTGGTTCAGAAACAGTTTCATCCCAAGAACTATAAACGCACTCGATCAATTGCTCCTTGTAGAACTGTTTGTACTTATAAGTAAATTTACCCCACTGTAAACTTGCACTACAGTTATAATATTACACAACCTGCGCCACTTTATAAAGAGCGTATTTACATATGATAACGGCATCATTTGTAAGATGAAATGCAGCAAAATATGTTGATTATATTATACAGATAAAACTTTAACTTCATTTAAATAATCTGTATTGTTAATAATTAAACATGTGAGGACACGGTGCCGCAGCGCTTGCATGTTCACGTTTTGTTCCTGCTTTGCGCTCTATATTTGCTGAGACGTGACACTGGAAGGATAGATGGATAGAATAATTAAACACGTACTATGAAGATATTTCAATGTTCCTTAACAGTTTTGAAAATTGTTGCTGTAAGCTTACAGATTGCTTAACGTCTATTACAGAGCTGATTGTGTGGCGATTGGGGAAAGAAAAGGAAGGTTAGTATGTTTGAAAGAGACAGTACTGCTACAATAGATTATTTCATCGAAGGAGGCGCATGGCGCATCAGCATCTTATATGAAACATGAACAATTACTGCGCCATCGTGTTCTTAATAACATGCTTTCATTCCAATCATCATGAAAATTATATCACGTATACATCTCAGTATTTTAATTATTCAGAAAGCTGTAATATCACAAATGTAGTGGATTCTGTGTCCTGTCAGAGAAAGAGAAAGAACGGAAGCATGTAGTGATTCACACACATACAGCACATTGAAGATCAAATACAAAACAAAGCATTTAACGTGCTACTTTAGTTACGATGGGATTTGAGAAACCAGTAAATTAAATGATTTTAAGATGAAGTTTATGTTCTACTTTAATGACAAAATAAACTACATGATTAAAGTGGATATTTCGAGATTGAAGTTAACATTTCGTGCTTTTTTCCTGCTCTGTGCCTTTTTTTCTCACAGTACCCTAATAAGCTTCCATATGACACTCAGACGGTGGGCTACGTCTCGCCTTTTCATGGCGACTTTGATATGTGACAACTTCTTTTTTATATCGGGCACAGTGCGACTTTGTGAACTTGAGCTTGTTTCTCCAACACGCTATGTCAGTCGATCAACTTCCTTTTGTTGATTATACCACTGTATAAACCAACAAATAGTAAGTTTTTCTATGCCTCCACTTGGTATTCGCTGAAATTCTTATATTTTACCTCTTGCTTTTGCCATTGCCTTTTCACAGAACGCTGCGCTTAAGGTCTATTTGTATTGATTTGCATATTCAAAGAGGCGTAATTCTGGGAGGAAACAGGGCGGGACAGAAGGTGCATGCACGTGCGTTAGTTTTCACGCTGATTGGAATTTATGGAGCGGAAGAACGTTGGAGTACGTACAGATTCCTGCATCTGGAATTTTCTGTGTGTAAGCACATTCCGGCTTTTTTGCTTACGTCATGTTATAGTGCGAATTCTACGCACGGCGTTATACATGAGGCCCCAGGTCAGGGTAGGGACCTAGACTGGCTGGTAAATTGAGATCTTGACCTTCTGGCTCGGATCCTTTTTCACCATTATATATTGGTTTAGTGACTGCGTAACTGCATTCATGACCCCAATCAGTCTGTCATTCTCACCATCCATTTTCCCTTCACTTGTGAACAAGATGCTGAAGTACTTAATACAGTGGAACCTCAGTTCACAAGCGTCTCAGTACACGTACAACTCGGTTTACAACCAAAAAGTTCGCCAAACTTTTGCCTCGATTCACGACCACACACTCTGTATACGAACAAGCCAGTTTCCCTTTCGGTTTGTACATGTTCATTCTCTCCCTGTACATTTCCTGTGCAGCGAGCAAGCGAGAGAGAGAGAGAGAGAGAGAGCAACACACACACACACACGAGACAGAGGCACACATACACACAGGCGCGTGAGACAGAGACACACACACAGACAGATAGACACAAAGGCACGCGAGACAGAGGCATACGCACACACGAAAGAGCGAGCAAGCGAGAGTGGGAAGGCTGGACGCATAAGGTAGAAAAGGCTAGTTTTTGTTTTCAGTTCTGTTTACAGCGATCGGTTCATAGCGTGCATTGGGGCAATGTTACTTTTCTTGGTGGTTAATTAAATTACGGATTTTTCAAATGTTAATTTTTTTCCCTGTGCTTAACTCATTTTTTAAAAAAAAAGTGTTTTTAGTTAGCGTTTCCTAGCACTATAGCGCAAACTATTGCAGTGTTTGTTTTCTCTGTTGTTCAAGGTTTTCTCAGTGTTATTCAATGTTTTTACATTTAGTTTAGTATTACACTGTGCATTCTATGGTATAATTAACTATATTTGTGCTTAAAAACTAAAAAAATATATATTTAAATACAGTTCATACGGTCTGGAATGGATTAATTGTATTTACATACAATCCTATGGTGGAAATTGCTTCGGTTCACGACCAAATCGGCTTACGACCAGAGTTTTGGAACGAATTATGGTCTTGAAACGAGGTTCCACTGTACTAGAATCTCTGAATCGTATGAAAAAAGTCATAATGCTGGGTCACCTTAAATTCCTTCATACCGTTCTATAAGCGTCTTTGTTTTGCAAATGTGTCAATCAGCACAGGCAGCAAGCAACCTGCTATCCCTTCCCCACCACAGACACCACTGAAGTTCTCCCAGCTCAAGTCTGTTTATCTGGGTGTGAGGTGCCTGGAGTTGTATAGGGTAAATAATATATCGTTATTTGGAATACATACATTTCATGTGTGTTCCGTGTCTACAACGATATGGGTGAATGTAGGATGATAGGAAATGTGATGCAGGAAATTTTTAACACATAACTAAAAAAGAATGGAAGCATGGAACAAGGCAAATTCGGACTTCATGTGCCCAGCCTTCCCGATAAAAGTTCTGGACAGTGGCTTCCCCCAGATGTTCCAGTCTATCTTCACTGTTCAGATGAGCTTTCCAGGTCTGTCCAGGCACTTCCTCCACCATCTGACCCAACCTGCCACCAGATGGTGATCAGTTGACAGCTCTACTCCTCTCTTCACCTGAATGTCAAGAACATACAGCCGCAAATCTCATAATACGGCTATGAAATCAATCATAGATCTTTTGCCTAAGGTGCTCTGGTACCAGTACACTTGTGAGCCACCTTATGTTCAAACATGGTATTCATTATGGACAAACCATGCCTAGTACAGAAGTCCAATAACAAAACACCTCTCAGGTTTAGGTCAGGTAGGCCGTTCCTTCCAATCACACCTCTCCAGGTGTCCTAATTACCCACATGGGTGTTGAAGTGCTTCAGTAGAAACATGGAGTCCAGAGCTGAGACCCTGTCAAGGGTCCGCTTAAGTGACTCCAAGAAGGCAACTCCAGAGTAAAGGAAAGTCCAGTCTCTTCCAAGAGGTTTGGTTGCGGAACCCAACAAGTGGGTAGACTAGAGCCAAGCTACATCTAGTTAGCAGATAGCTGCCTCCCCCAAGAGAGGTGACATTCAATCCCCTTAAAGTCAGTTTGTGTCTGTTTTCCAGTCCACCAAAGCCTCTGCCTTTGATCGCTGCCCAGGTTACATTGCACCTGCCCTCTATTCCTCCTGCAGTTTGTGTGCCCACAGGAGGGCAGTCCCTCATTACGTTTTCAGGCTGTGCCCTTCTAGGCCCTGTGGTAAGCCCAGCTGCATGTGCTTACCTGCAGGCACTTCTCCTAAGCCTCACTCCGGGGTACTCTTTTTATCTTTATAGAGCAGCATTATTAGGGGTTGTGAATTGCTCTTTGTCTGACCCCTCACCTGGAGCCAATTTGCCTTGGGCAGCTCTATCAGGAACTTCTGATTTGGACAGCATAGCTCCCAGGGTCACAGGGGTACTTAAACCTCTCCACCACAATAAGGTGGTGATTCCCGGAGAGGAGATTGCTTTCAGTCTGATTTAGCAGAGAAAGCAATAGCTTAATCTCCTTGTGTTCTTTCCTTTTTTATGAATTAGTGCCATATATTATTTCTGAAGGTATCTTCCTCAGTCACGATGCCTAGCACTGCTGTAAAAGTGACATTCAATCTTGTGGTTAATTGTTAATTTAAGTTGGCTCATTCTCAGTAGTTCTTGGCAGGACTAAAGCTTGTCAATGTAAACAAATAAATATCTTGTACTGTGACTTGTTTTATCAGTTTGGGGTAATCTCGTATATACATTTAGGTAGTTTAGAGTTGAGTGTGTGTTGTGCGCACATGGTTGTAGAACTGTCTTCACCTCACAGTCTACTGAGATGAGAAATAACTCACCAGAGTTTTGAAGATGGTTAGGTGTTGTTTTTTAAATAAATGAATTGTTCAAGTTTTTTTTTTCACCTTCTTCACACCTTAGGGCGGAGTGATGATGTGAGGCTAGGGATCTGTGCCAGCAACCAGAAAGTGGCCAATTCGAATCCCTTAAAAATTAGAAGTGACTGTAATCTATTGGGCCCTTGAGCACGGCCCTTTAACTGCAATTGCTTTGACCTGGGTATCATGTTAACCCGTATCCAGCCCTGCAAGCAGGTCCTCCAACTTACATGAAAACCTTGGCGTTTGATGGCAGGATTGGCACTCCAGTCACCATTAAAAATATATATATATATGTACAGGTAAAATTCTATTACAACGAATATCTTTACAACGAAGTTTTCATAATAACAAAATATTTTTATGGTCCCGACAGCTTCCCCATATGACACGAGTCTATAGAAATCTCATTACTACAAAGTACATTCAGCAGATACTTTCATTCCAACGAAGTGCCCAAAAGACCTTGAAATGCCTGAATGAATCACCCACAGAGCAGTTAGTTCTGTGGCCACAGCTCACGTGTGCACAATGATCCCCAAAACAGAAAGACTGTATTTTTTTTTTTCTTTCTTCGAACTTTCCTTGTACTTTTTTTTTGTTTTGTTTTGGGTTTTTTTTTTTTTTGCCTTTTTTGTTTCCTGTGGTTTTCAGTGATACCTTTTGCTTATTGCTCGTCAACATTTGAAAAACATCTATTGGAATTGAACTCATTGTTATCCTTCTATAGAAACAGCAGACACAAGAAAACGATAACAGTTCATATTAGGAAAAAAAAAAAAACTTTAATTTTTTGCAGCTCTCGATTGCAGCAAAAAGACAAAAGACGTTGCCAGTGAATTTCACCATCGACACTGTCAACTTTCTTGAAAGACAGAGCAAAAAAAGTAGAAAAATCTCAGGTTGCAAACATATGTGAACTGCTGCATTTGACGATGTTGAAAAATACATTTTTATGTGGTTCAGTGATGCTCATTCAAGAAACATTCCTATTAGTGCGGCACTCATTCAAGAAAATATGAGGTTTGTAAACTCTCTTGTGACCTCCCCCAACTAGACAGCAAGCTGAAGAGCGTCCTGAATTACGATCACCGCGTCTATACAGGCAATAGCAGGTTCACAGATGTGCTGCGTCTCTCCGCCAAAGTAAACAGAAAAGATCTCGATTGCTGATGCAAGGTTAGGAGCATGTAAATTGTAAATGCAGATAACAGGATTACTGGATCACTGACCTGGCCACTACCCTGCATGACTGCTGTGTCTGTGTATAGCAGAGTGGAAGATCACGCTACAATAAATAACTCTGCCATTCCTGTTTCAAGCTGAATGAAGCTGGTTTTGCTAAAGTACTGAGACTAAGCCTCGTGTTTTGGGATGCAAGACAGGGACTTCTAGCTTGACCCTGATCTTTTGCTTTGATTTGCTTCTGTGGCGCTTCACTGCACTGCTGTGAGCCTCCTATTGACCTGCCCCAGCAACGGACAAGCAATCTTCCACAGACGCTGCAATTGCGCTTCAGGACGCACTTCAGCGTGTCGTTCCTGTCGTGGGGGGTTGGTGGTTTGGTCTCTCAAAAGACTTCAGAAAGCTCACAATATGAGAAGAAGAAATAATGATTCGGCTCCTGATTGATAACTGTGCTGCCCACAACATGCTTCCACATTTAGATAATGATCTCATTGAATTCCTCCCACCCAATTGCATGGCAGTGCTTCAGCCATTGCATTTGGGCATTATTCGCACCCTGAAAGTGTATTACCGCAAGGAAATGCTGAGAAAAATAGCAGGAGGAGATTAAAATTAACGCGAAAGAAGCTATTGAAATGATTGCAAACACCTGGATACAAGTTAAAGAAAGCACTATAGTAACAAATACAGAATCTTATTACAAAATATTTTTAGGTCCCTGGGAGTTCGTTGTAACGGAATTTTACCTGTATGTATGTGTATTATCCATATATAGTTACAAATTGTTTACTTGTTGCTTGAGAGTGATATAAAGTGTTTGTGTTTATATGTACACCATATTTTTTCTAAAAAATATAACTGCAGGTGTAGTACATGTTTTGAAACATTGTTTAGGTGCAAGAGACTAACATTTTCCAAAAAGGAGGACACCTTAATAATGATAGCTGACAGATAGGGGCCTAAACAAAAACTGATTCCAAGGCATTGTATATAATCTATGTAACAACAAGACATTTCTTTATATAAGAAATAACAAACCCAAACAGTGCTGATCATCTACCCCATCCCGTGGTCTGTGCCGTAGCTCAAAAACAGCAGTGACATCAATTCACTATCCTGCCTTTGCTTATGACAGATTTGATAAGGGTAGCAACACAATACCTGTTCTGGATAATACTGATTGGCCATTAATTTGCATTGCAAACAGTTTTAGTTGAATCACATTGTAGAATGAGCATATTCAGTTCTTCAAAGTAATTCATTTTGGGATCTTCTATCTAAAAGTCTATATACATATTTAAATTGAGTAAACTATATGAGATATAAAGTATCCCCAAAAAAAGTTGAGGATAAGTTGAAATCCAAGACCACTTGGGCATGAGTAGATGAGCAGAAGAGGTTTATATGTACACTTATGCAACAAACAGTAGAGTGCTGAAGCTGTTTTCCTGTGAGTGGTGAAATAACTCACCAGAGAGTAAAGATGATGACTTGGTGGAGGAAATGTTAGTGAGTCTGTATAAGTCCATAATGTTGTGCAAAGAAATTCCAAGTAATTATTAACTAGACATGATATGAGAGGGAGGTTGGGTGGTTATAGTATATGCCAAGTACAGTTTGTGCTGTTTCATTTTAGTAGCTTTTGGCCTAAGTGCAAAGCTGTCAGTATGAGACAAATGATTTGCTTCATATGGTCCTTAAAACACCTCCTTGGCTATTAAGCTTAATTTTAACAGTATCCTCATATGAAGATGCTTTGCTTCAAAGGGGAACTTGTCAAAACAAAGGAAAACTGGTTGAGCGAATTATATTTGCTTTCAGCTGAAGAATTATCGAATGCACAGGGTTAGAACTGTATTGAAGTAGCTAAACAATAAAAAAAGTACATGCCCATTCAAAATTGTACAGTTCTTCATAGCTGAAGTAAACCAGCTGGGAAGAATAGAGAAGAATCGCTTACAAACAGGCCACAGAAAATTTCAAAAGGTTCAGTCCAGTAAAAGGTGCCTGTTGTGTTTTATCTGGAAAAAATTATTTTGGGCGAAAAGGTCAAATATTCCTTGGTGGTTTATTTTCACATATTATAGCCAGGATATAAGCTGACCATACACCTGTCACTTCACCAAATAATGACACATTTTGTATTGTTCATTACAGTCTACGTTTATGCTGTCTGTTTTCTCTCTCACTACTTATCATTGCCAAACCTTTTAAATCATTAGAGCAAAAATTCAGAATAAGTTTTTTAGCCTCTTAGATTTAGAGCTGATTCTGCTGTTATGTTTTGCCAGCTCTGTTGGCATAATTCTTTTGGTGAATAAGTGGTTAAAGAGAAGGAAATGAGCACAAAAGGGAGCATTAAGCACTGCGGCCACTGACCTCATTTGCTCGGCATGGTTCTGTCCAGCGTCCAATTACTCTTTAACAAATTAGATGATATTATTTAACAGAGAGATATCGGTACTTGTTGCAATTTCTGTTTCTTGGGAATTTGGCTGTCCCCTAAAATGCCTTATGTGCTACAGGGAGAAAATTGTCAAGTAGCTGGAAAGCCTGATGGATCAGGAAATTCAGTGTTAAACAAAATCAAAGCAAGGAGTTGCAACCAAAAAGACACAAATGTGTGGCAAAGCCAAAATGTGATTCAAATCTCAAGGTCAATAAACCTGCTGCTGCCTGTCAAAATGGAAGGCACTTGTATAATGATTTCAGAACTGTGTTCATATATTTGGAAAACTATATACACGTGGCAAGGATCGTGTCATGTCTACGTCTGGGCCCACTGTCCCTAACAGTGAGCTATTGCCTTGTAGCAACACTCCAAACAACTTGATGAAAAGTTGATTGAAAAGCCTAAATCAGGAGATGGAGACAAGAAAACATCTAAGTCATTAAATATCACTTGGACACCAGTGAAATTAATAATTAAACGGAAGTAATATGGTACAGCTGTAAATCTGCCTGGAGGAGAGAAGAGGGCCACCAGGAGGACACCAAGAGACCTCAGAGAAAGAAGTCACAAGCTACATTTTCTTAGATTATTGTACATACAACATCTGTTGCCTGGGTTCTTCATGAGTTGTGGCTTTATGGGAGAGTGGCAAAGCGAAAGCCACTGGTTTTTTTTAAAAAAAAAAAAAAGATTGGTTATGGATGAGACCAGAATTTGAACTTTTTGGCCATCACACTAAAGGCCATGTTTGTTATAAAACTCAACAAAATAAACAAAAATACATCATCCCACTCTGATGCATGCTGGTGGCAGCATCATTGTTGTGGGAATGATTGCACCTTGGGAAAAGATGCATTTTCCAGTAAGACAATGACCTAAAACAGAAAGCCAAGCAATGTAGGAATGGCTTAAAAACAACAGTATTATTATTCTGCAGTGGCACAGTCCAGATGTTAATCCAGTTTGTCACTAGTCTTGAAAAAGGCTATTCATTCACAATCCCCATGCAACTGACCAGTTCCTCAATTTAGTGCACAGCTGTAACTTGCAGACCAAGTCAGATGGTTAATGCCAATTGTTTGGCCAGTCAGATGATCTTTCGCTAAGACTGTTACAGTTATGTCAAAGTGTGTGCTGACCAGGTAGTTTTGTGTAGTCAAGTATGCACCCTGCAAAGGGTCAACAATTCAGCCCTCGAATAGAAAATAAGCAGCTTAACACTTCTAGGTAAGAGCACATTTTCAAATTCTAATATAATATTCTCAGACCAGCGTAATCTAATTCAGGATCACAGGGGCTGGAACCTGTCCTAGCAGCACAAGGTAGGAAACTGCTGTGGACAGGGTGTCTGTACATTTCAGGAAGTACTCATTCACACACCTAAATATGCAGGGAATGTTTTTGGAAATTACAGTGTAGCTGTCAGTGATATTTCTGGTTTAGTATAAAGCTTTAAAATTTGTAGTTAGTGCAATTCCTTCAGTTTATAAAAAAAAAAAGAGAGAGAGAACTGAATGTGTATATTACATTATACACATCCAGTATCAACATGACCTGTACCATAAGAGTGGCTATGTAGTCCCTTGTCCTAATACTGCAAATGGTGGTGGTGATCTTCTTCTTTCGGCTCCTCCCGTTAGGGGTTGCCACAGCGGACCATCTTTTTCCATATCTTTCTGTTCTCTGTATCTTGTTCTGTTACATTCATCACCTGCATGTCCTCTCTCACCACATTCATAAACCTCCTCTTGGGCTTTTCTCTTTTCCTCTTACCTGGCAGCTATATCCTTAATGTCCTTCTCCCAATATACCCAGCATCTCGCCTCTGCACATGTCCAAAACAATGCAATCTCGCCTCTCTGATTTTTGTCTCCCAACTGACCAATTTGAGCTGACTCTCTAATGTACTCATCTGTAATCCTACCCATCCTTGTCACACCCAGTGCAAATCTTCTCCTGCTTTCTGGTCAGTGCCACCGTCTCCAACCCATATAACAAAGCTGGTCTCACTACCGTCCTGTTAACCTTACCTTTCACTGTTGCTGATACCCTGTCTGTCACAAATTACTCCTGACACTCTTCTCCAACCGATCTACCCTGCCTGTGCTCTCTTTATCACCTTTGTTCCACAGTCCCCATTACTCTGTAACACTGCAAACGGTGTTAATCTGGTTAAATGATAAGGATGTACAAAGAACATTCTAATAGTGACATTATAAACACTTTACCAAAGAATTATGTAAAAATTGTTATAAATCAGTATTAGTTACTTAAATGGAGTTCCTTCCCACCATGTTAAATGCATAGCAATGAATCCAACAAAACAAAAAAACTAAACCGTACTGCATATAGAAGAGTGCTACAAGAACCAACTAAAACTTTGCCACCAGAAAGTTCAATTAAAAATGTTTTTCAGTGGCATATAATGTAAAATGTCTCGGGACAGTGGACACCAACAAAAACAGAACACTGTGTAAGATGGAGTCTAGAAGTGAAAGCAGCCTATGTTTAGTCATTTGAAATAATTGTTGGTTATTTAATAATTCAGCTTGTTTTATTGACGAAAACTGGTTTAGTACTACCACAAAGTGGTTGCTTCTTACAGTTTGCTAAAATGTTAGTATGCTTACTTGAGTTAAGAATACCTAGAACATATAATTAGCCAGATCATTCAAAAGGCAACGATGCATGAGTGGACCTATTGTGGTTGCATTTTTTTATGCTGTCTGATTCTGTAATTTAATGTTTGGTGTTGCATTCATTGTCTATTGTTGGCTTTATTTATTGTCTGATCTACAGTATAATACTGTTCTCTGAGATCTGTGGGAAACATGAAGTGAGAATCTCATTGTATTAAGAACACATGATGATAATCTTGATGGTTTTTAGCCTCATCGTGACCAATGAGTCGCCCTATACCATCTTCTGCTGAGATATTCCCAATATCCCAAGGCCAGCTTGATAAAAACCAACTCATATGTCAATACTTCCATTATGGATTTAAAGAAATATAAAAGTCTTGTCTTTTTTTCTTTTACAAAATATTCACGTGACCCTAAAATCTTTTGCCATGCTTTAATGTACAGTAGATTCAGAAAGTATTCAGACCCCTTCAATTAATTTTATGCACACTTTCTTTTGTTGTGCTTTCAATTTAAATGGATACATTTGCCACTTTTACCCATCAATCTACACTTAATAGCCCTTAATGACAAAGTGAAAAAATTTTTTCAGAAGAGTTTGTAAATTTATTAAAACTCAAAATTTGAAATCTCTCATTCATACAAGTATACAGATACTTAATTCAGTACTTTGCAGAAGCCCCTTTGACAGCAATTACAGTTTTGATTCTTTTTGGTCAAGTCTCTACAGGCTTTGCACACCTGGATTTGGGCAGTCTACCATTTTTCCTGGCATATTCTCCCAAGCACTGATAGATTGGATGGGAAACATCTGTAAACTTCCATCCATAGGTCTCTCTGCAGTTGCTCTATGGACTTTGTCAGAGCTTTGGCTGGCCATTGAGAGACAGTTTGACACTTGTCCTGAAACCACTTTAGCATTGACCAGAAGAATACAGCCCAGACATTTTCATACTGAAAAGTGAACCTACTGCCCAGTCTAAGCCCGTATGCACTCTAGACCAGGTTTGCTTCCAGGACCTCTATGTATTTAGCTATATTCATCCTTCCCTCCATTCTGACCAGTCTCTCTGTCCCTGCCACAGAGAAGCACCCTCATAGCATGATTCTGTCACCACCAAGCTTCACTGTAGGGATGGTATTAGGGAATGGTGAGCGGTCTAGTCATGCTAAACATAGTGCTCAAAATTCAGCTCAGAGTTGAGTTTTTGTCCCATCAGTCCAGAGAAACATTTTCCCTTATACTTTCAGAATCCTTTAAATGCTGTTGGGTAAACTCCAAGCGGACTGTCATATATGCCTTTTACTAAAGAGTGGCTTCCTTCTGGACATTTTACTGTAAACATCTGATTGATGGAGCGCTGCTGAGATAGTCATCCTTCCGACAGATTCTCCATTTAAGCAGAGGACTTCTGAAGCTCTGTTTGAGAGACCTTTGGGGACTTGGTCCCATTCCAGATTGAGGCCCTTCTTGCCTGGTTACTCAGTTTGGCTGGATGGCCAAGTCTAGGAAACGTCCTGGTTTTTCTAAACTTCTTCCATTTCACACAGTTTTATCATGGAGGTCTAAATCGTCATGGCTTGGTTTTTGTCCAGACATGCTGTGTGAATTGTGGAACCTTTAATATACACAGTTGTGTGAGGCTTTCTAAACTATCTCCAGTCAATTCAGTTTGCCACATGTGGACATATGTCAAACAAACTGGATGTACCTGATCACTATTTGGAGTGCCACAACAAAGGGTCAGTAGTTTTACATGAATGAGAAATGTCACTTTTCAGTTTTTAATAAATATGCAAACCTTTCTGAAAACATGCTTTCACTTTGTGATTATGTATTATATAGTGTAAATGGATGCTCAAAAATGTCAAATTTAGCCAGTTGCAATTAAATCTACAATGCAACAAAGTGCAGAAAGTTTATGTATAATGTAATAAAAGCAAACTGTGGAAGCCAGTTTTAGTAATTTGTGGGCAACTCATAAAAGTAGACATCATATTTATAATCTTCTATATTTCAAACCTACTGAATGCTTTTCAGTTCTGATCAGTAAGTTAAAAAAATTATATTTTGATTGAAACTTAACAAATTTACTAAAAAAGATGTATTAGAATGAAATAAAGGGTTTTGGATTACATCTCCCTGACTACCCTCATCTCAACATCTTTTCATATTAGTCAGCCTTTTTAATCCCTATATGGTGTTGTAGTACAAAAATTACTATGAGTAATGTTATTTACCAGTAACCTAATCTGTTTTAGATAAAATTTCACCTATCCTGAATAAGATTCACATCTGTCTAAAACTGTGAAAATATGTACAAAAGTCGAGACATATTTACCACACACTAAATTTAACACACAAATTAATAATAATAATATTGGTAGAAAATGTCCCTAAGGCAGGGGCCGTTTCCATGACAGAATTAAGAAGTATGTGCTGAAACAAATGATTTATTATACATAATTATATCCCTGTACTGATTGAAATGATATGTTGCAGGGGTGTGAAATGAGAAAAGAAAATATCAACAGTTTTGGAAATCTTTCTGAAATTTACAGGCTGTTAAAATGAAGTACCCAATTTGCAGTATGTTAATGTTACACTTTTTAAAGAAAAGTAATAACCTTTTTTTTAAAAAAATATAACTGATCAGCTATCATAAAAAATAAAAGTCTCAACTGAGGATTCCTCTCCTTTTCCCCATAAGCTGTCATTCCTTTTGTTGTATTCAAGATTCTAATTACAATTACTTTTCATTGGTACAAAATGTTTTCTTCAGACTACTGTGATTGAGTATGTGAAGCCATCTGACCTGAAGAAGGATATGAATGAAACATTTAAAGAGAAATTTCCTCACATCAAGCTGACTCTCAGTAAAATAAGAAGGTGAGGTTATTTTGTTTTAGTTTGCTAAATCCCACATAGAAGAACACAGTTTAGTTTAAGTCTATATTAATATGCTGGCACTGTGAACTTATATTACCATATGTCTGTACCTTTTGATATAGAGAGTTGAAGTAAAAAAGAAAACAAAAAACAGGTTACAGTTATTTTCACATACATGTTTCAATGTATATTTTCTCAGAGTGTAAATAACCTTTTACATAGTTTTATTATATTAGTATACACAGTGAATTTGCAGATTATGTCATTTATAACTGGACAGTTTTTGTTTTATGATTTGAATAAATCTATAAAATGTTTTGTTTTGTTATTTACCTTCGGTTTATTTCAGGGGTTGATCCTGATTATCAAGCTCATCCTGACACCAAACAATTCATTGACTTAGCCTTTTTATTTATTTTGTTTGTTTATTTTGTTTCTAGGTGTTAAAACCACAGCACGTATTTCATATTGATAAGTATGTTGCACGTTTTTAGTATGATTTGCTTTAACATAGCTCATTAAATCTTAACAAAAAAGTATATAGTAATGGCAGCATACAGGAAATGTTTTGATTAAAGTAAACACTACCACGGATTTGTCCAAATACAGTATTTGCAGATTATGTATACTGTATTTAGAAGGTCGTAAACAGGTTTTCTATGCTTTCGCACTAACTGCGAAAATATTCGATTTATAAATAAAGAATCCTACTTTGCGGAAATTCATTTATCGCGGCAGAGTCTGGAACGGATTAACCGCGATAAACGAGGGTTGACTGTAATATAGTGCTTATGCTGGAAGCACTGCTCCATGACAAGTATTTTCAGAAAATATTAGTGTCTTAATTTAAGTGTGTTTCGTTTTTTAAGTAGATTTAGTGCAATTTAATGCAATTACATCCACTGCTTGGTTTCTGTTTTCATGTGTTTTATTTATTTTTAAACAAGTTAAGTTGTTGTACTTATTGCTGTTTAAAACTGTTAATATTAAAAGGTACTTTCTTATACACTTAAGAAGTATAATTTTATCAATTGGGAATCACTGGCAAAGTTCTGATAGTGTCTCTGAACCCAGAGTGTTTTCATTGAGGCAAAATATTTTAAATGGTTTTTATTATGAAAAAAGTAAATAAGCATTGGTATGATAGCAAATAAAGTGCACCCCTGAGCATTATTTGTATCTGAAAAAGCCAAGTCTCACAATCACAATCTTGTCTACCTAATTGTTACGAAGGGCTTTTGTATTTATGGGTATGGACATTCCCTGTCTCAGACATTCTTTCCTCTCACTAGCTTGGTGGTCTAGGGATCTTTTGTAAACTGTGACATTTACTGCCTTATTTTTGGGTAGTAGTCCCCTTTTTTTTTTTTTTTTTTTTTCTTTCCCCTTCCCCAGCTAACAACTTCTGTCTCTTCTGTAGAGGTCCCTGCTTACCGTTTTCCTTAACCTCTTAAGATGGCTACAAGGCATATTGGCCTCTGCCAGAGACTTTACTTTGCACTGGCATAATACAAGATGTTCCGGCATGTACAGTACATGATTCCCTTGGTTCATAAGGGCACTGCTGTGCCTTGTACAGTATGTGAGCTGCATTGTGTTCCCTTGCTTGTAGTTCTTCTGCTTACCTGCATGTACATAATACCATTTTATTACATGACTTGCTTTTATTACAATATTACTAAAGGAAAATTAATTTAAATTGTTTCCCCATAAAGAATTTTGCCTTGGAAAGTAGTAGTAATAATTACTGATTTGAACTGATAGTCAAGTTAACAGATAAATATTGAATATGGGGGTGCATATCCTGAGGTGGTGTGGAAAAATTACTAATAGGATGACTGAATTAAAATAAGACCACTCTGTGGTATTGTATATGCTCTATTTTAGTGCTGTATTTAGTACTGTATACAAAATTAAAAGGTTTTAATTCTAAATCCCCAAAATCAGTTCTGGTTTCAGTTTATTTGTACAGTAAGTACCAAGATGTTATATAAAATTGTACTTTCTAGATGGATTTGTAATTTGTAAAGCCATGATGTAACAGAATAAGAAATCTGGGGTATTTTAAAGCTATATCTTCATAGTTTGTTTGCTCTGATGTGTTCATATTAAATACAGTTTCTCATTGTAGCCTCAAGAGGGAGATGCGCAAGTTGGCACAGGATGAGTGTGGATTTGAAGAACCAACTGTGGCCATGTCATTCGTCTACTTTGAGAAGCTTGCACTAAAAGGCAAACTTAACAAGCAGAACCGTAAACTATGTGCAGGAGCATGTGTGCTACTTGCTGCCAAAATAGGAAGTGACCTCAAAAAGCATGAAGTCAAACATTTAATAGATGTAAGTAGTAGTGTATGTATTCTGAATATTTCAGTGAAAAAATTAGAGTTTTAATGTCAACTGCAGCCCTTATTTTATCTGATAGTGAGCTACAGGCCATGCTATGTACACAGGACACATAAGTGAACAACTGCATAAAGTGTTTCCTGTTAGAAAATTATATTTGCCATAACCATGATTTAGCCCATCCAAAATATTATGCTGTCTCCAAGTCCTGGTAATCATCATGACAAGAGTGTGATGACTTCACATTGCAAGCCAATAATTAAAAAAAAAAAAAAAAGTTTAAGTAAAAGACTACATTCATTTATTAAAGTTGAATACAGTTCCTCCCCCTCTACGGAGTGCAAAAAATAAGTTGTCAGCCAGTGGAAGTAAATTAGCTTTTTATGTAGGTGTTATAGTTTTCCCCCTCTGGCTTTTCCAAATTTGACTCACTGGCGGTGTATAATTCTTTTCTATTACATTGTTTCCAGCAATCTCCCCATTAAACCAATTCTTTAGCATATCATGTCTACCACCTCCTTTGTTCTGTTTTTTCCCCTTCTCTATCTTTCTTCTTGCCCCTTCATCTCTAACAATCTTCTAGGACACTGTTTTCTTCTTTTCTCCTTATATGTCTAGCCAACTGTAGTCTTCTCTGCATTATCTGCAATCATATCTTTTTTTACTTTTATGTTTCATCTAATATACCTATTTTCTACAAGATCCATTTTGTTCACTTCACACATCCATCACTGCATTTTCCTGTTTTAAACTTTTGTTCTTTGAGTCTCACTTCTAGTTGTTCTCCTGTTTCCTGCACTATAAAACTCGCTACTACATTGTAAGTTTTTCCTTTTGTTTTACCAGATATCCTTTTTTCATAGAGTATTCCCACTACACTTCATTTTTTGTTCATTCTGATCTGTCTGTTTCATTTCTGCTGGTAACCTGTCCCATTCTTGATTCATTGATCCTGAGTACCAAAAGGGCTGGATTTCTGTTCTTCTACTTCAGCCTTCACTTTCCATTCTTATCCCCTCCACTATAGCTGTAGAACACACATTGACTTTTTGAACTACATGTCCCTCTAGAGCAGTGTTTACCAAACTTGGTCCTGGGGACTCCCTGTGGCTGCAGGTTTTTATTCCAACCAGCTTCTGATGAACTCCTGGCTAATTAAGTGAAGTGATATTTCCCATGTTCAGTGTTTAGGGAACAATATAGAAATTAGAAAACTTAAGTTTGCTAAAAAAATATATATATTAAAATGTACCAAGCAGTTATATAGGAATAATGTATTTTTTTCTTAATTGTTTTCTTAATTATTATTATTAATTATGTTATTAATTATTGTTGTTATTATATTATTGTTTTACTTATAACTCCCCATATCTTGAGGAGAAATAGGCTTAACAGTAAATACAGCTTAAAAAGTAAGCAGATGTGCATGCAGAAGTGTAGTTGAGCAAGTCATGCATATTTAAAAAAAAAATCCAGTCCATCATTGCACGGTCTATAAAATTAATTGAAAACATATCAACTCACGTTTACACTATTATTCACTTTATAATGGCTGTAAATATAACTTGAAAAATAAACATTTTAATAGATCTAATTTTAGATTATTGGTTTTAATATCAATACATCCATTTGCATATCCATTTGGGTATGTGGAGAAATTAAGCTGTAAGAGGAAGACTACAATAAATGGAAGGCTAATCAGGTAGTGGTTTTTAAAGGAAAATAAAGCTAACACAAGAATTAATGCTGCAGAGGTTATTAGACCAGTACTCTATTTCAAATGCCAGAAACTACCCTGACTATATTTTATTTGTTACATGAATGTCAGGGATGTACTGTGTACTTTAAATAGTGAAGTGCCAACTGATACGGAGTCAAAAACAGTAGCTTCTTTCTGAGAAATGCATGTTGTGATTTAATAAGTCATATTTGAACTCTACATATTTAAAATTACATCAGATTATTAAGACATCTTTTGCAATAAAGGAACAAAACTATTTGAGTTGGTTACATGGTTTTTAGACTTTTGATTTTATTACTTCACTTTGATTGCATGTTCTGATAACCAGTCTGAAATGGTTCTTGGAGATCACTCTGTTGTGGCTTGTGCTCACTTGCTCTGCTGTGCCGATGGAATTAGTGAAGCAGTAGGAAATGTCACTCAACTTAGTAGAAACAGTCTTCCAGAAATAATTAGGTAAATGTGTACCACCAATGGTAATTACAAGTAATGCATAGTAAACTTGCACCTCCTCGAAGTGTGTGACACAACCACAATAAAATCCTCCCACTCACTTTACATGTCTGCCCATGTATGTTCATAGTGTCAGTGATAAATTAGAAGTTAAAATGCATGGATTAAAAGTTATGTCATTTACTGTTTGATTTTGGAGCATTGATTTTGTTCATTACCTGCACTTAAATGCTTATAAGATGGAGACTGGAGGTGCTGTGTTTTGTTTAGAAGGTAAGCTTAAATAGATCTTTTAGATTTTGTAGGTTTTTGTGCTCTAACTTCGTATGACTCTCAAATGTCATGTCATAATTAACTTTGCATATACAAAGTTAAATTCAGTTTTAAAGGCCCTTCCATGTAAATAATAATTTTCATGAGTTGTAAATCTTCTTTGGTGCATTTTGTGTTTTTCCTGCATTTTATGTGGCTTATTTTTGCCGCAAATAAAATAAAGTAACCTTTTATCCCCTCATCATTCTGCTTATTAGGTTGAGTGAATGAAAGGAGAATCTCCAGTATTTTCGTTCTGCCTAAAAGAAAGTTTAGGATGTCCACGTTCCTCTTTTCCCACTGCCCATGGCTCTTTGCTTGATATCGATGTATCTGCTGTATTTGACAGAGGCAGAGTGCTGATGAAAGTCAATGCAGGTAGTTGGAGAAGCAGCAAGAGAGCAAAGCCATTCTGTAGCTGCCATGGGCGTTTCATATTTGGGTCTTGTGCTGCTCTTGAGAAAATTGTTTTAACTTTATTTTCCATAGTTTTTATTTCACCACATTGCTTTCCAGAAGAAACTTTCATGTTTATTTTACATTCAAGATAACAGTGTCTGCCTGCAGCAAGGCCTCTTAAATGTGAACACAGTTACGCTGGTCCACAAACTACAAATACAGGATTAATTTAAGTTGGTAGATGGTTTCTTAATAATTAATTAGTTAATGCACTTATAATGTTTTATTGGTACTTAATTTGAAAGATTTATTTGTTCATTTATTGACCTTTCAATTTTTATTATTGATCGTTTTTAATTAATAATTCTATTCACTTAATTAAATTGTATATTAACATTGCATGTATGCTTTCAAAAATAATAATCCTAATATGCCTTTGTTTTACAGAAACTTGAGGAAAGGTTTCGCCTCAATCGACGTGAGCTGATAGCATTTGAGTTCCCTGTTTTGGTAGCTCTGGAATTTGCCCTGCACCTCCCAGAACATGAAACAATGCCACACTATAGACGCCTTCTTCAAAACTCCTAGCATTGGCTCATCATCAGGAGAGCATGCCAGTGCTCTTCTGATTGATTGATGTATTTACAATTTTTGGGTGGACTTGCAAAAGCTATATGCACTACTGATGATTCCCAGCTCCTTAATGTTTAAGAGCTACTTGGTAGGGTTCAGAGTTTTGTCTTTAACACCAACAGATCGTGTCCAGAAAAGTTGTTTGGATGTGTTTTTGCCTCCTGTGCTGTGGCATAACAATTTGTATATGCTTTGTTGCTGAATCCTAGAATTTCAAAATGTGAGCGTTTTTTTTTACTGTTTATCATGCTCATCTGATTTTGAACTGTAACTGGCTGATTTTATTTTTATCAATATCTGATCTTCAGAAGTATATCCTTTTTGTCAAGAGAAAAGCATGTTCAATGAAATGATTGGACTCTGTTTACGTGTCATTGGACAGAGGCTGGGTTGGCATGTTTGTCTGTTGTTGTTCATCATGAATGCTGGTTCTTTATTTTTTTGTTGGGACCAACTTCACTCATTCTGTTCATCTACAGTATCTGTCGTCAATACATATCATTTGGCTAGTGCTTACTTCAGTATTAATAGATACAGTGGATATTTTAAGTCAAAAGAGGTATCTTTTTTTTTTTTAAAGGTGAGGTTTAGTACAGTGTATTGTTTCACTCTTTAACTGTTGCTGTGAATTGTGCCTCTCTGTAGAGGTTATTGCAGCAGTTTCTTTCTTCCTGCTCTATGTTAGAGCATATTTTGTATTCAGCACCATTGTTGTGCTTCCTGCTTCAAAGGGGAGAGTTAGATCCCTGCATAAATTATCATATGCATGCTAAAATGGGCAGATGGTACTAAGTGGTGCTTGCCACCTCTTATTTGGACTAAATCAATGTCAAAAGTTACAAGTCTCTAGACTTCCTTTTCCTTTTTAGCAGGGCTAAAATATTTAGTTCATAAATAAAATGTGTGCACTGTTTGGGTGGCATAGAATTGATTCATTTAAATCACTCCAAAATGTGCTACAATCAATATTTTGTTGTCTTATTTTATTTACAAAAAGCACTACTCTCTTATGTAAGGTTATGTAGCAACTGTTTGCTGCTTTATACTGTGTTTTAATGGTCATTAGTGTTTTTTTATGTATTTCCCTCAGTGATGGAAAGATATTTGTATATACATTACCAAGCAAATATAGGAATACAAATATCTAACAGTCAACCTTCTATAGCACCTCCAAATTCTTTCACACAATTGTTTATTTAAATATATACACGATAATGCTGGTTCTTCAAAGATCATTTCTGTCTTTGTTGTATAATGTGACATACTCATTGTTAACCTTACCCAAAGAGATACCATCTTGGACTGGAACAAGGCTTTAGTACCTTGGGCGAGTCTTAATCAGATAGGTGCTCAAGTGGATGGTGTGAACACCCTGCAGGTCTTCACTCCACATAAAGTATTTGTGCCATTAGTAGAGTGGAAGTTGTTTTATGCAAAGTTCACTATTTACTTTTCAGATCTAAAAGCAGGTAACAGTAGAAGACTCATTTTTGTTAAGAGATGCCTGTAATTGAGCAGAGAGGACTTGTCCATATTTGTTACACACTGTACATTCAAACAGGAGAAGTGGTCATCACATGATCAACCAGTAAGGTCCAGTTACGTTTACATGAAATCCAGTAGATGATCACATTTGAACTGGGGGTTGACTGTTGGCCACAGTACCACATTAGCTCAGTGTTTGATATCCAGAGCCATTTTTTTAAGATAAGAATTAAACACAACTTCATTAAGTCTTCCAAAGTATACAGAAAGCCAATGGTAATGTGACCTGAATAAGCCTGGATTCCATTATATAAGGTACCACAGGCTGTTTTGAGAATTTATATTTCCAGTTTTTCAAGACTCATAATTTAACACCTTCATATGAACATTCCACTTTAGACAACTTATGGCCAGTTTTCTATACTTTGTATTGATTTACCAAAAAAAGAAAGAAAGAAAAATAAGACTGATTGCACAACCTAAGGCAATGCATGTTATCCACTTTTTTTTTTTTTGTTTGTTTTGCATTGTCCCTATGTTTGTGACGCTGATTACTTCAGTCTGTTTTCAAGAATGTAGTACATTGACTATGCATTTGATGTTAAATATGTGCAAGCAAAACAATCCCATTCCGATATGGGAGCCCAGTGTAAATAGTGTTGACACTAACTGCACCTTTTTAAAACTGGATCAGCTTTTCATAGGATGCTGCTGTCCGCTTGGACATTTTTGCCCCAATTTATGTACTTTTATTGCACATATTTGTCATGTTGATTTGTAAATTTATGGCCCCATGATCCTTTGTTCAAAAGACAGGATTGTTATTGTCCAGTTTTAATGACAACTTTACTTGACTCTCGATTGTCATGAAAAAGATGAATGTTTTCAGTGTCTGATATTCCAGAGTTCCATTGATATCTTCTTAATTAAATGAAGAATCTAAGGTGACTTGTTTGCACTTTTGGTCTCGGATCAGAAAAAAGCCATTTACACATCTTGTCTGTACAGTCCAGAAGAAGTTCCCCCTTTATATTCTACTGTATGTCTTGTTTCTCACTTTTATGCCATTTTTTTTGCTGTTCATTCATATACTGATTTGAAATATGACTTTTGAGTGACACTTTCCAGGTTACTTTAAATTGTAATACTCATCCTAAATGGTTTGTATTTTTCTTTAAGTCAATGCTGTTCCACAATAAACATGTTTTTCATGGATAGTTGTTTCCACGCTTTGCCAGATGTGTTTTTTTCTTTTTGATTCTTCTAGAAAACTGCATTGCCTGTCCTGACACACACACACACGTCTATAGTCACTGGACCTAGGAGCTACTTGTCTCGTCATGCCACAAGTTTCCAGTACCTACATGCTGCCATTGTAATTGCTGGTGTTTTGTTTTATTTCATTTTAACAAATACTTGGATTGTACAAATTCCAGAAATGTTCATTCTAATGTTTTACTGCAGTCAGCTAGGAAAATAAGTACATCCTGTGATTATTCTCTGTTCAGAGTTAC
The DNA here is from genome assembly GCF_016835505.1 of Polypterus senegalus. Taxonomy (NCBI): domain Eukaryota; kingdom Metazoa; phylum Chordata; class Cladistia; order Polypteriformes; family Polypteridae; genus Polypterus; species Polypterus senegalus. The sequence goes on from NC_053158.1 coordinate 65,997,881, forward strand.
CAAGGTTAGGACTTTCTTATCGTCTTCTGCAGAGCCTGCATCCTGATTGAGCTTCCTGACTTCTGAGTCAGTGGGCAGGAGGGAGGACACAAGCTTTAGGCTCCTGAAGTGCAGAACTGCACACACACAGGATGGCCTAAAGCAGACGTGGGTTTGCTGTGTGTAGCATGTGAAGGGAAAATATCTTGGAGGCATAATTTTCAGTCTGATTATTCTGTCATATTCACATCTCATAGCAGTGTAAATCTGAACGAAGGAGACTGCCAGCAGCAGCTTAAACTTGCTTCATCAGTGAGTTTTATCATTAACATTTCCAAAAAGCACACAACATTTTAGCATTTTTAGTTTTTTTTTTTCCCTTTCATATTACTTTTCAATTACAGTATTTTACAGAATTTATGTGCATGATGCAACTTTTACATCCGTTCATTCAAATTTTCTTTAAGATTTCTTTTAAAATATTAGCAATTGTTCTAACATAATGAGGATCAGCACTGCTGCTCTTTATAGTCCATAACTTGCAGGCCCTGATTGTAAAATGCGCACGGAAGCTTCTTGCGTGTTTTCTTTTAAAGTTCCTTTTTATTCCATTTTTGTTTACCGTGGTGTCCGAGAGTTGTGACGTATTGCATGTTGGTGGGACTTGCAAGTCAGATTTTCACTGTACCCTGTAGATGTCATTTATTATTACCGGAGTGCCACTGGAAACATATGGAGGAATATTTCGGACAAAATGAAATAAATAAATAAATGCGTAAATAAATAAAAGTACTGTGAAATGTGAGCATAAATAAATAAATGTGTCATGAAATGACAGCCTTAATAAATAAATATGTCATGAAATGAGAGCATAAATAAATAAATGTGTCACGAAATATGTTTTTCGTTGCTTATTTATTTATTTCATTTTGTCCGTAACGTTCCTGCAAACCGTCATGAAATACGGCTTGAAATAAAACTGTCACTTTCACTCGTCAAAGTTGAGAGGGTGGGCTCTAACACGCCCTCTAGTTACTGATTGGTGAATCGATAGCACAAGAATTAATTAGAAAAATGCTTTATCGGAAGAAATTACAATGTTGGCGGCACTTTTAGACTCCGATATAGATGAAACTGTTTTTGAAATTATCGAAGAACAGGTGGAACAGACTCTACTACACTGCAGTTCAGGTGATGCAGTACCCTGCTCTGGACGTCCAGACATTCCAGCTGAGTCAATAGAACACCTTCTGTTATGCGGTTTAAAAGTACAACAGATTGCAGATTGTAATTTCTTCCGATAAATCTTCAACTCTCTCTCTGAAATACGTAATATCTTCGGCAGAATCCATTTAATCGGCAGTAGTAAGCATTTTTCTAATTAATTCTTGTGCTATCGATTCACCAATCAGTAAATAGAGGGCGTGTTAGAGCCCACCCTCTCAACTTTGACGAGTGAAAGTGACAGTTTTATTTCAAGTCGTATTTCATGACGGTTTGCAGGAACGTTACGGACAAAATGAAATAAATAAATAAGCAACGAAAAACATATTTCGTGACACATTTATTTATTTATGCTCTCATTTCATGACATATTTATTTATTAAGGCTCTCATTTCATGACACATTTATTTATTTATGCTCACATTTCACAGTACTTTTATTTATTTACGCATTTATTTATTTATTTCATTTTGTCCGAAATATTCCTCCATAGAAACACAGTACACGTGTGCTCAGACTCACTATGGGGTGCCATTTGTGTGACTGCCAAGTCTCACTTGTAATGTGAAAGCAGGCGGGAAGCTCAAGACCAGGCCACATTATTCAGTTACTGGGGCTTAATAGAGGCAGAAGGAAAAACTCAAAACTATTTTACAGTTGTCATTATGTTCTGATGATGCAAGGAATGAAGAAAGTATAACCACCAGTGAAATTAAATGTTAAACATCCATCCATTGTGGAGTCGCGGATCCAAAGCCTAGTCCAGTAATGTTGGCCACAAAGCAGGTGTCAATCCTAGATGAATCTGGGTCACATAACTTTTTTTGTGCATGTTGCAATGTTATAAACAGTATAATTGATCACAATAAACATTTTCAGATTGGGTTTTTTCTGTATTAAAACTAATCAGAGCTTTTATCTTCTGAAGATCACTTTATCTACAAAGCTTTGCCAGCATTGTCTGTAAAATACAGGACATGATCACACAAAACAATTGTGAAACTTGTCCAATCCAGTGATCGGGTCTGGAGGGAGCAAAGGTTTGGGTGAATGGCTGTGAAAAACTCTAGTATAGTTCCTGTCCATGTGGATCCCATCAGGACCACAGACCACCATTCATCAAATGGTAATTTCCAGCAAGATAACAACTTGCATGCAAAAGAAAAAACCTGTATATTGCTCATTTTTAACAGTCTTTGTGCATACAGATTAACTGGCAGATGAGAACTGTTTTTGGTTGCGTTGCCATCCACCATTTGATAAGAAGGGTAGTCTTTGCTTGATTCTTGTCTTTGTGATGGTCTGCCCTGTAAATATGAAGCTGCTTTCATTTTCACCTGGCATACCTGTGCTGATGCCCTCCTTTCTGGACATTTTTGGATAGTGGATACTGACCAGCTGTTTCATTAAATCAAGCTTAATATGAAGCAGTGGTAGCAGCTCTGTATCTGTCTGGATCCACCGTACCAGTTATGATGATGATTTTGGCACCAAGCTGTAACTTTGCTTTTTTTTTTTTTTTTCTCTTCCCCATTCAGAACCCAATGTCAATTCTTGGCTTAGCCATCCCACTCACAGAGGAAACACAGGATTTTGTAAGCCCTGACTTCTGACCCATTAAGACACACAGAGCTTTCTTTCAGGTCCCCACACGTGAATCCATGGCGCTCGTTGTAATTCATTTCCTTGAAGGTTTTCTTTCTTTCAAATGCACAGAATGAGCCACAGGTATTGCAACGGCTACATATGCTGCTACCTGATGCAATGGCCCATCACCAGGATCAATTTCAGCTATAGTACAGTAGATTCTAATAATAGAAATATTAAATTCAAACAAATGTTAAAATGTTGGTATTTCATTGAAGTGTGAAAATAAAACAAAAACTATAAAAATGTTTTGTTAAAAAAAGTTACATGTTGAAGAAAAATGGTTTATTTTAATTTCAACACCCAAAACTGTATATAAATCGCATGAAATAATCAAAACATTTTTTTCAGTGTAGAACTGTGATGCGTACTGAAAGGAAAGACCAACTGGTGAGCTCCAGAAGAGCTGAGATGGCTTCATTTTTCATTTTCTTCGACCAAAGTGAGTAGCAATTCTACAAACGGATTTTTCCGTCACTTTAGTGCAGCGTTGACATGAAAGTGCAAAATGGAGAAGGGATAAAGCAGAACAATTCCTAGTCTTGGAAAAAGGCGGTGCATTTTAAGGGCAGCTGATTTTCTTTCAAATTCAAACTTAAGGGCTGCTTTATAATTGAGGCTGACAGGAGAGAAGAGAGGACTGTGGGCCAGGATGAGGGAGATTGGGGATCCGTGCATCGAGACAGAGATGTAGTTTTGGTTTTTAAGATATAGAGCAGATGAATATTGGAATCTTTCTTATTGATTCCTCAGTTTAATTCTTAGACTCATTCTCTTGATTCCAGTTGCGGATGTAATGGTTGACACCTGACGTTTGCTACACATACCTGACGTGAACAGGGCAACTTCACGGTTCTAAAAAAAAAAAAAAATGTGGCATTGTGAAAGACAGTTGCCTGAGAAACCTCACGACGATTGGGGAGGCAGCCATAGTCTGTGCACTTTGATAAAGGAAGAAGGCTTGGGGGTTTGGGGCCAAAGGTTAAGAGTTGAGAGATTTGTATGAGTGTCCTGGTCTGGGAGCATGTTTGGGGTCCATGGTGTGTCGGAGCAGATGGCAGGTGTTTTAATGAAATAGAGCCACTTAGACCTTATGTGTGGAGCTGTGCGGGAAGAAAACCATGCGACTGTGGAGTACTTAATGGGGGAGTTAGCTGATTGGCTGTTACGAATGTGTACAAGCACAGCTGGCACAGTCATCCCTCTTGGAGGCTCGGCGAATCATGTAGTGTACCTGCAGTCACAGGGTATAAAATGTCCAAATGGGACAAAAGATAAAAATGAGGAAAAGAAACCGAGGGCAAAGAGAGATCAAAATCAGGTAGTTGAGGCGGCACTGAGGAGAAGGAGGTGAGACAGTTGGGCAGCATTGGAGTGAGAGGAATGGCGCTCCAGGTGTACCTCACTCCTTCTGAGCTGAGAAGCATGGGCTTAAAAAGACCTGCAGACACCAAAGTAGGTGGCAAGAAGAGGGAGCCAAGAGGCTGATCGTGTTCATAGCGTCGCAGGCCTTGATCGGTGAGAGAGAGCACTGGGCAATGGAGGGGAGGAGAAGATCATATCTGTTTTTATTCCTGGTTTTTACTGTTTCATGGATTTATTTATTTTATGTTCGAACTTCACACAGTTGTATGGATTTTTGAATGATAGACTTTGATCTACACTGTGCTTTTGATATGAATTACATTATTTTGGTTAAATGCACACTGCACACTTTTACGCCATATCTGTTGTTCCGTCCTTGTTATCCTAGTCCATCTTGATTATGACTATTGATGTCTCTGCAATATTAAGATGGCCATGGCTGCAAGCACCTGGGGCATCATAAGGAGCAGTCATGGGGCTGTAAAACATCTGCTTGCTGTGTCCTCGTCAAAACATTGTAAGGACCTGGCAGAGTGCAGTGATGCATTTTCACTCCAGCCTGTGTCCACAGACTCCAACTGCCATGATGCCGTAACGGTCAAAGTAAGGTTAGAAAACCTACAGATTGTGAGACTAAAAAACTACAAGGGATCGCCTATTAAAGGACCCCCATCCCACTCGGCTACCTCTACCTTGCACAATGACCTTTAGAAATGGTACTTTATTTTGGCTCACCCTGTACAAAGTGAAAGGGTAAAAAAGCTTGAACCCTCTTGTTGGACTGGCGTTCATGAAAATGGAGAGTTGAGATCACTTCGATAAGGTGCACAACATTAAAATGTGAGCCTACTCTATGCTTTTTTTATCCTAAAAAAATAATGCATTCAGTGGCCACTTTATTAGGTACACTTTGCTAGTACTGGGTTGGACCCCCTATCGCCTTCAGAACTGCTGCTGTTCTTCATGGCATAGATTCAACAAATGCTGGAAATATTCCTCAGGGATTTTGGTCCATATTGACATGATAGCATCATGCAGTTGCTGCAGATCTCTTGGCTGTTAATCCGTGATGAGTTGAGATCTGGTGATTGTGGAGGCCATTTGAGTGCAGTGAACTCATTGTCTCATTCAAGAAGCCAGCTTGAGATGATTTCAGTTTTGTGACATAGCGCGTTATCCTGCTGGAAGTACATAAAGGAAGTGAACATGACCTGCAACAATACGCAGTTAGCCTGTGGCATTTAAACGATGATCAGTTGGTACTAATGGGCCCAAAGTGTGCCAAGAACACATCCCCACACCATTACAAAATCACCACCAACATGAACTGTGGATAGAAGACAGGATTGATCCATGCTTTTAATGTTATTGATGCCAAATTCTGACCCTACCATCCAAATGTGTAGCAGAAATTGAGACTCATAGACGAGGTTTTGGTGAGCCTGTATGAATTGTAGCCTCAGTTGCCTGTTCTTAGCAGAGAGGAGTGGTACCCAGTGTGGTCTCCTGCTGCTGTAGCCCATCTGCTTCAAGGTTCGATGTATTGTGCATTTAGAGATGGTCTATTGCATACCTTGGTTATAACAAGAGGCTATGTGAGTTTCTGTTGCCTTTCTATCAGCTTCAACCAGTCTGGCCATTCTCCACTGACCGCTGACATCAACAAGACATTTTCCCCCCAGAGAACTGCCGCTTGTTGGTATTTTTCCCTTTTTTGGACCATTCTTTGTAAACCCCTGAGATGGTTATGTGTGAAAATCCCAGTAGATCATGAGTTTCTGAAATACTGGGTGCCAGGTGGGCTGGTCCAACAACCCTGCCAGGTTCAAAGTCACTTCAGTCACCTTTCTTCCCTATTCTGATGCTCGATTTGAACTTCAGCAGGTCATCCTGACAACTTTACAGGCCTAAATGCATTGAGCTGCGGCTATGTGATTGGCCGATTAGATATTTGTTTTCACAAGTAGTTGAACAGATGTACCTAATAAAGTGGCCGGTGGGCGGATATTGGCTTTTCAAAAACAATTTACAGCAGCATTCATCTCCGTATTTTCTTTTACTTGCTATTTTTTGATTAAACTGTAACATTGATCTTAAAAAGGTAGTATCAGAAACCTACAGTGGTGTTGCTCGTAGACCATAATAGGACATCCCAGTGATGACAGCATGACACTCCTCTTCACTGGGGACCACGAAAATGAAAAATGAACGCGCAAACTACACTTTATTTAGTCTAAAAGTTGGATGAAGAAAATCAACAGACCGAGGGTCTCCAATGTGCCATCCACAATAAGCATACAAATATTCTCGAGTGGTCCAGCCAAAGTCTGCACCTCTGTTTGCCACAGCTTGAAATTTGAGCCTCCTAACCCTCATCCGAGCTTCTTAAGGAATGTAGACGTCTGCCAGAAAGAGTGAGGAAGGGTGCCAACAATCTGTGAAGTTGGCAGATACCCAAAAACTGTCACTGGAGTGGAAGGCGCATCAAATTCATACGGCGGGTCTAAATTTAGACATCAGTTTTTGTCATCTTCATATCTGTCTGTTCACACGAGAGAACTCGGCTGCTGACGGACTGATTTGGTTCAAATTTAGTACACTTAAAACAGACGTGGTGTGAGCACATTCCGATACCTCAAGTGCAGCATGTTGTACAAACTGCTGAAAGTTTCTGGTCTCCCATTTAAAAGGCACTGGTCAGTCTGAAACCAGAGAAGCATCCTGGGCGACTCCAATTACCGATTAATTTACTCTTTCAGTTTTAGCCTGAGAGAGGTCACTTCAGCTTGTGTGTTTGGTGTGTTGTCTTCCTGTTTCTTTTGTCCCATAGCGTCTCCTGTAACACTAGCAGAGGCGAGGTGTGTGTGTGTGTGTGTGTGTGCGTGCGGCCCTGAGAGCTTCTGCTGCGTGTACAGGTGGACTCTCCATTAGGCACAAAAACCGTAAGTACGGTTAGGCAAAGGCCCCCGACAGCTGACGTCTCATGATATTGTAAAATGCTATGACAAAATTTGGCCTTAATGTACTAATGCAATTTTTAAATTATTGGTTATTTTTTGTAACCTTTTTGTTGTACTTTCATTAGTGGTGGACACGTCACATTTTGGGTTACAAATTTCCAAATGGTTGACCGTGTTCCATATTGCAACTTGATGTTCTGTCACACGTCCATTTCCTAACTTGTTTAAATTGAGTTTTGTGCTTTTGATGGCGCACGCCTTCACAGTTGCAGGAGACTGGGTTCAGATCTTGGCCCAACCACTGCCTGCAAAGTCTCCACTCATCTGCCAGTTGATTTTTGATTTGCCCAGAGGAGGAGGAGGAGGGTCTTCCTGTGACCGACTTCCAAATCTCGTGTAGGTTTGAGTCCTGCCTCGTGGGGTGGGGTGGGTAGAGAAATTCTGGCCCAGTCTTCTCTACAGAATTGTTTTAATTCATTCACATTGGAGGTGTTTAGACTATGAAGTGTCCATTTAAGATCCCTCCATAACATCTTAATGGGTTTCAAGTCAGGGCTTTAACCAGGCCTCTCCAAAACCTTATTTTTTCTTTCAGCCTTTCTGTGTGGGACTTGCTCTTGTACTTTGGGTCACGGACCTGCTCAAACCCCCAATTACACTTGAGCTTTAGATCACAGACTGACAACTAGACATTACCCTTCAGTACTTTCTGGTAGAGAGCTGAATTCATGCTTCCCTCAATTATGGCAAGTCACCCAGGTCCTGAAACAGCAAAACCCTCCCACAGCATCACACTACCTACCACCAGCATGTCTGACAGTGGGTATGATGTTATTATTGTGGAAAGCTGTGTTAGTTTTACACAAGATGTAACTGGACTCGTGACTTTCAAAAAGGTCCACCTTTCACCTATTAGTCCACAGAACATTCTCCAAAATATTTTGGGAGTAATATATGTTTTTTTGTAAAGTGTTAGACAAGGCTTAATTTATGTCCCTCTTGTTTAGCAGTGATTTTTGCATTGCAACTCGCCCATGGATACGATTTTGCCCACTGACTTTCTAACAGTGTAGTCATGAACCTTGACGTTAACTCAGTGGAGAGATGCATGCAGTTCCTTAGATGTCTTGTTCTTCTGTGATATCCCAGATGGGTTTTCTTTGTACTCTTGGAGTAATTTTGTAAGGCCAGCTGCTCCTGGGCAGATTTAGCCCTGTTCCAAGTTTTCTCCAGTTGGAGATGATGACTCTCATTGGGGTCCCAGGTAGGGAATCTAATCTAACTTTACCGGGACCACGGGATTCCCGGGCATTTTCCATTCCTGGGAATGAAACTGCTGTAATTCCCGGGAACAGCCAAGTTCGCATATATAGCGTGTAAAAGTGTAAAAATAGATCAAGAAGTAACAGAGTTGAAAACTGAAGACTTCATTGACGTCTGTCAGACTACAGCTTTGAACAGCAACCTGAAATTGCATTGCGTCAGTCTGCTGCATCCGCATTATCTGTGCCGAGAAACTGCCAATCACAGAATGACGACAAGAAACTGGATGCATCAGTAACAGCTGAAATGGCGGTGTTTCAGAGCAACGGCAAGCGCGGGCGATGTTTAGAAGAAGTGTATCTGTATCTGATGACTGTGCTGCCAACTTCAGTCAAGGCAAAGCCTGCTTTCTCAGCAACTGGCGTACTCTGCACAAACTACTCTCTCGCCTGGACGACCGCACGCTGGACAAGTTATGCTTTCCACGCTCTTATAACCGCAACTAACTAGATCGGGGTGCCCACAGTTTTTCAGCTTGCGAGCTACTTTTAAAATAACCAGGTCGAAATGATCTACCTACTTGCATAACTGAATAACCTTTATGGCACAATAACAATTCAATACATGTATTCTCACTACAGTATTTGGATCTAATAATATTCATGTGGAAAAAGGCTGACTCGCATAAAAAAGTAGAGCCGAATAATGCAGTCAAGGAGCTTTTGAATTCAGCCGAGTGAAAAATGACGGCTGTCCGATTAACTGTGATTTTAGTCCCCTCTCTTTTCTCTTTCTCAGGTCGCTTTTTGGAAGGAAGTCAGTCTCGTAGTTTTTATGAACAGTTCTAAAGTGCCTTTCCACATTTTCCTTCTTTGGAATACCAATGATAGATTGACAGATCAGACAAACACACTTCAATTGTGACATTGTGAGAGAGAAAAAAATCCTCTTCTAATTACACATAAAGCCCATACCCTCCCCAAACAATTTCTTTAGTCGATATAAATTGTAAGACTAACTAGATCACAGCCGGAGTTTTGCAGTAGCTTGCGCGTTTGATCGTGCGTGCGGGATGACCAGTGTGTTAGAAGACGAGATCTCAGACTGGCCGCCCTGTATGTCAATCAAGTGGCAAATGTCATAGGGAGGATATATGATAGACTAACGTTTAAAAAAATTTTTTTTTAATACAACGCGATCTACCTGCGCTACCTTTGCGATATCCCGTTCGATCGCCATCGACGCATTGGGCACCCCTGAACTAGATACATGTACTTATATGACAGCATGAACTGCTTGTAGATAAGGTTAGTCTTTTAATGGTGTCAACATACTGCAGTAGTTTTGTTAAAAATAAGTGTCGGTCGTTCTAAAAACGTTCACATGTGAGATGGGATTCCCGGTAATGACATGCAGGATTCCCGAATTCCCCGGTATGGATAAACCCGTCCGGGATCCCAGGGTTGCAACCCTTTCACAACTGATATATGTTAGAAACTTTCTTTGCATTGAGGTCTGGTGTGCCGCTTGTTGACACCTTTTAGCCAACTTTATATTGCTGGGAAGGTTCAGTTTAAGTGATGTTTAAATTAAATAGGGCTGGCAGCAATCAAGCTTGGCTGTGACTAGAACAGGGGTTCTTAACCTGAGGTCCATGGACCCCTAGGGTTTTCAGGGGGGTCCGTGAGGGTCAGGTAAAAGTAATGGTGGTAGGAAGAGGATTGTATTTCATAATTATAATAAATGGCTAATACGTTTTGCATAAACATTTTTTTAGATTGTTTAAGGTTTAATAATACTTTGTATGTCATTCATTCATATATATATATATATATATATATATATATATATATATATATATGAGAGACAAGTCTCAATAAATAAAGCATATTATATTCATTGCATACAAAGTTGAGTTTATGTGAATATTTCTGGGGAGGGGGTCCATAGCTATCATCAAGTTCTTAAAGGGGTCCGTGCCTTAAAAAAGGTTAAGAGTCTGTGCTCTACAGGCATTACACCGCTAAAATTTCAATTTGCCTCATTGGTTGATTGAGTGACTAAAGGGGTAATTGCTTTTTCTCATGGGTGTCACAGGTGTGGGTGAACTTTTTCTTCAATAAATCAAATGATCATGTGAATTCTTTGTATTGTGTTTACTTGGGTTGTCTTTATACTAAGTTTGTGTATTGGAAACATTTAAGTGTTATGAATAAGCGGAAATAAGGAAGGGGTGAATACTTTTTTCACGGCACAGTATGTGTAAAAAGAGGGAGCTGCAGGTCACTCAGGAGTTGAATTTCAAAGCAGAAGTCCAACCACAGAACAAAAAAAAACCAATGAGAACTTGAGTTGTGGCAGATGTTCCTAACATGAACTAAAATGCTGACATATCAAAATATCAAATCTTGGTCTGTCTATCTATATTTAAAAATAAAAATCATTCCTTGGGGTCTACTTACATTTTCATGTGGCTGTCACTGGTAGTCCCACCAGGTGAAGGCTTCCTTCATTCCACATCACTGGAGGATCTTCTGTTCAGTCTTCCTAGCAGAGGTGTTGACATTCAGAAGTAGCAGTAGACTGTCGAGCGCAAACTTGGAACAACTGGCCTCAAAGTTTCAAGTTCGTCTCATTGCACGCCCGAGTGGGAACTCGGCCACATCAACTCGTATTATGTCACAGATGCGACCGTCCCCCACAAATGATTCTCCTTTCCTGATCTCTAATGTTACAATATTCTTATATACATAACCTACAGCCAGAAAAGAGATGAAATCCCTGTCCTCCCTCATCCTAAACACATGCATTATTGTTTATAATCATGGATAATGGATGCCATGCAGAGTCTGTTGTTGAGAATTCACTACAAAAGATGAAAACATGGGTGGATGCAGGCAACTTCTTGAAATTAAACCGGAAACAGAGGAGCCATTTGAACCAGAACTGTCCCGAAGACAAGAGCAAAGACAGCTGGCCATGAGGATCACCTGCAGGAACGACCGAACACCTTACTGTCAAGTGCAGCCCAGATGAGATGTGCTGACTGGCAACACTTGAAGATGACAATGATTTATTTCTTGGTGCTTTTTAATTCGGTAACCTGAAACATTTTGGGTCAAACAACTGGAAAGCCCACCCCACCCCACCTGGTATCGATGTCCAGAGCCTTCAGAGGTTTTATAGTTTACCGATATTTGGTTACATATGAAGGCTGGCAAAGGCAACATGTACGTAACCAACCAAATGCATTTCCAGTTTCGCCATTTCAACTGTATCTGTAAGACATCAGACTGATGAGCCCCTCTTCTGTTTGAAGGTCCAAACCCTCACATTCTTTATTCCTTGCAGCTCCATTATATGCCCATTGCCTCTCAGCTCTCTCTCACACACACACACACACACCTATGACGGGCTCAACGGAGTTGCTGCGTGTGTCACACTCTACAACTGCCCAAGATTATGTAAATGAAGTCTGTGACTGAATCGTCATGTAAAATGATGGAGTCTTAACACAAACACACATCTGGGGTTCCAGAAGTTTAGCCCACAGAGACAATAAGAGGATGTGAACCAGAAGGCCGGATACGGTGGCGTGCAAAAGTCTGGGCACCATTGCTTAATATGTCTGTAACTGTGAATAGTTAGGTGAGCAGAAGATGGACTGATCACCAAAAGGCATAAAGTCGAAGATGACGCAGTTCTTTTCAGTATTTTACGCAATTGAACATTGAAAAAAGGAACGGTGCACCATGCAAGTTTGGGCACTCCAAGATATTTGAGCTATCAGATTCCTTTCCCCATGGTCTCAGACCTTCACTAGCCTCTTAGAACTATGGCTTGTTCACAGTCATCTTTAGGAAATCCTTGGGTGATGCAAATTGCAAAGCTGTAGAAATTCTCTGACTTCTCAAACCTTGTCCCAACAACCAGCAGCCATGGGCTCCTCTAAGCGGCTGCCCAGCACGCCGAAAAATAAAGCAGGAGAAGCTACAAGAAGACAGCAAAATGTTTTCAGCTAGCTCTTTTCTCAGTTCATAGTGTTATTAGGAAATGGCAGTTAACAGGAACGGTGGAGGTCAAGTTGGGATGTGGAAGGCCAAGAAAACTTTCTGAAGGAACTTCTCATTGGATTGCTAGAAAGACCAATAAAAACCCCTGTTTGACTGTAAAAGACCTTCGGGAGGATTTAGCAGACTCTGGACTGGTGGTGCACTGTTCTACTGTGTGGTGACACCTCAACAAACCAGTATCACCTTCATTTCATCGTAGGGTCAGCAGAAGGAAACATTTCCTGCATCCTAGCCACAAAATTCAGTGCCTGAAGTTTGCAAATAAACAAGCCTGATGCATTTTGTACAAAAAAAAAAAATGTCCTGTGCACTGATGAAGTCAAAATCGAACTTTTTGACCACGATGTGCAAAGGTGTGTTTTGGTGGAAAATGGGTGCTGAATTATAGAAAACGAACACCTCTTCAACTATTACGAATGGGAGTGAATCAATAATGCTTTGTGTTTGTTTGACAGCCAGTGGCGCAGGGAGAATGGCATTGGTAGAGAGAAGAATTGATTCAAATAAATACCAGCAAATTCTGGAAGCAAACATCACACAATATGTAAAAAAGGTTGAAGTTAAAGAGAGGATGAATCCTACAAGACAAAATTCTGAAACACACCTCAAAATCGACAATATACAGTGCATCCTGAAGTATTCACAGCGTATTACTTTTTCTACATTTTGTTATGTTACAGCCTTATTCCAAAATGGATTCAAATTATTTTTTTCCTCAGAATTCTACACACAACACCCCATAATGACAACGTGAAAAAAGTTTACTTGAGATTTTTGCAAATTTATTAAAAATAAAAACACTGAGAAAGCACATGTACATAAGTATTCACAGCCTTTGCCATGAAGCTCAAAATTGAGCTCAAGTGCATCCTGTTTCCCCTAATCATCCTTGAGATGTTTCTGCAGCTTAATTGGAGTCCACCTGTGGTAAATTCAATTGATTGAACATGATTTGGAAAGGCACACACCTGTCAATATAAAGTCCCACAGTTGACAATTCATGTCAGAGCACAAACCAAGCATGAAGTCAAAGGAATTGTCTGTAGACCTCCGAGACAGCATTGTCTCAAGGCACAAATCTGGGGAAGGTTACAGAAAAATATCTGCTGCTTTGAAGGTCCCAATGAGCACAGTGGCCTCCATCATCCATAAGTGGAAGAAGTTCAAAACCACAAGGACTCTTCCTAGACCTACCGGCCATCTAAACTGAGCGATTGGGGGAGAAGGGCCTTAGTCAGGGAGGTGACCAAGAACCCGATGGTCAGTCTGTCAAAGCTCCAGAGGTCCTCTGTGGAGAGAGGAGAACCTTCCAGAAGGACAAACCATCTCTGCAGCAATCCACCAATCAGGCCTGTATGGTAGAGTGGCCAGACGGAAGCCACTCCTTAGTAAAAGGCATATGGCAGCCCGCCTGGAGTTTGCCAAAAGGCACCTGAAGGACTCTCAGACCATGAGAAACAAAAATGGTGTGCCAAGCTTGTGGCATCATATTCAAAAAGACCTGAGGCTGTAATTGCTGCCAGAGGTGCATCGACAAAGTATTGAGCAAAGGCTGTGAGTACTTATGTACATGTGATTTCTCAGTTTTTTTATTTTTAACAAATTTGCAAAAACCACAAGTAAACTTTTTTCACGTTCTCATTATGGGGTGTTGTGTGTAGAATTCTGAGGCAAAAAATGAATTTAATCCATTTTGGAATAAGGCTGTAACATAACAAAATGTGGAAAAAGTGATGCGCTGTGAATACCTCAAGAGGCGCAGACTGATGGTTTTGCCAAGGCCTTCACAATCCCCTGACCTAAACATCATTAGAAATCTGTGGATAGATCTTAAAAGAGCAGTGCATGCAAGATGGCCCAAGAATCTTACAGAATCGGAAGCTGTTTGCAAGGACAATTGGGGCAAAAATACTCCGATTAAGGGCTGAAAAACTCTTAGCTTGCTACAAAAAGTGTTTACAAGCTGTGAAACCTGCCAAAGGGGGTCTTAAGAAGTCCCGACCATGCCGGGTGCCCAAACTTTTGTTTGATGCCCTTTTAATTTTTTTTGTTGTTTTGTACCTATGAATGATGGAAATAAAAATGAAATCTTGCTTAAAATATTAAAGGAAATGTGTCACCTTTAACTTTACACCTTTAGGTGATCAGTTTATCTTCAACTCACTTAACTATTCACAGTAACTGACATTTTAAGCAATGGTGCCCAAACTTTTGCAGGCCCCTGTCCATTAGGCAGCAGCACTAACTGCTACACCACCAGGCAACCCTCCTACTCTGTTGAAACACACGTGCCCAAATAACTTTTCCCTTTATTTTTCTGAATAAAATCAAAGTTTAAACCAAACAAAAAACTTTATAGTCAATTTATTTTACTGTTCATAAACAATAAAAAAAATCAAAATAGAATTTTATTTTGTAAAAAGAATGACATCATGTGCAAGTTTACTTCTCCCAAAAGAAAGAAAAGACATGAAGTGAGCTTAACTAATATAAGAAAGCAGCAGACAAGCATGCAGCACTTTTGGCCGAACCTCACACTGCCATGACGTGAGATTGCACGGGGGGTATGGAGGGAAGTGTTCAGTGCGCGATGAAGGCCGGCGTGAGTGCTCAGCACCTCTCGTCTACTGAATGGACTCGCCATTCGAGCTTTGGGTTTTGTGCGCAGCAGAAGGGCACCAGGACTCCACTTCACGTAAGTGTAGTCTGCCATTTGTTCATGGACCCTATTTAAGGCTCAGAATTTCTAAAAAAAAATTCCCTCGGCAGGTTAGGCTCAAGACGTAAACCCAAATGGGAGGTCTACAGTTAAACTATTTACTTGGTCTCTTTATTAAAGGATTCAAGCAGAGCCCCTTCACTGAATGCTACCCGCCACATGATTCCCTTTTCATTGTTTCTGTTCTCCTGCAGGAAGTGCGACCATTGTGTCCGAGCCCATAAGGCGCAATCAGAGCAGCGTGAGAACGGCACAAATTGGCTTTCCTTTTGGGTGCACCAGTGAGAGACGCTTGCTTTTAGTCCGAGGTCACAGCATACTGTACTTTGTGTTGTGCCGCTGCCAGTCGCCACCCCCCCCCCCCTCTCATCACCCAGATACTTGACCATTTTTAACAAAGATCAGGGACACACAGTCAGCTTCCTGTGCAGACTCGAGTCGGCCTACAGACGAAGTGCCCGGTGTCCCATGTGCAGACACTTTGGATACACTATTATTAGCACCTCTACCCACCCTGTCATTAGTACAATGGGCGCACCAAAGCGACTCCAAGTGCGCTCTTTTGTTTTGTTCCTGTTAGTTACTTTTAAAGAATGCCTGAGAAAAATCACAGCTTTAGGAAACTGTTAATTCACAACTTTGGTAATTTCTGATAGGACTCCCCCTTCACCATGTCATCTTCATTTCCATCTCATGCCAGCTTCATTTCTCAGCCGTGATTTGGTCAGAAAATACAAGCAAGGCTTCTCCAAGGCAGCTGAACAACAAGCTGTAAAAAAGACATAAAAACAAGAACGTCAGGCCTGGTCATTAAGTACAAAGTGGACTGCAAAAAACAGGCCACCAACATTCATGTGGCCATTAATCAAGCTAAAGCAAAATCTTGAACAGGTTCTTAGTTTGATTAGATAAACGTTACTAATCCAAGGGGACTTTCAGATGTATACAGCAGCGGCAAGCAACCTAAAAAACAAAGACACAAACGCACAGTACAAATAACCAGCATTTAGTTTGGGACATCGGGAGGAAGCACTGAACTGCCTGCCAGTGGGCAGAAAAGACCCCCAGAGGTGTGGTGGAATGAGGCTGTGGCTAAAAGTGCTCCAAGACAGCGCCTCCTGGAGGGGATTTTTCTTGAAGGCGTCCAATTTTGCTGTCATCCTCTTTTCCTGCTCAGGCTCTGTGTTTTTTTTGAGCTCAGGTTGCTTCCCCAGGAGGCCAGCTGGCCACTATGGACAGATAGAACATGACCAGCCGCTTGCTGCACACATCAAGAGACCCAAGTCTGTGTTGCCAGGTCTGCAGTTTACCTCCTCAATTTATGATAGCCATCTACTTTTGGAGGAAATGGGCCTTCATCGGTTATGCTTGGAAGAGTGCTACCACTAGAAGAACTCCATTTCCCATCAGTCCCAAAGGGTATTGCCCTCATTGGATGTCTGGAATGGACTCAGGGGCTGCTGGGGACAAGAAGGGCCAGCGGGAAACTTGACAATGGGCCGGTGAAGCAGTAAGAGGAGAGGTCTGTGTTTCTCTGTACCCCTGCGTTCCGTCTAACGTAACCCTCGTGAAATCATTTATACCCTGAATCGTTTCTCGTAAGGATGAATGGACTGTCTGTCGTGTGAATAGTGGAGGATTAGTCGTCATGCGTCTTCGGTCGCAGCGCTCCCACAAATCTTACCCCGCTCAGGACTACCGGCAGGACTGTTTAATTCATTTCTTATGGAAGCCATTCCCAGGATCGTCATCGACCTCTTTACTCCATACCATTTCATCCATTTTTACTACACTGGAACGGTGTCAAGGACACTGTCGTGAGGGTTTATTGTTTGGGGCTGATTGTTGTGTGCAATATTTGTATCGCCGAAGTGGAAGGGGAGGGTAGTCTGATTTGTGTTGTTTATATTTGATTTTCCATTTAATATATTATTCACTTATTTGTGTCTTGTGTCTGTGAGTGTGTGCCGATCAGGCCAAGGCTGGAACCCAACTCCTGGAATCTCCACCCAAAAACTAAATAAATCGTGAATCTGAGCGGCACCAAGCCCCTACGTGCTTTTGGGTAACATTTTCTAAACACAACACGGTAGCCCTCTTTAGGAAGTACAGTCTGCTCCGAACCTTCTTGTACACTGCCACTGTATTGTCAGACCAATCCAGTTTACTGTTTATGTGAACCCCCTGGTACTTGTGAACTCTGCACCACTTCCACAACCTCCCCCTGAATGGTGACGGGTCTCAGGGGCTCCTTAACACACCAGAAGGCCACCACCAGCTCTTTTGTCTTGAGGGTTGTTCTCCATGCACCACAAGACAAAGTTCCACTCTGACTCGTCTCCTTTAGTAGTAGGGTGTTGTACCGTGTTAGCCATAGATTGATACAGGAGAAAGTAGGGTGCAATGACACCTTATCCCCTACTTTCTCCTGTATCATCTCCTTTAGTAATGCAGCCTAAGATGGAGGAGACACTGAAGAATTTCTGTAGATGGCAAGCGCTGCTATTATACTGGAGGTCCATTGAGTAAGACACGAGACAGGAGAGTGCCCTGCGGTGCTCCAGCGTTTCACAGCACCATTTCTAACATACACTTCCAGTGCCTCACAAACTGCTTTCTGGTTGGTCAGGCAGTCCAAGATCCAGGAGACAGTGGGGGGCATCAAGATGCATAGCCGTGATTAATGTGAGGAGAACCTTCACTTAACCGCAATTTTTAAGGAAGCAAACAGTCAAGAGGGGGCTGTAAATATACTCTGGGATTATGTTTACCGGATTTATACAACTACTATGAAGCATTTTTTATTCATTAGTTGTTTGCTATTACATTATTCCACTGGCACCAGATGACAAGGGTAACATAAAGCAGGAGGCAAGAAAATCTTTTCTGAGAGCGCTGTGTATCTTCATTTTCATTTCAATTTAATTTTAATGACACATTCCAAACCAGCAGTTCTGACAAGAATGCATGATGCTGTATAATTTGAAGACAAGTCTGCCCGAGTCTAAAGAACAAAATGTAGTTGAGAGTGCTGGGCATTAGACAGGGGGAGTGGATAAACAGTGGAGGGATGTCTGTGAGAAATGACAATCACTGCTGTAGCTGATCTGAAAGGGAAAAGCCCGGATTCTTAGGCCTTTTATTTTAGACATTCAAGCTGGAAAAACACATCTGTCTTCGGTAATTTGCTTTGTTCAAACTAAGCCGGTCACCAAAAATAAGCTTCAAAACTAAACCCGATTACTTTGCACTAAAGCCTTAAAATGTGCTTTTCAAGTTCTAGTTATATAACCAAATAGGACTGGGTGACGTAATACGAGTATACATAACTGATGAGGGTTCAGCAGATGACATTTTGTTCCTAAATTTCTTTGTACTTTTCAGTACTGAATTATGCAGATGAGGAGGGTTAAAGCTAACAGACAGATAGACAGACTGATGAATGTCGGATTTCCGCAGGAGTTTTTTTTGCATACACAGCTTATCCACTCAGACAAGACTTCACTTGTGGTTACAGCGTCTTCACAAAGTACTCCGACCCCTTCACTGTTTACTCGTTCTCTTATGTTACAGCCTTATGCTAAAATCATTGTAATTCCCTTTGTCTCCTCATCAAGCAACACTCGATATGGCAGATTGACGAAGCAAAACCAGAACTTCATAAACTTTAGAAATATTTGCTAATTTATTAAAAGTAACAAACTGAAATATCACATTGACTCAAGTGTTCGGACCTTTTGCTATAGCACTTTAGAATTGACTCAGGTGCATCCCCTTCTATCGATCATCGCTGAGATGTTTGAAGTTCATCTGTGGTCAGTTCAATTGACTGGACATCATTAGGAAAGACACAGACCTGTCCACAGAAGGTGGAACACTTGAGCAAAACCCAAGCCATGAAGGCGAAGGAAGAGATAGGATTGTGTCAGTTGATCTGGGGATGGCTACAAAAAAAATGAAGGTTCACAAGAACACACTGGCCTCCATAATTCTTAAATGGAAGATATTTGGTACAACCACAACACTTCCTGGAGTTGTTTCACATGAGAGAAGGGCCATGGTGAGAGAACTAAGAACCGGATGGACACGCTGGTTGAGCTCCAGAGAACGTGTGTGTGGAGGTGGGAGATTTTTCCAGAATGACAACCATCACTGCAATACTCAGTTTTGGGCTTTATGACAGGGTTGCCTCTTCTCAGTAAAAGACACATGAAGGCCCGCTGGGAGTTTGCAAAATGGCACCTGATGGACTCTCAGACTGTGAGAAACAAGATTTTTTGGTCTGATGAAACCTAGATAAGCATCATGTCTGGGGAAAACCAGGCACTGCTCATCACCTGCGCAGTGCCATTTCATGGTGGTGGGAGCGTCACGCTGTGAGGTTGTTCTCCAGCAGCAGGGACTGGGAGACTTGACAGGGTTGAGGAAAAAATGGTGTACAGAGGAAATGTACAGGGTGGTCCAGATCCATCCATCCATCCATTTTCCAACCCGCTGAATCCGAACACAGGGTCACGGGAATCTCCTGGAGCCAATCCCAGCCAACACAGGGCACAAGGCAGGAATGCAATTATGAAAAGACGAACACATCGCACCCGCTGTTAGACTGACAACCGTCTCCCCGCCATTTTGGAATGCAGGGCTGGTGCTGCCATCTATAGGCAACAAAAAGAATTTTTTTGTGAATTCTCTATGTAATAAACTTAATAAGTTATAGCTTAATGAAAATTGCATAATTAGATCTGGGCCACCCTATACTAAGATATCCTTAATGAAGCCTACTACAGCGCACTGTGGACCTCAGATTGGGCTGAAGGTGGACTATGACCCTACGCACCAAGAAAAGACAACACAGGAGTGGCTTAGGGACAACTCTGGGAATGTTCTTGAACCCAGCTCTCTGGGGAGACCAGAAAACAGACGTCCACGAATGATCCCCATCCAACCTGACAGAGCTTGACAGGATTTGCAGAGATGAATACAGAACATCTTGGTGTGGGAAGCTTGTCGCGTCAGACCCAGGAAGACTCCAGGCTGTGATCGCTGCCAGTGATGGGGTACTGAGGAGTATGTCTGAATACTTGAGTCAGTGGGATATTTCAGTTTTTTACTTTTAAATTTGCAAACATTTCTGAAATCCTTTCACTTATTCTACCAAGTGTTGAATTCAAATGATTTTAACACAAGGCTAAAACTCAGCTGCAAGAGTCCTTACTTGAACCAGCAGCAGCGAGCACATCACACCCATCCTGCTCTGTCTTCACTGGCTCCCTGTGTCTTACAAAATCCAATATAAAATCCTACTAATAACCTACAAAGCCTTAACTAACCTCGCGCCAAACTACATCAGTGACCTTCTCCATCATTATGTGCCTACCTGCTCACTAAGGTCCTCTGATTCTGGCAATCTTGTTGTGCCCCACACTAATCTTCACTCCATGGGTGACAGGGCCTTCAGCTGTATAGCGCCCAGACTCTGGAATGACCTACTGAAATTAATCAGGTCAGCTGACTCCATAAATTCTTTTAAAAAACAACTCAAAACTCATCTGTTTAGGAAGGTTTTTAGCTCTACTTGACTTTATTACCCTTCTCTGTTTACCTCCATGTGAAGATGTTCATATAACCTGTGTGTGTGTGTGCTTGACCATCAAGTCTGTTGTTTGTTAGACTTTCTCTGAATTTACTGTCTTAATCTTCTTTATTTATTTATTTGGTTTGTACAATGCTATATACTGTATACCCTGCCGTTCTTTCTTATATTCTGTAAGTGCCTTGAGCATGGGAATGGCGCTATATAAATAAAATGTATTATTAAGGCTGCAATGTAACAAAATGTGTAAAAAGTGAAAAGGCCAGGACGGTAACTCCTCCATATTTTGGGCTCGCCCTGCAGCTCTTCTTTGCTACTGAACTGTGAATTTATGGCTGGGCACATGAGGCCTCACGCAAACGTAATATGGGAGTCCCAATGCTTTGGCTTTAAAAAAAATCAATGCACAGAATGAAAAACACAATTTAAGTAGTTAGTTGAAAATATTTTAAAGAGCACATCTATTTTTTTCAATATGGCCAGCACTGTCAGGCTCACCTTTTTACTTACAAGGTCGCCTCTGCCTCCTTCATACTGCAAATGTTTCACAGCTCATCAAAACTGGAGGAGCCGGACAGAAAACACGACATGAAACAAATTAGCAGAATTGTTCATTTAACCCCATTTCCTCTGGGACCCTTCCAAGTGCAAACAATATTTTCCATTTGCGTCATGGTGAAGTCACGACTAATATTTCACTGAGATTATTAGGGCAGCCATTGACCATTAATCTATACTACTGTATATCTGCGACTGAATGCTGCTTTATTTATGAGCTGGCATTTGTAACGAGGTGACATGTGATTTGGTATTAGAGTATCTCTGTTCAGTGTTTATAAAAATGTTTAACTGCGCAAACACACACACACACTCCCAGAGCCACCAGAGAATAGTGAATATAAATAACACAAAATGATGAGGGTAATACAGTTCAGTGAACTAAAGCCAATGTTCATCCATTCATTTTCACTTTTGACCTGGGCAGGCGTCCAGCCCACTGCAGGACACCCTCCATTAAGATTCCCTATTCCATCTAACAACTGGCATGTGGGAAGAAACTGGAAAGATGAGAACGTACTCACTCCTCACACACAGTGACGGCCCCTGGAACTGTGAGGCAGAATCATCAAGAAACAAACATTAGAAACGTTTCGTGCAGAAGATATCGGCTTCTTCTTCTTTTTTTTTAATCCTTAATAAAACAAATACAGTAAGCAGCTTAAATGTTACAAATAGAATTAGCTAAAAAAAGTTATCTGGGTGTTGTTCTTCGCTAGAACATATAATTGCCAATTTGCCAAAAAGTACATTATGGTCCAAATGTTTTAATGTTTGCACAGCTTGCATAATACCCATTTAATGAAAGCCAGGTATTCTGTGTCTAATCCCTGGCCTTCCGCCATTTCCTGTTCTCAGTTCAACAAGTGGCACAGGCCACAGACATTCTTTAACAGTTTAATGAAGCAGCTTTCAGACTCTTATGAAACAGAAAATCTCGATTAACAGCAGAGGATTCGCAGCTTAACGGCAAACTTTCACAGCTTACATGTTTCATTCTGCTGCATCTGACAGTCTGTCACTTCAAGAAGGAAACATTAGGAACGTCAAGCCATCAATGTAGGAAATCCAAAGCGGTGAAAATAGAAGCAATAGGGCAGACCCCTCTATTCCCGTAACACCGTGACTTATGTGCCTCCCTCCTCCAGTGCTACGCTTAGGCATCAGGTAAATAAAAATGGACAATGCACCCTCGGTCTCACATAAATGTTCTTAAAGACAGCAAAGTTAAAGAGTTAACGGCTTTGTTAAAGCAATGCACGGAGGAAGTACTTTATCAATATCAAATTACAGTTCCAAAAATAAAGTTGGAGACAGTAACAAAGTAGTCCCTGGAGATGTTGCAGGATGATCAAGAAAAAAAAATTAAATACATTAACTATTAACTACTTGACTTGACTCCAGCCATGAAGCAGTTAGATCTGATACTCACGGAAAGCGACTTTTTTCAACGCATCTTCAAAAACGTTTGTGTTGGACACTAAAGATATCGATTGATTTTTTTTTCCTCTTCAACATATTTATCATGCTAGATGTAATCTAAGAAATCAACGTTGGCCTTACATTTTTTATTTGATAAATGGGTCATCCATTTGGTCTGGTATATTATTACCCTTTAACTCGTGACGGCCTTTTCTGTGTCGGATATTTCGCCGCCTTCACTCGACATCACTCGTCGAACTGACCACTCTCGTAGTCAAAGTGTTTTGCTAGGAAAATGCAGTAGTCGTCACTAACCGCATGTAACCAGAATTGAAAAATTAACTATTTGATTCTGGGATTTATAAACCTAATCATGCTTAGCATACATTCATTTTTTTTAGATGAAGCAAGGACAACTTTTTTCAGACAGGGACCTTAACCAATTAGAGCAGATTCACCAAGAATGTGCTATAATGGGGTCTTAGAAAGACTAATCCATAAAGAGCTCATGCACGATGTTCACTGAATGTGCCAATTTGGTAGCATCCCGTACATGGTATTGGTTAGTTGAAAGTGAGCGTATCTAAGGCCTCTCAGGATGCCTCTAGTTAGGAGCTGCATCAACATGATATGACGTCGACACATGCCTGAACACCAAGCAAAAGACAGCACTTCCTTGACAAACTACAAGACTACCGCACTGTTCCAATGGCTCCTCGTAGGCTGTATTTCTATGTAGAATTACACTGTAATGTGTTTCAGGGGCAAACCCTGAATCTTAATGAAAGTTCAAATATGTACTTCCTTTCTTTTGTACCATATTCTTCTTGTCTTAATATTTACAGTATGGTTACTAAAAGAAGGGTATATATACTGGTTCAAAGTATGATCTGCATTACTAGAAGAACATATTCCTAAGAAGCATGCACGCACTTCCTGGACACTCCACCTGGGGTAGCGACTCTGGCCTACACACATTGAGGCTTTGGTCGATTTGTTGTTGTTTTTCATTTATCCATTGCCCACCATGTGAGGTTATCAGCCATTAGCATTACAGCTGCACACCTTGTTCACGTGGCTGTGGCACAAGAGTGTCGAACTCTGGGCCTGGTGGGCTGCAATAGCTGCAGGTTTTCATTCTAATCAGTGACCAGTGTTCACTGCTAATTAAGTTTTTTCCCTTTATTTTACTAACCCTGTTTTTAAGGATTCAGTGCTCTGAATTGATCAGATTCTTCATTAAATGACAGCCAAACAGAAATGAGACTTGAAACGAGCTAACAGATGACCAGCTAAATTGGGTCTTCAAATTCCAACCAATTTCACCCCAATCACTTTTTTAATGAGAAGCCAATTCTTGCTGTTAATTAAATCCGTCATTTAATTCCATGGCTTGTTGCTGCTCTCTTTCTGCCACAGCACACATTTCTAAAACTGTTGATTTTCTGTTTTTTCTAAGAGCACACTCAAAATGTTTTGGTGACCTGAGAGATCAACTTTACTGAGACCTTCACGTTACTTTATTTTCAGGTATTGTGTGATGAGCACAGATGAGCTGGTCATGTGGCGGCATGTTTGGCTTCTCATTATTATTTGGCTGCTAATTAAGGAAAAAGAAAAAACAAAATTCTAAAATTAAGGCAAAGGAAGTTAATTAGCAGCAAAAACTGGTCACTAATTAAGAAGATGATTAGAATGAAAACCTGCAGCCACTGCTGCCCTCCAGGACCGGAGTTTTGACATCCGTGACCTTAGCAGGCGCAAGCAAGTCGCTACCACCCAGGTGTTGCCGACACATAACATCTGACAGCAGAATAGGCCGGTAAGAGTAATTTGCTTATTTTTAGATCCTTATTTTGTGTTTGTATTATCATTTTTGATTTTTTTTTTTACCCTTCTTCAATATGTTTTGCCTATTATAACATTCTTCATCCTAACCCTAGTAACCAGATAGAAACACAGATACACAGACACTTGTCCTTTTATTAAGGTAGATAGGAGGCAATTATTTTACTAACTATTTTAAAATAAGGGCGGCACGGTGGCGCAGTGGTAGCGCTGCTGCCTCGCAGTTAGGAGACCTGGGTTCGCTTCCCGGGTCCTCCCTGTGTGGAGTTTGCATGTTCTCCCGTGTCTGCGGGGTTTCCTCCGGGCGCTCCGGTTTCCTCCCACAATCCAAAGACATGCAGGTTAGGTGGATTGGCGATTCTGAATTGCCCCTAGTGTGTGCTTGGTGTGTGGGTATGTTTGTGTGTGTCCTGCGGTGGGTTGGCACCCTGCCCAGGATTGGTTCCTGCCTTGTGCCCTGTGTTGGCTGGGATTGGCTCCAGCAGACCCCCGTGACCCTGTATTCGGATTCAGCGGGTTAGAAAATGGATGGATGGATGGATTTTAAAATAATTTCAGAATGTAAAAAACATCAGGTGAAATACATTGGCAGATTGGTGCACCAAGAGGCAGCCATTCACAGGTCAGAAACACCTTATTGCCATCATCACTCTAAGGGCACTGATGAGGCTGGCACCATCATTAAGGTGAATTAGGCATTCACCTAGGGCGCAGATCATAAGGGGTAGAAAAACCCAATCACACAGGTTAGCTACCAAACAGTAGCCTAGGGGGCAAAATAACCTGGCACCAGCACTGGGCATTCCTTTATTCAGCAGTGTGGGGTGGCAAGGTTGGAATCCCTCAAAATATTCCTATAATATTCTGTAAGCTAAAGAGACACAACAGCCAAGAATGCTCTCTGAAAAAGAACTTCTAGAGAAGTGTTAAATACAGCTTTGTGGATTCTTAATCCTGAAAATGAACACACAAAGCATGAGCAAAAGTTCAACTGGGAGTTAGAACAGGACATGTGACCTCAATTCACGTGGCATAGCCGTGTCGTGGAGCACTGAGACACATCAGGTTACAGAGAGTGGCATTCAGAGCTCTGGGCTTTTAAATAATGAAGATCGTGCACACTTGATATTACTGTCTAATGTCTTGTCAACCTACATCTGAGGAATAACAGAGGGGGTCCCAAAGCACCAAAGTGATTAAAAAAAAAAAAAAAGAATTAAAGAACTGTATCTGTGAAATGCTGCACATACACTCTGGATGTTCAATATCCTATTTGATGAAATATATATCCATCCATTATCCAACCGGCTTTGTCCAAACTACGGGGTCACGGGGGTCTGCTGGAGCCAATCCCAGCCAACACAGGGTGCAAGGCAGGAAACAAACCCCGGGCAGGGCGACAGCTCACCGCAGGGCACATACCCACACACCAAGCACACACTAGGGACAATTTAGAATTGCCAATGCACCTAACCTGCATGTCTTTGGACTGTGGGAGGAAACCGGAGTACCCGGAAGAAACCCACACAGACACGGGGAGAACATGCAAACTCCACGCAGGGAGGACCAGGGAAGCGAACCCAGGTCTCCTTACTGCAAGGCAGCAGCGCTACCACTGTGCCACCGTGCTGCCTCATGAAATATATATATTTATATATTTTTTTTTAATTTCATGCAATCACCACACATTAAAAGTAATTAGCGATTTAGTGGTAACACTTTTTGAGATGGGGTGGCATAGATTTAGTGCTGCTGCCTCACAGTACGGAGACCACAGTTCACACACCTTGGGTACTCCCTGTGTGGAGTTTGCGTGTTCTCCCTTTGTCCACGTGGATTTGCAGGTACTGCAGTTTCCTCCCACTGCCTGCTAGATGACTTGGCAATGCTAAGTTGGCCCTGGTGTGTGTTTGATGTGTGGGTGTGTCTGTTCACCCTTTCCTGGGTTTGTTCCATCCCAGTGCTCTATACTAGCTGGGATAGGTGCCACATGAATTAATCAGGTTAGCAAATAACATGACAGGATTTTCTTGAGATTAAGTACAAGAAACGCATCTCCAAAATACAAATTTCAGGAAAACAGTGAATTCTTGAGCTATTTGTATCAAATCGCTTGAAAAGAGTTTGATTTATTAAGGGAATGATGTAAGCTGGGATAATTCTGTTGTGCAGACTATCATGACTCAACTGCCACTAAAAATAAAAGACAATTTAAGAAAATAGTGATAAGTAGTAAAAGCCCAGACAAGCCCTATTGCTACCAAGAAAATCAGAAGCAAAACACAAAAGCCTTATAGGCAGACCTGTGAAGATACGCTTTACTCGCCTGTCAGTATGTGGACTGTTTAACGTTTAATATTCCCCTACCTACTGGGCAAATGATGAAACGAAAATCTGACAAAGCATGCAAAACAAATGTGCTTAAACTTTCTACTGCGAAAGTGCCAACGCCTAAAGAAAGACAAGTTCTTGTAGCTAAAAAGCACAAGCAAAGGCAGAGACTTGAAGTCTCAGCATGGCCCTCCACCTGACACAAATGGTGTCACCCACTGCATCCCATGGCAATGCCCCTGTAAGGCCACAACTGAAGTGGACTGCTAGAACAAGACGGCTGAAATCCATTTTGTGATTTCAAAGTGGTGTGCTGTCTCACTGATAAAAAAAAAATTGTTCAAGCACTGACTTAGTTCAGTTTATATTACTTACTAGCAAAATACCCGCGCTTCGCAGCAGCGAAGTACTGCCTTAAAACTTTTATTAAGAAGAAAATTAAATCTTTTTAAACTGAGGGAAAATATACCAATAATTATTTGTTAAGGATCTCTTTGTATACCACATTGTGAGTTCGGCCCTTTGGTTGTAATATGACCAAGCTGTGCGCTGAGCTTACTCTTGAGCATGCAACGTATAGTTGGCCATGTGAACAGTAATCTTGTTTCAGATCTCACAGCTTGGATTGCTGCTGTCATAATCGGTTTGAGTTTCATGATTTGTTTCAATTACGACAGTATTTGCAGGACTTGTGTTGAAGAGACATTCGGCATCTGTCAAGCGTTGTAAGTATACAACCAGTTTCATTGATAACTTCACATCCAGCTTTTGAGAGTTTAAACATTCATAAACATCAAAGTGTCCACTACTGAAATCGTCACCTGTCAATCTAAGATGTTTAAGAGGCATTGGCGGTTGTCGAAAGGTGTAAAATATTTGGCCATTTCGGTACACCTTAAAAGCGTAACCAAACAATTCAGCGGCAGCCATCAACTCACATGCAGAACCATAGGTGAAGGGCATAAGCATTTCACTCTTATAGTGGTCCTGTGTAGTATAATTATCTCCTGTACCGTCATCAGTCCACACCTTGAACCTGTCCCAGTCATTCAATACATAAGACACAATGTTTCTCCGGATATCAAGAGTGAGCCTGATATGGCCGTGAAATATGTAACCAAGAGAATGGAAAAGATAGGTGCCATCTCTGGACATGGAAGCCACTCGGTAAGTGACAGTTCTTTGATCGATGGTGATCGACTCAACAGACATGTTAATGGGGGTACGGTTGGAACAATAAAGAAAATGGGCACCTGAACAATGTAAAGTAAGTCTAAAATACCTACACAATAAATATAATCGTAATAAACGAACAATAAAACGGCGGAGAAGCCGTGGATTAAATAAAAAGGCTGCAGTTATCAGCAGAGAGACGTGAATCCCGTGGCGAAGCAAGGAAGGGAATGTAAGAGACTGGAGCGACAGATGGCCTTATATAGGCAGGCAGCCAACAACATGGGAGGCCTTGGGATGGGGGACCCAACGCTGCCTCACACGGTGACCGAGCTGCAGGCTATGGACGTATATTTGTACGTAAGTAGGATTCAGTTAGCGTTGGGAACCCGCGTACCAATTTTCTTGACGATGGGCCCATAAGTAACAAAGACCATTGGAAAGTTCAATATGGCGGCCGACAGGGGTGTCATACTACCGAAATAAGTATGTACATTGGTTTCGGTTGGTGCAGGGAAGCCGCCTACCAAATTTCATGAAGATGGGGCCATAAATAAGAAAGTTCAATATGGCGGATGTTGTTGACCGTTATGACTGTTACGTGTAGAATTTCGAAATGAAACCTGCTTAACTTCTGTAAGTAAGCTGTAAGGAATAAGCCTGCCAAATTTCAGCCTTCTATCTACACGGGAAGTTGGAGAATTAGTGATGAGTGAGTCAGTGAGGGCTTTGCCTTTTATTAGTATAGATGAAAGTAATTAAACTGCCATATACTGTAATTTCCCATCAGGGTTTAATATAGTGTGCCAAATACCAAAGTAAATGATCCCTACTGCTCTTTAGCTCTAAATGTAAATCTGTAGATCTCTCAAGTAAATGGTTGAGTCCCTGGCATGCACTTCCATTTTTTTTCCTGACTACAAGAGCAGCACTCGACACTCGCTAACCTGCCACTTCACCACTTTACACCGGCCTGTCAGACAGATTGTGCCACTCAGCTTTTACCAATTACAGAAGACAAAACCAAGAAACTGTAGACATTTTTCCCTCACGGGTTGAACTTTGTATGTCATATCAATGTTTGGCTTGAATTTACCACAAGTTGAACATATGGCCTAGAGAGTAGAGGAATGAAGGTCAGCAGGACCAACACAGAAGACATGAATGTGAATTAGAGGGAGGTCAGAGGAATAGTGAGGATGCTGGGAGTAGAGTTGGCGAAGGTCGGTTAGTTTAAATACTTGGAAGTATTGTGGAAGAGAGGTGAAGAAGAGAATGCAGGAACGGTGAAGTGGGTGGAGAAGAGTGTCAGGAGTGATTTGTGACAGACAGGTACCAGCAAGAGTGAAAGGGAAGGTCTACAAGACAGTAATGAGACCAGCTATGGTATATGAGCTGGAGACGGTGGCACTGACTAAAAAAACAGGAGACAAAGCTGAAGGTGGCAGAGTTAAAGAAGTTAAGATTTGCATTGGATGTGAAAAAGATGGAAAAAATTAGGAGCAAGTACATTAAAGGATCAACTCAGGTTGGACGGTTGAGAGACAAAATCAGAGAGGCGAGATTGCATTGATTTGGACATGTACAGAGGAAGGATGCTGGGTATTTTGGGAGAAGGAAAGGTCCAGGTAAGAGGGAAAGAGGAAGGCCTAAGAGAAGGTTTATGGATTGGGTGAAAGTGGACATGCGGGTGGTGGGTGTAACAGAGCAAGAGGCAGAGGACAGGAAGATATGGAAAAAGATGATCCGCTGTGGGGACCCCTAATGGGACCAGTCGAAAGACAAAGAAGAAGATCAGTATTAAATTATGCACCACTTCTACTATGAAGGAAGGGCTGCAATCTGAAGTCTATAAAACAGTTAAGTGTATTATTGTAATTCTCAATGTCTGCCTTGTATTTCTCTTGTTGCAATTATTTTTGCTAGGAAATTGTATCTTTAAAATATCATGCATCAGTAGGATGGTCCACAAATTAAAGCGAAGAGTTGATGTTTGTAGAATCACATCTCCACAAGGCTTATTTTTGTCCTTTAGGGGCCGGGTGCTTACCTGTGAAATTTTGGCCAGATTGTGAGAGGTCACTCCATTCTGAATATTTCATTTACACTGGGTGTGACGGGGATGGACAGGATTAAAAATTAGTACATTAGATGGGTCATCTCAAGTTGGACAGTTGGGAGACAATGTCAGAGAGATTGTGTTGGTTTGGACATGTGAGAAAGATGCTGGGTATACTGGGAGAAGGATGTTAAAGATAGAGAAGGTTAATGGATGTGATGGGAGAGGACATGCAGGCGATGGGTGTAACAGAGGAAGATGCAGAAGACAGGACAATATGGAGGAAGATGATCCGCTGTGGCAAACCCTAATGGGAGCAGCCGAAAGAAGGAAATGAAGATTGTTACAATGTATGTAAGGGCTAAGTGATTAGTAAACAATAAAAAAGTGAAACAGAGAATATTCTACTACTAAGCTGGATTTCTCATAACATTCTAGTAGAAAGTGTAAGTTTCCAGAACATTCTAGTAGTCATTATTTTCTATTTAAGTACTTTTTGATGACCGATTCTCAGAAGAAATAAAGGAAAAAATGGTGCAAAGTCTGCCGGAGCTATCACTCCCAGACTCTATTGGGCTCATGAGCAAGACCCTTAAACTGAAAATTGCTCCAGGGGTGCTGTACGATGGCTGGCCCTGATCACTGACCCCAGAAGGTCATGCAAAAAGACAGTTTTCCCATTGAGGAATAATACAGTGTACCAAACAACAAAATTCCTCGACATCTTAAACTGACAAATGAATCTGAACAACTGAAGTTGGAGGATCTGGTAACAGAAAGAACAACATTCTTATATGATGTCTTTATGGGAAAAGGCAGAGAAAGGTCTCCATTGTTTTTCAAGAAAGCACCATAACAGTTGACGCAAGATCCAATCTTCAACGAATTTTGTGAACTGTCAAGCACGCAGGACTGTAATAAATGATCCAGCTGAAAGGGGAACAAGACTTATGAAAATGTTCAATGACATACTGACAAAGGACGAGGAACGGAAACAGTTTTATTTTTTGACTGATTACAAACCAACACAAGAATTTTTGAACTTCATCAAAGACAGTGGTAATGTTGTAGACGCATAAGTGTGGAACAATTGTCTGCTGTTCAGATGACATAAAAGGAGTGACCACTAAACGCTATTTTCATTAAAACTTTGTGTGTCTGTTGCTAGTATGATGAAGAATAAAACTAACCTTGAGGGGAACTTGGATGTTTTGGCATTTTTGGCCCACCCTAATGCATCAGTGTCCTGCTAGTTCTGCTACTATTATTTAATAAATTGGAATCACAATGGCAAGGGTGTTTACATGCTTCTTACTTTTT
Organism: Polypterus senegalus; assembly: GCF_016835505.1. Classification (NCBI taxonomy): domain Eukaryota; kingdom Metazoa; phylum Chordata; class Cladistia; order Polypteriformes; family Polypteridae; genus Polypterus; species Polypterus senegalus. The sequence goes on from NC_053158.1 coordinate 66,029,415, forward strand.
CAGGATTTTGCCAATGCATAGAATTAAAGTGTTTCTAATAATTGCCCAAATGATTAATAAAAGAAACGAGATACGTTTATATGAATGCATATATAGCCAAGGTGGTGCACCGGTATGCAAACCCCGGTAAGGAGACTGGGATTTGCACACCGAGTGCTTTTTGCGTGGAGTTTGCATGTTCCCCCCGTGTCTACACTGGTTTCCTCCCACATTTCAAAGACATGCAGAGTAGGTGAATTGGCCCATGGGGGAGTGTGTGTGTTCACCCAGAGATTGACTGGCACCCTGTCCAGCGGTTGTTCCAGCCTTGCGTCCAATGCTTCCTGGGACAGGCTGGGTTAGGAAGAGGGATAGACGGATATATGTAAATTTGAAAATAAACATTGCCACTTTTTAGGCAATATTAAAAAAAAAATTACTGCAATTTTGTCTGGAAAAAAAGATCAAAAAAGTAAATGACAATGACAAAAACATATTTGTATTACTGAAAAACTGTACGATGGGTCTCTTTCTTGTCATATTTTCAAAGAATATTCATCCCATTTACAAATGGAAAACTACACAAGATTTCTCCACTAATAATGAAAATGTAATTCTGAACATGAAAAATAAAAAAAACAAATCACTGTGAAATTTAGAATTAAGTTATGACTTAAATAAAAAAAAAAATCATAACAGGTTGTTGGGGTTGAAGATGCCATACACCATGTTGGCCTAAAATATGCCTTTTTAGTAATTACTGTAAATTGAGAGCTCTTTGACCTGCCCATTCTATCCAATTTTATTTGCATTTTACACTGGCTGTTTTCTCTAAAAATCTTTAAAACCATCTTTAATGTCAGCAGCTCTGAACTCTAAATAGCAGCCACCCACTGTAATGTTTGATGTCCAGATTCCAGCTGCACCATGGTGTTCAAACAGTTTTGCTTTGGGATGCTAACTGCTATCTAAATGCTGATGCTGGACCACCCACTGCGTTAGCTCTGCTTGATGTCACTGTTAATTCTGATACCATTCACCACATCTTCCCATCTGTCTTCATGATATCAATGTCTGGATTGTGACAAACATTCCACATTTAAAATAAGGCTGCTTTTTATGATCTTGAAGAAACAGGACTTTCATTGTGCAGCTTTCTTATTATGTTAACTCCCCCATTCTTATTTGATTGTCTTGATAGAGGCCTAAAGCCTCATTCTACCATCTATCGCACATCTTCCATCTTCCATCAAAACAAAGAAGGTAGGTATGTGATATAAAAATATTTAACATGTATGGTTTAAGCAAAAGGGTGTAAAAGGGTGTCATGGTGGTGCAGTGGCAGTGCTGCTGCCTTGCAGTTAGGAGACCTCGGGTTCGCTTCCCGGGTCCTCCCTGCATGGAATTTGCATGTTCTTCCTGTGTCTGCATGGGTTTCCTCCCACAGTCCAAAGACATGCAAGTAAGGTGCATTGGTGATCCTAAATTGTCCCTAGTGTGTGCTTGGTGTGTGGGTGTGTGTCCTGTGGTGGACTGGCACCCTGCCCAGGGTTTTTTTCCTGCCTTGCGCCCTGTGTTGGCTGGGATTAGCTCCAGCAGAACCCCAAGACCCTGTAGTTAGGATATAGAGGGTTGGATAATGGATGGGTGGATTTAAAAAAAAAAACAACAAAGCTTCCAAAGATGAAAAAGTGAAAGTCGTTTTAACGCAGGGGTTCTCAAACTCAGTTCTGAGGACCCTCTGTGGCTGTAGGCTTTTGTTCCATCTAGGTTCACAATAAGTGATAATAACTGATGTCATGACTTTTTTTCTCTTCTCTTATTTTACATTCAGAAAAGCACAATAATATGATTTTTACATTTATATAACATTTGGAAGTATTTCTATTTTTTCCAAAATCTTTAAATGCTTAAATCATTTTTTCTATTATTCTAACATTTTTTCGTGTAGTTTGCTTCTTTCTTTGTATCCTAATAATGACAAATTAAAAGAAACAGAGCAGACACCTGGGAAAACAACACTGAATGATGAAACGCTGCAACTACTTCAGCATCAGACCCACTAATTAGTAAATAATGTATTAAATAACCAGAAAAACTGGAAAAGAACAATGATCAGGATGAAAATATTGTTAAAAAGCAAAAAATACATTTCCCATATAACTGCTTATTACATTTCAATAGCGATTTACCAAACTTAGTTTCATTATTTTTACATTGACCCCAAAACACAATAAGTGGGTACTAACCAATCACTTCATTAGGCCAACCTTCTAATTAAAAACAGAAGTTGGTTGGCACAAAAACCTCAGGACTGAGATGAGAGCCACTGTTTTTACCTTTACTATTAATCAGACTGATCATTTACAATATTTGTGACTGCTATGTAATGAGGTCATGTAATTCCAAAAAAGACCAAACTTTTGATAAAACCAATTGACTAATTGGGTAATGATCATTCATTTATTGCCATCCCCGGACTGATGGTAGAGTGATCATGCAAGTGAACTCAAAGGAAGAGAAAACTCTCCAGTTATGAATGTTTTAAGTCAGTGAAGTGTTTGGTTTCGGCCTGGCCTTGGCCTCTAAACCTCATTACTGATGCAACCTCAGCAGTCAAATATAAATTAAACATCTGCGTCTTCTCTATTGCATTTAAAAACCATCATCGTATTACCAGAAATGCTTGTAAACTCATCTGTCAGCCTGCTTATGGTAAATTTTAGTCCAATTGTTACATTGTGAGGCAGGAATTGTGAAGAGGTAACGTCTTCATGAAATCACATATAAACCATATATGCCAAATGAGGGTACAGAATAGTACAGGAACTCTCCAGTTCCTTCCAAAACTGCATGAAAATAAATCCGCTTACAGACAAGTGAAGGCCACTCAGGCCATTATACTCCTTTGGTCAGTAGACAGGTAGATTTTTTTCTTGCATGTAGCTTTTTACACCCACTTTAGCATGACTCAACACATGCTTTTCTGTAAACATTTCTAAAACTCTATGGCTGAAAAAAAGCTTCCTGGTTTGTTTCTTGAATGCCTTTGCCATTAACTTCAACCAGTGTCCATGAGTTTGTGTTTCACTGTCCAGTGGGAAGAATTCTAATAAATAATCTTTATCAATGGCTTTAAAAGTTATGAAGACCTGTTTGACATCACATCCTTATCAGAATTGGCTGATGTTAAGAGTGGTGCTCCACAGGAGTCAGTGCTGGGGCCACTGCTATTTTTAACATATATAAAAGATTTGGATAGGAATATAAGTAACAAGCTAGTTAAGTTTGAAGGTGATACCAAGTTAGGTGGATTGGCAGATAATCTGAAATCTGATAAATCATTACAGAAGGACTTGGACAGCACACAGGCCTGGGCACATTTATGGCAGATGATATCTAATGTCAGTAAATGTAAAGTATTACATATAGGAATTAAAAATATTAGGTCTGAATACACAATGGAAGGACTGAAAATCAAGTGTACACCTTATGAGAAGGATTTAGGCCTCTAAGCTATTGACTTCCAGAAGGTGTTCAGAAGCCATTAAGAAGGCTAACAGAATGTTATGTTATATAGCACGATGTGTGGAGTTCAAGTCCAAGGAGGTTATGCTCAAGCTTTATAACGTACTGGTGAGGCCAGTGGGGAGCTTTGGTCTCCAGGATACAAAAAAGACTTACAGTGCTAGAAAAGGTCAAGAGAAGAGCAACTAGGTGGATTCCAGGGCTACAGGGGATGAATTTTGAAGAAAGATTTTAGAAACAGCAAAAGTAGATTAAGAGGTGACAACCCGTGACCCTGCAGTTAGGATATATCAGGTTGGATAATGGATAGATGGATGGATGATTGAAGTATTTAAAATTATGAAGGGAATTAGTACAGTGGATCGAGATTGTTATTTTAAAATGGGTTCATCAAGAACACAGGGACACAGTTGGAAACTTGTTAAGGGTAAGTTTCACACAAACAGTAGGAAGTTTTTCTTTACACCAAGAAACACAGACACTTGGAATGATCTACCAAGTAACATGGTAGACAGTAAGACTTCATGAATTTTCAAAACTTGACTTGATGTTTTTTGGAAGAATTAAGTGGATAGGACTGGCGAGCTTTTTTTGGGCTGAATGGTCTGTTCTCCTCTGATTGTTCTAATCACTATAGTGCTTTATCTGTTTAAGACTAAAGATATGCACTTTTGTTGATCTTCTTTACACAGTCTCTAGTGTTGTTAGGTCGTGTTTATCCAAATGGCATCTTCATTGTCAGTCGGCCTCAGCCATATTTTAAATGTAAATGATTTTATCACTTCACATATGCCTACATTTAATTGAAATTAAGATCTTCTGTGTACATTTTGAATTGTCTTATCAAATTTTGTGTCATCCAAAAATTGAAGCCTACTCCCTTTATCTGAAAAATAAAACACTTCACCTATCTACCACAATATTAATTATCTCATTTTAGTAAGACTTCACCAGAAATGCAGAAATATTATAATTCACAGCAAATCAATAACAGATACTCCACTGATTTCCATGTGATTACATAAATTCGGCTGATAAATAAAGATGTCAATATTTTACTTTCTTTCACAATTCTAGATATATAGTTAAAATTTTATTTCATGAGTTGCAGTAAAAAATGCAAGTTGATCAAACCCAATCATTTCGAAAAAGTTTCTGGAGGAGTAGAAAAATAAAGAAACTACATGAAGTACATCCTCACTATCTGCGGATTCCATTTCCACAGATTTGCGTATCCACTATTATGACATCCACGGTCTACTGACACCTATTTGCAGTTGTATGAACAGTGTCAAGAGGCATGGGTAAGATGCCCATTTGTAATGGAGACTAAGGCTTGTAATATTTTCCTCACGAACAAGGAATTCCCAGTAACTGTAGGTCATAAACTTGCACTAATTAAGTCTCTGCCGTTTGGACATAATGGCCGTCTCTATTACTAATTGGAAGGTTTAACAAGGTTCACAAGTCTGCTCTTCTGCTGTTTAGAAGAGCATTTAGAAGACAATCGGACTTGATTATCAAAGAAGTAAAACTAATAGGTAGGTTTCTGTAGGTAAACCTGTGGAAGGATCATTCCCGAGACTTTCAGGGTGAGAGTAGAGAGCTGGAACGCCAACTCAATCCCATCTCCTCCTGTCGGTCCCCTCTCCCAAGCCGACATCCCATAGGATCAATCCCTCAGTATCTGTGGTGTTTGTATTCCTAGGGTTTTTTAGGAATGTAACCCCCAATGAGAACTGATAGATAATTAAACAATATAAACTTTAAATATAACTTTTTAGTAATCTTATACTTTAATTATTTGATAGTTACATTAATAAAAAAGACTGAGTCAGTCACTGAACAAAATAAAGACCTGTTCAAACTTACCAAAGCAGTGTTGGTATGTTCACCGTAAAATCAAATATTAATGGTGTCAGGAGTATTGATAGAACCTAAGAATTGAAAAACATTAATTACTGAAAACAGGGCTAACATGCTTGGAAAATACTTTCAATAGTAAAATAAAAATTCACTGATTTAATGTGAGTACCAGTACAATAATATCAAACTTCTCATTTAATTTTGAATCTGTTAATAAAATCCAAAAAGCCCCTAGACAATATGATGTGCCATTTGCAATTTGGAGATTAGGAACTGAGACCTAACAATAGTGGAGGTACAAGACAGGCACCAACCCTGAATGAAATGCCAGTTCGATACAAAACAAGTTCACACACCCACACCCAAGCCCACAATTATTTGTTCATGCAAGACAAAGATAACGTCACAAATCCACCTGACATTAAGAATGTTGCAGAAAACAGGAGGAATGAGAGAAAGCTCAAGTTGAACTGGTTTTGCTGCGTGTCATTAAAAGCGCTGTTTACTGTAGTATTGTAGTATTGTAACTCGGCCTTCAGTGGAACCAGAAATCCCAGAATTCACCTTGAAAAAATAACAATTATGATCACAAAGATTATCAAAGAATTCAACAGTATGTTTATTCCTGGGCAGCACGGAGGCACAGTGGTTGCGCTGTTGCCTCGCAGTAAGGAGACCTGGGTTCGCTTCCTGGGTCCTCCCTGCGTGGAGTTTGCATGTTCTCCCCGTGTCTGCGTGGGTTTCCTCCCACAGTCCGAAGACATGCAGGTTAGGTGGACTGGCGATCCTAAATTGTCCCTAGAGTGTGCTTGGTGTGTGTGCCCTTTGGTGGGCTAGCACCCTGCCCGGGGTTTGTTCCTGCCTTGTGCTGGCTGGGATTAGATAATGGATGGATGTTTATTCCTTTCATTGTGATATAAACCAGAATACTTCAGCACTTAAACAGCTCAGGTACATTATTTCCAAAACACTGTCCATAGTAAAGACATCAGTTCCTTCTCTAGATGTTCATGGGGATCATAAGCATAAAAAGCAATATTAACATTGATTTCCACTAAATGCTTATGTCTAAGTAGAAATTACTATGCGTCATCCATTGTTAGGTAATGGAACTACTGTAGCTGGCTATGACATTTCAGTTCTAAAGGAGGTCCGTCCTTGAATCATGATCAAGAATGAAAACCCTCAAATATTAGCGGCAAAATTCCCCTATTCTGTTACCATCATTTGCTTTCACTGCCACCACCTCAGGAGGGGGATATCTAGTCACTTTACACAACCTTCATACAAACGAAAGTGAAGAGAACATTTAAAACCTTCAAAAGGCTCACTCATCATAAAGCAAAATGTTACTGACGTCCTGAAAATCTCCCCAGCAGCATGCAGACATCTAATAATCCTGATACTGATGGCTCAAATAGAAGGTGCCTGAGAAAAATAAATTGGCCTACCTACTCTGCCTGGGGATCAGTAAAAGAAAAATCTTGAATATTCATTTTCCACCTTACTGTTAAGTTTCATTACAATATAAGGATAACTTTTACAAAAGCAAGCCATTTAGCTGAAGATAGTTCTTCAACTCCTATTTACCTAACATCTACTATATCAAGTGTGAAATGTACCCTTAACTGCCTTTCATCCTTGCCCCCCTGTTCCATTTAAACAATTTGTTTTAAAGTAACAGCTGGCACCCACAGTACTGATTCTTTTCATAATTCCAAAGACTTCATCCATTTTTCCATTTAACCTTCAAATGCCTAAATTGAAGAGTCTCAACTCCTTCAGTCTCTCTTCATCGCTCATACCACACAGTCCTGCGATATGTCTGGTTAGGCCTCCCCAAGCTCTCTCTAGTGCGATTATATCTTTATTGTAAAAAACAATAGTACAGATGAGGCCTCACTAATTTGTTGGTTAGCTTCAGAATAACTCCCTTTCATTTGTACCTTTGACATTGTGCTATAATCCAACCTATAAGCCTTCCTAATTGCGTCAGTACACTGTCTCATTAAGTGCATTTTCGAGTTTGAAACCCCCATCATGAAGTCATAGCTGTCATTTATAGTTGCCAAAAATAACACTTTAATTTAACTTTCTGCAACTTGCATATCTACCCAAGTATGAGTCTTTTAAAGCTACATCAATAATGATTCAACTGATTCCATAATATTGGCACTTCTTAAACTTTGCTTACAGTCTTCTGTAAATTTTGCCAGCTCACTAGATACATTTTCATCAATTTATAGAAATTAACAAAAAGTGGTCCCAGCATTTCCTGAGAGGCAACACTTTTACCATCATCTAAATCATAAGAGGCTCCTTACACAATATCCCTTTGTGTTCAGTATTAATAACACAGATTGATAGACAGATAGCATTTTATATGTCCCAAGGGTGAAATTGAATAAAATAAATAAATATTATAACAAAAAAACACCCCCCAAAATACATAGCAAAATTACTGAAAAGAAAAGAAATGTGCTTCAGCCAGGATTGCAATCACATACTACACCTTAAACTTCTACTTCTTTGGTTGATCTCTAGCCTCTCATGAGATTTTGGATGGGATCAGCTGGCTATTCTTTATACTAAAATTGTATGCTTTTCAGCAATTAGATAAAGCAGCATACAGAGTTGAAATTCTAAAGCAGCTTTTCTAAGTAAAAATTTTTTTCTTTATGTGTTACTTTCTCATTTTTAATCTTGTCTGTCTGCTTTGAAGAAGTTTTTGATGTGGTGCGTCACAGGGAAGATGAGAACAATTTTTCAGTAACACTAACTACTGCATCAGGAGCTGCATTTCACTAAAAGAAATAAAAAGAATATAAGAATGTGAATACAGTACTTCAGAAGTTATTCTGGGATTTGAACCTACCATATAAACATGTTTAAAGTGCAAATGCATAAATGTGCATATACAATAAATACATCATATATGTATACAGTATATATATATATATATATATATATATATATATATATATACTGTGTATATATATATATATATATATATATATATATATATATGAGGCAGACGACCAGGGACCTTGCCCCGCCGGGACGTCTAGATCAGGGAAGGACCAGGAAAGGGGCAATGTCTCCCCTGGGCGCAAGAGGACAGCCCCCCTGATTTCTAGCAAGGACCATGGATACGGAACTGGGAAGCTCAACCCTGTGGGGGGTCCATGGCCAAACCCAGGGGGCGCCTGGATGGTTCCAGAGCCCTGGAAGACAGCACTTCCGCCACACACCAGGAAGTGCTGCCAGAAGACCATCACCGAGCACCTGGAGCACATCCAGGGTGTGATAAAAGGGGCCACCTCACAACCATTGGAGGAGGTGGAGTTGGCCGAAGAGAGACAAAGGACTGGAGGAGTCGTGTGTGAGTCGCTGGAACCTGTTGTAAATAGTGTGAAATAAACGTGTGTTGTGGACATTGGTGTCATGTCTGTCTGTCCCATCTCCTCCTGTCGGGCTATCTGTTACTATATATATAATATATATAATATAATAATATATATTGTTAAACACTTGCGCATGAGAGGCAGCTAGAGGGCTCAAAAGAAGGCAATTCCACGCCAGGCCAGGGGCTGGCAGAGTGTATTATTTCCACTCTCTATTAATCTCTGCAGCACCAACACAGGGGACGTCAATTCCAGCTCCTGGCTCTACTATGTCACTTCCAGCTCCAGTCTCGATGACTCCACTTCTGTTTCCTGTCTCGATGTCATCACTTTCCCTGACTGACCTTAAAACCCAGCCAACTACCTTCAGTTAATCAGTTCTGTTTTGTACTCAATTTGTACACAACTGTGCATTTTATTTTGCTCTTTTGCAGCCAAAGCTCAAGTATACAGGTGGCTGCCCCAAACCTTTTTTTTGTGTGTCAAGGCGGATTATTTCACAATATATATATTGTGGTAAGCAGCCTGGACACAGACAGGTAGACATCGCTAAATGCACCACAACACGTTTATTTACAAATATATACAATGATGAACATGCACAAACCCAGTGCCACAGCACCAAACACCCTAACGTCCAGACCTCTTTTCACAATGCCTTTCCTCTTCTGACCGCCTCCACTCCACTCCTCCAAGCTCTGTCCTCTTCCACCCGACTCCAGCCATCAAATGGAGGGAGGCAGCCTCTTTTATCCCCACCCAGACATGCTCAAGTTGCCTCCCAGCTAGCTTCCGTCGGCACTCCCCAGTGTGGTGGAAGTGCCAGCTGTGCACCCGGAAGCACTCCGGGTGTCCCTGGTCTTCTTCCCCCCAGCACTTCCGGGTGTAGCGGAAGTGCTGAGGGCCAGGGCTCCAAAGGCATTGGGGTGCCCCCTGGCGGTGACCACAGGCCCCTATAGGGTTGAGCTTCCAAGCTCAGTTCCCGTGGTCCCCAAAGCCACCAGGGCTGTCGCCCCCATGTGGTCTGGGGGAGGCATAAGCCCTCCTCCAGTCCTCCGGAGCGTCCCGGCTGGGTACCATCCCCAGTCACCTGTGACGATATATATATTGTCACACACGAGCGCATGGGGAGCAGCTTAAGGACCTGACGTACACAGCAACAAGTCATGCCAGGGGACAATGGCAGGGTACTAACCTCTCTTTCTCTATTCCCGCAGAAAGAACGAAGCACCGTCGCCATAAGTTTTCCCAGATGCCTACTGAAACTAGCCTTTTCCGGATTCCTTTCTAACCTCTGGTCCCCTCCTGATGACGTCATCTTCCCATCCATCACCACAGCTTTCCCAGCATCACTTTACTTCACTTTCAACCCCCCTTATAAATTGTACGTCCAGCCATCTTTTTTTGTCTGTTGTACTTGATGAAAACAGTAACCTGAAATTATTTTGCTTTACAGTATACATGGTCTAAAAAACCCAAACCTTTATGCTTTGTGGTCTTCTTTATTACAATATACACACACACGCACTATATTTATATAAGAATTCAATATACTGGATATTCAGTCTTAACTAGCTAATTGTTTCATAAATAGAGACCAGCAGGTACTTAAAATACAATATGTACACATTATAAATGACAAAAGGCATTCCTGTAGTAGTCATTTGACACAAAGATGCCAAGAAGGCCTAAGTAAAATAAAATGGTATGTTTATTGTACAAATAATCAATACAGGGATGATCAAATGGAATATACAAATAATAAACTGGGCAAAAGCGAAAGAAATCTGCTGTGATTAACTATGTAGGTGCAGACTCCTATCTAGCAAGTGATGTGGCTCCTCCTCTCAACCACCACAAGTCAAGTCAAGTCAAGTTGGGGAGCATGCACTGGTACAGTGCGTTGCCGCACTCACTACACAATGAAACAACTGTAGTTCCCGGTTGGCAACCCCCAGGCAGACAAGCAGTCCAATCCAACCCAACGGAAATGACCGTCTATCTGCCACGTGGGCGACCCCTTGGCCTGGTTCAGACACTCAGGTCCCCAACAATGAGGATTCTATGAGCCGGATCACCCTCAGGGAAACGCGCCACATGATTGAAGTGCCGTAACTGACGCTCCCTCACAATGCAGGTGATGTGCCTCATTTGGGACTCCATGTGTAACCGCACATTCAACACAAAGTCAAACCAGCGGTACCCAAGGATTTTTCAGAGAGACACAGTACCAAAGGAGTCCAGTCTTCGTCTCAGGTCACTGGATAGCGTCCATGTCTTGCAATCATATACAGTAGCAAGACGTAAAGAAGCAGGAATCTAAAGACTTGGACCTTTGTCCTTTTGCATAGATATCAGGAGCGCCACACTCCCCTTTCCAGTGACTTCATGACCCCCCATGCTCTCCCAATCCGTTTACTGACTTCAAAGGAAGAGTCACCAGAGACATGAATGTCACTGCCAAGGTAATTAAACTTCTCAACAAGGTCAACACTCTCTCCACAAACAGACACACTGCTGATGGCTGTGCCCAAGAGGTCATTAAAGGCTTGGATCTTGGATCTTTTATCCAGGACACTCACAAGCCCAGACACTCAGACTCTTCACTCAGTCCCTCGAGTGTCCCAATCAGAGCCTCCATTGACTCCGCGAAGATCACAGCATTGTCAGCAAAGTCAAGATCTGTGAATCTTTCCTCACCAACAGATGCCCCACAGCCACTGGACCCCACGACCTTGCCCAACATCCAGTCCATACAAGCATTGAACAGAGTAGGAGCAAGAACACACCCCTGATGAACCCCAGAATCAACTGGGAAAAAAAACAGAGGTCCTGCCTCCACTCTGCACAGCACTCACAGTACCAGTGTACAGGCCGGTCATGATATCCAGCAACCTCGAAGGGATCCCACATACACTCAGGATGTCCCACAGGGCAGCTCGATCAACTGAGTCGAAAGATTTAAAAAAATCGACAAAGGCTGCAAAGAAACTCTACCGATATTCATGTTTGCGCTCCATGAGAACCCTCAGTGCCAGGATGCGGTCGATGGTAGACTTCTCAGGCGTAAAACCAGACTGTTCCAGTTGCTAGTAGGTGAGCAAGTGATCACGGATCCTAGATGTGGCGTAAAACTGCATCCGGCCCTGCAAGCGGTCATCCAACTTGCAGGGAAATCACGGGGGTTGGTGGCAGAATTGGCACTCCAGCCACCATAAAAAAACACAAAGCTCCGAGACTACAGAAAGGACTCCTTTTTTGCTCTCCGCTGGAGTAGCTCTGCTGCAGCCGCCCATAGGAAGGCTGCTCGCATCATTAAGGCGATGGGGGAAAGCCCTCAGGAGCCCCATCCCCAGAAGAGTCGAAACCGTAGGAGAGCCAATGGGGTCAGGTCTGTTGGGGATCGGAACTGGTGTGGTGCTGAGGTGTCACCTGCTGCACAGTAGCACTCAGGTCCCAATTTGAGACGGCCCATACAGGTAGGAGCACGGAATGTCTGGTCTCTTCGGCAAGATGATCATCTTCCTCTGCTGTCAGAGGAGCTGCGTAAACTCTGCATTTCAGTGGCAGCACTCTCTGAAGTGCGCAGACCGGGGACTGGCCAGATCTCTGTAGGTGGATACACCTTTAATTGGTCTTGTCGCTCTGATGGCTGTCATACTCAGGGAGTAGCTGTTGCTATAGCGGATTGGCTTCTTCCGATGGTGTCCAATGTCGCTCCTTTCAACAAGCGTATTATGAGACTCAGATTACAGCACTCCCGGGGGGTCTTGGATGTTGTCTCAGTGTATGCTCCGACCACAGTGATTGATGTCTCGGTGAGGGAGACATTTTATTTGCAGCTTCGCTCAGTGGTTGATGGGTGTCCGCGAGGTGAAACACCTCTGGTCATGGGTGACTTTAATGCAGCCACTGGCACTGACAGGGCTGCCTATGAGTATTGTCTCAGTCCCCATTGGTTTGGTGACCGTGGTGAAAGTGGCGCCATGTTCCTTGACTTTGCAAAAGGTCAGAGGCTGCGTATCGCTGGATCCTGATTCCAGCACCCAGAACCGCATCGTTGGACTTGGTATTCCAATACTGGTGGTGCGGTGAAGGACATCGATCACATCCTTGTGGGCAGACACTGGAGGCTCTTGCAAAACTACAGGGTCTACAGAACTGCCCAGTTTTAAATTTTGACCACAGACTTGTTGTTGCTACTCTTAAGATCCAGTTTAGGTCCAGTAGGTTACCACCTACTAGGAAAATGAGCCTGGAATTGGCCAGGCTCCAAGACCAGGCTGTTTCTGGGGATTTTGCATGCAGTTTGTGTGAGGAACTTGCAGATTTGGGTATGACTGCTGATCCTAATGTGATGTGGGAGACCTTCTGTGACAAGACCCTGAAGGTTGCTGAGGGTTGTGTTGGTGTTACCGGTGTTCCCAGAAGGAGGTGTTTCATCTCACAGGGCACCCTGGATATCATCGAGAGGAGTCACAGTGCACAGCTTAATGGCAACTATGGCCTGTACCAGGAACTGAGAGGGACAGCTGCAAGGGCTGTGAGGGCAGATAAAGAGGCATATGTAAGAGGAATCTGTAAGCGAGTGACACACCATCTGTGGTCTAGCGACCCACATCCTTACAGAGGTATCGAAGCATTACGCACATCTGAATCTGTTCCTCTAAGAGTCACAGGGTATCAGGGCGGCTGATGGAACGGTCCTTACAGATGACACTGCAGTTGTGACCCACTGGGCTGGCTACTTTGAGCAGTTCTTTAAAGCTGATCCTCCGGCTAGGACGTTGGATATCTCAGAGTTCACGGTTCTTGAGACTGATCCTCCAGTTAGCTGTGAACCATCCAGACTGCACAAGGTGAAACAGTTGAAGTAGGGAAAGGCTGCAGGGATCTGTGGTATCCAAGGTGAACTTCTCCAGGCTGGTGGTAAGGCTATCCTCCTGGCATTACAAGCAATCTTTGCTTCCATTTGGGAGACTGGCATCATCCCAACTGACTGGAAAATGGGATTTGTCGTCCCTATCAGGAAAGGGAAGGGTGAATTACCTGGATTGCAGCAACTACAGGAGATAACACTGCTCTCGGTGCCGGGTAAGGTCCTTGCTAGGGTCGTCCTCAATAGGATCCATGACCACTTGCTCGACCACCACCAAGTACCAAAATAAAGTGCTCTCTGTTTGAACTTCAACATGCTGATTCTATCTCAAACTCGGGTCTCTCTTCCTCCAGCTAGTTGATAATTCATCCCTACTACATTCCAACTTTGCACTGGCCAAGAGATGGCTTTAACACTCAAAAGTTACTGTAGAAATTCCTGGAAATGCTCCCAGAGTTGTAAATTCCTTCTGAAACTCATGAAGACTTCTGACCAAAGCTTTTTTTTTTTGCAGTCCCAGATATGCTGTACCCTTGGTTCCCATTTACAGGGCCTAGCACTCCTGCAAATCTATCTTGGTGACAGGTCCTTCATTAATTTGAAGCAGGGATTCACATAACTTTACTGATGCCATCTCATGTCTAGGAGGACTTGTGCCAATCTTTCGGTCATCTCCCCCATCCATCTGTTTACTTCCATGCCAATTTCTGAGGCCCATTCTTTATAAATATGACATGCTGCTATGCTGCTGCCAGTAAGTCCTCCTTCCAATATATAAATGTGACATACAATTACAGTATGAAAGTATGCCCAGCTGAACAGTTCAATTCTTTTTTTAAAAGGTATGTCTTATTTATTGAGAATGTCCCTCAAGTTTCTGACAGTGATAATGCATTAGCTGTTACATTTTAATGAAGCAAAGTAAGATCAATTCTTCAATAGTAGGCTTGTAAAACATGTTTTTGCAGTAACTGTTTTATTATACAGTTAATTTCATGATTATACCCACAGGTAGTGACCTATAAAAGCACACTACACTACAGTATTTGTTATGGAGTGTTAGACTAAATATCCCAGTTCAATTCTCATGGGCCTTATTTCCATTTCACAGCACATGATGGGTTTCCAGAGCCTTTATTTCTCAAAGGTAATGTGAATACAGCTGTCAGATGACATTCCTATAAATAAGATGGTAATTGAAATAATATCGAAGTCATTTACGAGAAAAAAAAAAAAGACAGATTTTCATTATCTCCAAAATTTTCAAAGAAATTATTGTGAAAAATGGACTCCAGAGACAGAAATGTAGAACAATAATTATCATTCTATATTTTACTTCATCTATAGATTTCCAAAAATAACATTCCAGTGCTCCCAGAAGAATGGTACCAAACTGAACAGAATTATCACCAGGGAAATAATGCATCAATTCTCAGCCCTTTCCCAGTAACATCAAACATGGCTAAAGTGTTTTATCCCAAGGAAAAGCCTTTGTTGTTTAGCATATCTAGTATACATAGTATATCTACATCTAGTATATCTAGTTTAGCTACTCGCCCATCTTTGTAGCATGCACAGTTTTCTCAACTGTGTGTGAAACTCATTTTTTTTATCAAATTGTTCATGAATGAGTACGATTGTCCATGCCAGGCAATTCAGAATGCGCTGTATTTTCCCACCACAATGATAAGACGTCGCTCACATGCAGCAGTAACATATAAAAGGCTGTTGTCTATTTAATCACACAACGTCAGATAAATGGCCTACAAATGTGCAAAAATATCTGAATGTCATAATGTAGCCATTATTGCCTGATTTCAGTGTAGTCTTGAAGATAATGAAAACTAAAAAAGGCCAGTGTGGCTTAGTCAGCTAATGGGTAATGTGGTCAGCTTTTATAGTGGGAGCTTTTATCTTATTTATTTATTTTTGACATTTTTTTTACTAAGATTTTGTAAAGTACAAGAATGCAGAAACTATAGTGCTAAAAAAACAGGGATGATAACAAGTCTTAAGTTGAATTAATTTCCAGAGGGGATAATCCAGAGTGTGCAAGAAACTGGCATCACAGTCATTACTAAAATGGAGGTAGGACTTTGTGTGGGTACTGCAAGGCAATACAGCAAGATTCTCACAGTTCAGCAATTAATTAATGAACAGATACTGCTGGACTCCATTTATGTTATCCATCTACATAAAACTACTGTGTTTTATTGTCTGTTTAAACAAACTGGTGTCTTTATGTGTACTCATTATGTAATTAGTAATTTGTAAAGTTTGTGCTTACATTTCAACTGAGAACTGGCCAAAGAGCTCTGCGTCTGCACTCAGTAAAGAGTACTATAAAAAAAACAAAAAAAACTGAAACTTAATTCTGTTTGAGTCACAACTAAAGTTTATAATGTTACACGATCAACAATATTTAAATGCTGAAATTGACTACGAAATATTCCTTCTAACTGTTGCTTCCCTAAGTGCCAACTGTTCTGGTGGCCTCTATATTCTATTATGTGGATACCAGGGAGCACTCCAGCTTCCCAAACACCCGACACAAAGGCATAGACACAAGAATAAAATAAATAAGAGGATTTATTTGTTGGAAACGCATCCCTAAAGAGTTTCCCACCTCAGACACAGTCACAAAGCACCACACAATAATAGAGGAGTCTGTAACTCTGTTGTCTCTCTCTGTCTTCATCTTTCTGCCTCCTCCACTCCTCCACCCAAGCTTCATCTTTCTTATTTGTGACTCTGGCTCCTTGACATGAGGCAGGCAGCTCCTTTTATCCAATCCCGGGAGTGCTTCCGGTGATATGACGCTGCAATTCCAAAGCACTTCCAGGTGAGGTTGGAGCCTTACGGAGTAGGGACTTCCAAATCCCGCAGTCTCCCCGGCAGCCTCCACGGGACCAAGTAAGACTGTCCCCCGGGACTAGAATACACTGTATACTTTTTGGGCACCCATGCTTATTGCCATTTAATGAGAGTGTGTAACAAGCACAGAGACATCGTTCAGTTATTTACATACATTGTTTAAGACACAAGAGAGGACTGAAGCAGCAACTAAAGAGTTTAAAGTGCAGCATTCCTCCATCAGTGCCTGCCCGATGTGCACAGTGAGTTAGGTATGATGTGAATATGTGTGTGTCTTATGATCATGCTGACCAAACAGTGCAAACACCAAAATATATCTGAAAACTGAATATACTGAAATATTATTTTAGAGACCAATCATAATGTTAAAGATTTCAAAATAGTTAACTATAAAAGAATAATCATTTACCTATGTCTAAATAGGGCTAGATCAGACTTTTTGTTTAATTTTTCTTTTTCTAAGCCACTTTGGTTGTCACTACTGTTTCAACACATATCAAGATGAATCTTTCAGAACTAACTGAGAAATGCTATTACTGTCATTATTCAAAATGTTTAATACATAGCCACTGGGGTAGAACAGAGTCTGGCTCCAGCAATCACTGCTAGTTAAAAGCACCACCACAAACGGCGTGATCTATCCTCACAACTCTTGGGACCCTGGTTCAGTTGCCAGCCCTGCATCTACGTAGGTCCCCCAGGTACTTCAGTTTCCTCCCACAATCGTGACATTCATGTCAAGTTAACTGATGACACCTAAATGGAGGCAGCAGATTCAGATAATGGATAGACAAAAACTAATAACACATTCCATGTACAAGAATTTAAAGTACAGTGCTATAAGGCATTTCGGAGAAACAGATTGAAATAAAGTTATACATTTCCAGCTTTATAGTGCCATGATGGTCAAGTAAACAGTACAGTGAAATTCTTACTTGGAAGAGCGAATCAACATGCAACACGTTACCACTCTGCAACACCATACTTAGTGAGTGTAACTACATCACCTCCAAACTTGCATCTTCCTTACTGAAATAACTCGCATACCTTACCTCAAAACATGTTAAATGGTAACACAGTATATTCAGCCTTCATACAAGCTTATGTACAAAGTAAATATTTAATCCAGAAACACAGCAGCACTGAAGCATGAAATCAATTTCCTACAGAAAGATTAAAACTAATGCGTGCAGCATTATACCAGTGACAAATCTCATAATGTTCACAATAAACAGAGAGGAAAATTTATATCTATTGCTCCCTCAGTTTTACAACAAGCAAAGTGAAAAATCATAGACCTTTTCAAATCCTCTGGAAAATATCATTACATAGTACTGAATCAGTCATGCAAAGAGTGTCGAAATAAAAAGCACTGGAAGCAAAACTTCATTTTATTTTTTTTTTCATATAATTAGTTACATGGTGCGGTCTTTACACCATATATACATCATTGCCTGTTAAAAACTCAGCTTTGAAAATTTCATTTCATGCAGCTGATCAGTATTTTGAAGTTTTTGATGAAAGACCACAAGTCAAATCATGCTCATTACTGAAGAAGTGCATCCTTCAAAGTTACTAAATTTTGAACACAGTATTGGCAAAATCATTGGGAACAAAACTTGTATAATTAGAACCAGAAGACAGTCACTTGTTGATTCAAACTACTCACTAACCAGGCAGCCATTTACTGTAAGACTTTGTTGCACTTGACTATGAATTACTGTGCCACTGCATTAGCAAACATGACATTATAAATCTCCAACTCAGTGGGCCACATTAAAACGCAGCAGAATGAGCAAATTGAGCTGCAACACTCTTTTGTGGATCATTACACAAATTTGAATGCAAAACCAATTGTGGTCAAGTCTGTTGAAGACCTACCATAATTAAATGTCTGTCATTATTTAACATAGGCACTTTTTGGAGTAGAAGCGTTGACCAGTGTATAAAATAAATTTAATGGAACTCATTAAAATACAGTACATTGCTTTTCATGTCTAATACTTTCTAATAACGCTGTTCACCCAGTGTATATTCAATTCGTCAGTTCACTTAGCTGTGATATTAAATCTAAAAGCATTACACACAAAACTAAGGTCACATTCACTGGCAAGTGACAACAATGCCTCGCTGCTTTAAAACTGCACATCCCATCAAAAAGGATGGGAAAGTTAAAAATGCAAATAAATACATTAGTCAGAGTACTGCAAAGTCTGATATCGGCACTGTGGGCTCTTTTAAGAGAGAAGTAAGGTAAAGATTTATTTTATATTCAATAAAAAGTGAATCTCAAAATATAATATGCAAAATGATTGCAGTCTCACATTACACCCAAGCAATTTGTTGAGATGCTGCTTGGCTTACAGTGAGTTAAGCTTATGTACTCGCCATACTGTACAGATTATGAAAATGTTTTGCATAGCCATATTCAAAGAAATAATATTCTCCTTACTTCTGATTCTAATGGTTTGCATAAACAGCCTTACATACAGTAAATCACCCAGTTTCCCAGGCAAACACATCTAAATGATACCTCTTTGTTTCAGATTAAACCACACCAAACATTCTTTGGAAGAAACTGCATGATGACCAAATTATATGGTCTGTGTATTTGTGTATGTCTGCTAAAACCGTATTTCCTCTCCACGGAAATACTAATTGAAAAATAAACAGTTCTCAGTCCCAATGACCATACAAGCACTGGATGCCTGACCTGTGTGCTCAACGACAGGCAGAGTTGTAAGCCCCAGCAGGTCAGTTTATGGTATGTTTACTCGGCCTGAAGAATGATGTAATGGAAAGAACTGAGGCATTCTTTAAATGCTTCTCAAGGTTGCAATTTTCCATGAAACAAATATGCGGACCTTCATTTATTTCAACAAGGCAACCAATTAGTCCATTTAAATATACACTACGGCTTTTTCCATTTTCCACTTAACATTTACCTGATGATCTAAAACCGCAAGATTACAGAACATCTGCGGATATAACCCTTTCATCTATATGAGCACTTCTGCTTTGAATGTGTTAGGATAAGGTATATCCTAACCCAATAATTCCAGAAAAACTAACATATGTTTGTGTACTCATGCAAAATCTACCAAAATGAAAGAAACCCTTAATATGCAAAATGCAGTTGCACAGTTAAATGGATAATGCACTGCCTTGTGTTTAAAACAATTCTCTTTGAAGAATTTTATTTTGATTATCCTATTACATACAAAGGTAACACAGTTGAGTCAATGTCACGCTGTTTTCCACTTAACATAGCACATTACTCCATCCACATTATTTAAAGTAATCTATCTGCCTCTAGGGCACACATTTTATTGTTAAAATCACAGAGTGCACTGACACTCTGCTGTTGATACAGAGAAAATTAATTGGTGCTATACTCAAGTCAAGTAAAGTTGTCCCTAATGGCACTGACATCCCACGTTGACTGGACTGGTCTCTTCTGTCTGATAAATAAATAATATTAGTCAATTACATTTATAAAGTGCTTTCCTCATCACTCAAAGCACTTTTCATAAACAGAGAGGAACCACTTCAACCACCACCAATGTGTAGCACCCTCCTGGATGATGCGAAAGCAGCTATTATTGCACCATTACACTTAGCACACATTAGTTGTAAGGTGGTGAAGGGGTGAAAGAGATAGCCAATTAGAGTCAGGAGATGATGAGGAGGCCAAAATGACTAGGCCATGGTGGGCAATTTAGCCAGTGCATTTGGATAAACCCTACTTTTTTCAAGTGATTTTAATTACCGCAGAGAGTCAGGACTTCAGTTTTAAGTCTCATCCAAAGGACAGTGCCATTTTTACAGCACAGAGTCCCCGTCGCTGCACTGAGGCATTGGAATCCACACATAGACAACAGGGTAAGCAGCCCCAATGGCCTAATCAACACCCAAGGAATTCTCATTTTCCTTCAAGCTATTAAGTTGATTGTTAAAAGTATAAGTGAGTGTGTGTTTGTGTACAGTAGGTGTGTGTCATGAAACTGAGGGTATACCGACTAGGATTACTCCCTGTTTTGCTATTTGCATAGCATCAAGCTGCCAAAGACCTTGATAGGATAACATCAGGCCTTGAATCTTGGTGGATAAAAAGATTTCATCTTATTCTGAAGCAGTTCCTAACATAACATCCAACTTCACTGCTGCATGAAGATTTTGGTTGCCCTTTTTAATCAAGTAAGAAAACCTTGAATCCCAGTCCACAAAAAAATGTGCTCATTTTGTTCAACCCTTACTGAAAATAGACAGATCAGGCTGTTTCAAAAGGAATTTAGTTTAGTTTTAAAAGGAATTTAGCAAACATTTATACTGTGCAAAGGAACAGATTTCTTTGTAACACTTGTGTAAATTTTAATTTCATCAATTTCTTCTGGTATTTATCTGTGTCGTTTTTAAAGAGCCTAATTGAGATGAAGGGTGATTAGTGGTGCTGCTTCATGCTGTAAGAGTCTCAATTCCACCATGTGCAAACAGTGTACATATTCTCCTCATGCCTGTTTGGCTTTATCTGGGTACTCCAGTTTTATCCCCCCATGTCCAAACTGTTGCATGTGAGGGTCACTGCTGAATATGATTTTGTCCCCTTATGAATGAGTGTTGGTGTCTGCATGACATTACCCTATATTATGTACTGGAACCATGTCCAAGACTGGCTCCTGTTAAATAAAATCATAAATCTTAAATTAACACTTTCACTCTGTATATGCGTCTACACATCTTTTATGCCTGTCAAGCCCATCTCACACTAACCATTTTGTTGAATGCCTTGTACCCAACATTGTCAGGACAAGCTCCAGCTTCCCTGTAACCCAGAAATGGATTAAGCATGTTTGAGAATATTTGTTTGTATACATGTGAAGTATGTACATTCCCTATAAAAAGTATTCACCCCTTGGAACGTTTTCACTTTTTATTGTTATAAAACATTGAATCACGGTGGATTTAATTTGCCATTTTTGACATTGGTGAACACCAAAATTCAATTTGGAAGGACCAACTTGTGGGGAGTCAGTGTCATGGCCTAACCTATACAATGAGGGCAAAAGAACACTCAAAGCTACTGTATGAAAAGGTGATTGAAAAGCACAAGTCAGGGAATGGAAACAGGAAAACTTCCAAGTCACTAAATATCCCTTGGAGTCAAATGAAATCAGTCATAAAGGAACGGAGAGAGTATGGCACAGCTGTCATTCAGCCTAAAGTAGGCTGTCCACAAAAACAGCATGGTGAAGTATGGTGGTGGCAGCACTTCACTGTGGGGATGCTTCTCTGCAGCAGGCTGTGAAGGGTTTATGAGGGTAGATGGTAAAATGAATACAGCAAAATACATGAAAATCCTGGAGAAAAACCTGATGCAGTCTGAAAGAAAACTGCGCCTTGGAAGAAGATTTGTCTCCCAGCAAAACAGTGACCCCAAGCAAGGCTCCAGTACACTGGAATGTCTTAAAAATAAAAAGATTCATGTCCTGGAGTGGCCAAGTCAGAGTCCAGATCTTAATTCGACTAATAATTTGTGGCTGGACTTGACAAAGGCTTTTCCCTGATGATCAACATGCAACCTGACAGAGCTTCAGGGAAAATGTCAGTGTCCATATGTGCAAAGCTAATAGAGAACTGTACACACAGACTCAAGGTTGTCATGGCTTTCAAAGGTGAATCTACTAAATACTGACCTGAAGGGGGTGAATACTTATATGATAAATTATTTTGTGTTTTACATTCAAAATTAATCTAGACCTCTTTGCAGAGATCTGTTTTCAGTTTGACATTAAAGAGGCTTCTTAAGGTTTATCAGTAAGTCAAATTAAATCCATTGTTATTCAGTGTTGTATATTAATAACATATGAAAACTTCCAAGAGGGAGAATATTTTTGTAAGCAATGTATATATTCATGTACAACCTCACAACTCTTAAGTGAATCACACAAGTTCAAAAATACAAATGTGCATTTTTTAGAAGGGAATTAATAAACAAGAAAGCAATTTCAAAGAAATTAACAAAATTGAAAAAGACCCCTATGAAGTAAATGTTATAGCAGGGAAAAAATCTTCCTTTTTAACAGTCTTTCGAAATATAATGACCCACTGAGATCTACTTTGAATCTTGACAATAAGAACATATACAAAGTAGCTAATTAAAGAAAGACATAAATGAAAGATAGGAATGAGTCTTAGATTAAAGAACTGCAGAAATGAAAAACCAGTTATGACGGGGACAGAGTTTGGGAAACCCTGACAAAAGGAACATCAATTTATAATCAATTAGAATGTCTAAATGCAAATGTCTGCAATTTTTAGTGCTTAGACTCCCCCAGGGATACCAAATCAGGGCAGTCCTCACTGCCCTCCCCAAACTAACATCAGTGTGTTTTTAGAACAGTGTGAACATCAGTGATGGCAAACCAAATACAAATTAAGAAAAAAAGGGTCATTTTTTTCCATTTTGTTGAATGCCTTGTACCCAACATTGTCAGGACAAGCTCAAACTGACCTTATTGGTGACTACTGCACACTATGTACTACTATTTTAGATTAACTAAGGCCAGAATTACTTAAAAATGTCTGAAAATAAATTAATCATGTTTGTCTATCCAAAATAAACAGCACAGCCTTGACACCTCTCTATACCTCTCTCTCTCATACTCTGCCAGTGCATTCCTGGTATATTCAACCCCTACTCCCTGGTGAGATCACTTCCTAGGAAATCAAGTACAAACAGTACATAATATAACTGGGTGCTCTTTGGGATACCCAATACATCCTTTTTACCAGTCAAAGACTTCTCATATCATGCGTACCTCCTAAAACCACAAATGATTCACCAAGAGGTTCAGTCTATCCAAGTAGTCCTAGTTTAGAGCAGAAAATCACCTCTAGCTAAACCTTTCTTACACAAAGGTGCTTCACATTCCTTTAAGGTCCTCACTACGCTGTGAACACACCAAAATACAGTGTAAGCTTACAGCTAACAGACTGAATACTTTCAATTGGGTACATTCATTCTCAACAAGAAACTCTTCCTAGCCCTGAAAATAAAAATCATAGCCAGATTTGTTGAATTTCTCTGGTACAACATTAGGAGGATTCTACTTAATGATATTCTCATTGCAGGTTCTTATCTAGTTGATTATAATTAAGATTATGTCAGACAGTTATAGCCCTTCCAGAATGCCACAAATGAACTTCTACAGATCTCACATAGCATTACTCCTCATATCTCTCCATCAGTCTGTATAAGATACAAAACAATTGTGCTGGCTTATGTGGACACCAAAGACCATGACTTGGACAGGGCATTTTCATCAGGTAAGAGTAGCAAAGGCTCATCCAAAAGTAAAAAGTATTTTTTTAAAAGGACTGGAAGATAAAGATGTATTGAAAGAGCTAAATGATGAAGTGTTATAAACAGGATAAGGATTACTAACCATCAATAAAATATGGCAAATCATTATATAAAAAAAAATTACTAAGGAATTTCCCTAATTTGTTTTCATTTACAAACTGCACTTTATTTTACAAACCGGATTCCAAAAAAGTTGGGACACTATACAAATCGTGAATAAAAACTGAATGCAATGATGTGGAGGTGCCAACTTCTAATATTTTATTCAGAATAGAACATAAATCACAGAACAAAAGTTTAAACTGAGAAAATGTATCATTTTAAGGGAAAAATATGTTGATTCAGAATTTCATGGTGTCAACAAATCCCAAAAAAGTTGGGACAAGGCCATTTTCACCACTGTGTGGCATCTCCCCCCCTTCTTACAACACTCAACAGACGTCTGGGGACTGAGGAGACAGTTTCTCAAGTTTAAAAATAGGAATGCTCTCCCATTCTTGTCTAATACAGGCCTCTAACTGTTCAATCGTCTTGGGCCTTCTTTGTCGCACCTTCCTCTTTATGATGCGCCAAATGTTCTCTATAGGTGAAAGATCTGGACTGCAGACTGGCCTTTTCAGTACCCGGATCCTTCTCCTACGCAGCCATGATGTTGTGATTAATGCAGAATGTGGTCTGGCATTATCTTGTTGAAAAATGCAGGGTCTTCCCTGAAAGAGATGACGTCTGGATGGGAGTATATGTTGTTCTAGAACCTGAATATATTTTTCGGCATTGATGGTGCCTTTCCAGACATGCAAGCTGCCCATGCCACACGCACTCATGCAACCCCATACCATCAGAGATGCAGGCTTCCGAACTGAGCGTTGATAACAACTTGGGTTGTCCTTGTCCTCTTTGGTCCGGATGACATGGCGTCCCAGATTTTCAAAAGAACTTTGAATCGTGACTCGTCTGACCACAGAACAGTCTTCCATTTTGCCACACTCCATTTTAAATGATCCCTGGCCCAGTGAAAAAGCCTGAGCTTGTGGATCTTGCTTAGAAATGGCTTCTTCTTTGCACTGTAGAGTTTCAGCTGGCAATGGCGGATGGCACCGTGGATTGTGTTCACTGACAATGGTTTCTGGAAGTATTCCTGAGCCCATTCTGTGACTTTCTTTACAGTAGCATTCCTGTTTGTGGTGCAGTGTCGTTTAAGGGCCCGGAGATCACGGGCATCCAGTATGGTTTTACGGCCTTGACCCTTACGCACAGAGATTGTTCCAGATTCTCTGAATCTTCGGATGATGTTATGCACAGTTGATGATGATAGATGCAAAGTCTTTGCAATTTTTCGCTAGGTAACACCTTTCTGATATTGCTCCACTATCTTTCTGCAACATTGTGGGAATTGGTGATCCTCTACCCATCTTGGCTTCTGAGAGACACTGCCACTCTGAGAAGCTCTTTTTATACCCAATCATGTTGCCAATTGACCTAATTAGTGTTTATTGGTCTTCCAGCTCTTCGTTATGCTCAAATTTACTTTTTCCAGCCTCTTATTGCTACTTGTCCCAACTTTTTTGGGATTTGTTGACACCGTGAAATTTTGAATCAACATATTTTCCTTTAAAATGATACATTTACTCGGATTAAACGTTTGATCTGTCATCTAGGTTCTATTACAAATAAAATATTGACATTTGCCATCTCCACATCATTGCAGTTTTTATTCACAATTTGTTTAGTGTCCCAACTTTTTTGGAATCCGGTTTGTACATTTATTGGAAAGCTTAAGAGGCTCTCAGCTGGAATGTCACCTTTGATATAAGAAAAGGAAGTGACACAAAACACATTACAGCGTCGTGTACCAGCAACATGCTGGTATGGCAAACAAATTATGAAAACGGCAGTATAGTTCTTCACTTTGTATAGAAAATATATGCTGTTGAACCTAACAAAAATACATACCACTAGCCCCACATTGTAGGAAAAATACTGCCCATTCGTTCTCGGAGACAAATAATTCTCGTTCCAGGTCTACGGCAGCAGCACATGTCAACTCACCACATTGTTAAGAACTGATGAATGGCTCCTTATTTGTAGTAAATACCCTTTTCAAATTTTCCTTAACTTCTTCTAAGCCTGTTACTGAGGACTTACTTTCTGCTGTTTTTTTTCAAATGTTTTGTTTGAATGAATGTATAACCACACACTGTGGTTGAGGTAAATATATTTCATTGTAAGATGCTTTGGATAAAAACGTGAATTAAGAAAATAAAAGTAAATTAAACAAGATGGTAAACACAATGAAAAAGTGAGTACAGCCCATGAAATGTTTTGTCTTTTTTAACATATGTTGATAGATCAAGATTTGATCTTCATTCAGAAACTATCTATAGATAAAGGTGATATACTGTAGTATGACAAACCCCATGACACCTTTACATTTTGCAGTCAATTGTGTAATTTTAAGTAAACATCAAATCTCACATGTGGAAAAATGTAAGTACACCCCTATATTTCTCACTATCTCCAATAACAAAAATTAGAATCTGGTACATTAGATCAGGTGCAAATGATTAGGACATCACTGAAGATTATCTTAGAATAACCTGTCTTACTTAAACCTTTGACATTTAGCTTGGTTTGTTGTTGTGTGTTATCACCATGCCTAGATCAAAAACGGTCCCTAAGGCCTTGGAAGGTTACACTATATAGATGCCTAGAAGTCTGGGAAAGAATGTAAAAAGATCTCCAAACAACTGGAAGTCAACAATTCCACTGTCAGGAAGATCACCTATATATGAAGAAGAATTTGAAAAAAGTGCAAATGATTAGAATGTCATCAGAGAACCTGATGTATTTAAATTCAGATATTACGCTTGGTTTGCTCTTTGTTGTTAAAGTGTGTAGCTTTCAGCTGTCTAATTGACAATGGCTTTGATAGGTTCTTGTAAATAAGAAAGTGTAACAAGCTTGTATTTTGTTTCAAGATTAAGATCACTTATTCCAGAACAGTTCCTCAGACTGATGCTTACTCAATTTTGACATTTTTTGTCCTTTTTGCATAAAAGTGTCTGCTAAGCGAATAAATAAAAATATAAATATAAAGAGAGTGTTATCACAATGCCTATATTGAAAAAGAAGTCTGAGTCATTCAGAAAGAAGGATCTTGATGCCTATGAGTCTGGGAAGGGATTTTTAAAGATCTCCAAACAACTGGGTATCAAACATTCTATGGTATGGAAAATCACTTAAGATTAGAGAAGATCAAACAGCTGCCAACTTGTCCAGACCAGGCAGCCACAGCAAGTTCAAACAAAGAATAGAGCGCAAGATGCTGAAAGAACCCCAGAATTACATCACTTGATCTCCAGGTAACCTCTTTCCACTACTGATGTCAAAGTTCATCATTCTACCATTAGGAAGAGGCTGCACAAATTTGATTAACATAGGAGGTGTGCCAGGAGGAAAACTAAGCTCTCCAGCAGGAATATCAGGGCAAGAATAAAGTATGCCCATGGCCACCTACATAAAGACATGGACTTCTGAAACAATGTGCTCTGGACAGATGATGGAAGATAAGAGTTATTTGGCAAGATTAACGGGAGACATGTTTGGTAAAACTCAATCCAGAAGACCCTAACATCAACTGTAAAGTATGGTGATGTAAATGTTATGGGATGGGGCTGCTTTGCTGCATTAGGGCCTATGCACCTCATAACATCATATTACGAACTGTACGTTGCACCAGGGGGTGTTTGAGGATAGTGTGGGACCCTCTGTCAGTAGAATGAAGCTCATCGGAAAGTGGGCCTTGCAATATGATGACGACCCTAAACATACCAGTTGAGAATGGCTGAAAAGAAAGAGATGAGGGAATCTGGAATTGCCAATTCAAAGCCTGGATCTGAATCTCACTGGGAGACATTGGGGGATTTGAAGTTGGTTGTGCACACAAGACATCCCTTAAGCATCACACAATTGAAAGGAATTCTGCATGGAGGAGTGGGAAATACTTTTGTCAAGTTGATGTCAGATAATGGTAGACAGTTATAGGTAATGTTTACTTGAGGGGGGCATCACACACTATTAGAGCCAAGGGTGGACTTAGTTTTTTTTAGCTTCTTTCAATTATGTCAAGTTTATATAAAGATAATGTTCAAATGAAGATAAATCTTGATATGCCCACATACTGAATGTTAAAAAAGATTAAACATTTCCTGGAGTTTATCTTTTCTTGACTGTAGTATAATATGTAATAATAAATCAGTGTCATTTCCACAGTACTATTAAACACAACAAAAAATAAAAACACAATAAAATATTCGGTATAACCAAGTAGATGAATGTAAAATAAATGTAAAATATTAAACAAAAAAGAACTACCACAGTTCTTTAGCAGCTGTTTTTTTTATTTAATATGCAAGAATAATGCATTAAACATTGTAAATGTGTGCCATTACCTATGATACAAGGCAGGCATAAAATGAAACTGATCATTTTATGTCTAGTTTATTTCACTACATACAAAAAAATCAGTTTTATAGGAAGAGAAGGAGGAGTTTGGAAGCATGCACTTATACAGTGTGTTGCTGAAACATAATTAAAGTAATTTTTCATTTGTCATTCTTTTGTGACTAAAAAAGACATTACCCATATTTCTAGTTCAATATTTTTATCTGTTCTACAAGTTAATTGCATATGAATTTTATGTGATTTCAATTTCTTTTCTGCTATGTTGTGCTTGTTTATTTGAGTAGAAAATAAGCATTTTCTATGACAAATCACTATAATCAATGGCATACCATGATTCAGTTTACATAAAAACATAATTAAAATCTTA
The DNA here is from genome assembly GCF_016835505.1 of Polypterus senegalus. Taxonomy (NCBI): domain Eukaryota; kingdom Metazoa; phylum Chordata; class Cladistia; order Polypteriformes; family Polypteridae; genus Polypterus; species Polypterus senegalus. The sequence goes on from NC_053158.1 coordinate 66,058,139, forward strand.
CCTTTGCTAAGCAAATCCAAGCACCACAGTGTTCCCCTGGCACATTCCTCTTCAGTCTTACTGTGGCTACCACTAGGAAGAACCCAAGGACTCCACTGTGATAACAAGAATGGCTTAAGTATCAGAAATGCAACAGTCACTACATCTCAGTTACTCTGTTCTAAAACTTGACACACATTTTAATCAAACCCTATTTTAACAAAGTTCATGGTTTGGTAGAATATTTGCATTTAATGGAAAAAAAAATAGTTATGATAGGTGCAAATGCTAAACAGCTCACATGGAGTAGGCTAAATGTTAACCTCTTAATGTTATTCTGTATTAAAGAAGTTGCCTAATTTATGACGAAGAGTACACATAATTTGGCCTGGAAAAGTACACAAGACATTTTCTCTGTCATTTTCTGTCTCAAATTTTTCATTTGAAATAAAATAAATTAGGGTTTTGATATGCAAATATGTGCATATCATATCTAATTATCCAGTAATTACAAATTACAAAAACCTAAAGAAATTTACAGAATTTGAAAAATAGAAACTGGATTTAAAAAGCATCACTCTTCTTTGTAGACTCAAGCATACAGTGAGAAGTGCTAGGTTATTTTTCGCCCTAGGCCAGGCTTAGTAGTGTGCCAATTTACTGTTCGGTAGCTAACCCATACACCTGGGTTTTCCCCCCCTTATGATCTGTGCCCTGGGAAAATACCTAATTTGCCTTAATGAAGGCCCCAGCCCAGTCCACCACTGATACCCAACTAACATGCCCCAGCTCCAGCAATTTTGTGAAGAAATAAAATGGACACTACTTTTCTCCATCATAACGTGCAAAGTTAATTAAGTTAACTAATCTTTACTGTATATAGTATTGGCTGTTGAGCCTTCATTAGGTGCTAAACAAACCATCAACCGAGAAGAAAGAAAACTTCAAAATGACGACGTCAGATTTTTGTTTTTAATATTGCAGATTGTTCATGGTTGAGAGATCTTGAATTTTGCTTGTAGCTTGGATATACACAAACATTTTTCTGTTGCTCTGTCAAAACAATATGATCTGAGTCAGTGGGTCAAAATAAACAGAAAGAGAATTGAGCTGTCGTTGTGAGTCTTAATTTAGGAGAAAGTAGGCTGAAATGACACCTTTTATTGACTAACTAAATAGATGACAAATGCGAGCTTTCAAGGCAGCTAAGGCCCCTTCATCAAGCAAGGTGTAACAAAGAAACTAAAAAATACTCTAGCTTATATTTGGACAGCAAAGTGATTTTTTTCTTTCATCTTAACAACCTTTTTGTTCAAATGTTAGCAAAATGAATAAACCTTAGATGAATTAACCCTGAAAGAAGAGAACAATGGACTTATAAAATGTAGAGATAAGATAACCATCAATAAAGAAAGTCCTGTAAGGTTTTTTTTTGAAGTGCATTGTCTGTAAGGCAGTCTATGATGTAGTCAGCTGGTCAATCAGTCTGTTAGTCCACATATCTGGTCATAAAACTCTTGTCTTTATTCAGATCATTTTGCAGAGTATTGAATTTAAGCATAAGTTTGTATTCCCATTCTCTCCGCTCCTTTGGGTCTTGAAATTACCCATAAGCACAGTGACCCTCAGATCCTTTATGCTGTGGCCGTTACTGTTCAAGTGTGCTACCACCAGAAGATCAACACTGTTCTGATTGATATGAAATCTGTGTGAGTTCATTTGCTGGCGCAGTGTCTGACCAGTTTCCCCTACAATGTTCGGGCACCTTATGCACATGATTAGGTAGACCCAGTAAAGTCTAATTTGCATCCTTACGAACTACTGTGCTGTAAAAAGGAATTTGCAACCATCCATCCCCAACACACACACGCATTATGTGTTCTCATAATTTACACAATAAATGCCCTCAGACATCTGAAAAATGCAATATTAGGTAAATAGAACCAGAGTGAACATGCAACAAAGTTTTTAAATCATTACTTACTTTATTCTAGGAACAAGAACTGCTTTAAATTCAGACACATTAGTGTTTTTTAAATGTGAACTTATTGTCTCAGGCCATGCAGCAGCATTTCAGTACATTTCAAATCAGGACTTTGACCAGGTCGTTCCAAAAATGTCATTTTGCTTCTTCAGAGCCATTCAGTTGTAGACTTGCTTTGTGTTTTGGGTCATTGCCCTGCTGCATTAACACAATCACAGCTTAAGGTCAAGGACAGATGACCAGGCATTGTCCTTAAGAACATTTTGGTAAAGTGCATAATTCATGGTTTCTTTAATAGTGGCATTTTTTTCACTTCTTAAGGCAGCAAAGCATCTCTATATCATTACACTGCCACCCCATGTTTTATTGTAGGTTACTGACAAACACTATATTAGTTTTACAACAGACATAGTAGGACCAGTGTCATCCAAACAGTTTTACTTTTAACTCATCTCTCCATAGAAGATCGCTTCAAAAGGCTTCAGTATCATCGACTGCTTCTTTTCAAATGTGAGATAAGCATTGACGTTACACTTTGGATAGCAGTGATTTCCACCTTGCTACTTTACCCTGAATCCCATTTTTACTCTCTCTCTTAGAATGGAGTCATGAATGCTGACCTTAGCTGAAGCTAGAGAAGCCAGAAGTTCTTTGGATGTTCTTTTGAGAATTCCTCTGTGAATTCTTAAATAAGTCCTGCTGACATTCACTGTTCCAAATATTCTACATTTGGAGATAATGGCTCTCACTGTGGGGCCATGGAGTCCCAGAGTGTCTTACAAATAGCTTACTAAACTTTTCTTGATTGCTAAGTTTCAACCATTTTTTTCTCATCTCTTCTGGAATTTCCTTTGACTTCTAAAAACCTAGTGGTGAGGACTTCACTCTCATGGTTTAAGTCAATATACAGTGTAGTGAGGTTTAGATTCAAGAGGGCTGGCTGCAATCAAGTCTAACTTTGTTTAGTTTAATTATCAAATAGCTTTGGTCATCTGTTTGAGTGAGTAACTAAGAGGACAATTATTATTTCAGACAAGCAATACAGTGTAGGATAAACATATTACTTAAACATACTAAGTAGTAATTTAGAAATGGTGTCATATGTTTAATCTGGTTTCCTGTATCTATTTTAACATTTTGTCTAAAGTTCAGAAGTCATGAAGCCATTCACTTTGACAAACATACAAAAACAGAGGATCTCAGGAAGGGGGCAAATACATTTTTCACAGTTATGGATCTGAGTCAGTCATAACACAACAACAGCACTGAGGACATTTCCCCAGAGTTCAATCAGGAGACTACAAGACTCCCTGTCACTGATGTTAATTATTGGGATTTCAACCAGACAACATTGCAGACGTATGCACTAAGGCCATGCCATACGGTAGCAACCATCTTTCAGGCTGGGTGAATGGATTAGAAAACTACCCCAGCTGTCTTTTTATTATTTTATTCTCTACACTCGGAGAGATTTTGATCTCACCTGCTAATCGGCTGTTTTCTTTTAAATCCCAGCTACAGCAACAGTTGTACTACTTGCAGTATGCATTATGGAATGGTGTTACAGCATCATAGAACCAGTACCTTGGGCTTGATTCCCATGTTCTGATGCCTGTGTAGAGTGTGCATATTTAGCCTGTCTTGTGTGGGATTTTCTTAAGGCACTACAAATCTCCTCCCACATCCCAAAAGCATGTTAAGCAGATTGGCTATGCTAAAGTGGCTGTGCAGCTGGGATTCAATCTAGTCTATCACAACTCTGAATTGTACTATAAGAGTTTGAGTATGTGATGTTAGGTTATGATGCAAGTAAAAAAATGTTATGATGCAAGTAAAAAAAATGTGTTTCACAGATAATGACTGTATATAGTGATTCTCAGGTACTTGAATTAATTTACTAATTTAGAAAATGACATGAACTAACAAAGAACAATGCAGGATAGAGACAGCAACTATACTGATTTCTTAAGGGACACATGTCACCAGATTCAAATATATAATACAAAAGCCGACAATGGAAAAATCTTAAGATGTTATTAGGCTTCCAGACAATAAAATAGTATAAAATAAATCTATTTAATACTTAACAAAAAGAAAGAAAGACTGAATGGCGTGAATATACTAACATTTTTAGAACAATGTGGGACAATTATTTTCTGTCATAAGTGATATTATATAGCAACAAAGAAGGGTTTTTTGATATTGCTTACATAGTGTTGATAGCTATTCTGCATATAAACACTGATCTGCCACAGCATTAAAACCAGCGACAGGTGAACTTAATAATAACATTGATTATCTTGTTACAATGGCACTTGTCAAGAGGTGGGATATATTAGGCAGCAAATGAAAAGTCAGTTCTTGAAGATATCATTATGAAAGTAGGAAAAATGGGCAAGCGTAACAATATCAGCAACTTTGCCAAGGGCCAGGATTGTGATGGCTAGACGACTGGGTAAGAGCACCTCCAAAACGGCAGGTCTTGTGGGGTGTTCCCAGTATGCAGTGATTAGTACGTACCAAAAGTGGTTGAAGGAAAGACAACCGGTGAATCAGTTACAGGGACATGGATGGCCATGGCTCCTTGATGCATATGGGGAATGTAGGCTAACCTATCTGGTCTGCTCCCACAGTACAGCTACTGTAGTACAGATTGTTGACGAAATGAATGCTGGCCATGACAGAAATGTGTCAGAACAACACAGTGCATTGCAGCTTTCCAAGTGTGGGACTGCGAAGCCATAGACCAGCCAGAGTGCCCATGCTGACACCTGTTCCACCACTGAAAGCACCTGTAACAGGCACATGAGCATCAGAACTGGACAGGAGCAATGTTAGAAGGTGGCCTGGTCTGATGAATTATGTTTTCTATTAGATCACATGAATGGCCAGGTTCATTTGTATCGATTTCCTGAAGAAGAGAAGGTAGTAGGACACACTATGGGAAGAAAGTAAGCTGGCAAAGGGAGTATGATGCTCTGGGCAATGTTCTGCTGGGAAACCTTGGGTCCTGATATTCATATGGATATTACTTTGACATGTACACCTATCTAAAGATTGTTACAGACTCTATACATGCCTTCATGGCAACAGTATTACCTAATGGCAGTGGCCTCTTTCAAACAGGATGCATCCAGCCACATTGAAAAAACTATTCTGGGATAGTTTGAGGAACATGACAAAGAGTTCAAGGTGTTGTTTGAGCCTCCAAATTCCCCAGATCCCAATCAAAACAAGCATTTGTGAGATGTGCCGGAAAAAAAAAAGTTTGATCCATGAAGGCTCCACCTCACAACTTATAGGACACAATGGATGTACTAACATGTGGATGCCAGGTACCACAGGACACCTTCAGAGGTCTTGTAGAGTCCATGCTTTGACAGGTCAGAGTTGTTTAGGCAACATGAGGAAGATCTGAGCAATGTTAGGCAGGTGGTTTTAATGTTGTAGCTATGTGGTATATTTTTGTATATAAAGCATAAATAAGATCAAGACAAAATAATAGGATACAGGCATGACTCAATCAACAATACTGTACTACTGACATGCAGTCAGATATGCTACCATATGTGCTATTCAGTAACTGCCATAGACCGGCACTGAGATCACGCTTACTGATTATCAAATCATTGAGTTTTAGGGCATAACAACATTACAAAAAGAAAAATCAACAGGAAATTCAAAAACAGCAGTGTTTATAAAACATCATATAAACTTAATTTTCCTTTTGACGTATGCTGCAATGCATCTAAAACATAGGACACATCTGTACCAGTTTCTACATTTCAACAAGTAATTTGTACTTCTGGTGTCAAGTGGCAAAGCTGAGAACCTGTGTGCTGACAGTCTCACAGCTGTTTTCATGCCACACACTTTCATATTGAACTACATTATGGCCTTCAAATGGCCATATGGCCTTCTGCAGGACTGCAGTACACTTTAACTTTATTTCTGGTAAAATATATAAATTGGGATTATGGTAAAGGTGCCAATGGACTGTTCATCATTGTTTGTTGATTTTTTTCATTTGCAAGTGTACACAGACTTGGAAGGAAAATGAGCACACCAGAACATACATTGACTGTGATCAGTCAATTTGGTCAAGCAATTTGATTATGTGTACAGCAAGGAGCAAGGGACAGAAAACATTGATCATGTGAAGCTCAGCTCCATAGCATGAGGGTAGAAATTACATTTTCAAGTTGTAAAGTTCTTTGACCATTTGCTTTCTTTCTTTGCACCTTTATCTACCATTGCAAGTTTTCAGTTCTGGTGCACTAATATCAAGGAGTTACTCAGCAAAGATCACATGAAAAATAATTTGGGTGGGTTTTTAAAGTGTTGCTTACAATTTAATCTTTTTAACACCCTTTAAAATGTTGTACTGATTATATCTAATTGAAAAGTATTTTACTAAACATAATGTAATCTTTAGATGTAGTAAAACTTTAAAATATTATTGGCTAATTCTAAATCAAATGCTTGCTAATACTGTTTTCTAAAAGTTTTTTTCTTATCTATACTAATAAAAGGCAAAGCCCTCACTGACTGACTGACTCATCACTAATTCTCCAACTTCCCGTGTAGGTAGAAGGCTGAAATTTGGCAGGCTCATTCCTTACAGCTTCCTTACAAAAGTTGGGCAGGTTTCATTTCGAAATTCTACGCATAATAGTCATAACTAGAAGCTATTTTTCTCTATTTACTGTAATGGAGTTGAGCTCAAAAGCCGTGGGAGGCGGAGTTTCGTGTGACATCATCATGCCTCCCACGTAATCACGCATTACGTAGAAAACCAGGAAGAGCTACAAAAAGCGCTGAAGAAAACATGCATTATATAATTAAGAAGGCAGTGAAACAATTAGAAGCGAGCGAGTGACATATAAAACCATATTCAGCGGCTCACGTGAACTGACCCAGTGCGCAGACAAGAAGCAACAGTTCCAAAGAGTGCTGAACAAAAACCGAATTACACTGCTACGCTCAAATAGATAAACCACACGCCGTGGCGCAATGGTAGAGCCTTCGCCTCTAGCGCTGAGCTTCGATTCCCAAGAGGGTATGCACTAAGTATATACGCGCGCTTCTCGATTCATTTTACCCTTGCATCCCCTTGGTTTGAGACGTATGAAAAAATATGCGGTTAACGCAGAAAGACAGATCACCAATTGAAGCTTCATGAATAATGGATACTTTATTCATCAATGATTGTTTTGGTAAAGCCATACTCAGTGTATTCATTAGATGAATGGTAAAAAAGTAAGAGCGAGGGGAGGGTAACTTATTGAGGCACACAGGCAAAACCACAATAGCACGCGGGCTCGATGTACTGTAGTGCGCGTCAACTCGATCTGAATTGCGCAATCACATTCAAAAAAATATTTCTTTTCAAGTTCTATTTAGTCCATATGTGTCAAACTCAAGGCCCACGGGCCACATCCGGCCCGCGTATAATTATATCCGGCCCGCGAGATCATTTTATATACTGTATTATTGTTATTAATGGCCCGGGATATGAAGCGCTGGTAACACAATAAACTACAGATCCCATAATGCAGCGCTTCAGCTGCCTTGCCAACACTTACGCGTTAATCAAGTCTAGCTTATGATGCTGCAAGTTATTGCGAAGCTAGCCCACACGATGCCAAAGAGAAAAGGTGATTCTGAACATAGAGCCTTTAAAAACCGATGGGAGGCTGAGTATATGTTTACTGACATTGCCGGTAAACCCATGTGTCTCATTTGTGGAGCTAATGTGGCTGTAATTACAGAATTTAATCTAAGACGGCACTATGAGACAAAACATCAAGATAACCTGAAAGACCTGAATGCAATGCACAAGATACAGAAAGCAGAAGAGTTAAAGAAGAATCTGACACTTCAGCAGACGTTTTTACCCGTGCAAAATCACAAAGTGATTTCAAGTGAAGCTACTTTTATGGGAGACACAAATGCACCAGTGCAACTTGCCCCACTTTCCCTGTTGCCAAGTAATGTTGAACTAAGTCGGCACAACGGTATTCCCAAATACGCACTTTGCTGATAAACTGAGCGCAATGCGCACTGAGTTCGCACAGCGCTTTGGTGACTTTGAAGAACAAAAAAAGAATTTTGAGTTGTTTCAACCCATTTGCCGTCGATGTGGAAACTGCACCTGTGCAGATTCAGATGGAGGTGATTGAGCTGCAGTGTAATGGCACACTGAAGGCAAAGTACGATACTGCACGGCCCGCACAGTTTATTCACTCCATTCCCGCACAAATGCTCCAGCTCCGTCTACATGCGGCTCGAACCTTGTGCATGTTTGGTACCACATATCTGTGTGAGAAGCTCTTCTCAGTGATGAAGACTAACAAAACAGCACACTGGAGTCGCCTCACTGATGAGCACACGCAGTCCATCCTGAGAATCTCCACAACACAGAACCTCACACCAAACATAAACGAACTTGTTGCCAAAAAAAGATGCCATGCGTCCAGCTCTGATAAAATGACATAAGAACAAAGACAACTGAATGATTTGATTTGTTATTGCTGAAAAGAACATATTTTATTTTATATTTCCAGGTTTTGTTATTCACCATATTCATATTTGAATTTGTATAATTTTGACAGGATATATTTTTATGGAGAGCAAAATCTTTTGGGATATTTAAAATTTAAGTTTATTTTTTATATAAAATTACAATTTTACAATTTGAATGTTTGTTCTTTTAATGTTTACTTTATTACTAACTTGTATAATTTAGACAGGATATATTTTTATGGAGAGCAAAATATTATAAGTTATTTAAGGTTTGAGTTGATTTATTCCGGAATAATATTCTGTCGACTAAATAAAAATTCCTTCTATTTAAAATTTAAATAGAACTTGAACAGAAACGATAGTTCATAATATCCACGCAGACTTGCACGTAAGAGCGGGAGTCATCCGTTTTAACAAACAGCGTATTGCACTGATACGAAATAGCCTGTCCATTTAGTTATTTAGGAAAGGATAAATAAATTAAGAATTTGGACAAATAATGTTTTTCATTTTTCTTCCTTCATGGATTCTGTCACCCCCAGCAACAGTTGCTCGCACCCCAAAGACTGTGTATATGTGTATATATGTAGATATGTATGTATATATATATATATATATATATATATATATATATATATATGTATGTATGTATGTATGTGTGTGTGTATATATATGTATATGTGTGTATATATATATGTATATATGTGTGTGTATATATATATATATATATATATATATATGACAGCAACACTCACAACAGTGACAAAACAATTACATTGACAATCATGTTACGTTATTTTCAAAATGTTTCCTTTTCTTTTTCATTACTTCTTTAACACACTACTTCTCCGCTGCGAAGCGCGGGTATTTTGCTAGTTATTTTTATAAAGTTACATTCACATTTATTGCCAAAGCCTTAAAGTAGAACCCATGACTAACAGAGGAAGAAGAAAATCTCATACACATGACTTTATACATTGTTTACACATTACAAGGAAACTTCAAAAAGAACACAGAAAACTTGACAGGAATAAAAAGGTATTTAACAAGTAATTGTGATACTGCGGTGGGCTGGCACCCTGCCCGGGGTTTGTTTCCTGCCTTATGCCCTGTGTTGGCTGGGATTGGCTCCAGCAGACCCCCATGACCCTGTAGTTAGGATATAGCGGGTTGAATAATGGATGGATGGATGGATGGGAAGTAATTTTGATATTACTATTTATAATGTATTCTTCATTTACTGTAAAAGTACATTTCACAGTTTGTTAAATACATGTTCTTTGGAGCAGTATTAAATATAACAGAAACACTTTAATGTTCTTATGTTACCCGATTATATTATACATTAGTCACTATGAAAAGAAAAAAAATCTTACCTGGCACAGCAGCCACTAAGAAAATTGTAGGAGTTCAGAAATGGGAACTCTAAGGCACCAAATAAATCACCTAGAAAAAAAAGATATAAAAAGTAAACAAAACAGTTTAAGATATTAAATTAACATTTTATTTTCTTCAATACCCTGTAAATAGACAATGAAACCTCCTTCCTTCCAGTGATATTTATAAACCGACAGTACTTACTCCATTGAAATGTCATAAAGACTGCATTATGATCAAAGTTTTTTGATCATTTTTTGGTGATTCCCTTGATTTATGCAGGAAAAGTATTTTGAGGTTTGAATCTTAAGGATTCCAAATATAACATTACTTTTTCATTTTAGGGAGATTTGAAAAGATGGAAAATATTTACTGTTATGCCACAACACCATCTTAGTTTTGACTGGCCATCTAGCTCTGTGAAGAGGATAACTTGTGTGCTGTCTTATGTATTGTATTTACCCCATTTTTTGACACCCATTGCATGCCCAACGTACCTGGAAGAGGGTCTCTCTCTGAATTGCCCTTTCCAAGATTTCTTCCATTTTTTTCCATACATGTTTTTTTGGGGTGTTTTTTCTTATCTTCTTAGGGAGTCAGGGCTGTGGGGCTGTCAAAAACAGGGCCTGCCAAAGCCCATTGAGGTACTCCTTTTGTGATTTTGGGCTATACAAGAAATAAATTGTTGTTGTAAAGTTGTAATTACATTTTACTTGTAAACTTGTTACAGCACTCTGAGCCTGCACTTGGTGAAGACCACTATAGAAAAATAAACTGAATTGAACTGAATTTCATTTACTACTTTGTATCGACTTAGTTGATATCAAACTAATATTCATTTGATATCACCTTCTCATTTACAATGATTTTTTAAGCTTTTTAAAATTTACTGATTTTTTTTTTTTTTTTTGTAATACAGGAAAGATTTTTTCCAGATGATTTTGGACTCTACTGATATTTTTCTCTATTAAGTTTTTAGATTTAGAAGATTTAGTATGGCCCTAAAGTGAGATTTTATGCCTTCTTTTCTGTTTTTTGCTTTTCTATTGTTTTGTTTTCTGTGTGTTTTTTTCACTATAAATCTAACAACTTTTTGAACTTGTATGTACCTTTGGTTTAGTGTATTTTTAAAAATGTATTTTAATATTAAACATATTGTCATCATTGTTTTTTTAAAAAGCAGAACTTCACCCTAAGAAGGTGTGGAAGAAAAAGCTAGACATAGGAGTCACATAGTTATTTAGGATAAAGTGTTTTGATATGCTTTCTATATTAAAATACAGCATCTATCTTAGAAGTATAAAAGAGTTAATAAATGTCAGAAACCTGTTCAGACATATCAGGAAACTAGATAAAGGTCAAGTGAACAACAAAGATAAGAATGTACCAGGAGCAAGTTGATGTAATACACCAAATGTATAATTAAGAGATCTACCAATCTCCTGTAAACAATAAAACTTAACAGTCGTCATATACACTGATTTCAAGGGTAATATCTAAATTAAGAGATACTGAAGAACAACGATATAATGAAAAAAGACTTTTATTTAGGCTGGTTGTGCTCTATGCTAAACACCCCATGCCTTTTAACCAATCAGGGTTTGAAATGTATGTATTCATTGACAGTGTATGTAAATTCAATAGTTTATAAAATGAACTTCTATCCTTTGTTTCTGTGACCACTCTGATCATGCTGTGAAAGAATGCTCAATGTTCAGGCATTAGTTGAAGAGTAATAAATGACGCAGATGGACACATTTTTTCCTGCCTGATTACTGACTCAAAGGTTTTATCAGACTTGTCTTATTAGAGGATAGGTTTCTTTCTTTAATTAAGGACAAGAGCTAATCACAATATGTCATATACAAGTCTTGAACTGTTCAATATAGCTTTGCCTGTGTCTACATGTAAACCAGAGTGCAGACATGTTTAAACAAAGCAGGAAAACAAAAAGAATGATCCAGGCAATTCACCCAGTATACAGTTCATCTAAATTCCAATCCATCCAATATTGGTTCTCCTTTCTTCTGGTTTTCATTCAAAAATGATATACAAAGCAGCATTGTCTGCCCAAAATTACAGATTCCCTAAATATGTGTTGAATCCAGTTTTGGCTAGGATGATTTTTACAGTTTTCCAATAAATGAGGATTAAATACAGAATTTTATTTTAGGCTGTATTTTACAGTTAAGAAAAGGTTGTCTTATAATAAAGTAGACCACTGTCATTTTTCCAGGACTACAGCAAGCAGATATGTCACAAGGAATAGCAGTGATCAGGTTTTTATTCTTATGAAGAGGAAAATACTTAAAGGCAATATGCTTTTAACCATACTTTCTGAAAGAAAAGTCCTACGAGTAAGAAAAACATGCTGTGAATCTTGAAAGAAAATAAAATGAGTTCACATTTTCTTTACAAATAAAAACATTTTTTAAATAAAATGAGTTTATGTTTTAATGCATTCATTTGATATATATTAAAAAAACATTTCAAGAAAACAAGAAGAAATCAGCCTAGAGATTTAAATCATTTTGAGGCACAGGCAATTTTCAAGCTTCAAAGACCTTAACATGATATTAATATTACCTGTTGGATGCGCAGCAAAAGCTAACAAAATCATACTGCAAGAAACACAAAAAAGGTTATTGGTGTTAGCAAAGCAATATAATATTTACACAATCCTGGTGACAAACTTGACACTTTTATTGAAAACTTGTATTTCATTAAAAACACAAACATACAGTGAAAATTGTATCCTCCTAATAGAAAATTAGATATGAAAAGCACAGCATGCTATTTTCTTTAAAAAAGCAGAATGGAGTGCTTATGCCATATTATCATCCATGTATCACTTCTTTAATTTATTACACACCAATTATGTGCTTCATTTTTGTAAAAGTCCGTATATGCAACTGCTGAGAAATGTCATGCTTATCAATTTTTGTTTACATTACTATATAAATGTATTGGTCCTCTCTCTAGTTTTCATTAAACAAAGATTTCAAGTAAACAATGTATAACAACTACAAAAGCTGCTCACAAACTTGCAAGCTGCACAGTATATATACTGTATATATATATATATGTATATATATATATACTGTATATATATATATATTGTAAAGGACCGAGGAGACAGTAGCAAGGGTTGGGGTTTTCCGCCCCGTATATTGTAATCACAACAAAAACAGGTCAAAATTATAAACAAACAGTTCATATGCGCGCGACTCCTGGCGTCGCCATTTTATTGGGGAGGAGCCGGAAGTGGAGGAATGCGGGAAGGACCGCAAGGGAGGATGGGAAGGATGACGCCAGGGCAAGATGGCGGAGGAAGGGCGGAAGTATCGCACTGCGGTCAATCCAGGCCTATGGTGCAGGAAGGTCTTTCTTTCTATGAGGAAGCAGAGGGAGAAAGTTAATACCCCACCATTCCCTGGCGGCGAGTGGTTTCCCAGGTGCTATCGAATCAATCCGCTGCCTCCTACTCACGTGCGTGACACGATCCCCCTTAGCCCAGGACCGCCAGGTCGGGCGGACCTAACCGAGAGGTCGTGAATACGAGAGAGGCATCGGCATTGGCCTGAAGGGTGCCCGCCGATAAGTGACAGTGAACTTATACGGCTGTAAGTCCAGGAACCACCTGGTGACCCGCGGATTCACTCTTTGTGTAGGGACATCCACTGAAGTGCAGCGTGATCAGTCACCAGAGCGAATTCGCGACCCAGCAGGTAGTACGGAGGTGGGTCACTGCCCACTTAATGGCCAAGGCCTCCCTCTCCACTGCAGCGCACGGGCTCCCGGTCCATCAGTTTCCGCTAAGGTACATCACAGGGTGCTCGACACCATCGACGCTTTGGCTCAGCACGGCACCCAGGCCTGTGTCCGGCGCCGGTCTGGAGAATAAACGGAGCCCAAAATCGGGCGTCCGTAACACAGGTGCCGACGTTAGGGCCTTCTTTAGGTCACTGAACGCTGTTCTGCTTTGTCGGTCCACACCACGTATAGGGGCGCCTTTTGTCAGGTCAGTCAAGGGTGCTGCTCTTCGAGAAACGGGAACAAACCGGCGGTAGTAACCGCAAGCCCCAAGAAAGCCTGCACCTGTTTCTTGGTACTCGGACGGGCCATTCTAAGATGTCTTTAACTTTGAGCTCTGTGGCCGCACCTGTCCTTGTCCCACGAGGTAGCCTAAATATTTGGCCTCCTTTAATCCAAAAACACTTCCGGGGTTTATGCGGAGGCCGGCTTTAGCCAGTGTTCGGAGGACAGCTGCGACCTGCAGTAGATGCTCCTCCCAGGTGCCGGAATAGATGACAACGCCATCCAGGTAGGCGGCGCTATAGGACTGGTGGGGCTTCAGCACTCTATCTACCAGACGCTGGAAGGTCGCCGGGCCCGTGCAGCCCAAATGGGAGGACCTTGTACTGCCAGTGCCCGCTAGGGGTGCTAAAGGCCGTTTTCTCCTTTGCGGATGCCGTTAAAGGAATTTGCCAATACCCTTTTGTCATGTCAAGGGTAGTCAGATATCGAGCCGCACTCCAGCCGCCAAGGAGGTCGCCAATGCGGGCATGGGGTAGGCATCGAACTTGGAGATCTGATTCAGACGCCTAAAGTCATTACAGAACCTCCAGGAGCCGCCTGGCTTGGAGACGAGGACAATAGGGCTGGACCAGGGACTATGGCTCTCTTCAATTATGTCCATGTCCAACATACGCTTCACCTCCAGTTCGACCTCTGCGCGCTTTGCCTCCGGAGTCGGTAGGGCCTCTCCCGGACGATTACCCGGGCTCCGTGACTATATCGGCTCAATCAGCGGTCCGCCGGGTGACTCGCCACTACCTCGGGATGGCTCGGAGTGTTTGGGCTAACTCCTGCCGCTGCTTGGGGTCAGCTCTTCGCCGAGGTTAAGGGCAGTTGTGCTTGCGAAAAGGGAGAGTGACCTATGGAGCTGGGAGCTCCTCTCTATCTCCAGGGCTTTAACAGGTTGACATGATAGATCCTCTCACTTTCGATTGGCGATTGGGCTGTTTCACCAAATAGTCGACGAGTCCTTTCTCTCCTTAACCTCGTAAGGCCCTTGCCAGTGAGCGAGCAGCTTCGAGTGGGAGGTCGGGGCGAGCACCATAACTCGTCCCCGGCGGAACTCCCTGAGGACGGAGTTGCGGTTGTAACACCGGCCTGCGCTGCTTGCGCACGCAGTCACGTGCTCTTTTAGGAGGGGCCTGATCTTTGTGAGTCGGTCGCGCAGTTGCGCACGCTCTCCAAAATGTTAGAGGAGGGAAGAGCCTCGCCTCCCAGCCTTCTTTAGGATGTCGAGGATTCCCCGGGTTGTCGCCCGTATAGTAATTCAAAGGGGAGAAGCCTGTAGAGGCCTGGGGTACCTCCCGTAGGCAAAAGCACGGCGGGAGGAGCTGGTCCCAGTTCCTGCCGTCCGCTGACTACCTTGGAGCATCTGCTTAAGCGCCTGATTAAATCGCTCACCAACCCGCCAGTTTGCGGGTGATAGACTGACGCTTTCAGGTGCTTTATCTGCAGTAATTTGGCTACCTCCTTGAACGTATCCGAAGTGAAGGGCGTACCCTGGTCCGTGAGGACCTCCTTGGGTATGCCCACGCGTGGAAAACAAATTAACCAGTTCCCGTGCGATGCTTTTAGTATTAGCGGGCGCAGGGGAACCGCCTCTGGGTACCGGGTGGCATAGTCCACCATGACTAGGATATACTTGTGGCCACGGGTTGAGGGCTCCAGGGTCCCACCAAATCGACCCCTATCCTTTCAAAGGGGATGTCCACGAGGGGAATAGGGACTAGAGGAGCACGGTCCCTCCTAGGAATCTGGCGGGTCTGGCACTCGACAGGATTGACAGAACCGCGGACCTCCTCATTGATCCCAGGCCAGTAAAAGCGGAGCTTAATCCTCTCCAGTGTTTTTCGCCCCGAGGTGGGCTTAGGAGGTGAGCATGTGCCAACTCGCATATCTCCCGCCGGAAGGTACGCTGAATTAGCAACAACTTCCGCACCTCGCCTCATGGGTAGCCACCGGTACAACAGATCATTCTCAAGGACAAAGAAGGGTTCCCGCGGTGTGGATCCGCCCGCTGTTGAGCTGTTAGGCAGAACGATCGCATTCGGCAAAGCGCAGGGAGTCATCATTCCACTGCTCCCTCTTAAAGGAGGCGGCGTGGACCGAAATTGATGGTCCAGGCGCCGAGAGGGTCTTGGGGCCTGGGCCCGGGAAGAGTTCCTGGCTAGTCCCTTCTCCGCGGAATCTTCGGGTCAAGGTCCGTAGCCACGAAAGGTCCCCGAGACACCAGCCCATAGGGCCTGCCCTTGTGCACGGCGTGGAGGCGCGGAGGGGTGCCTTTTCCCCTCATAACAAGATCCAACGAGGCCCGGGAGCGCGAATGGCTTACCGCTGATTCTTTTAGACCAGTCTTGTCCCAGAATCACTGGGAAGGGGGTCAGGTAACACAGCGACCGCCATTTGATTGGTTCCCCTTCCAGGTGACATAGCAGTGAGCGGAACGATATGACCTAGTCCCCCATGCACACAGGTGACCAACAAATGCTGTTTTAACCACTGTTGCGGTAAGACAAACGGCGAGCAACAATGGTAATGTTGCTGCGGAATCAAACAAAGCCACCACGGCGTGCCCATTTAGCAACACCACTCCCGTGTTCGACTCGCCAAGGGATGCGGCGGGTACAATACCTCTCCGATGATGTCCAGCTGCAGTCCATAGGCTCCGGGCGATGTGATGGGGCAGTTTGGCAGCAGGTGGCCGGTCTCGCCACACTTGAAACAGCGGGCGGACCCGCCTCTCTCTGGCTCTGGCTGGCGCTTCTGCAGCGTCGAGGGCTTCGGGGTGGCCGCCCGTCCCTGCCGGTTCCCGCGAGCAGGCTTTTCTGACCCCCAAGTCGGAGGACCGCCAACTGACGCTCCAGGACGCCGAGGAGGCCCGACATGTTCTGATAGGCGTGTCCCGGACCTGCTGGGCGAGGGAACTGGGCATCGCATTGACCAGGCCTTCACAGGCCACCCGCCGACCACTTTCCGCCCGTCGGGCTCTCTGGCCGTAGCCAGCGCCCATCTTGCCCCAGAACTCAACGCCTGGGCGCGAAGGGCTTTTCGGGTCAAAGACCCAGTTCCGCCATTCGCCGCCTGCTGGCCCGGCTAATGCCGTGAAGCGGGCCAGTATTTCGGGCTTGAGGAGGTCGTAATTAGCGCCTCCTCCTCAGGGAGGTCATAATAGGCCGCAGCGCTGGTCCTTCAGGTATGGCGCCAAGATGGGCGCCACTGACCGCTGCCACTCGCTCCGGTGGCCGCCCTCTCAAACATGCCCAGGTAGGCATCGACGTCCTCGAAGGGCCCATCGGACCATAGGATGAGGCGGCTGCCTGGCGGGTCTGGTCTCGCCCGCTGGGCTTCCACTAACCTGGCCTCGTGGCCTCCAGCTCCCGGTGGTGGCGGCTTGCGCTGCTGCAGCGCCTGGAGCTGGTCGTTCATTCCCTGCAGCACGTGTTGAGGTCCTGTCCCTCCGTCATTCCGGGATCTCTATCCTGCCGACTCGCCACTTGTAAAGGACCGAGGAGACAGTAGCAAGGGTTGGGGTTTTCCGCCCCGTATATTGTAAATCACAACAAAAACAGGTCAAAATTATAAACAAACAGTTCATATGCGCGCGCCGACTCCTGGCGTCGCGGCCATTTTATTGGGGAGGAGCCGGAAGTGGAGGATGCGGGAAGGACCGCAAGGGAGGATGGGAAGGATGACGCCAGGGCAAGATGGCGGAGGAAGGGCGGAAGTATCGCACTGCGGTCAATCCAGGCCTATGGTGCAGGAAGGTCTTTCTTTCTATGAGGAAGCAGAGGGAGAAAGTTAATACCCCACCATTCCCTGGCGTGAGTGGTTTCCCAGGTGCTATCGAATCAATCCATGGCCTCCTACTGCAAGTATGTGACAATATATATATATATAGTAAAAAGTTAATGTTTCACTCTCAAGAGCCCAAAGCTATCCCTTCTTCTCCATCAGCAAAAAGATGAAGCAGTGGCTAAAGAGCATTTGTCTTGATGATCTTTATTCAGATTCAAAAACCATATTGATAAATAGGATAACTAAGGTAAGTTGATGGCCTTTTTGAGTTTGCTGTGAAAAATTATTGTTATGTTCTACACCAAGACACATCCAATGTACGATAGTAAAACAAGTTCTGCAAATTGAAGTATTTTAACTGGGGATATCTGTATAAGGGCACAACATAAAACTTTGACTGCCTGAAAGCAGCGAGTTCAAAGCTGAATGTGACAACTGAAAGGAAGCTAAAACTTTCCCTAAAAACATATCAAAATGATGAGGTAAAACAGTATCTTGATTTTGAAGAGAAATATCCAAAACAGTAGTACTAGCAATCCCTTGGAAGATTATTGCTCCAACTATTATTGTTGCAGTGCTTGTTTTACTCTGCCAGATGTTGATTTGATCTAGAGATCTGCATGGTGGATACAGCATGCATGCATTCTTATAAAAACTTACCTGAAAAAATAATTTATATACTGTTGCTCAAGGTCACTGAAATAAAAGAAAATATGTAAATAAGATTACTGCAGGATACAATGACAAAACACTTGCATTTGAAATAGAGTATAAGTAAACAGTTCACTGAAGATATAGACTGTTATTTCTAAATTAAGTGTGTATGTTGTTTCTGCATTTTCCCTGAGCACTCCACTATTCAATTCAATTTTATTGTCCCAAGAAGAATACCTGGCTTGTCAGCAGGTTTTACAAAGAGATCCACGACATTACATTAAAAACACAGCCATCAAATATAAACTTAGCACAGATACATATAAGACAGCAGTGAGCATTTATGATGAAACGTTGGATCAAACATATCTCTCTATTATATAAAAAAAAATCTTCAGATGATTCAAGACTTTTTTCCTGAGGCGAGATGTGATCTTTTGAAGAGAGACAGAAAGACACTTTCACGCCCCGCGAGACGGTCAAGTCACGTGATATTTACAACCTTTGGAAGCAAGTCCCGTGATACACATGCAGAGCAGGTTAGAGATAATGGAAGTAGGAAAATTCAAAAGGCTTAAAAAAAATCAGAGTAAAGATCGCATTAGCGCAAACAAATATAAAATATTACTCGGTGAAATAACAGAACAGCGAAGAGAGATTGAGGAGGTCTGTGGGAGAAGAGAGACAAGGCAGTGAGACAAAAGGACAGCTGCTGTACAGGCTTTTAAACGTTCAAAGCGCCGCAAGAAATGCAGATCATGCGGCACAGCAGCAGTAGCAGCAAGCCAGCAGCTGATCGAGCAAAGAGGAGGTTAAAAAAAAAACTATTTGTTTCCCATTATATAACCGTTTAACAGGGGTTTCGGAGAAGTGGCCGAGTCTCCTTGGGGTGCGTTCAGCCCTCCTCTTCACAACAGCATGTAGCCCTGGCGGGAGGTGGGGAGGGGTTGGCCCCAGTTACACATAAAAATTTAACGAACATTTAGACTTGACTGATGAATGATGCAGATGATAACTATTCATCCCATGAATTAAACATGTGGATGATTGATAAAAATGAACTTATTTAGGAGATTCCTAGAAGCTGGAATAAAAGAGTATATGAACTGGTCACTTTTTATCCTTGGAACCTTGAAACTATGACATGATGGCCACAACTAAAATTGAGAATGTAGTTGGTGAGTCCTGTCTGACAAAGTACATGCTTTCTATAATACCTGCTCATTGAACAGTTCTGTGAGTTTGGACTGTTGACACCTTGTTATATTTTTTGCTCCATTTTAAAATTAGATTCTTTCTGTTTTTGTTTAAACAGTAGAGGCGTTGGTGTTCCCTATTTGCAGATGGTTTCCGTGTTTTCATTAACAACCAGTTTTGAGTCTATAATTGTCCCTAGATATTTATAACTATCGGCAATCTCCACTTCTTCATTTTTGATGATTGTTTTCTGTAGGTGAATGGTGTTTCTTCTGAAATGAGTTATAAGTTCCTTAGTTTTTGTAACATTTAGGTGTACATTGAAAAGATTCATCCCACCACTTAACAAAATCACCTACCACTGGACCAGGACTTTATTCACTGTCATTCAGTAGACTAACAATCGCTGAGTAAGGTGAAACTGTTTTCAAATTTACTGGGACAACCATTAATGCAGAGGATGTACAAAAGAGGTTAAAGAACACTTGAGGTGAAAAACAGACAAACATTGCCTTTCACTCTTTGAGTTCTGTTTTCTTAAAAAAAAAATCAACCAGCCAAATTAAACTTTAAACACAGGCTTGTGACATAAAGTTGTGGTTTCACATTGTCTTTGTGATTTTGATAGTAGCAACTCAGACAGAACCCCAAATGGGAAACGTATGAGAGAAGACTGCTTACAAAATTACTGAAGATATAAGGAAAACAAAAAATAATAATAACTGTGATGAGTTTCCATTTTTGACCTACCCTAGTCAAGTTATTTTATTTTTGGAATAACTGTGCATTTGTTTCTTCTTGATAAAGCATTAATCATTATTCTGATGAAACCATTTTGTTTTTGTATCATCCACCACCGTTCTGTGACAGTCCAACACAGCCATTTTGTATGAAGCAGCATTACTTATTGCCAGTTACATGAACTGTTATGTCATTGTGCTCCACCTACTTAACATGACAGCAGTGTGTTATCAGACAACTGGATGCTCTTAAAAATTTTGAGTTTGATTCTTGCTTGGTGTTTTGACTGTTGGCATTGGTTTTGATGGCTTTTTTAGTTCAGACTCTGTTTTTTTCATTGACAATGAGTCAGCCTTCTTTTAGACACTTTCCACCACATCCAGGCTCAAATTACAGTTCGAACACCTGCCGTGTCTCATGGTATTTGGCACACTAACAGTTACTACTGCGAAGCTAAACTTGACAATTCCTAAAAAATGTAGCATTCTTTTCTGTTTACAAAATTAATGAAAATCAGAAAGTCTTTAATAAGTGAAAGAAATTTCATTTAGAAATTTGAAAGAAAAGTTTTAAAGAAAGGGTGGCATGGTGGGGCAGTGGTAGCGTTGCTGCCTCGCAGTAAGGAGACCTGGGTTTGCTTCCCGGGTCCTTCCTGCGTGGAGTTTGCATGTTCTCCCTGTGTCTGTGTGGGTTTCCTCCTGGTGCTCCAGCTTCCTCCCACAGTCCAAAGACATGCAGGTTAGGTCCACTGGTGATCCTAAATTGTCCTTGGTGTGTGAGTGTGTGTGTGTATGTTTGTGTGTGTGTCCTGTGGTGGACTGGCGCCCTACCTGAGATTTGTTCCTGCCTTGCGCCCTGTGCTGGCTGGGAATGGCTCCAGCAGACACCCCGTTACCCTGTGTTAGGATATAGTGGGTTGGACAATGACTGACTGACTGACTTTGAAAGAAAACAAAAGCTGAAATTTTATGCTCAGAAATTAGCAACAGTTAGGTTAGGGGAATTTAATCATGAAAGAAGCTATAACAAAATGCCACACCATTTTCTAAGCCCGCTTAATGCTGAGCAGGTTTGTGAGGAAACTGAAGTATTTCCCAACAAGTACAGGGTGCAAGGCAGAAATAATACCCTGGACAGGATATTGCAGGGTGTACACACTCACACACACAACACACAAATGAGGGCCAAGTTAGTGTCGCCAATCCACCTAACCTGTATGTCTTTGGACTGTGGGAGGAAACCGCAGTCACAGGGACAACATGCAAACTCCACAGATGAATTACTCTGAACACTAACCCTGATCTTTTATAACAAATTGTATATGTCAATTATTAACACTTTATGTATTTATTAATTAAAAAAATCTATAAAATAATTACATCAGTAAATTTTAGTTTTTAACAGCCTGAGGAAGAAATCAGAATATCTTGTGGTCACAAAACCTGTATCTACCTCTATGGGAACACGGTCCTGAAAAGTCCTGAAGAGTTAGACCATCCATCTATTTTTTATACTTGTTTCCAAAATTAGTTAAAAAGCTGACTCTTATAATGGATCTATATTTTAATAACTAAATAAATCATATTTTTGTTGTGGCCTGATCAAATAGTGTATATTCTCTTAATCGGAAAGCATTAATGCTCTGATCAGTATGTTAACTCTCTCAGTTAACACATTTTGGCAAAGTAAATTACATTTCCTTGAGTTATTCTAAATATTTGACTGTAATTCAAACATTTTCAGGTTGGCTGTTATGGTGTATTGTATCTGTACCGCATATGTGATTATGTCTAACAGTACACTGAATAAATGTCGATGCCAGCTTCCAGATAAGACTCCAGCTAACACAAAATGAATTTGATGAATAGAGCACAAATGAATGATTTGCAGCTTCACACTTAAAGTCACTGAGCTTCAGTTTTCGTTCAAGTCAGAGACTACAGATCAAGTAAAGGACAGCCAAAGTGTTATGTAATGGACATTCAAACCATTTCAAATGAGGTTACAAGCCAAGCCACATACATTTTTAACATTTATTTCTTGATGGATTCTGATGGCACTAACCCCAGAGATAAACATAACAATGGCCTGAGAAGAAAAGAAAACGTTGGCATTCAATTAATAAATAAATTACACAGAATTCTAAAATTTCACAGTGTTTACAACTGATAGATGATCTATTGTATAAAGTGTAACTAACAAGCAGTGTGATTATCGCAAACAATGTGGTCACAGTGGAAAGAAATATGCAGAATTTTTTTAAACACATGTTTTGCAAATCTTATATACGTAAATAAGGACCTTGGTATGTTAAACTGCACTGTGTATTTTAAAAGAAGATGTAAAGCTAACACTAATTTAAAAAAGAAAAGAAGAAACCCTACATCAAGATATTATATACATTATATACTTTGTATATACACTACCGGACAAAAGTTTTAGAACATCCCCATTTTTTCAGACTTTACTGAAATTTAAGCAGTTCAAGTCAAGTGCATAACCTGAAATGGTAAGCGGTTAACTGGCAGAGTTCACACACACATACATATATATACATATACACATATATATACATATACATATACAGTATATATATATACATATACAGTATAGATAGATAGATAGATAGATAGATAGATAGATAGATAGATAGATAGATAGATAGATAGATAGATATATATACATTGAGGAAAACGTACCCCAAAACAGACAGACCGACACCAGGATGTCCAAAACACACTCCTTTATATTTATTTTGAGCACCACTATGCCTTCTCTCACCAACTCTCTTCCTTTCTTCCTCTTTCTCTTCTTCTTCTTTGTCTCTTTCTTTCTCTCTTTCTCTTTGACCTCCTTCCTCCTCCTCCTCACAAGCTTCGCCTCCTTCCTCCCAACTCTTGCTCATCCACTGAAGTGTCAGAAAAGCACCTGGAAGCCCTCCAGGTGTCCTCGGAATTACTTCCGGCAGCACTTCCTGGTGTGGCGGAAGTGCTGCCATCTAGGCTTCTCTGACTGTCTGGGCGCCCCCTGGCAGTGGCCACGTCCTCTTATAAAGAGCGTCCCAGCTCCGTCCCTGTGGGCCCCAAATAGCCCCGGGCAGCTGCCCTCTCGTGGCCGAGGTGTAACAATGTCCAAGTCGGGAACTATCCAGACGTCCCAGCCGGGCAGTGTCCCCGGACATCTGTGACACTGCCCCCTCACCAGTTGATGCCCATCCGGCAAAGCGGCCCGTCCCGCGAGAGGTAGAAGGTTTCCAAGGCGGGGTCCCGGCATACCATCTGCCACGGACTGGACCTGAAAAACAAGAAACAGGTGCGGAGACGTCGTCCCGACGCCACCTAGTGGCATCTTTGCTCAGGGCATATGGACAACGTCTCCACAAATGCCCAAATCCATGACACCTGTAACACCGGCGCACCCCTTGCCTTTCTGGTGTTCTCCGGGCCTGAAAACAGGACGGGAACGCCCGTGCCCATATCTGTTCAACCTGGCTTGGGGCAGCTCTCCATGGCCTCGGAGAGAGCTCTCTTACCACCCGCGAGCTCTCGTACACTCTTTTCCACCTGTCGGGAGACCCCTCCATTTTTCTCCGGGGCCTCCCGTTACTCTGGAGTGCTGCAACAGCTTGGATCCCCTTATGAATTAAAGAGGGACTCCGTGCTGTTTGCACACCTCTCGACCGGGTTACAAGCGCCACAGCTTCTTGGCGCGGGGCAGTCTGGGTGCCGACACATACAAGCCGGCACCGCCCCCCCGTCTCCACTTTTACTGCGGTCTCAGTACTCGTCCCCTGATCTACTGTCGAAATCCCTGCTACTTGGATCCCTTCTGTTACATCTGGGTTCTTTTTGCTAGGGATTCCATAAT
Source organism: Polypterus senegalus (assembly GCF_016835505.1). Taxonomy (NCBI): domain Eukaryota; kingdom Metazoa; phylum Chordata; class Cladistia; order Polypteriformes; family Polypteridae; genus Polypterus; species Polypterus senegalus. Next base: position 66,082,335 of record NC_053158.1, read on the forward strand.
CATGTTCGGTACCGGTGTCACTTACCTGTACCGAAGCATCGGAATGGCTGGTGAATCCCACGTCGCTCCGCGTTAACCACCCCAGTACAGCTTTCAGGGGCGCGTCCGCAGTCTCCTCCAGCGTCTTGATCACACCCGTCAAGTTCCGCAGTACATGTAAGAGGCTGTACAGGACGAAAGACTTTCTCTAACTCCTGTACAGCCAACAACAAGTCACTTAAGCCAGCCGGCGGTGAATTCATATTTTTTTCGTACTCACCCGCCGGCTGGGAGCCATGGAGCTCCTGCGCATGCTCCCTTGGGTCTTCGAGCGTTCCAGGATTGACGTTCGTTGGTCCCGCCTTCTTGTACTCATCGGCGGGTACACAACACACTCCGTCAATCCGTACTTGTTTTGGGAGAAACTTCCGGTCTTCGGCGCTCCCTCCACCCTATGAGCGGACGCCGGGAAGAGTCTTCCGGGCAGCTTCCGCCCGCAGCCATTCTGCAGTCAACAGCGGTTCCTCTTCGTCTCCCGTCGCCGTCTCGTTGTCACTCCACGGGTCGGCGTGCTTCGGCCACAGACGCGGATTCGGGCAGTCCTCTACTAAAAACCAGACTAGGGGACGCAGGGTAAGTCCCGCCAAGCGTATCACCCTCAGATGCGAGACTTACCTCCCGAATCCGTCTTCTTGAATACGCTGTCGCTGGCGGCCTCCTCCGCTGCCCGTGCATCCTTAACGCACGCCGGTTAGGCTATATTCAGGCGCGTTTGCCCTTCTTCTTCCCCATAATATAGATGTCCGTCTGGCGTGGAACAAGGCGGCGTTCCAGAGGCGTTGCGCGGCTTGCGTGCCACGATGGAAGTGCGCCTTCGTCTGCTGTGCGGGGTTGTTTCCACAAAATATTTATGAAAACCGGGTTCCCCCCTTTTAGCAGGAGGTAGGCCCCACGTTGGGCGCCATTGTGGAAAACGCACCCCCAAACACAGACAGACCGACACCAGGATGTCCAAAACACACTCCTTTATTTTTATTTTGAGCACCAGAATGCCTTCTCTCGCCAACTCTCTTCGTTTCTTCCTCTTTCTCTTCTTCTTCTTTTTCTCTTTCTTTCTCTCTTTCTCTTTGACCTCCTTCCTCCTCCTCACAAGCTTCGTCTCCTTCCTCCCAACTCTTGCTCATCCACTGGAAGGAGGCGGCCCCTTTTATTATGACCCGGATGAGCCCCAGGTGCTCCCCTTGATGTCACTTCCTGGTGTGGCGGAAGTGTCAGGAAAGCACCTGGAAGCCCTCCGGGTGTCCTCGGAATTACTTCCGGCAGCACTTCCTGGTGTGGCGGAAGTGCTGCCATCCAGGCTTCTCTGACTGTCCGGGCGCCCCCTGGCGGTGGCCACGTCCTCTCATAAAGAGCGTCCCAGCTCCGTCCCTGTGGCCCCCAAATAGCCCCGGGCAGCTGCCCTCTTGTGGCCGAGGAGTAACAATGTCCAAGTCGGGGACTATCCAGGCGTCGTGGCGGGCAGTGTCCCCGGACATCTGTGACAACATATACTATATATATATATATATATATATATATATATACAAACATGCATACAGTATGCCCAAACACATATCATAATTTTAAATTGTGCTGCACTGTTATGTTCTAAAAACAAACATAAATCCATTATGAAAGAGATGTGATTTTAGGGCTTTAGAACAGGTAGAATTCAATTTTGTATTTAATGTCTGCAATTGTATTCATTTTGAATAACTTAATACAACTGTGGTGACATTTTGTTTGTGGTGTTTGGTCTTGCACACCATTATTTGGTGAGTTTTAGCAGCGGCAGCTATATTATTATTGGTAACAGTGTCATATTGCTACCATTTTGCAACAGCACGTTGAGTACAGTGAGATCATTGACCAGATAGTATAAAATATACAGGTGCTGTAACTTCTTTGTCCAAGTTTATGGATAATTCACAAATACAAATCTTTGTGTTGTTATACAGGAAAATTAATATTTCAGGTGGACAAGACTTTGTGCTTTGTTTTACATCCTCCAAAATTTAGCCATGCAAACTAAACTTTGACAATTAATCTTCTGACTTTCTGCTTTTGACCCCTGCCGGCTTATACAACTAGTACCCATTTCGTTACCTTCATTTCTTGGTGTGTGCTTTTCAAATTACATTTTCATGTTGCACATTTTTCTGCTTATTACATGCAGCACTGGACACAAGATGGTAACCAAACCTGCATTGGGTGTAAGTCCATCACAGAGCACAATCACTCAAACTCACTCTCAAATGGGTTCATTTACAGTTGTCAATTAACCTAACATGGAAATCTTTGGGAAAGAGAAGGAAAGCAAAAGTGTCTAGAGGACATCCCATAAGAATAGGGGATGGTCTAAAGTCACACAGGTAGTCCCTTGGTAGGATTTGAACCCATACACTGTGAGCTGTAAGAATACAAACATAAAGAACATATGCCCTTTATCTGATTCAGAATAGACTGATACCACAATCACAGAATCAATAGCTATTGAAACACATAAAATGTTTTGCTTATTTAAGTTAAATACAATTCATCCAGTAAATCCTAAAGATAATAAACAGTTTATCAATGTGCTGTTATGGTTGTAAAATGCTATAACCACACTGGCAAAAAATGTAACTTTTAAACGTTTAATTAATGCCACCTTTAAAATACATGCTACACTACTACAGGTACTGTACAATAAATTTTAGCTCATCATGAACAATTTAAACAGACAGTCTGTAATGCAAGGTACACAAATTTGAGATTCCATTGTCTAAGCCTGCTTAATCCTGGTCCTGTATAGGGTCACAAGGGGCTGGAGCCTACCCCAGCAAGGATAAGGTGCAACGCAGGAGGAAACACCTGGACAGGGTCAGTTCATCATATAGTATAGATTATATTTACAATATATATACACATATGTTAAATGCTCATGCACTGCCAAGTCCATCATAGACTACCCACATATAAAATACATACCCTACATTCATTAATTTTTCCTCAAACTCCTTAATACAACTGGGGACCGCAGGGTGAGACAGAAACTAAATCTGGGCTTCGGTCCATTGTTAGGCACTCTCACTCACTCAAACTGAGAACTGCCAAACCATCTCACCTGCACATCTTTGACATGATGGAGAAAACATGAATACTTAGAGAATAGCCACATGGACACTGGGACAAAATATGAACTCCACAAAAGTAGTTAGTGGGCTGGAATTTGAAGTAAAAAACACACTCCCACTTCTAGCTTTGACTGTACATTTGAAATAAATAAATATAATATGCAGGTTCACAAGCAAAAAATCACGAGGTTTCTGGCAAAGATAAATATACAAACATTATACTGCTATCTGTCTATCTATCTACAGTATCTATCAATCACACCTGAATATCTGCAGAAACATATACAATATATAGTTTATTAACATCTTCAGTGTGTTTCCCTCTATTGTATGATTTGATTTGCAGATTAATATATGAATTAAAAACATCAGTTTTAACTTTAAACTACTAAGCCCTTCTAAATAGTGACAACCATTATCAAACAGACATTAGGACAGTAGCTCTCATTTTTTTTTGCCATTTAAATTAATATATTTTTCTTTTATCCATTGCAGAATACAAAATGTCGTGAAATATGTTATGTTCAGTTTTTTCATCATGACCCTAAGCTGAATTGAGGAAATTTCACATGTCCAAGTCAGATAATATAGTTTTTAACTAAATAAAAATGAGCATTTTAAAACTTTAATGTTCTTGTTTCACTAAAAATTATATTTACTGAATTATTTTCTTAAATTATTAAAGAGTGAACAACAAGAAAAAGCCATTTTTCCAAATGATATCTCTATTCAGCTTTTCTTATTAAAATGTCAATCAAAAAAAACAAGAAGTTATGTGAGAAATAAACAAACACAAATTTACAGAACTCATACTTGATTTGATATCGCTCCAATATAATCATCACTCTTCCTTAATCATTTAACTAGAACAAGAGTAGAATTAATGGAAGTAATGGAGAGGCACGTTTTGGCACTACTTGTCTCAATATGCAACATTAAAATGTCAACCTTTGTCAAAGTACCATTTTATTTTCTGTACTGTTTCAATGTGTACTTCTGTTTAGACACATATATACTGTATTTATAAATATCATGCCCAGCCTGGGCTGGATTGTGAAAGACTTCACACAAGACATCCTACTTTATAATGTACGGTATATACCATTTAACATATTGTACTGTAAGTACCTACCTTAAGGTTGAAGACTTCTGTAGCTTCTGAAACACTCTGTATGCACCTGTGAAATTAAAAAAAAGCGGCATTTCTACGCCAGTCCTACTTATATTTTTCTGTAAATGCATATGCAAAAAAACATAACTAAAATACATCCTTTAATTATTACTGTTCTGGCAGAGAACAAAAAATAATTGGCAGGCCACAAGAGCAGGGAACAAGGATCAGCACCAGGAAATTGTAATTTAAATAGTAGTGTTGGTCAAAACCAGGAGGTCAAATGAGCATGCGACTGAGATCAAATTATTAACCAAAAACAAAGTCAGAATAACCTTGCCTTAAGTCTATAACCAATTTTGTTTTTGAAGGAATCCTTACAATTTTTTTTTAGAAATCATTCACAACCTTACTGTAGGTTCAGTTCTCTATGAGGTGCTGGCTTGATTTATAACAGCACTTGGTAAAACACTACCAAGATCAGCAATATTTATTAATGTTAAAAACTGTTCTCTTATCTAAATTTTGATATCATTTTATCATCACCAGTAATAGTGTCTAATGAATGTGTTTTAATAAAAAGAATGAAAATTAATAATAATTTAACAAACAGCAAAAAACCCAATAGCAAGGCACTGCCAGGACACAAATAGTACTTGTGTTAGTAAGTGCTTTGAAAAAAAATATCACTGTTTGATTTTACTGCAGTAAAAATAAGCCTAGAATAAATGTAATGCAGCTCAAAAAAGAAAAGCACACATGATTTATAACTTACCTACTGAAGAAACATGGACGGAAGACCACAAATACCCATCTGGATCAAACTGTAAAGCAAAACACATACAGTACTGAAAATAAACTTGAAAGGTCTCTTGCGCCCTCCAATGGACGACACTGTATTACGTAATTGGAAAACCAAATCAAAATCACTCCTCTACAAAGAGTGGTACAGTATATTTTATGTTGACTAATATGCCTATTGTTATACATCATATTCAGACAACCATTTCTGAAAAGATATCAAATTAATATAATCTTTACATTGTGATGTAAATAAAATAAAATAAATAACACTTTACTATTTAATTAGTATTTTGCATAACTAGCATAATTTCACATACTGAAACCAAAAAAAAAAGTTTCTATGCATTAATTCCATAGTAACATTTAAAGACAGTGATATCATATTAAAAACAGCAAGCACGTTAAAATAAAAACATAAACAAACAGGATCAGCAGCAGAACAAATTTAGCAGGGGACACTTTAATTTCACATTTATTGTATTTGGGCAGACAGGTTATTACAGTACAAATAAAACTTAGAATATTTTCAAATTACAAGAAATATGCCAGAGTGTGCACACGTAATAGACTAAAACTACTATCTGAAACTGCTCTTTGTGAAAAATCAGGTATTGGAGACTATCGTGCTTAGCCCAGGACCAGTTCTCTTCTACCTCACAGTCAACAGAATGGCTACATAATTCCTTCACGACAGGACATCTCTACAAGATAAACGAAGGTCAGGCCTGCCTTTGATGAAAATGTTGCCATGACAGTCCGTGACATAGCAGGCACATTTGGGATTAGTTATAGCCCTGCTGAATCTATTCAACAAAAACATTTAAACATATCTTTGTGCAGATTTGGTGTGGAGAATATTGACTTCTGAAATTAAGCATTACCACATCCAGTGCTCCAAGTATTTCAAGGAGAATCTCAAGTTAATGAAGTCAGACTAGGAGAAATTTAAGATGCAATTTATAACTGGGGTTGAAACCTTGATACATATTGAATCCAGATAACAATTAAAACATCAAAGAAGTTCAGGGCATAAGACAGTACTAGTAAATTGATGTGCACAATATTTTATGAGGTTGAAGGTGTAGTCCACACTGATTACACGCCTCATAAACCACACAATGTTATGCTGATTTTTACTGGCATCTGAGGATGTCAATCAGGAAATGCAATAAGGAAAGCAGTCAACGATGTCCATTCTACTTCACTAGAATGTCACCACTGATAACACCATGGGTTGCAAAGGCCCTTCTGTGAAACCGTGGCTTCAAAAAGATGCCACACCTATCCTGTTCTCCAGACCTGACCCAGTGTCACTACACACCATTCTCCAATCTGTAGGGATACCTCCACGGGACACACTATGACAATGATGAAGATATCCGTTCTGCTACAGAAGAATCATAACATAAGCAAAACAAGATGTTTTACCCTTGTGGTAAATAAAGACTTAACAAACATTATAACAAGTACATAAATGTTCTCAAATGGATGTTGAAAAGTAAAATTATTGTACTGGTAGTTTAATTTAAAGTCAAGTCGTTTTTAATGAATCCAAAAGATCAACAGCAAAACTATCATGCAGGGGGAAGAACATATTCAATGGTCATATTCAACTGCAGAATACCCTCTACTGAATACTGAGTAATTTAATTCTTTCTGTTGGTGAGGACCAATACAAGACATGAGGGCAGGAGGCTTAAACTTGGTTTGAATTTTCATTTCCCCTGTGTACAAATTTTCTCTTGCCTTTCCTATTTCCTCTCATTAAAGCTCGACTCAAATCCCTTTGGTGTTTTATCTTCCTTAATCTACTCCCATACTAATCACACAGTACTAAAAAATATTAACCTGTGGCTACCTACTCTTTGCCCAAACTTTTCTGTCATGCAGATGGTTTAGACAGCACATGAGAATATAGTGTTTAAGGGATGTGACCACATATTTCATAAACAAAACATTTCAGAATCAAACACACTGTTCTCCAGTATCAAAACCCTACAAGATTATATATTTGTATGCAGTACATCACCATTAATTACATTTACATCTGATTTACTATATTATCTGCATTTCTATGGCATTTTTTTGGAAAAGAATAATCATCCTAGAAAACTGAACACATGTCTGTCAGATTCCGACTTTAATGCACCTCTAGTGGCTTTACCTACCTTTTATGTCACTACTAGCCACTGCATTACTGGTACTGTAAAAATGGCTGTTTGATGGAGACTCCAGGCAATTAATTTTCTTTGTGATGAGTGAGGCAACAAAATTAAATATACTTAAAGAACAAGCAAGCTTAATACGCATCAAGGGTAACATAACGGAATGCAGTTATAAAGAAAACAATCAAGCATGTGTATTGGACTCCTCTCTGCCTACATCCACACGCCATTAAGAATGCTAATACGATGTTAGGTTATATAGCCTAATGTGACGGAGGTTATGCTTAAGTGACAGTATATAACACACAAGTAAGGCTTCACCTAGAGTACTTTGTACAGTTTTAGCCTCCATGCTAAAAAGACATGGTAGCGCTAGAGAAAGTCTAGAAAGGAGTGACTGAGAGGTATAAGTTGTGAGGAATGATTGAAGGAGCTGAACCTTTTCAGTTTAAGTAACCTGAGATTGGTTGAAGTGTTTGAAAGTTAAAGAAGGAGATTAGAACAGTGGATCCTACTTATTAATTTAAAATTTCATCTCTATGTTCTTGCTGAACAATTAGATGGGGACATGCTAAACTTTTTTCAAGCTTTTCTTTACACAGAGAACCACATATACATGGAGTAATTTCCCAGTGATTGTGGTAAAGAGTGTTTCACGCATGTGTGTCATTGGATCACTTATCTAAGGCATGTGGTACCATCCCGGGTAAAGAGGGGAGGCTGTCTATTTAAAAAGTAACAAATTAAAATTGTCTTCTGTGAATACATTTATCTTGCCATCCTTTTCAAGAAAGCATGTAAAAATTTACAAATTTTGAAAATGGTGGTTGCCCTTTAAGAAAAAAACTGCTTGAAACAAATATTTTCTAGACCAATTAATTGACCTGTGTTTGGACATACAGAATATTTTGTCCAATTTGTTTTTTGCTGCACAATGTATACTACTGAAGCCTTCCAAAATGTAAATTTATTCTATGTCAATCTTTTTCTTTCCAACAAGTGTATTTTTTGGGCTTCATTTCCTACATTTTGTTAAGCTTTTGGTCCACATGTACTGTACCTTCACATTTTCTATATAATTTGCTGACATATTCCAGAATAATTTTTTTTTTCTCCATGATTGAAGGCCAACCACAATACTTAATAGGTGGCATGTAGTGTTTTTTTCCACAGAGCATCATGTTTTTTGTTAATGTCAAATGATTCTATTATTTTCTTATTTGTTCACAAAGCATTCTTATTATCACCATCTGGATCATCTTGGGGGATCTGTGAGGATTTTCAATCTTTAAGCAATGTTATTTTTGGAAAGAGCAAGTTTCCTCTTTGGTGTCATTTCATGCACAACAATCTATTTTGGTCTTTATTTTAGTTAGAACACTAAAATAAACCAATGGAAGACAGATGTGCAAATGTTGAACTATTACAATGGTTGAGTATGCATCCTCCTGAGACAATGTATTACTCTTTAGCTGGGACAAATAAAGTTTTTTTTTCCACATTTAATTAATTAATTAATTAATTAATTTAAAATATATTACATTAAAGTGTGTCACTTACCTGTGGGTCACAGAATGGTAAGCAGCCAGCTGCAACCAATAGTAGTAGTAAACTACAAAAACAATAAAAGATGTGTTAAACCCTTCCTTTATACATGTCTAAAAAGGTTCATATCTTTCATTATGGTCCAATAGACTGGAAATTGTCAGCATTTTTGTAAGTCAAGAAAAACAGTTCTTATTCCTGAAAACTAAAATTTCAATTGATATTTCAGGATTCTTTATCTCATAAGCTAAGACGATCTTATGTTAAGTATAAAATCTCTGATTTTTTTCACCACCTCTATGACAAGTTTTTATTTCCTCTTTAATTAATTTTTATTGATTTCAAAGTTTTATTACATCAACTACATTATAAATTAGTAAAACATACAGTACTACATTTTATTTAGATCAAAATTGATAACCTGCTTTCATCCATTTAGAGGTTAGAAAAAGAAAATGATAAAATATGAAGTATTCAGTAAGGGTAGTGGAATATCAACTATTAGTGTGAGAAATTAAATCTGATCAAAGTGGGGTCAGCATGAAGAAGTAAAGGTGATAACGCATTAAAATAGTCTCCACTTACTCCTGACAATTCAATATTTATTAATTGGAAAAAAATAACCCTTGGTACACTTAGGGGAGTACAAATATACTAGATAGACGGATATAACTATTTGTCCCTAGATGGAAATTTGGATTTTTAGCAGAATCTCTTTAAATAAATACATACAAACATACACAGATAACTAAAAATATTATAAATTGTGGCGGTGGCCCCCCTTCTACTTATGTTCCAGTGGAGAAGCCATGGGCTCCTCAGTACCTCCCCCAGGACCCATGGTGGCAGCCTCCCTGGTTGACGATGGTGCCTTAGTTTTCCGCAGGGTTCCATGGGAGATGGAGTTCTCCACAACCCTGTGGGGATCTGAGGTGGCCGCCAGGAGTTGCTGCATGGATCCCTGAGCCAACCTGGACACCTCTACAGCCCCGCCCGGAAGTGCACTTAGCAACAGGTGACCAAGCACCCGGACCACTTCCGGGTGGGTTATAAAAAGGGCCAACATACACCACTCAGGAGCCAGAATCTGGAGGAAGAGGACAAGGTTGCCTGGGAGGAGTGGTGGTGCCAAGGTGGAGAGTTGTGTGTTGTCTAAAATAAGTCTGTTTGGATGTTACACTTGCCTCTGTGTCAGTCTGTTCTAGGTCAGGCATAGGTATAGCGCCTTGTCACTCTATATATATATATATATATATTTACACACACACACACACACTAGGCCTGCTCGCTTCGCTCAATCACCCACTCCACCCGGGGCACACTCCACGCCAGCCACTTCACATCTCTGCCACTCGCATTGTGAAGGGGGGGCTGTCTTGCTGCCGCCGAGCTACGTGTTCTGCTTGTCGCGCTGCATGTCAATCATTTGAAAGCCTGTGCAGCAGTTGTCATTTTATGTCAATGCCTTGTCTCACGGGACATTAAAGTGTCTCAGAGAAAATCACGTATCGTCTCCTTATACACACACACAATATGGTCTGAACACACACTAGAATGACTAAAAAAGGAAGAAAATTTAAAAAGAAACAAATCTTCTGACTTGGCTGTCACAGTCCCAATGAGGCATTATGCAGGTATATTGCTGTTAATATTAAGGAGCCCCACTAACGTTTGCAAGGGTTCATCCAGTGTAAGCAGATCCTTGAACAATAGCCTTCCATATATGAGAGTGATAAACCTAAGAGTTCCTTTATCATTTTATTAATAATAGAGAAACCCCAAGAATGGGCTTCTGCCCTATATGCTGTCAATCACCTCTGCTGCTCTGATGAAGTAATTTAAAGCCATTTTTGACATGCTGGGAAAAAGGAATCAGCTGCTTATTGACTGATGAATGTCTGATGTGGACTGTGTTTTTCTAAGGAGATTAAAAGAAAAGATGACAAGCCATGAATCAGAGGACACTTGTTATAAGATTTCTACTCAAATTAGGTACCTGGTTAGCTGAAAGAAAAACATAGTATAGTCTAGCCAATACATATAAGGTTACAAGGGGTGAAAGCACAAAACTTCTCAATCTGAAACTTTACACCAGCGCTATCTAACATCGGATGGAGGGGAGGGAGGTTGTTACAAAAACTACAATAACTAAACCAACATGAAAATAAATTTGTTCAAAACGCCTATACTATATACGGTGCATCTGGAAAGTTTTCACAGCACATCACTTTTTCCACATTTTGTTATGTTACGGCCTTATTCCAAAATGGATTAAATTCATTTTTTCCCTCAGAATTCTACACACAACACCCCATAATGACAACATGAAAAAAGTTTACTTGAGGTTTTTGCAAATTTATTAAAAATAAAAAAACTGAGAAATCACATGTACATAAGTATTCACAGCCTTTGCAAAAACCTCAAGTAAACTTTTTTCACATTTTCATTATGGGGCATTGTGTGTAGAATTCTGAAAAAATAAAATCCATTTTGCAATACTGTAACATAACAAAATGTGGAAAAAGTGATGTGCTATGAATACTTTCCGGATGCACAGTATGTTACATAAATTTGTTAAAATATTTGCAAAATAAAGCAAAAAGCATACCCTTTAACAGGTTAAGAGCATAGTCTAACATTTCACTATTTTTTTATCTAAACATAACATCCAGCAGCTTCCCCAAGCTACTCTTTTTCAGGTTAATGTCTTTTTTTCCTTAGCAGATGAAGATGAGGATGCTGCCATTTATTCAGGAGAAAGTACACTTCAGACCTGACTTTTTTTTCCAATGAGGAGCTATGTTAATGTGAATAAAAGTCTTGCTCCACAATAAATGTGGTGATACACGTTTGTTTGGTTGCCGAGGCCCTAGACGGTGCAGCACTGACACAAGATAATGTTAATGTAAACTAGTGAATATGAATGTCTTCCCTGTCTATTTGACCCACAACATGCGCTAACTGCATCTTTATTCCACTCGCACATTACTGTAGCTTCACAGAACATACAATGCAGAAACAAATAGTTTCATTGGTAACACTTTTGTTTAGGAACTGCAAAAATGCATCTATTACTCATTTAGCTTTAAGTAAAAACTTTAACAAAGGCTTCTTCTGGTGTTAATAACAATTACAAAGCACCAGTAAAGTGATAACTCATCTATGCAAAGTGACCTACTAAAATAAAGCATAACTGTATAATTCTTGACAACAGGTGCCAAACCATAACGCTTCACTTCTCTTCTCTTCTAATCAAGCATATCTCAATTTATTTTTAACACCTTGACTTATTGTATTTTTATAAATTTAAAATGGCCAAATGCAAGAGATTCAGCCTGTTAGTAGAAAAGTTTAATTCCTGAGAGATTAAAAACTACAGTGCAAAATTCTCAAAAAGACCCACAAATTGTGGAATAACGATCACAAAATCCCACAAAAAACGTTTTAAAAATGCCAGTTCATAACACAGACAGTATAGTCTCAAATCCCTAGCTGTGGTCTCTTAGCCCTTTTGTCCTCATGAGCCTTTTGACTTAGTGGACACTCCATCTCCTTTCCATCCTGGGATCATTTGGGTATTAACATTCCTGAAGGTTTTTTTTTTTTTTTACATCTCTGAGCTTCGGACCTTCTAATCAGTGAGATTCTAATTTTTTAACCCACCTTTTCCTTTCTTCTATTACCTCCAACCTAAGGGCAGTTCTTAAAATATGGAATTGTGTTGTCTTCTCCTCTTCATTTGCATTATCTTTATTTGTTTTCCTTATCATCTTCCATACAAAGCCAGTTGCCATTATGCATGAAGCAGCCTTTATATATATTAAGTCTAACAAAATTAGCTCCTATCCTCCACTACTTTATCCTGGAATATAATTTTAAAAAAATTTCACTCATTATTCCACATTATTTATACACTATATCTTATGCCCCATTTATTTTGGTCTATGGGACTGGCCATTGATTGATTTTTCTATTATTGTTCTATAAATGCCACTGGGACATTCCTAATCAACTTTTATAACTGTCCTACTGTCTTCTCTTTATGGTCCTTTATTATTAAAGCTCTTTCCTCACAATCCATATATTTCATCTCCTAGATCTTTATGTTTTTTTCTTTCTGTACCAATATTGCATCAGCACTGGCCTCTTATTGAAAACTCCCAGACATTCATATGGACTTTTGGAAGTCTTCCTGTTATTTCTTGAGTTCACTACATTGCAGGCTAGTGGATCATCCAACTAAAATATTAACAAATGAGTTTCTGCTCAACTGCCAAGACAGTAGAGATTCATCATTAATTCACTGACCCTTAATTTTTGTTCTAAAACTTGAACTTCGTTCTTCTATTGCAGCTTTCCAGGAACAGCCTTCATGTATCCTCTCTTAACATCCAGAGCAGGTTGGTATTTTTCCCATTTTATATACTGGTCCTTCAAAATTAGATGTAGCTATTTACTAATTTCTTATATGATCAGAGATATACAGTATATATATATTTTTTTCATGCTATAAGAATCTCACCTCAGTGGCAGAAAAGTAACAGAATATTGACAGCAAACATTTCTTAGATTTTTTTTTTTTCCCATTCAAATTATCCTAAGATCAAGACAGGTAATCCTGTACTTTTTGGTGGTTAAACGTTTACATCTCTCTCTCTCTCTCTCTCTCTCTCTCTCTCTCTCTCTCTCTCTCTCTCTCTCTCTCTCTCTCTATATATATATCTACAATATCTCTATATATAAATATATATATCTATATATATCTATGTGAAATACAACGTACGTCTGTCTGTCTGTATGTCTGTCCGCTTTTCACATGAGAACTACTTAACGGATTTTGATTCATTAGGTTTTTTTTCTATAATTTGCCTGAACATTCTGGTTGATTTTGTGACTTCTCTCATCATGCTAAGTATTATAGTCCACTTGAGGGAGGTACCGATTTATTTGCGCAAATCCAAGAGAGAGGCTGCGGGCCAAGGGGCAGGGCTTTTCTCACTCATGCACCAGCCTCTGTTCGAATCAGTCTACCTCTCACTACATGTTGGAGCTTACCTTGCCTCCGATTAGCTAACGATACATGTTTGTTCAAAAGAGATTATCATCTATAGATTGTTAAGGAGTAACATTTGACGTTTTTGACAGAGAAACGAGAGCTATGTGTGGTTTAGAGTGTAGCTACTCATTGTCCAAGTTGTCATGGCCACATGCTTTTCTCCCCATGTGGGAGACACTCTCCTGTCAGAGCTGAACAAGATTAGATACAGTGCCAACGTTTGACATTGGAGTGTACCTACCTTCCGCTTGGCCAGAATTACATTTTTTTTTTATTGATTTTTAAAGTTTGTCCTGTTTCACTACTACACGGGCGAAGCTGTGGAGAACAGCTAGCTTTTAATAATAATAATATACAATACTGATCATAGAAAAGTAAGTAAAAAGACTACTACAGGAGAAGAAAAAATATATGAATAAAAAAATATTAATATTTAAACTGAAAAAGTATAATCACAAGGTGCATGCATCTAAGAATTCAATGTCTTTAGTTAAAGTGACCTCAATATATATAGTCATGTGAAAAGGTAAGTACACCTTATGAAATCCATCCATCCATCCATTTTCCAACCCGCTGAATCCGAACACAGGGTCATGGGGGTCTGCTGGAGCCAATCCCAGCCAACACAGGGCACAAGGCAGGAACCAATCCCGGGCAGGGTGCCAACCCAACGCAGGACACACACAAACACACCCACACACCAAGCACACACTAGGGCCAATTTAGAATCGCCAATCCACCTAACCTGCATGTCTTTGGACTGTGGGATTGAAACCGGAGCGCCCAGAGGAAACCCACATAGTAACAGGGAGAACATGCAAACTCCACGCAGGGAGGACCTGGGAAGCGAACCTCGGTCTCCTAACTGCGAGGCAGCAGCGCTACCACTGCGCCACCGTGCCGCCCACCTTATGAAATGTTTTTTCTTTTTAAAATACATGGATATATTAATCTTCATTTAAACAGCATCTTTAAAAACATCAAGGTTAATTAATTAATACATTTAAAAAACAATTCAAATTTGCATTTGTATTCAATCAAAAATGTGGAAAAATAAACTACACCCTAGACTCTCATTAGATTACAGCTGGTATTGCCCATCTTGGCAGAAACAAACTTCAAATAGACTTTTCCTGAAATTGTTTACCAGTCTCTATAATCAAACAGCATCTCAAAGAGATTCAAATCAAGGCTCCAATTTGGCTATTCCAGAACCCTCAAATTGTTTCTTTTCAGCCATTCTTTGGTGGGTTTACTGACACGTTTAGGGTCATTGTTGTATTGCAAGATCCACTTTCAATTGAGCTTCAGTCTTCTGACAGATGGTTCTACTTTATTGTTAAGTACCTCAAGCAATACATCATTCACAGTGGATTCAGACCCAAACCATAACATTTCCACCACTATGCTTTACAGTTGGTGTCAGGTTCTTATAGTGAAATGCTCTCCTTAGTTTTCACCAAAATGTTTTCTGGTTCTGTGGCCAAATATCTCTTATCTTTTTTTATCCGTCCAAGGTACATTGTTCCACAATTCCTGTTTTTTTTCCTAGATGTTCATGGGTAAAGTCTTGCCCCAATGTTCTTTCAGGACAGCAATGATTTCCACCTGGTTCACTTCCCGCACAGATCTAATTTGCACAGCCTCTTCCTAATGGTAGACTCATGCACTTTGACATCAACAGTGGCCAGAGTTACCTGTAAGTATCATGATGAAATTCTGAGGCTCTTAGATACTTCTTGCAGCGTGTGGTGTTCTGCTCCCAGGCTGAACTTGCTGGGGCCTGGACTGGCAGTTGTTTAAAATTTTCTCCACTTGTAGGTGAGCTTCCAGATAATGGAATAGTTTACTGCTAATTATTTGGAGGTCTTTCTAAATCCTTTCTCAGACTTATAGACATCTGCAGTATAACCTTCTTTCTGAGGGTCCCGAGACCTCTTTCAATCTAGGCATAGTGATAAAACATACTTCCACAATAAACAGCAAACTAAACTAAATGTCTAAGGCTTAAACATGACAGGTTCCTCCAAGATCCTCTCTAATAAAGTTCTAATCATTTGCACCTGATGCAATGCATCCTTGTACTGGATTCTAATTTTAGGTATTTGAACTAGCAGTAAATCTAGGGGCACACTTACTTCCTCCATATGCAAAATGTGCATTTATATTTATTTAAATTATACAAAAGATTACAAAATGTAATGTGCCATGTTGTTTATTATATTATCATGTCACCTCTTCTGATAGAATATTAACATGAAAAATCTAATCCTGATATGACCACATATGTTAAAAAAAGAAAATATATGAGACATGTTGCCTGTTCACAATATAAACAGATGTTCAGACTTCAGTATTTCAAATCAACCATGAATACAATGGCAGCTTGTAGACCGCACTCAACGATTAGCATAAAAGACAAGTGACTCTCAAGTAAATGATCAGTGACAGATCAAATTCAGCAAAGAGTGTCTCACCTTTGCAATGCCCATCAACAAAGCTCATAGACAGTCTTTTAAAATTAACCGAGAGAAATGAGATCCCTTGTTTTAACCCCCGTTTTAAATGTAAAGAATTTATGTTTCTTTCCCTGGGTTCTCAAGCTAAAAATACTGCACATTGATCTGATTTTAAATAAAAGTGTTTTTTTTTTTTTTTTTTTATAAAAACTCAGCCTTTTGTCAAATATCCTACAATGTCAAGTATTCAATAACAAATTTATTAGGCAACACCAGGTACATATGCTACTTTTTACAAATTAAAAAAGATGCATATTTAAATGTTAGAAGTAGAGTTTGTAGACCAATAAATGGCAGAATTTGCTTAATAGAACAACAAAGAAAATATTTAACTCAAAATTCTTCTTGCAGCATATATATGTTTGGTCAATAAATTAAGTTACATATATGCATGTTGAGAAAAAATAACCCACCTAAACCTATTCAGGGTTGCAAAAAGGGCATTAGGTTCCAGGCAGGAAATGCCTCTGAAAAGGGCCCCTTAGTGCCAATTTTAGAATCATCACTTAATCTAACCCACACATTTTAGGGATACAGGAAAGAAACCTGTGAATCTGTAAAGAAACCCAATCAGAATGAGGACAGCCAACATCCACAAGGACAAACATCAGGCTTTAGATTTAAACCCAGGACTCTGGATCTGTGTGTTGCCCTTTGAAAATATAATTATGGATATTCTTCAAAGTTTTTGTTGGTTGTACTTCTGTTCAACATTTTCTACTTATATTGTGAACATTTGAATTTCACTCACTCATTTCATTTTATTGAAAGCAGGGGATAAGCTTGTGCACAACCACTTTTTCCTTCTGACGGGGTAAAAATACTTCATGTAAGTCATGTGTTTTGTATTATAAAAATGGATCCTTAAATATTTTTGTCATGTGTCCTCCCTGTTCTAGATAGTGTGACAGTGTTTCACGAAAGTAAAGAAATAAATTCAAAAAAAGTATATTTAGATTCAAAAAATAGCATTTGCTCACTTTTTCTTTTTTTATGAGCCAATGACTACCGGGGGTACACACATTTTCGTAATAGATTCTGCAAAGTAGTATGAAAATGTCAAACTGTATGTATATTTTAAGCATGCAAACAAGACAAATTTCAATATCCTGCTTCTGCAAACAATTTTTGCATTTCATTACAACTGATCTCAGCCTCTGTATGCGGACTTAATGATTGAAATTACAGAATTTGAGATTGATTTCAGTGTTTTTACTTAGTACAACAACTGAAACTTCGAAATACTATGTCTTGTTCTCTTTGACAAACTTGCTTTAAATTTCCAGTTGGTGCTAAATTAATTAATTCTGTATATAAATAAAATGTCAGTCAGTCACTATTTATATAGAGTTTGCACAATTTTTTGAGATTGTGTTGTTGTTTTCAGGTTATTCTTGTTTGTCCCACCCCAAAGATGAGTTTTGAGTTGACTATAAATAGGCAAAGCAAACTTGTTCTTTGATGGACTGGCATCCAATCCAGTATTAGTTTCTGCCTTGTGTATGCTGGATTAGGTTCCAGCTCCCTTCAAACCAGGAAATGAACAGATGGATAACAAAAATTACATGGAAAATTTTTTCTAGTATTCATTAATTCAAGTTTAAAAGTTATTGACCATTTCAGTCAATCCTATTAACTCGTTCAACTACAATCTGAATAAATCTAGTATTCAATTTTTAGAAGTTCTGTAGTTCAACTCTTGTCTAGTTAAAAAGAAATAACATGATGCAGTTTTATTTATACATTTATACATGGTTCCTGTTCAGTTGTTTATAATACCCCTAGTGTATTTAATTAATTTAAATTAAGAAATGTCTACCATATCACTTATAATTACTGAACATTTTTAATGTACTTTTCAATAATGTATTTTCACCCAACGTGGCCTGTCAATTCCTATATATATATAAAATTCCTCAAATATTGTTGAATTAAGATATAAACTGCTACAAACCTTTTCAAAAAGTCCAAGAAAACAATTATGGAATATATTTTATAAACATACCTTTGTAGTTTTAGCCAAGAAGCACGCTGTTTATAAAAGAAAATATGCAAAATAAATATGTTCTGTTAGACAATTCAGAAAAAAAAGTTAATAATTTAAGTAACATAATATGTGTTGCAACATGGGCAGTATGACATCTAGACTGCAACACCACATCAACTTTTGTGTATATTTTGAGAAATTCTGACTTAATTCCAGAGAATAATATACATTAGTTGATGTGTTAATGTGTTTCTGAAAGAAGTCTTGGTTATAGTAGCTCTTCTCAAAACAAAAGTGATCATAGCACAAAGAAACTCACTTTTAATTACATAATTATAGTATGCATTCTCTTTTTAGAATGCTGGAAACTACAGTGTTGATGAAAGGAAAAAAAATAACGCATCCTCCAAACAGCAAGGACTGACAACATTGAAAGGTATATATATAAAAAAAACACTCTTTTTCGGAGCTGTTCTATATTTAATCTTCAAGTACAACACCTTACTGATTTTAACAGCATAATTGGAAATCATAACATTAATTTCTGAAAAAAAAAGCATACCGTCTTAGAATGGTCCATGACCTCTTCGTTGGTCTTTCTCTATCACTGATATCAGTAATTAAAGGTACCTATTGAGATTCTTGAATCTCTGCATTTTTTTTTTTGTCAAGTGCTGGAAGAGTTATCCAATACAATTAATCTGTCAGCACACCGCATGTGCAAGCTTGGCACACTGAATCTATAAATTTATTGTTCTTAAGGTGATGTCATCATGTTGCTAATTTGTGTATTTCTTTCCTTTGAGCATCCTACTCTATATGGTTGTTTGCATGGACCCTATCATTTTATGTGCCTGGTCTCCATGATGCTGCATGGATGACAGGCACATGATCACATGCTTTGAGCTAGTGCTGGGCATTGTGATTCACTTTACTGATTCTGTTCTTTCAAAGTACCAGATTAAGTGAATCAATTCACTTAATTTGTTTATCAATAATAAACAAAAGTTATCATACTGAATCACAAATGATCTATTTACTTATACTATATATACAGTATACGCATATATACATATATATTTAGCAGGCTGGTAATTTATATCATATAGTAACCTCTTTAAAAGCACAAAGCACGACAACATTGTGTAAATGAATAATTAAAATAATAAACTAAGTTTCAGATTCATGAAATATGTGACTCTTTCTCAGGTAATGAGTCAGTGATTAACATCACAAAACAAATAATTGAGCAATTGTGCGAGTCATTTGTGAATCAAGTGAATGAGGATAATGAGAGTGGCTCACGGGTAATAATTCAGATCAAATTAAAAAGAATTAGTGAATGCTTGGGACATTTGATCAGCCCTAAAAAGTGTGTTCTAAAGTAAAGTTGAAAGCAAGTAATTATTAGAAATTAGAATAATATTTTATATGGTTCAGTTTTGTGTGACTAATTTTTTGAAAATATGAATGGAAATAAACATATTAGTTTAATATGTTTATATATTTTGTTTATAATAATTCCAATAATGAAACGTATAAAATACACAATTAAAACATTATAATATAATGTATTGTTGCTGCATTGTATTTGAATGATGAATGAGAAAAGAATCAATTGATAGAATTCTCACTCTCCAATAATAATTTAGTTTTAACTAGAAAGAGTCATAAGTAAAGTGAACAACAATCAAGAATAAGATGGGCAGTACATGCACATGCACTTTAAATTTCTAAAGGAAAGAGACTGACAGCATCCCGCATGTGCTTTAGCACTCTCATTAAGCTGTACTGAATCGATTCATTCATGCTTGTGAAAACTTACTGAAAAGAGTCATTCAAAATGAACTAATCATTTGCAAATAGCCCATCCTGACATTGAGCAAGTGTTTGAAAACTTTTAAACCACTTAATGTAGACTAACAAGAGACTTGTACTTCAGCACCTTACAATAAAAACCTTATAAAGAAAACAATCCTTGTTTCTTTTTGGTTTTACTTCAACTTATGATTCAGGTTAACAGATTTGGGTTTAGTTAAAACAATTAATGAATGCCTATATAACACACCTTAGCTATATCTCTGACTTTCCTCTTTTCACACTCTTAAAGGAAATTTTGCTCATTTCTGCCACTCTCATGTAAAATTAAGTCTAACTGGAATTATCATTCTGCCCAAATCAAACACAACAAACATGAGTACATACCAAGTTTAATCTGACAAAAATAGGAATTTCCCTGCCCCTCTCCATTTATTTGGAAGGCTTAAAATATCTTTTTAAGTATTTTCTCAATAATCGACACTCAATTTAAAATAATTTAAAAAATCTATAAATATCATACCTCTTTTTTAGTTATTCTCTGGCATAAATAGGAAACAATCTCAGATGCATTCTGAAGTACAAAAAATATGGGAATTGGCTGCAAAAAAAAAAGTTTGTAAGCATCAGGCATCTAGACAATGACATGAAACAATCAGGTGCTAGATTAAGAGTGTGAGTGTGCACGTTCCAGTTTAAATGCTTGAGGTGTCACAATTTTGGGAAGTCTCTATTAATCAAATCTCTGTCAACTTCTAATTCATGAAACAATCATTCATCAAAAAATTAATTACACCAAAAGTTGTAATTATTTGTCTTCAGCAAAATACCGTAAGTTAAAGAAGTTTAATAATACTGCATAACAATGAATAGTTTCAACTTGTCATGAACTAGTAACACCCCTTTGATGAAGGTATCTGCCATACACAAAATACCTATAATGTCTCCTTTATGTTATGTTAGCCACACATAGTTATTTGTTTATATTTCAGTTAATCTCAAGATGAGATTCATAAGGACTTAATTATTGCTTATTTGCACTACATATTTTCTTGTACCAAGTACACTGCCTTATACATCTTTTGTTAACATTCTCATAAAATATCAAGTGCAAAAGAAGATTGTATTTATTTCAAAAAAGATTTCATTGTTCAATTGTCATATTTTAAGTATTTTTAAAACTACAGTGGTAGATTCCAATCCTGTTACTGAAACGCATGCTGTGCTGTGATCCACTGTAATCAATCTAAAAGACTAAATACAGCTAAAGCCAATGTTTTATCCTGAAATGAGTACTGTAGTTTCTGGTAAAAGAGTAATTCATTTTAGATTGATGTTTTTTGGCAATCTGACAAAGTATATTTTACTGTGAAAATTCTGCCAGTTTGTTTTATTTTTTTTGACAGCTCTGTTCCTTGTATTTTATTTGCCCATGCAGCAGTTGTTCATTTCAAGCTATTTTTTTTATTTAAGTGTGCCTAACTCTTCAGAAGAAAACAGGTGTCACCTCTGCAGTTCATTTTTGTGCACTTTCACGTTAAGCAGTATAGCAGTTTAGCTAACACAGAGCCAGGCCAGTAGGTTCACTGAAGGTTAATCTTGAAAACTTCACTTTTATCTATGGTCCTTGCCTCTCACTTAATACTTACTGTGAATTTAATAAATTCTCTCTTCAGTCCAAAAAATAAAGCATTATTATATTTTCTTTATCAAAGGAACATAAGATGATGGTGATAGAAGACTGAATGTAATTACCCCACATAGCTGCACACAAAAGTATGACTGAATGTAGTACTCATATCTGTAGCCTACAGGACATTATGTTATTTAAGTTTTCACTTAGACAAGACATTTGTTTTACTTTTATGGGCTATTGTTAGCTGACTATATACAGTATTACCTGAAGTAAAAGAAAAAAGTTAAACAAATAATATTCCTCCCTTGTACCATCTGCTACACTGGCTCCCTGAAACTCAGACCCAGACAAAAAGAAATTTTCAGATGAAGGATGTATGTATGTTTTAAGCCAATTCATTGCTGTAGCTAAAGATAATCTGTGATTTCTCTCTTGTGACAAGAGTGTTATTTCTTTCCCTAATCTATATGTTGCTTGGGAAATCCTCTAGTCTTTAACCTAGTATGGGCTAATGTCAATGTGAAATTCTAGAATCCAATAACTGCTCAGTAAAATTTTTTTTTGTTTCTGTGAAAATATCTAGTCAAAATAGTGATGTTAGGTCATCAGTTTGATATTTCCCATCAGTTCAAATCTATTTAAAGAAGGAAACGAAATTATGTCTCTTCTAAATAAAAAATGTACTTTATTTCCATCGTGAGTTAAAATTACAGATAGCCTAAGAAAGCAACATCTAGACAACACAATTTGAAAATATATTTCTGTTTTACAGACAAACCTCTATCGCTTGAATGCTTTAATTCATGTTTATTTAAAGTTATAATTTTGTAACATATACAAGAGGCACAGGTCAAAGCACATCTATGTGTAAAATAAGTTATTGGCATTTAAAATACTTTCTTGTTAATAAAAACAGAGAACAATGAAAGCCAATAAAGTAATCTTCTAATGACAAAGATTTCAGCAGAAATCAGAAAAAAGAAGAAAAAAACACTCTTGCATACCAGTTTAGATAATGATCTAGATCCAGCATAGATATTAACTACAAAAAGCAGAGAACCTGGTAGCCAGGAAACTGCTGTAGACCTGTGGATGAAAAAATGACATGAGAATTAAAGGAAATTAAGAAATGAAAATTTCAAGATTTTAACAATAATAGCAAGCAAGAGGGCAAATAAAAAACTATAGCAGACAAATTAATTGCATGTCTTTGGACTATGGAATCAAACCACAGTCCCCAGAACAAATAGACAATAATAGATGAAAAAATATTAAAAAAACGGTGGGATGGGGGGAGAAAGGGTGAACAGATTTATTAAAGTGTAGATGGCTTAGGTTGTAACTAAATAATCGGTACTCTCAGCAAAATATCAGCTCATAATCCTCCAGTAGACATAAATGTCTTACAAATACAAAACCCCATTATTATAAATAAAGTACATATTGGGCTTTAAAATATTTCAAAGAATACCTGGAAAAGTGGGTGATCTCCACCCATCCTAGTCTCCCACAAAATACTAGCAGCCATCCACCAACAAATGTCTGCCACCTGTTAACAGAAATGATTTATCAGAGAGTGATCACATTACTTTGACTAAAATCTCACTAAAGCAGTTTACACAAACAGCATCAATAGTACTTCACAGGTATGGGAAGAATATTTTCAAAAATAATGAAGCTGCTAATTTTACAATAATTTATCTTATTACATTTTACAAATTAAACCTACAATAAGAAAAAATTCTAGGTTTGAAACACAGTTAACTACACACTCCTACTATTGTTAGGAAGCACAGGCTGCATCTTTGACAACAAACTTTTCAAAGTAAAACTGGAATATCTTGCCTAAGCAGATATGTGCTTAATATGGTAAAATATGTGTCTGTTTAGTTCAGTTCAATTGTGCTTTCTTATTAATGTGATACCTGTATAACATGCACAATATGCCTTACCAATTACTGAATGTTCAAAAGAATAGTGGATGCAGTGTGAATTACCAATCAACAGATCTTTTTAACTTACTAAATCTAAACATTGTTTGATTTGTGTTTTCTGTCATTGCACATAGAGTCTTTGTCCACCTGTGTATATTGCTGGCTAAAGTTAAAGCCATTCATTTGAATGAATAATGCAGCTGTAATAAACAAATGTTCTCATGTTAACTTATAACATTTACCAAGTTCAACTTTTTTGTATCGTGTGCGCAGCAAAATGAAGTTCTCACTTGAAATCAGTCAGTTTTCTTAATAAAAACACATCTATCAGTAACGTTTGAGACCAAAACCATAAGTTAACTTGAAACACCAGCCAGCTTTGTTATGCAGTGCCTTTCAAGTGTACAGTATAATAAAATCATTAAAGCACAATAAAAATCAATTTGGTCTTTTGAGTTAAAATCCATCCTGGCCTCTGCAATGAAAGAAACCAGTTTTACGTAAGGACTAAAATTCAGTTATAATGATTGAAAATGTCTGAGTGCATCTGAAATTAAATCTTGTTACAACTGAACAATCCTTTAAGGAATAGACTTCCCGAACTATCATTTCTCCATCTCCACAAATAAAATTACTACAGTAATTTTCAAGACTGTACACTACATCAACACTACTCTTTGATGCTTTAAACATAAAAGGTTGTCACCAATATATATAGCCAATGCTGTAACTATTCAGCTATGTAATCTATATTACAAGATGCATAATTTAAAACAAAGCAAATCTATTGCAGTTGTGTGCCATGTTGCAAAGATTTTTCAACTCGCCTTCTTGTTACATTGGGTACAACAATAATGTTATGACTTTATACAAGATCTACTTGTTTTCTAAATCTCTTGTCACGTTTAGGGTCTTAAGTCATAAAAACACAATTCATGAATAACCCTAAGGGTTTTCACACATTGCTATACAGCACATGTGTCTACATTTTAGAATTGCATAGATGTCCTAATATTCCCCATTAAAAATATTCGCAGAAAACCAAAAATCTTTAAATCATGAGATCTTAAGATGGAAATGATTAAAACTGAATGGTATACCGAATGCTTAGGATTGCACAGAAAAAAGTTATAAAATGTGACTTTACTTTAATCATGTGTGTTTTCTACTTACCCCTGAAACAGGGTGGGGTACGTGAATTTCAAGACAGACAGGACATACTGGAAAACAAACAACAGATTAACTGAAACATACAAGAACTACTTTACATTAACATTTAACACTAAGTAAACTAAGAGATTATATAAGATTAATACAGCCACAAACAACTAATCTACTACTAGCAGATCTTTTACATCACTAATGTACAGAAGGGAGGGTTGAAAGAAAAAGCATGGCACTCTTAGAAAGGCTTTTGACAAAACAACATTACATCAATTGATGAGGACTTTCTTTTTAGATGCAGGTGATATCTAAGCCTACAGCAAAAGCAAAAAAAACAAGAAGGAACTAGAACAAACTATTACATATTCAACATAGAACAAATAAGAACTCCTCTTAAAATAAACAATTAACACTTAGGATATAGTATAAGCAGTCAGATCTATCCATTCATCTGCCAAGCCTGATTAATCTATAACAGATGCTAACCCCGGACAAGGTGTTAGAATATCTCGGGGTATACACTCACTTTTACTGGGCAAATACCTAGTCGCCAATTAAACTAACGTGCACATCCACTCTGACAAAACCACTAGAGCAAATACAGGATGAAACACCCACATAATTACTAAAATAGAAAGAATATTAACATTACTTGATTTGACTCATGTGTAATACCTATTGTTATGCAGTACAAATAAATACAATACTCTCTGTTGATTAATATCAAGAAGCACAAAGCAGGGAACATAGCCATGGCATATGGAAATTTTTCATTGCTACAGCTAAACCATCTCTTTAATCACTCGTACTTGTCTTCATTCGATTTCCATCTACTTCTATCGGTAAGATCAGTGACAGAAAAATGATGAAGTAAATTAGTAAAGTAAATTAATTTCCTTTATCCATAACAACCATCGCCAGCTCCTTCAGGAGAATTGCCAGATGCTCTCTGGCCAGCAGAGAAATATATTCCTTTCAAGCTTGACTCTACACTGAATGAATCAGATGCTCTTCACCAAATGCACTCCTAGATTGCTAAACTCCTTTCTCTGTCAAGAAGAATTATTCCAGCATCCATAAACAACCAATTGCACTCTCAATCCCACCTTTCCAGGCACTGGTGCAAGCTCCCTTAGTAAGTGATATACACATTCATGTCGGATTGAAAAACTATTCATATAGTTTGCCAAGTTCAAGTTTTCAGTTCAAATTTCCAAACAATGATGAAACTGCATGCTAAAAAAGTTACAATTATAATGTCTAGTGCTTTTAGCATTCCTAATCATATCTCACTGCCACAGACAATTTTATCCAGACAAGACTCTTCTAGTACCACTTCTTCTGAAAAGAGCATACCCAAAGGGTAAACTGTTTCTCCAAGTGTTCCATTGACACCATCCCAAACTGAGGTCAATATTCCCCTACACATGTTGAGCACAGCAAGAATGATATTCCACCAACTGCAACAAGTCTGTGTAGTCAAATGATTTTCATGAACCTATCTGGTACCTACCTGTATGCAAGTCATTCACTGCAGACCTCTCAAGCTGTTCCCACAAATGTGCTCACTTCAGCAAGTCTACAGATGCCATCTTCTTGGCCTGGCAATATGTCATAATTCAACCTAGACAGGCTTCTTCTAAACATGCACAAAGGAATTTCCTTCAGTCCGATGACTTTACAAATAATTCACCAATAGATCTAGGGATTGCCTCCAGACAGGCACCAATCGGTTTTCACCTAAAAGTATATTTAGCCACCCCCATTACTAAGGACTTGAACATAGTCCATTAAAGCTCAATATTTCCAACAACCCGAGAGATGTAGAAGAACCCCTGCTGCAAACCAGAAATCAGCTTATCTCAAAAATGACCATCTCAAGCCTCAATACCTGTAGGTATCTCTTTCTGCTCTGCTCAGCAGACTTTCTTGACATCAAAACCACCTTACTATATGCAAAATAATTAAGATAACAGGCCAGTTGCTGACAATACAAACTGAATGAACATGCTTGAATGAGCACTCTTGAAAACTACTAAATATGCAGACAGGGGTCACCTATACTGTATATGTGGATATAGTACAAAATGCACAATAGCAGCAGAAGTAATTTTTCAAAACTGCTCTACTACCACTTAGGGCTCACACCACAACAAAAAAACATGCTAAACTGAAGGCAGGCTTTCCAGTCTTTCAAAGAAACCTGTGTATCTACAGTTTCATGCAGAAGATAGTCTGAAAATAATTACAGTGATCCCTCGCTATATCGACCGACTTTCGACTTCACTCCATCGGATTTTAAATGTAAGCATATATAAATATATATCACAGATTTTTTGCTGGTTCGCGGATTTCTGCGGACAATGTGTCTTTTAATTTATGGTACATGCTTCCTCAGTTTGTTTGCCCAGTTGATTTCATACAAGGAACGCTATTGGCGGATGGCTTAGAAGCTACCCAATCAGAGCATGTATTACATATTAAATAAAACTCCTCAATGATATACGATATGCTTCCCAAGCGGTGCTTGATTGTTTGCTTTTCTCTGTCTCTCTCACTCTCTCTGCCTGACGGAGGGGGTGTGAGCAGAGGGGCTGTTTGCACAGAGGCTGTTTGCCTAGAGGATACGGACGCTCCTCTACAAAATGCCGCTTTATCGGTGCTTCGGCATACTTAAAAGCACGTATTGATTTTTTGATTGTTTGCTTTTCTCTCGCTCTCTCTCTCTGACATTCTCTGCTCCTGACACGCATTCTTTGAAGAGGAAGATATGTTTGCATTCTTTTAATTGTGAGAAAGAACTGTCATCTCTGTCTTGTCATGGAGCACAGTTTAAACCTTTGACTAAAGGGTGTTATTTCATGTCTAGAGGGCTCTAATAATAATAACAGTGTGGGAGAGTTTATAAGGGCTTAAAATATATAAAAATAACCATACAAACATATGGTTTCTACTTCACGGATTTTCATCTATCGCGGGGGTTCTGGAACTCAAGCCCCGCGATCGAGGAGGGATTACTGTATATCTACTTTAGCATTCCATCTTTCCATTGGTTAATTTGGCCATAATACTAGTAAATCATTTATCATTTATTATCATCTTCACACACTCACCCATGGTCATCCCACAGCAAGCTCTTCTACTTCTATCAAGGCTGCTCTCTTGAACGTGACATCAGTATCTAATAAAACATTTATTCTGCAAGACTTTATTATCTCAAATAATCTGGATTTCTTTTCCATCACTGAGACCTGGATTGTAAATGGTTACTCTCCAAAGTTCACTGACTTGGTACCATCAAGTTATTCATTTTTAAACTCTCCTTGGCTGACTCATCGTGGGGGTATATTGCCACTGTTTTTAAAAGTATGTTCTTACAAAGCCTTACAAAGGGTCCGATTAGTAGCTTCAAACTGCAACTTTTCGAAGTGTGCAGCTCCCCTTCTTTGTTGTTTGCTGTGGTTTATAGACCTCCTGTAATTAATGATATCTTCATTTCTGAATTCTCTGATCTTCTGGCTGATATCACCCTCTCCCATGACAAAGTATTTATTGTTGATGATTTTAACATTCATGTTTGTTGTCAATCGAAACCTTTGGTTAGTGACTTTTTATCACTATTGGACTCATTTGATTTTATCCAGCATATTAATACGCCAACTTACTCTCTCAGTCACACCCTTGATCTTATTAACTGAAATATCACGTGTAAGAGTAACATTGATTTACGCAATGTTTCTTTTACTGATCACTTTTCTATAATGATGGATTTGAATATCACTGTAGATATCCCTACTACTAATTGTGCTCTGCACTGCTCTTGCTTTTTAAATTCTTCTATTATATCAGATTTTTAAACCATATTCTCTAGTCTTGATGTACATATCCAATATGATGGTATCGATGATTCTGTCTTAGAATTTAATTCTTCTTGTAAAACGGTTTTAGACTCAATTGCTCGCTAAAGATACTCTACGCTGTACTAAGGGAAGACCTGCTCCCTGGCTAAATGAAACTACGCGATCACTGCACCACGCCTATCGAACTGCAGAATGGCGTTGGAAAAAAGATGGACAGATTGTTTCTTAACAGATTTTTAGGACTTCTCTATTCAACTTCCAGGTTGCAGTAATGAAAGCTAAACATGATTTCTTCGCCGATTTAGTATCCCGTCATTCTAAGAATCCTAGGATCTTATTTAATTCAAATAATGCGGCCAATCACCCTCATTCTGTAATGGGATTAAATAGCACTGTTCTTTCACGTGAGCAGTTTCTTTGATTCTTTGTCAGTAAAATTGATAAAATTCGCTATGGTATTGTTCCAACTGGCTATGAACTTCCTACTGCTAATCATGGTATTGTCTTGGAATCTTTTGATCTTGTCTCACTTTCACAGTTAAAAAGAACTATTGACACCCTTAAACCAGCTCTCAGTTCTCTTGATATTGTACCACCACGCCTCGTAGTGGAAGCTTTTGATGTTTTGGGTCCATCTTTACTAACCATTATCAATGGTTCTATTAGTGAGGGAGTTGTGCCCTCATTTTTTAAACCTGCTGCGGTACATCCCTGTTTAAAAAGGCAGAATTAGATCATGGAGTTTTAGCCAAATTTTGCCCGAATTCCCAATTTCCATTTCTGGCTAAAATATTAGAAAGAATTATTTATAATCAATTGGTTGATCACCTTAACTCCAATAATTTATTTGAGATCTACCAATTTGGTTTTAAGCGTTACCATGGTGTTGAGACGGCCCTCCTTAAAGTATTCAATGACATCTCTATTATTACTGACTCAGGTGGCGCAGCAGTCCTTGTCCTGTCTGCTGCCTTTGACACTATTGACCATGAGATATTGCTGTTGCGGCTTGAACATCTTGTTGGGCTTAAAGGGGCTGCTCTTAACTGGTTCAGGTCATATCTAACTGGTAGACACTTTTCAGTGACTTTAAATTCCTCTTTTTCGTCTACTTTTCCTCTTAAATGTGGTGTTCCTCAGGGGATCCATTTTGGGTCCTATTTTGTTCTCAATATACCTTCACCCTATTGTAGCTACTTTTAGGAAATTTAACATTTCTTTTCACTGCTATGCTGATGATACACAGGTTGATATTCCTGTCTGCAACTCCGCAATAAATCAACTGCACAACTGTCTTTCTGAACTAAGATCCTGGATGGCTAATAATTTTCTTGGTCTGAATCAAAATAAAACAGAGGTGCTTATAGTGGGTCCATCAGCTAAAGCCCAAACTGGTCTTTGAATTTTCAGCTTTCTCTGTCCTTTGCTAACCACAAGTCCGCAATCTTGGTGTTATCTTTGACAGTAACCTCTCTTTTGAGAAACAGGTTAATTCTGTAGTCAAGAGTTGCTTTTTCCAGCTTTGTCTATTAGGTAAGATCAAGCCTTTTTTATCTTCTTGAGAAAGCTACTCATGCTTTAATCTTTTCTCACCTTGACTACTGCAACTCGCTGTATTCTGGGATTAGTAAATCCCTGATGCGCAGGTTACAATTGGTTCAGAATGCTGCCGCTCGCTTTCTGGTTGGGGCAAGAAAGTCTGATTCTGTTTCTCCAATATTAGCTTCTTTACACTGGCTGCCTGTCAGTTTTCGAATTGATTTTGCTTGCTCCTGCCTATTTATCCGAATTGTGCATTTTACACCAGCCATCTAGAGTGCATAGATCTTCTGGTCAGTTGTCTCTTGTTGTCCCTCATACCAAGTGTAAAACTAAGGGGGGACAGAGCTTTTACCGCTGCTGCTCCTCGCCTGTGGAACTCTTTACCTCATCACATAAAGGAGTCATCTACAATTGACCTGTTCAAAACAAGATTAAAGACTCATTTCTATTCATTTGCATTCCGTGTCCTTCATCAATACTGATGGTTTCCTCATTGTGATGATGTAACATTGCTTCATTTATTATTTATTTTATTTATGTTCATTTATTTTATTTCTATTTATGTTATTCATGTTAATTGTATGTTTTTCTTTTATTCTATTATTGTAAAGCAGTTTGGCCACAGCATTCCTATGTTGTTTTAAATGTGCTATATAAATAAAATTGACATTTACTTGTTGCCTCCTTCCTTGCCTCATACTTCTGACCCCAAAATTACACATCCAAAACTAGGTGAACTCAACAACATATGCTAAGTCACAGTACAAGTCCAGACTCAAACTATGGTTTTGTTTGTTCTGTTCACAACTCTTGTAAAGCACTAGCTCGTAAATCAGACTAATTAAAGGTACACTGAATGCACTGAAAAAAAATCATCTATTAGTTTTCAATTACACTCAGGGAGCCGTGACTACACTAGCAGCATCATTATTAACGCAAACCCTAACCTAGGATTGGGAGTGGGGACAAAGGATACTTCCACATACTACTAAATTCAAATTGGAAATTAAGCTAATAAAAAAGTCTTTGGCAAGTGAAAATACCAAGAGAAGCTCCACATGAACAAACTACAAAGAGATGCTGACCAGGCAGGGAATAAAGTGGAGCTTAGCAGAGTTGTAAAAGGTTCAACTATTCCAAATCACAAAAAATAGGAATTTCACTTGCAACAAAATCAAAGAAATACTTAAATTATTTGGAAATTGTTTGATCAGGCTTCTGAACCATGATTTGAAGTGGGCATCTACAACTCAGCTGTCCATCCTGAAGTAAACATATCCAAAGGTTGCTTGATAGGCATTTTACACTATACAGTGCATCTGGAAAGTATTCACAGCGCATCACTTTTTCCACATTTTGTTATGTTACAGCCCTATTCCAAAATGAATTTAATTAATTTTTTTCCTCATAATTCTACACACAACACCCCATAATGACAACATGAAAAAAGTTTACTTGAGGTTTTTGCAAATTTATTAAAAATAAAAAAACTGGGAAATCACATGTACATAAGTATTCACGGCCTTTGCTCAATACTTTGTCGATGACACCTTTGGCAGCAATTACAGCCTCAAGTCTTTTTGAATATGATGCCACAAGCTTGGCACACCTATCCTTGGCCAATTTCGTCCATTCCTCTTTGCAGCACCTCTCAAGCTCCATCAGGTTGATGGGAAGCGTCAGTGCACAGCCATTTTAAGATCTCTCCAGAGATGTTCAATCGGATTCAAGTCTGGGTTCTGGCTGGGCCACTCAAGGACATTCACAGAGTTGTCCTGAAGCCACTCCTTTGATATATTGGCTGTATGCGTAAGGTCGTTGTCCTGCTGAAAGGTGAACCGTCACACCAGTCCGAGGTAAAGAGTACTCTGGAGCAGGTTTTCACCCAGGATGTCTCTGTACATTGCTGCAGTCATTTTCCTTTTATCCTGACTAGTCTCCCAGTTCCTGCCGCTGAAAAACATCCCCACAGCATGATGCTGCCACCACCATGCCTCACTGTAGGGATGATATTGGCCTGGTGATGAGCGGTGCCTGGTTTCCTCCAAATGTGACGCCTGGCATTCACACCAAAGAGTTCAACCTTTGTCTCATCAGACCAGAGAATTTTGTTTCTCATGGTCTGAGAGTCCTTTAGGTGCCTTTTGGCAAACTCCAGGCGGGCTGCCATGTGCCTTATACTAAGGAGTGGCTTCCGTCTGGCCACTCTACCATACAGGCCTGATTGGTGGATTGCTGCAGAGATGGTTGTCCTTCTGGAAGGTTCTCCTCTCTCCACAAAGGACCTCTGGAGCTCTGACAGACTGACCATCGGGTTTTTGGTCACCTCCCTGACTAAGGCCCTTCTCCCCCGATCGCTCAGTTTAGATGACCGGCCAGCTCTAGGAAGAGTCCTGGTGGTTTCAAACTTCTTCCACTTACGGATAATGGAGGCCACTTTGCTCAAAGCAGCAGAAATTTTTCTGCAACCTTCCCCAGATCTGTGCCTTGAGACAATGCTGTCTCGGAGGTCTACAGACAATTCCTTTGACTTCATGCTTGTTTTGTGCTCTGACATGAACTGTCAACTGTGGGACTTTATATTGACAGGTGTGTGCCTTTCCAAATCATGTTCAATCAATTGAATTTACCACAGGTGGACGCCAATTAAGCTGCAGAAACATCTCAAGGATGATCAGGGGAAACAGGATGCACCTGAGCTTAATTTTGAGCTTCATGGCAAAGGCTGTGAATACTTATGTACATGTGCTTTCTCAATTTTTTTTATTTTGAATAAATTTGCAAAAACCTCAAGTAAACTTTTTTTCACATTGTCATTATGGGGTGTTGTGTGTAGAATTCTGAGGAAAAATGTATTTAATCCATTTTGGAATAAGGCTGTAACATAACAAAATGTGGAAAAAGTGATACGCTGTGAATACTTTCCGGATGCACTGTATATTTGAATATAAGCATTAACAAAAACCTCATATACTGTATAAACATCTTTTATCATGTGTGATAAAATCCGTGCTTACAACTTTTTTTTTTTTTTTACACAAAATACATTTTCCAGTAGCTCTTGTTCTGCAAAAAATATTATAATTTTTGATGCAATATGTACTGTCAGTCATTGTTTACAGTATACTAAGTAGAGCTGCCCAGGCTCTTCATTCGCTAGGAACAGATTGCACCTCCAACTTGGGTTTCCTACAGGTGCTTTGACCATTTGCCAGATATATGCTACATTCATGTGATTCAGGAGTTTTCTGAATTACCATTTATGGCATCACACCTTCCCAATCTGTCATATTCACATTCATTTATGGCTGCAGCATGGGAGTTTTAAGGTCACAACTAATTTTCTAGTTAATTAGTACAAAAAACAGTAACACATTTTTTTCCTGAAAATAAACTTCAGAGGAAATGATTCAGGAGAATATCACAGCACTCTCAATACAAAAAGGCCACATAATTTCTAGTCAATTGCTTTTTTCAAATTTTATATAATGAAATTAATTCAGATGTTGGTTTTGTCAGAACCTGGAAATTCCATGCTAATAAAAATGATATTGCCAAATCCTCCTGTGTTTGGCAACCATAAATGTAAAATTTAGAACATTTTACACAGCACTAAACCATTTCATCTGGTTTCCCTTAATTGAGACAAGAAGTGAATTCATTGTAAAGAATCTCAATAATCAGACATGAACAAATAAGAACTCAGGTGTCAACGAACTGAAGAATCATCTACCTGAGCAAGAGGGAAGGCACCAGCACTTCAGGGTGGACTGGTCGCATAACACAGATGAACGATATTAGAAAGAAAGAGTTGGGAAGACTCTTTTTCTTATGAGAATGGTCTCCTTTTATGGGTAATGACATCCTTTACATCTTCTATAACCCTGTATAATGCTTCACTGCGATTGTAAATGCCAACTTTGACATTTTCTTTCTTTTTAATCATTCTGGTGTGAGTTCAGACCATACTGTCTGTGTGTGTATTTATTTATTTATTAGTGAGTTTCTGTAAAAGCTAAAGCCAAATTTCCCCTGGGGAAAAGCACAGTTCTATCTATCAATCGCCATTCTGATCCTGTAGGGCATCAGTGACTACTGGCAGTTATGCCAGATAGTTTCTTGTTGCCAACCCTTGTTTTTGACTAAACATATTGCTTATTCAGATGGCTCACCCACTCTATTTGCACTCTCAGAAATGAACAGTAGTGTGACATTTATACTGCCCTGATTTTTAGTACACTTAAATTCTCTTCAGTTTCAATACTATCTTCCCCATATTAATTTACTTGCTTTTTAAGAATCAAAAATTCTTTACTTTGATTTTTTTAACATCAATTAAACAATGAGTGGCAAACAGAGGTGAGCTAACAATTAACCTGATAGACTGGCATCCTCTTTACCTGTATGTATGACTGAGATCCTGTTAAGTACCTCTTTTAATAAAATATTTAAAAATATACATATCTATGACATATACACATTTCTTACAACGCAGAAAAACAGAATTTTCTATTGCAGTAACATCATTTTCAAATTACTTTGAATGAGCCCACTTCATTTAAAGAACTGTTAAGTGAATGATACTCAGAGTATTTTAAGTGGCGCAGATTATACAGATTGCCCATTAATGTCCATTAATGTTCAACACCTACTTAAACTCTGGGAGGTTGGGTGCTTAAAGGTGAAAATCAGGAACCTGCTCTAGATAGGGCACCAATCTAACTCTGAGCAAACTCACAAAAATACCCACATTCACTAAAACAGAACCAATTTAGAGTTTCTGAGATATATAAGTAAAACAAAAGCACCAGGATAAAAATTCACAAAGACAGAGATGGGACTTGTACCTCGACACTTGGCATTCATTTCCAGGCCATCTTAAACCAATTCACGTTTACATGGATCAAGCGGTTTTCCTGCCAAGAAACAATCCTGTACTGGGCACCAGTACATCTCAAGGCACAATGACACAACATACATTCTCTTAGTGATCTGAGTCTGCAGAACTAACCACTGTGCCTCAAATGTACATAACATACCCTGCTCCTACTACTAGCCATGTAAATACTTAATTCCACTGAGAAAATCATTCAGAATGCTCAACGCTTATGTGTATTATTTTTCATAGCATGTACAGCAAAAAATAAATGCTTTTGGTTATAATTTGAACTTGAATATTTTTGATATTTGAATCTGTTAGCTAAATTCATAGAAGCCAATTTGCAGATTAAATATTTCAGTATCTGGACATCAAGTGTTACTCAGGGACGATAGTTTTAGAAAAAATAAAAATTTTCTTTAGATTTTTTCATCTTCAGAGTGCCAAAACACTGCAACAAAACATGACAAGGCGGAAACCAACCTTTAACTTGTTTCCAGTTCCTTGCAGCATATAGTTAATTAACAAATATATTTTGGATGTGAGAGGCTAAATGTTCACAGACATGTGCAGAAACCTCAATCTTTACATAGAAACTGACCTGGCTCTATTGAATCCAGTCTTCTGGTGCTGTAAAGCAGTTGTGTTAACCACTGCACCATCAAGTTTTCCTTTATGTAATAAGTGTACTGCATTTGTGACTTGTGTTTGCTCTCTAATGTTAAAAGATAAGTAGGTAATTGAACAAAATGAGAAAAGCCGGACATTTTTAAGGAATCTGATCTCTGATTGATTAACTGAGGAGGTAGTTGTTGCTAGGTTCAAATCTCAGCTGCCTGTTTGGAGATTGCACATTCCACCTCTATCAAGGCTTGGTTTTACAATGGCCTAGGGTGCTCCAACTTCCCTGAAATGGTCATAGAGTAGCTAGCCAGATGTAACATTTTTTTTCTGGGACTGTCCCATTGTATGCATTGTGTATGTAATTCAACAAAAATTTCAATTTTAAATCAGAAGAAACTCCAAGGAGAACACCGTACTGCCCGTTCTCCGATATAATCCACTCTACCACACTCACTGGAATAGTGTGTTGTGTCACATTATGGAACAATGAAAATTTGGTCAGGATATTATTGATCAGAGGTACTCAGTTATGGTTCTGGAGGTCTGCAGTGGCTGCAAGTTTTCATTTCAACCAGTTTCATAATTAGAAGCAAGGTCTAACATATAGTGAAACTTTATATTATATGGCTTGTTAGTGCTTTCATTTTTCCAAAACAAAAATTGTAGACCATTTTGTTTTCTAAGGACTTTATCCAAATGTTTTTTGGTCCTTCCCTTCTCTCTCATCTACTTCAAAACATTTTATTAACACAGATACTTCACAATGAATGTAGACAGTTTAAAACGAAGTACATTAGCTGTAGAGTTGGTGGTTCCTTTTTCATTTGTACATAACTATTAACTGATGGCTGGTTAAGAAAATGGGCAACAGTTAAAATCTAAATGCATCAGTTTAAAACTAAAATAGGCAATTAAGGGGTCTGAATTGTAGCAAGCAAGTTAACTAAAACCGGGCTCCTCAAAAAACTACTTTATTAGTAAATACACGGTTCTAATTAGGAAACTGGTTAAAACAAAAACCTAGAGCTACTGCAGACCTCTAGGTGTGTAACCGAGTACAGCTGTTATAGATGGATAGACCTGACAATGTGTGTTCTTTTGTACAGATAGTTTCTAACTGTAATTTCTGCTTCCTTTAAACATGTTGCATTAAAAATCAAAAGGAGCACAGTGCACTTTCAGTCTTAGCCTGCAGTGTGGTGTGCATTTTGAGATGCATAGTGATCACTGAATTGAATACTGTTCATTTTAAAGGATTATATATCTTAGCATTACAAGAGGAACAAGCACACGATATAACCAATGACAAGTTTTATAGTACGACCACAACGTGAAAAATGTTTCTGAATATATTCAGAAGACAATGAAGGAAATAAATGCATGTAAATGTAAATTAAAACGCGGATGCACTCTGAGTTTTCAGTAGAAGAAACAATAAAAAAATCATATTGACATGTACACAATTTGGATGGCACAGTGGCGCAGTTGTAGCACTCCTACCTTGCAGTAAGGAGACCTGGGTTAGCATCCCAAGTCCTCCCTGCATGGAGTTTGCATGTTCTCCCTATGTCAATGTGGCTTTCCTCCAGGAGTTCTGGTTTCCTCCCACTGTCCAAAGCATTGCAGGTTAGGTGAATTGGTGATGCTAAACTGGCCCTAGTGTATGTGTTCACATTGCGATGAATTGTCACCCTATCCAGGGTTTGTTCCTGCCTTGTGCATTATGCTAGCTGGGATAGGCACAAGCCAATAATCATCTCCCTACCCGGAGATCTTGGTCTAGTTTAAGTAGGTTAATAAATGACATGTATACAATTTGTATAAGTTTTGACTATACTTGTTAATAACTCCACCAATGCAGCTGGCTCCTTTCCAATGATTACAACTCTATCATGTTGCCGGGTAGGGCAGTCGATAAATCCGAGACGTTTGCTATAAGCGCGTATTTTTGTGATGAGTTTATCATTAACCGGTACTGCATTGCACTTTTTTGGGGGGGTGGGGGTGTAAATGTACATCGCCAGTTGGTCATATGACAATTTGACAACCACTGCATCAACGGTCACATCAGACATCATGACTTAACCAATCAAGAAATCACTACGTAAAATGTATATGCAGTACAGGAAGCAGTATAAAACACGACATATAAAAATATGCGACACGCATTCTAAGTTTACTTCTGTTTCAAAGTTATTCAGCATACTAAATGACCATATAAACTTCAAAATTAATTTTCTATCTTACTTCATGAAGTTAAAAAGTACAAAGGCAGCTTTCTTCGACCATGTGCACAGGACATACAGTGCATGGAAAGTTAAAAGACAGGCATCAGTGCCACCTGCCCATAACAGAGGTGTGGGCTTTCCTCGCACACATTGAACCCCACCAGCAGCGTTAAGACTTGTGCAACGCAGGAACTCACTTTAGGTCGATGATTTTTTTTTTAGTCAAGCCCATTCTTACCTTATTTGTGCAATAAGCAAGCAAGTACAAGCAACAAAAGCTAAAGCCGAGAGCAGGTTCTTTCAACGGCATTAGGCAGTAAAGCGCATCAGCTTGACAAGGCTACCGCGTGCCTCTTAATGACAACGTCTTCCACTTGTGCCACCAGTGGATGCAGTTCTCTCTCAGACTCGGCTGCCATGACATCGACACGTCGCACGAACATTACGTGCTCTCTTTCGCCAACAGGCAGGAACCTGAGCACGTCAGCAGCTGCGCAGCCACAACACACGCGCGGCGAATGAGTTCGTTCGGTGACTGAGGTCGTTATCGGGGGCTGCGCAGATCTGCTCGAGCTACACGTTTTTGTAGAGCGCGTGTGCAGAACTTTCTCTGCGCTCAGCGGCATGAACCCAACCCTTTTCCAGACGTTTTACAGCTCCCGTGTCAGTGCAGAATACACAGTTTAAGAAAGATAGGAACTACTCGTCATTAGGAACATCTTTGGAAAAGCTGGTAGTTCACGGACCACAAGGAGAAGTGGATTATACACCCCACATCATCAGAACTAGTTGATTGGAAAATATAATGAGTTCAGAAAGTTTTAAGACCCCATTCACTTTCTACATACTTTACTGTGTATTTAACTGGAAATGTATACATTTGCCTTTTTGCACATTAGTTTACACTCAATGACAAAGTAAGACTATGTTTTCAGAGAAAAATCACAAATTTATTAAAATTCAAACACTGAAATCTCTCATTCATGTAAGTACTCAGACCCTCAATTCAGTACTTTGTAGAACCCCCTCTGGGCAGCAACTGCAGGTTGAGCATTCTTTGGTAAACCTCTACAGACTTTGCACACCTGGATTTGGGCAGTATATCCCATTCTCTCAATCACCGTTTTTGGGTATGGGAAGCGTCTGTAAGTTACCATCTGCAGGTTTTTCAACAAATCTTCTATGGACGTTTTAAGTATGGACTTTGGATTGACAACTCAAGGATAGTCAAAGGTTGGTCCTGAAGCCACTCCAGTACTGCCTTGGCTGTATGCTTTGGGCCAAAAAGTGAAAAGTGAACCGTCACCTCAGTCTGCGGTCGCATAAACTCTGGAGCAGCTCTTCTTCAAGGATCTCTTGGAATTTGGCTACATTCACCTTCACCTAAATTCTGACCGGTCTCCCTTTCCCTGCTACTGAGAAGCACTCCAGATGCTCCCACTACCATGCTTCACTGGGATAGTATTAAGCAGGTGATGAGCAGTGCCTAGTTTTCACTAGATGTAGTCCTAATAGTTTTATTCAGTTCAATTTTAGTTTCATCAGGAAAGAAAATATTTTTCCTCATGTTCTCAGAGTTCTTCAAATACCTTTTAGCAAACTCCAAGCAGGAGTTAGCCACTCTACCATAAACGCCTGATTGATGGAGTGCTGCTGTGTTGGTTGTTCTTTCCAAAAGATTCCCTCATCTCAGCAGAGGACTTCTGAAGCTCTGTTAGAGTGATCATTGGCTTCATGGTCACGTTCCTGACCAAGGTGCTTCCTTCCTGGTTACTCAGTTACTTACTAACTCTAGGAAGGGTCCTGATGGTTTTAAATATCTTCCATTTCACTACTACTGAGGCCATTGTGATCTTGGAAACACCCAAAGCTTTAGAAATGGTTTTAAACCCCTGCACTGATTTATGTAGCTCACTACAATTTGATCGCAGAGACCTACAGAGAGTTTCTTATTTTTCATGGCTTGGTTTTTGTCCTGACATGCAGTGTCAATTGTGGGACTTATACACACAGGTGTGTCCCTTTCTAAACTACATCCAATCAATTCAGTTTGCTACAGATGGACTTCAATCAAGTTCTAGACCCATCTCAAGAATAATTAAACAGGATGACCCAGATCGTAATTTGGAGTGTCACAACAAAGGGTCTGAATACTTACATAAATCAGAGATTTCAGTTTTTGATTTTTAATGAATTTGCAAACCTTTCTGAAAACTTTTCTTCCCTTTGTCCTTTTAGCTTACTAAGTTTAGATTGGTGGACAAAAATGGCAAATTTATCCATATAAAATTACATCTACAACACAATAAAGTGTGCAGAAAGTGAAAGGGCCTGAATACTTTCTGAATGCACTGTAGATGAATGAAGTGTGAGGTACAGCAGCTGTATTTAGCTCTAGGCTTGGAAAAAGACCAAAAAGCTGTGAAAAGGTACCAAACCTCAACCTTGTAGGACTGAATGACTTTTGTTTGAAGGAGCCTGCAAATGCATGCAGTCCAAATAAAAAGTAGTTTTGACTGAAGTCCCTATATTTCTGTAAGAGTGTAAGTATACTAGCCACGTGGCATGAACTCCAGGATATCCATCAGTCTCTTTTTTCCATCTTCAGCGTTGCTGCCGCCATCATGAGAGAGAGAGAAAGGAAACAAACGCTAGGCTTCCTAATAGAAAACATTTAGAATCCAGTTTCTCATTGCTTGAACATTAAACTAATCAGCCACACACACAACACAAGTAACAAAACGGAAGGTGAACAATGCTCAAACAACAAGTGCTGGAGAGAGACTGAGGAGCTGTGAAATGTCAGGAGACTACAATGCGGTATATGCCTACACATTACTTCATTCACATGGATTCAGTGTAGAGCTGAAATCAAGTTTTGCCTTTTGAAACTTTTGGATTTTTTTAAGATTTTCAATATCCGTGTTTGATTGAATCCATGGATACGGAGGGCTGACTGTATTTTTTAGGAGATGTAGTTTAAAAGAATTAAGTATTAACTATTATAGAGTAGCTGTATTCTGGAATACATTTTTAGAAACATTCTGTGAGCTGAATCCTGAATGCTTACTTTGCAGTCTGAATAGGTAATGTTGGTACTTGTATTCTAGTACAACCCAATGCTGAGTGTACATGACTCTTCTGATGCTGTACCATTTATTCTTTTTTCTGACAGAAATTTTAAATGATCTTAAATACTTGACCCCCTGTACCTATTATGAAATATCTATAGATTACAGTCCAGCATAGTGTTATATTGCCATTATTCTTAGCTTTTGAGATAGTCACATTGTTAAAGTGTCTACACA
This sequence comes from Polypterus senegalus, assembly GCF_016835505.1. Classification (NCBI taxonomy): domain Eukaryota; kingdom Metazoa; phylum Chordata; class Cladistia; order Polypteriformes; family Polypteridae; genus Polypterus; species Polypterus senegalus. Next base: position 66,123,649 of record NC_053158.1, read on the forward strand.
GGCTGAGGTCTATGTCAGGTCAGTGCAGCTGATCCAGTGATGTAAATCTTAAACTACTTATATGGTACCATGTCTCATTACAATCTGGTATGATAATCGCACACTCCTTAGCTTGAGAGCTATTCTCAACCAATAAAACATAACCATTAGTCAGTACTTTGGACATTAGTGTTTTATATTGCTTAGAACACTTTTTTTCTGGTAAATATGTTTGTAGATTATTGCAATTAATTTCTTCTTATTAAAATATAATGTAGTTTTTGAGATTTTTTTTATTTTATCTATATAAAATTAATGTGATGTATTAACAAATTCAGTGCTGAAATATCAATAATAGCCTTACCTGTTTGAGTCTTGTAAAATGTTTAATTCCTTCCCTCAATTTTTGTTTTTTGTGAAAAATGTTACAACCTCAATATTTGTATATTGATCGCAGGCTATGGTGATGCAAACAAGAATATTGCAGGCGTTATGAGACTCTTATTTTGACACAGTGCTTGGTTTCATAACCGGAAGAGCTTCTTTTCTTGACTAACTGGTGATAGCTTCAGATAGCAGCAGCCATTTATCTCATCGTATTGGTGGTTGTTACTTGCTGCACTTTATTTTGCCATATTTTCTGGCAGTTTTTATTTTTTGTCTTTTATTTTATTACCACGTGTCGTGGTATTTTGTATATATATATATATATAATAGCAGTTTGCTATTTGATTTGTGTACATATTTGTTATTTTTTTTCTTGTTGTTTCTCTACTGTTTGCGGGAACTTCCCAAGTCTGATTTGTCACTGGAACAAGTCGGGACTTGTCGAAAGAGTCAAGATTTAAACAGTACAACTATTTATTTATTTATTGAACAGATACGCACTTGTTTGAATATAAATATGGATCAAGTAGAAGTCGCTGCCAAAGAAAATGAGAGCAAAGCCGCTTGGAAGCCCAAGGTATGGTTTAATTTTGTTTTATTTTCGTGTTCAAAGGCAGGAGGCGAGGCTCAATGTTGACGTCACATGACAACCTTCGCGTCAGTGAGGCTTTAGCAACTCTAGGAATGTTGTCAACTCCTTTAGTTAATGTTTTTTAAGTAGATATTCCATAATCCATTGTTATAGAAGTTACTTTATCAGTGGATTAAAAAAAAAAGTTAATTGAATCCAGTTATGCGTTCAATGTGGTTCATACCATATCTGTTTAGTTTAAACAGGACAGTTTCGCTGTTATCTGAGTACAAGTGTTTCTTTCATTATCTGTAAGACGCGAGTGTTTAACGTAAATTAGAAACTCTGAAATGATAGGGACTGAGGCACCCCGTCCACTGTTAGATCCTGCTTAATACCCAGTGTACCGAGATAGTCTTAATTTGTATGTGACGCTTACAAAGCTGGATTTAGCAGGTGTGCAACCCGGATGGAACCAGTAATTGAATGGTACAGTACAGAGAGTACAATTACATCCGCAGCTTTCAAGTTCTTGGAATTGCCATGACTGACAATCTGAAATGGTCAGAACGACTTCAAGCTCTCTTCAAGTAGGCTCGTCAGTCTTTACTTCCTCAAGTTTGAACAGAGATCAGATATAAATCGTGAAATCATTAAACCGACTTCATAAGATCTAGCTCAGCTCAGGACCACAAAGCACTGCACTACGGAGTACGCCGAGGCCGACCACAGAATATGTACAGCCTCATGGATATCGACATCTTCAGAACATATCTAGCACTGTGCCTTAGAACGAAAAACTGTGTTTATAGACGTCCGCCATCCTGCACAGGCTCATCCTCTTTCTTCTATTATGGAGAATAATACGGAAACCATTAGCGTCAGTTTAAATCCACAGAACACAAGGTTATTCAGCAATTGTATTAACCCGCAACTGTTTGGCCTAATTTAGAGTATGCTGTACTGTACTTCGACTGCTGTTGCTGTTATCATACTACTGAACGTGAGTGACGTTCAAGTTATCTCGTTGTACCGTGTAGGAAGTATCTGGATGAGATATTGGGGCATCTTAGCTGTAGCTGCTAGCTAAACAATCGAGCTTGATGGACTGAATTGTATCCGCATGTTTGTCAAATTTATAATGCTCAAAAATAGCAATTTAATTACTGTTTCATTTTGTACATTTTTATTTGCTGAAAAATGAAATTACATTAGTATTAATACTATATTAGTAATAAGTACATTGATTTAAGAAAATGTCTATAGAAGACTACTGAATAGATGTAGATTTTTTGTGTGAAGTATATGCAGTACATTTTCATATGTTGTTGTTGTTCTTCTTATTGTTCTAACCTCTTAGAACCCATGGGGAGCACCTCACAAAGAAACAGTCCCATGCTCATTGACAGACGTTATGAGTGAACAGCTGGCTAAGCATCTGCAGCTTGAAGATGAGTTGTCAGCCTTTCCAAGCACTGCAGTGTAAGTAAATGTTAAAGAGTAAACTGCTGATGTTTTGTGAATAAATTTCCAGTTCACAGTAAAAACAGTTTCTGAAGATTAATTAGTTGGATTTATGACGCTCACACAAAATTGTATAAAACATCAAGATCCAACCAATTATCCATGTATCTGTTCAGTTTCTGAATATATAGTTTCCTGCAGAGTTTGATTGTATGTTGAAAGTACAGTACCCAACCCGGAATAAAAAGCAGTTCTACTGCAGTGGTCACTTATACACCTACCCAAATGAAAACTAACCCAATGTGAGTCAATGATCCTAATACAGATACTTTTTTTAAATATGGAAGGAACCTTGAGAGAACCAATGTGTGCACAGGGATAATGTGCAAATTCTAAAAAGGCAGTAACTGGGCAAGGCTTCAAACCCATGTTCCTGGACATCTGAGGCAGCAGTGTTTATCCCAGCTATCCCAGACTCCAGCTTCCTGTGTAAAGCAGAGTGGTTGCTTTTATAACAGACCAGGGAGTACTTTCCAAGCTAGGATATTGTACGTAGGAAGCATATCCAGCTCAGGCAGAAGCCCCACAAAGTAGATGCAGCTAATCCCTACAGCACCCCATGACGGCATCCAACTATCCCAGCAAGGCTACTCCAAAGAACTACAGTTCTTAGCATGCCCTGCAGGTATGCCTATGGGTACCGTGGCCCAGAGATGCTGCTGTCTAGCATGTTGGACAGCATGTAGTCCTGACAACTTGTTTTCCCCTGTCCCCCTATTGTACTGATGTCTTGGCCAGGTGAGAGGCCTAAGTCCAACCCATCCAGGACACCAGCAGACCTACTTCCATATTGGCAATTCCTGTCAGTCTAATGGCTGAGGCAGGGAACATCCTGCATTTCTTTCTTCCTGCCTACTCACTACTTTAGCCTCCTAACCAGGTAAACAACTTGGACCCATCCCTGCAGAGATGCCAACTCATCACATCCATCCATCCACCCATCCAACTCATCACATCCATCCATCCACCCATCACAGTGGTTAGTGTTTATAACCTTAATTACTTTTTAATTAAGTGTTCTGACCACAATTTGAATCTCTAAAGTTTTAGCAAACATCATTTGAATGTGTCATTTTATTGATTAATTCTATATTAATGGTTGAATAATAATACATTGCCACTTTTGTAATGGGACACTGTCATATTTCAGAATTGTTTGTGTGTGTTGCAATAAGCCCACAAGCCAATCAAAAGCAATAATAGTATTTTACATACCCATGGGAGTCTGCTTTCAAGTAAATAAGTTTCCATGTTTCCTGTTCTCTTTCATTAATAAGATATGCAATTTGCTACGTGTATGCCAAGGTAAGCATCATTTCACAGCTGAGATAATCTGCTTTTGTCAAAGGTCTCATCTGTGTTAAGCTACATACAGTGAAAGGCTTGTTACCATTGGACAGCTGAGGTTCAGAGAATTCCACTTATGTATCTTTGAATATGATTGGTCACAAATGCTATACATCACAGCTGTGTGCAAAAAGCAAGCGATAAACTGGGTGTGCAATTGCTTATCTATTCGTACACAAGCTCCTGTGAGAGTGCATGGGGATGGTTGGGTTGATACACAATAAGATTTGAACATGTGTAGCAGGAAAATGTCTTCCATCTTTTTCTACTTTTTTTTTTCAATAAAAGAAAAAGTTGAAGTTTTGGAATAGTTACAGAATGCTAGTAATATGAAATACACAGGTAAAATTCCGTTAACAAAATTTTCATTACAGTGAAGTATTTTTATGGTTCCGACAGTTTCCCCATATGACATGAGTCTATGGAAATGTCGTTACTACGAAGTACATTCAGCAGTTACTTTCATTACAACAGTGCCCAAAAGACTTTGAAATGCCTGAATGAATCATTCCCGTACTGTGGGTTTTTTTTTTTTTTTTTCTGTTTTTGTTTTGGGTGGTTTTCAGTGATACCTTTTGCTTATTGCTCGTCAACATTTGACAAACATCCATTAGAATTGAAATTATTCTCACCCTCCTATAGAAACGGCAGACATGAAAAAACAATAACAGTTCATATTAAAAGATAAAAAAACCTACAGTTTTGCAGCTCTCGTTTGCGGCAAAAAGAAAAAGGACGTTACCAGTGAATTCTAAATTTCGCCATCGACACTGTCAACTTTTTCGAAAGACCAAGCAAACAAGAAGAAAATCTTGGGTTGCAAATGTATGCGAACTGCTGCATTTGAAGACGTCGAAAAAGCCGGTTTTATGTGGTTAAGTGATGCTCATTCAAGAAACATTCCTATTAATGCGCCACTCATTCAAGAAAATGTGAAGTTTTTAAACTCTCTTGGGACCTCCCACAACTGGACAACACGGCGAAGAGCGCCCCGAAGTGTGATCACCGCGTCTGTGGAAGACTGTTTATATGTTGCCGGGGCAACTGCAGGCTCGCAGCTCTGCTGCGTCTCTCTACCAAAGCAAACTCGATGGGTCTCTACCAAAGCAAACTCGATGGGTGATGCAAGATAACTTCGACTCTGCCTGACTGCTGTGTCTGTTTATTGGAGAGTGGCAGATCACGCTACAATAAATAACCCTGCTGTTCCTATTTCAAGCTGAATAAAATTGGTTTTGCTAAATTACTGAGACTAAGCCTAATGTGTTGGGGTGTGAGACAGGGACTTATAGCGCGACCCTGATCTTTTAGGATTCGCTTCTATGGCGCATCACTGCACCGCTGTGAGCCTGCCCCGACAACGGACAACTGTTTTGCATAGACATGGCAATCACACTTCGGGATGTACTTCAGCGTGACGTTCCTGTTAGCCCGGGGGGATCCCAAAAGAGTTGAGAAACCTCACAATATGAAGAAGAAAATGATTAAGCTTCTGGTTGATAACTGTGCTGTACACAACATGCTTTCACATTTAGATAATGTTCGCGTTGAATTCCTCCCTCCCAATTTCACAGCAGTTCTTCAGCCATTGGATTTGGGCATCATTCGCACCCTGAAAGTGTATTATCGCAAGGAAATGCAGAGAAAAATTCTCGTCAGCATAATTTGTAGACAGGAGAAGATTAAAATTAACATGAAACAAGCTATTGAAATGATTGCAAACACCTGAACACAAGTGAAAGAAAGCACCATATTGACAAATACAGAATCTCATTACAACAAAATATTTTTTAGGTCCCTGGCAGTTCATTGTAACAATTTTACCTGTAAATACCTTGAGTCAGATTTTGATCCCAGTTTTTACTCTGTTGAGAATGACGCGTTTTCTGAAGAACTCAATGATATGCTTGATTTGTAAGTGCTGCCTATAGGATAAATTTGAAGCATCACAGTGTGCAGTTTTATAGTTCAAGTGTTGAGTGCCATGGATTCCATTACCATACATGGATGCTGTCTGCTGCACATTCTCCCCATGTTAGTTTTCTTTGCAGTGCTCTTTAAATTTCCAACTTCCAAGAGTACTGGCAATGTTTTTTATCGTACCAGTAAGTATTGTTAGCTGTACCTGCTCCTTTGGAAGTTTCACGTGAGAACAACCCATTTGATCAATTGTCACTGTATCATGCTGCTCATGTTGCTGGGTCATGAGCACATGAAAGAGAGAAAAAATCTGTTTCATCTACTGACTTGCACGTGGTATAATGCCCTACACCACATATCATCCACAGAAGGGACTGATGGCGGTGTGCAGTTATTTTTGTTTCCTGTTTCAGAAGCCAGGAGATTTGTGAATTGTGGCAAAAATTCCAATCATTTGTACAAAATGTAAGGTTTCTCCGTGTCTTGTGGTAAACAGAAATTGTTTCAAAGACTGGCATGCTATTGAATATGACCTCTAAACTTGGTACAATGATAGCTGACATATTGAGGCACGAAAGGAAATTGATTCTATGGTTTTGCATCATAAAATGTTTTGGTTATATACTGTAAAATCCAGAATTTTGGAAAAAATGTGTTTTGTGTGCCAAGTTTGTTTTGTGTTTTATTTAGTTGGTATTACTGTAAACAAAGGTTTTAAATAATTGGAGTGATACTCGGTATTCTTCAGCAATTTTCAGCAACTTTATTACATAATTGGATTAATAGCTGTTAAGGTTTTTGAATGTAATTTAGGTGCAAGAATACAAAAAATGAAGTTAAGTAGAAATTAATAATGAATATTTTTTTTCTTTTTTTGTATGTGAAAATTAATTAGAATTTCTCAAAAAAGAAATGTAACTCTTACGCTTTTCGTGACTGTTCTTGTGTTGACTAAGGCATTCATATCCTGTGTTATCCTCTGAGAAGAGAAAATAATACATGCTATAAAAGTACATAAACTTGAAGGAATATTAACATGTTAGTACAAATTAGTGTTCATTTGATGCCCATGGAGTAGTATATGTTTAGCACACAGTCATCTTTAATCTATTAATCAATCTGTCTTACTAAATTTTGAATTCCAAAAAAAGAGAGATTTTCTTTCCATGTGACTGCCATATTTTATATCTACTAAGGTTGGTTGACACTGTACCTGTAGTATTTAGCACACAGACTTGGACAAACAATGCTAAATAGCATAAGGATGGAAGTAAATAGGGAAGAGATTTGTTTGGAGCCATTTGGAGATAGAGAAGACTACAATGTAGATGTGTAAATGTCTCAAAATGGCTAGTTACAGTCAGTAAAGACCATGATTATAGAAGGTGCCTTCGAAATTAATTCTTTAAGTGCGGCTCCTGTTCACAAGAGGACAGTAGTTAAGACCTACAGGGATCTGGTACTGCCCTGCGACTTACAAGTGGGTCATGCACCCATGAACTCCTTTGGATGTCTGGCTGTTTCAATGCAAATCAGGGTTTGTGTATGTAATCATATCAGGGATGTCAGATAACAGTCTGGTTCACAGAATTTATAGGTAATCCTTGGCATTAACAATAGTTTTGAGGATAGCCCAGTAATAAGTACAGTTTGAGGTTTAAGAGGACATCCCATTCCAGTAGGAAATGGAACTTGGCATTTGGAGGCCAGGTAGAAGGTGTGGAGGCCAAAAAAAACTGAGACAGTTTTCACTACCCAGTACATAAGGGAAAACATTACAAAGACAGGCTCTAGATAGCTGTAGGGAGTTCCTTGAGCATGTTTTTGATAATCTTGACCATTTAATTTGGAAATTATATTCTGGGCTAGAGGAACAGATTGTGCATCATGTTTTAAAATTTTTCAGTCTTTTAAAGGTTAACAGTCAATGCTGTTTATTGTGTATTTACGTGTGGACTTCATTGGTTTTGTTGCTACCATCTCAAAGTTTCTTAGAATTTTTTCACCTTGAGTAAAATTATGTGTTGTTTATATAAATGGATCAATACATCTAACTAACTGTTGTTAAAAAACAGGAATAATGAACCTCTTATCACTGGAGACAATATTGACACCTCTAGTGACCTGCTGCTGGCCCAGATGCTGCAGATGGAGTTTGATCGAGAGTTTGACTTGCAACTACGGCTTGAAGAGAAAAAATATAATGGAGACAGCAAAGGTATATTTTGCCATCCTTCCTTTCTGATTTTTGACATATATTCATGAATGTGACTTTTTAATTTTATTTATTTATTTATTTAGTCTCAATTTCATTTGAAAACTATCGAATGGCACACCCATATGATGACAGTGACAGCTCAGATGATGAAGTAGACTGGCAGGACACACGTCATGATCCATATGGACCTGGTAATATGCCAGTACTGATTTGTTAAAGTGTTTTTGTCTTAGACAGTAAATATATTATAGATTATATAAAAGGAAAATCATTATAACAGGTATTTTCGCTTTGCTTTAATGAGGTGGTTTTAGCATTAAACAGTCGAGGGTTTCCAGTTTGAGTAAATGGGACAGAATCAGATACAAAATAATATTTTTAGGCCACTAGAGAAGCCTTTAGGAAACCTTCTCCAGGTACACTTGTAGGTCAATGTGAAGAGGGACAGGGGAAAAAACTACCCTGTAAAGGGTTCTGGCTGTAATTATTACTAATGACGATAATAATCTTACCATTTAAAACTACAAAAAGGCAGATTGTAGAAGTAAAGTGCAAATACAGATCTATAAAATACTTCAGATTTGTGCAGGTAAAGTAAACAACTGTTATTTTTCAAACAAATGTCAGCATTTGCCTTTAAATAAGACATTTTAAAATAAGTTCAAATTATATTTAAACAGCCATGTTCAGTCAGACTGCCCTAGTAAATACCATGTATAGTCTGATCCAAATACATGTGCTCATTCTGGGAACAACAAAACTAGTCTCTTTTTTAATTATTGTTATTTTTTGATTATTGTAGTTATTCAATTATTGAGCTATATTTTTTAATGTATTCTCTTGCATAGATAAACCAAAAACCACGCCCAAGAAGGGTTTTACTGGAAAAGGCAAAAATATCACCACAAAGCATGATGAAGAAATATGTGGCAGAAGAAATACTGCACGTATGGAGAATGTAGGTAATTTTTAAGTTACTGGTCTCCGCCAAAGAAGTCCCAAACCTCTGTATTTGCCATGTCCAGATTCCAATAAAACCCGTTAAAGTAAAAGCTACATTTTGTGCAAAAAGCAGTTCTTCTGACTGAAGTACTGATTATTTATTTTTGAATAAGTTAGTATGTAATTGGATGTTGTCTAGGAAGCATATTAGGCGTGTGCTCAGGATTGCTCTGGTGTGGTTTTAAGTGTGTTAGTGTGTGTTCTTTTGGCAGAATTTTTTTTATTAAACCATTTAGTTAAAAATATATTTATTTCAATAAATTAACATCATGTGCCACACAAAAAACATCTCAAATTCTAAGTACTGAACAGTGGTGAAGGTTGTAGTTTATAGTTTGCTCCGTAACAGAAGTCACCTTTACACATTTTATTTATTTGGTCCTGCATAACATATGCTGGCAGCACATAATTGGTCCCACTTCCCAGGTCACTTAAAGTGGTCAATATTTTACTTTTGTAAATTCAAGATGTAGAAAATATGTCATCTGATAGTTTTTCTGATAATTTGACTGTTCTCTCTTTAGTTTTCTTGGTCACTTGATTATTCTCTGTCTCTCTCACTGTCCTGCTTTTTCTCTCTTTAAAATGTTTTTTTCTGGACTGTGGCTCACATTAGAGAGTGAGCAAACCTGCAACACAAGGCACATTTAAAGTACTTTTCTCAAAACTGAATTAAATGATCTTCTGATCTTCTCATTCAAAACATGTTTAATGATTGAGTCAAATTTAATTTCCATAAAATTATTTTAATTGTAGGATTTCTCTAATAGTAGCTAGTTTTCAGTGAATTCAAGAAATGTAATTATGAAGTCTATTGTAGTGGGTTTCATTCAGAGAGCAATTCATAATAAAATTTATTATCAGTGTATCATTTATGAGTCAAGTATGTTTTTCCATTTTTGTATCATTTTGCAGTTTGCTTCTGAATTTCTAGTCGGAGATGGAATTGGAATGGATCTAAAACTCTCCAATCAAGTTTTTAATTCTTTGAAACAACATTCCTATTCTGAGCAACGTCGCAGCGCCAAAATCCACGAAAAAAAGGAGCATTCAACTGCAGTATGTATTATTGTAAATCTTAAAATTTATGACTGTAATAATAAATTACAATATATTAGAAACATTTCCTTATTAACCTCAGGAAAGTATCATAAAACCATATAAGATAAACTTAAAATGACAACCAACACATTTTTTAAATGTAAAAGAGCTGAATAATTTTATCTTTGTGGTGGTAGTATTAGGAGGGATCGGGCATAATTTTACATGAAGGTTAATCCTGTAGTTCCATGCTTTATTCAGTGATCATCGGTTATAGGGGCATTAGTAATTAGTTGTTTATTTAAAAAAAACATAGTGTATGTTTAAGTTCATTAAGGCTTTTATAAATATAGTATAGTAATTTAAAAGTGCTTGTTCTGATCAATCTCATGGGTTGACAGAAACATTCACCAATAAGTCTTTACTATCTCTGAATTGGGCATTGCCCTATATTGCCTTGTATGTAATAGATTTTGGCAGGCAAAAAGACATTTGCATGTTAATTTTTTAAAATAACGTTACTTTCTGATACCTGCCATATCCAATTACAGCGTAGAGAGTGTTTGTCCTGGCAGCATTTAACACAAGAGAGGAAATATTCCAGGAAGAATAACTTAGATTTCAAATAGAATTTTAAAGTTGTTATTATTATGCCTAATTCCTCTCCGCTCTCACAGAAAAAAAGTTTAAAGTAAAAAGTTTAATTGGTTTTAAAGTCTGTATCATCAAAAACAACCAGTAAAAACAGAATCACTTTTATTTGTCAGCATTTAGTGTACTGGAACTTAACTCTGTAGCTTTGGAGTTGCATATAACATCAAATACAGATAACATAAATTACATAAGTTAAACAGTTGCAGAATAGTACAAATGAATGCGTGTGCATGTGCGTATAGTGTGTATGCACGTGCATCAAGTACATGTACTGTACATAGACACACACACACACTTTCATACAGTATATAAAAAAACACATGAACAAGTAATGAGCTAGGTAAGATGAGTGAATTACGATCATTTTATCACAGTTTATGGTACAAGGTGTACAGTATATGGTACAGCAACAGATGGAAGAACACAACGAGAAAGTACATATACTTCGGGGCACCTGTGCTTCTATAGAGACAGTCTGAGAGGTAGAAGCCAGTCTGAACATAAGGTTTCCTGTTTGTCAAACAACTGTCAATCCATTATTATGTACAGGACAGCGGTGTTAAATGCTGAACTGTAGTCTATTCTGGCATAAATTTATTTTCAGTTCAGATGCTGTAGCACAAAATGAAGTCCCATGTTTGTGGCATCATCCACAAATCTGTTTGTTGTATGTACAGGCTGAAATGTGTCAAAGTGAGGCCGAGTAACAAACTTGAGATGAGTTAGAAAAAGCCATGCAAATATATTCATTAGAACTAATGTGACTGCAATAGGCCTGTAATCATTAAGGCATCCTATTTTATTTATTTTGGGAACTGGAAAAATGACAAGATTTAACACAATCTGGAATAGTACACTGTACAGATGCCTAGTTAAAGATGCCGGTAAAGAGAGGATCAAGCTGGCTTTCACAGTGTTTGGTTGTTATAGGGGAGACTGAATACAGACAGGCAGAGCGTTTTCAGTTTTGTCTTGCGAATAACTTCCAGACATTGTTTTCCTTGATAAAAAAGGAAGAAGAAAGTGAGGCTATTGCAAAGAAGTGATTGGCATCAGAATCACTTCAGGATGGAGGAGCAAAGGGATTATAGACACTTGTCTGTTATTCAAATCTGGTCTAAAACTTAATTAGGTTTCTCAAGGTGGGATGCAGCTGAATGAGCACTGGGATATATCTTTTTAATGTATTTTCTCATACAGAGTAACTGTTGTTTGCTGAAAACTGAAGCTCCAGTTTACTTTTATGTTTGAATGTAGCATATCTTATTGTGTTGTTATGCAGAGTCTTAGCCTTCTTGTAGGCTTCCTTGTCTCAAGTTTTATGGGCTGTTTCTTTAGCTTAGTGTAGTTGCTTGGTGAACCACAGCATTCCATAGTTATAAATCACTATAGTTTTGCTGAGAATGCAAACCTCTTCAGACAAGCTAATGTAAGATGTAACAGTGTTCATCAGCTCATTAATATTTTCACAAGCATTTTTATAAACATCCCAGTCACTTCAATTTAGACATTCTTGTAATGTTTCAGCAGTACATGAATGTATAGATTTTATTACTGGTTTAGCTGGTTTCAGCATTTCCTTATAAGTGTGTAGCAACTGTAACATATCATGGTCAGAATTACCCAGCAAAACACAAGGTAAAGCCCGGTATACAATCCTGCATAGTACAGTAACCATGATTCAAAGTCTTCCCATCTCTGGTAGGGCATTTAACTAGTTGTTTGTATCTGGGAAGATCAATGGTAAAGTTTGAGTGGTTAAACTCTCCCATCACTATAATTGGAGAGTTCAGGTGATTGTTTGTCATTCTTGTAAAGTAATCTGCCAACCACTGTTGTCCTTTATTGCATTCGCCTCAGGTGGGATGTGAACTCTGATGAGAGTTACTGGGTGAATTGAATGACTTTCAGTTAATTGTGGATAATTCCAGGCTTGTCAGAGCAGTGATTTGACAATATGGAAATGTCATTGCACCAACTTTTATTAATGCAGAAACAGAAACCACCGCCTTTTGACTTGTTGCAAAGATCTGCATTTTTGTCTACTCTGTAAGTCAGTTCAAATGCAGAGTTGGGAACTTGTGTATTAAGCCACATTTCCACAATGCAATACATACTAAAGAAAGAAAGTTGTTTCTTCTTGTTGTGAGGAGAAGATGAAGTTTGTCAGTTTTTTTTCTTAGTGATCTGAAGTTAGATAAAAACAGACTGGGAAGAGGCATTTGAAATCTGTAGCTCCTGCAATGCACAGGAACCACATGTTTATCCCCCTCCTCTGGTTTAGGTGTGCATTACTTGGCTAAGAGTTCAAGTTTGCATTTGGAAAGTTCACCAGTATTTATTCTGTATGCAAGCGTCCTTGTTAGATTGAAGCTGAATGTAGTCCGATCCCAATAGTCAGAAGCTGATCTCAAGTGTAAGCAACACTCATTTTGTTACAAAAACACTAGACACATAGGCAGCAACCAGACAACCATGGCTGCCCTGTTTTGCACCATCTTGATCCTGGAAAAATTTTTTCCAGAAATTGTATTCTGAATTATGACTATTATACACAGCTTTGCCAAATTTAAGACTGTGGATTTAACTGAGATATTATTTATTTTAATCTTCATTTATTCCAGAAGTAATGTTGTCTTTAGCTCATTTCTCCTCCTAATAGCCAATTGTTTCATTTTACCAAATATTGCAAAAAGAAATGAATATATAGAATAAATACAAAAGAATAGAATATTTAACATAAAAAAACATACAGAACATCAAATCATGGCAAGCAATGTATGGTTTCTGATTATAGTTCAACAATTTAGTAAAAGAGTATTTGCCTGTTATTCAAATAAATTTATTCTTGCATGTTTACTGTCACATGAGCATTTTGTAAATGTAAAATTATAAATGAAAACTTTATAATTTAATATGGCGTGTAAAATAATATCTGCCTTTGCTGACATATTAAGTAATAATAATACAAATTAATTTATTTAAAAATTAAAATCAATTTACACATTTACTAGTAATGCTCAAGTAGAAGCGAACATTTATCTAGGAATTAATTTACATTTCTAGTGATATGAAAATGTAATCTTGTGTACTTTTAAAACAATTGGATTATATCTAAGTTTCATTGTTTATTCTGCTGTACACATTCATTGGCTTTTGTAACTGCTTCTTAAATAATAAACTTGTCTTAATTAACAGGAGCAAGCAGTTGATTCAAAAACTCGCTTACTAATGTATAAGATGGTGAATTCTGGGATATTGGAAGCAGTTAATGGCTGTATCAGCACAGGAAAAGAGTCTGTTGTATTTCATGCCAAAGGAGGAAGGTAAAATATAGTCTGAAATAAAGTTTAATTTTTTTTTATGTTTATCTTCAATTTATAACCATAGAAACAATGTCTTCTGTTGTACTTTATGTATGGATTATCTCTTAGAAATATTTATGACTCTCTATGAGTCCTTACAAAAGTGACTAAAATTGAAAGGTAGAAAAATTATTTTTATACTGCTCACACATTCCTTGTGCATTATGTGTTTTAAGGGAATAGGTTACTTTTACACTGTTGAATGTTTTTGATGGTTTGTCGAGTGTAACTTGCATTAGCAATGTGTACCCTCACTTGTGACAGCCACCATTAGGGTATTTGCCAGGTATTTCTGTTAATAAGTAGCTAACGCCCAAGCTTGATAAAGCTGAAACAGTGACTTTGGGGTTAGAACACCATGTAAATATAAGAATTAATGTATTAATTTATGCACATTGAAAAGCAATATTTATTAAAACAGCATGTCATTTGTACAGCTCCAGGCTTTTCAGAAGTTGTTCAAAAAAAATTTTTTTCATGCATCCGCTTTATTTTCTAATGTATCTGGTTAAGATGAATAATTACAGGGATCATATGTGAAAGAGAGTCGCAGGTTGTTAATGTGACCCAACTGTAAAACAGAATTTATTTTTATTGATCATCGACAAGTTTGAAATACTAGACTCCACACACATACTTAATGTTTTATTTGGTGCCAGGAATGTTGATTTTATTCCAGCACATCCCCCTTTCATAATGCCTAACTTGTTCAGTTGTGCAAATGAGGACTCCTCTTGTATACCATACTAAGATGGATATTTTATAATGGTTCTTAGCTCTTTTGGAATTTTTCACACTGCTTTGTATCTCATGTAAAGTACTTGGGGATTCCAGTGACTAATGAGGATGACTAAAAAAAACATGTTGACCTTGAATGAACAGCAAGAATTTACTTTCTTCCTATAAAAAGGTATAAGGTGGATTTGAAACAGTGCAAAACAATTGTAAAACCAAAAAACTGTTACACCCTGGAAAAAGAAAAAGAGACAATGAAAACAAAATGCAGTTAAGACAGTGTCATGATAGTTTTTTTTAGGGACTTAATTCTGTGTTCTTTCTTCAAGCATTGATGATAAAATTGTTCCAGAAGAATGTGCTCTTAAAGTGTTCAAGACAACTCTGAATGAGTTTAAAACCCGAGACAAGTACATCAAAGATGATTACCGATTTAAAGACCGATTCAGCAAGCTGAACCCAAGGAAAATCATTCGTATGTGGGCTGAAAAAGAAATGCATAACCTGGCCAGGTAAGACTCATTTCACCTGTGTCTGTGGTAGCAGGCTGCATCTGGTTAGGATGAGTAGTAAAATGTGTCGAGGCTGAAGAAACATCAGTCTGAAAAAGACAAAGAGGCCATAAAATGTTTTAACCCCAACAATTAATTCAATTTTGTGCATTTGGCTTTATGCAATACAAAAATAAACCTTATGATAATGTGTAGTACCTTATGAATGAATGAGGACAGTACAGTGAAAATCAGTGTTTTTACTGTGTACACAAACTATTCAGATTTGAAATAAGAAGATATATATGAAACAGTGTCTCATTTTGGTTCTGGACATATTCTTTACACATCATATGGGAAACAGAGTCCAAGATGGTTAATGGTGCCATCTGCAAAATAGAACATATTCAAGGAATATGGAAATTGCCCACACACTCACACAGGGTCTGTGATCTTCGTCAGGCATAGAACTACTGAATGCATTGTTAAAAACATATTTGTAAGGTATGTACTGGTGTTTCAACATGCTACTAATGTTTTTACTCACCAATTCCCCCTGCTTCAAGTAAGCATAAGCGTGGAACTTCTAGCTTTTAAGGTGTTTCCTGTTGCACTGATTTAGCACACACAGAAATCCGTGAATGTATTGAACAATTACCCTGTGTTGTACAGTACTTGCCTTTTTCATCTAACCTGGGGTGAGAAGTCCTAAACCAGCAAAAAGTCTATGGAATTTTTTGGATTCTTTGTTCAAATGTAGGTTAATTCAGAACCACAATGCATAAACTATGCCCAACAAAATCAGCAGTCTAGAAAATCTTGGTGGGGAAAAATACAAACGACAAATGTCTATAAAGGAATTTGTAACAACCAGGTTGGCAGAATTAAATAACTCCAAGTAATGATGGAAAAAATGCTAGAAGTGTTTATATATTTAAAAAAAAAGAAAAAAAAAAAAGTGACAGCTGTCATTGAAATCATTGTCTCCACAGTACAAGATTGATGATACGATAGCTCACTGATCAAAGAAAAGTCAGGAGATTTGTGTAAAAAGCCTCCCAGTACTGCCAGAAAGGTTATTCTCCATATTGCAAAAAGGTACAGGGATCACCCAGTTGAGGAAAAAATGTATGGCCAGAAGATAGATCCTTTATCCTTTTCAGGGGTCATGGGGATGGAAAGAAAACGCTAAGATACGTCTCTGTACAAAAATTATAACAAGATGTTAATGTTGCTAAAGGAGCAAACTGTTCTATGAATATACCTTGAGCATATTTCAGTAGTGCTGCTAGTGGGACATCCTCTAGAACAGATTCATTGGTTGTCTGTAGCAGAATGACTTTCATAGAACCCTCTGTTCTGCCTTTGTCAATTAAATGCCTATAAGACTGATTGGTCAGAGCTTTGTTGTGCAGCAAGATGATGACCCAAAGCAAATCACTGTTGCTAAGAAGATGCTAAAAGTGAAACTGCTATCAGAAATTACCTTAAAAACAATACTGACAAAGCTTAGCAAAATACTTCAAAAGAACTATTCCAAAATCTTGGTGGATTGCAGGCTTGATGACGTTATTATATTTAGTTTTAAATACTTAGCATTCTAGATTATATGATAATTAATTGGAAATATACTGGGTTTGAATCCTGTGGCCTTTTTTTTTTTTTCTTGGTCAGTATGGAGTTTGCATGCATATTTATCGGTGTCAGGGTACTGTGATTTCTGCCCCCATGCAAAATGAAGTGTAGCTTAAGTTAATTAATAATATTAACTGGCCTGGTTTCTGTGTATGTGAGTGGGGACAGTGGTGATGTGGTGCCCTGTCCCTAGGCTAGATCCTGCTTTGTACCCAAAGCTGTTTTATGTAGGCTCTAGCCTTCAGTAATTCTGAATTGGATTATGCAAGATTCAGGATGTTCATTTATGCTTTGAAATGAGTGGATAAACACAATAAATTTACTGATTTAAAGTGTCAGTGTATACAGTATATATTTAAGAAATGGTATAAGAACGATCCCTCAAAATGTATATTTTTTTATCCATTTTTCTGCCCATGTTGTTTGTAGTGATAGTGTAAGAAAGGTTTTAATGTGCTATTTTCATGGAAAACAGGAGCAAAAAATATAAAAAAATCCATGATCAAAATGTCAAGTTAACTGTGTCACATAATTCCACATATCCGGTGTCCAGTCATATACTCACAACGTCCAAACTCATATAATTTTGCTTAAACATTTTTACCACTTCTGCAAAATTGTCTTGCACACAAAAATGGAACATTCCCAAGTGAGAGCAAGCTTTTGAGATGAAGAGCTGGCAGCCCCATTCATTATTCATTTCATTTCATTATTCAGGAGTCTTGGCCAGTAGTAAATGGCTTATTCATTGGCTACTATGGTGCTTCATATCCACATTGCGGTGTGCACTCTGAGAGAATTGTTCATTTAGAAAGTAAAAGTTAAAGAAAAGCGAACAAAGATATTATCATTTGTAAAATATGCCTTATTTCATGTGAATATCCAAAATGTTTCAACAAGTTGAAAGATAGCTAACTAGCATAGTTTCACAGACTGCCTTTGAAATATGGTGGCATGGCTTAACAACCAACATTTGTGGGGAGAAGCAGGTCTTCAGTTGAAAAACTCATTCCCATTTGAACTTGCCATCTATAAGGGGATATTAGTGAATTTTTAGCATGTGAGTTAAATGACCTGAATATTCCCAGATTTCTTCAGTTGAAGTTTCGCCTTTACTTGCTGCTGTTCCATTCCCCATGAAACATAAGATAAATGATTTTTCTTGGCCATCACTAAAAACAGTACATGATAAGTAACCGATAAGAAAAAGAGAATTTTGGGTGAAATATTTTTTAAGCCCTTTGAACTTCTGTCCACAACAGGAAGAACATGTATACTTGTGGGCAGGCATTGTACAAGCAGTGTATCATCATCAAATTATTAAGTCAAAATATAGTGCAACTTACAGTAATAGGCAGTTGGACATTTTCAGTTCAAAAGAAGGTGATATTTTAATATTTGTTTTCATTTTGTCACATAATTAAAGCTGTTTAGTCAAACACTTGTATGTTAAGTTCTTGTTCTTTACATTTTTGTTGTTCCAAATCATGACTTTCCATCCATCCATCCATTTTCCAACCTGCTGAATCCGAACACAGGGTCATTGGGGTCTGCTGGAGCTAATCCCAGCCAACACAGGGCACAAGGCAGGAACCAATCCTGGGCAGGGTGCCAACCCACCGCAGGACACACACAAACACACCTACACACCAAGCACACACTAGAGCCAATTTAGAATCGCCAATCCACCTAACCAGCATGTCTTTGGACCGTGGGAGGAAACCAGAGCGCCCGGAGGAAACCCAAGCAGACACGGGGAGAACATGCAAACTCACGCTAACCCGGGTCTCCTAACTGTGAGGCAGCAGCGCTACCACTGCCCCACCGTGCCCCCCTCAAGTTAATTTTGTTTAAGAATAATTCTTGTTAATATGGAGTAAAGATATTTCATATTTATTTAGGTATAAAAATACTTGTTACAACAAGAACATATATGAAGACATTTTTGCACATTACATTTAGGTATTACAGTTATTACAAAATGGCACAGTGGTAACATTGGTCTCTTAGTAGCTCTCTGTGTGGGTTTATTTTGCGCAAATGTTTTTTTTCCCCACTTCCCAGAGATGTGCAGGATATGCTGTTTAGAGACCTCTAAATTACCTACAGTCACTGTAAAATGTGAAATGTAAATAAGAATGTGCAATTTTTCCTTGAAATTGACTGATTCTACATCCATAGCTATTTCCTATCTTATACCTAATTCCACAAAAATAGGATTCAGTCTCACACCTGTATTCAGAAAATGATAATACAATTATTTTTGTTTTATACTGTACACCCCTAATTAGAAATGATTGCTGGATTGTAGTTCATACACATTATTAATATTCAGAATGTACTGATACAAGAAACTTTCTTTATAGAATGCAAAGTGCTGGAATTCCATGCCCTGAAGTAATTATCCTTAAGAAGCATATCCTTGTCCTGTCCTTCATTGGAGAAAACCAAGTACCAGCCCCGAAACTCAAAGAAATAAATCTGAACAGTGAGGATATGAAAGGGGCCTATTACCAGGTGCTAAATGTAAGTGTGTAAATTGGATTGCCCTGAACAGCACAACTTTTACATAGTTTGTCATACATTACTGACTGCTTTTTATCTTTGAAGCAGTAAAAAAATATGTTGGGCTCAAATACCATTGTAAGTTTAACCTTTTATCCTTTTGATTTAAAGAATTATCAGAAATAATTAATTTTGTGGATGTTTTATTACAGATGATGAAGCAGTTATATAATGAGTGTAACCTTGTTCATGCTGACCTAAGTGAATACAACATGCTTTGGCATGATGGAAAGGCAAGCTTTTCTTAGTTTTATTTAGGAATTTTCTCACTTATTTTATTGTAGCCAATTTTGGCGGCTCAATCTTAATTGCAGAAACGTATTTTTTATAGGTTTGGTTCATAGATGTGAGTCAATCAGTGGAGCCAACACATCCTCATGGGCTTGAATTTCTCTTCAGAGACTGCAGAAATGTCTCTACGGTATGAACTGTTTTGTGTGTGTGTGTGTGCCTTGCTTAATTTTTAGACATCGATAAAAATAGTATGCTTGCAAAACAGCATATACACATTAAAAGGAAAAATAAGAGCGGAAAGGTTTAAATTTACTACTGTATCTATAGAAATGATGGGCAAAATTGTACCTAAATATTAAAATGGAAGAGCTGATTATTCTTAGAATATGTGTTTGGTAAAGTGATTTTGTGTAAAACTGACTAATACAACACAATTTTGACATTTTCAAACATCTTATATACCAGAAATGCATGCCATCTGCTGATATTTTTATCAAGCACTTCTGTTTTCCCCTCATGCCAGTCTTTACAGATTTTAATGTTGGTTGATTGCATGGTGTAATCAAAAAAGCAAAAGGTAATCCCCGATAAAATCAATTAAGTATTATATTTCTGCATTATTGCATTGTTGGAATCTATCCCATGTCATTTTAAACATGTTGTAATTATTCTTTTGGAAGAGGAAAACTGCATTTTTAGAATGTTAGAAAATTGGTTGGACTAATCTTTGTTTCTCAGGGTTGAATGTATTGTATAGACAAATAAGAAAGGGAAATTGAGATAAATATAATACCCAAGACTTTCCTTTAGCCATAAAGTAACAAAATAGCTTTGGTGTTCCTGATTAATTTATTTTTCTCCCCCTCCCCATGACAGTTTTTCCAGAAGGCTGGTGTTGCAGAAGCAATGAATGCATTTGATCTGTTCAATGCAGTGTCTGGTTTAGATGTTCAAGCATCAAATGAAGCTGAATTTGTTGCAGCGGTGAGTAATTCCTATGAGTAACATTTACAAGTGTATGTAAGTAATACAGTATGTAAAGTGTTAATCGATAAACAGTTGTTTCATTTAAAATTATATAATATTATTTTGAAAGCCATTTAATGCAAAATAAGATAGTTATGATCTAAAAAGATTATTGTTCAGCACAGAATTATCACATTCAATTAAATGTTGAAAGGTTTTGCTTTTTTGGTCATATCTTGAAATTTCATTCAAATTATTTTTTTGTATACATTTCCTTGTCTTCCCTTGTCTTCTGCTGCATTCAATTCATGTCATAGTGTCAAAATACAACTTTGCACCTTAAACCAACAAGGTTAAAATATTCTTAGGCTATTAACTTGTTAGGGTCACCATGAAACTGCAGTGGAGAAGGCATTAATAAATAGACTGTTCTTATTTTTCCACTTGGAATAATCTGATTTATATCATAATATGTGTTTTTTTGTGTCAAACATCAATTTAATAAGTTGTGTTTACTACTACAACAGTTTGTGTTTTCATATATTTTCAGTTACTCATCTACATAATAAATAGCTGGTTAACACATGAAATACTGATTGAAACAAACTTATTTTCTGTTTTCTCCTGCTTTAATGTAACTCTTGTTATAAGTTTATATTGATGCTGAAAGTGAGAATGTACAATGATGAGAATGTCGCAGGCAGAACCATAGCCATCAACATATTGGGGTTTTTGTCATATCCTTGGTGTCATAACATCAGACATCAGCATTTGACAGAATCTGGGTCATCTTTCTTGATTTTCTGTCTTTCAGTAGGACTGTTATACTGACATAATAGTGTTCTCAATTTGGGAGCTTATATACAGCTATATGATTTAAATACAGGGTTTGAAAGGAATATGTGCCTAATTAGTTAATATTGATTCATTTCAGTAATTAAATTTTAAAATATTTCACAGTTATTGTGTAGCAGTAGTTACTCCCACTTTCCTCCCGTATCCCAGCACATCCCAGATTGTTTTTTTTTTTTGCCTTGTGGGATTAAGTAGGTATGAGAATGTTATGTTATAAGATAATGAAAACATGTCAGTCAATGACTCTATAAGCAACTTAATTTGGCAACAACTGTGTAATTGACCATTGTCAATTTCAGAGTCATTTGGTATTGCTGGTAAACTGGAAAAGAAAAGGAGTGCAGATGCTGGGACAGAAATGAAATAATAAAATAGCTTGCACATTGGAGCATGTTCCTTTTTTATGTAGTAACCTGTAACCTTTCAATAGTGGTTTGGAGTGTTGTCTATTTACTGGAATCCTCTTTAATAAAACCCCTGTGTGCGTCCAGGTGTCCGTGTGTGTGTGTCTTCTGGTGAAGTGCGTATGCGCGGGCCGCACCGCACATTGTACCGTGCTCGGCACGTGGACGCACACACACTGGAAGCTGGGCGTGCAGTGAATGGCCTTGCCACGGCCGCGCATGATAAGATATAAAGGACACCATTGCTGGGGAGAGTGCTGATTGGGTAGTCGCGCAGCACATAAAATCCGTTGTTGGGGAGGCGCCCCACAAAATAATCAGTTGCACGCCCCCACAGATTAAAATACTTGCTGGGGAACTGCACAGTACTTACTGGGGAGACGCCACAGGCACGATTATAAGCAGCACGCCACACATTACATCAGTTGCTGGGGACACTCTGCTGATTGCCCACTGTTGTGACAGAAAATTAAAGTCATATTACGGACATCAAAGCCAGTATTACTGTCAGAGAAAATTACAGGTATTTAATTGAAATACAAACCAGTATTACTGCGAGAGAAAATTAAAGACATATTAAAGGATGCATATTACAGCCACATACAAGCCAGTATTACTGTAGGAGAAAATATTACGGACGTATCTACTAACAACATGCCACCCAAAAAAAGGACACGACAAGTAGGACAAAAGACACAGACAATCAAATCCTATATAAGCAACATCTCCTGGAAGAACGGTCAGCTCAACAAGTAAACATCAACAAAAGAAACGCTGAAAGACAAAGACAAATACGAGCAAATAGATCAATTGAAGAAAAAGAAAATGACTGTCAGAAAAACGCTAAAAGAGAGAGACTCAGAAGAGCAAACCTTAGAAAAGGTTGGCATTTACTTGCCAGAACCAGTATTCAGCCATGGTCAGTTATATGTTGCATTATCAAGAGTTAGAAGTTTTCCAGACGAGCAAATAGATCGATTGAAGAAAAAGAAAATGACTTTCAGAAAAACGCTAAAAGAGAAAGACTCAGAAGAGCAAACCTTAGGTCAAGGTCCCTTGCCATTTAATATAGACTGTTCCTTCTAATGTTTATG
This sequence comes from Polypterus senegalus, assembly GCF_016835505.1. Lineage (NCBI taxonomy): Eukaryota > Metazoa > Chordata > Cladistia > Polypteriformes > Polypteridae > Polypterus > Polypterus senegalus. The sequence continues at coordinate 66,146,636 of NC_053158.1, forward strand.
CACTACTGTTCTAGCGCCCGTTATTGTAACGGGCTTAATGTCTAGTTTACATATATACTGTATGTGCAGAGTGATATTTACTGATGTAGTATGTTAAGAGAGTTCCTTTATTTTTAGCTAATTTTGTGGATTTTGTTTTTACTCTCCGCAGTTTAGTATATGTTCATTTTTGTATGGTGTGCATATTTTGATTGGGTTTAGTTTAATGTTCTTTTGTGATTTCTTCATCAGTTGTTTATAACAGGCTGCACATTGTTTCAGTAGTTAAATCTGCTGCCTCAAGGCTTGAGGACCTGGAGTTATTTCTGCTTCTGGTCAATGCGTGTATGGAGTTTGCTCATTCTTCCTATGACAACAGTCTTTTGGTTAATAGAGTCCCAACAGCTTATCCACAATGTCAAATAGAATTATTACTATTACAAATAATTTGATATCTTTGTTAAAATGGATTTATATACATTTCTTGATATTTGCTTGTAGTGTATTTATTGGATGAAAAGCTTTTAATTTTTTTTTGCTTATATTTATAGATTGAAGCCCTGGAAAAGATTAATGAAGATCATGTACAAAAGCGCGGCAAAAAGGCTTCATTTGATCAGAGTGATGATGGGGGTCCACCAATAATAAATGATGAATAGTGTTTTCATATATTTTTAACTGAGATCAAAAATTATTTGTCAGAAATGGTCAGAAGACACGAAGGTTAATTTTCTCTAAACATTCAGTTACCATGAAGAATGTTGATCAGTTTGTACTACAGAGGAGAATGTACTGTATGCAAAGGAATATAATTTTTCAAATGATGTCATCAGTATTTAGGTTTAAATCAGCTGCCAGATTTATTGTTAGTCTGTTTGAAAAATAATTCAGAGGTTATTCCAATTGGGCAATAAGAAATGTATGCTTGTTAGCTTCCAGCAGTGGTATATAAATGTAAATTCTGTAGTAAAATATGCCAGCAATTAAATAAGTTTAACAGAAGAGTAAAACCTGAAATTTTCTACTAAAAATATTTTTTGAATTTGTGATTTTCATTCATGGGCTTTCTGCATCCTTTGTAAGACTTGCAATCAACCTGATGTATTTTGGTGGGGGAAATTATTGAATTATATCTGCACATTGATTTATTTGGTCAAAAGTCTATTTTATTAAGACCTAAGAAGAACCCACAGAAGCTGTTCAGTCTGGTAGCGTTCATAGTTTCTGCTAAAAATGTTAAATTAGACTCCATACATGCATGCCCAAATGACATACGATTTTAAAAATGTACTTTTCTTTGCTTGATTTAATATTTTTGTTTTGTGGGTGGTTAATGACTTGATTTTTAAATCAGGCCTTTTGATTGTTAGTGAATACTACAAGAGCACTGTCTGACAGAACTGAAAAAGATTGTAGTTTTGCTTGTGAACTATGAAAGTGTGATGCAGAAAATAAAAAGGACAAAAAATGTGTTGTTTTTTTTTTTTTTATAAAACATCAGTGAAAAAGTCATGTTTCCTTTATATGGGATTGACAAAACAATGATGTAAATGAAACTGTAGGCTTTTAGTTGGGCAAAATAGAAACTGCTCAAAAAATTAAAGAAACACTTTGAAAACATATCAGATCTCAATGGGGAAAAAAAATCATGCTGGATATCTATACTGATGTGGACTGGGTAATGTGTTAGGAACGGAAGGATGCCACATCATTTGATGGAAATGAAAATTGTCAACGTGTACAGATGGCTGAATTCAAAGACACCCCAAAAATCAAAGTGAAAAAATGATGCAGCAGGCTAGTCAATTTTGCCGAAATTTAATTGCAGCAACTCAGAATCGCACTCAGTAGTTTGTATGGCCCCCACATGCTTGTATGCATGCCTGACAACATCAGGACATGCTCATAATGAGATGATGGATGATGTCCTGGGGGATCTCCTCCCAGATCTGGACCAGGGCATCACTGAGCTCCTGGACAGTCTGAAGTGCAACCTGGTGGTGTCGGATGGATCAAACCATAATGTCCCAGAGGTGCACCTATTGGATTTCGGTCAGGCGAGCGTGGGGGGCCAGTCAATGGTATCAATTCTGCCTGCATACTCTCGCCACATGAGGCCAGGCACTGTCGTGCATCAGGAGGAACCCAGGACCCCCTGCACCAGCATAGTGTCTGACAATGGGTCCAAGGATTTCACCCTGATACCTAATGGCAGTCAAGGTGCCCGTTGTCTGGCCTGTAGAGATCTGTGCTTCCCTCTATGGATGTGCCTTCCCAGAGCATCAATGAACCACCACCAAACCAGTCATGCTGAACGATGTTACGGGCAGCATAACATTCTCCAATGGCTTCTCCAGACCCTTTCATATCTGTCACATGTGCTCAGGGTGAATCTGCTCTCATCTGTGAAAAGCACAGGGCTCCAATGGTGGACCTGCCAATTCTGGTATTGTATGGCAAATGCAAATCAAGCTCCATGGTGTCAGACACTGAGCAAGAGGGTACACTCGAGGATGTGGGGCCCTCAGGCAACCTTGTTAAAGTCTGTTGTTTTTATCAGAGACATTCACACCAGTGGCCTGCTGGAGGTCATTTTGTAGGGCTCTGGCAGTGCTCATTCTGTTTCTCCTTGCCCAAAGGTGGAGATACTGGTCTTGCTGGTGGGTAAAGACCTTCTATGGCCCTGTCCAGCTCTCCTAGAGTATCTGTCTCCTGGAATCTCCTCTGTGCCATTAAGATTGTGCTGGGATACACAGCAAACCTGGCAATGGCACGTATTGATATGCAATCCTGGAGAGGGTTGGACTACCTGTGCAACCTCTGAAAGGCTTCTATGGCCCTGTCCAGCTCTCCTAGAGTATCTGTCTCCTGGAATCTCCTCTGTGCCATTAAGATTGTGCTGGGATACACAGCAAACCTGGCAATGGCACGTATTGATATGCAATCCTGGAGAGGGTTGGACTACCTGTGCAACCTCTGAAAGGTCCAGGTTTCGCCTCATGCTACCAGTAGTGACACTGACCGTAGCCAAATGCAAAACTAGTGAAAAAACAAGTCAAAAAAGGTGAGGAGGGAAAAATGTCAGTGGCCTCCCTCCACCTGTTAAACTATTCCTGTTTTTGGGGTTGCCTCATTGTTGCCTCTCTAGTGCACCAAAGCAGTTGAAACTGATTAACAACCCCCTTCTGCTACTTAAATGACCAGATCAATATCCTAGAAGTTTCATTGACTTGATGCTATACTCTTATTAAAAAGTGTTCCGTTAATTTTTTTTGAGCAGGGTATGTAATCCCCACATGCAAATAGATTTGCATTGCAAGAGACCTATTTAAAAATTGAGAAAGTAACAACCATTGTACCACTGTAATTTACAGTTGTGCTAGAAAGTTTGTGAACCCTTTAGAATTTTTTATATTTCTGTAAAAATATGACCTAAAACATCATCAGATTTTCACTCAACTCCTAAAAGTAAATAAAGAGAAACCAGTTAAACAAATGAGACAAAAATATTATACTTGGTCATTTATTTATTAAGGAAAATGATCGATTATTACATACTAGCCAACCTGCGGCGTACCATACGCCGCATAATCAGGCCGGTTTTTTAATGATTTTTAAGCACGGAGAAAATTAACTTTTGAAAAATCAGTAATGTAATAAATCAGCAAGAAAAGCAACATTGTAACAATGCACGGAACGAACCAACACACACTCGTCCGTGACTGAAAACTGGTGGACCGCTATCGCACCCTGCCTGCTCATGTGCCCACCTCTAACTCGGCACTTGAGTCGTTGTCGTCCTTGCACAGTCCACATGCACCTGTGACTCAAGTAGACTTTTTATTGCTCTGTGTGGTTTTGGCTGCTTTTCTATATTATAATCCACTAAGACACCCGACCACGGTAGCAGCGCGAATTGCTGTATGTAGCGTGTGAAAAAGTTTGCTATGGTGCACGCGGTTGTGCATCGTAACCGAAAACTCGGTTTTTAAAGACTGCTTACTTCATTCTGTTTTAACCTCAGTTGTAAAGGATTGTTTTAAGGATCCCATGGGATATCCCTCGCAAACCGTCTTACACGCTGCATATGGCGATTCACCTCCGCGAGAAACATGCCTCTATGAACAGTCAACGTGGCTCAGAATTGCATGTGGCCTCTACGACAGACGAATATAAATGACGCCGTTTTTTCTGTGTCGTCGCGTCCGAGTTGGTGGGCCTGGCTCTGCGAGTTGTCGTCGTGTCCAATGGTCTTGGAGTTGGTGGGCATGGCTCCTTCCTTCGTGCGCCATAGGTGTCTTACTTGTTGGCGGCTTAGTGAATCCACGCCCCTTCCGGCGTGCTTCCATGGATGTCTTGCCCTTCCATGGGTGTCTTGCCTTAGTGAATTATATATATAGATTTGTGAGTGGCAAAAGTATGTGAACCTCTACGATTAGAAGTTAGTTTGAAGGTGAAATTAGAGTCGGGTGTTTTCAATCAATGGGATGACAATCAGGTGTGAATGGGCACCCTGTGTTATTTAAAGAACAGGGATCTATCAAAGCCTGCTCTTCACAACACAAGTTTGTGGAAGTGTATCATGGCATGAACAAAGGAGATTTCTGAGGAACTCACAAAAAGAGTTGTTGATGCTCATCAGGCTGGAAAAGGTTTCAAAACCATCTCTAAAGAGTTTGGACTCCGCCAATCCACAGTCAGACAGATTGTGTACAAATGGAGGAAATTCAAGACCATTGTTACCCTCCCCAGGAGTAGTCGACCAACAAAGATCACTCCAAGAGCAAGGCGTGTAATAGTCGGCGAGGTCACAAAGGACCCCAGGGTAACTTCTAAGCAACTGAAGGCCTCTCTCACATTGGCTAATGTTCATGTTCATGAGTCCACCATCAGGAGAACACTGAACAACAATGGTGTGCATGGCAGGGTTGCAAGGAGAAAGCCACTGCTCTCCAAAAAAAACATTGCTGCTCGTCTGCAGTTTGCTAAAGATCACGTGGACAAACCAGAAGGCTATTGGAAGAATGTTTTGTGGACGGATGAGACCAAAATAGAAATTTTTGGTTTAAATGAAAAGCGTTATGTTTGGAGAAAGGAAAACACTGCATTCCAGCATAAGGACCTTATCCCATCTGTGAAACATGGCGGTGGTAGTATCATGGTTTGGGCCTGTTTTGCTGCATCTGGGCCAGGACGGCTTGCCTTCATTAATGGAACAATTAATTCTGAATTATATCAGAAAATTCTAAAAGAGAATGTCAGGACATCTGTCCATGAACTGAATCTCAAGAGAAGGTGGGTCATGCAGCAAGACAACGACCCTAAGCACACAAGTCTTTCTACCAAAGAATGGTTAAAGAAGAATAAAGTTAATGTTTTGGAATGGCCAAGTCAAAGTCCTGACTTTAATCTAATCAAAATGTTGTGGAAGGGCCTGAAACGAGCAGTTAATGTGAGGAAACCCACCAACATCCCAGAGTTGAAGCTGTTCTGTACAGAGGTATGGGCTAAAATTCCTCCAAGCCGGTGTGCAGGAATGATCAAAAGTTACTGGAAACGTTTAGTTGAAATTATTGCTGCAAAGGGGGGTCACACCAAATACTGAAAGCAAAGGTTCACATACTTTTGCCACTCACAAATCAAGTATAATATTTTTGTCTCATTTGTTTAACTGGTTTCTCTTTATCTACTTTTAGGACTTGAGTGAAAATCTGATGATGTTTTAGGTCATATTTATGCAGAAATATAGAAAATTCTAAAGGGTTCACAAACTTTCAAGCACAACTATACCATAATCTCTCATCAATATTAATAAATGCTAAAATTTACAAGATGAAGTGGAATTACCACATAAAGCTTAAGAGGTGTAAAAATGGAGAGAATATATTGTTATTTAATAAGAATGGATCACAGTGAGTATACTGCAGAATAACTGAGCATATAAAAGGCAACACAGTATTTCATGTCCAATTCAGGTTCAGTTTCAGCAGAGTCTCTAATTCACCAGACAGTGTGGTTTTCAAGGGGATGCTCACCCTTCTTGAAAATGAACTCATTAGTAATGTTTACAGTCCTTGAGTTAACTCTATCTTTTTTTTTAAATGTCAGTGGTTAAAAAGTCCTTCTCCTTTTCAGTAGTCTGGTATCCTCTAATTACTCTTTTGGACCTCCTGAAAGCCTCACAGTCAGAATTGTGTGGGTGTCCCTGAAGATTTAAAAATGTCACTGTTCTAAATCTCAGTAATCATTGCAGCATCAGCAGCATTTCTTTCTGTAGCCCATTTTCATTCAAGCAATGTAGTTCAAATGGACAATATGTCAAAGAAGAAGTTACAAAGAAAAACAAATGAAAATTAAACAAGAAAAATAGTGCTGCATTCCATGCTGTAGCCGCTGTAACATCCAAACCTTCAAGATAAATCTACCTTTGTACCTAGTGACATTTTTTTCAACCTTATTTTTCTACAATTTTATATTTACTTATAAAAAAAAATCAACCTGAACAATAAAAATATTTCAAATGAAGAAACTTCATCTGAAGATTTCACTGCACTTGAAGCTGACATAAACATGATTATAGTGAGTCAGTTGATAGCTTTAGCTGTCATGAACTTGAGTACGTATGTACAAACCCCAAGTCCAAAAAGTTAAGATATTTTCTAAAATGCAGTAAAAGAAAAATTCTGTGATTTGTTCATTCAGTTAAAAATTGTAACTGTCAAAAGTACAAAGAAAAGATTTTCAATGTTTTCACTGACCAATTTATTTGTATTTTGTAAATATAAACAACTTTACAATTTGATGCCTGCAGCACACTCAAAGTTGGAACAGAGGCGTGTTTACCACTGCATTATATAATTAAGCTATTTAATTCTTTGGGAACTGAGGATACTCATTTTTGCAGATTGCAAGTGGAATTTTTTCCCATTCTTGTTGGATACAAGACTTCAGCTGCTTAACAAGCCATGATTGCCTTTGTTTGATTCTCCTCTTCATTATGCACCTTACATTTTCCATAGGTGACAGATTTTGACTGCTGGCCAGCGTATGCAGAATGAAGCTTGGCATTGTCCTGTTGAAATAACCACAGACCTCCAGGGAAAAGGTGCTTCCTTGGTGGCAGCATATGTCTCTCTAACATCCCAATATACTGTAGGCCTCCGCATCAATGATAAATTCACACTTACAGTATGCAAGTCACTCATGTTGTGGGCAATGATGCACCCCAATACCATCACAGATGCTGTCCTTTGCACCTTTCACTGATAACCGCCTGGATGGTCTTTTTCATCTTTGGCACTGATCACTGAAACGTGGACTCCTCTGACAACAATACATGTCCACACTGTCTTTTGGTCCATCTGAGATGAACTTTGTAGCATTTCTGCATAGAATTCAACAGTGATTTCCAGCTCTGACCTTTACACACCGTGATTCCCTGAATGTTTTTACAATATTAGTACTGTAGATGGTGAAAGAACTTTCCAATCCTGCATCAGTTTTTAAACTGATTGACCATTCTCTCACAAGGTTTGGCACAAAGTAGTGAGCCATGACCTGTCCTTGTTTGCAAACGCTGAGCCTTTGGTGGATGCCTCTTTTATATTTATGATACCCTCACCTATTATTAATTAACCTGTTTATTGTGGAATTTTGCAAAACAGTGTTAATTTAATATTCTATAAACTTCGTCTTATTTTGCATCTGCTGCAACTTTTTACTTTCTCATATACGATTTTGATGAATCTTGATATTTTAGACCTCTCTAACTTTCTTATATACAAAGTATAGGGAAAGTATTGGAAACCTACAAAAAATCCATTTCGAGATTATGATGAATCTCGATGTTTTAGACCTCTCTGAGTCCGCAAATACAATTTATGAAATTATGTGTGTGTGTGTGTGTGTGTATGTAAACATGATAACTTGAATATGCTTTCACTTAAGTCAACCAAATTTTGCATACAAGTATTAGGTACAAAACGTAGACTTCTATCAACTTTTGGGCTACTTCTGTTAAACAGAAGTGGTACTTTACGTTTTATTCATGCAGCTGCAGAGTCCGATTTATTCAACTTTACTTTTATAAAAATTGTTCAATATACTGTATTGTTAATTTGATTTGTTGTTGATGGTTCTTTAATGTATATAATAAAAAATATAATCACTGTCTTGCAGTTTACTCCTCAAATATTCATCCCCATATCTGAGAAAGTCTAGGGGAGACCACCTCCAATTTTTTTTTTCATAAAATTTTTAATTTATGTTCACAAAATTAATGAAGTTGGTCATTGAAAATAACTGAAATATTTTCTTTGTACATTTGTCAGTTAAATAAAAGTTCAAGTGAATTAACAAATTATAGATTTTTGTTTTTATTGCATTTAAAAAAATATCTATTTCTGGAAATGGGGTTTGTATCACTAAAAATCAGAAGTAAAAGGTGGCATGGCATATCCTTATGATGCAATTTCTATTATAAGTGATGGAATTACACTGTATAGAGTTGAGTATACTGTATATTACTTAGTACTAGAGTAAGAATTCAGTGTTCATTCCACATTGATGGCGTTAATTGATTATTCCTGATTACCACGGGGTATTTAATATCTAGTTTTATGTGTTAAAGTTACAGTTTAGCTCCATTAAATCTTATATGTCATGTATATCCTCAAATCCAAGTTCTAACCACCCAGGTTTTTCTGACTCAAGAATGTCAATTTGTTCCTCTAGATTTTTTGTTACAAGTGAATTTGACCACCTTATTAGTTACATTTTTAGTAAGATCATTTATATAAATTTAAAATTAGAAAAAGCCCCAGACCTCATTCCTGAGGAACCAAGTACCCCACCAACCCCGCCAGCACCATAAGTGGATTTTTTTTTCTCTCAATGCCTTCAAATGGTACGCAGGGTACAACTAATAATAAAAGTCATAATTTAAAGCAGTTGTTCACTGAGGTTATTCATGATTTGAAGACTCCAAACCTAGTTCTCCAAAGGTGGCCTCTGTAGACCCAACAAATCTCAGGTTTTTTTAATTTTAAAGACATAGTTCAGCTATTTGAATCAATTGACCAATGTCAGAATCACTGTAGACTTAATGTCTTGGGTATATTTTAAAATCAATTTCATTTAATGGTTGATTGGAAATCTATCTATCTATCTATTCCATTCCACAGAACGTTACAATAGAAATAAATATAAACATAGATTTAATTGTGTTTTTAAATGTATATTTTGTGTAATTAAAATCCTGAAGACGTTACCCGCGGCGATTAAATGAAGAACACGATTTCCATAACTCTCCGACTGGAGAGCCGTAAACACAAACTGCTACTCCCTTAAAGAGAAGAGCCATATGTCACGTGATGCAGGTTGCTCGCGTTAAGGCTGTAGTCATGTGATGAGATTGAAAACAGGAAGCAGGAGCGCGGCGAATCAGAACTCGGGGTGGGAAGAGGAACTTGAGTCGCCGGCAGTTGTTCAGTTTTCTTTAAAAGCATAAATTTGGCTGTAAATAATGGAAGATGAGTACTATTTGGAACTCTGTGATAATCCTGTACAGTTTGAGAATGCGTCCAGTGTGAACAACGTATTTTTTGATGAGGCCAATAAGCAGGTATGGTGTTTACTGCCTGTGGGATGAGAGCAGAAAATTCTTTTCAAATTGAGTTTACAGTACTTTACCAAAGAAAATTAAATGAACAAGAATTAAGTTACGGAAGGTGAAACTGTGGTCCAGTGGTAAGCATACTGGTGTCCCAGACATGGACATCTCTATCACGTTTGTCTTGCCCAACTCAAAGCCTTGCATGTTATGTTGATTTAAAATGTTGAATTCGTGTACTTTGCAAGTGAACGTTTTGTTTGTTCATGCTTTGTTTACTACGGTGTAGTGATAGGCGCAGGCTAATCTTGAAACTGATCCACATCCCGAATCCGCTTATTCAAAGGTAATATTGTTGGTTGGGTATCCTTCAGTCAAATGTTGGTAACAGTTTTTCATTGCAACCATTTTCTTACAGATAGAGTAATGTAACATGTCACTTGTGGTAACTGCATATCTTGCAATCTGCAGCAAGGGTTTAGTTTATTTTCCCGATATCAAAGAAATATTTTATGCATTAAAGTTGATTATTACACTTTAATATACATTTTTTCTATTTAATATTTTGAATCAATAGAATGTTTACGTTTATTCTACACGCTTTGGAAGGAACAGATGTAAGCGTGTTCACCTCGTGACTGTGACCGTACCCTGTGTAGAGAATGCGACCAGGATAGGTCAATATCGAACTGGGTTGGATTATGGTGACCGTGATAAACTTTTTTTGATCTCTAGAACACACCAAAGTGCCTTAAAAAACATAGTCATTAGTCATGTATACTAGTAGTTAGCTGTTGGCCGTATAAAACTAACTGTGCAACGAGAATGGTGGTGGCAGTTGTGCCTGTTGTTAAAGAATTTTGAGATTCCAAGAAGAAGAACCCATTCGGAGAACCAGTAGAGATTATGTGTCAAGCTGTCACAGTGCCCCTGTCAATGCTTTCCAGCATCTGATGAGATTTGCCACTCTGTGGATTGCTGAGCAAAGTCTAAAGCTTAATGAGTTGAAGTCTTGCAAAGTTGGGAATTAATATGTCCATAATGACAGCGGCCACTGACGGCAGAAGCAGCTTTATTGATCTGTCGCCATAGGGTAATATTCTGAAATGGTACATTGCCAGGTTTAGTGAATGTATTGGTGTGAGGAGACTCTGCCCCTGATAAGTGAAAAATGTAACCATGTGATTAACTCAAGAAGATGGTCTTGTCCAAGGAAGTTTTATTCAGATTTTCTGCTAGTGGCTATTAATATTTAAAAGAAAGCAAAAAACAAACACTATTATGCGTTAATGTGATGACCTGAGCTATATGCAGCTGGCCCAGATATCCTTATGGAGATGCTACCACTGACTCTTGATGATGCTTTAACTTAAATAATTGTTGTAAGTCATCGGTTGTGTGTTCAAATCCTGTATTGACACTGTGTGACAATGAGCTAATCACTTTACTTACCTGTGCTGTAATGGGGAAAAATGAATGAAATGTCCCCAATTGTATTTCAAATGTTGTAAATTTCCTTGAGTAAAGGCAGTAACTAAATAAGTAAATGTAAGTCTTCAAACCGCAGAGTGATACTCTTTTAATGCTGCTATTGTGTTAATTGATTTTAGGTCTTTGCGGTGAGATCTGGAGGTGCAACAGGTGTGGTTGTGAAAGGCCCAGATGACAAAAATACAGTTGCTTTTAGGTAATTAACAAAATGTATTCAATGGAAAGTGATTTGTTTTTGTTTTTCTGCATACTTAATGTAGATTTTTTTGTCATCTTATAATTCCTTGTTTGCATTTCCAAGTTATACATTCTTAAACATTTACTAACACTGTTACATGAATCTAACATGCTTAAAGGCTAAACATCTCTTCTAAAAACTAACCCTATCAATTGCTTTACCATCTCCTTTCTATCCCTTTCCCGCACATCCATTTTTACCTCTTCACAGCCAGGTTTGCAATTGTAACTGAATTGTATTCACAGCAAATAGTATATTTTTGATAGACTTTTCCCTTCTCTTTTTTATCTCCTTTATCATTATGAGCCTTATTTAATTTTATGATACATTCAGAAAGTCAAACACAAATGTATTTTTTTTTCTCTAATAGTAGCGCCACTACTTCCATATACAACACTGAAGAACATATAATTTTTAAAGGGCACATTAATTTCTGTCATTGCCCATTTTCATAACCCTAGTGCCATATATTCTTCCATTATCAGTAAAGAGCTTCCCAGGACTTGTTGTATAACTAAGCCAAACATGGGATTTAAATGAGTTTATGAGCTTGTGAAATATTGATTCTGTAGGTTGTTGTGGGAAGAAGAGAAGGCAAGTTTTTGAGAGAGAAATGAACTTTGTGGTGACACTTCTCATGTGGTAGACCAATAGGAATAGCAGGTTTTATTTGTTTTGTTCTTTTTACTTTGAGTATCTATTCCTTTATTTTTTTTTCTGTATTAGAGACAGTTGTAGGCTATGTATAAATATAGGGCCTGTAACAAAAGACAAAGGGGGGTGAAAAATGTTTGGGGCACCTAGAAAGCTAACCCCATATATTCAAATAAAATGCAAGGTATAGCACATTGAAAAAGAAACGCTGTGACAACACAAGTCTCCAAGATAGACTCACTAAGATGGTGTCGCTTTCAGAGATACAGGTTCTTGGCAGGAAGAGGTGGGTCCAAGCAAGCGAAAACCAGAAGTGACATCAGATGTGTCATAGTTGTCATTCTTCCGGTCTGCAGAGAAAGGTATAGAAAAGGCATTAGTTGACAGTACCCTTTGTCTTTCTGGAGGAAGATTACAATTATTCAAGCCCTTAAACTGTCCCCTATATTCACGTGTGTGACAGGGCCTTTCGTATTTCTTCAGAAATACGACATCAAGGGACAAGTTATTGCCAGTTATTTTTGGCTTTTAGTAATTAAATTATGAAAGGGTTTTGAAACTTTTACACTTTTACCTTTTCACTTTCTTTGATGTTCTGGAATATTCTGATCTCAGTTATGCTAAAAAAAGGTCAATCTATTTTATTTGATCTGTGTGATCCTCTAATTCATCCAGCCCAACAGATTGTTTCAAATCTATTTTGACAAGCCGATTAGCTTTTGAGCAATTGCACTTACTTCCTGAAAGGAAAATGAAGCAGTAATGTGTGTTTTTTATTTAAATTGTTTAAAATAAAACCCATGCAAGCTCAGTACAATGACTGCTTAATATACAACGGTCTACTTGATGAAAGATGGGTTATCATCGTTATGGAAACGATATATATTATTTTGCTTCTGTCCACATTTAAACAATTTAATGGGCATGTATATTTAAAATTGGGCAGAACTCATTGGTTAAGTGTACTGTGCATCATATTTGCTTTATATAATATTCTGCAAAAAAATACAGTTTCCAGTTTAATTATTTTTGAATACAGTTTAAGGCCCTTGATTAATTCAAATCAGTTATTCATCTTAATTGTGAAAATTGCATGAGAAAATAACTGACTGACGTTTCAATTAAATTTTCAGAATGGATGACAAAGGAGAGGTGAAGTGCATCAAATTCTCTTTTGGAAACAAGATTTTGGCGGTGCAGAGAACGTCCAAGTCTGTGGTAAGGGACAATGTAAAGATTTGGCTAATAGTAACCAAATAATTTAGAGGAACAGATTTCTGTTTTTGGTTGTAAAGTTTTACTGCATTTAATTGGAATTTGGTCATTTACTTTTAACATGGAAGTGTTTTGCTTTTTATGCTTTTCCCAACAGACTTTATTTTCAGGGAATTATTTTATATAATTATTTTATATATGCTTAATTTAGTTAATATAACAAAAAATACAAACAAGTGCAGCTTGTTACTGCATCATATGAATATGCCATACATGAATATGCACAGTCTCTTAAAGGTACTTTTATACAAATTGTATAGTTAATGAATGTTGCTGAAATCCAAGAGTAAGCATAATGTGTTAACAGTCACTTTGAGCATGAAATTGTGTATTCTTTGTAGAGCAAAAATTAGAATTTCAGGTTTATCACTGAACAGAAAAGGTTTGTTAAAGAATTACAATGATGCACATATTTTTACAGAATTTCATTGAAAGTAATTGCATATTTTATTTATGTTTACTTCTTCTGGTGAGGGTTGAGGAGAGAGCATGTAAAAGCAGGGCTGACAAAACTTCCTATTTCTTAATGAGAGTCTGTTAACTCTTTCTGTACAATTGTCAGGTGCATCTGGCTTTTTTTATGTACCTGTTTCAAGTATTGATAACTATATCTTAATCAAGGTTGTGTTGTATAATATGTTTGTTAGCATTCCTTTTTGTTTTATAGGAACAGAAATTAATGCTACTTTAGATGGCTTTCTGGTTTCAATTGTTTTGTCATAAGAACACGATATCTTCTAAAAGAGTATGAAGAACATGTGTAACATCCCACCCGCCAGGAACCAATTTTGTGTTGCACTTGCCATTAAAATCTTGGAGGTTTTACTATTTATCACAACTAGTGGTCAGATAACTAGTAAAAAAGTCTATTGACATTCCCACAAAAACTGAGAGACAGCAGTATCTTTAAATGTTACTCATGGAAAAACCATTATTAATGTGGAAACATTTTGATTCTATAATTTCTTTTATTATACAGAAAAGAGTAATCTAGGGATGCTCTGATCACGTTTTTTAAGGCCTATACCAATCACCGATTTCATGTTACTTGATTGTCCATTTCCAATTTTTTTTTTTTTTATCTTTTTACACTAACCTCCTGCATAACCAGACAAATATAAGTTTATGTCTTATATTAAAGTGTATTTTTTAAATGAAACTATAGACCACAGGTGTTAACTGTCCATTTTTTATTAATAAAATGAAATTCTGTAAGCTTATTGTTCAGCGACCATAAAATACTAAAATAAATAAAATTTCTGTAAAATGCATACTTTAATAAAATTTGTAGATAAATATTTATCCATAATACATATGACATAAAAGAAAATAAAACACTTCTCATAATTACAAGCTGTCATATTGTTTAATTTCATCTGTAATGTACCTATCTGAAACAAGGCTTAATTAAAAACAGTAGCTTTTAACATTTCTCGAACAACAAAAAATATATGTACATTTATATTCTAATACAGTCAGTTAATTGATATTGGCAATTAAATTCTGCTTAAATGTAAAGATACATGCACTTAAATTTTAATCATGTTAAATCATTAATTGCATTGCAGCTTTTTGCTGTTAAAATATACATTTACTATATTTATACAGGTGGGTTTCTTTTTCTTCATTGTATAAACTAGACATTCACAATTCTTGAGGTGTAATTATAAAATATGGATTATCATTTTAATTATGCATTTTTCTTACCAAAACCTATGCTGTATGACACACAGTAACAAATAATAATAGAGTACAAATCTTTAAAAAATGGCCATTGATTTCTAAGCAGTAATTTCAAAGTCATTGTTTCTTTTCTTTTTCCAACTAAAAGTGTAAACTGCTGCATTTTAAACAAACCCGCTGTCCAAACTCAAACGGTGTCCGTCTTAATTTAAAGGACCAAATAAAGGTCTGAATTCCTTAAAATAACTTTTCTTGTCATTTGTCTAGCTGCACAGGATGATCTCAGATTACTTTTTTATTTTCTTACTCCACTTTCTTTAACATAAAGTCTAATATACCAATTGCCTCTCGTTTACTGATAATACAGGCTTCCACTTGCTGCTCTTTGTTGACATTGCAGGAAGTTTGCTCCAAAAAAAAAAGATGCTCGCTGGCTGAACTGCCGTCATGCCTTGCTTAAAGGAGCACTACAACTAAATTACCATAAAGCTTAGAAAAGTAGGGGCTGAAAATATCATTATTTATGATGTGTTTATACCGATCACTAATGGTCTTTTTTTTTTTTTTTGGAAAATTGGCAGATTTTGATTGACGGCCAGTCAATCAGAGCATCCCTAGAGTAAAAAAACATTTACTAAATGTACTTGATTTAAGTATTGGTTAATTCACAATTTTTTCCAAAAATACTTGATTCAGTGCAGAATGTTTTGCTGATTTAATATAATAAACAACTCTATGCAGTTAATCACATGAATATATAATAAAGTTTAAATATACAGTAATTTGTACCTTTTTCTTAAATGTGAGTTCATATTGCTTGACAGAAGAGTGTTAGTAAAAGTTTTGAATTACTGTTTCAATATAATTGCAAGGCACTATGTTGTTACATGCCCTTGTATTGAGAATAATTTTAATGATATCTGAAAAATGTATGCTTTATTAAATTAATAAATACCAGTTGAGATAAATGCAAATTAGCAGATAAACAGAACATTAAATTGTAAATTGCAGATAGCAGCACACTTCCTGAAAAAACATGTCCTTTTATGTACTAAATTGTCTACAAATGCACTGAGCTGTCAGCTCCCTTAAGAGTGCCATGTCTCAAGGGCAGCACATGTGTTGTCCCTGTCCTGTAAAAAATGCTTCCCTCTTTCTAGGGTCTTATGGGGTTCTACCCCTTCCCTGTGCCAGCCTTTCCTGTATGTCATTCTTCTGCCAACATTATTTACAATATTTAATCATTAATTTGAGTGGCAATATTTCCTTTTTTAACATGCTGTTATTATTATTATTTTAATTTTAGGACTTCATTAACTTCATTCCAGATTTGCCACACTTGGAATATTCTCAAGAATGCAAGGTAACTTGATGAGTACCGATAATTTTTACTGAGTTAGTGATTATACCTTAATGAATGTATATTTATATTTCTAATTTCTTATTTATTTACAGACCAAGAATGCCAATCTGCTAGGATTCTGTTGGACAAACTGGAATGAAATTGTCTTTATTACAGACCAAGGAATTGAGTTCTATCAGGTATGGAATAATTTTTAATTTTAGTGAGTTTATATTGGAGAGGCTGGGTGAGGCAGTGCTATATGTTTTCTACAATTAATAGAGTAAATATTTTGTTTCTGTAACGTTCATTTCAAATTGACTAGTAAGTATTATACTGTACTTTTTTTCTGGATTGTCTTATTCTGGCTTTATTACAGTCAAGTGAAGGTCTGCAGAAGTAAGAGATGCTTTATAGGTTTATGTAGCATTAAGGAATAAACATTATTTTAAATCAACTACAGATCTTCAAAATGTGAATGTCCTTTTACATTATTATGACACAATTAAGAAAAAAGTGTTTACACTACTTTGTGAAGCAAAAAACAAACCAGGCAAAACAGTGGAGCAGAATGTGTGATCCATTACTAACTTAACAAAGTCAATCCTACACAAATTTGCTTTTGCTGTTGAAATGTTATGCACTTTAGTTCTCTTTTACCATGTGTAAATCTCCAATTTTACTTTATTTTTTTTCTGCTAAAATGTCAGTCTTTGTATTATTTTTGTAGAATTGCACACTGCAAAAAAAAAAAAAAAAAACAGTAAAATTAATGTTTTTATAAAAAGTAGAATTTTATAGATTTAGGAGCATAATATATATTTTTTTCTGCTTTTGTGAGATAATAATATCCTAGTCACAGATATTGTTACAGTTTAAATGTGATTCAGGGCTTCATGTCAAGTAATTGAATAATGAATACATTATTAATATTTCAACATTTTCATAAACTACACTGTCCATGTCCATAGCCAATGTCCATAAACAACACTACATTTTGCAATATATATGTATATATTGTCATGCCTGGATATTATTTTGAAATGTTAAATGAATTGGATTGAAGTTTGGTTGAATTGCCTGTACATATCAAGATTGATCTAATTGGATTTCGAATGCCCAAACCATTCTAAATTGTTCTAATTATCTCATCAATTGGAAAGCCCTCATCTTCTCTGGCATTTAGCAATACTGTTAGATAAATGCACAACATTCAAAAATATGTTTTAGTTAAGTTAATGCTTATTTACTATAGGATATCATTATACACTCCTTCTGAGATCTTAATGCTGTATTTGATTACCCTCTGCTTAATATTGTGTAGTGTGTAACTTCATTTATGTATGCTGGCTAGATACTGATGAGCCCAATAAAAACAACATCATGTTGAACATTATCAGCATTTTGGGGCTACTGTATTTCAGATTATCTTCTTACTTGAAGAAAACTTTAGCTTTGGAAAAACTATCTGCACTAAGATTTGTTATTTTCAGTTTAGTAAACAGTATCTTCTTTTTTTCAGTGTGTTTTATTTTCTTTGCAAAATAAAAAAAAAAAAACATGTCTCTGCTAGGTAAATTTTAATCTTTACTTAAGGTGCTTGATCTATTGAAATCCAGGACTAAATTAGGGTGACTATTTTCACAAGTATGATCTGTCCATAACTATATGGTAATCCATCATTTTAACCTAAATTGGAATAAATGTGTTTAATTGCTTGATGAACTTCAATGTTTTTGTAAAAGAAAACATGTTAATTATGGTTTATTACAAGTTGGATCATTTTCATTATGCCACTGATGAGTTTTTCCCTAGACTGTTTCCTTGCCGTAATTTTGCTTTTTGCTCAAGTGCAATATGCTACAGCAAAACCTCTGTTAGAACCATCATTACTTTGCAATTCATTACAAATAATTCTATTTAATTTATACAGTAACTAATACAGAAGTCTGCATCTTAGAATGCAGTTAAAAGTATTGAAAATGCTTTCAGTGTAATCTGAGTCTCATGGCTGTAATAGAAACAAGTTCGTAGTTCAAATAGTGTTATTACCTTTCACAAATAAGCATCACATTGTAAAAGATCATCCTAACAACTTTCACCCTTTATCCACTCTTTTTTTTATTCAGCATTGAGGATAAAAAGAGTTCTTTAAAAATATTGTATGAAATTTCTGAGAACTTTTGGAGAAAATGTTAGGTATTGCTATTTTTAAAACCAACAGTTCATATCTTGCTTTCAACAGTGGTTCAAATACTTCTTTAATTTTAATTTTTTTTTTTTGACTAAATATGAGGTATATGGTCATTTATAATTTTGGTGGAAGAATGTATATTTCATCAAAAAGACAAGGTTAATGGACTCATATGTCTATTTGTAGTGTAATATCGTAATACAACTTGTAGACAATAAAAATCTGCTCCTGTTTGACAACTTTCTAAAAAAACATTTTCATTGCAGGTTTTGGCAGAGAAACGCAGTTTAAAACTTTTGAAGAGTCAGAGTATTAATGTGAACTGGTACATGTACTGTCCCGAGACATCAGTTATTTTATTGTCAATTACAGCTGCAGGAAATGTGCTGCAGCCTTTTCTTTTTAGGGTAAGTGAATGACATTTCACATATGCATGTATTTGGGATATAAAACAAAGTACCCTAATTTGCAAGGGTGTCTTTATTTATTGTGGATTTGTAATTTCAGAAAAGATGTAGAATTGGTTCAGTAGACATAATTTAAACTTGGAGTTGTATTTGATGTGTGATCTAGTGTTGTTTTTTTTTATATATATAAAGAGAGGGATTTATTTGCTTATTTTAAGTGATCTGCAGATCTTCAAAGAAAACATACCAGATAGTTTGAAAGGACTTCCTAAGTTGTTTTGTCCACAAAGCAGATAGTCTTGTTTTCTATTAGAATCTTTTATATGCATACACAAATGCACAATATTTACATGTGTATTTTGCCTTTTTTTTTTTAATTGCGTACAACGTTTTGTTTGATCACGCAATGTTGTTTTCCTCATCTTATAGATATGAATAATGGTCTCTGAAAAGCAGGATTTATATACTAGAATGCTAAGAGGTGTAATTTCAGTGCTGAATTTGCCTGATTGTACTCAATCACACTTCAAGTTATTTTAAAATCCTATTATCTGAAACTGTGTATAAAGTTTTAGGAATTTGAATTTTTGAGTTGCATGATAAAATAAAAATATCCTGCAAACAAGTGACTTTGACACACATGATTGAAAATTGCAATGTGTAAATAAGTCAACCTCAAATCAAGTTTGGTGGAAGGACAAATTTAACAAGGGAGTACTTTACAAATAAAGCCCACATTATAGTTTCATTGAAAACACATCTGTGTTAGAGTACACAAGTAACATATTGCAACAAACTTAACTTAATACTCTAAAATGCAGTGCAACAGGATTGCAGTGTAACAAGCTGAGTGGAGGATGTAGTGATCAAATGTGTCAGATGGCATTGGTTGTTTTGTCTTTTCATTTGCTTTTCATCATTTTTTTAAGCCAATTTTTCATTTTATTTCCACTGTTACAAATAAGTTCTTAACTGGCATAACCAGTACCAACCATTTTCCAGTGTCACATTTTTGAGTTGACTTCTCTGGCCATAATTTTCATTTTGTTTGGTGAAACTTGATCGCAGGCATTATGATGCTGAAGAGATTATTGTAGGGAGTATCTCTTGCTGGGTTCACAGTAATACCATATATTATTAAAATGCATGCATATTTTTCATTAGTCTTCCACAATATATGTTTGTATAATATATCACTTAATTTGTTTTAATGTACTGTATCCTAAAAAATTGTTTATGCCACTGTCTGATAATACAACTTAACAGCTCTGCATCCCTGGCAATTGTAACTCTGAATCAAACCATTCAAGATATCGGGGGAAGTCTTGGTTATAGTTCAAGACAAAAGTGTCATCTTTTACTGATTCTGTTTGTTTGATTCAACAGAATGGAGCAATGTCAAGAATGGCAAAGTTTGAAATAGAACTACCAGCTGTCCCTAAGCCAGCAAAATCCAGTCTTTCAGAAAGAGATATTGCTGTTGCCACCATGTGAGTGTTATGGGTGGGAATGTTTCTGAAGCTTCCCAATATTGTTTTTAGTTTGTGACTTACAATATTCATCATGAGATAGAAATCATCTAAGTATACAGAATCAAAGAGTGTTTTGATAAAGCTTGTCATAGCCATTTGTAATATTCCCAAGGACTGAAAAGGATTTACTGACATCCTACAGTAAAATGCCAGAGAATCATGAAACAGTTTACTTTGTTGCCATCTGCTTTTCAGATTTAATAACAGTTGACTGTAACGTTTTGCAATTTAATACAGGCTAAGCTTGTGTGGCGAATGGCATGCTAAACGAACATTCATGGCATTTAGGATCATGACATGCTAAAGTGAAAGGAACTTAAGAAAAGTAAATACAAAGATAAAAAGTAAAAGAAAAATGTAATTGTTTTTTGAATTTGTAAGGATATCACAGTATTCAAAATTTGAAACATCTTCAGTGGCTTCCTATGGTAATGCACCCTAAATTATTAATATAAAGAGTTTAATGCTGATTTTGCCAAGTGATTTAAAATGCCATTGATTGAGCTAAGAAATATAGAAAATAAAGGTTATCTAAATATAGACTCTTTTAAAACATATACATTACTGCACAAAACTAAGATTGGTATGTTTCTCATTTTTTCAGAAGAGCCAAATTTTGTTGACTGTGTACTGTTTATAAAATGCAATTTTAATCATTCCATTTGGATAATCTGTGGTTAAGATTATTATGGCTTTGCCTAATAATTTTTTTATATATTTGTTTTTCAGTTATGGCCAGCTTTATGTTATGTACTTGAAACATCATTCCAGAGCTTCCAACCATGCAGGTGCAGAAGTGGTACTTTACCATCTGCCCAGGTAATTTCAGCTGTACTTCAGTTTAATGTCCTGACCATGCAATTTAAATAATTTTAAATTTAAATTAAGTTTTAATAGTTATACGTTATTTTATAGGGAAGGCAGCTGCAAGAAAATGCATGTCTTAAAACTGAATACTACTGGAAAGTTTGCTTTGAACGTTGTTGATAATTTGGTAGTTGTCCACCACCAGAGCTCACAGGTAAGATGACTGGCTTCCCATGATTAAAGATACTCTTTTAAATATGAAAATATGTTCAACTGATATTGTTATAGCAACAAATAAAGTATATAAATATATTTAAAGTGAAATGTATGTATTGTATTTTGAATTTACTAGAAGTTGGTAGGCTGTAAGGCAGTTATTTTAAGTTTAATTTTAAAGATATGATACGGAGTAATGGGGGATGTTCAGAATCTGTTTTTTTCATATCTGCCTTCTCTCTGTTATAGGAAATCAAATTTATATTTCATTTCTGGTTATATTTACTTATGTAGAAAATATTACCTTAATTTAAAATTTTAAACCAGTTTACGCTGGCAGTTTTTTAGTTCAGTGGGTTTTTTTTAACATGGTTTTTATGCTAACAAGATACAGTAGATACATTTCCTTTTTAAAACAGAATTTAAGAGCTTAATACTGTTAATGTCAGCGAATTTTGATGATGATCAAGCTGATTTTTGTTAGTTTGCAGCGGCATGACCTATTCAACCGATTAGTTTTTGCAGTAACAAAATGTTCAACCTGAGAACATGCTGACTGTTATCTTAAACTGGTTCCACGTTTCTTTTTAGGCTACAACAGTAGAGTTACGTATACACTGTGTGCACAATTATTAGGCAAGTGAGTATTTTGACCATATCATCATTTTTATGCGTATATTCCAACTCCAAGCTGTATTAACTTGAATGCTTATTGGATTTAAGCACGTCAGGTGATGTGTATTTGTGTAATGAGGGAGGGTGTGGCCTAAGGAGATCAACACCCTATATCAAGGTGTGCAGAATTATTAGGCAGCTAGTTTTCCTCGGGCAAAATGGGCCAAAAAAGAGATTTAACTGACTCTGAAATGTCAAAAATTGTAAAAAGTCTTTCAGAGGGATGCAGCACTTTTGGAATTGCTAAGATATTGGTGTGTGATCACAGAATCATCAAACATTTTGTTGCAAATAGTCAACAGGGTCGCAAGAAACGTGTTGAGAACAAAAGATGCAAATTAGCTGCCAAAGATTTGAGAAGAATCAAATGTGAAGCTACCAGGAACCCATTATCCTCCAGTACTTTCATATTCCAGAGCTGCAACCTACCTGGAGTGCCCAGAAGTACAAGGTGTTCAGTGCTCAAAGACATGGCCAAGGTAAGGAGGGCTGAAACCCAACCACCACTGAACAAGAAACATAAGTTGAAACGTCAAAACTGGGCCAAGAAATATCTGAAGACAGATTTTTTTCAAAGGTTTTATGGACCGATGAGATGAGAGTGACTCTTGATGGACCAGATGGATGGACCTGTGGATCAGTAATGGGCACAGAGCTCCACTCCAACGTGGAGGTGGGGTACTGGTATGAGCTGGTATTTTTAAAGATGAGCTAGTTGGACCTTTTGCATTGAAGATGAACTCAAAATCAACTCCCAAACCTACTGCCAGTTTTTCGAAGACACTTTCTTCAAACAGTGATACAGGAAAAAGACCATGATTTTTATGCAGGCCAATGCTCCATCACTTGCATCGAAGTTCTCCACTGCGTGGCCAGCCAGTAAAGGCCTTAAAGATGAAGGAATAATGACATGGCCCCTTCCTCATCTGACCTAAACCCTATCGAGAACTTGTGGGCACTTCTTAAGCGCTAGATTTACGGGGGAGAAAAACAATACACCTCTCTGAAGAATGTCTGGGAGGCTGTAGTCACTGCTCCACAAAAAGCTGATCGTCAACAGATCAAGAAACTGACAGACTCCATAAATGGAAAGGCTTATGACTGTTATTGGAAAGAAGGGTGGCTATATTGGTCATTGATTGATTGATTGATATTTTTGAAATGTCAGAGATGTTTATTTGTAAATTTTGAGGTGTTTGTTTATTATTCTCACTATAACAGATGAAAATAAACAAGTGAGATGGGAAAATTTTCATTTTTCCTTTAGTTGCATAATAAATCTGCACACTAATAGTTGCCTAATAATTGTGCGCACATATGTATTCCCCTGATGATGTTCACACTCACATTTCCGTTGTGAAACATTCAGGTTTCAGGTTTATTAACATTTTGGATTGACTGATAGCACTGTGTTTGTTCCATATTAAAATTAATCATCAAAAATACAACTTGCCTAATAATTGTGCACACAGTGTACGTAGTAATGTACAAATTCTTTTGAACTCGAATAATTTGTTACACCACGTTTAGCATCAATAACTGAAAATGTATGTTTTCTTTAGTTATTGACAGTGTTGTGGAGAATCTTAACCCCATTCATCTCTTTGAAACTTGTGAATTTTCCTGCATTATTAACTAACATTATCAACATCTGGGATTTGGTCTGGACTTGACTTAGCAATTTTGAAACTGCAATTTATTTTTCTTTGACCTGTCTAATGTAAACTTGCTTTTTTTGGGTGACCATCTTCCCACATAGTGCATGTGTATTCATGCTTCCTTCAATAACAGGAAGCAACAAAGTTCTCATGCATTAATGGGTCTACATATTTATGACATTACACTTTTTTGATCTTTAGTTTAATGTTATTGGTATGAAATTTGTTGGCGTTTCTCAGGCATAATAGGACACAGGCCAGACAAAAAGTGTTTGCCACTTTTGTTTTATCTTTTCATAGAAATTTCTTAGAATGCCCCTTTCCTTTTCATATAACCATTTTTGATAAAATTGTACATGTCTATCCCCATGCAGATATGAAAGGGCATAATATACAATTGAGAATAAAATGTGCTTTTAGAACATAAGAAATCTGGGAAATGTAAGGAGACAATTTTGTTCATCAGGCTTGTTTGAACTGTTTAGTTATTGGTTAAACAAAGACTTTAGCCTGGCAGGTAGAATCTTTGGTTTCAAATCTTGCAAATGTATTTAGTTCATTACCAATGTGCTTTTGCTCCTTGTCTGTTAGAAAAGGTTGCTCTTTTTTAGAACCCAATACCTGAATATTTTTCAGACTTAAAACCATATCTTGATGTTTACTTTTCATTTTAATCCACTGTTCTTCTACTGTACCTTATCCCAGAGAGAGTGCTATTTTTCCAAAAGAAGTTCATTAATAATTGTGATGATCTGTGGATTACTATATAACTACACTTTTGTTAACTTTCTCCTTATTGATCATCAACTTAAGGAAATGCATGTACTATATTTACTGACAATATACAGTAAGTGACCTCATGTAATATCTCTAAGGATGTCGGCACATCCTAGTAGAAGAAACATGCTTGTAGTTTTGCTAAACTGTTACTGAGTCAGTTTTGTTTTCATTTTTCTTTTTCTTTATATTGTGGTCAGGCACACCCAAGGCTGCTCTGTGATGGGATTTATAAGTACCACCGATGGTTCTATAATTATTGTTGACTATATTTTCCACACTAGTATTAATATACAGTAATGTCAGTAGTGTGGCAATATATTGACTCTTGTTCACATAAAGACAACAAATCACCTATGAGATTAAACAAGCTAGGTGATTTATAAAACGCAAAAAATAAGATAAAACATAGCTTATTGATTGAATTATATTAGTTTACAATGTCATACTCTTGGTTTTTACTGTAGATTTACATGTACACCTTATTGATTTTATTTATATGAACTACTGTATATTTATTTGCATATATGTATAGTGATATCCTTACCAGTGAATGCTGAAAAACAGGCAGTGAACTTTTAATGTAATTATTTCTCTTATGTGATGATCAAATGAGCAGGCATATTTTTAATGTTCTTCATATTTCTTTTGATAATATTTGTTTAAAGCAAAAACTATGCTTTTCAATTCCAGACATCTTTGATATTTGATATCAAGCTACTAGATGGGGATGCCATTCCTACCATTCATCAACCAGTGCTTCCAGCTCGTTCAATCCATCCTTATAAGATTCCACAGATAGGTCTGTAAAGGTCCACTCTAAAATATGCATTGCTGCTAGAAATCTGGGAACTACTATTTTATTTCTTTGAATATTTTTGAATATCTTT
The DNA here is from genome assembly GCF_016835505.1 of Polypterus senegalus. Classification (NCBI taxonomy): domain Eukaryota; kingdom Metazoa; phylum Chordata; class Cladistia; order Polypteriformes; family Polypteridae; genus Polypterus; species Polypterus senegalus. The sequence continues at coordinate 66,172,064 of NC_053158.1, forward strand.
GAATATGCAATTCTTGGTTAATCAAAAATGATTGAATTGGTGTATATTTTAAGAAAAAACAGAAAATAAATAGATAAATACAAATTAGTGTATGTGCAAAAGTAGCTGAAACCTTGACTTTATCATGTATTTAATTGATTACAGTGTAAATTAGTCAAACTAAATTAATTGGTGTATCATCAAAGCATTAGAGAATCTCATAAAGGCTGAAGAAATGTAAAGCTGAGAAACTTCGTCTAGTTAGGTCTTAACCTTACAGGTGAATCACATTATGCTCGAGCAAGCTTCTTTGGTATCTTAGAAGAAAGCCCAGTGATACCTATCTCATTGTGTGGGGTTATAAAAAATTTTTGAAAGAATTTTTTTTCTTACTCAGTGCATACGTTCTACTAGCCAGCACACAGAGTTTGTGGAAATGAATTTTATAAAAGCAAGGTCTACCTTTTGAACATGTTTTTTTGGCAATTTTTGAAATTTTAAATTTCTATGACATGTCTCACAAACTTTCTACTGACATTGTAGATATACTTTTGGTAAAATTAAAATTTACATGCATGTTATATGTATTATAATAATTAGTTTTTATTTGATGATTAATCCAGATTAAAATTAGAAAGTTTTAAGCAGCTTTGAATAAGGACAATATAAACTGCGAAAATCGGGAATATTTATTAATATTATGGCACAGTTAAAAATAATACCAAAAACAGGATGAATAACAATAAATTAGTTAGTAGTAGTATTTTCAAATCTGTAAAACTGAAGTAACCTACATGATGATATTTGCATCCACATCCGCAAAGTAGTGTAGAATACTAAGCAGTATAAGTAGAACACTTCTAGCAAATATTTGGCGACAATTGTTTATTCATTGTTAATTGTGTTTCACATTTTGATTCCTTACACATTTACTATAATTTTAAATTGCTTGGACAAGTTCTTTTTTTTTTAATACTAAATATTGCCTCACTTAAAGCAAGTAACTGTCATAAACAGCAGTATGCCACAGTTCTGAAGAAATGATTTTAACTGGAAAAACATATTCTTCAAATAGTGAAAATGAACTAATAAGTTATGCATTGTCTAGAAGTATTGTACAAAACTGTAACAGAAATATTTTAACCTGTAACTTTCATTTAGTGTTGCTTACCTGTCTGTTGTTCAGTTCTGGTTATTGTGCTTCGCTGTACCATCTCTCCCTATCATCCTACTGGGTCCCCTTGTCCTGCCCCATTCTTCTTATAGTAGATGGTATACCCAGTTTTGTATAGGTTACTACAACATCCAAATAAATGCTGTGGTTTCATTTGTAAAGTATGTATATTTTACAGGACATTTCATTTGCATTTCAGCATTTTAATCTTTGGTCATTGTCTTTTGTTCAATACACATGAGAATATGTGATGTAATGTTTCATAAGTTAATTGTGCAGTACAGGCACATTGGTTAAGATACCTCTGTCTTAAGAAGGCATGCAAATCAGATCAGCAAGGCCAGCTGATTAGAAAATAAATCGGCACACTTAAACAGTCATAACTCTGAATCTTCATTTTTTATGATATTTTAAATGACACACTTAAAATTTAGGTGTATACAAAATGATCAGAAAATTAAGGTATTGTGGAATTATGAGAAAATAATTTATAGAGCTTATTTTTTAATTGTTTGAATTGGCGTCTTCATGGCTCAAACTATTGGTGGTGGCAAAATGAATACTAATAGCTATGTGACAAACCTATGTATTGTATATGCAGTCTGTGCATGGTTTTAAAGTGTAACTAGGATGATAGTCCTAAAGAAAGGCAGAGAGAAAGTATCACATTTTTGTGAATGGTTTATCACAAGTGCAAGCTACTGGTATATATTCTATTCTTTATGATGCATGAAGTATGCAAACCTTGACCAGCAGAGTCTGCTGGTAGCAGATGTTGCTTCTAGAAAATCCTGGCATCATGTTTTTCTACCTACTTATGTTTAGCATAGGTTGTTGAAACAATGTTAGTTTGAATTATGTAGCTCAAAGCAGTGTTATACATTAGCCAGTCATAACACATGAAGTAAAGTGTTAACATATGTTGATTTGCTGTGGAAACAGTGTTGTACCAAGTTTTTTTTTATTTATTTATTAATAATATTACTAGGCCACATATCATACAACCCACCTGGCAAGTTTGAGAGGTATAGCTCAAGGCACCTGAATTGTTTGAAAGTAGATCTATGAAGAAAGAAACAAAGAATACACATTACAATGAAGGTAAAAATATCCTGTTTTCTACTCTCTTAGGACCGGCAGCTGTCGCTTCACAGACACCTGTGCCATGTGAGCTCTGTATCCTTTTAAAAAAAAAAAATAGCCACGGTGTTTGTTTAAAAATTCAGCCTTGAAACTTTGACTGAGTAAGTAATGTATTCTTTTTTGGATAACAGGGTGGTTTCTTTTCTTAGAGTTTAAAGTAAAAATGTTTTCCTTTTTTTACCTTTTATTTTTGACAGCACAGTGTGATGAAGGTACAACTAAAGAGACTAATACGTCTTCTAAAACAAGGGTTCTCAATGTCAGTCCTGGGGGCCCACCATGGTTTCAGGTTTTTGTTCCAACCAGATTCATAATCAGTGACAGCACCTGATAACACTGATCTCAATTAATTACCTGGTATTTCTTTTTCCTCTTCTCTTATTCTACATTAAGAAAGCATCGCAGTATGATTTTTACATTTATAAGACATTTAGGAATATTTCCATTTAAATACTTAACTACCTTTTGTTGATTTCATTATATTTTTGCCCTTTCTCTGGGAAGTTTGCTCCCTTCATTGTATCTTAATAATGACAACCAGCAGAGCAGAAAGCCAGACAAACAACACTGAATAACCAAAGACTGCAACTACTTTAGCATTAGACCCACCAATTAGAAAGTAATGAATTAATTAAACAATTAGAACACCCGGCAAAAAATAGAATGAAAATCAAGATGAAAATATTGTTAAAAAGAAAAAAAACTATTATTTTCATTTATCTGCAGAAGACAGATTTATGTAAAGAAAGACAGAAGGACAAAATATAAAAGCAAAGTTAAATATATTAAACAGACACCCCACAGTTATTGTAGTCTTCATCCAATGAAGCAATATGTTCCCAGTTTAAAATCGTCTTGTTAGAAGAATAATTTATTCATGCTTCCGCTATGGCTAGCATGATTGCTTTTTTTAAAAGTGGTATTCTCTGGATTCTTCCACTTAGAGACCAACAATATTTTGGCATCAAGTAACTGTATGAAAAATAGAAAAGTAAAAGGTAGAGACATCTGAAAATATTGAGGAAAGCAAGGAACAATTATATTTAGAATAGTGGTAAAGAATAGCCAAGGGAGGATAGGCCCAGAATGTGTGAAAGAAATTTTCCAAAATGAGCAAAGTTCACAGAGCGGGTCAAACTTCAGACCTAGTGAACAGTGCAGTCTAGGACTAAAATAAGTCCTGTGAACAAAACAATATTATATGTTCTTAGAATTATTTCTGAGGTAATCATCCATCCATCCATTATCCAACCCGCTATATCCTAACTACAGGGTCATGGGGGTCTGCTGGAGCCAATCCCAGCCAACATAGGGCGCAAGGCACGAAACAAACCCTGGGCAGGGCGCCAGCCCACTGCAGGGCACACACACACACACAACCACACACTAGGTACAATTTAGAATCGCCAATCCATCTAACTGCCATGTTTTTTGGACTGTGGGGCGAAACCAGAGCCCCCAGAGGAAACCCACGTAGACACGGGTCGAACATACAAAATCCACGCAGGGAGAACCCGGGAAGTGAATCCTGGTCTCCTAACTGCGAGGCAGCAGCGCTACCCACTGCGCCACCCGCCGAGGTAATCGTGCCGTTTTTAAATATACAGTGGTGTGAAAAACTATTTGCCCCCTTCCTGAATTCTTATTCTTTTGCATGTTTGTCACACAAAATGTTTCTGATCATCAAACACATTTAACCATTAGTCAAATATAACACAAGTAAACACAAAATGCAGTTTTTAAATGATGGTTTTTATTATTTAGTGAGAAAAAAAAAATCCAAACCTACATGGCCCTGTGTGAAAAAGTAGTTGCCCCTGAACCTAATAACTGGTTGGGCCACCCTTGGCAGCAATAACTGCAATCAAGCGTTTGCGATAACTTGCAATGAGTCTTTTACAGCGCTCTGGATGAATTTTGGCCCACTCATCTTTGCAGAATTGTTGTAATTCAGCTTTATTTGAGGGTTTTCTAGCATGAACCGCCTTTTTAAGGTCATGCCATAGCATCTCAATTGGATTCAGGTCAGGACTTTGACTAGGCCACTCCAAAGTCTTCATTTTGTTTTTCTTCAGCCATTCAGAGGTGGATTTGCTGGTGTGTTTTGGGTCATTGTTTTGTTGCAGCACCCAAGATCGCTTCAGCTTGAGTTGACGAACAGATGGCCGGACATTCTCCTTCAGGATTTTTTGGTAGACAGTAGAATTCATGGTTCCATCTATCACAGCAAGCCTTCCAGGTCCTGAAGCAGCAAAACAACCCCAGACCATCACACTACCACCACCATATTTTACTGTTGGTATGATGTTCTTTTTCTGAAATGCTGTGTTCCTTTTACTCCAGATGTAACGGGACATTTGCCTTCCCAAAAGTTCAACTTTTGTCTCATCAGTACACAAGGTATTTTCCCAAACGTCTTGGCAATCATTGAGATGTTTCTTAGCAAAATTGAGACGAGCCCTAATGTTCTTTTTGCTTAACAGTGGTTTGCGTCTTGGAAATCTGCCATGCAGGCCGTTTTGCCCAGTCTCTTTCTTATGGTGGAGTCGTGAACACTGACCTTAATTGAGGCAAGTGAGGCCTGCAGTTCTTTAGACGTTGTCCTGGGGTCTTTTGTGACCTCTCGGATGAGTCGTCTCTGCGCTCTTAGGGTAATGTTGGTCGGCCGGCCACTCCTGGGAAGGTTCACCACTGTTCCATGTTTTTGCCGTTTGTGGATAATGGCTCTCACTGTGGTTTGCTGGAGTCCCAAAGCTTTAGAAATGGCTTTATAACATTTACCAGACTGATTGATCTCAATTACTTCTGTTCTCATTTGTTCCTGAATTTCTTTGGATTTTGGCATGATGTCTAGCTTTTGAGGAGCTTTTGGTCTACTTCTCTGTGTCAGGCAGCTCCTATTTAAGTGATTTCTTGATTGAAACAGGTGTGGCAGTAATCAGGCCTGGGGGTGGCTACGGAAATTGAACTCAGGTGTGATACACCACAGTTAGGTTATTTTTTAACAAGGGGGCAATTGATTTTTCACACAGGGTCATGTAGGTTTGGATTTTTTCTCCCTAAATAATAAAAACCATCATTTAAAAACTGCATTTTGTGTTTACTTGTGTTATATTTGACTAATGGTTAAATGTGTTTGATCAGAAACATTTTGTGTGACAAACATGCAAAAGAATAAGAAATCAGGAAGGGGGCAAATAGTTTTTCACACCACTGTAGTACTCCATTTATTTATGCATTTGAATTAATTGAAAAACTGGTATCTGAAATTTTGATAAATACTCTTTTAAGAATTTCTGTTGTAATTAAAAAAATCCTTAACACTTTCTAAAAAAAGATTCTTCTACTTGGAGTGTCTTCCAGCCTGATATTATCATCAGTGCCAGTGAAGGTAATATGCATTCATTGTGATTTGATAAACGGTTTTTGAAGTGAGCATGGAACTAACCTTAAAACCATAATGTTACTATTTTACAGGATTTTTGGGTGTCCATGAGTAATAGCTGCCAGAGCTGCAGTTCTTGGGAGTGTATTTTTTAGAATGTAGCTATTAAGCACATTGGGAGGATATCATAATGGAAATGAAGTCTAAAATTTCAAAAGGGATCAATTATTTACCCAGACACACAAAGTGCTCGTTACGTACAAATTAAGACAGAAGAATACCTGTTATCTCCCTGGAATTATCTAAATATATATTCCTGTGTTTGTTTTTCTACTAGTTTGTTTTGACTGATTGTCAAGCCAGGTATCCCACTTATCTTCCAACTCACATCATAATTGCAGACTTAGGAGTTGCTTGGTCAAGCAAAGATCTTTAAATCCTGCTCAGTTTTTATTTTGGTTTGAGCCTTCAGAACCACATTTTCAGTCAATTGCAGTGAGTCTATAAAATCCTAGGATTTCAAGGCAAATGGCCTGTCTTACTCAAGGAACCACAGCTGCCAGAATCGGCTTTTTGAATAAAAGTTTTAGAAGTATTTAAACCATTTTTACACTTAAATGTGCATTCTTGTCACTAATATGGATTCCTTTTTATATAGTTCCTGTTGGGTGCTTCTTTTTTTCAGCGCCCCTTCTTTCTCAAGCTAGCTGTTGTTAAACTGGCCAGCTAATGATCTTATATTTTTAATTCTTACAGTTAGTTTCAATGTATTTAGTGTTATTATAGTGAGGACTAATATGAAAACACAGGGGTAGTAAAATAATTCTGGCAGGGTGGTATGTAAACTAAATGTAAGTTCTTTCATTTGAGTGAAATAGATAAAAAGTGCAGGTTTCAATTTGATGTGAGTGATGGGCCTCAGAAAATTCAAATATTATCAGGAAAAGTTTTAAAAAATGAGTGTCTAAGGATATGATTTTCATAACATGAGAAATAAAGAAACATTAGTTTTCAATAAAAATAACATTTTGAGCTTGTGTTTGAAATAATTTGATAAAAATGTTCTGATATTACAGCTGCAGTATTTGTACTGTTTCTATACTATTTATGGAATAATTATTGTATTAAAGGATGTACAGTAGGTACAGTCCCAGGAGGCAAACATTGATTTATGTTTCTCCAAGTCAGAGAGAGAAGGGTAAACTCTTAAAATGATTCTCAAAGCGTGATTGGTTTTTGAAATGATTCGTCTCTTATTAAACACTTTATGAAAGGTGCCTAATTGTTAATATCTTCGATTTTTCATATTTAGGCTATCTGTGGTATTTGCAAGTAAAGCTGAAACCTGCTCTCAGGCTTTTAAAAGACAAAGGAAGGCTGATGGACTTCCTTCTGCGGAGAAGAGACTGCAAGATGGTGATCCTATCTGTGTGTTTCCAAAGTAGGTGATTTGTGCTTTTCTTGCATCGTGCAATGTAGCATATAGCTGTTCTTTTAGGACTCAATATGGCACCCAAACCTAACTCCATTACTGGCTGTCCTCTTTTACTTAGGTTCAGCACTAGAATAATCCCTTGGAGAATAATTACTGCTCCCACCATTTGTTGCGGGCCATACCCTAGATAACTGGGTTTGTACTATGAAGCAGAAGTTAAAACCTTGGTTTATAAATGGAAACATGGGCATTTTGGCATTGTTTTCTTGAGTACTCCTAAATCCTAATTTGTGATTGATTATTAGTCCAAACATTTATCTATCAAGGTTGGTAAAACTATATCCATAATTCTCACTGACCAAGGTAGTAAACAGCACAAGTCCAAGACATAAGTGTCATTTGTCTGAGATCTATATGGTCTTATCGGATTGAGATTCAGGTGATACATTCCACAAAATCCACTATAGCACTTCCACAGAGAAACTCGCACTTGATTGCAGTCAGGTGTCAAATGACAGTATGAGCGGGCTGCTTCTTAGCTTTATAGTTGCATCTGGCTGTGTCACTTGCAATGCCTCCTTGTCCTGCTTTACTTTAAATCATAACAGTTTTCAGGTTTGTTTCAAATTGATGTTTAAGGTGTAATTTTGAAGTTATGCCTCTTTTGAGGCTATGGTCAATGCAGATCAGAAACGTTGGACTGTACTGTATTGTTGAACAATTTTGTTTTTAATAAATAATGTATTCAGTTCAAATTACATATCATTTGTGTATCATTTTCTAAAAACAGATTCCAAAGAGGAATTCATCTTTAATAGCTGGAGCGTGTATTTAAATATATTATTTTGTTGTGCATTTTCTTCTTGTAGTGTTAAATGGAGAAGAGAAAGACAGCCTTGCAGTCATTGCAACTGTGTTTGATAAACTGAACCAGGTGTATAAGGAGTTTCTGGAGATGGATCAGAGCTACACTATGGTGGGTAAAATAATCATGATTATTTCTGAACACTTTGCTTCTTTACATGCATGTGTTAAAAGATCGATCTGGGATTACTTTCAGGGTTCATAGAACAGGAACATAAAAACTATACTTCACTTATTTGGACCTATACTAGCTGAAATTGGTGTTTGAGGTTTCTCCACTAGGAGGAGACAGTGTTCAGTCATCTTTGCACTGCTTCATTTTATTTTATTTTTTTTTAAGTTTCCATTTAGTTATGGTAGGATAGGTTTGGATCGTCCAGTTGAGCATAATATGTTAACATGTCAATAGTGTAGTATAAGAGATCACAGTGGTTTATTGTTGCAATAATGTTATTCCAAATCTCCTATGGGATTTTTCACACACACATTTTGTTGACTGCTCCCTGCCCATCTGATTCCAATAGATTTATTTTGCAGGTGATATTGGTTACCGACCAGTTACACTGGACAGGCAGGTGTACCTAATAAATGATCCACTCTGGTATATTACTAGCTCTTTGTAGAATTGGGCACTATGATTTTTTTTTTTTTAACACCTCCACAAATTAATAACTTGAACCAAATGGAAGGACATTGATTATTGAAGTTTGGAAGAAAATTGAAAACCTTTTGGCTGTGGATTGTTTAATTTGAATCTCAACCTCTCAACCCACATTACACAGACACACGTTTTACAGCATTCGTATTTTTTGTGCCCTTTAATGTTTTACCTGTAATTATAACACATAATAGCATTCTATTTTAGTAGCAATAGTACTCTTCTATGTGCAGGATAGAAAAAAATTCTCACTTCCATATCCGTTCAACAGGCAACAGTTGCCACTCTCCTGTGCCATGATAAAAATGAATGTGTCAACATACATCATTTCATGTTATTTAAAAGAAAACATAAATTGGCTTACCTGATGTACTGCTTATCCTGTGTTTCAGTGTTTCTTGTTCAAGTTGTTCACATTCTGCTTTCATGAAAAGGAGTTGTTTAAAGCCGTTATTGTTTAATAGAGTGGTTTGAACAGTACTCTTAATCTATAGGGGTCACACTGATTAGTACACTTTTATTTAAAGCAAAAAGTATATCCAACTAAAGTTTTCCCTTTCATTGGGATGCCACAAAGCTCAGCAAATCTTTACTAAATACAGTATTTAAGACTGGAGGTGCTACTTCAGTCAGTCTTTGGGGTATCACAGTGTCTTCTGATTTTTTTTTTTGCCCCCAGTCTCTTTCATTGATGAATTCCTGGTTGTAATTGAGCCCTGATTTAATTAGACTTTCATGTATACAGTTTCTGCAATCAGCCTATAAATTCAATATTTCATGGTAAACTGTCAAAGGTAAAGCTGATGTTGCCATACAGTGCACCCGGAAAGTAATCACAACACATCACTTTTTCCACATTTTGTTATGTCACAGCCTTATTCCAAAATGGATTAAATTCATTTTTTTCCTCAGTATTCTACACACAACACCCCATAATGACAACGTGAAAAAAGTTTACTTCAGGTTTTTGCAAATTTATTAAAAGTAAAAAAAATTGAGAAAGCACATGTACGTAAGTATTCACAGCCTTTGCCATGAAACTTAAAATTGAGCTCAGGTGCATCCTGTTTCCCCTGATCATCATTGAGATGTTTCTGCAACTTAATTGGAGTCCACCTGTGGTACATTCAGATGATCAGACATGATTTGGAAAGGCACACACCTGTGTATATAAGGTCCCACAGTTGACAGTTCATGTCAGAGCACAAACCAAGCATGAAGTCAAAGGAATTGTCTGTAGACCTCCAAGACAGGATTGTCTATCGAGGCACAAATCTGGGGAAGGTTACAGAAAAATTTCCGCTGCTTTGAAGGTCCCAATGAGCACAGTGGCCTCCATCATCCGTAAGTGGAAGAAGTTCGAAACCACCAGGACTCTTCTTAGAGCTGGCCGGCCATCTAAACTGAGTGATCAGGGGAGAAGGGCCTTAGTCAGAGAGGTGACCAAGAACCCGATGGTCACTCTGTCAGAGCTGCAGAGGTCCTCTGTGGAGAGAGGAGAACCTTCCAGAAGGACAACCATCTCTGCAGAAGATCAGGCCTGTATGGTAGAGTGGCCAGACGGAAGCCACTCCTTAGTAAAAGGCACCTGAAGGACTCTCAGACCATGAGAAACAAAATTCTCTGGTTTGATGAGACAAAGATTGAACTCTTTGATGTGAATGCCAGGCGTCACTCTTGGAGGAAACCATGGCACCATCCCTACAATAAAGCATGGTGGTGGCAGCATCATGCTGTGGGGATGTTTTATCAGCGGCAGGAACTGGGAGACTAGTCAGGATAAAGGAAAGATGACTGCAGCAATGTACAGAGACATCCTGGATGAAAACCTGCTCCAGAGCGCTCTTGACCTCAGACTGGGGCGACGGTTCATCTTTCAGCAGGACAACAACCCTAAGCACGCAGCCAAGATATCAAAGGAGTGGCTTTAGGACAACTCTGTGAATGTCCTTGAGTGGCCCAGCCAGAGCCCAGACTTGAATCCGATTGAACATCTCTGGAGAGATCTTAAAATGGCTGTGCACTGGCGCTTCCCGTCCAACCTGATGGAGCTTAAGAGGTGCTGCAAAGAGGAATGGGCGAAACTGGCCAAGGATAGGTGTGCCAAGCTTGTGGCATCATATTCAAAAAGACTTGAGGCTGTAATTGTTGCCAAAGGCTCAACAAAGTATTGAGCAAAGGCTGTGAATACTTATGTACATGTGATGTCTCAGTTTTTTTATTTTTAATAAATTTGCAAAAATCTCAAGTAAACTTTTTTCACGTTGTCATTATGGGGTGTTCTGTGTAGAATTCTGAGGAAAAAAATGAATTTAATCCATTATGGAATAAGGCTGTAAAATAACAAAATGTGGAAAAAGTGATGCGCTGTGAATACTTCCCGGATGCACTATAAGTATTATTTAACACCAATAATAGCGCACTGCACGCTAACATTCAGTGAATACACTTGATTTTAGCATTCATCCATTCTAGTTTTCATCCTCTTTCTCTGTACGTTTAGCATTCATATGCTCAGAGGTTGATGCGCTTGCTGCTTCCTGAGCAGCTCTTCTTTTCTTCACTCTAGCGGCCTGCTGCTTCTCTTCTTTCGTCAGCATCTTTTTGCGTCAAAACTATTTAAGTTAGTTTTTGTGTTGCAATGACTTAGTACGTTTTCTTTAATTTTTCACTTAAGCTGGCACTTAAGTCTTCAATCTGCCTCAAGAATGATTAGTGAAGGTGGTAGGGAATGAGAACGGCGCCCATATGCATGCGCCACACGGCCGCCCTGCTGCGTGCTGCCGAGAGTTGATTCTACAATAAAATAAAAATAAAAAGAGTAATAAAAATCATCACCCCGAAAGCGGATAGTAGACGTCACGTAGTATATCTGTACAAAATTTCAAGTCAATGGGTGAAACGGTTTGCAAGCTACAGGTGATTTAATATCCTGGGCAGACAAACGAACAGCCACGGTAGCGTATTATATTAGAAGAAAGTAAAAAAAAAAAACACTTTTTCACCGTATGCAAATGGTAAAGGGGTATGCTCGGTGTAGGGAAGACTGTTGTATTTTGGCTCAAAAGAGAAACTTTTTTTTTTTTTTAACCTTTCAAGAAATTCTTTTTTGCATCAATGAAAAGGCAGTTTGTGCTATTAATAAATGTTTGTACTCTGCTGTAATACATTTCCTACTAATTTATCACACTTTATTTTACTTTCCAGGCGGTGGAGTCAGGTTTGACTCGTGGCAACACATCACAGAAGAGGCCAATTCGCACACAAGCAGTCATTGACCAGTCGGACATGTACACACATGTGTTGTCAGTTTTTACTGAAAAGAAGGTACGATTTCTAAGGAGAAAAGTTATCCTTGCATGAAATACATTTTTTGTTTATTTTTAAGTTAGAAGTTCTGAATTTAGTAAATGTGACTGAAATTGCTAAAACAGTATGACAATTGAATTCAAATCACTTTAAAGTAAAAGCATTTTTCAGAATCAAGTTTTAGACTCGTCTCATCACATGCATACACTGTGAAAGGATAGTGAAATTCTTTTGCCACAGTTGTGGGGAGGGGGATGGTGGGTGTCAGGAAGTATGTGCATGCAATAATATACAATAAGATGATGATGTTTAAATAAAAACAGTAAAAGGGGTAGCAGAAGATAAATACAGTAAGAGTAAATAAAATAGTAGATGACAGTACATATGTAACTTACAGTACAATTACACATAACCCAGCAGGTGGATACAATACAGGGCATGCAAAATTAGGTTAGTGAGAGTTCAGTGACCTTATGGTATAGGGGAAGAAACTGTCCCTAAAGCAGGTGGAGCAAGTGGTGATGAGTGGGATGAGCTGGGTGGCTCTCATTGGAGATGATGGATTCACCACTCCATGGGGCATGGCTGAGTAGATGGTATGGAGCTATGAAAAGTCAACCCCAATGATTTTAGCAGCTGTACGGACAGCCCATTAGAGGAGTTTGCAGTCCTGGCAAGTCAGGTCACTAAAGCAAACTGTTATAGCTGGTCAGTATACTTTCCAGTAGTGCAGCAGTCGAAGTTTAGTTGTGTTATGGCTTCCACCCCAAAGCTCTGTAGCCTCCTCAGGAAAAATAGCCTTTGTTGGTCCATTTTGAGGATGCAGGTGATGTTGACAGACCAGGAAAAGCAGTCGGTGATGTGGGCACCAAGTAACCTGTAGCTGATAAATATTTGGATGGGAGAGCCATTGATGTGGAGTGTGGTGATGATTGTTTTTATTCTTTTTGAGGTCAACAGTGCTCTCTTTCGGTTTGTTAGCATTCATAGACTTTTAGTCCTGAAGTAGTGAGGCGTCAAGCAAAATGACACCTTTTATTGGCTCACTAAAAAGATTACAATATGCACGCTTTTGAGGCAACTCAGGCCCCTTCTTCAGGCATGATGTAATCAAAAGTAGTGAAGTGGTAAAGAAGTGGAAGGATTACATTGATATTGAAGGTTTTAAAATATGTGAGCAAATGTATTTACTCCATTTATTGTATAGAGGTAGGGTAATGTAAGGTGAGGAGAAGTGAAAATGTCTTCCTAGGCTTGTTGTAGCCACCAAAACACAAGTTGATAACCGTTTCCTATGAGCTTTGCATAAGCCCCCAGTCCAGCCCTTTTACTGTTCAAAAAGGAACCAGTAATTCAAAATCCACAGTGTCCACAGTAATTTGTGAATGCTTAATGTTATGTTCCTCAGGGTCATGTAATTGTGCTCCTGTGATTTTAACTTTTAGTAAAAAATAAAGAAGTAAAATATAATTATAAATGTAAAGTAGAAGCCATGAAACCATGTAATGATTTCTTACTTGTATTGAAGTTTAAATATGATGCATATTTATATTTGAACAGGATGTGTCTCATAAATTCATAACTGCTGTGTTAATGGAGTATATCCGGTCTCTGAACCAGTTCCAGATTACAGTACAGGTAGGCTGTATCCTTTTTAAAGTAATTCATTATCACCAAAGCCTGTAAGCAAAGTATACCTGAGCTGACCAAATATATACAAAAAAATCCTGTTTTTCAGAGTAAACATTCTTTATTGACAGTATTGAAAGTTGATTTATGAAAATGACTTTACTAGCTGAGTCACAAGTATCCTATCCTGTTGCTTTAGTCTGATACAGTATTTAAAATAATTCATACACATTACCTATAAAAAGTTATTTACCTCTCCTTTTTGCATGTTATTGTTATACAACATTAAATAACAGTAGAGTTCATTTGGCCTTTTTGGCAGTGAGCAACAGAAAAAAAGACCCTTTAATGTCCAATTGAAACCTGATTTTTGCAAAGTGGTCTACATTAATTAATAATATGAAATGGAAAAGAAAAGATCTCACAAAAAAAAAAACCAAATCATATCCTCTGTGATTCAGTTTGTATAGCAATAAAATTTAACCCTTCCAAAGGGGTGAATACTTTGTGTAGGCACAGTAGCTGGGTACTCTGAATAATGTAAAACAGAAATTTGCTATTTAATTTAAGACTGTGCTAGTGTGCAAAATGGGAGAAATGATGCTTTATTGGAAACAAAGAGAAGAGGTGAGTGAGGAAATGGATGCAAACTTTGGCTTAGAATGCATGTTATGCAATTTTATTAATTATATACCTGTATTTAGGCTGCACAAGTACTCAAATGGCCAGTGTGAGTGTCTGTGTTTTGTTATCTTTACAGCACTACCTGTATGAGCTGGTCATCAAAACGTTAGTCCAGCATAACCTCTTCTACATGCTGCACCAATTTCTTCAGTACCATGTACTCAGCGATTCTAAGCCATTGGTGAGTTGAGCTCTGTTCAAGTGCTATCTTAGATAGCCTTCTGAATTAGTAGTAATCGTAATAACTGTGTATGGTACCCATTACTTAGGAAATTTGCAAAATTTCTGGTTCCAAACACCACTGACATGCTTTAGTAATAACCAAAGGCACGAAGATTTTTTTTTTTTTTTTAAATTCTCTTTCTGTACAAATGGGGCTACTGCTGTGGTCAATGTACTCTACTACCTGGATTTTGTACATATACAGTAGTTATGGGAAAAAATAAGTTCACCCTTTGAATTGTTTGTTTTTTTTCTTATTAACATATGTGGACATACCTAGATTTGATCTTCATTTAAATAACACTGTATAGGTAAAGGTGATAAAATATAACAAACTCCATGGTATACAGTGGAACCTCGGTTCACAAACGTCTCGGTACACATACAACTCGGTTCACGACCAAAAAGTTCGCCAAACTTTTGTCTTGGTTCACGACCACACACTCGGTATATGAACAAGCCAGTTTCCCTTTCAGTTTGTGCGCGCCGATGATTTCCGCACGTGTTGCATTGTTCTCGGTCAGACGTGCGTGCCTGCGTGCTGCTGAGAGAGACGGGGAGGGTGCGTGCTGCTGAGAGAGAGAGAGAGACTGCTCGTGCAGCTGAGAAGGGAGCCTGGGTGTTTTGTGTCAATTGTTATTCAATGTTTTTACATTAGTTTACTATTACACTGTGCATTGTATGGTGTAATTAACTATATTTGTGCTTAATTTAAAAAAAAAAAAATTTTTACATACAGTTCATATGGTCTGGAATAGATTAATTGTATTTCCATACAATCCTATGGGAGAAATTGCTTCGGTTTACGAACAACTCGGTTTACGACCAGAGTTTTGGAACGAATTATGGTCGTGAACCGAGGTTCCACTGTATTTATATTTTGTAGTCCATTGTATAATTAAAAGAAACGTAAATGCAGACTTTACATGTGGAAAAAGTAAGTACACCTGTCTATTTAATACTACCTCAGATACCTAAAATTAGAATCAGGTACAAATGATCAGAACATCATTAGAGAGGCTCTTAGAGGACCCTGTCTTATTTAAACCTAAGATTTAATGTTTGATTTACTCTTTGTTGATGAGGTGTGTATTATTACCATGCCAAGATGAAAGAGCTCTCTGAGGCCTGCAGAAAGAGGGTTATAAATGCCCATAAGTCTAGGAAGGAATTTAAGAAGATATCCAAACAACTAGCAGTGTCAGGAAGACAGTCTACAAGTGGAGAAGGTCTCAAACAACTGCCAACTTGTCCAGGCCATCCCATCCCAGCAAGAGTACAATGCAATATGCTGAAAGGAGTCGCTAAGAACCCCAGAATTTCATCATTGGACCTTCAGGGAGCTCTTGCCACTGTTGATGTCAAAGCGCTTGAGTCTCCCATTAGAAAGCAGCTGCACACATTAGATCTACATAGGAGGTGTCTCAAGAAGAAACCTTTGTTGTCCAGAAAGAACATTAGGAAAAAACTAAAGTTTGCCTATGAACACCAAGGCAAAGACCAAGATTTCTAGAATAATGTGCTTTGGACAGACAAGGCAAGGATAGTTATTTGACCACACTACAAGAAGACCATGAGCCAAGGGTGAGCTTAGTTTTTCCACAGACGGAAAGTACACACTTGTTCACTTTTCATTGAATAAATTATTGGAAAGTCAAATTTTCATTGTTTTTTTTTTTTTTTCACAATTACATCAACTTTATTTAAAGCAGGGGTGCCCACACTTTTTCAGCTTGCGAGCTACTTCTAAAATGACCAGGTCGAAATGATCTACCTACATTAAAAAAGCTATATATATAGCAATGATAGATTGACAGATCAGACAAACGCACTTCAATTGTGACATTGTGAGAAAAAATTCCTCTTCCAATTCCACATCCAGCCCATACCTTCCCCAAACAATTTTTTTTTTTTAATCCCCCTGCTAGATCACAGCCGGAGTTTTGCAGTAGCTTGCGCGTTTGATTGTGCGTGTGGGATGACCAATGTGTTAGAAGAGAAGAGATCTCAGACTGGCCGCCCTGTATGTCAATCAAGTGGCAAATGCCATAGGGAGGATATAAGATAGACTAACGTTTAAAAAATTATTATTTTTTTTAATGCAACACGATCTACCTGCACTACCTTTGCAATCTACCGGTCAATCGCGATTGAAGCATTGGGCACCCCGGATTTACTCTTTCACGTGACTCTAGATGAAATCAGCAGAACTTGTAATCCATTGTCAGTATTAAAATTTATTTAAAGTCCTCTGTTTGCTTGCAAGCAGCACAAAACATGAGTTGAAGTTACTGAGTCACAGGTGTGGTCATAAATGTGAGGTACAGACGTTATTTAACACCAGCATGAGCCTTTCCCAAAAATTATGTCATTTGGTCCCTTTAATGGTCTCTGATGGTAGAAGTGTGCTCTTCTGCTATTTATCATGGCTATAAATGTAAGGTATTTATGAAATTCTGCCGTTTCCTCCCACAGTCCAAAGGCAGGTTCGGTGGATTGGCGATGATAAATTGGCCTCTGTGTGTGTGCGTGTGTGTGTGTTTTCACCTGTGAGTGACTGGCACCCTGTGCTTGCTGGGATAGGCTTCAGCTCTCCCACGACTCTGCTCAGGGTAAAGTGGACAGATGTTTTATCCGAGCTTCAAAAACCTAAATGATTTATGTTGTCCCCATAGTCTTATGTCAAACATGATGCATGATTTATTGTTATGTGAAACTTGATGGGATGGTTTTCTATTTTTTTTTATTTGTATATAGTAGCCTCATGGAGGAGTGTGAAAAGCAGTGCTTGAATTTCTTTTATACGGCAATTTTTAAGTGATTTAATGACCCAGTTACTATTACAAGTAATGCTTCTGATACTTTAGATTGATTATATAAGCCAGCAGCAAATGTAACCGGTAAATATTTTTATTTGTTTGAAATAATAATAAAACAAACCCCCTTTTTTTTTTGCGCACAGGCTTGTCTTCTACTGTCCCTTGAAAGCACATACCCACCAGCTCATCAGCTGTCTTTAGACATGTTAAAGGTTGGTATGATTTGTGTCACTTCTCATGTACTAAAGAATGCAGATTTATTTATAGTTGTGAGAAATATGTTCATTGGAAATGTAACCGTTTAAAATGTTTAGTATGCAGTTGTCTGATCAGATCAGCATTATTTATGATTTTGACCCTTGTAGAGACCAAGCATCTCAGAGCAGATAAATGGTCCTCACTACCTCAGAAATCTCAGTGATGGTCCTACTCTTAGATGTAAAAGTTAAAAGGATTGTATCAGTTTTCTGAATCTAGGAATGCACTCCGAACTTCACCAGGATTGTGTAGAGTTAATGAGCTGTCCTAACTCACAGAAGTTGGTGTTCTGGTAGAGCCTGGCACAAGCATCCCATGAAAGGATTCATGTTTTGAACACTGGACAACAAGATTCTAATAAAAAATATTGATCTGGTAGTGATAATATTTATAACAAATCTTGTTTGTTACTTAATTAGTTCATCTAGACCGTGAAGCCATGCACTGTTAGCCAAAGTTAAAATGTTGGTAACATTTTGGCCACAGGGAAATTTGTCTATGTCACAGCCAACCATTTTTCGAATTTTGCAGCAAACTTTCAGTGCCCTTAAAATGCATTAGGTAATACACAGATTATATCATTTATTTTATTGTATCATTTATATGCATGAGTCAATATTAAAGCAAGCTGCATTGATGAAAATCGGCATGCACATGACAACCAATGCAGTGTAGATGAGCATACATATGTAAAATGCAAGCAATGTCACAATATCAGCACACAGGTTGTTGTAAAATTGTGACGCCATTCATTCTCGGATGTGATTTCCTACTCCTAGCAGGGACTGGGATTGGGTTTCTTTGTAAATACTACTTGTGTCCTATTCTGAGTTTTGACCAGTTCTTATCAAAGTGTCACTTTTAGTGCAAGTCCAATAACTAACTGAGACGTTTGATAAATACAGGCCCAGATTACAATTTGGGAGCCATTCTTCCAGGAATCCTGTACATTCCAAGTGACAAACAAACCTTAAAGAACTTTCCATCTGGTATTGTACTGCCCAAATATTGTCATGTTTTTCAGGAGCAGGTGGAGAGTTTGAGTCTTTGTAGCATTTCATTTTGTATCTTTGAAAACAATCAACAGAGAATCCATTTATTTGATGCTCCTGGAATTTTTTATTTTCAGATTTTGTGTTGACTGCAGTAATGAAATTCCTATTACATTTTTTTTCAACCCCAGAGATTATCCACAGCCAATGATGAGATAGTAGAAGTACTGTTGTCAAAGCACCAAGTTTTGGGTGCTCTTCGCTTTATCAGAAGTGTTGGTGGACATGACAATATATCTGCCCGCAAGTTCCTTGATGCAGCAAAGCAGACACAGGATGAAATGCTCTTCTACACGATCTTCAGGTTTTTTGAACAGAGAAACCAAAGGTTACGTGGAAATCCTGCTTTCACACCAGGTAATTAGTCTGAAATCATTGGGGTTAACCTGCTTCAGATCCGTTACCCATAGAGAATAGGGAGGCACAATTATCACACTTCAGGGCTGGCAACGTGGTTTTCCATTTCTTCTGTTAGATGTAGCAGATGATTAGATCCTAGTTCTTCTACTTATTAGAACCTTCATCACCTTGGGGTCACTTAGCCGCCTTTTTGGTTTCAGTGTAAAAGACTGCAGGAAGAAATACAATTGTGTCAAGATTTCTTAAAATAGCACGGTGTGCTTCTGTCGATCCCCTACCCACCACCAAAAACAAAAAAAACCCAGTGGGAGCATAACACGCAGCACCAAATGCTACATGACTTTGTCTTGTATCTCCTGGTTGAGATTGGGTCTTAGGGAGATCCTTTTCCACTTTGTTTTATTAACAGAATGCCTCCAATTCCATACTTTTACCACAGACGTAGTCTCCCCATGCCCCTCCCCCCCCCCATGTAACCCCAGGCAATTAAATGGAGTACTAGAACAGGCTCGAGAAAGTGACACAGTACAAGTTTTAATCTTCAAATATTAAGATTAGTGGCATGTGGCTTTGTAAACCACACCGTCAGTTAGTGTTAGCTTTGTACTTTCAGGCAGCACATAAACTTGTAGTTTATACTGTATTCCCTCTGGGCAGGTCGTCATCTGGTCTGTTCTCTTCTTAGCCATCTTATCGTCTGACTTTACACAACTTTCTTCTTTAGTGGCCTGTTCTTGTCACATTTGCAAGGGTCATAAATCCAAAATTCTGTCACTCGCCCTCCAAACCTATTTCCGTGGATGGGGACAGAGTACTCAATAATAATACATTTTATTTGTATAGTGCTAGTCTGCATAGAGTTGTATCAAAGCACCTTTGCAAAACTGGTACTATAGATTGATGCAAAGCCTTCTACCCCTCCCCAGTCCAACTGCTGGCATGTTAAAAGCACACTATATATATATATATATATATATATATATATATATATATATATATATATATATATATATATATACATATATATTTTAAATGTTATTAATCCCATGTAGTTGGTATTGATGGTCAATACAAACCCTGTATTACCAATCCTGTATTTTCCTCTATTTTCAGGCAGAACAGAGGTAACAATATTTATGCTGTAAAGGGTGACCAGAGTTGGATTATCAGCAACCAATTTCAAAATGTCCATGAAAATAATCTCACTTAATTCATGCCTGTCGAGTCATCCAGTTGTATGCTGTCTTTTTGCTAAAATACTGTTAAATATGTCCCTCCAATACAACTGAAGTAGTTTACAAATAGTTTTAAATTGAAGATCTGCCGTCCTCCGATTCCTTGGCCAAGATTCCCGTCTTCAATTTATAAGTGCGACCCCATGTAAATAGGGATGGTAGGTTGTGGGCTGTTTTAGTTTTACTAGAGGAACTGATTTACTAATATTTTGCAAAAATACATGCATTTTGCACATTTTTATTATATGGCTGAATAACTTGATTATGACCTATGTGACACTTGTAACATAAGATTTGTTCCCATGGATGCTTTCAGATTGTTTGTTTCTGTTTACCATTGGTCACCGCCTGCTTCTTTAAAGCATAAAACTGTTAAGCTTCACGCTACATGAAAACTCAAGATTAATTTTTTTTCTTGGCCAGCAGTACAAACCACATGGAGTAAGAAATATATATACTTTTTTGGCAGAGTAATTCTTTTATGGCCTTTCACTTCAGCTCACCTATATTCCCCCAGGCTAGCTAACCAATCAGTTGGAGATTGTATCATTATTAGTTTCAACCTGTTGTAAAACTAATTTTTATCACAATATTACACCATCCTCATGACACAGATTGCAAACTGGCATAATTTGTGGTTCAAGAAAAGTCATTCACAATTCCACAATAGAGTGCCGCTACTGCTGCTTCAGGAGTTAGTGAGTTGTTTTATGTTTTATCATATTCTTCAACGATTTTTCAGGAATGCACTCAGCTATTCCACCATTTAACTTTTATTTTAAAAATTGGAACAGGTCACTCCATATCAAATATTCATTTCAGCATAAAAGATCCCAGAAAAAATTCATTTATCTGCCATATAACATTTCTAGTCTTAAAAAGCTGAAGAAACTGTATTCTCTTTTTTTAAAAAAAAAGAGTCTTTGTGAAAATCCTGGCCTGTGCTCAGCTCTGCATTTCATCTTTTTTTATTGCTCTGACATTTGAATTGCTCCTCAGTTTTGGCAGAATTCAAGTTCCTGAATAATACATTTTTTTTTTTTTTACCACCTAAAGCCCTTATTAAAATTTACATGAAAAGCAGGCTTAGTTAAAATGAGCAATTACCATTTTCATGGCATGTTCTTTGAGTCGATGTGTTACTTTTATTAATAGTTGTACACTGTAACTAATTTAAATCTGTCATCTTGTAGGTGAACACTGTGAGGAACACTTGGCCTATTTCAAGCAAGTTTTTGGGGAGCAAGCACTCATGAAGCCTATCTCACAGTAGATGGTTAGCTTTGACCTTGTTGTTATTTACAAAATACACTGTACAAAAATTAATTTATTCTTATATCAAACCGCATGTCCTTGTTTGTTTTGCTTGCACTTAATAAAACTGTTTATGTACATAATAAGCACTTTGTACAAGCATTAAGAAAAATAACAACTGCCTCTGTTTATCCAACTTGGCCTTTTGAGTACTTCTATAAAAATACTAAGGGTTGAGCAGCAAATAGAATTGCATTGATGATGTATTGTACTTAAATAGAAATTCATGTTTATATGCACATCTCCTCAGCAGCTTGATAGGAAGTCCATCCCACCATGAATGTAAGCTGTTTCATTAAGGTTGCACACTTTTAACACAAGTTTTGTCATACCAAAATAAAATTGGCAAGTAGCACTCTCGGTTATTGTTTGTCACAGGGTCCGGAAAAGTTTGTTTTTGATATCCTGAGTCTGACAGACATGGCGTCGTGATCCACTGTGGCTTCTCTACTGTCGCTGTACCCAGAACATGTGACTGACTTATCACAGTAGTGGCTGCAGTAGACCTTCAAAGCCAGTGAACAAAAAACTGGCAACGTTTCTAGAAGTTCAGAAGTCTCTCTTTTTCAGTTGATCGGTAAGATCTGTTAGCTGACTGCATCTTTGCCTTGTTTACTGAGGGGCCTAAAAGACAGAATTAGTCACAGTCAGTGTATGCATTTTATTTCCACAAATTCAATCATCACATACTTCATGAAAACATCAGGTGCCGTTGACATTTGTAAACCACATATTGTGCAAAACTGCAGTAGGCCTTGGAGATGAGGGGTGAGTACAAATTGCTTATGAAAGGAGTGTTAGGATTACAGAGTTATTTGGTGCTATTTAATGATTAATTTACAGTATTTCTATTGTTTGACATCAAAATGCTATAAGAATGTTCCACTTTGAAACTCGAACAACAATATAATAAGATTTGGTGACTTTTTTTTTTTCTGTAAATAAAAATAAGAGGCAAACCTCCAGGGCTTGTAGCAAACTGACATAATGGTAGCTGTTTTCATTCAGTCATTCATTTTCCAACCCGCTGAATCCGAACACAAGGTCATGGGGGGTCTGCTGGAGCCAATCCCAGCCAACACAGGGCACAAGGCAGGGACCCATCCTGGGCAGGGTGCCAACCCACCGCATGGTAGCTGTTTTGCGTTTTTATATTGTGAACTCTTAACAAAATGTGTTCATTTACAGATTTACGTAGACAGCATCAAATGGTGACAGGGATAAAAACTTGGAAGGTCTTCAAGTAGATATTCTGGTATACAGTTTGTGTCAACATTTAATACAAAACTACTCTTTTAATGAAAGTAGTGAATGTGCAGCCTTTATTTCTACACTGGGATAGCCTCCAGCTCCCTGAAGCTTTACATGTAGAAATTGAGCTCACAAACTCTGTAAAACAGACAATACGGACGTTTCCTTATAGATACATGTGAGAACAAATGCTCCCATGTGATGCAAACCCTACACATTTTACCATTTAATACAGACCTTCACAATATATACAGTCAAAGTAAAAAGTATGTGAACCCCTAAGAATTACCTATATTTAAGTTTAAGTCTCATATAAAACATGGTCGTATCTTCATGTCAGTCACAATAATGAACAAACACAGTCTCCTATAACTAAAGAAACACAGATTTTCAGAGAATCTTTGACCATATTGAATAAATCACTCAAACTGTGAAACTGAATGTTGAAAAAAGTAAGTGAACCCTAAAAAGCTCATTGCAGTCTGAATTTAACACACCTGGAGTCCATTTCATGAAACGAGTTCAGAGGTGTGGCCTAGAATTACTTTGATTATTAAAAAATTATAAAGTTTGAGCTTTTGACAAGAAGCATATCCAGATGGCAATCATGCCTCACACAAAAGAGCTGTCTGATGAGCTACGATCGAAAATTGTTAATCTACATAAGGCTGGAAAGGGTTACAAAGTCATCTCAAACATTTTAGATATTCATCAGTCTACTGTTAGGCAAGTTGTCTACAAATGGAGACATTTTAGTATTGTGGCTACTCTGCCTAGAAGTGGCCGCCCTGCCAAGATGACCCCAAGAGCACAATGCAAAGTCAGCAATGAGGTAAAGAAGAACCCTAGAGTGACAGCAAAGGACTTGAAGAAGTCATTAGAACTGGCCAACATCTCTGTTCATGAGTCAACTATACACAAAACATTGAACAAGAAAAAAGTCCATGGCAGGACAACAAGAAGGAAACCACTGCTATCAAAAAAGATAATTGCTGAATGCCTGAAGTTTGCGAAAGAGCACTTGGACATTTCACAACGGTACTGAGAAAATGTTTTGTGGAGTGATGAAACCAAAATTGAACTATTTGGGAGAAACAAGCAGAACTTCATTTGGCATAAAAGGGGCACTGTACATCAACATCAAAACATCATCCCTACAGTAAAGTATGGTGGAGGGAACATCATGATTTGGGCCTGTTTGCTGCATCAGGGCCTGGACATCTTGTCATCAATGAGGGTAAAATGAATTCACAAGTTTATCAACAAATTCTCCAGGATAATGCGAGGGTGTCTGTCCTTCAACTTAAGCTTGGAAGAGGCTGGGTGGTGGAACACGCCAATGACCCCAAAATATCGCAGCAAATCCACAGCACAGTGGCTTCAGAAGAACAAACTCCGCCTTTTGGAGTGGCCCAATCACAGCCCAGATCTCAATCCTATTCAGATGCTGTGGAATGACTTGAAGAGAGCCATACACAGAAGACAACCAAAGAATATGGAAGAGTTAAGGCAGTTCTGCAGGGAAGATTAGGCTAAAATTCCCCCCGCATGATGTGCAGGTCTGATCTGCAGTTACAGGAAGCGCCTGGTTGAGGTCATTGCTGCCAAAGGAGGGTCATCCCACTATTAAATCCCAAAGTTCAATTACTGTTTCTACTGCCACTGTGAATGTTGAATGCGTTTGTAAAATAATGACATGAAAGTAGAATTGTTTGTGTGTCACTGGCTTAAGCTCATTGTGTATACCAGTACCTGTGAATTAGATGAAGATCAGATCACTTTTTATGACCAGATAATTCCAAAGGGTTCACATACTTTTTACTTTGACTGTAGGTGTGTGTGTGTGTGTGTGATCATACTTGCTTCCCTTTTCTTTAAAATGCACTTTAGATAAAATCATTTGACCAAATCCTATTTTTCCCCTGCTCTGTGAGTCACTATACTTGCAGTCCATAGCAGGTGCAATGAGTGCAGCCTAACTATGGTTTCCTAATCAGATTATTATTCAGTGAACTACTGGCTCCCAAATGTTTAGGTAGGGCTTGTCTGTTGGGGATTTTCCTACTCAGACTTACATAGCCACCATGATCTAGGAGTGTTTGCGTAATCATAAAGAACAAAGCTTAAGCACCATTTTCATACATGACATAAATCTAGGAATATTAACTTCTTTATAAAGTCAGCATCCACATATGTGGCATTAACTAAGTGTTGTCACCATTGTATTGGCAGTGGGATAAACACCAGACTAGATGGGTCCAGCAGCAAGGAATCTTAGACTGATGCTGTGATATGAAACATTGCGGTTCAATAAACAAGGTAATCACACAATCCACTTTGAGATAAAACTACATAAATACTGGGAAAAAAAGCAAAGTCTTCTTGCATCAGCTAATATGTTGATCAACTTCTACCTCATGATATCTTTAAAGGAACATTAAAATAAAATTGTACATATAGGTGCAAATGAACCATGGACTTCCGGACACGTGTAGTGTCTACAGCTACTACAACTGATCACTCGCTTTACAAATGGAGACACATTTTGTTAATAGTGTAATCTAGGAGGCACTCTCTAACAGAACACCACCAGGACAGTAGGTGTCATTTTCTGAGATGCATTACCCGATGACAGATAACTGCTTTCCCTGTATGAGGGCACGACATTCCTGTCACTTATTCACTTGGCTGGTGTGGTTTTCCAGCTCATGTAGATACACAGACAGTGTCAACATCTGTCAATAGACCCATCTCTAATCTAATCTATTTTTTGGACACCAGTTACAACCTGCTTCTTCACGCAGTGGCCCAGCATCTCCTTGAAAAGCCTGTTTAGAATGCTTGGTGGTAACGTGCCAGAAAGCAGAACCGCTTGTGTCGCCAATCAGAGTTTTTAATGGAATACTAAGAAACCAATGGGGGGCTGTCTTCAACATAGTTGAGCCGCAAAGGACTGAGGACGCATACGGCTTAAAGATTCATTTGAGGTTACTAGCTAGGAAGATCCTCTGACATTGCAGTTTTGAAAATAAAAAGCTTTTTTTTTTTGTTCTCCCATTAACACTTGGTTTATTTATTTATTTTTTTGCTGCTGGCAAGAGACCAGGAAATCCTATGGAGTTTGTACTTTGGATGAACCTGCTTTGATTTAAGTGAAATCATGATGAGCATCTTGTAGTCTTGATTTTTTTTCTTCATTTGTTTAGAGATTACTTGAAATTAAATTTTGTATTGCAACATGACAATTTACCACTAACTACTATTAATGTAAAGAGCAAACTGAGATCCTTGCATACTGTAGAACTGAATTCTGAAATTTAGACATGGAAATTTCATTAACCTATTCCTTAATTTAAACAAATCAATGGTTAAATTAGGGGGTAACTGACAAAATGTAGCCTAAATGTAGCCTAAAACCTGCTTCCCTGTTATATCAGTCTCTACAATTCAGGTCTTATAATTTTTGTCATATAGCGGGGTCTGGCTAATGCTGTAAAATGTTCATTAAAAAGGCTGGGACTTGACAGTAAAATAACATTAACTCACGAAGACTTCAACCATTTGTTATAGTACACAAACCCAAGTTCCTACAGCTCAACAGAGCCGGGTGTAGACATCGATGTCATGCGTCTGCCACCAGGCTCAGCATTAGAGAACAAAAATGAGAAGTACAGCTGCCTGTGTTCAGGAGTCATTTTGTGGTTGGACTTCTAGGTGAATTCTTGGTATGTAATACTCCTGAAATGATTGTGAAACGTTTTGAAACGAGTGAAATTTTAACTAAAAGCTGCAAATAATGTTACAACCTTGGCTGCTTTATAATAAAGAAAAGAACAGGTTTGTTATAGCAAGGGATCAAAAACAGACTCTGTGCATTTAAGAATCGTCTTTTAAGACTTCTTAAAAATTGGTGATGCCTTTGATGCTGGGTTCTTTCTATCGTTAGCCTTTCCTTAGCTCTTTGTTTTTGTTTAACCAGTATACTACACCATAAGAGCTGCCCAGGTGTACTGAGGAAATTAGAGTAGTGCACTTGGGTCTGAACCTGAGAGGGACAAACAAGCTCCATCGGTGGTCCATACCTGTGGACAGAACTACCTGAAGAAGCAGACATAAAAGCAGCTCCATGATTGCTATGTTGTGGACCCAGCACTTGGAGCACTTTGGACGCATGTCCTGGCTGCCTGGGTGTGTGGTTGCCAGGCCTCACAACGCTGGAGGATAGAGGGCATACGAGTTTCCACTGAGGCAGAGAGAGTCAGGCAAGGGACAAAGCAGTTGGGAGATGTGCCCAAAGTGTTCGCTAAGTGCCACGTCTGCAAATGCTGATCTCAGAGCTGCTTTTTTTTTTACGTCCCACCCTTTCGGACAGTTGAGCATGTGTATGAGATACATAATGTGTAAAATAGATGTGTACCTTGGGATTTTTTTTTTGGTTATAAAAAGTGTGCCACCACAGAAAAAAAGCCTGGGAAACGCTGCCTTAGCTAGTCTTGTGCTTTAACTGTGGTCACTTTGAGCATTTTTCAGTTGTTTTGGTCAATTTTTAAAGCCCCTAACTGATGTCCACTCTATTAAGCTGACCTTCTTTGTTAAAGCATCTGCTAAATGAATAAACATACATGTAATTCCAATACTTGAAGCACATGGCAAGGGCAATAAAACTAAAACATGCACTTCTGCATGAAGGGCACTCGTCTGTCACTGTGGTTAAGAGGCTGAGGAATACACTTCTGTCTTCAACTGGGACGATAAAAAGCCAAGAAGCATACACAGAGGTTTCATTTCCTGTTGCTACTCTTCTCTGCACTACCATACTGTCACCTTTTAATGAAGTATCTTTCAAAATGTAAGATATATACACAACTTGACCTTTTAGTTGTCTTAAATAAGTATTTCATCTTATTCCAGATAGCCATGAATACATATTAGGTGTTTAAAGAGAATATTTCAGTGTTATCTGTTTAACACTATTAATCTATTTAAAATTTTAAATAAAGGTGAAACTGTACCCACCCCGGCCACTTCCTTCCTTTCTTGCTCTTTTCATTAAAACTCTCTGAACCTTTTTCATGCCCCAGGCTGCTGGGTTGTAGCTCGACTCTCCCCATGTCTGCAGAGGCTTTCCTAGGGATACACCAATGTTGTGCAGATTGAGCCAGTTGGCGATTTTAAGAATACGAGTTTATAGACTTACAGGGTGTCATGTGAGTGGGCCCAGTGATGGACTGACACCCTGCTCCGTGCTGTTTCCTGCCTTACATCCAATGCTGCCGAGAGATTCCAGCAACCCTGAACTGATTGAGAATGATTACTTTTATAATTCCATTAATTTAATAGATCTCTGAGCTTACAGAAGTGTTTAAAACTACAAATGAAAGATTAGTCTATTAGCTTGCTGTCGCCTATAAAGCAAACAATAGCTGATATAACATTTCAAAGCTAAAAATGCATACATTTATTCTGCACCTTGTAATCTTAAGTGAAATACTGTTTTTTATAATAAATCTGACATTTTCTGAGGCTACATTGTTACGACTCAGAGTTATAGGCAACTGCATTATGTTTTGTTATACTCCTTTAATCAATTTCTCTTCATTATTAAAATATGACCTTATTTCCACTTAAGTCTTAAGTCATTTTAAATATGTCCATGTGAATATAAGGACAAGTGTCTGTCTGTGTCTCAGTCCAGTTGGTATGTCTCTGCCATCCAACAGATGGCACATTTACAAATCCTGTACCAAATGGTATGTAACATGGCAACCGGACGGACACATTGCACTGCAAACTTTAATGTGAAGGTCTGCGTTGATTACTTAGATTTCAACCATTCATAGATGAGTAGCACAGCTAGTAAGTAAAAAATAAATGTTCTTCACTATACTTTGTGTACCTAAACATTTTCTTCTGAACAGACACATGTAACTAAAGAAAAAAGCAAAAACTGTCCACAGTCTTCATACTCAGTGTCACTTATATTTTCATGGGAATAGAAGTGTTAACAACAAATGGATCTACATAGAAATATTAAATGGCAACTCTTGGGGGCTGAAGAGGTAAGACTAATTAATACTGAATGAAGTTCAAGTAGAAGCGCTTTCTCTCACCTATATAACTGAGCAGTACAGGAAGAAAAATCAAACCGTGAGCGGCACCAAGGAGTACAATGGCAAGATACATTCTGAAGTAGAAAACCTGGAAGATCTGGGACTTGGAGAAAGCCAAGACAACAATGCCACCAAATTTCGTTAGCGTGATGCCACTGAACACCTGTTTGTATAAAAGAAAAAAAAAAAAGCACTCTTAAGACAATTGAACAAAATCCTCTTAACATTTCAATAATTACAATAGGAAAACAATGATATAAAAACACAACACTCCTGTTATTGGAAGCAAGAGAGCCACAGCTCATGTCAAGGGTAACTTTCAAAGTGTCTGTACATCTACAATTAGGACCATTTACTCCTCTGTAAGTATGATAAGTCTGAGCTCTGTGTCAGTGGATATGAATCATAAGCATGCATTCTTCACTTCTTGTGATCCAGTTTACTCCTTCTATTCGCTGACTTGTCATATGTACTCCCTTTCCCTCTGTCGTCCTGTGTTTTGGAAAATTTTCATTGAGGAAGTAGAGCGTCAACTGGGAAGAGTGATGCAAGACTCGTAATCAGCTGAAACGGAGGTGAAAAAGCTTCAAAACTATGAATCATTTGGGCAGAATACCGAAGTATTTAAGGGTTCTTTTGAATAGCCTCTTGATAGGACTGCATCCCTGAAGTAAGCCTGTGCTGTGTCCATGCTGTAGTGGGTAGGCACATCTTTAAAAAGCAATGTGTTTCTGTATTACACAAGTTGACTGCTCGATATCGTGCCCATGGTCTAGCCATTGCACATATCATCAGGTGTTTACTTGTTGTCCCTTACCTAATTCTTGGCATAGTTTTATGGACTCCAAGGTCCATGAAGGTGGTGTGGTTCTGATGTTCAATGCAAAAGCCTTTATGCCATGGAGACAAACACTTCTGCAGTTGTGACAGGAAATCGGAGGAGTATCTCCTTTAATGACAGACATGTTCACTACTGAACAGAAGGACATAAGCTTACCCAGTTGAGAAAAAAAGCTGCCTAAGACTTTAAATTTTCATACTTTTACTGCTGATGTTATTGTCACCAAAAAGGTTGCATTTCAACATCAGATGTACAACTGAGCTACATTATTTGTATGAAAATGTGCTATATAAATAAATGTTGTTGTTACTGAATTAAGCAGCTCTAACATCATAGCAGAAGAGGCAACTACAACTGATGAGAGCCTCAGAACAATAAACCAGATTTATGTATCAAATAAAGAAAAGATTGCCCTGCCTCATTAGACACAAGTCTACCCTAACTACATCCAATTTAGGAAAGGAATTTTAAATTGTAGGATGAAGTATGAGAGGCAGGAGTTTCTAGTATCAAAATACATACCAAGATGGTTTGGCTTATTAACACAATAGCTTAATGTAGCACAGGCTTTTGAATTGTATTTCCTTTTCACTCACTTTAGCATCTTTATATAGTGAGTTTTGCAGTGACCGTTAACCCCCTCAGCCTGGGGTAGCTGCCTTCTGTAGAACATCTTATCTTGTATGAGGAGGATTCGGCACTGCTGTTTTGTCTTTAGCTCTATGGGTGACAATCTTGTGAAATCTTCCTGTGCTTTGTGTAACAAAAATGGGATTATATGTGCAGAACAAGCCTCCCCCTACCGCTTGAATTAATGTGTTTACTAATGTCTCTGGTTTTCTTGAGGAGAAGAGGTGGGATTAAGCATTTTCTGTACATGCAACGGGTCCATTTATACCCCATTCCTGAAATCCTGATGTCAGTTTATTCTAATGTAACTCTGCTTAATGCTTCTTTTATCCCAGCTAGGTAGATACAAAGCTAGAACTCCTGAACCGTGGCCTGTAAGTACAAATGGGGATAGAAATTTGTTTCTTGTTGCTTCTTGTTAGCTGAGGATCCATGATGCCTTGGATGTTGTTAAGAAGTGCAAGTGATGAGAGGCTCAGTTGATGCTGGTAACAAATACACATTCTCACTTTATCCACATATACCATGAAAATGTGATCAGACCGTGTGGAGTGTGATTTTTTTTTTGGCCTGGCACTCCAATATTATTAAAAAAAGACTAAGAGTTATGCAGCTTGTTTAAAAAGTTTACACTTGGTAATCCCATCAGCCTTTTTCAAATGACCTGATGTGTCAAACTACTAAAGACTTAGACTTACTGAGCTGCCCATGTGAGCCAGTGCATCCTCTGCCCGCTCTACTCGGCTCTTTTTGGTGCTCACCGAAAAGGCTCGAACAATATGGCTACAAAATTCAACCGAGATTCCACAGCACTGAAAAACAAAACAACAGACACAATCAGGGACTTTCAAGAAATATGTTTTTGTAGGATAAAAGATGGAAAGAACATAACCATGACTCTGTTGGTTTAGTGTGATCAAGCCTAAGTAGCTCTTCTGTTTATGGTGTAACTTAAGTGGTCTTTCATAGCTCACAGCTCTAAAATTGGGTTGTTTTCACAGAACAGACAATAAGCTATAAGAAACCTGAAAGTCTAATGTTGGCTAAAAAAGCCTTTAGCCACCTACATCATCCAGACAAGGCATAAAAGAGAATGTGTCACAATAAATGACATCTTGATTCAAATGCAAGACATTTAGGGATCAGACCACCTGCTAGAATAAATCGGCTAAGGACAGGTGACTGGTACCGACATGATCATCTCGTTTGAAGAGATGTTAGAAGGAAAGACCGCAACTTGTTGAAAATGAAACTGTTCAATGAAAAAGGCAAAGATTAGCCAAAACTCTAGAGCTAGTTGGACAGACCCCAGAGGTTTAGTTCCTGCAGAAGAGCTCTGACCTCATTAAGCAAGTGCCTCATCATCCTAGCATAGGGTACTGTAAGTGGAACTCGCCATATAAAACAAAAGGCGCATGGTGCTACACAAGGCCTCAATAAACAAAAAGCAGACCAAAACTACATGGATGAGAACCTGCAGGTATGCTATTTAGATAGGTGGCCTGTCTGATCAAAACACTTCTATTAATTCTCTACATCTCCATAAAACTCGAGAGCTGGAGAAAAGACGATTCTCCCTCCATTGGAACAGGTTTGATAAGAACAAGCCATTCAAGCCCAATAAAAAATTTGCTAATCCTATTCTCCTAATCTCTCCAATTTGAGATTTGATGGCACCTAAAGTCCTACTCTCTACCACACAATTTACCAACTTAATTCATGCGTCTCTTTCTTTTTGTGTGAACAAAAACATTGGTGCTTTTGTATATATATATATATCTCCACATTCATTTGACAGAAGTTCATGGAATCTACACAGCAAATATTTCTGCTGTGAAAGGTTTTGTCAAGAGACATTCTTATGTGTGACTATCAAACAGAGTTTTAGAAAAGATTATAACTTTAAGGTGTTGTTTGTCAGTAGTTGTGACTAAACCAGTTTCTTGTCCATTATGTAAACTTAAATGACAACTCATTTGGAGATGGACATTTGAAAAGATCCAAACTCCCATTTCACCGATCTGTGTTGCTAGGCGGCAATAGATTAGTGCTTTAGGGAAGAACTAATGCTTTCCATGCTCAAGGAACTGTTCAAAGGGAGACCCCCAAGGGATTACACCTCTTGGGAAAATAGGGACCACCAGAAAATTCTCCCAAATAAGAGACTATGCCGGAGAAGAGTAGACTGGACAGTTTCTCTTGGGGTGTAGCATCAATGACCCTCACCATGAAAAGCAAAGAAGACGTGAACGAGTCTTTGATTTTTGTAAAGGCTAGAAAATGTCATATAATCACTCAGTGCACAAAAGACCAATATTATCTGCTCAGGTATTAGTAAAACAACCGTTGTGGTAGGTGTAAAAAAATCAAATCAAATGGATGGGCAGTAGTTCAAAATTGATGGGCCACTCGATCTCAGCCAGACTGAAGATACTCACCATGACGAGATTGACAAGTGATACTGCGTTGAGACTGATGTTCCACAACCACATGACTCCAAACATGTTGACAATAATCATGCAGATAGTCAGGCTCACTAGCACTGCTGACCAAAATTCAAATCCCAAGAGAAGAGAGGTGACCACAAAAATTGCACCAAGTGACAAGCCAAGATTGAATAGTGCATCCTTCACGATGGTCATGTACTGTTCATAGTATACATAAAACACACTGTAAAAGAAATGTAATATTACATATACATATTACAAAGTATTAAAAAAGCTCACAAATGCTCAAAGTGTATTGAAAAATCAGAGATCTCCTGCACAGAGAAATAAATGTTGATTCTGACGGCCAAGACATTTTAGGCATTAAAATACATGTCTGGTCAAAAGGTTTAGAACACCTCAGTTTTTCTTTAAACTTTAATGATGTGAAATGAAGTGTAGGCCTTTCAATTAGAAAAACTGCAAAGAACAATCAAAGTGTCAGTGAGTAACTGTGATGTCCTACACAATCCAAAGGCAATTGGAAGAAACTCTGGATTTGCCAGATCTCTTCCTCCCAAAGTGACAAACAAATCGGGGAAAAATCAAAAGACGAGTTTCTGAGGGTCACCATCTTGAGTGATAGGCACCTCACAGCACAACAGCTTAACAGTGGAGGAAAAAAGCAAGTGTCAGTTTGTACTGTGAAGAGAACACTTTGTGCTGCAGGTTTGACAGGGCGAGTGGCAGTAAGAAAGCCATTCCTTAAATGACAAAATAGGGCCTTGACATACCAGCTGTGGACTACTGCAGACTGGAAGAATGTCTTATGGAGCAATGAATCAAAATTTGAAATCTTCACTTCATCATGCAGGATGTTTGTATATCGTGAAAATGGTGAAAGGAAAGTTCCTCAGTGTGTGACACCAACTGTAAAACATGGAGGAGGAAGTGTGATGGTCTCGGGTTCTTTTGCTGGAGGGAGAGTTAGTGACTTGCACAGAGTATTATATCAGCAAAAGGTGGCCACCTTGATGAATTAAAAATTTGAATGAAATGTACTCTTAATGATCACTTGACTTATTTTTTGTATTTGTCATTGTTTATTGGTTCTATGCCTTGATTTCATGAAACATTAAGACTTTAAACTGTGTGCATTTCCATAAAAACTGAGGTGTTTCAAAACTTTCATGTCATGTATATTCTAAAACCATTACACACAACATTTATATTTTAGGTTCTACAGGTAGAAGTTTCAATTTGCTTCAAAAAAGGAATTCCTGAAAACTTTTTATCTGAAATGCAGTGCAAAGTACAGCAAAGTGAAGGTAGGAGTTACATTGTGCAGTCTTAGAACCGGAATACCTACAGCTTACAGCTACAAAGGAGGTGAGAAGAAAACAGAAAAATACACCAAAACTCTGAGAACTAAATGTTCAGAATTGTCCAATGGGCTTAATTTCATTGTTAGATAAAAGAATGAAGTATAACAGAAGGTTTAGCTTATTTGGTATATTATTTTTGTTTAAAATATCTGTCCTGAAGTGGAAAATCTTCAATTTTTTTTTTTTAAATTGCAGACTGCTTATGTTTTAATTAATGTGTTCAAGAGAACCAGAATGAACTGAATTTACAGGACTTTAATTACAGGCATTGCAAATATCCCTTCTTGCACATTCTTTCTGTATTGTACTAGTACATTATAACTTTAATGCATCTGTTTAAATTAGTTTAAGTATGGATGCCACTGAACTAGAAACGGTTTTAATTAGTTTATAATATTGGAAATGAAAGGTATGAGGTGCGTAAAAAAATCAAAGGCTCTAAAAGCAGGATCATTCTAAGGATAAGTTAGCTAATCAGATGTGTAATGTCACATGTCTCAAAATCCCACGTGTGCATTTGAACATATATATGACTGAAGGAGCAACAGAGTTTCAGACACGTGTGACCATTTAATCTGGAAGTTGGAGAACATAAACTGAACAAATGAAAAAGTAATCCAGGACAATATCCACTACTTGACATTTCCCATTTTCAGTAAGTATTTCTAAGAACATTTATGTCCAGACTTTGCTATTTTATTTTTATTATACTTTTCTTCTATTTGGTATTTTTATATATTAATAAATACCACATTGCTTTTATATTTCCTATACTTAGTCTTTTATCTAGTGTGACTGAAATAATAAAAGAGGACCAAATGTGGAAAGATTGCGGTTTTCTTGCCCACAGGGTTTACCATGGCTATTGATGTCGCTCCTCAAGAATAACAACAACTGCGGTAAAAGAAAGACGTTGTTTGGTTGATAAGTGGCACATAACCAAAAGAGTTGAGCTTTTATGTGTGTCACAAGTAGGGAATCCCGGGCATGACACAGTGCACAGGCATCTCACATGTGAACGGTTTTAGAATGACCGACACTTATTTTTAATAAAACTACTGCAATATGTTGACACCAATAAAAGACTAACCATATCTACAAGCAGTTCATGTTGTCATTTAAGTACATGTATCTAGTTCAGGGGTGCCCACTTACGACCAGGTTGAAATGATGTACCTACATTAACAATGCTATTATATATATATATATATATATATATATATATATATATATATATATATATATATATATATATATATATATATATATATATATATATATATATATATATATATATATATGCATAGTTTTACTGTCAAATAATGCAAAGAGTACACGGCACGTCTTTCGCCCTTTACGTTGCTCCATGGCGTGTGGTTCGTTTATTTGACAGCATGTAGATCGGGGTAATTACATTCATGGCATTTGTATTCTGAATCACAATCTGATTGTATGGGTGCATGTGGGATGACCAGTGTGTTAGAAGGAAAGAGATCTCAGACTGGCCACCCTGTATGTCAATCAAGTGGCAAATGCCATAGGGAGGATATATGATAGACTAACGTTTAAAAAAAATTTTTTTTTTGAATGCAACGTGATCTACCTGATCAAATACTGATACACTTGTTCTAAACAATGCCCACGCTTGCGTTGCTCTGAAACACCACCATTTCAGCTTTTACTGATGCATCCAGTTTCTTGTCGTCATTCTGTGATTGGCAGTTTCTTGGCACAGATAATGCGGATGCAACAGACTGACGCATTGCAATTTCAAGTTGCTGTTCAAAGCTGTTGTCTGACAGACGTCAATGAAGTCTGCCCTGTCCCAGCATTCATGAGCTGCTGAGTGCAGACTCCTCCCAGTCCACTGTACTCAGTCTTAGTCGGAGCTGGGAGTCTGACAGTTGCTGCTGGTTGACTGAATGAATCTGCAAAACACTACACCGTGGGCCAAAAAACTGTGCCACTTAATTATTTTCAACTATAACTCTGTTATTTCTTGATCGATTTTTACACTTTTACACGCTATATATGCGAGCTTGGCCGTTCCTGGTTTCCGGGGAATTACAGTAGTTCCGGGAATGAAAAATGTCCGGGAATCCCAGGATCCCAGGAATGGATTCCTTAGTCACAAGGACACTCTCATGTCCGTTAACAGCTGTGATAGTGAGTCTCTATGTAAAGAAACCCATGCAGAATACTGCACAGTGACTTGCATACATATGGAGATCCTAGCCAGACAAAGTCTCGAGTGGCGCCAATTGCATGTGAAGGGAATCTTGTGCGAAAGTGACTGGAAACTGACGTTACATTATGTGTATGTGTGAGTGTGTGTTATCTGTGTGTGTGCGCTAATCTTCATACTGAGGTACAGGAGAACACCAAACCGAATAAAAAAGTGTTTCTCACAAACCCTACAATAATACAATACCATTTCAGGTAGCAGATGTTTGGGATATCATTTTTTTATTGCACTAAAACCTGATCCACATTATGTGTAGATTACAGAATTATAATGTGTAATCATAACCTGCACTTCATATTATCCTTTTGTTTTAAGTCAGATCTTAAACCAAGTATGAAAAGTCTTTATACATTTTACTGCATGGTCCATCACTTCTAATGCTCTCATGCTATTAGCCTGCATTGAATGAATATTTCTGGCATTTGATTACAATGTATAACTGCATAAAAAAAAATAAATTACCCACTAATTCATTACATAAATGCAAATAAGAATGCAGTCCTCTTTAACAAGTCACTTGGCAGACCCTGAATGGACCTATAATACCTTATACTGAGCAAAATAAGGAGCATGAACAGGCAGGCTTGCATGTGCTCTGCTCTTTTCATTTTCCTAAGAAACAAGTTTCACTTAAATTACAACAAATTAATTTTTTGCTTAAAATTGGATATACCAAATTTTGCTTACTGAATATTAAAGCAACTTACCTGTATGGAAAGACACTGAAAGTTTTGTTCCCATTTTCCATTGCATTTGTGATATTTTCTGCCAAGATATGAGCCTTCCTCATTGCATCAATAAAATCACTAGATGTTTTCAGCACTGTGTGGTATGTCATGAAGTAACTGGCACCAACATCTGTTTTGTTTTCGATTAAGTCAATCGCAGTGCTGTAGGCCGCATGACCACTAAAGAAGAAAAAGCAACACTTGTAGGCAACAGAGATACAAAGATGTGCACAAAGAAAGCAGGGGGTCCGCTTGAACTTTAGTTTTCTTAACAACCTCAATAAACCGTAAATAAATATGTAAGTAGTTCAGAAAAACAATCCTGCAGTGATACACAGAGATGTGACATGCATAGATATGTGTACAGAAATGTGCACTGCCTGAAAAATCAATCATAAAATCAGACCCCAACTTACACGCCCGTTCAAAAATGCGACACTAAAATGAAAAATTGCCTCCTCCAATCTCGCATCAGTTTCTCAGACACATTGAATTTTGTTGCAGCAGCACAGTTACCAATTTCTTTCGCTACTTCAATGAAGTTTAATTTTAAACCAGCTTCATATTTTCTTGTGATCGATCACTCCATCGTAGATAAGGGATGTTCTTACGATAAAACGTGTATGAGGGTGTGAGATGCAAAAAAACATAAATTAGTGCAAACATCGCTTCGGAATAGTTCGGGTACTACCATGTGGTCACGTAGGCACAATACGTAGAAAAAAAAAAAAGGCAGTGTGCTTCGTGGTTACTCTCTCAGGTGAGCGTTCGCATATCATACTCTCTTGCAACAATAGCGCGAGTTTTCCGCATTCAACTTATATGACGACATTATAAAATATCAGAAATTATACGATAAAATCAAGCCCCGACTTATCCGTGAGTACATACGGTAAATATTCTTCTGCTACAGGGAAGGCATATGATGGCCATGCATGACTAACACATCCACTGTTAGGCAAGTTGTGTGATGTTGTAATTGGGTTTTGGACCTTAAATCCACAAAGATACGAATACAATCCCACCTGTGACCCACTTTGTGACTCTGAAGCAAATCTATTTATGCGGCCTATGCTCTAATGGTTGAAAAAAACAAAAAAAACCAAGTACTGTATTAACAGTTGTACTGTATAATGAGATGGTACTGTAAGTCACTTTGGATAAGGAAATCAGATATGTGACAATTACAGGTGAGCATACGCCATTATGGTACAGGTTTAGCTTCAGTAGCATTTAGAACAGCTCTCTGTTCCTGGTGGTAAATTAGACACAACACTTTAGAAGACATTTCTTTGTTTCACGTGGTGATGCCTCCTGTCAGTATACCTTCAATGGTGCGATGATAAAGTTGAAATGACGATCTACTTGTATTCAATCAACTAATATAAACATAATGGTGCATGTATCCTAAAATACTTTAGTGAAATGACTTAAAAAAAACCAATCCTATAATCACAATCTACAGAAGAGCCAAAGAGAAAATGTTAAATACTGTATGACCCACTGGGAGATAGTGATTTAAGAACAGCTGTAATGCAAGCATGATATCCAGCTCAAGAATAAAAAATATCGTCTCTGTCTGATAAAAGTCATAATAAGTACTTTTCTTTACACAGAACTGTAAGGCCAAAGTGATAACTGGGTGGGGGTAAGTACTTCAAACAGCAGCATCTTCCCCAAATCTAAAACAGCAGGGGTTTTGTACAAAATCCACAGATAATCAACTCATCATTAATCCCTTCACATTTTTTTTTTTTTTACAAAACTAATGAACACAAAAGTGTTGGCATTATCTGTGTAGGCCAGAAACATCACAACTTTTACTTACATCTTGTGACAGCTAAGCCTTCATTTTATGTAGTAAAAGGACACAACAATCCAAAAAAGTATCACGGCGAGCTTGCATTTATAACCTGTAAATATGTAGGTGTACTAAACAGAGCACAAACGTCTTTTGGAGTGCATTCTTACCCTTTTCCACATTTCGGGTTAGGATTATCTGACAGAAACATTGGCAAGAAATGCATAAAGTCTTCTCCTTGTGGCCTCTTTTTACCTTCTTCATTTAGAGGACGACAACGAACACAGGTTGGGTTTACAACTGAAAAGCAATTATGACTATTTTTAATAAACCAGCTTTATTACACAATTCTAATAGGTAGCTGCAAAGTATTTATAACGTGATAATAACTAAAACAATTTAATATTTTGTCCAAGTACAGAGCTGATTAGGGACTATTCAAATCATCCTATATATATTTCATAGAAAATGCTGTGTATGGAACAAATAAAATCTGCACAAGCAGTCAGGTTGTAGACAGATTACTGGCCTCATTGGCCACAAGCAGCAAATCCCCCCATCAAAGCTTTGCATTTCCATGTTGTAGCACTTTTCATCTTATTTTTCTGCACAAACTGTAAATGAATATAAAATTTATAACATGCACTTCTTCAGACTAAGCCAATATCGGTATCTTGGTCACAACTGACAAGCTTCTAAGTCATTTATGTAAACCCATTCTAAGGTTGTCTTATCTACTGAATACACAAGCAATCTGATGAGAACCAGCACTTCAGTGCCAGAAGGTAAAATATTAATATTTTGTTATATTAAAGTGATTTAAACATGTGCAAAACAACATAAAAAGAAATGTATTGTAATTATAATAGAATCAGAAGTAAATTATATATAAGTTAATTATATATATATATATATATATATATATATATATATATATATATATATATATATATATATATATATATATATATATATATAAGTCTTGGATCTCCACAGAATGAAGATGCACTTAATACAGTACAATGTATCTTAAAATTCAAACTTAAATTCTCATAAACATTTACTTGTTCTTACCGGATGCATTGCAAAATTCTCCTGACGTGTTGTAGAATCTACAGCAAGTAGACTGTGGTTTAACCCAATCAAAATAATCATCAATCCACGAAGATGGCGAAAATCCAATTCTCGTGCTAGAAGGAAACATGCACACTTTGTAGAAATTAAACTATTTGTATTTTCCCTATGGAAGCACTGAAAACATCTACCATTTTTCTTAAAGTCCCACTCCATAAATTATAAGATGGAGAGAAACAAATGCATGCTATTTATTACTATACATCCTTTTGCCATCTGCCACTACATTCTGTTGATGGTAAAAGTGTACATTTTAGACAGCAGAGATATTCTTCATTAAAAACAAGTCTTCAGTAATACAGTTATGCCAGTCAACATTTTGATTTAGCATCCATAGACCAAGGCTCGGCTCCTACCTTGTACACAGCAAAAAGTGAAATCTAAGCAAGTAAAAAGTATTTATATCATGACATTAAATCTTATTGTAAGAATTACTGACTTATCAAAAAATGTGTATTTACGATTTTTTAGCCTACTTTAAGAAGTGTTTAAGTAAATTTTGCTTCCTCCATTGGCAGATATTACTGCTAAATAAAAGCAAAACAACTCCCATTTCAACTTTTTTTTCTAGTTTTGTGTATACATTTTTTACAGTGTAGATTAGGCTCCGGCTCATCCCAGTTCTAGAAGTGGATTTAGTAGATTCAGTAAGGCTCATAAAAGTATAAATACTTCATTCATAGGTGGTGTATACTGTATACCCTGTGCTACGATCTACTGTCTCAAAATTGATTAAAAAAAAAAATAATCTCTTGCTCGAACACAAGTTTTTTAAAGGCTTAGCTCACTTCCTCCAATTACTGTAAATGTTGCAAGTCAGCGTTGTAACACTTACAAGAAGAAAGAATCAAATTAAGAGAGTGCATGGCCCTTCAACATTTTACTACCAAAAACTGTTCCAAATGTTCCTTCAAAGAATTGGCTATGTTTTAAATAAAAGTGGCCATTACTTTATCTTAGTTACACAATGTTCTCTGTCACAAAATAGCCCAAACAGCCCAAAAGCAACCTACACAATGAAATAAAGAAAAAGAAACAAAAAGATAAACTGTTTCAGAAATAGGTTTGGTTGGATGTTTAGCTGGATTAAAGGATATTCATCATTTTTAACTGACCTGATCAAACTCCGCTGGATCTGTTGGCACAAACCAGCTATTCTAATATATACAGCTGAATGTGTGCTTGTCCGCTGTGCAAATCTCGCCACTGAAGCCTATCTTCACAACATTTTGCACAAATTCTCTCTTTATACAGGGGAACGCCAGAGGCTTTGTTTGGTACCTGACCCCAGACAGCACCAGTTCATGTCTCTCTCAGTTACAAATAAATATTTCTACAACTACAGCTACTTGTAAGACTTTTGATAATCCATTATAAAAAAAGGGAAAATGTGATCCTATATCAGATGTTCCATTAAAAGCTTATAGAAAAATTCTGACTATCACTAACTGAAGCTCAACTAACCCTAATTGTAATTTCTTCATTCTCTTCTTGTTAACACCTGTAATTTACCTTAAGGCCTGCCTGGAATAATTATGCACTGTGTCTCCAATTTAGTCTGGCTTTAAAAGTGGAAATAACAATTCACTTGTTACCTCGCATGTATTATATTCAGGATTTTTTGTCCTTCTTATTGAATTAGAAAGTTATGCATGAGGGAAACCAGGAATCAGTTGACTTGTTTAAACCAAAAATGAAGATGTCATTAGTCTGAGCTTTTAATTAAATGGATTTATACTAATTTTGTTTCTATAATGTACACTCCATATTGCATCATGTACATTTTGAAAGACTACCAAGGTGATTCTGCAGATCTCTGGAAGAAGTTATCCATCCATCCATTATCCAGCCCGCTATATCCTAACTACAGGGTCACGGGGGTCTGCTGAAGCCAATCCCAGCCAACACAGGGTACAAGGGAGGAAACAAACCCCGGGCAGGGTGCCAGCCGACCGCAGGGCACACACACACACCAAGCACACACTAAGGACAATTTAGAATTGCCAATGCACCTAACCTGCATATCTCTGGACTGTGGAGAGACATAGGGAGAACATGCAAACTCCACACGGAGAGGACCCGGGAAGCGAACCTGGGTCTCCTAACTATGAGGCAGCAGTGCTACCCACTGCGCCACCATGCTGCCCTGGAAGATGTTATTCCTGATGTAAATCTCATATTAGACAGCGATATAAACCGTTCCCAGATTTTTCAGGTAAGGAAGATCTTAGTTCACTAATCATGATGCTGGTAAGTGACAACATGGGCATGGCATGTAGATTAGCATATGCAAAATAAGACTTTCACTGTAGTCTAAACATGTGACAATAATGATTCTATAAACATACAATATTAATATTATTTTTGTTAACTGTTCTATATTGTGGTTTAAATAATTTTGTATTTCAAAAATGTTTATTTCAAGCAACTTACGTAGTAATTATGTAACTGAGAGCTGAAATAAAATCCTTAAATTACTGTTTAAAAGAATACTGCTCATGATTTATAAAAGTGTGTTTTCAGTTACCATGCACTTGCTATTGTGTAACACCTTGGCAAATCTTTATTTCCAAAGTAAAATTTAGCAAATGTTTCCTGCAATTTTTAGTATTTTCTAAAACAAACTCCAAATGCCTTCTGTATACACGTGAGTACTTACTAATTGCTGATTTCAGCAGCTGTAAAGATGTGCTGAACCAGAGAGTTATTATTGCAGCCCACTCCGCCACACACCATATTCTGACCCTCTTGAGTTTTGTAGTCGTGCCCTTCTTTCACCACGAAATAAACTGGTGGACCGGCATGCAGATAATTTCCTAAAGACTCAAAATAGTCTAGCATGTAGGAATCCTGTTAAGAGAGAGATAAATGTGATACACCTTAAATGCTGCAGGAGAATGGAGCAAAAGAGATGTACAGAAGAAAAGCTCAAAATGCCAGTACAGTATAAACATGATTTCTTAAAAATACAAAGATGACATGCTTTACTCTTTTATGGTCACGCTGAAAACTAAATGTGCCACTGCCCGTCTGCTCCACAGGAGAGTGCTTTGTCTTATATATTTACTTATATTGAGCTTGGGTTTTAAGGAGCAACTTTGTCCTCACCTCTGAGGCTCGTAGTTCTCAGTAAATGCGCTGAATGTATATACATTACCATTTATAATGCAGATATTTAGCTGTTTAAATAACCTGCTCACAACCCTTTGCTTTGACTGCCTGTCTTTCAGTGTTAGATTTATAGATCTGCTGTTTTAAAGCGTGACTAATTAACACTCCATGGGCCAGTTATGAACGAAGCATGCATGTGACTCCAACTTACATCTGGCATTGAAATCTTCTGATCCAAGCCGATCTCCACTTTGTTAACTACTGCAATGCTAAATGACAAAACGCCAATAAAAAAGGCCACCTGTAAGAAAGTAAAAATTGAAGAAATTACAAAAAGTGAAAACCCAGTATGAAAATTACTGGCCACAATGAAACTCTACTTCGAAGATACATAAGCATCCACTCCCATTAGTTTATCTGGAATTTTGTAACATAAGCTTAAATTCGCTTTACAAGGTAGACGAAAAGAATATTTCATAAACAAATGAAAATATTTAAAAATTGATTTCTACAATGTTTGCTCGACTATATTCCCGATAAAATGTATTTTTAAAGTTCAACTTGGAAATTAAATGTCCTTGAATCCATCTACTTTCGTTATGGACACAGGAGCTACAGGCAGGAGGAGTCCGTCATGAATAGAACAGCAATATAATTCAAGGCACATTTGTGTATTACCATTGAGTTTAGACTCATCAGTTCTCCTCGCAAAAGCATCTACTGGGATGTGCGAGGAGACCAGTGTCCCTGGAGAAAACTCACGTAGGCAAACAGAGCACATGCAAAGTCCAAGCAGAAAGTTATTGCACTTTGAGTGATGCAATACAATTAACTATTAATCCTGTATGTCATCTTTAATTTGATGCTACTAAACTTGCACAATATTCCATTTATTCAATTTCTGTAGCCTTTTATTTTAATACATTATAGTGCATTAAAAAAAAAACCAAAATATCAAACAATCCACATTAAACGGTAATACAAATGACACTTGCTGCTTCTAAATTACTGTATTATACTTGTCAATTACTGTTTAAACATGGTACAGCAAGCTTTCTCGTTTAATTTTGTACTATTCTGATAGGATCAAATCATCACACAGTATTAATATAATATTTTTACTGATAAATGTAGTATGAGTCTAAAACAAACTTCCCTACTGAATAGATGACCACAAGTCACTCTAAGTCAGTCTTTTCATGAATGGAAAGGAACGCCTTATAATTATTCGGAAAACTTTTGACAGCTCTCGCAATTGAGACTTGGTTTTATGCTTCTTATTTG
This sequence comes from Polypterus senegalus, assembly GCF_016835505.1. Lineage (NCBI taxonomy): Eukaryota > Metazoa > Chordata > Cladistia > Polypteriformes > Polypteridae > Polypterus > Polypterus senegalus. The sequence continues at coordinate 66,216,530 of NC_053158.1, forward strand.
AAATAGCCACATATTATCTGGAAGAATCATTTTAAGAGTCTGCATCATCAAAATAGAAAATAGTTTAGACTTGTTTTATGTTCAGGAGCTACTAAAAGATGTAGTGCACTAATAAGTCGTTTTTGCTTTGAGTATCTCTGGCATTTCTAGGGCCCAAGCTGCCTCATTTATGTGATATTTAAACAAAATGTTAACAAAGATTACAAAACAATATAAATATATGTTTCCAGTCTTGAAAACATAATTTTAAGACCATACAAGAATTAATGCTAAACATTAATTAAATAAATTAGTGCTACCTAAACCAAACAAAATATAACTGGCAATTTTTCTACATTTTTGCATGTGGATGCAGGATAAATTCAACCAGCTAAAATCTTTCATCATCCACTAGCAAAAGGCAATGTCAAGCAACTAAGTATTCAAAAAAAAAAAAAGTGCTTTAAAATAATAAGGAAATAAAATTAATTGTCCAATATTTAAAGCCTTAAACCTGAAAAGATGCAATAAAAAAGTGGATATAAATGGCACATAAATTATTTTCACCTCTTTGGGAAAAAGAGCTCTCAATACAGTATTATTTATGACAACAGTAATAATTATCTTGTCAGCATTATTCAATTGCCAGTTAAAACTGCAGTGTAACATTCAAATTTTTTGGCTACCTCAGAGTTTTATACCAAAATCCAAAATACTCTAAAAGACTTACCACAATGGGACGGACCCATTCCTTTAATATAAATGGAGCATATAGGGTTTTAAAAAATATGAAGAGAATTCCATCCGATTTGTGCTCACTGTTCTCCGTCTGCTTCACACAGCACAACATATCCCACCGATTACTCTACCAAATATAACAGAACAAATATTACTTCTTATAAATTAAAATGCCCAATAATCTAGCATTAGACTCTGCATTTTGGGACCTAAATAGATCAACCTTCAATGTGCATATAATTATAACTGCTAATATAATTCAACTTATAGGCTATACTACCTCAATTCAAAAAATGGTAATGGCTCTACATTTAAGAAAATTGGGCATATTACAGGATTTGGTAAAACCACATGTACATTTTGTTTTGTCTTTTTTGAACAAAAATTTTCCAAGAAACAATAAAATATAGGAAAGTATATGGGTTAACTTGTAAGGTTTTTTTTTTTTTTTTACCTCCTGTCGTCTGATGTCTAGTCCAAGCAAGCTCACAAAACATGTAATTTGAAGAAGAAAATCTATAAAGACGGCCATTCCAGCAAAGAGGGAGAATGTGCGTACAGCTGGCATAGATGATAATGCTCCTACAGCAAAAAAACAAAAAATCTGGATCAAAAAAAGTCATGAAATAACATTTGGTGTTTGCTTGATGTCTAGCTAATATTTTGACATTCCAGTGCAATATTCTAGAACATACTTAAACAGAATCTTTTGAACACAATAATCTTCTAGGCTTTGCTTGAAGCAAGGTCCCACAGTAGCTTTGAGGGCTGTAAGGGCAGCTGGAAGTGTTAGAAAACTTCAAAGCAAACCTGTCATCTGTCCATGTGTGAAGAGAAAGACAGAGCTAAGTAGCATGCTGTTCCACTATTGACGACAGAGGACGAAGGACAACTGCTTAACAAAAAATATTATAACCTGCAGAAGCCAGGTGTAAAATGTTAACTACACCTAAACTACTTTTATATCATTTAAGAAGGTAGCTAAAGTTGGGTGTTGCTAATGAAGAGCACTTAATTAGCTGGAAGAACCTTTGGCAACTTAGTTCAGGAGCATCCACACCTGCGGTAACACCATTTCAAGAACAAAAGAAAGAAACCTGCAGTAATCCCAGGTAAGGACCTTCTCACAAACAATCGTAGATAGACAGCTGCCAGTTATCCAAGGAAATTTACCCAAAGTTGAAACCTTATGATGTTTAACAAATTCTAAAAACTTCAATCCTAAATGTAACAATGTACAGGCCTCTATAAGCATGGTAAATGGTTACAGCTCAGGACTCTATCAACAGACAAAAAAAAAAAACACTGAACATATATGGTCTTCATTGAAATATAGCCAGTATTTCACTGCAAAATAGGCTGTGCGTCATGTTGTGCAACCAAGTGCACAGGATTTGCGTAGTTGCATTGGAGTGAACCACAAAACTTCTAGGCGTCATCAGTTTAAATCCTAGATGGTGTGCAATCTTTGTGGAGTTTCCCATGTTAGAAGTGTTTTTTTTTTTCCCCTGGTGCATTGGTTTTCTCCCATATTTTAAGGACATTCTGATCAGGCTCAGTGGTATTTGTATACTGTACCAGTGTGCCTTTGTAACTGTCCATTACCACTTGTCACAGCATGGTGGACCATCACCTGTTATAATGAGAAACCCTACATAATCTTAAAATTTCAGTTTGCCAAAAGTATTATCATTTTAACAAAATTTCAGTTTGCCAAAAGTATTATACATCATGTTAATAAAATCTCTTTTTTACGTCTATCACACAAACTGTGATTCATTGTTTTTCAAAAATAGTACAAAAGATCACTGCTTCACTTCATACTATAAATTGGGTTTTAGATATAAAAACAATATGTCAAGAGTTTTAAAATAAAACACTCAGACTGTTGTAACTATAGATTCTAACGGTCTTCCCTTCTAGCAATAATTAGTAAGTGCAAATGAACTATACAGCAATGTCCATCTGTACAATTAAGACAAACAATAATAACAGGAACAGACCAGACTATTAGTCTTTCTCGATTAAGAATTAGGTGCTTTAGCACTAGGGGAAGTAATAACATACATTTTGGAGGTTCCCAATTACTGTGTACTGGAAAAAGTTGGTCAACCTAAGAAAATAAGCTGATTTAGAAGACTAATGTAAAATTCAATAAGGAGATCTCTCTTTGACCAATTGGGGACTATGGGATAAAACAAACCAATTGTTATAGTATCTAAGTGGGGAATGCCTCCAGTTTAATAAACACACTGTGCATCTTTAAAGGCCATGTGCACAAATCCAGGGAGATGTTCATAGTAAATTCCACTTACAGAGAATTTTGTACCCCAGGGGAACAAAAGGTGTGTAAACAGGAACAAAGCTTTGAATAGAAGAAAACACCTGATGAACACTTTTTGTTTTTAATAAGATCTGTACAGACTAAGTTCTCTACGTCAAAAACCTAAAAGAAAATGAATGTAGAAGCCTCCTAGAATCATAAATCATCCTACAGCATGTTGGCATATACTCTAGTTTACAATTAACTCCAGTTGATAGCAATGGGGACTGAAAATGGATGAATAATTTAGGGTAATGTATTAACTCAAACATTCATACTCTCCATATACAACATAGACCAACTCTACTAACCTAGGAAAAAAGCAACAGTTTCAGACAAAGATGACAAAAACATGCTTGGGGCCACTTCACCAAGGACTCTGCCAATCTGATGATGTAATTCTTCATGATTCAGACGCTCATCTCTCTGTGAAGATTAATAAAGCAAGTGGATTAGTCTTTGGTTTGAATGAAATGAACAGAGCTAATATAAAAAGTTGTTTAAAGAATGCAAATGCAGTACAGTATACTGTATGTATTCATTATAAAATCTGTGTACTGTATACCAATCAGCAGAAATGTGTTGGTCTGGGTTTCAAAAGCCACAAATATTCAAAGAAAGAATGCATCCAGAAACAAAGGGTCTGTAAGGTATGTGAAATAAAAAGCTGGTCTAACTTGTTAGTGGTGCAAAATTAAAAAATGTACATACTGCGCATGTATATATTTATTTTGAGCTACATGTTCTTGGTGGTAAATAACCACATTCATAAAATAAAAAAAAATTTACAGGTGGTTCCGTGATATTTAACTGTGGTAAGTGTCACTTCCAGCATGCATAATTTACACTTCCCGTTTCATTTTTCACCACAGTTTTGGTTCTCTGATGCCAGTATATGATACTTCATTAATGAAAGGTAAAATTGCTCATGTTCACAGAAAATCTTGAAGAAAAGGCATCCATTATTACTTTTTATATGTGCGTACCTACTGTATATGACTGCATAGAAGGGTGCTGTTTGATCAGTTACAGTATGTACCTCAGAAAGGGGATGAAAGCAAAAAACAAACCATACAAACACACCCCTTTACAAACCACTTTCAGCCTGCATTGTTGACACCTATGCATGTGCCTATAGAATGTTCTCCATACTCTGGACCTCCTATTCATCAAAAGAAGTGTTTTTCTTCAATTCTCCAGTGGTTAGTATTAATAATGCATAACCTACTGCAAACTGTGTTATTATTTTTCTGATGACATATGTTGGAAACTTCCTTTGAACTGCGTACCCATAGACACACACACACACAACTTATGACCCAATCACAGGCAGAAGTCAGTTATGTGGAAATGATCAAAATCAGAAAATACCTGATAGGTCTGCACAATGATAAAGATATTGTCCACTCCAACTGCCAGTACCAAAAATGGAATAACTTCAATTACAATTAAGGTGAGGGAAATTCCTGCATAGCTGAAGATTCCAATGGAACAGGCCACAGAACTTAAAACAATGAGAATACCAGCAATGCCCAGGGATATTTTTGAATCCACCTTGGAGAAGAAAATATTACAGCTAAAAAATCTTTATACCATGTTTATAGTGCAATTTATTGTAAAAGACTATACAGAGCCATGTTGAAGTTACAATTGGTAAACAGCTACAGAAAATGAATGAATGATTAAAATGTGAACTAATCATTACAAAAGAAAAAAAAAATCAAAGTTTACTTACCAACAGCCTATGGAGGCTCTGGATGTGACCCAAGGCCAGGGATATATACGCAAACATAACAGCATAGCTTATAACAACAGTATGTATGTCACTATTACTTTCTCTGTTTATTTCATCCTCAATACTCCTCTCAGAGCTGAATGAAATAGACAAGTTGGAATTGCTGTAGCTTTTCATAAACATAATAAATCTACAAAACAAGAGAAGAAAATAAAAGAAAACGAATACATATGATGCAATTGTATGAAATACAAATGAAATTGTATTATAAACACATTAATGAAAAAAATCTCTTAATCTCTCCTTCAAAGCACTGGCTGATTAATCGCACATACATTAAAATCCCCATTCTTAAAATATCTATTTTAGTAATAAGTGAATGAATGAATGAATCCTTACTCTTTCTCCCATGCCAGAGCTCTACCGAGTTTTTCTGAGTCATTGTGGTAATTGTTCACAGGGAAGGTTATCACCAGAGCAGTCGCATTGTTGTAATTTTCAGCTATCATATTCAAACAAAACAAAAAATAATAAATTATAAACTAAGAAATAAACATAATCTTGATAGCCCACTTCTCTTGTCCTTGATGATTTCATAGATGGTAGGAAAAGAGGTAAAAATATTCTCTTAAACCAGCAAATCACTGTCCAGTCAAGGGTGATCCAACTTATTTGCAATTCCATAATAAAGGTTTTTTGTAAGGTTTTTAAAAATTTTAATAAAAAAATGGTATATATAACATCCATTTTACATTTGTTTTTTTTTTTATTTTGGCACTGTATCAAAATTTTCTGTCAGTATACAATCTTAGGATTAAATACTGAATCTTACCATTTCTTACTACTAAATAACAATCACTTGAATGTGGTTTTGATTCAAATATTTCATTAAATCACCAAGTTCTCGTTTGTAGCAGCAAGGAAAACCATATATTTAAAAAATGTCAAAATCCAGTCTAGGACCATGATTATAGTCTTCTAAAAAATGGCTTCCTTTAAAAACTTGGCAATTTAGATTAATCCCACTCAACAAGTGTGCTATCTTAAGAGATTTACGAATAAATTCCAAATTTGAATTTCCCAAGGGCGTTTTTAAACAAAGCTAGAATCCCAGGTCAAGGCCTAGTATATTTTCAGGAATATCCCAGACTGCTGTATGTGATCAGTGCACAAAAATTGCTCGACAAACTACTCAATACATTACAGCATTCATGTAGACTTATGTGAGAAAGTGAAACAATCATACAAAACTCAAAACGGACCTTCTGTTCACCTCTGTCCCCTTACTTGGGACGACAGTTTCACATGTTGATGCACAGACCTAGGAAATGGTTAGCCTGGGAATTTTTTTGGTGACATTTGGGAAAGTGGTTACTGCCAGTTCAGTTTTTTGCTGTATTTGTGGCCCATGGTAAAAAAAAAGTGTGTATAAATTTAAGATTGCCAATTTCTAGCATTGTGTGATGTCCTAGCACTAGCAAAGCAGATGGTCAGATTATTCTTTACTCGAATGACGCTACAGTCTTTGTGACAAAGTGCAAAACCATTGCGATTTCAAAAACATACAAATTACTCTAGCACAGAGAGATTTCTCAATGCATAATGATAAAAAAACCCATTATTTCTATTTGTGTATTACACCAAGGAGAAATACAATAAGAACATGTACTCCTTACTTATTCTACTTTTGAAATAAGCTATGTCCTAAACTTTGTCCTAAAATTGTGGAGGCACAAGTAGCAAATAAATTAGACAATTTAAAGGGACAAGTTAAACGCAGATGTATAATACCCACTTATCCATTTTAATAAAACACTAATCTATTTACATGTTCGTGCTTTATACAAACCTAATATATTTGCATATACTTTAGAGTACCATTATCCAGCCTGCTATATCCTAACTACAGGGTCACGGGGGTCTGCTGGAGCCAATCTCAGCCAACACAGGGCGCAAGGCAGGAAATAAACCCTGGGCAGGGCACCAGCCCACCGCAGGGCACACACACACACACCAAGCACACACTAGGGATAATTTAGAATCGCCAGTGCACCTAACCTGCATGTCTCTGGACTGTGGGAGGAAACCGGAGTACCCAGAAGACACAGACACGGGGAGAACATGCAAACTCCATGCAGGGAGGACCCGGGAGGCGAACCCGGGTCTCCTAACTGCGAGGCAGCAGCGCTACCCACTGCGTCAGCGTGCCACCCCTACTTTAGAGTAGCTGTTGTATATATAACAAGTGTTTCTTTATACTGCTTTTTCTATTCAAATCTTATGATATACAGAAACAAAGAGTGTAGAGTGTTTGAAAAGAAGCTTGCCTGTATTCTGTTGCAAATGGTACCAACAAAGACTCTGTATAGGAGTCTTGTCTAACAAAAGAGTGTTTTATTTCAATTTAACTCTTCTTGTTTGTATGGAAACCAAACAACTTTTGTAATTAAGCTGCATAAAGACTATACACTTAAAAATTATTAAATAGGTAATTCAATATTTGTTAAATATTGAGGAAAAAACTGACATTATTAACAGAAGCAAAACAAATCTGTAAATATAGAAAATTATCAATAAAACAAGAATAGAATATAGTGCAACAAAATGCTTTCTTTGGCCAAAACATTGTGCAACACAGCCACCTGACAGGGACGTTCAACTGACACAACATACTAGCATTACGAAACAACAAATTTTTGTACCATCATAACCTCCCAGCACTAGCCAAGGAAACACAGGTCCACCAAATGTTCCCAGACATGGGTCGTGAAGCAATGAAGTATCGTTCAATGAAGCTGGTGCCCTAAAAAAAAAAAAAAAAAATTATATATATATATTTAATGCACTAGGAATAAACTTATAATAATCTTATATTGCCATATTGTAGATATTTAATTATTCACAAATACCTACTCATAAAATACACACTAAAAGCTGAAAATAAAATATTCTTCTCAACCTGAAAATCTGTAATACACTTCAGAATGTACTATTAATTAAGGTTATTTATTTCATTAATTTTAATAATTCATTTAATTAATGTTATTTAATGTTATTAATTTATTAATGTGCTATTCATTAATTCAGAATGTACTACTAATGTATTAATATACTAATCCTGTGATGTCCATTACAAAAATTATTTTCTCATTTCATATAGAAATATGTCTACTTGAATATACAAATAGTGTAAAATGCCACATATAATTTGATATATTTGCAATACTACCACAACCATTCTAAATAAAGACGATAACCTATGCTGGAGGACTCTATTATATACAAGATGAGCGGATATCCAATAAGCACAGACAAAGTTTGATATCACAGTTTTAGTGTGGTAAGAGCCAATAAAATAGTGCACTTTTGTCATACTCCGTTATTAGTGAACATCCACCATGCTGTGTTATTGGTAATTCAGAGCTACAAAACATTAATAAGGCACAGTCCTGTCTCTAAAGAAACAGATATGAAAATAATAGGCTTTTATCTTCAAACCAACTAAAGCTGCATTAAGAAATGTAATTAATTTCTAGTTCATTCATAGCAGTGCATACAACTAAAATACCAGATTTTTTCATATTTCAAGGCACAAAACTAAATACAGAGGAGTTTGCCTGCAACAGAGGAAAAATTTTCTAGACAACCTACTATGGAGGTATAATTATGACACAATAAATACATTTACTAATCACAAATCAATAACTACATTATCAAAGGTACTGTTTGTGCTTAATTCACATGGCAAACACTAAATATGCCAAATTATCATCTTACCTTACACAGTACAGAAAATGTGTGTGGTAATCTGCATAGACATAAAATTCATCTCCAATTGTATGATCCAAAACTGAATGGCTATTTTGGAAGTAATTAAGGACACTTAAGATGGTGCAGTTATTGTTATATGGAGAAAGTGGTGCCAGGCATATATCCTTTAGCATTACTGTCTCATTTCCGTAGGTGGCCTGTATATTCTCAATGTCATTCTGGAGGTCCAGTACCTAATAGCACACAATCACAAATGAGTCATTACAAAACTTAATTCAATGTAACTTATTTATATTATAATATTAGAGACCATAAATTAAATAAGGAAATGACCATTCGATTAAAAGCACATAATCTTGCTGGATATGAATCACTGTGGACATGAACTACAAAACATTATTACAAAATTCTAATTTCCTAATTCATCTAACAGGCACACATATAAAGGTGTACATTTTTGTTTGGGGGAAGCTGTGTACAAATTCCAGAAAAAAATCTTGTAAGTACAACGTAATTTATACTAGTCTTACAACTAACTGCCTTTCCAAAATCTGTACACACACAGCTACGTGCAAATCTGTTTATACAATGCGAGGTGTTTTCCATACAGTCATGTTTTATCACATTGTGGCTGGTTGTCAAACTCCTTGAAAAAGCCACAACTGGAAATATTCACACTTGTTGTTTGTTTGTGTGTTAACAATGTTGAAAGAATGCTTTTGATGCAAATATAGCATTTATAATAATCTTCTAAAATTAAAATTTGTCAGTTTTAAAATGCTGAGATGAAAATTTAAAAATGAGAAAAAGTGAAACTGCAGCAAAAAGTGGACTGCTTTTGGCCTATAGAATAATGAATAACTGTAAATTATCTTAATTCATAAAACACTATTCATGTAAATATATAGTAATAGAGCACAAAGCTAAATGCATGTTCCGGTTCAAGTTCAAGTTTATTTTGTCATTCTAGCCATATCTAAAACAAAAAGGGACGAAATTGCATTAGTCGAGACCAGAAAATGTGCAGAACGGGAAAAGGGAAAAAGACAAAACAAAAAACTCAAAAAGTAAACCAAGACAGAGCTAAATTCACAAAGTCCAACCAATACTTATGCAAAGGAATTAGTTAAATACCGGAACTATGTCTAAAAATAAATAACTGTGTATAAAAACTGGCTTATTAAGCATGTGCCTGTTACAGAGAGTCTAACAGTTTTATTACCTGTGGAAAGAATCAATTGCACATTCTGGCTGTTCTTGATTTTATGGAGTGATATCTCCTACCAGATGGCAAGAGATTGAACAGTTCCTGCAAGGGGTATGAGGAGTATCCCACAATGCAGACAGCTTTCTTCTTGCATCTATCCTTAAAAATGTCCTCAAAGGAGGGGAGAGAGGCCCCGATAACCCACTCAGCCATCCTCGCCACACAGTGCAGAGTCTTCCTGTCGGACACACTGCAGTTTCTGAACCAAGATGTCAGGACACTCTCAATAATGCCCCAGTGGAAGATGGTGAAGATGGGAGGGATTCTCGTTCGCTTCAGTATACATCTCTACTTTAAATTATTAACCACTTCAAAGAAGTTATTTGCTATAACTTTCATATAACATCTAAATTGAAGAACTATTATTATTACCTGGTGGAGGATGTCTTTAGCTAAAGGAGGTCCAAATGGCACATTTGATCCTTGTGGGTAAGGAGAATAATTTGTGGAATTTCTGTGTGGTGTAGTAATTATAAGTTGTTCAGTACGGAAGAAAGGTCCAAAGTGGGAGTCAAAGTAGTCCTTTTCTTTGCGGGCTTGACTACTGGGAGATGACCACAGCTGAACAGGGTCAGTGGTTATCTTCATATGAGCAAGGCCAGAACAACAAATGGCAATGAACATCAGTGTCAGCAGGACAATTGGGAGTGGATGCTGAACGCAGAAAGAACCCCACGAAGAGAACAATAGGCGTAAATAGTTCTCACATCGTTCACCAATGGTTTCGCAGCATGCTGACGGGCCTGTAAAAGGGTGAACATACAGGTGTAAAAAATGGGAACTTTCATTGTAAATTCTCAATAAAATTATTATAAACTAAATAATATTTGCCATCTACTATTAACAAAGATATTTTAAACATAAACTTGGTGCACTTGATGAAAATAAAATTGCACATAATTTTGTTTTGCAACAATTTTTAAAGGCTGATTTTAGTTGACTTTGGCAGGTATATTTCTATCTTTGGACCTGTGACGCTTTCATGATTAGGACAAAACATGAGGGAAGTCTCAAGATTAAAAAGAAAGAACTAACATTGCTTTATAAACAAAATCATAACACTGTACACCAAGCACTGACAACAGTTAACCTATAATAGCATTGCAGTAAAAATTATTTTGTAAACTGCACATCATAATACATTCAAATGATGTATAATGCAGTTGGATATTCCCTAACACCAACCTCAACAATGACAAAAACTGTGATGCACAGACCTTTGATAATATTTAAGCACCATAGCTTATAATACAGGTCAACACTTGCTGCAAAATCCTGACCAGTGACAAGCAAAAATTGTATACTGGTATCTACAAGCAAGAGGCCCTGAAGTTAGTCTGTTTATGAATTTGAGGAGTTTAAGTACCTCCCTTCATTATAAGTGATGGGAGAAATGATTGGCAGACTAGATATTGGATTAGTTAGAGAGAAAGCAGCAGTACTATATGGTCTGTACCAGACAGCACTGCTGAACTAGGAGTTCATTTGTCAATGAAGTTCTTGAATTATTAGCCAAACTAACTTTCCATCATTACCTAGGCTTTCCACGCTGTGTTACAGCATACTGTAGAGATTTGGCTTTGTTTCTCATAGGATCACAAACAAATCCTAATTTTTTTCCTCTGCCCCCCTATGCAATTCTTGCTCATAGGAAGCCCTTGAAATTTTGTAAGCAAAAAATAGGTATGGTTTACAAAGGGGCTCTTTCAATTTATAACAGTAGTCACTGACATATTCAAATTAAGTTATATTTAGAGGTCAAAACTATGACTATGCTTAATGAGAAAAGTGTCTGCAGTCTACAGACAGAACCTTTATATTTAGATTTATTTTGTTACTTTTCTTCACTTGTGTTAATGTTTTCTTTACTTGATAGCCACAAATTCAATTACACTGTGCTAGAAAAGGCCTTTCCTGGCAGATCTAGGAGTAACTTGAAAGCTACCAGAAGAATGAAAAGACTTTTGTTGGGGTAAGGGAATTAGGTGCTGCCCAGGTCCCCTTTGTACTAGTTTGGGTAACTGTGATTCAGTTATTATGAACAACTGAACTTGTTTTAAAATTGAATATAAAATGACATTTCCACAAAGAACACAACTTTTGCAGTGAAGAGAAAGTTTCCAAATGCATTCAAAATAAAAAAAGAAGCAGGTGGTCACCTTGGTCTTCATTAATCCTGTTTATAGAATGAAAGGAACTGGTGTCCAGAATAGGCCCATACTCCGACATGATCAATCGTTTCCTACAAAATTATTAAACAATTAATGTGCATAATATTTTAACAGTTTCTACAGTGATAAGACTTCAATGTCCAGGCAAAGTCAGTCCTGGTGGGCCGCAACCCAGTTGCTTAATTAGAAAACAATCCTTGCCAATAATTTAAATATACACAGGTGTTAAATGGAAACAAGCTAAATGAAGAACTGCTGGTTTATTTTGTCATTTGCATCTTATTACTAATAAGGAGCAATTAAAACCTGTTTAAGACTAAAATAAACAATAAGGGTTCAAAATGTTAATGAGTGAGACAACTAAAGTGAAGCAGAAGTGCTTCTTATTAAGCAACTGAGTTGGAGCAAAAACCTGCAGCAACTGTGGCCCTCCAGGACAGACTTTGTCCACCCCTGGGTTAACAGATTAGTAATTAAAAACCATGCAAAAAAATTTACCTGAAAATGTAACACAAATAATTGATTTTTCTTTTATAACAAACTTTAAAATTTTCAATTGAAGGGCCTGATGAAATGGCAAAATAATTAGAAAAAGATTTATGGGTTGAAACATGGAAACGAAGGAAACATTTGTCTTTAGTGGCTATGGTTGCAGTGTGTTTAAGACAATATATATTAAGCTGCATAACACTGCTTTAGTATTCATTATGAAAAAAGTTACCATAGTCCCTAGTCAAGATATGCTAAGTGTGGGATCATTTTACAAAGTTGAAGACATTCACAAAAGGCACACCCTATTGATCAAAGCTGTTGAAGCATAAGCATTCATTCATGTTGAAGGATGCTGGAACCTATCTGAGTAGCACCAGTGGACAAGTCAAGAGTTAAAAGGAAATATTTTATGTTTTACAGGTCAAATTTGTTTTTCACAGTTATGGTATACATTAATCTGTCATGGAAAATTGTTAAAGTGAAGCACATTTTATAAATTAAAAAAATCTATCAGCTTGTTTTTGTGGTTTAAAATTGGGTCTATGAAGCACTGGTGGAAACAAGAAAAAAAAACTAAATTTACAGAATAACTCAGTTTTCAATCAAAGAATGCTCTCAAATATTGTTCTGCATCTTGAGGAGGCACACATATTGCAAAACTGTATACAAGTCGTTTTAAAACATTTTGTGTTACATTCCGACATTTTAAAATAGTCTGGCTATATCTTCACCTCACTGCCTCATCTTCTTCCATGACAACCTTTCAGGTGTCGTTTCCTGTAGCTCATTTCATGAATAGATATATTCAGTTAAGTTTTGACTTCTAACACACAACATTTTTCCTTTAACTTTTATCAAGATTATAGTACATGAGGCCAACTGGTACTCTGAAGTTGTGAAGTGGCAGCAGTAACCACTATCTGATCATACAGCGCATAACAAAAACGTTTAATTATTATAGGACTTATTACAACCCAAGCGGAGATCTAACATGATAAATCTGGTACAGAATATTGCCATGTAAAGCGCACCAATGAAATTCCCTTAGTACTGCTGAAACTACCAGACATAACAATATACTTACCTATAACACCAAGCCCCAAGGACTGAGCCGAGGAAAATCAAGAGGAAAATCATGTAAGAGATCCACATGATAACTACCATGGCATCTAACCCCAGTATGGTCCATGGCTTTTCAGGAGGAGGTGGTTGAGGCTTTGGACCACAAACTATTGAACAGTCTTGACAGCTGCAAGGTCCAGTAATATCATCCACTGACTCATTGCAGCCTTTTGTTGCATTATTCATTGGAATCATTCCTTTATCAGGATTATCTGCAAAGACAATTCAATATAACAGTTAAAAATCACTTTGCCAGTTCAATTAGAATTCAGTACTTTTAAATAATCAATACTGTATGGTGGAAAAAGCGTAAAATCTATGATGGATCTCAATTAAATATAACTAACTGTTGCTGTAATTAGGAGGTCACGAAAGGAGAAAGAATTCCAGATGACCACATAACAAATAATACAACATAAACAGATCACTTCTTACTATCTGATACATGCTCATTTACTGTACTATATTTACATTATGTGCTATGTGTGACCTCCATGGGATTTGTGCATTTTGTTGACGCAGGTGTATAAAAAAAAAAAAGAGCACCTCATGGAAAAAGTAGCAAAAAGTACTTTGAATGTGTGTTTATATATGATAAAAATACACTCATTCAGATATATTTTTATACAATTTGATACAAACACCTTGGCATATAAAATTGAGACAGGTCTATAATAATTTATATATATATATATATATATATATATATATATATATATATATATATATATATATATATATATATATATATAAAATATATATATATATATATATATAAAACCTCAATATGGTATTGCCCCGTCTATCTTCAACACTTGCATATCTGTTAGTTCTTTTGCACTCTGGGTCTTCTGACTTCCTGGCTGCTCCACAGATGAGACTGAGCACAATGGCTGACCAAGCGTTTTGTTCTATTGGGCCACACCGTTGGAATAAACTCCCGCAGTCTGTCTGAAGCTTAGCGGGAGTGACTATTTTTAACAAGAATATATAGACTTGGGTGTTTCAATGTTGTGCTTTTAATAATCTAGAATAAGTAATATTTACTTCTTTTTTTCTGTTAAAAAATTAAATTTTATTTTGAAATAGTTTTAAACAGTACTATTTTTTATATTTTGATGTATTTGATTTGTAATGCACCTAGGAGTGGCTATATTATTTTAGTCTGCTATATAAATAAAATCTAGTATTACTTTCATCTCTACATTAAGTAGTTATATGAGATAGTATTTTATTTGGCATTTGGTGGATATATAATTTACAGTATTAGAACTTGTTTTTTTGTAAAATTTTTGAATGCTTCTACAAGACTGCAAAAATAGGAAAGTCTTATTAAAGGTTATCAGAAAGTGCCATAATAGAATCATGTAAAACATTTTACCTGAAAATATAGGAGTGATGGGAAATGGTGTCTGTGAATTGTCTGTGCTGAACAAATACTGGATCCAGTTAGTTGCGTTACAGTCCTTTACATCTTTTCCACACAGTAATCCTAGAGCTTTTTCATTACTGGAGGGAGCCTGAACATCCTTGCAAGCATTATACATGGCTAGAGAGATAAAATGAACTATAATAGTTATACAAATATCCTTTACGGTGAACAAAGGCATAACTTAAATTTCAAGGACAAGACAAATAATTAATACTGTGTCAATTAATAGCTGTAGTATATGTTTTGGTATCAAATATATTAATGTACAGTTCAGCAAAAGAAAAACTGCTGTGTGAGAGAATATCATATTATTAACAAAACCAAAATAGGCATTTTCAGACTGAAAGAAAAAAACTAAACATTTTATGAAGTGTCCCATTATAATTAATCAAATACATAAAGGTGAATGGAGTGCACCATTTAAGTCAGCTATATGTAAGATTTGACAATAGCTTTTATAAAAGTAAAATACAAGAAAAAAAATGCCTTTGACCAAATGTTGATACCGGCAAATAGTATTTCATATTACAAATACAACAGCCACTATGATATAGATAAAATAAATCAGTCTCACACAATACTGCCATAATCTACTCAATGCCCTTACCATTAGCAAAGTGATCTCCAATGTAGTAATCTACAGCAATGATACTGGTTTTATTTTCTTCAGCTACTGGATCAAAGTAAGGCTTGAAAGCAGTTGCATTCATAAATTCACTCTGTCGAGGGCTGCACGTCAGCTCGCAAAAAAGGTTCATTAGGTTGAAGAAGCAAGAGGGGCACCTATATAAAAATGAATAAATAGTTAATTTTAGATTTCCAAACATTTATTATCCAAAAAATTCAACGGTACAGAGAAATGTTCATATTACATTAAAAAATCTGCTTTGTAGGTATACAGACAATTGAATGGTTAGAAAATGATAAACAAAGGTGCTAATGATCAATGACATTATGAGTTGATTGAAACAAAACTAAACTAACAGAAAAGGGTGTTGGAGGAATAAAATTAAACGCAGGATGACCAAAATAAAAAGTGAGGGTGTGATAGATGTGACCATTTAGCCTTTAGATCAATTTTTATGCCATGGTAACAGTGAGTACTGCAGTAAGAAACAAGATCGTCATCCTGCATCAGCAAGATTTTACAGCAGACAGGAGTTTCAAGATGTTCAGTTCAAGGTCTTCTGAGGAAGTACAAGGAAACAGGCAAGGTTGAGGAACAGAAATGTAGAGTTGATTAAAGACACTAAGTGCAGAAGATGAGAGATTAGTGATACCGCTATCTCTTTGAAACTAGAAGAAGTCGGTCACTGTTATCAGCTCTGATCTCACAGAAAGCATTGAAACCCAAGTCACCCTTCTGCAGTTTGGAGAAATCTGTCAGATACGGTCTTCAAGAAGAAAAAAAAAAACACATTTCTATTCAGTGGAAACAAAGTCAGGAGACTTGCCTACACAAAAAAACCCAAGGTCAAGGGTGCTGAACAATGACAGTAAGGGAAACTGGGACGAGAAATCAAAATCTGGAACTTTTGATTCATAAGGAGCAGTTTGTTTGTAGAAGAGCTGGGGAGCACTACATAGATGAGTGAATGATCTGGGACTGCGTTTCAACAAATTGAGTTGGTGATCTAGTCAGAATTAATGGAATCCTTAGTGCATTGTTGAGAAGTAGAATCCATTATGCAATACCATTTGGCAAATCTATTCAAAGCTTCATTCTGCAGCAAGACAGTGACCCTAAACACAGCATAAAGAAGAACAAGGAGTTCTGCAAAAGATGGTACACCCTACACAGATCCCTTATTGTAAGATTCTACCTGCAGAAACAAAAGCAAGCAAAATCTTATAATAGCAGTCTGCTTATTAGTCCAAGTGCAAACCATAAAAGAAGTAGTGAGGCGGCATTTTGCTGTAATGCACCAAAAATCTGGAATACTTTTAATGATCAACATACGCCAGGCTAACAGTGTGGATCATTTTAAAAAAACACCTAAAAACCCACCTTTTTAAATTTGGCTTTTTCGTAGCTACATTTTAGTTCTGTTTCTTATTGATTATGTATGCACAGAATAATCATATTCTACAGGGGTTTGCAATCTTTCTTAATCTCCACTTTTCAATGATTTAGTTTTTTTCCAGTGGTGGTGTTTTGTGCCACCACCACCACCACCTCTTCACTGGCACTGTGCAGCCACATGTGATGCTCGAATGAAGCATCTGAGTGAAGCAACTGTCCATGACACCCACTGCATCATACTTACTGTTCTTTGTAGTATTTTTTTACATTTAAAAAAATAATTTCACTATTTTTGAAAGGCCTTTTCACTCTACAGATTTTACATGTGCCTAAACAGTGGTAATGATTGGGTTTGAAAATGGATAGAATATTTATATGGACAAAGTGGACAGTGCCACTGGACGCCAAATTCAGTTTCTGTATTTCTTTTCGCATGTTGGCAATTAAAATGTATTACAATAACTGGCAATACTTTCTAAGTGATTAAAAGTGTAAACACAGTACAAAATGGCTGTCAGCTTCAGTCATATATTGTATAAATAAGAAACTATTTTCCTTTGCTAAGATTCAGATAGAGCATACCTTGAAAGGAACTGAAGGGGAAGCTGTAGGTTTCCTTTCAGTGTCTGAAGTTGTTGAACATCACAACAGAGACTGACATTATCATAGAATAAACCAGGACACAATTCCTGCAGAGAACAAAACAAATACTGCTTATGATGATGCATACATCCATATACAGTGTAACAGATATTGTGTGCATAATGCATACATGAGGTATAAAATAGAGACAATCTTGATTCCCCACATAAAATAGCAGCACTATCTATTCATCAGATCACTGCCAAAGAGCATGTATAGAGTCAAGGTGCTATAGAGGAGCCAGAATTAAATTTTGCTGTCTGTTCTGTGGGCAAAACTATAGATCCTTACAGTAAAAGTGTCTTTTGAAAATATTACTAAAGAGCAATATTTAACAGATGAACTCCTTGCACTTTAATTTTCCAAATCTACCCCCCATTTTGTCCTAACGTTAAAGTTTCCTGCATTGAATCAAACTTGTCAAATTCAACATTTATCCTGTATTGCAAAACATCTGTAACACAGCCTTTGTTTTGTTATTTTTAATGAGTAATAATGTTTTATTACCTATATCCGTTTACAAATCCAGAATTTGAAAATTACTTGCTGTTATTATCCATACTCAAGAAATTTATAAAAGACAGCATTATGTTCTTCAACGTACAGTACAATTCAAATTTATGACATGTGCTTTTGGTTAAGGATGATCCTGCAGTGATGGTCAGAGAACACAACACACCTCCTGGCAGCGGCTGTTGCACCAATGCACAACGTCCCAGAGGTTCTCAATTGGATTCAAGTCTGGGGATGGTGCAGGGCAGTCAATGGCAGTCAATCAATCCCTTCGTTATCCAGGAACTGCCTACACACTCTGGCCACATTAGGCCAGGCATTATCCTGCACCAGTAGGGAACCAGGTCCCATTGCACCAGTGTAAGGCCTGATAGTGTTTCTAATTACTTCTTCCCAGTACCTAACCGCAGTCAGGGCACCATTGCCTAGCATGTGGAAGTCTGTGTGACCCTCCAAGGATGTACCATCTGAAACCATCACTGACCCACTGCTAAACCAGTCATGCAGGATGATGTTGCAGACTGGATAACATTCACCACGGTGGCTCCAGACCCCTTCACATTTGTCACATGTGCTCTGTGTGAACCTGCTCTCATCTGTGAGGAGAATGAGGTGCCAATGGCAGAGCAGCCAATTGTGGTATTGTCTAGTGAATGACAATCGAGTTACATGGTGATGGGCTGTGAGGTCTGGTCCCACAAATGGATGTTGAGCCCTCATGTCACCCTCATTGAGTATGTTTCTTACAGTTTGGTCAGAAACTTGCATGCCAGGTAAGGGGGCAATTGCTTTTTTCAATGGGTGACACAGGTGTTGGTGTACTTTTTTCTTCAATAAATCGAACCATCATGTAAATTCTTTGTATTGTGTTTGCTTAATTTATCTTTTGTATTATACTAAACTTGTGTGTACATTAGAAACAATTAAGTGTTATGAATAAGCAAGAATTGAGGAAACAAGGTTAGGGGTACATCATTTTTCATGGTAAAAACCAAGTACTTGTAATAATGTGATAACTAAGGCAAAAAATACAGAATCTCTGAGTCAAGCAACGGCAACTGATTACAAGGTTAATCAGCAAGAGATGACAAACATTTGTTCAGCCAAAGTTGCTGCTTTAAAAATAGCTTTACTATCTAAAGGTTGTACTCACCTGCACCAGATCATATCCATCCTTGGCAAGTGGAATCGGAGGCCCTGTGTAATTGCAATTGTATTTCTTGTCTTCCATATCTGGCACTGATTCACATTCTCCATACCACACACAATGCTGGGCGACAATCTAAAATGAAAAAATATATATAATGCAAACTACTGGGTTTTTTTGGTGTTTGGGGGGGTTGGAAGGGGGTATATTAAATTTGTAATTTACTATAATGAAAAAGACCACACTAAAAGGAAAATACTGATTGTTCTACAGCCATCAATGGTAATATAGCAAAATGTAACTAATTTATCCATCCATCCATTATCCAACCCACTATACCCTAACTACAGGGTCACGGGGGTCTGCTGGAGCCAATCCAAGCCAACACAGGGCGCAAGGCAGGAAACAAAACCGAGGCAGGGCGCCAACCCACCGCAGGGCACGCACACACACACCCACACACACTAGGGACAATTTAGAATCACCAATGCACCTTACCTGCATGTCTTTGGACTGTGGGAAGAAACCCACGCAGGCACGCGGAGAACATGCAAACTCCACGCAGGGAGGACCCGGGAAGCGAACCCAGGTCTCCTAACTGCGAGGCAGCAGTGATCCCCTCTGGATAGTTTAATTAAATACTCAAGATTTCAAGGCAAAAATAAACTTAATACTTGTTCAATAAAAATGTATAAAAAAGTTAAATCCAACCATGTTTTTAAATTTATAGAACCATGACACTTTAAAACTTTTTTAAATAAACACTGATAGGTTATAGGACTTGGTCAGGGTCACAAAAAGCTTGGAGTCAGAGACTGTACCCAGCAAACACACAGTTGAAAGTCCAATGTCCTACTCACTTTGTGACACAGCCTACACTTGGCTGGCAGCTCGATTTACAATAATTTGTGTGCCGGTATGAAGTGACATGGAACAGACTGCTCATAATGGTTTCAATGTGATAATCGGAGGATTTAAGGTACTGATGTGGTGGATAGATTTTCATTTACACAAAATTTTTTAAATACATTTTGTTTTATTTTAAAACGGGTACTATTTTTTATTTGAACTAATAGCACAAATCACTTAAACAACAACGATAGTCTATAAAAACACAAAGGAATGAAAGGTTCTTTTTCCGTTTAAACAGACAGTATGTCTTTTTAAACAGTGTACTTGTATATTTAAACAATTCACTGCAAATGGTAGTTTATATATAACAAATAAAAATGCAGATCTCTATGGAATGGCAATGTTCCCCAGACATCGTGAACTTGAAAAAGTGCTGGTGGAGCAAAAATGCATCTAACTTTTTAATTTCTCTATTCTATTTTTGTTATCTTTCCAAACAAGAAGGGGTTCTTCTGTGTGCCATTTCTTCCTATAAATATATGAAAAGTTCACAGCTTATGTGTGCTGTTAATGGCTGTGCGGTTTTCCGATGTGCAGTGGAGACACTTTTTTCTGGGGAAGAGTATGTATGATTACATCATATACTGTACAGCTGTTGCACTTTCATTTTTGATTTGTAGAGAGGCAGGTATATCCACCTTCAATATAACTAGTTTTTATTATTCTTAAATAAGGGCACTAATGAAACAGCAGTTTTATGATAGCTGTGCCAAAAAACTCTGCCACTATGACTAAACATTACCCAGAACAAAGATATCAAAAGATATTAGTTTTTGAAGCTTTGGAAAGCTTGCAGAATGGATAGAACTTTGCTGGTCTTGACTGGTACAGCCAGGTAGTCTCAGTGAGACTCGTGGGTTGTTTATTCTGTGTCTCTTCACTGTATCCTCATGTGGCGCTTGGTGTCAGTGCTCTACTGCCAAGTTATGGAAAAGTCATCTCAGATAAATGAGCAGTGAAATCATGGGGCTTGTCTGACTCCTTAGACAATCTGGCAGTGGTTCTACAATTAAATGAAAAGCAACAATATCTGTCCATCGCTTATGTTAATTAGTTTCTACTTTGTTTTTACTGAATTTGAACAAATCTGTATCCTCATGTGTGATAGTTCTGGATTTTGCAAAAGGTATAATCAATTCTTGCATTTTACCTTGGATTTTGTACTATTGTATTGTATTTTCTGAGGTGGCAATGATAAATTGGCCATCTAGCCCCGTAAAGAGAATTACTTGTGTTCTATTTTATGTATTGCATTTATCCCATTTTTTGACACCCACTGCATGCCCAACTCACTGGAAGGGGGTCCCCCACTGTACTGCCTTTCCCAAGATTTCTTCCATTTCTTTCCCTACAAGGGTTTGTTTTTGGGAGTTTTTTTTTATTTGTCTACTTAAGGAATCGAGGCTCAGCTACTGTCAAATACCACTGCCTATTAAAGCCCATTGATTCATTCCTTCTGTGATTTTGGGCTATACAAGAAATAAATTGTTGTCGTTTAGTGCAATAATACTTATTACATATGTTTACATACATGTTTACAATGTGCCATCTTCAATTTTATGGAGTGCCTCGTTCTGAGTGAAAAAGTTTTAGCTCATTTACTTGGAGTCAGGGTTTAACTACTTGTTATCATTACACCAGATAGGTTTTAAAATTTTAATACATAATACCGTAAATGAAATGTTTATCCATCCATCCATCCATTTTCTAACCCGCTGAATCCGAACACAGGGTCACGGGGGTCTGCTGGAGCCAATCCCAGCCAACACAGGGCACAAGGCAGGAACCAATCCTGGGCAGGGTGCCAACCCACCGCAGGACACACACAAACACACCCACACTAGGGCCAATTCAGAATCGCCAATTCACCTAACCTGCATGTCTTCGGATTGTGGGAGGAAACCGGAGCGCCCGGAGGAAACCCACGCAGACACGGGAGAACATGCAAACTCCACGCAGGGAGGACCCGGGAAGCGAACCCGGATCTCCTAACTGCGAGGCAGCAGCGCTACCACTGCGCCACCGTGCTGCCATGAAATGTTTATTCTGAAGATAATTCTCCAAACTGTAGCCAATTTAGGGTGGACAGATACTACCTGGTATACTAATTTAACAAACTAGTCTAGGTGTATTACTTTTATGCCTTGGCTGAAGAACTGCATAGTTAAGTAATTTTACCCCACAAATACAGGCAATAAAAATTAAAGTATTAAACAAGACTTGTTTGAAGCACTCAACTCAGCTAATAATAATAATAATAATACTACATTTTATTTGAAAGCGCCTTTCAAAACACTCAAGGACACTGTACACAGTAAAAAATAATAATAAAAGTAAGAAAATAAAAAGCAGGCAAAAGAGCAGGTAAATTACAAGATCATAAAACATAAAACAGTTCCAAGATAGGAAAATGGAGAAAGTTATGTGAGATAAGCTATTTTGAATAGGTGAGTTTTTAGTCTAGACTTAAAAAGAGAGAAAGAGGTGATGTTTCTTATTTCAGGAGGTAGGGAATTCCAAAGTCGAGGAGCAGAGCAACTGAAAGCCCTGCTCCCCATAGTAGCAAGACGGGGGACAGGGACAGAGAGAGAAAGAGAAGAAGAGGATCTGAGACACCGAGATGGGATGATGATCTGTACCAAATCAGAGAGATATGGAGGAGAGAGATGATGAATAGCCTTAAATGTATACAGAAGTATTTTAAAATTAATGCGATATTTGACCGGAAGCCAATGGAGCTGCTGGAGAACAGGGGTGATGTGGTGAATAGAAGGGGTCCTGGTAATAATACGGGCAGCAGAGTTCTGAACACGTTGAAGCTTAAGAATTGATTTTTGAGAAAGACCAAAAAGAAGTGAATTACAATAGTCAAGCCGAGAAGTAACAAGGCTGTGAACAAGAATGGCAGTGGCCTGTGGAGTAAGAAAGGAACGGAGACGATTGATGTTACGCAACTGGAAATAAGCAGACCGAGTGACATTATTGATGTGTGAATTAAAAGACAGGGTACTGTCAAGGATGACACCCAAACTTTTCACACATGGGGAAACAGAGACCGGCAAGTTATTGATAGCAATAGAAAAACTATTAGTTCTGGATAATGTTGATTTAGAGCCTACCAGGAGAAGCTCTGATTTATTGCTGTTGAGTTTCAAAAAGTTAAAAGAGAACCATGTATTTAGTTCAGCTAAACAGAGAGTGAGGGAGGATGGGGGGAAGAGCAGAATCAGGTTTGGTGGACAGATAAAGCTGGGTGTCATCGGCATAACAGTGAAACTGAATATTATATTTACGAAAAATATATCCAAGCGGGAGAAGGTAGATAATGAAAAGAAGAGGCCCCAGGACAGATCCCTGGGGGACGCCAGTGACCAGAGGAAAGGACTGAGAAGTGAATGATTTCAATCGAATAAACCGAGTACGATCAGACAAGTATGACTTGAACCAGGCTAGAGGAGTATGAGAGAGACCGATTGAGACTAACCTACTAAGTAGAATGGGGTGAGAAATAGGCCTCCAGTCATTCTAAGAAGAACACAAAAAAATCATATAACTCTGCATGCTGAAAACTAGCAAAGGGCCAAGATGTAAAATATCTCTGGCACAGTAATGGGGAAATTCTTTGAAAGGTAAAGGAATACACTGAATTGCATAGGAGAAACAAAAAAGAAAAAACAGACACAGGCCTGAATTGCAAATATGAAAAAAGCACAGTAAACATTTACTGAAAAGAGTAATCAAGATTTCACACACTGAAAGCTCCACCTTTGCTATTAGGGAAACAGGAGCTCTCATGCCAGTACAGTAAACTATTGTACTTGGACTTGTCATAATTACAGAACTACATTTTCAATATTAGTAAGCAAACACATTTCAGAATTTACATTATTTAACCACAAAACATACTAAACCACAAAGGGGCACGGCAATCTAGAAGAAACCACTGGATCATGTTCATGAGTGTACAGTCTGATAAGATTTAAAAATATTTAAGGAACAGAGTCACCCAATACCCATATTAAGCTTGTGAAAAAGTAACTGCCCCCTAAGTTTCAATACTTGGTTGCAGCACCTTTAGGGGCAATAATCCCAACTAAACACTTCCTATAGTTTGTTTTCAGTCTTTCACATTGCTGTTTAAGAATTATAGTTCACACTTCTTGCAGAACTGCTTTAATTCAGACACACCAGTAGCTCTGTAAGTGTGAACTTCTTGTCTCAGGTTGTGCCACAGCATCTCTATTGGGTTTGAGTCAGGACTTTGACTACGCCACTTTTTTTTTTTATTTTATTCAAAGTGAAAAGTTCATGATCCTGAGGAAGCAAAGTATTTCCACACCATCAAACTAACACCATATCTTCTGCCATAGGTATGATTTAATTTGGGCAAAACACTAATATATTGTCCAGCACTAACATAGTGGTACCTGTGTCAATACAAAGAGTTAATTTGACTCATCGGTCCATTAAAAATATTACAAAAGGCACATTTTCCAAGTGTTTATTTGCAAATGCATAATAAGCCCCAATGTTATTCTTGTATAGGTTTTTGCCTTTGTACTGCCCCGGGAATACCATTTTTACTTGGTTTCTTTGTCGTCGAGGAGTCATGAACATTACCCTTAGCTGAGGCTTCAGAGGTTCCTCCAAGATCATCTGTGACTTCCTGAATGAGTCATTGCTGTGCTTGAGGTAATTTTTGCAGCCCAGCCTTTCCTGGGAATATTTTTCACTGTTCCAAATGTGATTGGAAAGTTTCAACAACTTTCTTCCTCATCTCTAACGGAATTTCCTTTGATCGAGAGATAGTATATCTTCTAGAAACCTGGTGGCAACAACTTCATGCTCATGGTAAGGTTAATTTATGGTGAGGTTTCGATTTTACAGAGATGGTTGCATCATGTTTGGCTGTGTTCAGTAAGCGGAGAGTAATTATCAATTAACCTTGGTCAGCTGTTTGAATAACTAAGGTTGCAATAATCCTTTCAAACAGGCAGTATAGATGTTGAATAACTTTATTACTTATATTTATGAAGCAATTTAGAAATGGTGTTATATGTCGAATCTGCTCTCATTTATCTAATATTACATTTTGTGTAAAGATCTGACATTCACTATGACAAGTATACACAAACTGAGGATACCAGAAAGGGGGGCAAATACATTTTAAAGCACTGCAGACACAAACAAACTACTGTGCAGAAATCTTAGAGCACCCACGAAGCATATTTTAGAAGCTAGTTATCTAGGTCGAAAGTATTTATTTGCTTGTGAAAGCAGTATATAATAGATGAATCAATAAAAATAGACAGTAATAAAATAAAAAGTGACAAGATACCCCTGTTATTCCCAAAAATGTACTGATACAGTATCTTGTGAAATGGTTCAAACAACACAGATTTGGCTTGCCAGCCTTCCCTCAAGGCACCCAAGCCATTCCATGTATTTATTGAAATCCAATAAAAGCATACCTGATTCAAAGTAATGCTCAGATTGGATGGTTGCGAGACAAAGTCAGAGAGGTGAGATTGTGTTGGTTTGGACATGTGCAGAGGAGAGATGCCGAGTATATTGGGAGAAGGATGTTAAGGATAGAGTTGCCAGGCAAGAGGAAGGCCTAAGCTAAGGTTTATGGATGTGGTGAGAGAGGACATGCAAGTGATGGGTGCATCAGAGCAAGAAGCAGAGGACAGAAAGATATGGAAGAAGATCATCCGCTGTGGCAACCCCTAATGGGAGCAGCCAAAAGAAGAAGAAGTGATTAGCAGAAAGATGTGAGCTAGTGGTACAACATTTGGATAGTAATCAAAAATACCACAATTTTATGCAGAGAGGTCTGCAAATGGCTAATTCTACTTTTTTTTTTTTATTAACAAGGCTATGGTGAGCAAGCAATAGCACAGTAAACCAGATTTTCAAGATGTGGTGCTGAAACTGTCATAAAGATACCTGAAAAAAATGGACAAACTGAAGACTGAAAAATACACTTTAGGACCTCAATAAGCTATCTGCATCAAATGAACAATACTTAAAGGTCACTTCCTAAAAGGACAAATAGGAATTCCAGTGAAATGCTTGCTCGACATAATAGCATCTAAGTACATGCTTTAACTGTTCTTTGTAGGATGTGACACAGCTAAAAACCCATTCTTGGTTCAAAAAAAAAACCAGCATACCGAAAGGATTGCAATATGCAAAAGACCATAAAGAATGGAGCAGCAACCATGGACGTTAAATCCAATTAGTTTGATTTAATATACTTTATTAATCTCTGAGGGGAAACTGGAGGTCAGAGTGCAGGGTCAGCCTAATGACTCCAAACTTGAAATATTGGCTCACAAAAGCTCCAGCATGTCAGAAGAAGACTAAGCAAAGATGAGTTTAATGCGTCAAGAAGGTGGCAGCTCTGTCATAATGTTGGGCACATTCCAATGATTAAGGGGATCCAGGGGCAGTATGAGTATTTCAATAAGTACTTGGTTTTGTCTCGGTAAATATCCCTCTTTGGGTTTAGGAAATCAATCGAGTCTATATCCTGATGCAAAAACCAAAACTCTGTGAGCAACTGCCAATCTTTTGCATAACTGTGCAACTAGCTCATCTTTGAATCGTAAGAAACCACAGCATCCTACAAAAACCTGAGATCCAATAGTAGAACACAAGTAAGCTTGAATGAAATACATACAGTCGAAAATGTAAATCAATTTCAGCAAAAAATGGAAGATAAGGGCTTTAGAGAACTAATAAGATAATCTGATAGAACAGAATATCCACCCTGAAAACCATTGCCAAGAGAGTAAAAGAGCAATAGAATACAATAGTTACAGCCTCAAAAATTAAGCTCCAAACAGCAATTTGGAGAAACCAGTTAACAGCACCAATTAAATTGTGTGTGTGTGTGTGAGTGAATTATATAAAGAAAAAATTACTTGAACACAGACAGTAGAATATGCAAGACCAAATGTTTATGTTATCTTGCTGGGGACAAAGTTTATGTGGAGGATTATGAAAATAATACATTTTATTTACAGAAAAATACAACTATTACACTGTCTCACACATATCTACACTTATTCATAAATGGGCCATTATAGATCCACGTCTTAGCAATTTGGGAGGAAAACCCAAACAGTTGTGAGGAATATGAGAGAATTCCACACAGGCAGAAGCAACTACAGCTGTGGATACTAAAAATCAACATCAGTTGCAAACCATGTAGTTATTTCAGTTCCTGTGGCAATTCTACAATGTTAAAGAAATTAGCAATGTATCCAAAATCTAATTTATTGAATCACTGTTTTAAAACATCCACATAGACTAGAGAAAGATGCATGTGACATTAATGATTTGTAAAGGGTTAACAGTAGCACAGAATCAAAGAGATGGGCACTTACCGGGGGTGTTAAAATGGCATACTTCTTGGTGTAAGCAATACTAAATTTATGGAACTCAAAGTCCTATTGAAGTAAAAGTATTACCCATTAGCATTGCCTTGAACTAAAATGTTAACAAATGCCATGAAGGGACATACGATATTTGCTTGAAAGATACAAAAGCGATTGGGGTGCAGTCTCAAATATAACTACATTACTGCCATTAAGTACATTCTACCTCAGCAGCTGCAGTAATTCTGAATGTGTTCACAGGCACCTGATGACTTTGGTCAAATCACCATGAAAACACAAAAAAAAAAAAAAGACTTGTACAGGAACTATGAAACAACACATTACGCTTCAAATGATGCATTTGAGTTCACAAATGTCACCTTAAAGTTAGGACAGGGAAAAACTAAAGCATCAGAACTTTGCCACATTTGAAAATTACGTAATTTGACTTTCCATTAAGTGTAACTTTTCATTAAGGGTTACAAACCAGATATTGTTTCCTATATGTGCTGATACCAACAAATTACACAAAACCAAATGTCACAAGCCTGTCAAAGTGATTTGATCAAAGAAGCAGATTGAAAGAGAATTATGTTGTTTCTCAAAAAACAAACAAAAAAAGTACACAGCTGACTGTAAATTATAGCATTAAGTTTGTCCCTTTTCCCAACCATGCTTGCCAACTCAAACTATGAGATCCCAAGGCATTCCCAGGCCATCTGGGAGATACAGTCGTCCCAGTGAGCCCTGAGTTTTCAGTGGGGTCTTCTCCCAGCTGGTTGTGCCCGTAAAACCTTCTAGACATTAAAACATTAAACTAAGGGTCACAAATATATAGATAGAACAAAGATTCTGATATAAAATGCCATATCTATGATTCAAATTGAGAATCAGGATTAATGATGGTTTTTAAAATGTCATAGGGAAGAACAGCTTTTATTAGATACATGGAATGTGCAAGCACGGTCATGTAAAAAATCAAGTGTCCTAGCACACCTCAAACTAGATACATCATATTTATATTCTACTAGCCGTCCCCCGCAGCTCCGCCCACGTAGTTGTGAAACAGGACAGTGAGGAGGGCCCAGCCCAGCACCCTACACCTGATGTCACACTTCCTCCTCTCCTCGGCTCACAACCTCTCTCTCGGATTAGCAGGAATATATCACTCCTGCAAGCAAACTATGATTCTTCGCGCAATGAAAGAAGTTGCAAAATCAACCGGAATGTTCAAGTAAATTATAGAAAAACACCTGATCAAAATCTGTTAAGTAGTTCTCTCATTAAAAGTGACCAGACATACAGAGAGATGATGGATTTTATATTATATATATATATATATATATATATATATATATATATATATATATATATATATATATATATATATATATATATATATATATATATATATATATTTAAATAAATAAATATAAAAGAGAGAGAGAGAGAGAGAGACAGAGATGTGCATTCAAATATACTTTACAATTTGAATGAAGTTAAATATCCCTCATGTCAGCATCATATTCCTCTGGACAATTAAGTAATAACATTAGATTTTTCAGACCGCCACCTCATCTCTACACATTGCTTCCAGGAGCAGCCTATTCATATTTTTTTGCGGTAAAATAGCTTCTATTCTACTGTTGTCAATGAAACACAAAGCTTTCTTTTATCAAGTGGCAAAGGGCAGCCTTTTCAAATGGAAAAATATACCATTATGGCCCTGCCCATATATTCCCTTTACCAAAATCACTACACTGCACTACATTGAACACTTGTAAAATGTAGCACATAAAGATTACTACATGCATGCATAGCATTGTTTTAGAAAGACATAATACATTGGCATATATTATTCTCAAACTGATATTAACATCTTCTAAAACTGCTGCAATGCCAAGTAATCACAAATATAAAATGCAAAATAATTGATCATGTACGTATTCACTCCTTTAAGTCAGTAATTATTAGGTGCAACTTTGGCAGCAATTATGATACCGAGTCCATGTAGATGTTATATGCATTTTATGCTACCTATTGCCCCCAACAATCAATAATACAAAATGTATCTAAAGAGAGACAAAAGAAAAATTTCTTGCCTAAAAGACTTGAGTAAAGATGTTCCTATTACTTTTAAACTGAACTGCTTGATTTTTAAACGTCAATAATGTCTTCAGCAACCTTTTAAGATCAATTTAAAAATACTAATTTGTAATATCAAGTGTGCTAATTACAAAAAACAGTTCCAGGAAAATAAGTTGAACTCTTGGCACAAGACAGAAATCTGTTAAGCTTAACAATTCCTTTACTGGATAATAATATTTCATCCAGATGGACACATCTTACTAACAAATGGAGGACCTGATATCATCAAGACCATTGCACATGTTTTCTGAAAGTGAAGAAAGTTTCAAAAAGAATGGATAGAATAACTTCCTTTATACTTGACCCTGGACTTCTGCCTAGAAATGTAACAAAGGTTATGAAAGAGAAAATGTTGAGTGAAGTCACCACTAAGGAAGCACATGACCCTGTAAGTCATCTGCTTCTTCTTAGTAGTCAGCACCGAAGAGAATCAATGCCACAGACATTCTTCTGTTTATCAGTCAGTCTTGTATGCCACAAGCAGCTGAACTGAAAGCAAGCATCTGGCATAATACAACAATAACATCCCAATAAAGATTACTCAATCATATATTGTGGATTATTCAAGTATACCCATATATTCGGATAAAAAAAAAAATCTATGTTTATTTTCAAAATAAAAAACATTTAAAATACAAATGCAATGTCAGTGTTTTAAAAACAGTTGTGCATTGAATTACTTGCTCCATCTGGGACCGTCCATTTGGCCGTATGTCGGTCACAAAGAGTATAGGTCATTGCAGTTGAGGCTCTGTGTGTCTGGTTTAGGTCACCAGTATGCTTACTTTAAATGCCAGTATGGAGTAGCACAACCTGGAGTATAGAGGTCCATTTAAAGCTAGGTGGTACGGGAGGAATATGTAAGAGTTAACCAAGAGTTAGAAAATAATAATAATAATGAAAAATATATTCAAATTTACATGGCATTTTTACCTTCGTTATGGAAGAAAAAAAATATAAAACCATCTGCAAAGATCAGCTTTGTGAAGCGTGATTTCAAAAAAAATGCTTAGAGGGCAATTTTTTTTTCTTTACTTTGTGTAATTTTTGTGGTCATTTGTTGGTTGCAGCATCTGTAGAGGAAGGAAGACTGCAGGGACACTGCTACCTCTGAAGCTCCATCACCAGAGCATTTGCAAGCTGTGAAACCTGCCAAAGGGGGTCTCTTAATAAGTACTGACCATGTTGGGTTCCCAAACGTTTGCTTCAGGCCCTTTTTCATTTTGTTGATATTTTGTACCTGTGAATTATGGAAATAAAATGCAATCTTGCTTAAAATATTACAGAAATGTGTCATATTGAACCTTTACGCCTTTAGGTAATCAGTGTATCTTCTGCTCACTTAACATCTTGCAGTAACTGACATTTTAAGCCCAAACTTTTTCATGCCACTATAAGTACAGTACCTGCAAATTATGAAATCACTGAGAAACCCTATTGTATATAACAAACAAACAACTGATTCAAGAAGAGACTACTCTTCTGAGAGTACACATTGCTATGAAACACAAAGATACTGTGAAGTTGGACATGGCTGGAAAGAGGATGCCAGGGGCAAGGACAACACCAGAAAGGCACAAGACGAAAGAGAGTCCTTCAGAAGAATAAGATATGGACTTAGGAAGACAGCAACTAGACAAGAGCCAATGTGAGAATACTGGGGTCACAAGGGGTGAATTGTCCAAAACAGTGTTTGGTTTGGGCTAGACAGAAACATGCAATGTCAGGAAGGTGTTACTCATTAACAAGGAGGAGTGGTAGGGCATGGAGGACTGTCAGGAAGCCTATCTATTTCCTGGCTGATGGGGAAGTGCAAGGTGCCAGGTAATAATAAGTGAGACATTACACTATTAAATGTGGAAACCGGTAGGAAACCAGTGTCAACCCTGCAACTCACAAAGTGGCAACTAATGGCCCCATTCCTGCCATTGCTCCTTTAAGGGAATGAAGGATTGCTTTGAGGGACTCTCTTTTAATGACTATGGATGCTGAGCTTACAGGGACACCAGCACAACTGGCATGTGTAATACCTTGTCATCTCTGTAAAAAAAAATAAAAAAATAAATTGATGCCATTCCGACCACAAAAGTAACTCACGTTTGGGAACAATAGGCCAAGGTCAATGGTCAGAAAGAGAGGCAAGAGGTAAGAGAGGAGTCAGTGCTACTTTGTCGGTGAGCGACCTTACCTAGTAGAATTAGGAAAGCCCAGAGGAACACTGGGGCTTTTTGTTAGTTTTTTTTCTACTTTGTGAACTCTCTTAGCAGTCCTTCCCTTGCTTTTTAATTGTTAATACATGTACAAATAGCTTGACAGATTACTTATACTGCAAGCATTCCAAAACCACATTCGTTTTAAGGTCTATGGAAGAATAGTTTGCTTTTGCACATTGAAAGGTATATTAATTTAAAGCTGAAGAAGTAATGCCCCGTGCTAAATATTAAAGTGAAACTTGTTTCAGTAACATGCTGTTTTTATCTGAAAGGACCTCTCAACTACTATTCCACTACTTGTTAACCTAAAATATTAAATGCAAATAATCAACCCCTTCCAAAACACTTGACAGAATCTCTGAATACAATTTACATTAGTATAAACATGAACTAAAAAATTATTCTAAACACATGTATCTATGGTCCACTTGAAAATGTCTCTGATACCATTATCTGGGACCAAAATGAATATAATATTGGGACAGCAATTCAAGTTGAATAAATAATTCAGTAATAAATAATGCTGGTCTATAAGTTGTCACTATGACAAAAGGTCTTATTTGAGTCAATCTGCATTAAATCAACAGAGGCCTCCCAGTCAGCCAACTCCAATTTGCTTCATACTTTATGGAAATAATGTTGCTCTTCAAAAAACTAATGTGCCACATTTTATCTTCATTAATTTCTGTGACATGGAGGTTTTTAAAAAAGGGGTGTGACCCTAGTTTTATTGAAAACAATATATACTAAAAATGACAATGTTCTATAAGCCATAACTTTTAAACTGTTAATTCAAGATGCATGAAATTTGAGTGATAGTTCTTTAGTATTAGAGGTCTTTAACTTCTGAAATAATTGCTAACAGTTGTATACTTGCCAAATTGTATCTTGCTGAAAATTGTAGATTTCCTTTTCCAACCTGTAGGGCAAATTTGCCCCACTATATCTTTACACCAAACCACATCAGATCTTACTACTAATTTTCATAGATATTCCTCACATTATAATTCATCTTTAGCAAATAGGTGCCCATTTGAAAGAACCTTTGATTTATGAGGTATTAAAAATAGAAAAAAAAATAATTTCACATCTCTATTTCAAATTAATATTGGTCTGTGCGTGACAAAGTCTGCAGTAAAAATAATTATACCAGTAAAAAGAGCTTGCTTTAGTTAATAAATACACAAACCAAGATGGTACCTTGAATCAAACTATACTTACCAAGTATCAAATGTGCCATGTTTTACTACAAAGAGGAATGTAAAGTACTGAGAGGAATGTAAAGTACTGGAGAACACAGACCTATGTAATGCAATTCGAGAAATGGATATGTGAATTCATATACTGTATGTATTTTACGTCTAAACAGTCAATGATTTATTCTGCTAAAATCAGGTCTAAAATTTAAAAAACTGCAAAGAAAAAGTGTTCAGTTTAAGAGTTTGAACATCATTTGGAAGTTTACAATTCCTGCTCAGGGATGTAAATAGTGGTCAATGACCTTCAGGATATGCATAAGAGAGACCTAACAGATATCCCCTCTCTGGTGCCAACTGTAAACTTTAGAGGGACAAAGAAGATTCATAAATACTATTTGTGCATCTTGTTCATCCTCTTATATTGCACACAGTTTGTCTATCCACCACTTTTGGCCAATTTCCCAGAAGTTGTATCTATAAGACAGAGCCCTGATTTCACAGCAATGGGATCCATTGCTTTTGGATGATTTCCATTCAAATCCACAGTAAAACTAGGACAACGTGACATCCACCTGACCTGCAGATTGTTTGGCATGAGTTGAACAAATGAGTGGTCGTCTCTTGTTCCAGGAATGATTGCTGACCTAGAAAATGTGACACTTCCTAGTTACCAACCGTAGATGAAATGGATGTTCTTGATAGTTTAGTTCAAGGTACCAACTTCATATTTTGTGTATTTACTAATTAAACCATGTTCTATTCAGTGGTTAAATTCTCTTTTTATAGTAGACTTTGTCACAGGTGGGCATTTGATACACATACTTACATTATTTTTTTCCTGTTTTTAATGTCTTTTAATGATTTCTTATAGATAGTCCTTTAGCAACCAGGTGCCTATAACATGACTAATACCAATCAAAACTTAATAGCTCTTTTGTGGATTAGTATGGAGATACAAAGGCCAAGGTTGATGTAAAGCATAAAAAAAAAAATTTATACAATTTTCAGCAAGCCATAACTGACAAATATGCAACTAATTATTTTAGATATTAAAAACATATAATATGAAATAACAATCCCTAAAAATGTCTTACATTTAGCATTAGCAGTTCAAAAGTTATGAATAATAGAACATTGTCATTATTTTCAAAACCTCCATCTCTCACAAATAAATGAACACACAAGCCTAAAATATTTAGTGCTAGTTATTGGGTACAATGTCATTATTTTTTGCACGTATGCAACAAATCAGAGATTTCTTGGGAACATGTTTTAAAATCTGTCCATTTGCTATGGATTGACTCATTAAATTATGCACAGCATTTAACACAAGAATAACTATAGGTCCCAAGATCATCATTACATTTCAGTTCTATCTGTGGGGAGTTTATATGCCCCCCTTCCCCGCCCACCTTGTTATGCTTAGTTTTTCTCTTGGGACACTAGCCTTATCTGGCTGTTCACAAGCTATGACATCACAGTTATTGGCTTCTCTAAAATTGCTGCAATGATTTTGGGAGTGCATGTGGGTCTGACTATTCAGAGCCTTGCACATATGATTGCTGAGCAGAATGCCAGTTCACATGACTCAGCTGGATTAAGAAAGTTTGCTAGTGGATATACATATATCAAATTATCCAACTAATACATTCAAGTCTGAATTTCCAGTACAGGAAAAAACATGAATTTAGACACAAAACACATGGAAGGCACAATGCCCTGCAAACGTATTTATGTCATTTAAATGTTCAATATTTTTAGATTAAAATGATACCAATTTATCTTGTTGCTATTTGTAATTATAGCCATTAACTGATGTGCTTAAGAAAAAAAAAAAACATTGAAATAAGAAATGAGCTATATAGAAACTGACATTTTGAACTTAAAAGCTGCATTGTAT
Organism: Polypterus senegalus; assembly: GCF_016835505.1. Classification (NCBI taxonomy): domain Eukaryota; kingdom Metazoa; phylum Chordata; class Cladistia; order Polypteriformes; family Polypteridae; genus Polypterus; species Polypterus senegalus. The sequence continues at coordinate 66,251,642 of NC_053158.1, forward strand.
CCTTGCTCACAGGTCACTTTGTGGGGAAAAAAAAGAAAGAGGCCCTCCGACAGAGAAATGAATCTCTTGGTTTGCTAAAGAGAATTTTTTAGTTGCTTGTTATGAAAGATATCAAGTGTGCAAAGATTTCAGCTCAGGCCTGCAGCTGAAGTGAAAGCCTTGTCTATCATGCAAACAAGAAAGAGACAATGACACTTTGTCTCAACTAGTGTCATGTGCATAAAAGTGAAAGTGAACAAAATAATGCTTTTAAACTCTTCTATACAATGATAAACATACAACAGCCGTAGCACTGTGCACTAAGTGGCACTATTTCTAATTTCAGATTGCAATGATGGAGCATTGTCACATTGCTGTAAATACAAACAGAAAATCAAATGTCTAAAGCTCCATTTAAAAATAACATCATATTAATTGTAGCATTTCCTCTTGACGCTTTTGACAGTAGGAGTTATGGTTTATATTGTGTGAGCAGCATAAAAACTACATTAAATGAAAACCAGTATTCAAGGCATTAACTTAAAAATGCATACAAAAGAGACTTTTTTTTTGAGCTGTGATCCCCCATTCGTAACTCTGCACTTGGAAGTTAGTGTCCAGAAGTAGTGACACAGCATGATACAGCTCGTTTTCTAAATACAAATGAATGTTACCTTGAACTGGAAAAGTGGATTACAAAAGGGATACATGAAGGAATGGATATTATTCTATTATGTATTTTTGAAGATTTTTAATCCAATTGCAAAATAGTTAATTTTGAGTTGTCACTACAGTCAAAACACCGACTGCTTACTGTGGAATGTTCAAATGCTTTCAGGCAATTTAAAAAATATTTCCTAGCTGTTTCCTAAGGTCAAAAGGCATAAAACTGGTTTATGTTTTCATAATGATAAGACTTCACAATGTGAAATGTTCCCTGTCATCTTGTCATACATGTTCTGAAACTGTAGTGTACCTTTGCCATGGTGTGCAGATTTTGAACACTATTTTACGCATTCAGCAAGCAGGAACGCTAAAGAGCAGAACAATGTTCAGGTTTCCCCGAGAAAATGACAATCCTGGTAAATAGAAAAACAGCTCAACAAAATGCAACAATAGAGTTTAGGACTGAGCGCCTTTAATAGTCCATGCTTTCCATTATGCAAAAATATTCATTTGCATGTATTCCATATATTTTACAGCATGGCAACAATTCAAATGTTATGTGGGTGAGACAACAAATATAAGTAGCATGATCAAGGAATTACTATGTCAGAGCTGGACAAATATGTGTAGGACTACCTTTAAACCTATCAGCTGTTTAAGATAAAAGGGGTAATTGATCTAGTACTGGACTTTGACAGAGAAAACACTGTGCCTCTAAAACAAACAGTATATATTTAACAGGAAAATTAATCAACATAGCAAAACAACATGCATGGAAAAATACACGGCTCACCTACAATCTAAAAAATGGATAAGCAACTGGTGAAATTTAACTGGACCATTACTGTGATTCAAACGGGAAATAAGACACAAAGTAAAATCAAGATGACATAATAGAGGTGAGATTCTTGTCACTTTACTTGTATAATCACCATAATAAAGCACCTAGTTAAGCAAGGAGCAATGAAACAACATGACAAACTTTAAACCACCTCTCTCTGAGAAGAAAGTTTTAGCAAAGACAACTAGTTCCTTAGAGTGGAAATCAACAACTAAATTAAGATGTACTAGAAATTCAATGAAAGAAGAAATAAATGGCCATAGAAATGCAGCTGCTTTCAATAAAGAGGTTCAGCGTTTTATACGCATTACTATATAGCTGTAACTTGTGGCACTTCTTTTAATTCAACGGTGGTCCTGACATTTCTTCATTCACTATTTTCCAAAGAATAAAAATACTTTAATACAAGCAATGCACAAGGTATTGTATTATTATTTGTAATACCAAACTTCCAATTTGAAGCTCAAAGAGCAGACAGCACTAGATGTTTCTGATCACTTAAACTATTCATTTATCCATCCCAGGGTTAGAGGAGCTGGAGCCTGTTATGCCCTTATTGAGCAAAATCCTAGCTATAAACTCAATTCCAAAACAGACAGACAGACACACTCCAAGCCACGCACACAACACGCCAGTTTAGATTTACTAATTAAGCCAACACATTCTTGGGATGTGCGAGGTAAACCAAAATACCCAGAAAGAGGGAGAAAAGAGGGATTGGGAGCCGAATGCAGCGGGTGACACCTCAGCACCACACTGGAACAGTGTGAATTTTTATGGCAGCAGGATCCCCAATCCTGCCACCAGCAACAAGTGTTCCCTGTAGCTGGAGGATCTTCTGGATGCAGATTAACGTCATACCCAGGACGAAACAATTGCAGGTCAAGGGTCTTGCCCAAGGGCCCAATGGAGTAGGGTCAGTTCGGGCATTTACAGGATTACAACCTTCTGATTGCCTGCATAGATCCCTAGCCAAATGAGCCACCAAGGCTAGAACTGAAAAAAAATTACTATCAATGAAAATTGTGCATCTTTACTACCCAACTGTGGCTGCTTATTCATAACTGAACAATCTGTTACAAATAAAATTGTAATAATGAGTGTGGGGTCATGCAGTAGATTTTTTATAATTTGCATGGGATGCTCCTTGTGCTTATCAAAAAAATCATTTCTTGAACCTCTTGACATGGTGACTACATCAATGGACAAGGTTCCTTAACATGCCTGTGCTTTGGCTATAAAGAACATGTTATCTAGACTCAAAGCACTTTAAGCATGACTGATGCTTTATAAATTAAATGTACCACTCTTAAAATGTAACATGACACAATGCTGCAAGGGTTCGGTGCTGCTGCTTAAAAACTCCAGGGTTCTATTTAAATCTAGGCCTAAGTACTGTCTGTCTTCAGCCTGCAAATTATCCTTATGCCTGTCGAGGTTTTGTTCCGAGTTGTTTAGTTTCCACATCACAAAAACATGAATATTGTATTAGGTTAATTGGGAACTAAAATATGTGGAGTATATGTGTGACAGTAGCCTGAGAAGAACTGGCAGTCCATACACTGTTGCCATCTTAAATGTAAAAAAAAAAAACAATACAAAAGATTATAAACAAGAGAGGCAAAAAAGACACTAGTCCCAATTTCTCAAATAAACTGATTAATGGATTAGAGTAATTTACAGTCTGATATTCAAATTTCAGATTATTGTTAAAACAATTAACTATTTTCTTATATAGAGTTTTTTTTAATTTAAAAAAATAGTTTTTATAAATGTTCTAAAAATAGCTTTTACAAAATGTTCTGCCCTCGACCTACTATGTTCTTTAGAAAACATTCAAGGTTCATGGTAAGTCATTAGGCTTATAAATTATGATCTGCAGCAGAAAAGAAAATAGCATTCTGCTGTGAAGAATAATGAGATTTTAGAGGTCACTTATATTTTCAGGAATTAGGTTATGGTAAATATTTGATCATTAGTGTAACTGACTAACTAGATCAAATGAACATATATGTAAGGGAGGGTTCTGTGTAGTTTACTGTTATTTTCCTTGTTTTGATTTTCTTTTAAACTACCTAGTGCACATTAAATTTGTGTTTTTTTTTTGGCGAGTGTGCATGCAGCTTATGGTTTGTTCCCTTATTGTTTTGAATTCTTTGTCATTACTTGTTATGCACATAACCAAATGAATTTAGTATGCATACAGTATATAGTAACTGACCTTGACTTACATATTTCTGAAAATTCCCGTTTGTAACAAACACATTACAGTTAAAGGAACATCAGATGACCGTGACTTATATATTTCTGAAAGTTCCTGTTTGTAACAATCACATTACAGTTAAAGGAACATCAGAACACCAGATTTTTTTAAACAAAAGAAGACCAATTTGTGCATCAAGCTCATGTTTTTTTAGCTAACAGTAGAGTTGTGCAGAGTTTGAAAACCTTACTAACAGGCCAACTTTACTTGCATGCCAAAGGGAATAGGATTTTAAATGTGCTCCCAGTGACTTCAAAAATTCTTTTGCTGATGGAATTGTGGAACACACCGCCTCTCCCAAGATTAATATTCAACATGTTTCGTTTCCTGCTTTACTGCATCTAGCCTCTGTTTTGACCTTTTTCACCATTTCCAATTGTGCGTTATTATGGAATTCTGACCTGGTCACTATGTATGTTAAGTTTTACCTGTTTGCCTAGGGTGTTTTCTCTGACGTGCCAAAGACATGCCCTGTATGGTGATAAGCAACATAATATCCACTTTGTCTGAATGAATTGTGTCATGTTAATGAACATGCCCTGGGTTTTTACCTTGTGCCCGATGATAGGCAGGACAGACTCCTGAAATAGATTAGAAGAGTTCAAAAATGGATGGCTGGTGTATTATCCACTCTTCCACGGTTGGTTCCTGCCTCAGTTTGAAATTTGTTGCAGCAATGAAGCAGGTTAGATTATTCGCTGCTATAGTCTATGCATGACCTGCTCCAAACTCCTCTTTATTGTTTGTTAATACTGCAAGTTTTAACGTGCAGGACAAACTAATTCAATGTATTTGTTAATTTGAATCTCTATTTTACTTATGCTGCGGTGGGCTGGCGCCCTGCCCGGGGTTTGTTTTCTGCCTTGCGCCCTGTGTTGCAGCAGAACGCCGTGACCCTGTAATTAGGATATAGCGGGTTAGATAATGGATGGATTTTACTTACTGTATGTTGCCCCTGCGACTGTGTATGTTGCTAATGGTTATACAAAACCAAATACTCAACATAATGTTTCAATGGAATGCTTAGTTTTTGTTTCCTCCGTCTTCTTGTGTCTTATAGTGCATACTGCGTTTACCCGACTGAGCCCCAGAATTCATTCAACATTTGAGTTCTACACTGTATATACTGTGGTAGAGGTCAACAAAAGGAAAGCCCGCTGGCATTAAACAGCCTAGAACAGAATGAGAGTAAATGTCTTTGAACTTAATTTCGATGACGTCGAGTTCCTTCCACTATACGCATTTACAAGGTATCCATGTAACTTTGTGATCCTATATCCTACTATGTGGCGCATCCAGCTGACGCTTCTAAAGCCCGGCACGTGCGGCGAAAAGTCAGTTTTGTGTCATAAGATATCGTAGTAATTCTACTAATCCGTCAAAAGAGCCCACAGTTTGTACTTTCCTATTTGATACCCAGTATCTTTCATTCTAACATTCTTTCTAATTGGCTTTTGCGTCTTAGCAATCGGCCCCTCAGTTCATCGGAAGGCTGGCCCGGCACCACCCTGATCGGGGTCATGTGTTTCTAATGACAGTTTATAGTGTCAAAGAAATCTCCTGACAATCGTGAACAGATACACATCGCACGCAACTTAAAACGTCAACTACAGTTTTCAATGCATCGCTATTCTGTAAGGAACGATGGGTTTCCAACTGAAAAACAATACATTTCTGAGATCGAATAAAATAACACACTTACCGGCTGTAAACTGACAAGAAAGAAGAAGGCACACGGCAGCAGCCACACGAAAGAGCCCTTCCATCTGATCATCTTCATCTTCCACGCTAATGCGGCTATACCGCCCGGTTAATGCCCTGCTGCTTACTTCCTTCTGCTTTGGTTTCCTAGTTGAAGTTAAACTACAAACGCACACGTTATCAGCAAATCCCACTCTCGCAATTCTGTGTGGCCATGCTGAAGCCCCGCCTTCAATCGCGCGACCCTACGTCGACGGCTCCGACTCCACCCCCGTACGCTGGACCTACACGACGCCGCGTGTCAAAATGGGCGTGATGGCTTGACAAAATGGGCGGGACGGAGTTAGCCTTCCAGGGTGCGACCCAAACATCGCTTGAATTAGTCAGCGCCGTACCTCCGATGAGTCATGTGGTGGCTTCTTGTTCTTTTTTGGTATTTTCTGTAAATTATGATGGACATTTTTAAAATATAAACTGTTAGTTATAGTTCCGTTTCTTCTGTTTTATAAACATACCTAATTACCGCAAACTTGAGCTTTTAACAAAGAATCAATGGACTGTTTCAAAAAGTTAATGTATGTTTAAAAAAATCGCTTGCAAGTTGCTGTAAATGTGTGTTGTTTTTTCTCATTTAGACGTTAGAAGAGTCAGTTTAATATAGTTTTTTTCGTTTGAAAATCAAACAAAATGAGCCGTTCCAAACGACTGTGCTATCTAGGTAACGTTAGAAAGTTGTTTGTGTCTAAATGTTCTCAGTGATGGACTTATGTCCTTTTTATGTCTGGTTTTCAGTTTGTCCTGCAGAGATAGAACGAATCAGAGGAAGACAGACATCTGTACGATAGGAGATAGATAAATACAGTAGATAGATAATGAAAGGCGCTATATTAGATAGATAGATAATGAAAGGTACTATATTAGATAGCCAGATAGATTGATTTACCCTTATTTGTCCCCAGGGGGAAATCTGTCTTTTTTCAGAGTCCTTGTAAATAAATAAATATACAAACATGCCATGGTCTAAATGCACACCCGAACAGTTAAAAAGGAAGAAAATTACAAAGAAAGAAATCTTCTTACTTCACAGTTACAGTCACAGTGAGACATTATACAGGTGTATTGCTGTTGGTATAAAGGAGTCCCAGTAGGATTTCTTGACACACTTCTGCTGTAATTTGTTTGCTTGAAAGTGTGCAGTGTTAGTGTGTCTGAGTGAGGATGTGCATCGTTGTTTGTAATGGCACTCAAGTTTTATTTTTTAATTCTCTCCTTTGATAATACCTCCAGGCGGTCCAGATGCATCCCATAACCGAGCTTACTGTTTTAATTAGCTTGTTGATTCGGTAGTCCTTTCTTGAAGTGATGTTACCAGCGGAGCACACTACATCACATAAAATTGCACTGGCCATAACAGAGTTGTAGAAGATGAGAAGGATGTCTCTACCTACGTTAATGGAACAAAGTTTTCTAAGAAAACAGTGTCAGTTATGCCCTTTCTTATATCGTCCCTCTGTGTTACAAGACCAACCCAACTTGTCATTGATGTGGACACCCAAGTAATTGTAGGAGTGGACCACCACCCAATCCATTCCTCGAATAGTGACCAAACATTCAGCGAAAGTCAATAACAAGTTCCTTGGATTTGCTGATGTTAAGCTGCAGAAATTTCTTTGTGTGCCAAGAAACAAAGTTCTCCACCTGACCCCTAAACTCTGTTTAATTCCCTTTATCAGTATGCTTCATAAGTGCAGAATCATCTGAGAATTTCTGCAAATGACATGAGCTGGGGTTATATTTATAATGTGAAGTGTACAAAGTAAAGATAAAAGGAAATAGGACTGTTCCTTGTAGTGCTTCTGTGTTGCTCATATTCGTATCAGAAACACAGTCCTTGAATCTCACAAACTGCGGTCTGTCAGACAGTGCATTATCCAGAATGTCATTAGCTCATCCACCTGCATATCTCTGACCTTAGCTCTTTACTGGTATGGCTGGATGGTATTGAAGGCACTGAAGAAATCAGAAACCATAATCCTCACAGTACTGCTAGCTTTGTCCAGCTTTGCAAGTGCATCCTTCACTCCAGTCTTTGTCCAGCAGGCAAACTGTAGTAGGTCCAAGTGGTCTACCACAAGAAAACTCGTATAGTCCAGGACCAGCCACTCAAAGGCCTTCATGATTTGAGACTTAAGTCATTAAGTGAAGAGATGCAAGCTTTTTTTGGAACAGGAACAATGCAGGATTTTTTAAACACTAGCAGCACTTACTGGAGTTTTGGGGATAGACTGAACAGAGGATAGCACAGAGTTGGTCAGCACAGGTCTTAAGAACTCAAGGACTGACTCCATTTGGTCCCACAGCATTTCCTTTGTGTTACTTTCTCAGTTATTTCCTTACTTGGTCTTCAGTTATGGATAGCCCATATTGATGGTCAGAGGTGGACTTGTCACTGGCCATTGATGTAGTAGGAGTAGTTGATGTAGTAGAGATGGTTAGGAGGAGCTGGTCATTGGAAGAATGTGGTAGTGTGGGGAAGATCTATTAAAAAATTGGTTCAGGGAATTAGCTTTGGCCACATTCCCTTCTAGCTCCTCAGTCCTGGATTACTTGAATCTAGTGATTATACCTAGTTCCTTCCAGACATCTTTCATGTTATTCTGAGTGAGTTTGCTTGCAATTTTAGCTTTGTAAGCTTCCTTTCCTTCACTCAACTTTTTCAACAACATTCACTATGCATTCTTCAGAGGCTTTCTGTCATTAGATTTGAATGTTCTCTTTTTATCATTCAGGAGACCCTTTAGCTCCTTAGTACAGGGGTCCCCAACTCTGGTCCCAGAGGGCCGCAGTGGCTGCAGGTTTTAATTCTAACCCTTTTCTTACTTAGTGACCTGTTTTTGCTGCTAATTAACTTTTTTTTAATTCATTTTATTTGACTTGCTCTTGAAGACTCAGACCCCTTAATTACTTATTTTTTCCTTAATTAGCAGCCAAACAAAACAAGCCAAAACATGACCAGCAAACAATGTCCATCATACAATGTCTGAAAATAAAGAAAGGTTAAGGTCTCAGGAATGTTGATCTGCTCAGGTCCCCAAACATTTTACCAGTGCTCTTAAAAATGTGAAAAAATCAACAATTTCCGAAATGTATGCTGTTGCACAATTAGAGCAGCAACAAGTCATGGGATTAATGAACAGGTTTAATTAACGTGTTGGAGTGAAATTGGTTGGAGTCTGAGGCCTTGTATCTATATATGTTAAAGTCAATGTTTGTCTGTATGTTCCAGCATCACGTCCGAACGACTGGAGCGATTTTCATGAAACTTGGTACACCTGTTCCTCATTGGTCGACTAAAAATACTGTAGGGTGACACTCTGAACGACCACCAGAGGGCGAACTGGAGACGACTGCCAGCATTCTGTATATTTGAGTGCCACTGCGCACCTGTTGCTTTTGAAATTAAATAGAGTTCTACGCGTGGAAGTGTGTGTGTCTGTCCGGCCCGGAAGTGAGACATAGAGTCGGGGTGAGGGCTCCAGCTCCGATGATACGGAAGCGAGGCCAGACCACCGGCAAAAGGAAACCTCCTAAGATAGACAGTCGCTTAGCTACCAATGCACAAATGACGCGAACACTTCGGGAACGTTAATCCTTCTAGCAGAGAGATGCCCAGAGTAGTTCTGATAAGTTAAATACACTCAAGGATCCTGTGCTTTTAACAGCGCGGGCTTACACAGTTAGTATATATCAGGTGACTGCCACCATTTATTTTGAGCAGCATCGTGTCCCTGTCGCTTTTCAAATTAAATACAGTTGGCCGGTTCCGAGCGTCAACTGGATGATAACATACACAACACGGCAAGACAAGCACATTAGTGAGTCTTTATCCTTCCATCCATTATCCAACCCGCTATATCCTAACTACAGGGTCACGGGGTCTGCTGGAGCCAACCCCAGCCAACACAGGGCGCAAGGCAGGAAACAAACCCTGGCAGGGCGCCAGCCCATCGCAGAAAATCCACGCAGACACAGGGAGAACATGCAAACTCCACGCAGGGAGGACCCGGGAAGCGAACCCAGGTTTATTGTTTGTTAATTTATTTTTATTTTTAAAGTTGTGTTTTTTAAAATTATGTTTTTCTCAAACAATTAAAAAAAATATTTCCCTCTTGGGCAACACTGGATATTTCAGCTAGTATTTGTATATTTTTAGGTATTTTTAACTTTATAGTGTTTTGACAGTGTAGTATTGAGAAGGGAAAATCAGCAGCCAAGGAGTTGCTAGACTCACAGGTGACAGTGATAGGCACAAGACAGTGGCAGAACTACGTTAGACCATAACAGAGAGAGACAGTGAGAGAGAGTAGGACTTGCACTAGTAGTTCAGGTCTACATGATAGTGTCAGAAAAAGAGCACATAAGGGACTGTAGGCCCTTTAAGTCTTATATGGAACAATGGAAGCAATTTAGCTGAGAGCACCATACTGTGAGAGGGTGGCCATGGTTGATGATAAGATGTTATACCTCCTGGCTAATGAGAATGGCACAAGGGCCCAAGTAGGAAAAAGCAGGACCATACTGCCCTTGTAAGAATGATGTTCAGGAGGACAGGAAGAAAATTAATCACAATCTTCCAGCATCATAAGTGGTATTAGATTGCCTGTGACTGGAATGGATGAAACTAATGTTGCCCAATGGACTTTGTCTTGCAAAGACTACATTCAATACTTACTAGGAGTTCAGGGACACCAAGGACTGCTAGAAGGAATTAGTCTGATGTCCTTGTAACAAAAGGAGGGCTAGAGTTAAGCTATGGAGTATATGAAGTAATCTTATTTCAGTGGCATAACATGCATCTGGAAATGGGATGAAGTTTTGAAATTGGGATGAAGTTTTCCTGGTGGGAGGAGGGAGCAAGATCAAGGAAGAAAGGTGAAAAGAGAGACTATCTAGGTTGTACTTGACAAATGTGTGTGTGGGTGAGTCACCTCACATTGTAGACAGGGGTCCAACAACCTATATAGCTAAATCCAGTAAAGGAAAGAGTGCTCTACTTTACTTTTGTCTGTTTACTTGTACTGTACTTTAGGTTCTTTCTTGCATGTATTTTTATTATGTGCTTTATTTTCAAACCATTGTGTCTTTCTTGACATTGTTACAGGTAAGGAGAGATGCAATGCTGGCACCATGTCCTGTTACAGTGTAAAATAATTATCCAGGTAAGCTCTAACTCACTGCAACACTAAATGAAATTGATTTAAATTGTTGATTTGGAAGTGGTTGGCAGCTTTAACTGAAATTGACAAAGTGGTTAACGCTGCTGCCACATGACTACAAGAGCTAGGCTTTCAGTTCCTGGTGAAGACATTGTCTGTGGTGAATCTTCATGTCATTTCCATGTTTACATAGATTTTCTCCAAATACTCCAGTTTCCTCCCACATCTCAAAGTTGTGCGCTGGGCTAACTGGTGAACAGTGTTAAGTTAATTTTATGTTTATTAATGAATGTGTCCTGTGATGCAAACAATCCTTTTCCTTTATGCTCCTTAGAAATTACATTGACCCACAATATGTGTGTTCTTATAATAGATAAATAATTGATTGATGACCTCCTATGCATTTCAGCTTAGAATATGGTCTGTGTTGTAATGGTTTATATTTTATCAAATAAAAATTTTAGATCGTCTAAATTGCAATTTGCCCCATGATCATTGTTAAAAAGCTTCTGTTTATAATCTTTAACACAAAATACTTAAACTATGCATTCTAATGCATGGTTGCATGTTCCTGGAGTTTCTCCTGTAGCATTGGGGCCAAAGCTAAACAAATCCTGAATGGGATGCAAGTCCATTGTGGATTTTAATATTTTACTTATATTATATTACCATTGTATACATAAGGAGCAACATGCACCAATTTTAATTTAATAACTTTTGTGGAAGATGAGTAAGAGATTAATTTAATTATGGAATGCACAATGACAGACAAGGCAATGAGATACGTAATGTAGTAGAATGCTCACAACAGACAGCTGTTTTTGTGTTATTCTTCAGATGTAAATTTGTCAGTGGCTTTGTGAGGAGCTTGATTCAGGCAGCATTACATAAACACAATTTGTGCTGCAAAGCTTATGATTCCAAGTGCTTTCAAGCCATAACATAGCTAGAAATCTTGAATAGCATAGCTTATATTAATCAGTAAACACACTAATACTACATAAAAATAAATCTAATATAGAGTGTGGAATCCTAAAAAGAAATGTGTGATGAATTAAAAAATATCCACTAAATGTGTTCCTATAAGCATACCACAGACATACATACAGGATTTTCAAGACATTGTCAAAATGTTCATTTTCTTTCACCTGCAAGGATTTAGATAGATAGATAGATAGATAGATAGATACTTTATTAATCCCAAGGGGAAATTCACATAATCCAGCAGCAGTATACTGGTACAAAGAAACAATATTAAATTAAATAGTATTTAAAAATGAAAAAATGAAAAAAAAATGAAAAAATGAAAAAAAAATTAATGTTAGCATTTACTCCCCCGGGTGGAATTGAAGAGTTGCATAGTGTGGGGGAGGAACGATCTCCTCAGTCTGTCAGTGGAGCAAGACAGTGACAAAAGTCTGTCACTGAAGCTACTCCTCTGCCTGGAGATGACACTGTTCAGTGGATGCAGTGGATTATTCATGATTGACAGGAGTTTGCTTAATGCCCGTCGCTCTGCCACAGATGTTAAACTGTCCAACTTTACTCCTACAATACAGCCTGCCTTCTTAACAAGTTTGTCCAGGCGTGAGGCGTCTTTCATCTTTATGCTGCCACCCCAGCACACCACTGCGTAGAAGAGGGCACTTGCAACAACCGTCTGGTAAAACATCTGCAGCATCTTACTGCAGATGTTGAAGGATGCCAACCTTCTCAGAAAGTATAGTCTGCTCTGACCTTTCTTACATAGAGCATCAGTATTAGCAGTCCAGTCCAATTTGTCATCCAGCTGCACTCCCAGATATTTATAGGTCTGCACCCTGTGCACACAGTCACCTCTGATGATCACAGGGTCCATGTGGGGCCTAGGCCTCCTAAAATCCACCACCAGCTCCTTGGTTTGAGTCGCACCATTTAACAAAGTCTTTGATTAACTTTCTGTACTCCTCCTCCTGCCCACACCTGATGCAGCCCACAATAGCAGTGTCATCAGCGAACTTTTGCACGTGGCAGGACTCCAAGTCATATTGGAAGTCTGATGTATATAGATTGAACAGGACCGGAGAAAGTACAGTCCCTGCGGCGCCCCTTTATTGCTGAACACAATGTCAGACCTGCAGTTCCCAAGATGCACATATTGAGGTCTGTCTGTAAGATAGTCCACAATCCATGCCACCAAGTGTGAGTCTACTCCCATCTCAGTCAGCTCGTCTCTAAGGAGCAGAGGTTGGATGGTGTTGAAGGCTCTAGAGAAGTCCAAAAACATAATTTTTACAGCACCACTGCCTCTGTTCAGGTGGGAGAGGGATTGGTGTAGCATATAGATGATGGCATCCTCCGCTCCCACCTTCTCCTGGTATGCGAACTGCAGAGGGTCGAGGGCGTGGTGGACCTGTGGCCTCAGGTGGTGAAGCAGCAGCCGCTCCATGGTCTTCATCAGATGTGACGTCAGAGCAACAGGCTGGAAGTCATTCAGCTCACTAGGACGTGATACCTTTGGGACAGGGGTGATACAAGATGTTTTCCAAAGCCTTGGGAATCTCCTCTGTTCCAGGCTCAGGTTGAAGATGTGCTGTAGAGGACTCCCCAGTTCCAACGCACATGCCTTTAGCAGTCGTGGTGATACACCATCTGGACCCGCTGCTTTGCTGGCACGAAATCTTTTCAGCTCTCTGCTCACATGGGCTGCTGTAATTGTGGGTGGGGATGTCTCACCTATGCTGGTATCAGCAGAAGGATGGTTGGATTTGCCTAAAAACAAATGTAAAAATATCTTCCTTATTATCCTTATCTAAGAACATATCAAACAACTGATATCCTTGCCCGTGAGCAGTGTGAAAAAAAAAAAAAAACTAGTCCTGAATTCATTCATAATTGTATGGTAAAGCGTTTGTAGCAATTTGGTGTTAAAAGGGTCTGTTAAAGGGGTCTTTGTTGTTAAAGGGGTCTGTAGTAATTTAGCTTAGATGCAGATGATAGTGTAGCCCAGACTAGGTGAGCTATAGAAGAAAAAAACGTACAGCCACGTAGGTAACTCTGGGAAAAAAGCTGGGTCTTTAACATGTGACAGTGTGATCGGCCCAGCTGTCCCTTGTTGATACTCAAGAGTAGTTATTGAGGCATCTGCATTCACAAGGCAATACAGAGCCTCAGCAGAAGGAAGGAAGGAATAGGGTGGTTGAGCCATGGAGGCATGTGTGTGATGGAAACATTGCTCCCAGGAAGATCAACCTTGCTGAGGGGGCAGAGCATTGGAGATCACTGCCTCACCAATGCCAGTTGATACTGTAGGAAGGAGGCAAGATGTGGGGGCAGGGCTTAGTGTGTCCCAAGAGATGCTGATAGTGGTAGTTGGGAGAAATAGACCCAATTAAGGTTGATTGCAATTCCTGGAGTATTAGCCCTACTTAGTAGACATCAGGGTGAAAAGGAAAGGTAGAGTGCAAGCAAGCACAATGTAGTACAGCATTAGGTCTGATTCAGTCTACTGTAGTTTTAACTTTGATTTTATCTATTTCTGGATTTAGTTTGTTACTTCGATTTTAAGACATTTCACTACACTTTGTATTTTAGAATGTATTTATAGAAGATATTTGCACCTGCATTTTGAATGCTGTTTGTTAAGAATACATTTGCATTTTAGCACTAAATTTTGCTCTTTTGCATCCTCATTGCACTAGTCTTTTCAAGTCATAACTATTGATGACCTGAGTCCAAGAAGATACCAAGGCTGTGGGCAAACTGGTTATAAGTTTTACAGTAAAGAGTGTTAAAGGAAGGTTTTGGGAGGAAGGAACCACCCTGAATGATTCTGGTATTTAAAGTTAGAGATGTTTTATTGTCAACCTCTACCTCCTGTGGCCTTCCTGTTAGGGAATCCAGTAGCCCATTACAAGACATATTGTACAGACTGAAATGAAATGGTTTTGACTATTGTAAATGTGGCTGGGAAAGCAGAATGTTGGGGACAATCAGGAAAGGTCGGGATAGCTTTTAATACCTGGAACTGAAAAGACAGCCGTCAAAACGACTAAAAAAAAGAGAAAAAGATAGTGTTCTCTCTTTCTCTGGAGTTAAGAAAGTGCTAGGAACTCTGTCCTTGGCAAGGGTCAGTTGAACATCTGACACAGGGTTACCAGGTCCATAAAAAATTTATAGCCCAAGGAAAGCTTAAAAATAGCGAATTTCCTCAAGTAGACAAAATTACAAACTGGAACGTGGGGGGACCTTGTCAGAGTAAGAGGGTTAGGTACATACCATCACACAACAGTGGGAGGGATGGGGAATGCAAATCCACTTGGAGATTTTTCAACAGTAAAAAATATATATAAGTGGGAGTAGCAAGCAGGGGAAGGCATGCCAGATGGATGAAAACCATGTTAATAATTGGGGGGCGGGGGGGTGGTGAAAAATTTCCGGAAATATCACATTGTTATTAGGAAAGAAGCCCAAAAACTGCAACCTGCAAAATCTCATTGTTTCCTGCGGACGACCATCGAAAGTAGCCCAATTCAGAGAGTAAACCATTGGATCTGGTAAAACTGATATGAAGCTACTTTCCAGGAGCAGCCTGTCAGAGCTACGACTGGATGGGGTAGGGCCATCCCCTGGCATCAAGACAGGGTTAAGTATTCTCATTGGGCGTCTTTTCTTGGCTGCTGAGGAGGAAGGACTTGGCTCTTTTTCTGAGGAGGAAGGACAAGACCACTATGGTTAAAGTATGTGAACCCTTTAGAATTTTCTATATTTCTGGCCCCTCTTTTTTACCTCAAGGGATGGAAGTGAGACAAAAATATTACCATTTATTTATTGAGGAAAATGATCCATCAGAGTGAACCTCTAGGATTAGCAGTTAGTTTGAAGGTGAAATGAGTCAGGTCAATCAATGGGATGACAATCAGGTGTGAATGGGCACCCTGTGTTATTTAAAGAACAGGGATCTATCAAAGTCTGCTCTTCACAACACATGTTTGTGGAAGTGTATCAGTTTCTGAGGACCTCAGAAAAGAGTTGTTGATGCTCATCAGGCTGGAAAAGGTTACAAAACCATCTCTAAAGTTTGACTCCACCAATCCACAGTCAGACAGATTGTGTACAAATGGAGGAAATTTTGTTACCCTCCCAGGAGTGGTCGACCAACAAAGATCACTCCAAGAGCAAGGCGTCTCACAAAGGACAGGGTAACTTCTAAGCAACTGAAGGCCTCTCTCACATTGGCTAATGTTCATGTTCATGAGTCCACCATCAGGAGAACACTGAACAACAATGGTGTGCATGGCAGGGTTGCAAGGAGAAAGCCACTGCTCTCCAAAAAACATTGCTGCTCATCTGCAGTTTGCTAAAGATCACGTGGACAAACCAGAAGGCTATTGGAAGAATGTTTTGTGGACGGATGAGACCAAAATAGAACTTTTTGGTTTAAATGAAAAGCGTTATGTTTGGAGAAAGGAAAACACTGCATTCCAGCATAAGAACCTTATCCCATCTGTGAAACATGGTGGTGGTAGTATCATGGTTTGGGCCTGTTTTGCTGCATTTGGGCCATGACGGCTTGCCTTCATTGATGGAACAATAAATTCTGAATTATATCAGAGAATTCTAAAGGAAAATGTCAGGACATCTGTCCATGAACTGAATCTCAAGAGAAGGTGATGCAGCAAGACAACGACCCTAAGCAACAAGTACCAAAGAATGGTTAAAGAAGAATAAAGTTAATGTTTTGGAATGGCCAAGTCCTGACCTTAATCCAATCGAAATGTTGTGGAAGGACCTGAAGCGAGCAGTTAATTTGAGGAAACCCACCAACATCCCAGAGTTGAAGCTGTTCTGTACAGAGGTATGGGCTAAAATTCCTCCAAGCTGGTGTGCAGGAATGATCAAAAGTTACCAGAAACGTTTAGTTGCAGTTATTGCTGCAAAGGGGGTCACACCAGATACTGAAAGCAAAGGTTCACATACTTTTGCCACTCACAAATATGTAATACTAGCAAAATACCCGCGCTTCGCAAAGGAGAAGTAGTGTGTTAAAGAAGTGATGAAAAAGAAAAGGAAACATTTTAATAATAATGTAACATGATTGACAATGTAATTGTTTTGTCATTGTCATGAGTGTTGCTGCTGATGCCTTGGGGACTTGTGACCTCAGCACTTCCGCCACACCAGGAAGTGCTTGGGGGAAGATTTAAAGGACACCCGGAGAGCTGCCGGGAGAACAGCCGGCACTTCCGCCATGCTGGAGCATGGCCAACGAAGGAGTGTCAGGAATCACCTGGAGCTTATCCCGGGAGAATATAAAAGGGGCTGTCTCCCTTCATTCAGGGCTGGATTCGGGTGGAAGAAGGACAACGCACGAAAGAAGTGTGGTGGCGGCCCGAAAAAGAGGCATTTGTGTGGCCAGGACTGTGTGTTGGGGTATTTGTGCACGGGACTGAGTCTGAGTGACTTAACATTGTAAATATTATTGTAAATAAATACGTGTGGTGGTGATTAACAACATGTCCACCTGTCTGTGTCCAGGTCGGCTCCACAATATATATACATATACATATATACATAGATATATACATATACATATATATACATATACATATATATACATATATACATATATACACATACATATATATACACATATATATACACATATATAAGCACACATACATCCACATATATGTACATATATACATACATCCACATATATATACATATATACATGCATCCACATATATATATACATATATATATATTCATACATATGTATATATATGTGTGTGTGTGTGTGTATATATATATATACACACTCACATATATATATATACATATGTATGCATATACATATCTACATATATACACATATATATATACATATCTACATATATATATATATATATATATATATATATATACATATATGTACATATCTACATATATATTGTGGAGGATGGCTGGTCATTTATCCCGGCCAATACCACCAAGCCGCCAGGTGGAGCCCTCCTTGCAGCATGGAGGTCCCCAGAAGACCAGCAGGGCATCATGGACAATGGATTTTTTATGCACCGCCTTGCTGGATGCCATGGGGGCCACGAGAGGGAGCTGCAGGAGGACCGAAGAGTTCTTCGTGCCCTATGACCCAGAAGTTCGTCATAGGAAGAGCGATGGGCTTCCGGGTTGAAAAAAAAGTACTATTTACCCTGACCCGGAAGGAATAAAGACTTGTGGACTGTTGGCTAGGAACACTTCCGGGTCAGGGAGTATAAAAGGACTGTGGGAGCTCCCAGTCGGCGAGCTGAGCTGGGTGGAAACGCGTATGGGAGCTGGAGGATTGTATTATTGTTAGTATTAGTGATTTATATGAGTATTGTGGAGGAGAGTGTGCTTTGTACACTGTGGCAATTGAATAAAGTCGATTTGAGGACTTTTACCTGGTGTCGTGGACAGGGGTTCAAGGGAGAGCGCCCCTATCTACCACAGTGGCGTAGCCGGCAGGATACTCTAGCGTCATTTGCAGAGGACCTGAAACAAAAATTTCTGTGGGAAACGAACCCTGAACAGACAACGGCGTCAGGAATCACCACAGCATCGCCAGAACCCAAAAAAAAACGAGTCCAAAATGGGGAAGAGGAAGGGCAAGCAGAGCACAAACGCCAGCAGGAGTGACCTGTGTGCAATGGCCGACGCTCGGGAGGAGTTAAGGAGTTGCCTTTCAAGTCCGGAGAAACCTCCAGGATTCAACGAGTGCTCTGAGGTACGTGCTGGGAACGTTATGGGAAATCCTTTTATTATTACTCACTTTGTCCCATGCATGTACCTCGGAGAAGATCATCTGGAGGCTCCATGGGGAAAAGAAGACTGCCCCGGAGATGACGGCGCGCTCCAGTTGGAACCTGAGCACAGAGGAGACGACTTCCGCATGACGGCAGCCGACGAGGGACATGGCAGCAAACCCGGTGTATTCTGGGAAGGAGGAGGTCCGCATCCCGCTGTTTGCGCCTTCGAGCCCGAAGGAAGGGACTCGGACATTCCGAAGGGGAAGGGGGAGGCGAGCGGAGCACTGCTCACAAATCAAAAAGGTAAGGAGGGTCGGGAAATGGCTGTTCGAGATGTCGTAAAAGAAAATAAGACAGACCACAGTCCGCTGAAGAAAGCGACCCGATCCTCGACCGAAGCCTTAGAGAACTCCAAGTC
Source organism: Polypterus senegalus (assembly GCF_016835505.1). NCBI lineage: Eukaryota > Metazoa > Chordata > Cladistia > Polypteriformes > Polypteridae > Polypterus > Polypterus senegalus. The sequence goes on from NC_053158.1 coordinate 66,270,492, forward strand.
CCAGAAGCGTCCGCGAGACCCGTCAGAGAACGTGCCAGAGGCGGGCGAGCTCATTGGCTCCCGGCCAGCAGGGAAGACAGACGAGGAAGTAAGTCTGCCGGTCGAAATAAATAATATTGACTTGTGGGAACTCGAGCGCTTAATCGAGCCCGTAGCAAGTTTTTTACAGGTCCTGACGAAAATTGAGAAGATCATCGGGGAATTGGGAGCGGCAGCCAGAGAGCCATTGGAGAAGGTGAGGGCCTACGCGCGGCGATTTGGTGGGAGCCTCCCGTAATGAATAATGCGGCGATACAGGTAAGCGAGACCCATATCATACATAATAGAGGGACGCGGTGTGACCCGGGCCCGCGTTTAATAAGTAGCGGGTGCCAATGCACTCCGTACCCTACAAAAGAGGTTGGTACGATGACAGACCGGTCGGAGGAAGGATTGATCGAGCCGGGACAGCCGAATAGTGCTGACCCCCAGGAGCGAGACGGTCCTAAAGAGGCCGCCACCAGTCACTTGTAAAAATAAAGGGGTGCAGACAGTAAGAGGGCTCTCTTTATTCAATAGAGAGACTCAGACTGTGGACAAACCCCAGATTAAACAGGAGAGCTCTAAGTTAAAGCAGGAGTCTCCTGACAAAGTGGATAAGGGCCATAAGAATGTAAAGGCGGCAGGGGCCCTAACGTTTCCCCCTTGTTTTCAGTTTCACAGGGGGAAAATACCAGGAAGACGGAGGCAGTGCTACGGGTGCCGAAGGTTGGGCCACATTTGGCGATACTGTCCTTGGAGAGAGGGGGACAAGATGTCAAATTGTAATAATATTCCCCCTAGATTCTCCAGGGATCAAGATGTAAAGATTAGTCAAGGCTCAACTGGAATGTCCTCTTGGAGGAAGACTTCCCTCTCGGGGCAGGCCGCTCCGAATGATAATTCGTCGCTGGGAGGGGGAATACTGTGGAGGATGGCCGGTCGTTTATCCCGGCCAATACCCCCAAGCCGCCAGGTGGAGCCCTCCTTGCAGCATGGAGGTCCCGAGAAGACCAGCTGGGCATCATGGACAATGGAGTTTTTATGCACCGCCCTGCTGGATGCCATGGGGGCCACGAGAGGGAGCTGCAGGGAGGACCTAAGAGTTCTTCGTGCCCTATGACCCGGAAGTTCGTCATAGGAAGAGCGACGGGCTTCCGGGTTGTAAAAAAAGTACTATTTACCCTGACCGAAGTAATAAGGACTTGTTGACTGTTGGCTAGGAACACTTCGGGTCAGGGAGTAAAGTGGTCAGACGGAGTATGGTGAAGTGCAACATTTACAATGAGACAAAAATATTATACTTGGTCATTTATTTATTGAGTAAAATTATCAAATATTACATATTTGTGAGTGGCAAAAGTATGTGAACCTGTAGGATTAGCAGTTAGTTTGAAGGTGAAAATGGAGTCAGGTATTTCAATCAATGGGATGACAATCAGGTGTGAATGGGCACCCTGTGTTATTTAAAGAACAGGGATCTATCAAAGTCTGCTCTTCACAACACATGTTTGTTGAAGTGTATCATGGCACGAATAAAAGAGATTTCTGAGGACCTCAGAAAAAGAGTCGTTGATGCTCATCAGGCTGGAAAAGGTTACAAATCCATCTCTAAAGAGTTTGGACTCCACCAATCCACAGTCAGATAGATTGTGTACAAATGGAGGAAATTTAAGACCATTGTTACCCTCCCCAGGAGTGGTCGACCAACAAAGATCACTCCAAGAGCAAGGCGTGTAATAGTTGGCGAGGTCACAAAGGATCTCAGGGTAACTTCTAAGCAACTGAAGGCCTCTCTCACATTGGCTAATGTTCATGTTCATGAGTCCACCATCAGGAGAACACTGAACAACAATGGTGTGCATGGCAGGGCTGCAAGGAGAAAGCCACTGCTCTCCAAAAAAAACATTGCTGCTCATCTGCAGTTTGCTAAAGATCACGTGGACAAACCAGGCTATTGGAAGAATGTTTTGTGGACGGATGAGACCAAAATAGAACTTTTTGGTTTAAATGAAAAGCGTTATGTTTGGAGAAAGGAAAACACTGCATTCCAGCATAAGAACCTTATCCCATCTGTGAAACATGGTGGTGGTAGTATCATGGTTTGGGCCTGTTTTGCTGCATCTGGGCCAGGACGGCTTGCCTTCATTGATGGAACAATAAATTCTGAATTATATCAGAGAATTCTAAAGGAAAATGTCAGGACATCTGTCCATGAACTGAATCTCAAGAGAAGGTGAGTCATGCAGCAAGACAACGACCCTAAGCATACAAGTCGTTCTACCAAAGAATGGTTAAAGAAGAATAAAGTTAATGTTTTGGAATGGCCAAGTCAAAGTCCTGACCTTAATCCAATCGAAATGTTGTGGAAGGACCTGAAGCGAGCAGTTAATGTGAGGAAACCCACCAACATCCCAGAGTTGAAGCTGTTCTGTACAGAGGTATGGGCTAAAATTCCTCCAAGCTGGTGTGCAGGAATGATCAAAAGTTACGGAAGCGTTTAGTTGCAGTTATTGCTGCAAAGGGGGTCACACCAGATACTGAAAGCAAAGGTTCACATACTTTTGCCACTCACAAATATGTAATACTAGCAAAATACCCCGCGCTTCGCAAAGGAGAAGTAGTGTGTTAAAGAAGTGATGAAAAAGAAAAGGAAACATTTTAATAATAATGTAACATGATTGACAATGTAATTGTTTTGTCATTGTCATGAGTGTTGCTGGCATATATATATATATATATATATATACACATACACACACACATATAAACATATATATATACATATACACACATATATGTACATATACATATTGTTGAGGATGCCAGGGTGACGACCTTGCGGGGACGCTTTGAAGGACCGGAAGTGGGTGTGCGCCCATCTGGGATCACGTGGGGCCGCCTTCCTGGTTGCTTTGGGGCCACGAGTTCAGGGCATGGAAGCCCCACCCTGTAGGGGCCCGTGGTCATCGCCAGGAGGTGCCCCAATGCCTTGGGGACATGTGACCTCAGCACTTCCGCCACACCAGGAAGTGCTTGGGGAAGATTTAAAGGACACCGGAGAGCTGCCGGAGAACAGCCGGCACTTCTGCGCTGGGGCGTGGCCAGAAGGAATGTCGGGAATCACCTGGAGCTTATCCCGGGAGAATATAAAAGGGGCTGTCTCCCTTCATTCAGGGCTGGATTCGGGTGGAAGAAGGACAACGCACGAAAGAAGTGTGGTGGCGGCCCGAAAAAGAGGCATTTGTGTGGCCAGGACTGTGTGTTGGGGTATTTGTGCACGGGACTGAGTCTGAGTGACTTAACATTGTAAATATTATTGTAAATAAATACGTGTGGTGGTGATTAACAACATGTCCACCTGTCTGTGTCCAGGTCGGCTCCACAATATATATACATATACATATATACATAGATATATACATATACGTATATACTGTATACATATACATATATATATATACATATATACATATATATACACATATATATTTACATATATATATACATATATACAAAGTGGATAAGGGCCATATATATATACATATATAGATATATATATATAGATATAAATATATATATACATATATACTGTCATATATACACACATATACATTATATATACATATATTAGTCAAGTAAAATATATACATTTACCCTGACCGAATATACACTTGTTGACTGTTGGCTAGGAACACTTCGGGTCAGGGAGTATACTGGGAGCTCCCAGGCGAGCTGAGCTGGGTGGAAACGTGTATGGGAGCTGGAGGATTGTATTATTGTTAGTATTAGTGATTTATATGAGTATTGTGGAGGAGAGTGTGCTTTGTACACTGTGGCAATTGAATAAAGTCAATTTTTTTAAGACTTTTACCTGGTGTCTGGAGTCGTGGACAGGGGTTCAAGGGAGTGAGAGTGCCCCCTATCTACCACTCTCTGTCTCTGTCTCTCTTTTTATATATATATATATATATATATAGGGTGGGACTCGATTAAAAAAATTAATCTAATTAATTAGAGGCTTTGTAATTAATTAATCTTGAGTAATCGTATGTAATCAAACAAGAAAATTTGCCCCAAAGCGCACATTTTTTTTTTAATTTAAATGGGTTTTAGTGGGTGACAGAATCAAATAATAGACATGGACATTAATATTGCAAACTCAAGCTCTTTTAATTTCTGAAAAAATTGCATTTAAACTGCATTTCAATTCAAAACAGAAACAAATATATCATCCCTGGCTAAAATTGGGCAGACTTAAAAATAAAGTGGTATTTTAAAGTACTTTAAGTACATTTTCAGAATGTTATTATCTTTAAATAATAATAACAAAAATGTCAGCATAAAGTGCAGGTTTTCTTCTTAAAAAAATAAGGCAGAAACATAAAAGGTAATTTGCTTCACCTTTAAACTGTGAGTAACCTTAGCCAAAATTATTTTGTACATTAGGCTAAAACAGTGTGATCATTGAACATTTTGTAATTAGATGTAATTAGAATTACTAACGGTCACGGAAGTTCATTGATCTCCAGTAAGAGCTACAAAGTCCGGTTTCTGTAATGTGTCATAGAGCTGTTGAATTTTACTTGAAATAGTCTTTCGGCACGGCAGGTGGAAAGTTGGATCACCTGACGCTAACTGTAGCACATTTTCTAACCCCCTATCTTCCACCACTGTTAGTGGTCTACAGTCCAAGGCAATCCATTTTGCGAGAAAATTTGTAAGTTTGACCTATGTTGACTTACTAATTTTAGTCCTGAAGCCAGTCGTTTCATCAGGTTTGGGCTGCCGACACCTTTTGTTGGTACTCGAACTTGTACTGCTAGTGCTAACAGCATACACAGTTTCTGTGCTCGCTGTAACATGTTTTGCATTTAGATGGTACTGTAAGGTTGAAGTGCTTCGGTGGCATGCAAACTCCTTTTTGCACAGTTTGCACAAAACCACGCTTTTAACAAGGCTTCCGTCGGGTAGTCTTTTGAAATCAAATTTGCCTCCGATCAGTCCTAGCAACGCTCTTTCTTCCGACTCTTACATTTTTGTAGCTCTGATGTGTGCATCAATGAAATCGATGTACCAGGAAATCATGCATTGACAAAAGTTCCCCTTTGCTTGGAATGCAAAGTGTGATTAAATGCGTTATTTTTTTTAACGCATTATGGAGTACATGCATCAAAGCTTCTCAGCTGTGCTTGTGCTAAGAAAAGGAAACATTTTAAAAATAACGTAACATGATTGTCAATGTAATAGTTTTGTGACTGTTATGAGTGTTGCTGTCATCAAGGATTTCCATCCATCATCCATTTTCCAACCTGCTGAATCTGAACACAGGGTCACGGGGGTCTGTTGGAGCCAATCCCAGCCAACACAGGGCACAAGGCAGGAACCAATCCCGGGCAGGGTGGCAACCCACCACAGGATACACACAAACACACCAAGCACACACTAGGGCCAATTTAGAATCACCAATCCACCTAGCCTGCATGTCTTTGGACTGTGGGAGGAAACCGGAGCACCCAGAGGAAACCCACGCAGACACGGGGAGAACATGCAAACTCCACGCAGGGAGGACCCGTGTCTCCTTACTGCGAGGCAGTTGTCAACCGTTGTAAAGATAACAGGTTTCATTCATCAATCAAGTGTTCACCACCCAAATCGATACTCGTGAATGTAAGATGTTCAACAGGCATTCCCGGTATTAAGTTGTGGATTTGCCTGCGAATATTTAGCGGTAGCGTGTGTATGAACTTAATTTAATCTTTTCCAGTCCTGCAAAGTCAGTTGACGTGAGCCACTCGGAATACATGCATTGAAGCTTCTCAGCTGTGCTCATGCTATTTCGTGATGTCCACGGCTTTATTTAATGTTAGCTAAGACCCGGCACTTAAAAGTTTCTTGCTACAGCAATTTTAACTCCGTTACAAAGTGATCCAAAGTCTCGTTTATACCTCGTGTCTTCTCATTAAACTTGTATCTCGCGAATACCGTATTCGTCGTAGGCATGACAAACGGCAGCGGAAGCGTGTCTATAAACTTAATTTAAACTTATGGTTCACACCGTGCTGTGTTTCCGCAGTAGCTGCACTTATGAATATGCTTGAATGTGTCACTCGCTTCATAATCTTTTGCTGCCTTCTCAATTGTGAAATACAATTTTTGTTCAGCGCTCTTTGGAGCTCTTTCTTGTTCTCTACATACTTACGTAGGAGGCGTGATGATGCGACACGCAACTCCGCCTCCGACGGCCATCGACCTGCAGTCTATTACAGTATATTGACGAAAATAGGTTCCAGTTATGACCATTACAAGTAGAGTTTCAAATGAAACCTGCCCAACTTTTGTAAGTAAGCTGTAAGGAATGAACCTGCCAAATTTCAGCCTTCTACCTACACAGGAAGTTGGAGAATTAGTGATGAGTCAGTGAGTGAGTGAGTGAGTGAGTCAGTCAGTCAGTAGTGAGGGCTTTGCCTTTTATTAGTATAGATTTGATCATTTTCCTCAATAAATAAATAACTAAGTATAATATTTTTATCTCATTTGTTTAACTGGTTTCTCTTTATCTACTTTTAGGACTTGAGTGAAAATCTGATGATGTTTTAGGTCACGTTTATGCAGAAATATAGAAAATCCTGAAGGGTTCATAAACTTTCAAGCACAACTGTATGTATTTGGAACACGTGCCATTGTATGTGCCTCTAATGGAAATAATGGTGGTACTAATAATTAGTTGTGTTAATAAATAATTGTGTTAATAATGTTTACATCAATGGGTTTTTATGTGAATAAAATTTATCATATTGCACATTGTAAATGGAGAAACAGCAGTTGTAATTAAACATTTCAAAATATCAAAAAAAAAAAACTGAAATGCTTTACTTCAACTTCTTGTCATCAAAATATACAGTATTTTAAGAGAAACGGTGACTGAAGCATGTTTCTTGATTAGCCTCCAGCTATGCTGTCTCATATAGGGCACAGTTTTACTTGGAACAATATTTCAGTGCTATTTTTAAACTTTTCTTTGATTGTTTGAGTTGGTCTTTACTTTTTGTTATGTCAGCCTTTTGTACAAAATGCAGCTGCAAGGACATTAGACCATAGACACAAGTGTAAGCGTTCCGCTGAATTTTGCTGATAATGTTGATCAGTATGACATGAAGACATTGATCCGTAATAAGAGAGAAAAAAAAAACAATAGCAAAAAATAAAACTATCTTAAAAAATGACTAAATCGTGGATATAAAAAACAATAAAAAGAGAAATTAAGATTATAGTAATTTCCACCATATTTTCACTGTGGGTTTAAACGCAAGCATCTTATGCTTACTTGTGATGTGTTGTAATCATGAGTTTTGTAACCTTTTGCATTCAGTTTTGGATTTGGTGTACATATGTGCTTCATTTTTGTGATATTTACGTTATTTTTTTATTCTGACAATGCCATTTCATTTTCTGTTTTTTATTCCCTCCATTTTGTGACTGTCTCTGTATGGCCACAGCTTCATTATTTAGCATTGCTATGCCCATTGCTGATCACATAACACAAAGGTTATTGTTTTGTGCCTAAAAATAAAGATGGTACCATAATACTTCTGATACATCTGTATTATTAAAATCTGTGTTTTTTTTAATTAAAACAAACTCCCTTAACATTGTAATAATAGGCAATTGAAAAATTGGCCTAAAGAGTTTTGCATTTGTCGTATGTGGTTTCTTCATTTGATCCTCTTTCTGACTTATGGTATTTCTGACCTCCTGACTGTCCTGCTTCTTAGGAATTTCCCATTTTTTTAAGAACACTGTAAAATGAAATGCACTTCCAAGAAGACTTTAGTATACAGACTTTATAATTATCTATGTGTTTTTGGCTGTCAAGCACAAAGCTTTCTCTCCTGATCACACCACATCATTTCAAACTTCCATGATCATAACACTTGTAATGGAATCACTATGTGCAATTAGTTTGTCATCTTGTTTGTGGTTTTCATTATTTCCTGGTGTTATGGACAAGATGGTATAAGATACAAGGCAAACTTTGGGGTAGCAACAGTATAAAGTATAGATCTCTTATCTTTAAATACTACAGGGATCTCACCCCTTATGGTACTAAGGATGTTGCATTGAGACAGAAAAAATACTTACATTTCCAAATAGCAACATATATAGGAGAAATGGAATTGGTCTTTGTATCAAACCCAGAGACACTTGCCTAACTGTGCACAGGAAAGAGGGAGTGCTTTCTTCAGATTTTTGTGTACATGTATATTGAAAATGATTTGTTAGGTATAAAAAGAACCAACCAAGAATACAGTAGTGCCTGACATAGCAAATACAGTAAAGTCTTAAGCCTGTGTAGTAAAATGCTGTAAGCAACAGTATGCAAAGCTTCACCTAAGTTAAAGTGCACAATGATTGTGATTTCCCAGCCTGGAGGGCTTCAGAGTATCATTTACACTACAGGTTAAAGCCGTTTATGTGGTGTGACTGGTACAAAAGCCAGACTGAATTTTCTGATACAGACTATATTTGTTTATTAAGGTAAGAGTTGAATTGTATGCATTTAGAATTCTAAAGCTTTAGTAAGAAAACATACATTGGAAATGTGTCTGTTCTTAAAATGTTCAGATCCGAATCTGAATTCTTTTAGTTATGTACCATAAAATTAATATGTGGAAGGAATTTAGAAACCATATCATTTAATAATGATTTAATATTTAAGTTCAAGATTGGCTACATACAGTAGCTACCGCAAATAAGTTTTTCAACAAACTATTTGAGTTGGGCCTAAAGTACAGAAGGTGGGGTTCATTTTAGAAATCCACTTGTTAGATTTCTGGGTCTGCCTCCAGATTTGCTTTCCTATTATCTGAAACAATTATCAGAATGTTCCTTGTAGAGAACTTTCTTACAAACTTTAATACTGTCAGCCCCTGCAGACTACTGAATCTTCAACTTCTTTGATATTGTCAAAACTTGCGTGGTAGAGGATTGTCTTCAGGGTTCACCTAAGGTAGGTGGTACAACCCCAGGATGAAAGAGGGTGCTGTCGCTAAAAGGTTTGTCTCCTTTTACCCTTGAGGGCAAGACAGCCAAAAAAGTCCCATCCCTTCTGGTCCTTCCAGTATAAAAGGGAGACACTCCTGATAGGTAGCAGCTCACTTGGATCTGAGCTTGCTGGAGAGTGAGAGAGTCTCTGTAAATGCCAAATGACCAATTTAAAGGTCAACTGGCTTGTCAATATAGTGCAATTAAGCACATGTTTTCATTTGAAATATTTCTTTTTGTTTGAATTAAACAGAGTTTTGCCCAGTTGGCACCCCAATTATTCTGGATTTGTCTTGTCTCATCATTCACCTTGCTGCAATATCCATTTACTTTCTAATTTACATCTTGCTATTTTTCAAGAGCATGTTTTCATTAAAGCAATGTGAACAGTTTTTATTTGGATTTCTTTTGTTTTGAGAGTAGCAGCCTTGTCTAATTCTTCTTTCATATACCGTATAAGTAGTGCATGTTTGACACCTCCTTGATTTAATCAACGTCCTTGCTCAAGTTTGATATTTTCATAATATCATTAAGTCTTAAGATATTGCTGTTATTTACTGTACATGTCTCAGTGTTTAGATTCTGAATTTACTACTTCAAATCCATCCATCCATCCATTTTCTAACCCGCTGAATCCGAATACAGGGTCACGGGGGTCTGCTGGAGCCAATCCCAGCCAACACAGGGCACAAGGCAGGAACCAATCCAGGGCAGGTTGCCAACCCACCGCAGTACTTCAAATCAGATCAAAGATAATCAAATAATGATCTGAAATGATTTAATTAACAGGAGAGACAGATACATTTTCTGAGGGCATCAGTTTCCACACCTACATTACCTGAATTTTACACGTCACCCAATAGTAATTCTTTATCATAATTAACATATTAGTAATATAACTGTTTATTGTATGTCATAGTTTAAGGTTAGGACATCAATTTATGATGTTTTTAGTGACAAACAAAGTAATTAATTAAAAATCAGTCAAAGTATGCCCACTCAGCCTTTAATGTATATTTTATGGGAAATGAAAAAATCATCAACTAAACCTAAACTAAAATTGTGTTGTTTTTATGTGCAGTATATGCTGAATTTAAAAATGGAAACAAATATCACCCTATGTGCTCAAAATAATGTCATTGACTTGAAGTGCTTTATTTGAAACTGAGTAATCCATCTTAATTAAAGGATAGGTGTCTGTTTGTCTGTCTGTGTGTCTCCGGTTGCTGTGTCTCTGTAATTCCAAAAGATAGTGCATCACAAACAATTTTAGTAATAAAATGCATTGTATTTGTCATTTCAACAGATAGCGTATCACAAACATTAATACTGCTTTTACAAATCCCATACCAAACGTCATATAACAGAGATATGCCTTGTATGATGCACTGCAAGCATTAACGCTAAGGTCTATGTCGATTATTTACATTTCAACATGTCTTAGACAGGTAACACAGCTAGTTGTCAGTATTTTGTGACTGAACTTTTTTAAAATTAATTTTGAAATTGTAGCAAAAATAATTTTCTGAAAAGCTTCAACATAATAACTGTAGTTATACACCAGAGAAAAACTAAGTATAATTGCAAAGCTGAAGCCTGGGCTGTGATAATTAGGTTTGTTGATATACTGTATTTTGGGATAAAATAAAAGATTTCCTACCTTTAGTGTAGAGGCTGTCTTTCTTATAGCATCCACGCCTTTCCTAAAAATACTATTATTACATCAATTACAATTATGATTACATCTTGCCTGAAGAAGGGGCCTGAGTTGTCTCGAAAGCTTGCATATTGTAATCCTTTTAGTTAGCCAATAAAAGGTGTCATTTTGCTTGGCTTTTCTCTACATTCATAATGGCTAACACGGTACAACACCCAAGTACTACTAAAAATACTATTTTAATTGTTCACATAGACTATGCTGTTAGTCTGGTTGGTAGTCCAGGTCTGTAACCAACCAGAAGAAGAGATGGCAACTATACACTACATCACTTAATTATAATTTTGGTGATAGGTACAGCAAGAAGACTCTGAAACTTTAGTTTAGATAGTGTGCTTGTGAACAGGAAGTAATTATTTAATAATCGTGATTGTTAAGAAAAGAAAAACTTCATTGTTGCCACCATGCAAATCACAGTAGCAGTTTCATCATTGACACATTTAGTCAGTTTGTTTTTGATTTTTGATATAAGAAAACCTGCAACATGGGAAATATTTAACTTATATTGCTAGGGTTTCATGTTTAAGAATCATAAGATTCTGAACTATAGAAACACCAATTATGTGCGTTTTTTTTCAATATCATTAGATGATCTGCTGTGTGCATTTCTGGATTGGATTGCTGCTGTGGATGCATAAGATTTAATTTTTTTAAGTACTTAGGACTTTTATCCACTCACGAAGCTGTCACATTTGTACTGCTGTTGCATTCAGTCACTTGCTATTTATGTTACTTATTAAATGTTACAAACAAATGAAATCATCCTGCTGTAAAAATCATGCTGAAACCTATAAAATATTGACCCCACATAGAAGTGTGTAAAGATGAATTGGATGAAGAAGAAGGCAAAGATTACATATTATAAACACATTTTAAATATTAACAGAATTAAAGCATTTCTAGACATTACCATTAAATTTAACCAAGATAAGAAAAGGTTGCATGACAAGATTCCACTCCTTCAAACATTTTTTCATAAGGAATAAAGATGATTTAACTTCAGATTGTCTGTCATTTTATAAGGCGCTTAGTCCTGAAAAGAGTTGCGAAGGTCTTTATGATAACATTTTTTTCATAGTCAACCAATATTTCTTTTTTAATACAATACTGACCTCTAGAGACAGTTTTTATTGATAACATGCTAATATTATTTCTTATTTATGAAGGTATAATTTTGTTGTAATGAAATGCAGCAAATATTAGTAAATGTGGCTTAAAGTGTGCAGCCCAAGGCTTCAGACCTTTTCCTGATCAATAACCACCTCTAATTCAATGTTTAACACTCAGCAAGTTGCTTAATAAGTCTGTGTAATGAGTTTATTTTAGAGCTTTTTACGTATAAAGCTTGGGTGGTATTCAATATAGAAAAACAAATCAACACAATACAATAGTAATAACTGTGATCTTGTAACCATTACAGTCAAGGTAGGTTCTTGCACATCTCCACTATGATGTAGAAAAAGTAGATACTAACAATAGATGGAATTTCATAACATTTCATTACTTTATTTTTCAATACAAATGTGAAAGGAATATATCCCTTTAAATGTTCCTATAAGTTATGTTTATAAATTGCAGTCTTAGCCACATATGACATTCTTGAAGTTGATTGTTTTTCCTGAAAAAGAATCTAACAAGTCATAAGGTATGATTTCATTTTAGAAAATTGAAAATTTCTGTAATAATTTTTACTGATTAATTGGAAGCTTTTTAGTTTTTAATCCTTCCGTCCATTTTCTAAGTCACTTATTCAGTGCAAGGTTGTGATAGGACAGTGTTTTTACTGTCAGCATTTGTGGGCAACCCAAGAACCCACCCAGGATGAGGTCCCAGACAATAATAGGGAAGACTCAGAAACACACATACACACACATCCCCATGCTGGGTAAATTAAGAACTGCCAGCTAATTTATAAGCATTTCTCACACATGGGAAGAATGTAAAAACTAAATACAGACAAGATTTGAATCTAGAACTCTGGAGGTTTGCAGCAGCATGGATAACCACTATATCATCTTGCCCAAACATAGTAGGCATACAGTATTTCATCAGGTTTTTTTTTCTATGAGGTTTATGACTTTGTGAAAACCAGATTGCTGCCTCACTCTACTATGAAATGCATAATGTGTTGATGTGTACAAGAAAGCTTTATTAGGATTGTGGAATAATAACAATGAACATTTTTGGGTAAAGGGTGCCAGATGTATTGTAAGCCTAACCCAATCTTTTTGACAATACAGCTGTTTAATGTTGGTAAGCTAATAACTTTAGAAGATTAGGTAAAGTCAAGGATATTATAAGTTTGTCTTTTTATATTAGTTTTTGTTTCTGATCTTACTTGAAAATTCATTTTAGTTTTAGTTTCCCTTCATCATGTATTTTTAGTGTTAGTTTACTTTTTATTTTACAAAGGCAAATCTATTTTATTTTTATATACATTAGTTTCGGCTTTATTTTTAGTAATTATGGTATGGTTAAAAATCTGCTATGGAGTTTAGTTTTGTGTCACAATCAGACAGAACTGTACACTTAATGGGTTTGGATATAATATGAGCTTAAAACTTTACTACATACGTGGTTTACTATCTGGTTTTGTTTTTGTCTGTTAAAAACAAGAATAATCAAAATCAGATACTGAATAAGAACAATTTTATACAATTTCATAATTTTTTAAATATTTTCTATGTCATATGTGCTAAACAAATTTGCACGGACTGTTGACACGTTTCATCTTTTCCTTTTATTGCTCAGAATGGGCCAAATTGTGATGAAATTTAGGTACATTTTAATGTTTGAGGGTTTTTTTTCTCTAAATGTCTACAGCACACAGCATATCATGCTCCAAGACAATGTGCTTATAATTAATGCCTTCAATATTGCATTAAAAAATCTCACATACTGGGGTTTGTTATTTTCTACCCGCCATACCGATCTCTCATCCCATCTCAGGCACATAAAATTTATACCCAGAATTTTCCACCTGCAGGCCTGAAAAGATAGCAAAAATCAGAAAATAGGTTCTACTGTGTTCTGACAGGTGTGATGGGGCTTTGGAGGAACAGGGTTCTTAGGCTTGAATCAGTGTGCAGATGCCACCTATCTGTATTGAGGGAAACAAAGAAAAACAAGCATGTAGTGTCAAGGTTAGGGGTGGTGAGACTTGAACAATACATTTATAAGAACAGTAAACCCATAGTGAGCACAGTAAGAGCAGGTAATAGGAGTGTGGACAGCCACAAAATGACAGAAACAGCTTTGAGATTAGGAGCAATATATATATTTTCTAAACTCGCCTATCCAATGCAGGATCACAGGAAATCTGGAGTCTATCCCAGCAGCTTTGGATGCAAGGCAGGAAAAATCCCTGGACAGGGTGTCAGTCTATTGTGACAATACTATATACAGTATATGCAACATGTATGACATGGCTGATTTTAAGAGCAAAAAGAGTATAAAATTTCAACTATCTGTTTTGAAAGAGAGAGAGAGAAATTGAAAAGAAGTAAACAAATATTTTAAAACATAATTCTGCCACCAGATTATTTTCACAATATCAGATATTTTGAACAGTGAATGTAAAACTAAAAAAAAGATACAATTAATAAATACACAATAAATACAAAAACACATTAGTAGGTTTAGTTTTTCACCAGCTGGCAGACTTTCTTCACCTACCTACCTGTAGTTCAGTAGAGACATTGCCAACTTAGTAATTTTACAAGGCTTGTATCGCTTCATTGTTAAACTACCTTTTTAAAGCAAAAGTGATTGGTCAGCAATAATACACTGATCTTGGTATGTTGATCTAGTCAGTCTCTCGTTTTATTTCCAAAAAAGATTTCTCCTGTGTGAAGTGGCAGGTGAATTATTTTCAGCAAAATGCAGACACGTGAGAAATAAACTGAAATGTTACACACTCTTTCTGTCTTTACTGTAAAGGTTTTTTTGACCAGCACAATATAACTTCAGGCATTTGAATTACATCTTGATATACAGGAACCACCAAGAAATGTGTCAGCTCATCATAACGAACATCATACTCATGCAGCCTGGAATTTGGCTTATGGTGCTGCTATATAAAATACTGTATCTTGGAGTCAGTCAGAATTACAGCTAGTATGCTGTCATTTATTAACAGACTGAAATTCTGTAAGGGATTATCTGTATCTAATACTTCTCTCTTGAGCCCCAGAAATTCAGTGAATGAATGGCAACTTTTAGAGTTGTCAAGAACATTCAAAGCAAAACTATCACCTTGGTACACTTTACTAACACTTGAACCAGAAAATATCATGATGTCACTATCAACTCCTGGAGAACTGTCACTGTTATCACATAATAAATCGTGTTCTTCATCACATGTTTTACATGTATTCAGCTTGCTCTGTCAATGCAAATGCTGCGTCAACATCTGTCCTCAGTCACCAGCCGCCGATCACTGGATGAATAGATGCGAGAGGCTCATGGTGGGTGATTTTCAGTTTTAGAGTTAAAAGTTATTAGGGTTAAAGACTAGCAGCAGGAATATTTATTCCAAAAACAAATATTAAATTCTTTTTAATATATTTTAATTAATTTCGGGACCCCTGCAGCCCAGGTTAGCCCTTGCGTAAGTTCGGTTATTACAAAAATGAAAAATATTTTTAGTAAATTATTATTTTATTTCAGTTGGTCATTTCAGCTACTTTAATAGTTTTATTTAGTTTTAGTTTTTCATTTCAGTTTTGTTAATTATTTTATTTTAGTTTACAAAAATAGTTTCAGTTTTAATTTTAGTTTTCGTTAACTGTAACTCCTTGGTTAGAGTAAACTGAAAAGCCAGATTTAACTCCTTGGTTAGAGTAAACTTAAAAGCCAGATTTTCAGGGTGACTACTAGGAGTTAAAACATTTTGTTGTATGTATGTCCAGTGTGCAGCTATTTTGAGTTTATAAACTTGGAAACATTTACTAATTAATATCAGAGAAGTACTGATGGCAGCTGAGAATATTTAAATGAATAAAAAGGATACAGGCATACTTAGAAGCATGTCCTTGTTGGCCATTTTCTGGTACTGAGCTATGAACATATGACTGAGGTAGGTGATCTCATTTTCATTCACATGTTAGATCAATGATAGTTTAAAGTGCTACTACACTGTTTTCATTGTCAGGTATTTCTTGGTAATTCCAATATATTTCTGGTATAAACAATATACTCCATAGATCATTGACAGACACTGTAGTACTGGTGAATATAGCTATGCATCATTAATTAAATTAAAATTATAGCTAGCTTTGTCTTTTAGATAGCATCACATCAATTATGAGACTATTTGGTGTCTGTGACAGCAGCTGGAACTAGAATTCAGAGATGACTTTACAGCATTTAGTTTCACTGCTGAAATAAATAAAGAACACATATAGTTGACAGTAAATATATCCATCCAGTTTCTAACCCGCTGAATCCAAATACAGGGTCACGGGGGTCTGCCGGAGCCAATCCCAGCCAACACAGGGCACAAGGCAGGAACCAATCCTGGGCAGGGTGCCAACCCACCGCAGGACACACACAAACATACCCACTAGGGCCAATTTAGAATCGCCAATCCACCTAACCTGCATGTCTTTGGATTGTGGGAGGAAACCGGAGCGCCCGGAGGAAACCCACGCAGACACGGGGAGAACATGCAAACTCCACGCAGGGAGGACCCAGGAAGCGAACCCGGATCTCCTAACTGCGAGGCAGCAGCGCTACCACTGCGCCACCGTGCCGCCCAGTAAATATATACATACACATATATAGTTCACATACACACAATAATGTGTTAAAAAATGATGTGTTGAACATTATTGATGGTTTTGTTACCCAGCTGCTAAAACTTTGCTCCCAATAATCAGGCTAGTGTCAACCTTTGATCTCATTTAAGGATTTGTCTTGTGACTACATCTGATGCTGTTTGTGTAGTAAACATTTTGCAAAGACACAATCCATAAAGAAACAATATCTTTTTCTTGTTACCTGCAGAAAGTAGATGGACTGTCATTATAAAATGACACTTACACTTAGGGTATTAATAAAGTAATTTAAAGTTATAATTCAGCAATAAGAATACAGTATGTATATGTTAATCTCTTTCTTTTGGAGTGATAGGATATAAATGACACTAAGCTGTTTCAGTGAATGGATGGACAGATGAGTACACAAAATATATGAATTTTGCATAGCAATGGTAACTGCTTAGTACTTAATTCCTTCTTGTATCAAGTTTAATAAACTCTTGAGTAATTTGCATTTTCTGTGATGGATCAAACATTACATACAAACAAACAGACAAGCCCCACTCAGGCCAATTCACCACTTCTGTGTGGAATGTCATCTCTGAATGCACTACTTATTGGACTTTGTATCAAATGGGCCACAACACTCGAAGACCATGATGAATGCCAGTGTTGTCTGGAAAAAAAAAGAGAGCACATCTCCTATGGGTACAGAAGCATCAAAACCGGACTATTAAAAGGTGGAAAAAAGTTGCTTGGTTGGACAAATCCAGGTTCTTTTTTCATCATGCTGATGGAAGGTTCTCAGTTTGTTGATGTCAGTTGGTTGATGTCAACAGTACAAGCCGGTGGTGGCAGTGTGATGGAGTGGAGAATGTTTTCATGGCACACAGAAGGGCTCCTGAAACCCAATTAAGAATGTATTAATGGCAGAGTGCATCTTAACATCATTCCTGACCAAGTTAATTCCTTCATGTCTACAGTTTATCCACTTTCAAATTAAACTTCCAGAATGATAATGTACCCTGACACAAGGCACGTATCAGTGAATGATTCGAGGAACTGACTGCAAGTTTTCATGGCTTCAGTGACTGGCAGAATCCCCAGATCTCAGCTTATTGAGCATGTTTGGGATGAAGAGGAAAGGGCTGTTTGCAGCAAGATTGTGCAGCTGTTGAAATTCCTGAATAACAACTTCAGTATTTTGTAGAATCCATGGCAAGAAAAATTAATGGAAATCTAAATGCCAAAAGGAGGCATAATATGCTACTAGACAGATGTACCTAATAAATTGAAAAGTCTTTGTGTGTATACTGTATATATACAGGATAGATAGTTTGCAATGGCTGAAATCAAGACAAATAATATCAGATTTGTTTGTCCCATAATAGTTGAACTATATGCCTTATTATATTTTATATATATCTGCTGGATGCAGCATGTTCTTTTTTCAATGTTAAAATGCTCAAAAATACCTAAGATAGAAGCAAGCATAAACTGAAAAGATTTACTTGAGTAGTCAAGCAAAAACTGAAATCTTTTAAAGAAAAGATTAATTTTAACGGTGATGTTTTCCATCCAAAGATACAAGTGAAACAATACATCTCCAGAAATGTATATGTTCCATATAACCTGCATTTTCTTGAGGTGCAGCCCTTTATGTGATTATTGGTCAGCTCATGTACATTTCTGTAGAAACTCCACTCTGTGTTTTAAAAATACAGCTGTGGTGGAGGAAGGCATTAAGAAAGAAAGAAGATTTATGTACAGAAAGCTGACTTTCTGGACTTTTATTGCTTTTACCTGTTTTTGTATTCTATGGCTATTTTTGTAAATGCCACCCTTCTATAAAATAATGCAGGCACCAAAATCTTCTCTTTCAAGTGTTTAGTAGGGTCTCCTTTGGAAATTCTCTGTCTTTTTATTAGCTGTTGAGCTCACTGGTCCTTTCAGTTGCTTTTACGTGCTCCTTTTGTCCGTAAAACTCTGAGGATCCGCTCATTTTTTGTAAGATCCGCTGCAGTTTCATTATCCTGAAAGAAGTATACAGGTATTTCATATTTAGTAAACACTGAAGAATGAACAAAAGGTGAAATATAAAATAATATACAGTATATATCGATGAGCAAATCCACTACTTTAGGGTCATTTTTAGACTGGATTTTATCATTTTCTGGAATGTTAAGAATCATATAATAATATAGGAACATACACAGGGGGGCAAAAATGGCTAGGATGCTAATCCATTACACAGCATACTCATACACAGACACATTCAAAAAGAATAAACCAGGCCAATTCAGTGTGACCAATTGACCTGACATATATTGCACATATTTTGGATAAATGAAGTCAAATAAGAGTCAGTCCCCTTAGTTAATTGAACCTATAAGGTATGTCCCTATCCGTATAAATTGAAACCTGCATCAGTTTTCTCTAACAGCCTCATCTTAGTCAGGTTAGCAAGGAAACTATAATATTTAAAATTACAATGCTGCAGGGATATGCTCCCCTGCAACCCTGAGTAGGTTTAAATGAATCCGAGAAAGAAAATGAGATTTATAATCTTTCTTCAGCAGTCACGCACCGAAGTAATTTTTATTTGGAAGAATTAATTGTACAAGTAAACAGGAAATACAACCATTCATATAGTCACAGTAAGATTTGCTCTTATGGATGTGGACTACATGGGACACCTTATATTACATTTCAGTGAAATCCTCTATTTTGCTTTTAGGCAAAACCTAAATCACACTATCAAATTAACTTTTTTTTTAATCTACAACAAGGTTAGCAAACAATTGTGCTTTGCCTTGTAGCCTTCTAGCATAATATCTGGGCAGTACCTTATTCCTCAGTGTGACATCGGCTCCAGCTTCTAGTAATAGGACCACTGATCTTACATTTCCTCCCAGAACGGCAGCATGGAGGGCTGTTGAGCCATTCTATACAATGGATATAAAAATACTCATTTTAAACTTTAAATCTCTGAGATATAATTGTGAAAATATGATTAAGAAACTAAAGAGAATGAGTGAAGGTCTCCAAAATTCCACCATTTAGTAAAGCATAAAACACAATATTTTGCCAGTTCATTTCATTACTTTATTCAGTGCACCATTCTTTTATGTTGAAAGGAAATACACATGTGTATTGTCTTTTTTTTACTTCAGTACATATATCAAGTGTTTTTTTTATAAATCAGGTTTGCAGAATGATTAATATCTCATTCTCATGTGATTTTTGAGTACCTGATAATGTTGAACAACTATGAATACTAAGCATTGTAAGAGACAAACAGTTTGTGAAAAGAGTGTGATCAAAGCCTTGACAGGTGAAGGTGTATGTGTCCCAGTGTGTAGAACAAGCAGTTATTTCAGCAGACTCTTTAATGTGTTTTTAGACTAATTTTTTAAGTTTTCAACATCTATTAAAATTTTTGTTTTACTACATTTTGGGCTCACAGTGTCTAGTCACTGGTGATAGCACCATTGTGACATAGCTGAAGATATCATCATGCTCACTTACTGCACTGAACATGAGGCCTGTGTACACATTTGCGTAGTATACAGCATATGCAAGCTAATACAGTGCATCTAGAAAGTATTCACAGTGCATCACTTTTTCCACATTTTGTTATGTTACAGCCTTATTCCAAAATGGATTAAATTCATTTTTTTCCTCTACACACAAAACCCCATAATGACATAAGTGAAATAAGTTTACTTGAGGTTTTTGCAAATTTATTAAAAATAAAAAACTGAGAAATCACATGTACATAAGTACTCACAGCCTTTGCTCAATACTTTCTTGATGCACCTTTGGCAGCAATTACAGCCTCAAGTCTTTTTGAATATGATGCCACAAGCTTGGCACACCTATCCTTGGCCAGTTTCACCCATTCCTCTTTGCAGCACCTCTCAAGCTCCATCAGGTTGGACGGGAAGCATCAGTGCACAGGCATTTTAAGATCTCTTCAGAGATGTTCAATCGGATTCAAGTCTGGGCTCTGGCTGGGCCACTCAAGGATATTCACAGAGTTGTCCTGAAGCCACTCCTTTCATATCTTGGCTGTGTGCTTAGGGTCGTTGTCCTGCTGAAAGATGAACCGTCGCCCCAGTCTGAGGTCAAGAGTGCTCTGGATCAGGTTTTCATCCAGGGTGTCTCTGTACATTGCTGCAGTCATCTTTCCCTTTATCCTGACTAGTCTCCCAGTTCCTGCCACTGAAAAACATCCCCACAGCATGATGCTGCCACCACCATGCTTCACTGTAGGGATGGTATTGGCCTGGTGATGAGCGGTGCCTGGTTTCCTCCAAACTTGATGCTTGGCATTCACACCAGAGTTCAATCTTTGTCTCATCAGACCAGATAATTTTGTTTCTCATGGTCTGAGAGTCCTTCAGGTGCCTTTTGGCAAACTCCAGACGGGCTGCCATGTGCCTTTTACTAAGGAGTGGCTTCTGTCTGGCCACTCTACCATACAGGCCTGATTGGTGGATTGCTGCAGAGATGGTTGTCCTTCTGGAAGGTTCTCCTCTTTCCACAGAAGACATCTGGAGCTCTGACAGAGTGACCATTGGGTTCTTGGTCACCTCCCTGACTAAGGCCCTTCTCCCCCGATCACTCAGTTTAAATGGCCGGCCAGCTCTAGGAAGAGTCCTGGTGGTTTTGAACTTCTTCCACATATGGATGATGGAGGCCACTGTGCTCATTGGGACCTTCAAAGCAGCAGAAATTGTTCTGTAACCTTCCCCAGATTTGTGCCTCGAGACAATCCTGTCTCAGAGGTCTAGAGACAATTCCTTTGACTTCATTGCTTGGTTTGTGCTCTGACATGAACTGTCAACTGTGGGACTTTATATAGACAGGTGTGTGCCTTTCCAAATCATGTCCAATCAACTGAATTTACCACAGGTGGACTCCAATTAAGCTGCAGAAACATCTCAAGGATGATCAGGAGAAACAGGATGCACCTGAGCTCAATTTTGAGCTTCATGGCAAAGGCTGTGAATACTTATGTACATGTGCTTTCTCAGTTTTTTATTTTTAATAAATTTTCAAAAATCTCAAGTAAACTTTTTTCACGTTGTCATTATGGGGTGTTGTGTGTAGAATTCTGAGGAAAAAAATGAATTTAATCCATTTTGGAATAAGGCTGTAACAGCAGAATGTGGAAAAAGTGATGCGCTTTGAATACTTTCTGGATGCACTGCATATTGTATGTAATTCTTTTTCTTATAAAAAGAACATGAAAATAGATTATAACTATCAACATTTCTGATCAATATTAGAAGACTCTCATGATCTGGCTTTTGCTTTTTTTTGCAGTTACTACTTGGTCTGTAAAAACGTTTTAATCACCTTTATGGGAGTTTATGGAAGAACTCAGACCTGTGAGGTCCAGTACTATCCACTGTGCTACCATGCCACATGTGCACACTTTCAGTCACTAGCTTCATCTGTCAATCTATATCTTTTGTGTTAATCAGCACACAATAACTGTGGTTGGTTTTCCTTTATGTATTTTGCCTGAAGCTTTATGTTTTAGAAGGTCTTTACCTTTAAAAGGCCAAGTGATGGAGAGAATTTGAGAAGTTCTTCTATGACATCATTGTGTCCTTTGTATGCAGCCTTGAACAAGGGCGTTGATCCATCCTTTGAAAGACACAAAATGAAATGTGAGACTTGGTGGGGTTCACACGTCAATGTAAACGCAAGTTAGGCTTTACATGATATTCATTATGAATGTTAAATATGAGCAAATGTTACATGTATGTTATTCACATTTCACAGTATTTATACAAAATAATAGCAACATGCTTCTCAAATACTGTATTTTTCATGTCTATCAATAATTTCTCAGTCGATCAAATAAATACAATGCAAGCAGATGTTCCAGGTACTTTACTGTGTCATATACAAATGTGAAAGGTTGGCATTGTGATTATTTGTAGTCATATAGTGGAGCAGATGATGCTGTGAGTGTGGACACATTCCAGAGATCTTTGTACTTTTGCAGTATGTCAGTTTTTACCCATTCAACATCTGAAGTTTTGATAATCCACTGCTCATTGTACATTTTCTATTTTGCTTTCATATAGACTTTTACTGAGCTATTTCTACAGTAGATACTCGTTTTCTTCTGTTCAAATCACTTAACTGTGTCCTTTGTACATTAAAACACAGTATTTGATTTAATAGGGTAGGAGAATTAACAAATCTGTAACATTGTGGTATAGTAGTTCCATAACTGTCCAATTTAGTATTGTCACACATGTGCACCTGGGGACCACCTTTCTGGCTTTGATGAGGTAAACAATACCACTCCCAAAAGAGAGGAGGTGCTGGTGCCAATGATATCTTCACTTTCCAGCACAGTTCCAACAAGAACACCAACAAGCATGCCTAACCGTGCCTACATCACCCAGTGTTGGCCCCAGCCTTTCCACTTTGGATGCCATTAAAATGGGTGTCCTGGTGCTTATTTGGATCTGAACCCTCAATGAAGACAGAGCTCCTCTGTCCGCTGACTCTTTAATGTTGGTCCATGATGACTCCAACTTGTCTTAAAGTTATTTCAAAGGTGGTAGAAGGTCTCTGCTGCAAATGGCTCATTTCATCTCATCCCACAGATGCTTGACTTGATTGAGAATGTGTGACCTGGGTGTCAGATCATAATGCAGTATAAACTTCTTGTGCATTAGAAACTGGATTGATCATTTTGCTTTTTAGTTGGTGCTGTCTTATTCTGCTGATGAAAGGCTTTTTTCAAAGATGTAAAAACAAATGTAAACAACCAATTGGCATTTACAGATTTTGTTACCGTTTGAGATTTTTTTGTTGCTTGCCTATGACATCAGTGTGGAACACAGTGTCTTCACAGTGCTAGCATTACCTTGCGTAAACATACACTTGTAAAAATGAAACTGATGCCATCAAAAAGGCTTTTCTTCAGAAACTTGGATATGTACTGTACATGTGTGGTTCTCAAAAAAATGTACTTGAACTTAACAATCTTCTTCTTCTTCTTTCGGCTGCTCCTGTTAGGGGTTGCCACAGCGGATCATCTTCTTCCATATCATCCTGTCTTCTGCATCTTGCTCTTTTACACTCACCACCTGCATGTCCTCTCTCACCACATCCATAAACCTTCTCTTAGGCCTTTCTCTTTTCCTCTTGCCTGGCAGCTCTATTGTTAACATCCTTTTCCCAATATACCCAGCATCTCTCCTCTGCACATGTCCAAACCAATGCAATCTCGCCTCTCTGACTTTGTCTCCTAACTGTCCAACTTGAGCTGACCCTCTAATGTATTCATTTCTAATCCAGTCCATCCTTGTCACACCCAATGCAAACCTTAGAATCTTTAACTCTGCCACCTCCAGCTCTGTCTCCTGCTTTCTGGTCAGTGCCACAGTCTCCAACTTATATAACATAGTTGGTCTCACTACTGTCCTGTAGATCTTCCTTTTCACTCTTGCTGATATCTGTCTGTCACAACTCACTCCTTACACTCTTTTCCATCCATTCCACCCTGCCTGCCTTATTCACCTCTCTTCCACAATTCCTGTTTAAACTCAACCACCTTCGCCAACTCTACTCCCTGCACCATCACCACTTCTCTGACCTCCCTCTCATTCACACACATGTGTTCTGTCTTTTTCTTACTGACCTTCATTCCTCTCCTCTCTAGAGTAAACCTCCAACTCTCCAGGGTCTCCTCAACCTGTTTCCTACTCTCGCTACAGATAATAATGTCATCGGCAAACATCATAGTTCACAGGGACTCGTGTCTAATCTCGTCTGTCAACCTGACCATCACCATTGCCATTGAGAAAGGGCTCAGAGCCTATCTCTGATATCATCCCACCTCCATGTTGAATGCATCCATCACTCCTACTGCAGTTCTTACCACTGTCACACTTCCCTCATACATATCCTGTACAACTCTTATATACATCTCTGCCACTCCCGACTTCCACATAAAATACAACAACTCCTCTCGAGGCACCCTGTCATATGCTTCCTCCAGGTCCACAAAGGCACAATGCATCTCCTTCTGGGCTTCTCTATACTTCTCCATCAACACCCTCAGAGCAAACATTGCATCTGTGGTGCTTTTTCCTGGCATGAAACCATACTCCTGCTCACTAATCATATACTCTCCTCTTAACCTAGCTTCCACTACTCTTTCCTATAACTTCATGCTGTGGTTCATCAATTTTATCCCCCTGTATTTACTACCGCTCTGCACATCCCCCTTATTCTTAAAAATTGGCACTAGTGCATTTCTTCTCCACTCCTCAGGCATCCTCTCACTTTCCAAGATTCCATAAAACAATCTGGTTAAAAACTCCACTGCCATTTTTCCTAAAAACCTACATGATTCCACAGGTATATCATCTGGACCAACGGCTTTTTCATTCTTCATCCTTTTCGTAGCTGACCTTACTTCCTCCTTGCTAATCCATTGCACTTCCTGATTTACTATCTCCACATCATCCAACTTTTTCTCTCTCTCATTCTCTTCATTCATCAGCCCCTCAATGTACGCTTTCCATCTATTCAACACACTCTCCTCGCTTGTGAGTATGTTTCCGTCTTTATCCTTTATCACCCTAACCTACTGCACATCTTTCCCAGCTCTGTCCCTCTGTCTAGCCAATCGGTACAGGTCCTCTTCTCCCTCCTTAGTAACCAACCTCTCATACAACTCATCATACGCCTTTTCTTTAGCCTTCGGCACCCCTCTCTTCTCCTTGTACTCTTGTCTACTTTCTGCATCTCTCTGACTATCCCACTTCTTCTTCGCCATCCTGTTCCTCTGTATACTCTCCAGTACTTCCCCATTCCACCACCAGGTTTCCTTTTTCTCCTTCCTCTGTCCAGATGTCATGCCAAACACCCTTCTTGCTGTCACTCTTTCTACTTCTGCTGCAGTTTCCCAGCTGTCTGGCAACTCTTCACTGCCACCCAGTGCCTGTCACCTCCTCTCTGAACTCAACCTTGCAGTCTTCCTTTTTCACTTTCCACCATTTGATTCTTTGCTCTGCCCTTCCTCTCCTCCTCTTCTTCTTGAACTCCAGTGTCATCCTACAGACCACCATCCTATGCTGCTTAGCTACACTTTCCCCTGCCGCTACTTTGCAGTCTTTAATCTCCTTCAGATTAACTCTTCTGCATAGGATATAATCTACCTGTGTGCATTTTCCCCCACTCTTGTACGTCACCCCATGTTCCTCCATCTTCTTAAAATACATACCACAGCCATACCCATCCTTTTTGCAAAATCCACTATCCTCTGATCTTCTTCATTCCTCTCCTTGACACCATACCTACCCATCACCTCCTCATCTCCTCCATTCCCTTCACCAACATGTCCATTAAAATCTGCTCTAATCACCACTTTCTCTCACTTTGGTACACTGTCCATCACCTCATCCAACTCACTCCCGAAATCTTCTTTCTCATCCATCGAACACCCAACTTGAACTTAAGAATATTGCTACTAAAATGTGCACAAATTCATTTTTTGAATTTGCTGTATTATGAGTCTAATACTTTTATATGTTAAATTTTTTACCCAGTTTTTTTTAATGTGTAAGATGTGATCACAACTAAAGACTGTTTACGAATGCATCTGACTAAAAGAAACAGAGTTTTAACCATTGCCTCTTAATCCCTAATCATCATCAACAGACAGACTCTCAGAAGTGCAAACTGGGGAGGCCTATGTGTAAAGTTGAATTGACAGTTGCATGTCTATTGCCCAAACACTGGAGCTTTGAGCACATTCTTTTGCAATAAACAGTTTCATAAATGCATAACTGCTCCTATGAAGGGACAAGTAGAATCCACTATGATGGTCAGATACACTGTGGCATTCAAATGCTGCTTTACTTGTATGAAGGGACTCAACATGGGCCACCAAAACATGACACCACCTTATCCATGCAGCACTGCTCAAATCTAACAAGATTAATCCACACACTCATAGATTTTTTACTGTATCCTTGTACTCCTTTTAGCATGATTGAGCAGTAACTTGAATTATTCAGAATGAATGAAGTATTGCAGTTTCTCCATTGTCAACTGTACATGTTCTTTAGCTCAGTGCAACCATACCTTTTTGTTTTCACTTACACAAGGAGATCTTGGGTTGTTTTGCTACAACGCCTAATCTGCTGCAAGACACAACAGATTTCTCATTCCAATATAGAACTTTCAGTGTCAAAGTTGTACATAACTCTTAGTTGGCAGACTGATCTGATATGTAGGTAGAATGTAATGTCTAACAGAAATATGTGTCTGTACACATCATATCAGCACAATCCTGCTACCAGTGGCAATGTGACTATAGACTGCCTGTTACTCTACACAAGTAATGTCAGTTTCTGTTTAACCCTTATCATCAATACTATAGTCTTGCATTAAAGCTCCAGCAGAAAGTTTGAAATGCACGTATCCCAGTGGGTCAGGTGTCCAGTACCATGCAGCATTCAAACCCAGCTAACTAAGTCTTTTCGTGCCTGTTATCCTTCTGAATTTCATAGTCAAAATGTTTTTGTGCCTGTCTATCTGCTTCTTAGTATAAGAGTGGTGAATTATGTTGGAAGAACAAATACTCCCAAATAAATGTCCACTTAGTGTATAACACAGTGGTATTTGTAGACTAGCTATTCTATCCATAATGAAAAAAGTCAAAAAAAGAAGCAGCTTGTAAGACTTAATACTAATTGTATGGTCATAGTATTTAATGCAGTTACTTAATTACGAAATGTCTAGTTTCGGTGACACATTGTCTATATGCAATATTTTATACTTCAGTTAAGTATTTTATGTCTCGTGGCATGCCGAATACAGCACTAAAAAGCTTAAAAAAGAGGTGCAATTCAAACCTCACTTTTCTGTCTGCATCTCGGTCAGCACCTCGAAGTAATAGTATCTTCACTACTTCACTGTGTCCCATCTGTGCTGCCATCCACAATGGAGCTGTCCCATCCTGCAAATGAAAAGTATGTCTTACATAAAGAAGAGGTAAATGGACATGTGAATACCTAAATGGCATGTTAAGATTTTACAAGCCTTTCGAATGATACCTGTTTAGATCTATTGGTATGACAAGTGACACAAGAAGTAATATGCCCTTACATGATTTTGTGTTTAGCATGGCTTCTGAAAAATGTCTTTGTTAATTTGTATATTGTAGTTGTGCTTTTGGCTTTATTCTATGTCTGTCACATTATTGTACTGTCACACTCACATTCACTTTCTGCTCAAGTAATTACATTAATTTAATTATCCCAAGCTTAACCCAAAGAAAGTAATTTTAAAAATATGCTGTCTTACCCTACTTTGCTTCTTCTTCACCTTACCTTATTCAATTAAAAAGCCTAATTCACACACTAATTTATTTTACTTAGAGAAAAAGTAAAATGTAAGGAAGAATAGTAAATGAGAGCACAGAAGTGAAGAGTTAAGCTAATTTGTATTTTCTAACCATTAAAATGAAAGTATGTATTTTAATACATTGTTGCTTATTATAGAAGCAGAGTGGTGACATGTTGCATGTTAGTCAGGAATGCAAGTAATAATTTCACTGCACTCCAAAAAAGTAGCAATACTACTCTTTCTACTACTGCTGCTACTTGTCCTACAACGTTTACTGCTATCTAAGTTAAAATGTAATGTGAACTTATTTACCTGATATTGTCATACAAGTTTATCAAGGCTGGCTACTATCAGGTTTAAAGGAGATATTATCAGTGTATGCAGGACACTATAAAGGGGTGGGAGAATAGGATGGTTCTATAGGAAATGTTCATATCAGAATAGGGAGTTTGTCATGCTTACCACCCGAGGCTGGTTTACTCTGGCACCACTTGCTAAAAGCTGACGTACTATAGTTACATGACCTTCCTGTGCGGCAAGAAAAAGAGGAGTAGCACCATCCTGGGAAAACAAAGTCGAGATTTTCATTTCATGTTCACACTTATTATCTTAGTAGTCTTCCCTTGAATGTAGAAGTACATACATTTCAAGTTTTACCCTATCAATTAATACATGTAAGTTCAATTTATTTTCATTATACCTTAAAGTGCAATGAGAAGTATTGGTTGCTAATCCTGGTGGTGGAAAAACTTTAATATAACTGTATAAATTATTATAAAATGATACATCAGACAAAGGTCACTAAGCAGAGAAATAAGAATAAATATAAGTACTGGAAATGACAGCAAATGTCAGTAAATATTCAACCATTCCATCCATCCATCCCTCCATGATCCAACCCGCTATATCCTAACTACAGGGTCACAGGGGTCTGTTGGAGCCAATCCCAGCCAACACAGGGCCCAAGGCAGGAAACAAACCCCGGGCAGGGTGCCAGCCCACCCCAGTATTCAACCATTTCAAATTAAAATGATAAATGATTAAATATAAATCTCTCTATTATAAAAAAAAAATCCTGGAGAGAAACGAACGAGGCATGATCTTCACGTGAAGATCACAGAAGACACTAAAAAGACCCGCAAGACGAAAGAGATTGGCCACGGAGTGTCTCACTAGGACTTAAACATGAGACTTTGTGCCAAGAGATTGACCCATGAGATTCTTGCAAGACACGCCCTACTTACAACCAATATAAAATAAGACCACGGGCTGCAAAACAATCAGTCGTGCAAAGGCTTTGAGCACACGCAGATCCAGGGCTCTTGGGGCATATAAAGCGTATAAAGATAATACGTTATAAATGAAACGTAGACGACTAAGTAAAGAAGACAGCAGCATGGAGAAAAGAGACACAAAAGTGTTGGAGAGAAAAAAAAGAAAAAAACAAAAAGAATAATCTAGGTACAAATTCAGAAAATAAGGAAAGCAATTATCAGCCCGGAACAAGTGGAATAGAAAAAAAAGCACGTCCAATTGGGCTCCGAATTAAAAGACATAGAGTAAAAGACAAAGTAGAACTTTATAAAGACATTCACAAACGTTGGCGCTATACACATGCAGAGCAGGTTAGAGATTATGAAAGCAGTGGAATTCGAAAGGCTAAAAAAAAAAACGGCGATACACATGTGGAGAAAGTTAAACAATATGAAAATAGGAAAATTAGAGAGTATAAAAAAAGAAAGTAAAGATCGAAATAGTGCAAGCAAACGGAAATTATTACATCAAAAAGGGAAAATTATCGTCATGGACCAGGTGTCATTGAAAAAAAAGCAGGATAAAGTGAGGTCAGAAATAAAAGACAGAGTAGAAAACAAAGTAAAACATCATAAAGAGGTTAAAAAACAAGGGGGCCAAACACATGCAGAGCAGGTTAGAGATAATGAAAACTGGAATTCAAAAGACTCAAAAAAATGTAGGCGCGAAACACATGCAGAGCAAGATACAGAATATGAAAGCAGAAAAAAACGACAGTGTCAAAAAAAGAAAGTAAACATCGCATTAGCAAACAAAGAGAAATTATTACTCAGAGAAATAATGAAAAGGCGAATAGAGATTGAATATATGGAAATAGGTGATATGTCAGAAGTATGTAAATATTGTAAGGCTTTGAATTTAAGTCATAGAATTTCAAAAACGGGGTTTACCTCACATGCATTTATTGGTTACTTTGCAAAAAAAATTTTTAACTGCTGATGATATAGATCGTTTTGTCTGTGCTGAAATTCCAAAAGAGAAACCTACCCTGAATTATGGTACAAAGTCATTAAACACACGTCTCACTGACCTCATTAAAAGATTCAGCATATTGGGACTCGAAAGATTCCAAATATTGTTTTTACAGAAGTTCTGAAATAAAAGTGAAACTAATGAAATAGCAACAATTCAAAGAAAAAAAAAATTTTAAGTGTGTATCTGGAAAACAAAAAATGGGGTTTGGCGAACAAAGTGAGCAGGGGGCAAGGCCCCCTAGTATATAAAATATATCAGACAAAACAAGTAAAAATCAGGCAAAATAAATATGCTACAGAATTATTATTAATATCAAATTTATAGTGCAAACTGGCTGGCTGAAGGACCAGGAAAGGTTAGGTGAAATTAAGTTAACATGGAGCTTTAATTAAATATATCTGAAATTATAAATACATTGGAACCTAGGTTTGCGAGCATAATTCATTCCGGAAACGTGCTCGCACTCCAAAGCACTCGTATATGAAAGTGAATTTCCTCATAAGAAATGATGGAAACTGAAATGATTCATTCCACAATCCAAAACTATTCATATAAAAATGATTAATACAAAATATAAAGTAAAAATACATAAAACAAATTAACCTGCACTTTACCTTTGAAAAGAATCATGGCTGGTGTGGGTGAGTTTCTAAACTCTTGTGGGATTCCACCCAACGGGACGACACGGGGAAGAGCGTCTCAAAGCAATCACAGTCTCCCAGTGCTGTAGCAGAGACACACACACATGTGCGCGAGTACGAGACACACACACACACGTGCGCGAGACACACACACACGTGCGCAAGCGCGAGACACACACACGTGCGCAAGACACACACGCGATCGAGACACACACACACCCGCGCACACACGAGAAGAACCATCAGCTCAGTTCTGATCACATGATGCTCAGCAGACAAACCATATCCATACTATTCGTATTGCAAGACGTCGCTCGTTTATCAAGTCAAAATTTATTACAAATTTTAGCTCGTCTTGCAAAACACTCGTAAACCAAGTTACTCGCAAACCAAGGTTCCACTGTACATCTTTTCTTTTTCATTGTTCATCTACCATGCTTTCTCAAGCAAGAAGTTAGGTCTCAGTCCTCCCCGACCGCTAACATTCCAGTCCAGTTCTTTCCAGTTCTTGAAATTCTCCAGAAAATAATAGTGAAGTAACACAACAGATATTTGCATCATTTTTAGTAATTCTAGTAATAATGTAAAACATACATGTGTCTTCTTTTTTCTCTTTGTCCTTTTCAACTTCTTTGTGGGTTCGATGTGCTTGATCAAATTTCTCCTTTCAGCTCTGTCCTGCACCTCCTTGCCAGTCAAGCATCTTTTCCTTCAGATTTTCTTTTACTTTGCCATTCACCTCTGCTTTAGCCTCCCTCACCTTCTGTTCCCCTGTACTTCCATTCCCATCACTCTTTTGCTCACATATTTATTGTCTTTCCTCATCACATGTCCATACCACTTCAACCTACGTTCCTGTAATTTTCTTAGGGATTTCTCCCACTTTTTTTGGGATTGTCTCATTTCATTTTCTGTCCTTTTTTCTAATTCCACACATTCATCTCAACGTTCTCATTTCTACCACATGTAACATCTCCTGTCCTCCCTTAATTGTCCATGTCTCAGCTCCATACCTCATTGGTGGTCTTACCACTGTCCTAAAATCCATACCTTTAACCATTGCCTTAATTCTTCAATCACACAAAATCCCTGATAACTTCCTCCAATTGTTCCATCCACACTGCACTCTAATGGTTAACTCTGCAATTAATTTTTCATCTTGGACTAAAACTGATCCTGTATATTTAAATTTAACCACTCAATATCTCATATATTATCTCCTTTTCCTATTTATTTTCCATCCTCAAACTGTCAAAGCCCTTCTCCATTCTTCCAACTTCCTCTTTATTTCCTCATTTCTGGTGTAATACAATACAATGTAATCAGCAAAAAATTGAGTTCAGTTGAGTTGAGTTGAAAAAGCATGCACCAAGGTGTTTGGTCTTTTATATTAAGCAAATAAATACATACTTATAATTACACAGGAGTATGTAATCATATACACACTCCCAAAAGTTACATTTGAAGAGGATTATCTCTCAAAGAACTTAAAAATCTTAAAAGTTAAATATCACCATAAAAGTAATATTAACAACTTGTCACACACGTGTGTTTAGGGGACAACCAAAGGGCCTGAATAAATGTAGTTCCATGCCGGACCAGGGGGTGGCGAGTTTCGCTAATTCTCTCTTTCAATTCCTTTCAGACCATTCTTGGGAAATCCTGCCCTGTTCTGGGGCAGCCAAAGACATCATTTCCAGTTCTGGCCCTGATGACATCACTTCCCCTGCGAGGGTTTAAAAGCCACCATCTTAAGATGATACTCAGTTCTGTTTTGGACTTGATTGTGTGAGCATGTCTTTGCATTTGGACAGATTTTGCAGCCGGGAAATATTATATGGGTGGCTGCCCCAAACCTTCCCAATGTCTCTGGGGTTTTCTTGTTACAGACTACAATAGTAATGGTAGTACTCTATTGTTTTTAAAGGGAAAATAATATCAGTTCTTTGTTTTATAAGTCCAATTTCTTTTTCTTTGAGTAAGAATTTTATTGAACTCTGTACATGTAACAATAATAGTGCTATAAACCTGTAAACCTATAGTACTGTATAGCCATAATAGGTGTTAATAAAAAATAAACACACAATATCATAAAGATAAGAAGATGCATATACATATATGCTGTATTTCAACATAAGAAAATCAATGATGAAGTACAAAATTGACCTGAATATTAAATAGATAAATAATAAAGTCAAATTAAATATCTATATATTATGAGAGGTCATCTGTTTGACAAAAAGTTAAATGTTTGCATTAATTCTCATAAACACAGTCCAGTATGCAATATGCAAGCCATTAGAGGCAATTCACCCTTTCGGCCATGTGCCCCTGTGTCAGAAACATGTCAATAATGTTTCCAGTATTTTGTATTCATTATTAATTTTTATTTTTGATATACATTTTTTGTTAGTTTAGTGATGTACATCCTGTTGCCAATTATATATTAGTTTTGCAGGACTGTAACCATATTTTAAATTTGTTTTCGTGGACACCACCATTTTACATATTAAGATTTCATGGGTGCAACTGTGTATTTAGTTTCTGCGATACTGTGAGACTCCTGGGCATATGATGTATGTGAACCATGACATGTTTGCAGCCAAGATTGCCACATTAAAAGGCATCTAATCTTTAAGCAATTTAAAGGCAGATCTTGAGAGACACTAATGATTGAGGAAACTTACAATTTAGGAGAATATTATGCTTTTGACTTTTGTTTTAATTTACCATTGATTTTCGCTTTGTTCATGAAGCAAATTTAAGGCCACCGCTACCATTAGAATTAATAGTCGCAGGGAGTTTAAAGCTGTTTGCAGTTGGAAGCTCAACTGACTGGACGTAGAGAGTCTAAAATAAGGAAAAGACAAAGAAGAGAGAGAGAAATGGGAGGTAAAGGGAGTGCTTTTTGGTAATGAACTATTGGGAAATTGGATGAGCCAAACCACTAGATAGGGATGAGCTTAGGAGACTGGAATGATTAGGCCAAATGTGTTGTGTCCATTAGGATTTTCCATATATTGTATTGTCATGTTTATTGAATTGAGAGTCAAAGACTCTCCTTCCTTTCCTAAAGAGAAAACACACACAGCTAAGGGCAACCGTGGTCAGACAAAAGATCAATGATTACATTTAAGGAGGTCTGATAAACCCGCTGTCTAATGCAAAATGAGAATCATGATCAGAATGTTCTTAAGAAAAAAAGTGCTCAAAACAACATTTCCTTTGTATTTCTATAAAGTTTGGAAGCTATTTAATTTGTGCAGCCATTATACAGAATAGACACTATAATGTCACAGGTCATATGGCAACCATGTAAAATTACAACAACCCAGACACAAAAATGTTGTGATCACAATTCAGTTAAATTCAGTTCAGCTTATTTTTGTATAGTGTTCTTCAGTGAATGTAGGCTTAAAGTGTTGTAACAAGTTCACAAGTAAATGTATTAATTACACAATGTGCCCAGGGTATATAAGACCAGGAGATGAAAAACAACACGAATGGAAAAAATCTTAGTCAAGGAACAGGTAAAAATTTTAAATACTGGGAGGCTGTTAGAAAAAAAAAGCTAGTGAGGCCCAAGACACATATATTAGAAATTAAAACATTTGCTTTTATTTTAATTTCTTCCTTTTTAGTCGTTCTGGTGTGTGTTCAGACTATGCATTGTGATCTGGGCGTACCAAGCACTAAATAGTTCCGAAACATGCAGTCCCAAACACTTCCAATTATGCCCACTAGAGAGGGATATCATCCTCAAACCCTGGCTAGTAATTAGGGCAAGCATGAAATCTTTATGAAATAAAAAATGTATTCCTCACCAAAAAGTATTCCTCAAATAATTAAGTTCTGTGGAGCACAAAGGCAAAATGAAATTGCCTGTGACAATAAGGCAATCCAAGGTGATAATAGCAAGGTCAAAACACAGAGCAGATCACAAAAACGTAGAAAAATCACAAGGCATAAAGAATTTACAAAAGCACAAGAACTCGCCACACATTCACAATGAACTGTGGAAGACCCTCTCGATTTATAGGGCTGAGGACAAGTTTCTGGTGGTGATTTACAGATGGCTCCTCTACTTGGGGGCTCACTCACAATACACATGGAATATAACAAAGGCAGCTTGTATGTATAGACAAAACTAAAAATAAAGAAAGATGCACATAAACATAAATAAAAAATCAAAAATGAACAAAAGACATATAAAACATGAAGCTGATCCTCAGCTGGGGAGGACCCTGGCTGAAGCATGGCACCATCATCTATCTAGCTATCTATCTGAGGAGAAAAATAATAATAATTTGCATGTTCTCCCTGTGTCTACGTGGGTCTCCTCTGTGTACTCCGTTTTCCTCCCACAGTCCAAAGGCATGCAGGATAGGTGCATTGGTGATTATAAATTGTCCCTAGTGTGTGCGTGGTTTGTGGGTGTGTGTGCCCTGCGGTGGGCTGGCGCCCTGCCCAGGGTTTGTTTCCTGCCTTGTGCCCTGTGTTGGCTGGGATTGGCTCCAGCAGGCCTCCGTGACCCTGTAGTTAGGCTATAGCGGGTTGGATGATGGATGGATGTTTAAGCTTAGATAAGTGACTAGTGTGTATATGCTTATGAGAATATGTGAAATGGAGGCTTGGGACTTTAAGATTAATACGCTTTGTGTCTAGCCAAAAGTATGTTAATTGACAATCAACCACACCATGGGAATTTATCTATTGTCCCAAATTTTTCACTGATGCAATATTTTACATTTTTTGTGAAAAGTGGCAGTTAGCAAGACACTATATATTCAAAGGATTTTAAAATAGACTAGGAGGAGGAGAGAGAAACAATTGCCAAAGAGAAGTCAGGTCGGTCAGACTTTGTCACCTACAGACTGCCCCTTAACTCCAAGCATCATGGTTGGTTTAAGAAAACAAGGACTGCAATAACTAAAGTTACAGCCACCTGATTTGAATTGTTCAGGTTGTATATTTTCATATCTAACATTTACACCTAGTTTCTTCTTCAAATAAACATAAGTAATTTGAGTATTGCGTTGTTGAAATAGTCCTGTTGATTTCTGACATTTGGCAATGACCGATGATTACTAATGAAACAGTGTCCATTTAGAGAACCTACTGTCAGGGGTAGTGATTAGACTTTGGCTGCTGTTAGATTGCATAGTCCTTTCAAAAGTAGCCATCGGGATACAAAAGTAAGGGTTTCTGGTTTCTGCTGGGGTATTCTAAAGAACAGCCCTTTCAGGATTGACACATTAGTGAATCCTGTCTGGGACACCTCATGAGCAGAATGGCTTGTAGCCCTGGTAAGTTAATGTATTGAAGCTGATGAAGCTAGCCTCAGCCAGTGTTGAGAAATTCTTGCTTGGTATTTGAGCTTATCTGTGCTGACCGAATGTTGAATAGGTAAGTTTTGCAGGATGTATGTACAAGTTAAGGCTAACAGTTTAGGCATTCCCAGTATTAACATGCCTTTCTGGGACACTTTTACACCACAAAACAGTCCATATGGAAACAAAACATGAAACAGTGTTGCTGGAATAATGGTAAAAAATTATAAACAATAAGAAAAACTAGTCAAAAATGAATCATACTGAAATACACAAAATGGCAGCACTCATGAAAAAAATAATCTCACAAAGTGGATATGAAATGAAAACACTAAAATACTGATAAAAATAATAAATAAAACAATTTTTAAAAAATATAACATTTTTCTGTAATTATTGACTTTGTTTCTCCAGATGTTAATCAATAAGTGTTTTTAGAAACATTCAGGTACTTACTAATGATACTGTATTTCTTCATGTAAGTGTACAAGATGAGTCTGGAGGTATGCAGTGTCCATGTGGTGATGCTAACTGAGAATCAGACAAGGGTCATCTGTTGGACTAGGGTCAGCTGAGACTGGGTTTGTATATGTTACTAAGTCTCCTGGCTCATTGAGGCCTGCACCATTTCCCATGGAGTCTGTCTATGCTGACATGTCAGTAGCTCAAGTGTCTGTATGAAGTTTTCTTCTGGAACTCCAGCATTCTTTGTATAGCTTAACATTATACATGTTAGGTTAACCAACCATTACAATTGGTCCAATGTTAGTATGTGAGTGCATGGGCCCTGTAATTGTCTGTTACCCAATCCAATGTTGGCCTATTGATTAAGTGGGGTAAAAAAATATAGCATTACAATATTTTAGATAGAAAAACTAAAAACAAAAAGGTTGTGGAAAATTATAAAACCACGAATTCACACCTAAATCAACAGCATTGATTTATATAATATAAAAATCTAAAAACAAAAACTTTCCCTTGATAAGATTTCTTTTTCCTATAAAGCTAAAGATTTTATTATCAAATTTCTCACAAACCTATCCCTTGCAACCTGAAAAGACATTGCTATTGAAATATTATATCATGTCCATTTTTTACATCTGTTTCCTCCCACTGTCTAAAGACATGCAAGTTTGGTGAATTGTCAATGTTAAATTGGACCTAGTGTGTGCTGTATTTTTGTGTGTGTTTGCTCTGCAAAGAAACAGCACCCTATCCAGGGTTTGTTCCTGCCCTACTCCTTATGTTACACCCTATGCTAGCTGGGATAGGTTGGGATCAATTCCCAAATGTTGTGCCTTCCGCGCAGAGGTTTTGATTAATTCTTATTACGTTAGTGTCTTCCCAAAATTTAAGTATTGTTTTAGGCTAAATGGAAACCCTGTATTGTACTTGTTTTGCATGAGTGAGTATGAGGATTTTTTGTGATGGACAAAGTCAGTGCCTAAGTTGTGCTGGGATGAAAAACTGTTTACCAGAAAAAGTACAGAAATGAATGCAAGAAAGAATAGCTTAATGATAAGATATGAAAGGGAAAGTTAAAGTTAGCAAAAAAAATCAAATAGCCACAAGGAAATTAACATTTGACAATAGTAAATAAAACATGTTAATTGATCCCTTAGCCTATGTAATACACACAATATGTGCGTAAAGACAGTTAAAAAAAGGAACATTGGACTTTAAAAAGTGCAAAACAACAAAAAGTCAATAGATGTTTGACACGTGTCACTCCTGTTTTAAGTGACTTTTGAGAAAACTGAAAAAAGAAAAATTTATTTTAGTGAAATTTTAAAGAATCTCCAGTAGAGGGCAGCACAAATCCAACGAGAGCTAAGGGGACTAAATTGTCTGGCAAGCAATCTCACACTACAAGCAGCATGCACAAAACACAAAGTGTGCAGCTGAGACACTTACATGTAGTTCATCATGAACATTAGCACCATTTTTCAGCAATGTCTCCACCACAGTAGAGTGACCGTATTGACAAGCAGCTGATAATGCAGTTCCACCTTCCTGTAAATGGTAATAAAAAGCACAAATATCAGACATGCATTGATTGTTATATTATAAAAATATATTTTACATTGCCATTAAACATAAATAAAAAAATCAAAAATGAATAAAAAACACATAAAACAGTTGATCCTTAGTTGGGGAGGACCCTGGCTGAGGCATGACACCATGATCTATCTATCTATCTATCTATCTATCTATCTATCTATCTATCTATCTATCTATCTATATTTGTCACTTCTTATCCATCAATCAATCATTTTCCTTTTGGACTTTGGCTTATTTGAGCAGGCAAAGGAAGAAGAGGTAGACTTGCTCTGGCTAAACACAGGTCACTCAATGAAATGCCTCCAAAAAACTTCAAGTGAACCTTGTTAGGCTTTTGCTACATTTTTTAAACACAAAATTAATGATAATAGAGATAATATAGTACATTCCCCTAAAGCTGATCCTATTAAATCCCGGTGTTCAATTTTAGGCAAATTAAATTCTTTCACCAGGATAGATTTACTTGATCTATATAGAATAATTTCTCAAATGAACCCATCCACCTGCGTCCTTGACCCAAAACCAACAAGTTTTTTCAAAGAAGTATCTGATAGACTAATTGATAGTGTGCTTGATAAAGTAAATTCATCATTGGATATGGGGTCTTCCCAGACAATTTTAAGACAGGTATTGTTAAACCCCTGCTCAATTAAAATACTTTCGACTCTTGTGTTTTTGAGTTTTAGACCTATTTCTTAAGTAAAATTCTAGAAAAGGCAGTCATTACGCAGCTAACTGATCACGTGAATAAACATGCTATTCTTGACAAGTTTCAGTCAGGTTTTAGAACAAATTATAGTACAGAAACTGCACTGGTTAAAGTAGTAAATGACTTGCGGGTTAATGCAGACAGAGGCCGTTTACCTGTTCTCAACCTTTTAGATCTGAGTGCAGCATTTGATACCATTGAGCATAATATTGTTAGAAATCACCTTAGTCAGTTGGTGGGCCTCTCTGGCAATGTCTTAAATTGGTTTGAGTCTTACTTAACATGTAGAACATTTTTTGTTAGTTGTGGTAATTATACTTCGTATACTTCGAAGACACATGATATTCTATATGGTGTTCCAAGGATCTATCCTGAGTCCACTGCTCTTTTCAATCTACATACTTCCATTAGGTCAGCTTACAGTATCTCAGGCATAATGTGAGCTACCACAGCTATGCTGATTACACACAACTGTATTTATCAATAGTGCCTGAATACCCCGACTCTCTTGGTTCTGTGTTTCTGAGTGGATGAGTAGTAATATTGTCAAGTTAATTAAGGAGAAAACAGAAATCTTAGTTGTTAGCAAAAATGGATATAGTGAAGGTTTTATAAATAAACTTGATCTATTAGGCTTAAAAGGCAAGACAGAGTTAAAGAATTTAGGGGAAATTATAAACTTTGACCTAAATTTTAAATCACATATTAATCAGATTACAATGGCAGCATTTATTCACTTAAGGAAAACGGCAAGAGCTAGATCCCTTATAACGTTGCAAGATGCTGAAAATCCGAGCACATCTCTCCAGTTTTGATGTTGTTACATTGGTTACCTGTGCCATTCAGAATTGACTTTAAAATACTGCTAATGGTTTACAAAGCTTTAAAT
The DNA here is from genome assembly GCF_016835505.1 of Polypterus senegalus. Lineage (NCBI taxonomy): Eukaryota > Metazoa > Chordata > Cladistia > Polypteriformes > Polypteridae > Polypterus > Polypterus senegalus. Next base: position 66,310,344 of record NC_053158.1, read on the forward strand.
AATCTCACTCCGTCCTATATTTTGGAATGCCTGTCACCTTACACCTCAAATTGTAATCTTAGATATTCAAATGGGGGTCTGCTTATAATTCCAAGAGCTAAACTAAAAAGTGGTGAGCCAGCCTTCATATGGCTAATAGGCACCTAAAATCTGGAATAGTTTACTGGTGGAAATTTGCCAGGCTAATGCAGTGGAGCATTTTAAAAAACTGCTATAAATCCATTACTGTATTTTGACATGGCTTTTTTATAGGTACATTTTAGTGTACCCTTGATAAACCATACTATATATGAATTGAATGATCATTTTCTTCATGGCTCCAAAATCCTTACTAATCCTTACTTTTCTCTGTTATTCTTTTTTTTCTGTGGTGGCAATCTGCACCACCTCCATCTAATAAAGGTACCTTGCAGTCCCTACATTCATGGACTGAAGGCAGTACCCCAGATGTCCACATGACCATCATCATGAAATTCTTTGATATGAAGCCTGGAAGCCATGAGGACTGATTTAGATCATTTATATTATGTGGAATGCCCAGTGGGAGTTGGGCAGGCTCGTGACCTTGGAACCCCTGTAGATTTAGTTTTCTCCAGTCCTTCTGGAGTTTTTTTTTTTGTTTTTCTGTTCTCCTGGTCATTGGACCTAACTTTATTCTTTGTTATTTAGTATTGACTAATCTTATTTTTACTTTTTATAAAATTTTCTTTCTTCATCTTGTAAAGAACTTTGAGCTACACCATTTATATATACATATATATATACAGTAAATGTGCTATATAAATAAATGTTGTTGTTGTTATGAAGGTTAGAAGGTTTTGTTTTTCAGGGCAGTGGATTTGCGATGCAGTGTTATTTTGTAGGAACAATAATTACTTGAATTTGCCTCTAGCTTTTTATTATTTCGGGCAGCAGCCATGTAAGAAGTTGCTCCACCACCTAAATGCAACCTCAGACATTGCTGTTTACCTGCATAATGAAAAGTGATAGTAACTCGAAACAAAGAAGGTTGAATTGACACTAACCAGACTAATCAGAGTAACCAGACTTTTACCTGTGGGGAGTATTTTGAGGTCCACTTCACAAAGTCATTGACTCACCTTGGTTTGGAACTCAGTAGAAGCACCATACTCAAACAGCAGTTTCACAATGTCATTATTTCCTTGTTGTGCTGCAAAGAACAATGAGGTGGAACCAGTCTGGGTAAAAAGAGAGTACAAATTAGACATGGAAGGTGTGTGTATTAGGACTATCACTTGAGGCAAATATCAGCTATTGGAACAAGTGAAGAACAGTTACTCAGTTTGTAAAACTGACAACTGCCTCAAGATATAGTACTTTCCCCGTGACATGCAAGCCAACAAATTCAGGGTGGCACTCCCATCTCACTGTGGACTTGATTTTAGCATTGAATGGTGGAGAAAAAGACACCTGAATGCAGCAACTTGATGATCTGCAGATTGTTTGAAACTGAACTTGCCTCATGGCTGTAAGGCAACTAAGCAACTGAACAATAATGACACCTTATTCCAACAACCTTTTAACATAAGATTCTCAAACCTGCTTAAACCAGTACAGTGGTTGTGGGAGGTGAAAATCCACCCTGGCAGCACTGTATACAAAGCAGAAAACAGCTTTGGGCACAGTGCATGTCCATCATGCAATGATCAACCTTTCTGCACATTTTTGGGATGTAGAATGAAAAGCCATAAAGAGGCTGTAAGAACAAGTACAACAACCAGAAAGGACAGGTACAACAACCAGGCCTTGACTTTGAGACCATGACACTAGATACTTGAGGAAGTAATGTTGCCCATTACCTCAATGATATCTGAAGCATTCATGAAGCACACATGGCTGTACCTATATACAAATATAATACTTCTTTTGTACTAATGTACAATGTACATTGTACTAATGTACTTTCTTGCACTAATATGTTGATCTTTACTGCGTGACACTTGACTTGTCTTGTTATGATATGTTAGTTAAATGTGTTGTCTGGCTTCTTCTGTAAGAAGCATTATAGAAGCAATCTGCCATTATTACCCCATTCAGGTTTGGTTTAACCCCCCTACTCCTAGCAGATGACACTGTTTTACAAAAATTAAATAAGTAGAAAATTTGTTGTTTTATCAATAATTTTAACTTCTGTTGTGTTAAACGGTTATTAGCAAACCTAACTTAGTAATCATGAGATTTTTTTTCCCATTTCTGTAATATGCTCAAAGCAATTTCTTGTCTAGAAGAAAAATTTCTTTTGGAATTTCAGAAATTTTCTTTGTGTCTACTGCTGCTAGCCTTTTTCCAGCTTGAACTTCTCAGCTCTTCCTGCAGGTTTAAAGGATAAAGTCTTTCCAGCTAATATTGTTGAAATTTTTCATGATGCAGTTTAAGGGCAGTGTAAGCTTATGGGGCTCACTGTATTGGGACAGTATTCATCAACATTATCATAAATTGCATTGATTATTAACTACAATTCAATTTAGCATTTTGCTTATTGAAAAAAACTGAAAATTAAACATTTGGGACCACTTCAGCATGACAAATTATATTACACATTCTTGGAATGAAATTTTGAATGAGTGGAGTGTAGATTTTATATTAGCGATGCAGTGCTCTATTTACGGAATAAATATTCACATACATTTTTGCTTTCATTAATAAGTATTTGATATATGATGTTAGGGAAAATTTTAATGCAGTCCTTTAGTGGCAAAATAATATGTTCATATATCTTTATTTTCTGTGATTTTTTATGGCATTATTCGGCTGACATTTGATCATTACTGATTCTGGGAGCCAGTCTTATCTTCCACAGCATATTCCTTGCAGCTCCAATAATTTTACTTTGTCCATCACCTCCACATTCACTTCACTGGCTCTACCTCACACTGCTCACTAGGTGTCAGAGGCCACACTATTGGCACTAACCTTCATCCAACTCTGTCAGGATGTTTCCTCAGACTCGGCAGTACCATGGATTAAAGCAGTATGCAGACCACATCTGTAATCGTATCTCTTGTTTTCACTGACTATCTCTCATTCAAGCTCTCTTTCTCTCTCACTCTCTCTCTCTCCCCCCTCTTTTTTTCTCTCTCTCTCTGTCACTCTCACACACACACACACACACACACACACACACACACACACTGCAAGACTCTTTTAATGTCCATCTTCTCAGAATGGCTCTGCTCCAATCTGCAGGTGATAAACATTTCCAGAACTGCCAAAGACGCCACTGCTGCTTAGCCAGTTTCGGGGTTGTCAATGTTTCAAAGTGATCTTGCTCAACGTAAAACCTCTCTTTAAATAAAAGTTAAGTAAGACCCAATTTTCTTCAGAATAAAAGTGTTGTGTGCTGATTGACATGAAACAGACCCTCAAATTGATTTTTCAGGAATGTGTCTTCCTTCTGTGTCTACAACAACAGGAAGCAGAAACTTGATAATCCATCACCAAAGAGCAATCCTTCTTAAAGCCAGAGTCACTGGATTAAAAGGTCTATTGAAAGATTTACAGGAAGTATACTCACACTTAAAAATAACAGTTCTTTATTGACATATTATGGATCTTTACTGGGTTGCGTGGTTTCTTGTAGAACCATTACTTGATAAAGCAGCATTTCATTTTGGGACAGGCAGTTTGCATGTTCTTTGGGCTTTAAAAAACTTCCTAATATGTAGAAAAACACTGAAATCTTTAACGTACAGTAGGCTATCTAGCAGGACATTAACAAATTAAGAAAACTAGAACTTGGCCTGTGTTATTACATGCAGCAAGTGTCCTTTTAAAATCATTACCCATGGGAATTTCACAGATCTGTTGCCATCCATTCATGGTTAGTCACTGTATGGAGTCTGTTATAGATATAAATAAATAAAGTTTCTTTCTGGAACCTTCATGTGGACAGGTCTCTTTGGAACCAAAAATGGTTCCCCCTATGGCAAAGTGTTAAAGAACCACTTTAATTTTTAAGAATGCTTCAGGAATACAACAAAGTATGGTTCTGTTATCTGGTTAACACAGAACAAAACTTGACCAAGCAAATGCTAAAACCAACTGAACCAAATATCTTGAAGGAAACAATCATTAAAATGGACCAAAGCCATAATGCAAGTTAAATTCTTCATAGGCAGAGCCTCCTGTAGGGCAGTAACCTTAATGAAAATGAGAGGAAATTGCACATTTTTGTAAGCCTGTTTTTTGCCATTGTCTAGGAGTTACAAAATTACAGGACTGTGCACTCCAAAGTTAACCCACTCTACCTGCAAGGTTTTTGTGACGTCCTTCCTGCAACTGTACACAGTGACTGCCAAATTGTCCTTTGTATCTGTAGTAAATGTAAATGGCCATGTTAACATTGTCTTTGGCTTTCATGTCAAAGTGAAACATCCTTTTTTGTCAAAGTAAGTGAAATTAAAAGAAATAGCTAAGAGAAAAGGACAGTGTGAATCACACCGTTGTAGTAATCATACATACAAAAAGTCACCAAGTACTTTTCCAAATAAATCACAAGCCTTATGTATGTTTAAGGACTGAACCCCCCCCCCATTCCCAACCCAACAAGCTGAACTAGATTAAGTGGATTTGGTAACTAATGGATGGGTGGATGGATGGATGAAACATTTCCCAAGTGTGTGTTCCCAGTCTAATATGGCACAGTAGTTAGTACAGGTGCCTTGTATTCACAAGGGCATTAGTGCAATTCATCACCTAGGGCCTTATTTATAAAGCTTGCATGCGTACTAAAAGAGGTCAATACATGCATACTCGACTTCCCACGCAAGCTTTATAAAACAATACCTGACTTGCGTATGTTTATGGCAACTCTGACCCATATGTATGCAAAATTTTAGAGAAACTTGGAAATGACGAAAACCTCGATAAAGCAAGGAAGTGCAGCCAAATCAGATAAATGACAACTCACATACATAATAAATCATATTACTGAGTCTCTATTATAATGGGTGCTGATGTGACAAACATATTGCACCTCAAAAACAATATGATGTAGACAAAATTTAAGATGGCCAATGCTGCGTATTTACACTGAAGAACGTTTCTTTTTTTTTTTCGTCAGTTTAGACTGCCTGTTGTCCGTTCTGAGGGAACTGACCAACAGATCAAGAATACATCAGCCAAGCTTCTTTATCTTTTCTTTTTCCACTTGAAAATGACAGCTGCTGTACTTAACACAAACTAGGTCACCATCCTAACTCATACACGCAGTGTTTGTTTTAATTAAAGGACAAATTAAAAAGATCTGAATTCATTAAGGTAGTTGCTCTTGCCACTTGTCTAATTGCATAGGATGACTCCTGCAATTTTTTTTTTATCTCAGTTTATTACTTCACTTTCTTTAATGTAGAGGCTAATATTCTGGTCATCTCTCTCTCTGGTAAAGTATACCTTGGTGCTTCCTATTTACAGGATGTTCACAGCAGAATAAAGAGACATCTGCTAGTTTAACTAGTGTGGTGTTGTGGTTAAGGCTTTGGACTTCAAATGCTGAGGTTGTGGGTTCAAATCCCACTACTGACACTCTGCCCATGAGTAAGCCATTTGACCTGCCTGTGCTCCAAAAAGTAAATGGAACCAATTATTTCTGAAATGTTGCAAGTTGCCTTGGCTAAAAGTGTCAGTTGAATAAGTAAATGTAACATCTTGTGTAAAGGAGCACTACAGCTAAATTACTGTAAGCTTAGAAAAGCAGAGCTGAAAAAAAAACATATTTTGTGATTGGCCAATTTGTAGTGAAAATCAGCCAATTTAGGTTGATCAAAGCATCACTAGTTGATTTATTGTTATTCCCAAACATCCATTGCCCACCACGCAAAGTTATCAGTCATTAACATAACAGCTCTAAACCTCGTATATTTGCCCAAATTATTACCATTTTTGATTTTTTGAAAGTGTTTCTACATGTTTTTCATTCATCCTTGTATTGTTTTTTTATTTGTCATTTTACTTGTAGTTTTCACTAATGATAATAACCTTAGACCTGACTAAATTCTGCTGAGTGACCACGATTGATGCGAAGGGTCATTTTATAAGTTTAACTACTGTATGTTGCTGTGTCACATCTGCTTCTTGAGCACTCAGGTTTTCACGATTTGATCAGTCAGGCTTTTAGTTAAATTACACCTTTCATCACAAGTACAGGAACATAGCAAACAGGAGACAACATAATGCAGTTCTATATTTTAAAACATTCTTGTTTAACATGGCACTGGAGAATAGCAACGTATTGTATGTTTATTGAATGTGCAAGTAAGAATTTCACTGTACTCTGTACCATGGCAATACTACTTCTATTACACAGACTCATTTGTTCTGGTCACTAATCACCCAAGTATGCACAAATTTGAGGTGTGGCAGGAAAATGGTATATTGGAGTAAATCCACAAAAACATGGAAAGGAAATGTAGATGCAACACAGATAATAATCTGGCCAGGAATGGAACCATGGTTCTTGGGGATAGGTGGCAGTAGTACTAGCTACTGTGAAACAATTACAAGTAATCAGATTTGCATTTTTTCCCAAAGCCCTTTAATCTGATTTAGTGATGCAGAGGGTCAAAGTTTACCTAGATAGCCTTTTCCAATAAATCATTGTTGTACATTGTAACAGGGGATGGTAGCCTCATTGCATCTCTCCTTGCCTGTAATAACAACAAGAAAGCTATTAAGGTTTTTTTTCAATAAAATAAAGCACACAAGGAAGAAGGATACTCAAAAGTATGCACAAATACTTAAAAAGTATAATATAAAGCTGCTTCACTGGACCTATCTGTACAGGTCATTGAATCCCTGTTTACTATGGGGGTTGGCTCACCCATATGCTCAGCTCTCAAACTCTACCAAAGCTCTCCCTTTTCAGCTCTCCTCCATCTACCCCAAACCTTTCCTCCCAGAATGAAGACGTCTTCCTACCTTAGATGCTTTTTTTACCTCCAGACTTAAATTAAGCCTCTTGTATAAGCTGACTTTAGTCCTCTACATTGGCTTATTTCTAGCTCATTCTTGTTACAAGGGCAAAAGACTAAGCTCTTCCAAGCAACTCTTGGACCCTATTTAGTCCTTGATAGACCAGAACTCTCAGCTTCTAAAATGGCTATTTTAAAGGGACATCACAATTGCATTCCTCCCAGTCACAGATAATGTGTTGCCACCTATTGTTTTCGAAGGTTATGACTGGCTTCCTTCCTTTTTTTGAGCTTCATTCTTAGATGGGCAACATGGTCTCACTTCTCCTGTGTTGGGTATTTGTGCTTAACCCATCAGCCAGAACGTTTTACCAATCCTCTACAGTCTCTCTGTCTCTATGGTTCTTTCCCATAAATGGCTTCCAGTTTCGAGTTTCAGATGGTGACCGTATGAATAAGTGTGGTTGTCTTTGTGAATGCAATAAAATAGGTGCCCCATCCAGGTTTGCTACTGAGCATTATTATAAATTGCTTTAAGAAACTGTCAAGCATATGTTTAGAGAAGAAATAAGTCATTACTGTATTTTTTATTGTCTTAATCAAAAAGCATGGTAATATTAGAGAATGTTGTAACATTGTGACACTTCTCTATGTTTAAGGCAATATCAGTGAAGTCCAAAAAAAAAAGCTTGCAAAGCATCATATATGTTTATATGGTCATTATTGTCAAAAGTACAGAGTAGAGTAAAATTTGTATTCAACAAAAAATGCTGTGAAAGTTTGGAGGTTGTCACCTGACACAAAGTTATAGCTCAATGGGCCTTTATACATGAAAATTAGACTTGTGTAGATCCAAAACTGCTTTCATATGATTGTTTTACAATTACTCATTCAAAAAATGGTAATGCTAACATACTACACATCTTAACAAAGGTGCTTAAGAAAAAGGTCTTGATTTGAAATCAGATCTTTAGATTCGGTGAAAAAAATCCGATATCACCTCAGTAACAGGGCTGACAAGGGGCAGATTACATGGACCTTTAGCTCTGAGTCACTCTAATGAATCTTATCTGTCAGCATCCATTATTCAGTATTACTGTCCAGGTTAATGGGATCTACATCATTGCATTTGTGTTCAATTAAGTACACTTACCATCTTCAGAAGTTTGGCTTACACAATCAGTTTTCTAAGAATTCCCCAGATAACCATCCAACATCCTCTGAAAAATCTGAAACTGCACAGTGATGCTTTAAACTATTAAAACCATGAGTTGTCACTTATAATGAGGATAAATGCTACTTATGCACTGGTATCATGTTTCTAATGTGCTGACTTTTAGACAAAAGCAATGAAAAGAATTTTAAACCTTAAAACTAAATCTTTAGAAGCAATATGAATAAATTACTTTTGGGCTTTTTAGAGCCTAACAATCCTAAAAATGATTGCCACATTAAACCTTTCTTCTTTAACTCCACTTTAAACTTCATTATTTTCTCAGACAACACATAACAAAATGATTGTTCTTTATTGTCTATCCACCTTTTACTTAATCCATTGATACGGTTGGATACTGAACCAATTCCAGTAGTACTGGGCACATTTTAGTCCTACATACCCACACACACTTGAACCGTCAGATTTAGAATCACCCACCAATGTAACGCGCACAATTTCAGAGTAAAGTGAATTACCCAAAGTAAACTAACATGGACAAGGAGAGAACCAAGTCTTCTAGAGATGTGAAGCAGACTTACTAACCACTGTGCAACCATGTGTTCTTTTATCTATAATCTTAACACATTTTTGAAAATTGTTTTCCCCCTTGCCTCAGTCTATCAGATGTCTTATTGGCTGTATACCACTTGTGGTAAGTGTGATCCCTCCATACACGACATACCCTAAGGAGGAGTATACGTGTCATATTACATAGCTAACTCTTATAATAAAAGGAAATCTAACAAGTATCAAAGATACATAATAATTTGGTTATATTCAACACATGGTTCAACAAATGTGTTCCACCACTTCAGCAAGATATTTCTCAATCAGCCTTTCACATAGAATACTGAGGGTTAGAACAATTTTCATAAAGCTTTACTGACATGACCTGTATTTTAGATTCTTCATTTTCCATTTATCTATAACATTGGTGGCCAACTTTGATCCTGGAGAGCCATAATGGCTACAGGTTTTCATTCTATTTTTTTAATTAGTGTCTGGTTTTTGCTACTAATTAACTTCATTTAATTCATTTGTTATTTAAGACTCACACCTTTTGAATCAGGGCTGAGCAATGTCAATCCTGGAGGGCCACAGTTGCTTCAATTTTTTGTTCTAGCCGAATTGCTTCAGGAGAAATAATTTGTTGCTGATGAAGTAATTATTTCTCAAGTGCCATTTTTCTGCTTTATTTTAGTTGCCTAGTTTGTTAAGATTTTGAACCCTTAAATGCTTATTTTTATATTCACTTTTTTAACTGCTCCTTTTTAGCAATAAGATGCAAATGACAAAGGAACCAGCAGTTCTCCATCTAGCTTGTCTCCATTTCCACCCATGTGTTTTCAATATTCACTATTTGGTTTAATTAAGTGAAAAGAAAGTGAAGAACTGAAAATTAGTCATCCGTTTTAGGCTTCAAATCACTTGGAAGATACATGTATCATTAGAAAAAAAGTCTGATTTAAGAATGAACTGACATTGTAGAGTTAAAACACTAACAAGCTATGCAATTAAATAAAATCTGTTACTGGTGAGGACTGGCTTCTAATTAAACAACTGGGCTGGAACAAAATCCTGCAGCCACTGTCACTCTCCAGAAGATGTCCACCCCGATCTGCAATATACACTTGCCATGTATTGTTAACATACAAAATTTTTCATCTCATACTGCCTAATCCTTTTATCCATCCACTTTTTATTCTGATTAATAATTATTCAAGCCTACGGGGTAATGCCAATTTAAGTTTAAGAAAATATTGATTCATCTACTCCAACATTCCCCTTTCTACTGCTGTCCAAAGGTATGAAGTTGCATTTCTGTTAATCTCTTTAATTATCTGTGTGTTTGGTCTACTGTAGCTAGTATCCTGGTGATGTTTGAACCTTGACTTTTGCTTACTTATTTCAGAATGAGTCTTAGTTTTTAGAATATATAGAATATTATAGCAGGCTTGTAATTGGAAAGATGGTTGGATAAAGAATGTTCAATTTGTTATTGTAAAATACAATGTGTAAAATGTCAGCATCTGTGTCATCCATTGATATAATGATGTAAGTCAGTCCACACAAAACATTTAGGTAATACATTAATTAATTAATTAATAGTACCTGCTAAGAGAATGATAATTAACTTGTGTTGGACAAAATATGTGCTTAAATACTGACTTTAAAATAAATCAATAAACAGTAGTTGTATATAAATATTACAAAAAGCTGAGATTTGAAAAGGAGACAGAATAAGGGTACACATGATATATTCAATAAATCCCATAAATCCTAAAAATCAACATTCTGTAACATTCTCAAGCCACATTAATGCAGCTCAAGGTCATGGAGGGCCTGAATCTATCTCAGCAGCATCGAGTACAAGGCAGAAACCAGCACTAGACAGCAGCCAGTCTATTGCAGAAACCACTTCATAAAATTTAAATCCAGAAAAGTTAATAAGAGTTTATGTTTTTATCTTTCTGCTTATTTATTAATATGACACCTTTCAAGATGGTCACTGTTAGTGTGCATACACAGAACAAAGCCACTCAGATTAAAAATGAGCTGGGCAGCACGATTTTGAGTTAGCAGGGCTGGAAACCACATGATCATGTTAAACACTTGTCTCTGATGACCTCTGTGACCTTAAGTCACTCAATATGCTTTCCCTTAGAATGTAAATGGAATTGTGTTGTAAATGTTCATGGCATGAAAGGTGATATTAAATATCAGTATAACAACTGAGTCTGAATCACTCTGAATAGATCTGCCACACAATTGTAATAGTATAGTATTATCATATTGCCACTATACGTATATGATTGGTTGATAATAAGCTTTACAAGTCTTCTATATTTTAAGTTGAGTAAGGTTTTGTTCTTGAACTGGATCAAATGGTTTCAGCTTTCAACTTATCCTGTGTAATTTAATTTGTGGTGTATGAACTCTCACTGATGCCTACATTTAGTAATCATTAACAACTAATTTACTGATGCTAATTAAAGCAATTAAGATATCATTGTGATACTGTATATTTGCTATTATATAATATTAGATAATATAATATAAGGTAGACTAGAATTATGTCAGTATGCATTTGTAAAAGAAAGAAATGAAATGTTGGTTGTCCCTGGAAAAAAAAAATCTTTAGTAATGTTGTCTTAGGTCTAGAAGTAAGCTGTTCATAACTAATTACAGTAAGAAAAGTTTTGACAGTTTTGTTTTCACTTAGGGTTTTTCATTTTGGTCAATGGTAAAAAAATTCAAAGTAAGCATAAAACGCTTTCAAATTGTAAAATGCTAAGACATCCTGGTTATATTTTCATGGACACAGAAGTCACCACGTAACCAAGTGCTCAGAAATACAATTCAAAGCAACACTCAACTGCCTGCCTTCAAGGGTGTCCTTCCTGCCATTGTGCTGCTCATGCTTGTTACCTCTCTCTGCAGATTGATATCCGCTCCTTGTAAGATCAGCTCTCGTACACAATCTGTGTGTCCACTGTATGATGCAACCATTAGCGTAGTGGTGCCTGTCTGTAAAAAATACAAGCAAGAATTGAACAAATTGTTATCTAATGAGTCTGATTCATTGTGTTCATTATTGGATGTCTTTCAGCTTTATGTTCTCAGTAACATTTTTTTAACTTATGTGTAGGAATGCAGGGTATTACACTACGATTCATTTGTTAAATGTACAAATTTCACGCATGATCTGTGTTTCCTTTAGTGATGCAGGCAATGTAGCACAGAAGCTAAATACTAGATTTGCATTGTATATTTCTTCTTCTTCTTTCGGCTGCTCCCGTTAGAGGTCGCCTCAGCGACACAGCGTCTTTTTCCATATCTTCCTGTCCTCTGGACCTTGCTCTGTTACACCCATCACTTGCATGTCCTCTCTCACCTCATTATAAACCTCCTCTTAGGCCTTTCTCTTTTCCTCTTGCCTGCAACTCCACCCTTAGCATCCTTTTCCCAATATACCCAGCATCTCTCCTCTGCACATGTCCAAACCAGCTTAATCTCGCCTCTCTGACTGTGTCTCCTAACTGTCCAAACTGAGCCTACCCTCTAATGTACTCATTTATAATCCTGTCTTTCCTCATCACACCAAGTGCAAATCTTAGCATCTTTAACTCTGCCACCTCCAGCTCTGTCTCCTGCTTTCTGGTCAGTGCCACTGTCTCCAACCCATATAACAAAGCTGGTTTCACTTCCATCCTGTAGACCTTCCCTTTCACTCTTGCTGATACCCACCTGTCTGTCACAAATTACCCCTGACACTCTTCTCCACCCATTTCTCCCTGCCTGCACTCAAATTTTCACCTCTCTTCCACAATTCCTGTTACACTGTACTGTTGATCCCAAGTATTTAAACTCATCCATCTTCGCCAGCTTACAGTGTATATACAGTATGTGTGTGTGAATATATTTTAATATATGTAGAGAACATAACACAACAGTTATATTTTTCTTCAATTAAAAGAATGTGAGATCATCAGCACTGCAGACTCACTCCTCCATTAGACTGGGTTTATACAGAATATTCTTCTTCTGCCTGTGTGCTATTTACAAATTTTAAAGACATTTGTGTTAGATCTCTTGTTGAATAAGTTGGTGTGGATGTGTAATTGAAAGGACGGTCCCATCCAGGATTAGTGACTACCAGGATAATAATGGGCTCGTCACAATCCTGAAATGGACAACACAGGTGATTTGAAAAAAAAGATTGGTGGATAGTATAGAATGTTGTATCACAAAACTAGTCTGTTTATGTGTAATTAACATGTTCTTTCCAAATATGTGTGTCTTTAGTTTCTTTCAACAGTTCAAAAGTAAGTTAACTGAAATCAAAACCTTAGAAGACTGGGTTGAAAAACCAGTCTTGACACAGCCTGTGAATTTTGCATGTTCCCCCCTCAGTTTGTGTGAGTTGTTTTTGAGGTATTCTCGATTTCCTCTGAAATCTCAAAGACCTGCAGATTAGTGATAACTGTAATTCTGGGATGAATGCATTGTTTCTACATTGTAGAACTGAATGAGTGGATTCTGTAATTGGATGTAAACGGATGCCTGGATGCGTAACAGTAAATTGGCCTGGTAACCCTGTAAGGAATCTATCTATCTATCTATCTATCTATCTATCTATCTATCTATCTATCTATCTATCTATCTATCTATCTATCTATTATCCAACCCGCTATATCCCAACCACAGGGTCACGGGGGTCTGCTGGAGCCAATCCCAGCCAACACGGGGCTCAAGGCAGGAAACAAACCCCGGGCAGAGCGCCAGCCCACCGCAGTCTATCTATCTATCTTTTTTAAAATACATTTTGTAAAAGTATAGAAAACATTGTACTGTTTAGTGTTTTTTTAAATCTCTGATTTAATAAAAAATGTTGATTTGTATTTGACAAAAATGCAAAACAAGTTCCTTAATTCCCTGTCCTGCAGTGAATCTGCCTGTCATGAACATTGTGCTCTCATGTGCAGGATTGAAATCCGTGGTTTTAGTGCATGCACTGATAAAAGAAGCTTGAAAGGTGCAAGCAACTCCCTAAGAGCCGGTATAATAAATTCTTAAAGCAAAGTGCAGTCTTAATGCAGTCAGCATCTTTGACTTGGGCAGATTTATTCTGCTCACTAATCGCTCACTAAATGGTTCATAAATAGAAGGTGGTCACCTTACATCATAGTCTTTCTAATATTTAAGTACAGTTGCAGTTCAGCAAACTAGAACTTTCTTCACAACGATGCCCTGCCAAGTGGATGATGCATGCATAATAAGTAACTGGTCCATGAGTCAGCACTAATAGTTTTATCAAAAACTGTCAACTTTCCTGTGATCTTGTATTATATTTGTACATTTTTAATAAAAAATAAGTTTCATTTGGTCAATAGAAAATCCTGCTAGATGATGAAATTTGAATACCTTTATTCAAATATATATATAAATATGTATATATGCAATATATTCTGTATTCCTCTGATTTACCAGCACATAACACAATCTAAGCTGTGCTCTGCTTTTTTCCCTTTCACTATGGACATTGGTTCCTTCTTGACCCCAGCTCCTGTTCAGGTGATTTAAAAAAAATGATTGTATTTCATTGCTTAAATACAGACATAAAAGGACTTGATGAATATGTGGCTCTTACATTATCCTTGCAGTCCACGTCAACTCGTCCGCTGTTTAATAGCAGCTGAAGGACAGCCAAGTTTCCTTTTCTTGCAGCCCAGAAAACAGCATTGGCAAGAGGTGTTTCCTTCTATAAAATAAGAATTAGAAAAGTGTAATAAAAAAGCATAGAAACATGCAGTTTTTTAGGTTTTAAAACAGGGTCTTGTTGAGGGCCTAAAATAACCCTTTACCTACCAGATACAAGCCTTAATACAGTATATCAAAAACAACTCTCTCCACATTTTCTTTACAAACAAGTATTTTTCTGTCAACTACAATGGCATATTTGGCCTTGTGTACGTCTTAATAACAGCCTTCTATCTTTATCATGTTTTATTTTCTTGGACATTGCTATGAGTTAGGAAAGTTACAAGCAGCCATGGAACCAAAATCAGCATTTGTGGAAAAATTGATACCAGCTCCAGGGCCAGCACTAGCATTTTTGCAGCCCTGTGAAGTGGTAAATCTGCCAACACATAATTTAATAAATGATGCTAAAGAAAACCAGCAGTTTATGCTGAAGATAGCTAGCAATTTATAACAGGTATTAGATACGTGAATATAAATGTAAATTAGTATTTTAAAAGTGAGCCGATTTGGTTTACAAATTGCTTCAATGCAAATAATATATAAATTTAAAAATATAAAATAATATGATGGTTGATTGATGGTAGTGCCATTTTACAAACAGAATACCAGTTTTAAAACGTATAAATAATATGTATTATTACAGAGAAAACACATCACAGCTATGTTGTATAATGTGTTTAAGCAAAAGACAGTGTATGGAAACTAGAGTAGTCTGCAAGTTGGCCAAAATGGCTCTTTTTCTTGGTTGCCTTTGGCATCCCATCTAGTTTCTACTGACAAATCCTCTAGCCTCAATAAAAAGAGAACATAAAAAATGAAGTAAAATTACATCACAAAATCACACTCACAGAGAACCTATTTAGAACTGTTTATTTCCTATCAGGTACATTTTATCCAGTTTAAAGTCACAGAGAGCTAGAATACGTATGGGTAGCCATGTGGGGGCCAACACTGGACAGGGCACACTAATGCAAACAGGACCAGTTGAGAATCACTAGGTAATTTAGAGCTCCATATGTGCAAAGCATACAATTATTCAACTTAAAATTATATATCGAGCACATCTGTTTCATTTAAATTGTTTCCAACCTGTGAACGTTGTAATCAAGTTCCTGTCTCATTGGGTCACGTTTTAGGTGTGCACCAAATTAACATCATTCTGGACCAAAATCTTTAAATGCCTATCAGACAGCCTTGCTGTCACAATCCCTCCTAATCCACTAACAGCTGTGTTTGGTGTTCTTCCAGATGGACTTAAAGAGGAGAAGGACAAACAAACTGTGATTGTGTTTACTTCATTAATGTACGTAGACTTATCTTGCTGAACTGGAAGAATCCTAACTCTCCTCTTTTAAGTCAGTGGGTAACTGATGTTATATACTATTTGAAACTGGAAAAAATCAACTTCTCACTTAGAGGATCTGTGCAAATCTTTTTCAAAACCTGGCAGGATCTAATCAATAACTTTTTAGAATAAGCATTTACTGTAATTGAGGAAGCAGATTCCCTCCCCTCTTTTTTATTTTATTTATTTTTATTAATTTATCAATTTACCTATTTAGTTATTTTTATTAGTTTAAAGTTTTACTGTGTTTGCCCAGCTCTCTTTCTCATGGGTGGGGGTTAATTTTTTTAACCTAGTTTTGTAAAACTTGGCCTGTTTGTATGGAATGTTATTTTATTTTAATAAAATCAATAAAATGCAAAAAAAAAGAGAGAATCACTACGTAATTTAACATACATCTTTGAGATGTGGTAGGAAAACCAGAGTAATGCAGAAATGTCCCCCAGGACATGGGGAGAACATGTGCACTCCACACAGGCAATAGGTAGGGGTTGAGACCTCAGACTCTGAAGCTGTTAGGCTGCAGAACTAATAAACACTGCACCCAGTTGAAAAGACGTCCATCCATTATCCAACCCACTATATCCAAATTACAGGGTCACGGAGGTCTGCTGGAGCCAATCCTAGCCAACACAGGGCGCAAGGTAGGAAACAAACCCCAGACAGGGCACCAGCCCACCGCAGACACACACACACACACACCAAGTACACACTAGGGACAATTTAGAATCGCCAGTGCACCTAGTCTTTGGACTGTGGGAGGAAACCAGAGTACCCCCATGCAGATACGGGGAGAACATGCAAACTCCACTCAGGGAGGACCTGGGAAGCGAACGCGGGTCCCCTAACTGTGAGGCAGCAGTGCTACCCACTGCGCCACCGTGCCGCCTAAAAAGAAGTCATTAAATAAAATATATATAGACTCACTGAGCAAATAATTAGGAGCAATATATATTAATACTAGCTCTGTTGCCTGACTTCTCTCGGGAAATGTTTTTAGTCATTGGGTCTCAGTTATAGTGCCATTGGTTAATCAGATGTACCAGAAGTACTCCGTAACTAAGTACTTTTCTCTATAAAATATTTGTATTTTTTTTATCATTGACTAAAATAAATAGATCACTTACTGCTTACTGTTCAACATGCTACATGCAGTCCTTGGTGGTGTTAGTGTGAAAGAGATGCCAGCTAAACTCAGTTTTAAAGCGGTATTCAGTAATGTTACAAAAGTGATTTAAAGTTGATCTCAACTATCCTTTAGCATGAAAGCCTAAAATTAGTCCTGCCTCAGAATACAGTGTGTTTGAATAAATCTTTACCAACAAAAAAACTAAATACTAAATACTTTTAATAACAAAAGCACCATACTATTCTCTTCTTATTACATTCTAAAAGACAGCATCTCCATCAGCTATAAAAAGAAATTGCACTTCTCTCTGTTGAGTTGTGGCTTGGCTCCATCATTTAATTTGCATTTTTTTTTTTGTTTAATTTCCTTTTTGTTTTTTTAATTTCAAAAAGCGCTATAAGCTGATTGTCAATTAGTATTACCAATGTAATGGCGATATGCAAGTGGACAACAGTGCTGGATTTTTTAAAAATGTGAGGCTATGTACTGATAAAAAAAAAAAAGTAGTGTAATCAATTTATCTTAGATTTATTGTCACATGTGACACCCCCGGTCTGCCAAAGTCATCAACAACACTGTGTGATATTTTTCTGTTTTTAACAGTGCTTATGTGCTTGTTTCACCAAACAGAACCCACTTCCTCTGCTTTTCTAATCATGCTTGATTCATGAATGGGGGAAACATATTCCTCTTCAAAGGCTGTCTGTGGGTTGTCAAGGAACTTAAAAGGGTAAACCTGGGCTGCAAGGCCACAAAGGTTAAGAAACACTGCTCGAAGATAAATGCTGTAATCCAAGGAAACAATAAAATTGTTAAGTAGTTGAGGAAAAAGAATGCAGCAGTTACTCCCTTTATTAACATGTAGTATTTGTTGATATTCTTTTTAAAACATTGTGAATGGCTGGCTGATGAGAATTGTTGTCCCCACTTCAGCAGTTGAATAAGGCTGCAGAGAAGAGCAAGAGGGTGGGAGGGTAAATATATATTAAATACCTTTCTTACTGAATCAGTTGTGTGAAGCTGAATATGCTCAGCAGTCACAGCGCCTGGCAATCATTTGTGAAATGCCACATTTACTCCTTTCACTTCGCTTCTGCAGACAGCTTTCATTTACATTAACTGGCATACCCCATTTCCCTGTGAGATTGCTGTCAGTGCTGTGGTGATACGAGGCATGTGGTGCATTGGAATATTCCCTTTGCTAGAACATTATTTATGACAAATATCAACAAACACCCTTGTTGGCTAATTTTGATTTTTCTACAATGTCAACAAATTTCAATCAAATCATATTTTTTGAAATTTTGGGGTATTTAGTTTTCCTATTGTGGGTTTTTTTTACCCCCAAATTTTGTCAAAATGACTTTTGTTAGTGGATACCTACTCTCCTAGGTGTACCATCCTGGCAAATTTTATTCTTTTTGGCTAAGCGGGAAATAGAGGTTTTGTTCATGAGCACATCAATGAGTGAGTGAGTCGCTCAGCTTTGTATTTTACATACATACATTGGGTACCTTCGTAGCATGGATTCCACGAGATGTTAGAAGCATTCCTTTGAGATTCTGGTCAGTGCTGACATGATTCAATCTTGCAGTTTCTGTACATTTGGCAGCTGCACATTCCAGCAGGAAATCTCCTATTCTAACCCTGATGGAGCTCTGTTGGGTTTAGATCCAGTGACTGGAAAGGCTACTGATAAACACTGAACTTACTGTCAAAGAAAAGAGACACCAAGGGAGTTATGGATGGGAGAACGCAGATGGGTTTGGGACATGCCAGGGTTCAGAGGAGAAGAGGCAGGCAGATGGCAGGAGAGCCCCTAGGAGGAGCATAGAGCTGATGCTCAAGGGGGATGATGAGTGGCACTCCAACTGAGCATTTTGTTTTGGGGTAGCTGGAGTGGCCTGATGCTCATAGGGGTCTTCCGCATAAGACCGAGTAGTGACATTGGGAAATGAGGGAGTAAGGAGAGGTTGAGGTTAGGCATGGCACATTGCTGTAAGTCCACAGTGACAGCAGTAACCCGAGCCTGAAAGGAAAAATTGGCTGTGCCTGTCGATTGGACATCTCCTCTGCTGCATGATCCTGTATGGTGTAAGCAGAGTAGACATCAGATTTTAGAAAGGATGCACTGGGGACTGAGTTTTTATGAATGTTTCCTGCCTCGTGATTTTAACCTCATTTTTAATGGATATTCATTTATTTTATTGTTTTAACCTCCATCAGCTGCACTGTTTTATTGGATTTTTATTTATTGACTGTTTAATGTATGTACTGTAGCACTGAACTATTGGGCACTTTGTTCGTTTGAGGATTAGAAATAAAAGCTCAAGTGCCAAACATATGCACCGACCACTTGCTGAATGTGCATGTCCTCATTTGCCTGGCTCATTTCGATTCATGACTATAGAGGTTTAAAGAGGCCCCCAGAAGCAAGAAGGGAGAGTGGAGAGTGGAGCTGACCTGGATGTCACGAAGTAGCCATTAGAACGTGGGTAATTTGCCATCATGAATGCATTTGCATGGTCAGCAACAATACTCAAATATGTTTTTAACCAGTCCAAAATGTGCCAAGGAAACATTCTACCACCACAACCAGGCTACTGACATATAGCAGGTTAGGCGTGTAGATTAATGTTGTTGGTGCTAAATTCTATCCAAACCTTCTGTATTGTAATAAGGACAGTAGAGTTTCAGAAAGGTTCGGGGATGGCCACTACATATACTTAAAACCGGTTGAAAAAGGAAGGCAGACAGGAGTCCAAAACAGAACTAACTAACATAGATGGCTCTGAGATATAAATATGGTGGCAGCAGGAAGAGGAGGGTTCAGAGGAGGCCAAAACTGGAATTCAATGTCATCTGTAGGAGTGTTCTGGAGACCAGAAATGATTTCATTGGTGGGGGTGTTTCATGGACCGGAAATGAGGTCATTGATTAGCAGGTTCTTTGGCTGGTCTGCAGAGGGGCAAGAGGAGAAAGCATTAGATGACAGTGCCAACCTCTGGTCTGGCTGTGAATTAACATTATTCGAGCCTGTAAACTGTCTCCCAGGCACATGTGTGTGATAGTGTGTATACAGTAAGTTGAAATTAAGATTCATCACACCAGGTTACATTTTTCCAGTCTTTAAATGTCCAGTTTGGGTGAACTTGTGCCTATTCAAGCCTCAGCTCTGTTCTTGGCTGACGGGAGTAGAGCACAATGCAGTTTCTTTCTATTGTAGCCCATCCGTCTCAAGGTTTAATGTATTCAATGCACCGTAGCTGTACAGAGTGGATATGTGAGAAACCAGTCTGGCCATTCTCCCCTGACCTTTCTCAACAACAAATCATTTATGTTTGCAGAACTGATACTCACTGGATGTTGTTTTGTTTCTCCCACCATTCTGAGTGAACTTTAGAGATGTTATGTATGAAAATCTCAGGAGATCAGCAACAGTCATGAAAATACTCACACGGGCCTGTCTGACACCAGCATCAATGCCATTGTTGATAACTGAAATTGTATTTTTTCCCATTCTTGTGTTTGATATGGACATTCACTAGCTTCTAACCTGCATCTGCATAATTTTATGTATTGCTCTGCTGCCAAATGATTTGCTGATGATTTGACAACTGCATGGATAAACAGGTATATAGATGTCCCTAATAATTTGTTCATTGAGTGTATATTTTGTTATAGCATAAAAAACACACAAGCTACAGCAGAACAGTCAATTAGTGATCCATGCCCACCATAATATTACTGTTCCATTAAAATTCTTTGCAAAGTCATTGATGCTAAAATGACCATTATCCATCCATCCATTTTCCAACCTGCTGAATCCGAACACAGGGTCACGGGGGTCTGCTGGAGCCAATCCCAGCCAACACAGGGCACAAGGCAGGGTGCCAACCCACCGCAGAAATTGCCATTATTTATTCTAGAAACATAAGCATTCATTCGATGTACTTTGTGTTTGGTTCATTTATCTTATTTACTTCCATTCCAATTTTCTAACATGCTTATTCAGTTTAGGGTTACAGGAGCCTGGTAACATCAAATGCAAATTAGAAAACAACTCTAAGTGGAATGTCGCTGTATCACAAAATACACACAGCTGAATTACAGTTGCCACCTAACTGAACAATCATATGTTTGGGATATAGGAGATTAAAACAGAGTATCTGGAAAAAAATTGAAGAGAACGTGCAAACTCCACACTGATGGTGACTGACCCAGGATTCAAACCCAGAACTATAGAGCCATGAAGCCGCACAGCACTACCATTCCATCCCACCACAGTTTAAACTTTATTACAGTACTAGAAGATTACCCAGTGGCTTCGCTCACTGAGTGGATGGGAGAAATGTGTGGCCCTCATGAGGCAACAGCATTAATGCCGTCTGAACAAAACATCCCACGTGATTCAAATTTAATCCTCTGTGCTTGGCAGTACTCACACATGATGTCCATTACTCCAATTGTAACTTTTGGATGTAGGCAATAATCTTCTTCAATGTTATAATCGAATCCCTCCATATACAGACCCTGACGCCTGTATGACGTGGTAGCCTGTGAATACTGCATCCATCGAATTCAATTCTGTTCAGCACGTTGTTCGGGTGTTTGTGAGGCCCTCAATTGTGATTGTCATATACGTTGATCAGCGAGCCTGCGAGCCTTCTCTCTCAATCTGCTTCTGTCTCCCTTTCTCTGTGTAACCTGATTGTTGTGGTCATACATAATTTCCGTTTTAAACATGAGTGCATTATAATGTGTTCTGTGGTCATACGTAATTTCCGTTTCAAACGCGAAAAGAATTTTATATATATAGATAAAGAAATTATAAATGTTATCTATTTGGTTGGTTTACCACTTACTTGTCAATGCTTATTTAATTTAATTTGTACATCTGTCTTGAGTGCATTTAAAAGTATATTGTATTATATCTCGCACACAGACACAAAAAGAACATACACACTCAACAGGGTGGATGACCGCTGAATGACATACAAAAGCTATGCATTAACATACAAAACCAGCACAACAAATCCATGTCAGTCATAGCTATGAATAGTAATTATGTTTAATCCTTCTCTTTTTTCTTTTGTCATAGATTGAATTACAGTTAAATATTAAGAGAACGCTTTAGGCATTTTATACAGAAAACTATTTCAAACACCTTGCGTTCTTCTCGGGTTAACACTTTGTTGTTGATTTAATATTTTTATTATCCATATTTTATTGTGGGTGACACAGTGGTAGTGCTGCTGCCTCGCAGTTAGGCGACCCGGGTTCGCTTCCCGGGTCCTCCCTGCATGGAGTTTGCATGTTCTCCCTGTGTCTGCGTGGTTTTCCTCCCACAGTCCAAAGACATGCAGGTTAGGTGTATTGGCAATCCTAAATTGTCACTAGTGTATGCTTGGTGTGTGGGTGTGTGCCATGCAGTGCCCTGGCACCCTGCCTGGGGATTTGTTCCTGTCTTGCGCCCTGTGTTGGCTGGGATTGGCTCCAGCAGACCCCCGTGACCCTGTAGTTAGTATATAGTGGGTTGGAGGATGGATGGATGGATATTTTATTGTGTGGCAACATAGAACTTTAATGAATTTTATGTGAAGTCATACCTGCTCATGTGCAGTTTATGAAACTAAATAATCTCAAGAAGAGTAAAAAATATAATAAAAGATCATTTATTAATATAATGTTATAAAGTCATATATAATGGGAGACCTCGAAATATAAAATAACAAAAAGAAAATAATAAATCTACTGCCCCCATATTAACATTACTGACAGGTCTTAATCCCCTGCCTTCCAGGTAAAATGCCCTATACATTTAACTCATCACTGTATGAACAAAAAACACTCTCGTATTCACTTCGTGTATCTTCTTCTCCACAATTCTGGACCCTCTTCCTTTAACCAGCTGAACCATCGTCCAACTCAACTTCTGACTCCAAGTTCAATTTTCTTCTGACTGAGAATCTCTTCTAAGCCCTCAGCCCATAATACTTCCAACCAAGAATCCCTACAGAAACACTTTGGGGACAGGCCTGTCCTTTGATGGGGAATACCAAGTCAAAACTCCCCCAATTGGAGCCTGTTGTCCTTGCAACTCAACAGGTCTATGAACAACAGTACACTGCAGAGCTCTTTGTACAAGTTAAAGCTCTTGGGCATAACCTAACTAATTATAACATATTCATCACTTAGGATACATGAGCACCAAGGCAGGTTATAAAAACAAAAGCAAACAACAGGAATAAGGAAAACATCTAGCCTATATCTGACCCAGGCTTTGAGAGATTGCAACCATTTATGGCCTTAATGTACTTTTTACTATATGTTCACAGAATACTGGTGCTTATCCAAACAGCATTACCAGTTAGACACCAAACTACTTGGGGCAGAATGCCAATCCATGACCAGACTTATTTATATATTTATACATATTGGAACGGTGACACAGTGATTAATGCTTTGGACTTCAAACCCTGAGGTTGTGGGTTCAGATTCCACTAATGACATTGCGTGATCAGGAGCAAGTCACTTCACCTGCCTGTGTTGCAAAGAGAAATGCAAAAAAAATGCAACCAATTGTGTCTTAAATGTTCTAAGTTGCCTTAAATAAGGGCGTCAGACATGTAATAAGGTACACCCATACACATATCCAGAGCCAATATAGCATTAATTGTTTGTCATATATATTTAGGATGTTGTAGAAAACCAGAATATCCAGAAAAGCATCACACTGACATAGAAAAGAAAAATGCAGTTACTAAGGTGAAAATTGAGCCCGGTTTGCTGTAAATGTGAGACAGCATTACTGATCAGTGTGACACTGCACTAACCCTGCCCTTTAATATTCAATCCATCTATTTATCAATTTTAAGCACAATCACCTAGTTCTGAATCACTGGGATATTATATTATATTATATTATATTATATTATATTATATTATATTATATTATATTATATTATATTATATTATATAGCACTGCATCACAGTATGTAGTATTACATACTGACTGCAGGGCGAGAAACTGCCAGTACATATTAGTGAGATACTACTTTCTATTATATTGTATTATAGGTGGTGGTGCAGTAGCAGCTGACTCACAGCTCCAAAAGATTGGCCACTTTCATCCACAGCGAAAAGACAAGGTTATTTTGACTGAGCGAATTATATTATTCCTGCATTAATGAGTGCATGTGTGTGAGTGTGCGTATGTATGCGCTAGGTTGGCTCCTGCCTTGTTCCCGATGCTGTTGGGATGGGACCTCGGCCCATTGTAATCATGCTATTGAAAATGAACGAATGAATAAATATATTCTCAGCACTCATATATACATATCCAGTGTGTTATATCGATTAGCTGCTTATCTAACTTGTTTGATTAGTATGTAATGTGTTTAAACTCATATCAAGGTTACGATACAAATCTGATTATTTTCTTTTTTGCTTAAAACAAACTGTGACTTATTTTACGCCAATTGCCTGAAGGTCAGGCCGACTTCAGCACCTAAAAGCGAACAGCGCATCAACAACGCCACGTCTGCAGGAATCCCGTTTATGTTTTTTACAGTGCACCCCAATCTTACGAACGACTCCCGATACCTGCAAATACCAATATTGAGAGCTCGGACGCGCCTACAAGGGGAAGAAAAGACCGCAGCAGCAGCACGCTGCTTCAACAGTACAGTACCTTGAATGACATGGCAAGTGCATGTCTCAGAAGATCCGGCGGGTGTCAGTGTGGGCGGCGCGGTGTTGTTCCTGTAGCAGCGGGCTGCTTTGTCGATCCATGCAAGTCTGACTGGGTCTGACGGGGTCCGCAGTGAGCCGCGCCGATCTCCGTACGCTGCCAGCTAAGGGTGCGCAGGGCTCTCGACTCCGAGTCGGCGACTGCGTGATCTAGGCTGGGCTGGGCTCTGCTGGGCTGCGCTGCTCTGCGGGATAACAAGATCCCCAGCAGTGAATGCAGTGTGAGTGTAGAGCTGAATTCAAGATTGCACGTATGTTCTATGGTGCGATGAAACAGCATGCGGATGCACCGAGCAAAGTCTCGAGCAAAGTCTCCAAGACAGATGAACACACACACACACTCTCTCTCAAGACACCACAGAAACTGAACAGGCATATAACTACCTTTTAGGATACTTTTGCACACAGTAGCACATATTGAAAATAAGAAAAAGAAATCCATTCTGTACCAACCGAATGAAAAAATGCCGCACACTACACCATTAATTTAAAATACACAATAAGACAAAATATACAGACATACTGCGCTACCGATTTTCACAAGATTAAACCGGTATAGTTTGTCCATGTATCGTTTTGGCCAAGTGTATCGGGCATTATGGACCAGTCTAGAGGCGACATTTGCCATAGGACCACAGAGGTTGAATTTCAGTCCCTATCCAGGGCTAGATTAACTATTAACCAAAATAAACACATGCTTAGGGCATCAAGGGAAGAAAGCACCACAGATATTTTCCATTGTTAAATTTAGCCAGGGCACAATGGATCTTGGTCCGGGGCCCACAATGTTTCTGATGCCTATGTATATTTCTGTTTTGCTATCAAAGCAGGGGCCCCAGCGCACTACTTTGCCTTGTGGCCTATGATGCTGTTAAGATGGCCATGGATTTACCATGGACCTTATGGTGGAAAACTGCAAAATAAACATTATTTTTTATCTTACTGTAAGTTTTGTTTTATTTTGAAAAACACAATTTTAATTTTCAGTTTATCATTGTTTATATTTTGAATTAGATATACAGTATAAAGGGTCACCAAAATCTTCTAAGTGCTTAGGGCCTCTAAAGGTTTTAATCCGGTCTTGTCCTTTTCACTGCTTTACTGTGAGACATCCTGGAAGTCATGTAAACTGCCAGTTCTGCAAGTTTGATGGCATTCATTGTAAGAAACTATTATGTATGAGAAAAATTAGCTGCATGCTGAATAAATGGTGTAATTTGCAATATAACCATTGTGGCAAATCAGCATGTGCACTTCTGCAAATAAATAGGCTTACATGTGCACACCTAGATAGCCATATTTCAAGTTCAATACTTCAAAAAACAATACATGAGCCCTTGGGATGCTTTTTCTGCCAGTGCAGCACTTAAATAGACCCCTGTAACATATGCATCAGTTTAACAGAAGTCATGTCATATGTTTTTGTGAGGATGTATGGTCACCACAAAGTATTTATAGCACATTGTCTGTAATGTATTGCTGATATTAGTACAGTAAGTGGCTGGCATGCAGTTTCTTATAGGTGTATCCTGAGGTTTTCATTTTTGGATCATTTGTGCTAAACAAAATTTGAAGTATGTTACGGCAGTGGCTTCTAGTGCTTGGCCATGGGCTAACACTGTAGGGGGCATTTTCAGATTAAAATTAAGTTTTGACTTGTGCAGTCTTATTTTTACCAGGTTAGAAATACAGCATTGGGGGCACAGAAAAGATCATACATTTCTTGGATTAATGTGATGCCTCAGACCATATTTGAATGACTGAGGTGGGTCTCCATTCATGACATATACAGTATTAGTAGTAGTAGTAGTAGTATCATTAGGGGTGCTTCCAGGGCTTTAGCTCCTGATTTTAAATGTCCAGTCCCTTGATCTTTGAGGAAATCCCCAACCTGTCCAATGGGCTTAAGCTTCCAGCTTCTGATGTTTGAGAGACCAGCCCTTCTCAGGGCCGTCTTACCAGCATCATAGACCCCTGGGCAAAGTAGTGCACTGGGGACCCTGTTTTGATAGCAAAACAGAAACATACATAGGCATCAGAAACATCATGAGCCCTTATACTCCTGGGGCTGCGGCCAGTGTCCATTGTTCCCATACATTCAAAATGACCCTATGACTTTCTTCCTCCAGTACTGCATTTTGACATTCATGGACAACTGAGTAAAAATTCAACTACTGGAAAATGCCATGGGGGACTCCCCAGTTTATCAACTGTGATGGGACCTATGCCCCTAATAAGTGCTGAACTTTGAGACACACCTTAATAGTAGTAGTAGTAATAATATTATGATGTGTACAACATATACTAAAATTCTTACTTGCATGTCCTGCCAACATGCAATATGTTGCCTCTCTCTGGTGACATGATAAACAAGAACATATTGAGATACATTTATAGTATTATGCTAGAAAAATAATTTAACAAAATTTAAAGACTTAACACATAGTACACAAGTAGTCAGTATAAAAATGTAATTAAGGCTATTAAGATACTAGCTAACATTCAGAACAATGTTAAGCAGTTTTAGTTTTTTTCTTTCTTACTGGAGGACATAATAGCACTAGAGCAAATCAAAAAGAACATGTAACAGAGGATGGTTGGCTCTGAGCTAAGTATGATAAAGTCAAAAGCAGACTGCCTCAGATGCCAAAGCATAAACACGTTGTGTAGTAGTGTAGAAAGCAGACAAGGCACAGAAGAGTATCAAGGCCATTTTCCTAAACAAAGGCAGTCATATACAGTATAAGCTGGAAGGTGTTATGGTTTATCAAGCCTCTGTCCTTACACTGCAAAAAACTAGACAAAACAAATTTAAATGGGAGTTGTTTTGCTTTTATTTAGCAAAAAAAGATCTGCCAATGAGGTAAGAAAAATCTACTTGGCAATTATTCTTAAAGTAAGCTAAATAATCATAAATACAAATTCTTTAATAAGTCAATAATTTTTACAATAAGGAAAACAAGGTTTAACATCATGATGCAAATACTTTCCACTTGCTTAGATTTAATTTTTTGCAGTGTGGTCTCTGTTTTCTTCACATTTTTATATTTGTTTCTAGTGACAGGAACCTTATCAGAAATAGGTGATATTAAAAGTGGTGTTCCTCATACACAAATGATGTGGCTAGAAATATAAATAACAAGATGATCACGGTGGAACCTACAGAGAATACAGGTGTGGGCTGATTTGTAGTGAATTAAATTTTATGTAAGTAAATTTAAGTTAATAACATATAGGAAGTAGCAATTTTAGATTTAAATATGCAGTGGAAGGTCTGAAACTTGAATGATCCCTAAAGAGAAGGGCATGGAAGTTGTAATGGAGTCATCACTAAATTAGTCAAAGTACACAAGCCATTAAGAAGGCTAATAGGATGCTAAGTTATATCACATGACGTGTGTAGTACAAGGCAAAGAAAGTCATGCTTAAATTATATAACACACTGAAGAGGCAACACTACGAGTACTGTGTTCAGTTTCGGGCCTCCATTCTACAAAAAATACATAGCAGCACTAGAAGAGCCCAAAGAGAGACCAGGCTGATTCCAGGACTAAAAAGTATGACCAGTTTGGAAAGACTAAAGGAGCTGAACTTTTTCATTTTAAGCAATTGCAGATAAAGAGGTGATATAACTAAAGTTTTCAAAATTATGAAAAGAATTTGTATAGTGGGTCCCAACAATTACTTTAAAATGAATTCTTCAACAGG
This sequence comes from Polypterus senegalus, assembly GCF_016835505.1. NCBI lineage: Eukaryota > Metazoa > Chordata > Cladistia > Polypteriformes > Polypteridae > Polypterus > Polypterus senegalus. Next base: position 66,338,687 of record NC_053158.1, read on the forward strand.
AGTGCAGGGACCCAGATGAAAGCCTGATAAAGGTAAATTTTGCAGGAATACTAGAAAGTTTTTTTTTCTCTTCTCACAGAGAACTTTAGATACATAAAACAAATTACCAAGTAGTGTGATAGAGAGTAAGACTTTAAAATCTTATTTTGGAGAAATTAAGTAGATAGTACTGGTGAGCTTTGCTAGGCTGAATTGCTATTCTTCTATTTAATTCCCTCCCTTTGATTCACTGTGGCCTTTAAAATGTAAAAAAAATGAATAAACAATTGTAATGTTTCATAATTTTATAACTTTGGATACAGTTGTTTGCCAAATATCTAATAAGAATACTTGAAAAATGAAAGTGATGGAGTTGAAGTGGTTTCATAATATCTTAGAAAAAAACCCAGAATATTATTTATAAGTGTTACATTTATTTTCTGCTTGGAAACTTATTATTGGGGAATGCTTCTTTAGATTGCTAACAACAACATTTCAAGGATATAAATCCCCCCATTATTATATAAAGCTCAGACACATGGGTTCAAAAATACAAAAAGAAATAAATCAACTTTACAGCAGTACAAATCTATGTGCTAATGAGCAAAGGGCTCAGCATCTTTGGACTTGTTGGGGTTTTTTGTAATTTTATTTTTCAACATGACTAAATAATCACCATTTTACACAATGAACCAATAATCATATTTCTAGGGAAATAAATTTGATGTTAAAAATTCTTCTGCTTGGTTTGTGTAAATCCTACAAGTGAACTTCACTGCAAAAAAGCATATGCAAAAACTAGACCAAAAACTTTAAATGGGTGTTGTTTTGCTTTTATTTATCAAAATAGAAAAATCTGCCAATGGTGTAAGCAAAATTTACTTGACAAGATTTCTTCAAGTAAGGTAAATAATCATAAATACAAACTTTTTGATAAGTCGATAATTCCTACAGTAAGCAAAAACAAGATATAATATCATGATATAAATACCTTTTACTTGCTTAGATTTAATTTTCTGCAGGTTCAATGACATTATTAACCAAATAACAATCCCATCTACATGATTATCTAAAATACCCTGTATCATACAGTCCAGCCATGTATATTGTAGCTTCATTGGAGCTCTATCGATGTACCTAAACATGTATCTGATACTTGTACACCTATGGCTGAACTAATTCTTTACAAAGGACAAGAGCTAAACTACTGCATCTTGTTTGTGCTCTTAAAGCCTCATAGTTTTGCCATTTAATTTATCCTTGACAATCACATCACAGGGAACAGAGTGTAGCTGGCAATTCCACAGTAATTTGTTGTTGTCCTGGCCATCCTCATGTAACCATTTTCTCCCCACTGTGTGCCCCAACTGAAAACCAAAAGAAAAAAAATTACTTAAAAAAGGTTAAGATAAATACAGAGAACTGAGTGTACATGAAATTGTGAATTTAAGGCCTAAAGAAATAGGCAAATAAGGAGGAAGAGCTGAAGTAACAGTAACATAATAATGGAAAGTTTACATAGTGTAGAGTACAAAATTTACCAATTAGCACATTACATAAACTACCACACACCCATTTACCCATCAACAAATCAACGGAGCTAGACTCCTTAATGTTCAAGTAAAAACTGATCTCTTCAACGTGATGTAAATTAATTAAAATGTGAAACACAAAATAATTAATCACATAAGTATTCACCCATTAAATATGACAGACCTAAATCATCACTAGTACAGTGAATTCATTTTAAAAGTCATATAATTGGTTTAATGGAGATCAACTGTCTGTAGTCAAGGGGTTTTAATTGATGGTAGTATAAATGCCCCTTATCTCAAGGTCCAACTTGTGGTGGTTAGTAGTGTGTCCTATCCTGCACAATGAAGACAAAACAACACTCCAAGCAACCCCGTGAAAAGGTGATTGAAAAGTACAAGGCAGGGGATGGAGACAAGAAAATATCCAAGTCATGGAATATCCCTTCTAGTCCTGTGAAACCATCCATTAAAAAACAAGAAAGTATGACACAGCTGTAAAGCTGTCTAGAGTAGGCCGACCACAAAAACTAGGTAATCGTTCAAGAAGAAAATGTATGAAGGAGGCCACCAAGAGGCTTAAAACTCTAAAAGACTTACAGGTACAATGGCTGATACTAGAGAGACCATGTAGGCAGCAGCTATTCCTCATGTTAAGTGGCAAATTAAAAGCCACTGTTAAAAAAAGGCACTATGATTTTGCCAGAAGGCACCTGAGAAACTGAAGTCAGCTGAAAGAAATTATATTCATATAAGACCAAAATTGAGCTTTTTTAACCATCAAACTATGCCAAACATTGTACATTATCAAAAACATGCCATCCCCATCATGAAACATTGTGGTGGCTGCATCATGCTGTGGGGATTCTTCTTTGCAGCAGACCCTGGAATAGGGTAAAAAGAATGCAGCAAAATATCCTGGAACAATACCTGACACAGTCTGCATGAAACCTGTGCCTTGGGAGATGATTTGTTTTTCAGCAAGCAAAAGCTACACTGGAATGGCTTAAAAGCAGCAATGTTAATATCCTGGAGTGGTCAGCTTTTAGCCCAATTAAGAATTTGTGGCTGGATTTGAAAAAGGCTATTGCATTATGACCCCCATGCAACCTGACAGAGCATAAACAGCAAAGAATAATCGGGGGATATTTCAGTGACCAAATGTGTAAATCCTGTGTGCACAGACTTAACTGCTAAGGATGCATCTACTAATACTGACTTGAAGGGGCAAATACTTTTGCGATAAACTATTTTGTGTTTTATTTTGTAATTAATTTAGACAATATTGCAGAGATTTGTTTTCACTTTGGCATTATTTTTTTCTGTTGAGCAGAGTCAAAAAGCCAAATTAAATCCACTGTGATTTGATTTTATATAACAATAAGGTATAGAAACTTCTAAGGGGGTGAATGGTTTATATAGGCACTGTATGAATGACAGAATCTTTGAAATTGTTATCCCCAATCTGAAAAATGTGGCAGGCCCGTTCACCTGTTTTTAATAATCCAGTAGTTCTGGTCAGCCTCTGATCCATATCCAACAAGAAGTACAGCATGATTTATTTTAGTATTGCAGGCTGGGTCATTATAAATTCCTATAAATTTGAAGTAACAGAGTTAGCATTTCTAATAAAGAATCAGCCTTTACTTTTCTTAATTGTGGAGGCTGCAAGGTTTTAACATGTTTAAACAAACCTGATTTGTAAAACTGGAAGCTCATGAGGCTGGCATCAACTGTTACTGTGATGGGTCCAATGGTTGCCACAGCGTCAGCCAGTGCTTGCAAGTTTCCACTAGGAAGAAACATGTAGTTTGTGATTGAAGCCGCTTTCATTTTTACATTATAAAGGCAGGTTTGGTTATCCTATGAAAAAAATGAAAAATTGAAAACGTGAAGAAAAACTCCTGAGTCAGAATGGGCTAAATCACATTTATAACGAAAGTACCATGAAAGAACTGAGCAATGCAGAGTGAATATTTTAGGTAATATGAAAGCTTGAAATACTGTATGCTTATAATTTACCAAGTTTATAAGTTAGCTCAATTTTCTAAGACTGAGTATATCTATAATGTTTTTGGTAACACTTTATTATCCAGTAGAAGCAACTTTAAAAGTCTAAGATGTAAGTCTTTCAACGTAATAAAAAAAAATGACATTAACATATTTCAAGTGTCTTAATTATTAGTAGTATTATAGTTATAGCCTGTTAATAGCGCATTTACAGTGGAGATATAAATTAAAGTGTGACCAAATATTCTTTATTGTCCTTCTGGGAATTCCAACATACTATTGTGTTGCAGTGTGAAATATCATTGTGTTTGTATACAATGCTTTCTCCTTATTCTTTAAAAAACCCAAAAAACTTTAGAAGGTTAAAATGAAATTTAAAAAGTACTTTGTATCATTTTATGACCATAAACATCCATCCACTACCAAAACCAAGTTTTTTAGGGTCACACAAGCCTGTCAAAAGGCATTAGGTGCAGGACAAGAACCAGTCTTGGATGAGTAGCCACTCCATTGCAGAGCTGATCAAGTAAAACATGAGACTAGAAACAAATTAAAGAACTCAAACACTTTTTCTAAGCTACTATATATTTGTCTTTTTATCCATTCATTTCTTACTCTGCTTCAGTTTTACATGGAGCTACAGTTTGTACAGAAAAAATAATGAATGTAATTAGGAATACTGGGATTGGTGAAAAGTGAGAATAGCATAGCATTATGTCATTATACATTGAGCTACTCCAGCATGCTAAAGGTATATTGAACATTTTAAATTTATTATAAAACCTGTGACAGTTTCTTTTTTTGCATCATCTCTAGTGCTCATGAAAATTCTACAAGGCAAAGTGTTTTAACTAATTGTTTGATTTTAAGGGTGGCCTGACGTTTGCACTGGTTAGTGCTGCTGCTTCACAACTCCCAGAGTTCTGGGATGAAATCCTAGTTCAGTCATTGTCTGTGTGCATGTTCTCCCCAAGTGTGTGTGGGTCCTTGTAAGTGATCCTGGCTGTGTGTGTAATCGAGTTTTGTGATTGATTAGACTTCAGTTCAGGGTTTGTTCTGGCCTTGCACCCAATATTACAATGAAAGACTTGGACACAGAACCCTTAATTGAATTAAGCTGGTTTGAAAATGCATCATGGATGGCTTTACTTTACTGGATAGCTGTGATAAACAAGTGCTGGCCCTCACAGCCCCCAAGTTTTAAGTTCATATCTTGGCCTGCTCACTTCAGGGTCAACACCACTGCTTGTAGCACAGAAAATAGCGCTGACATAGACACAAATCATGGCATGACTCAAGAGTTTGTCCAAACTACTGCATTTTCAATTAAAAATGGTGTTTTTAAAAGGAAACAATCTCTGTCCACATTAGTGTTTTCACATTGTTTCCAATAATTTCTCTGGCCACACTAAAGCGACCAAAAACAAATACAGTGTAGTTGTTCACCTACACTGGACATGCGTGCATTGATAGAAACAGGAAGAAGTGTCCTTCATGCTAGATGTTAATTTTCATTTTGTGTTTACACAAATATGAAGTACATAAAAAACAAGTTGTTTTGCCTGAACTGATGATGAGGTGTTATTGAAAATAGCACGTGAGTATAAGGTGAGCAAATATACTGAAAAAAATATAACGAGCAGGATCTAATCATCCTGCTAATCTAATACAGTATAATCATAATAGGCACAAACTAATTACTGCCTGATTAGAATCTGCATTTCCAAAACACTCTGTTTTCATCCATACACACTGCAATGCTGAGCCAGCATTTTCAGAAATATAAGGTTCTGGAGAGCCTTTTCAAAGTTTCCTTTTTTAGGGATAAAAAACACTGGGGTAGTGTGGATGAAATGAAGAGTAATAGCTCTATTTTTAAACAAAAATGTAATAGTATGGACATAACCTTAAAGGCTATGCAGATTAAATCCGGTTAGTCCCAACCAGAGAAGAATGTGTGGGGTCCTAATTCAGGACTTAAACGTTTTCAAAGGCAACATTAAAATGAATAAATCAGTTCAGTGGTAAATCACATACTCAAGGACACCAGTGGCAATTAATGAAAGGTACATTTATTCTGGAATCTTGCCAGCACTGTGGATCTGGAATAAATTACTGAGATGGTCAGTTGAAGTAGAAACCTTAAACAACTTTTAAAAAGTTTAGATAATGAGATGAATGAACTTAACTAGCCAAAAGAGCATGATCATCTGAATGACAAAAGCCTGATGGACTGAATGGCCTCCTGTCATTTGCGTACATTTTTATCACTTTGTCTGTGATTATTTTATTGCCAGTTGCAGACATTTATTTTCAATAATATAGACGTTTACCATGCCATTGTAGGGATATACAGCTGAAGACGCGATACCTCCTTTGGATAGCACATACTTGTAGGCATAGCCCATCCATGCTCCTTGGCATCCATATGTTCCAAATGTCTTGGAGCAATCCACCAGGTTCTGCTCACTTAGGGATACCAACTGACCAGTCTTCTTGAAGAGCTGCCCTTCAATAGCTCCTGTGGTGCTAAATGCCCAGCAAGATCCGCATCTGCCCTATTACAGGAATTAAAAAATTTATTTTTCTTTAAAATGAAAAATCATCTTCATGAAATATATTAGTAAGCAAGATGTAAGCCTAACCTGATCTTTCACTGGTGTAACATAACCCCTGGATCGGTAGTCAATGCTGCTCAGATTCAGAAGCATGGCATTTGTATGTAGATTATTTACGTCTGCTGTACCACCGGTGCTTCTTTTTTTCCTGATGCTTCTCTTTGGTAGTTCACGCAGTATTTGATCATTATATTCGTCATTGCTCTACAAAACAATTTAGTTTAGACTGTCAATGTATGCTTTTTACAAATAAAAGAATTAAAGTTGAACACTGTCAATGTCAAATGTTCACATCAACATTCATCCATCCATCCATTTCCTAACCCGCTGAATCCGAATACAGGGTCACGGGGTCTGCTGGAGCCAATCCCAGCCAACACAGGGCACAAGGCAGGAACCAATCCTGGGCAGGGTGCCAACCCACCACAGGACACACACAAACACACCCACACACCAAGCACACACTAGGGCCAATTTAGAATCGCCAATCCACCTAACCGGCATGTCTTTGGATTGTGGGAGGAAACCGAAGCGCCCGGAGCAAACCCACGCAGACACAGGGAGAACATGCAAACTCCACGCAGGGAGGACCCGGAAGCGAACCGGTCTCCTAACTGCGAGGCAGCAGCGCTACCACTGCGCCACCGTGCCACCCACATCAACATTCAGGGTGCATTTTATTGTATTTCTTTTTCAGTTTTTTAACTGAAACTTTTTAAAGTCTACTGTGAACAGTAAGTGTCCCTATGCTGATATTTTTTCGTAAGCGAAGCTAAATCAAAAATATGGATATAAATGCCATCAGGTTTGAGTCTTGTCATCAAAGTTGGTTATAATTATTCAAAGAAAGTAATCCCTTATAAATAAATAATTAAATCACTCAAATTACAATGGAGTTATTTCTCTCATTCCTTGCTGAGAAGAATAATCGCATTACTAATTACCTTCCTTTTAGTTTATTCTCCAAACCTATACTAATAAGTACCAAGACTGAAACCCAAATGTTCTTTCAATATTTTAATAAGAAGAAAATTACCAATAACAATGAATGTGAATTCAACAGTTAAACATGTAAACTACATGACTTACATCTGCCAAGTGTCACTTCATATATTAGAACCACCAAATAAAGGCTTTTAGTTTACAAAAAAAATAATAAAAAATAAATCATAATGAAAAAAATAAACCTGATTTAACCAGTCAAATTTTTACAAGCATGAAGTCCATAGATTTTAAAATTATCTCAGTAACACATTAGTTTAGGTAGTGAAAAAATGCATGTATTACTCATTTACTATTAGGTAAGAAGATCTCAACAAACGCTTCTTTGGGTCTTCATAACACTTACAAAGCATTAGTAAAGTGTTTATTCATCTTTGCAATTTGACCTACTAACAAAACTTCACTTTGGAGTGATCTAAGGTGGTTTAACAAAGACACATTTCTCTTGATGTTACATATTTAGTACAAGACCTGTGAATCCTTCATATTAATAAGTAATTTTAGTCAAGTCAATCTTTATTTATAAAGCACATTTAAAAAAGCCTAAACATAACGAAAGTGCTATAGAAGATAATATTAAAGAAACATTTAAAACATATATACACATAACAAAGCCACGATAGTGACAAACCATTCATAAAAGATATACCCAAAATACCCCCACACATGCTTACTCATAAATATGAATGTACATGAACCAATATATAAAGCCATAAAATTTAACCTCGTACAGAGTCAAAGACCATCAAAAAAAAACAGGTCATTAATAATAACCTAAAAGTAGCTAGTGTCAGGGCAGACCTAGTATAATAAAGTAAGTTGTTCCAAACAGAGGAGGCCGCGTTGCTTAAACCTCGACCTTGGCACCACTATGAGCATCTGGCTAGTAGTCTGCAGAGGTCTTGTTGATGTTTATTCATGATGAGGTTCCAAAAGGTAAGAGGGTTACATTCCATTCATACATTTAAAAACAAGTAACAAGATTTTAAAATCAGTTCTGTAGCAGACCAGAAGCTAATAGAGCAAGTTCAGTATTGGTAAGATATGGTTGTGCTGGAGAGAGCCTGTATGTAGGTGAGCAGCAGTGTTCTGGACTAGTTGCACGTGTCAATACTAACATACAGAGCATTGCAATAGTCAAAAAAACATGAATGGCCTTTCCAAAATCACTACGGGGAAAAAAAGGCATTTACCTTTAGATGTTTCAGCTGGAAAAAAACTACATTTAACTACAAAGTTGAACTGTTTATCATATATGTACATACATGTATATTCAAAAATGACTGCAAAATTCCCAACTGAAAATTTATGATGTATGGCGAGTGATCCAAGAACAACATCAGGGACACTTGAAATTTCTGGGTATCCAAACGTCATGTGAATATGTCAAACTGTACAGAGATAAATAATCAATCTACTGGTGTTTTATAGATGTTATGAAGACCAACAGATGCCTTTGTTAACATCTTGTTACATATGAGTAATAGATGCATTTTTGCAGTATAATTAGTGTTATTGCTAAGTTATTGACCAGTAGATAAAAACACTTACTGATCTGGTGGGTCCATCTACCTGTAGTGTTTACGATATAATATCATCAATATGTCACTTTCTCTGTGTCTCTCCCATCTTGGTGCTTTTTAGAATACCAAAAAGTCATGTGGTGATCAAAAAGAAATCATTTACATTATGTACATGAACTAGTTACCATTCCTTAACAACTGACGTAAAGATTCAAATAACTATTTGTAAACAGACTTCTCTGTTTTTAGAGGAGTGTTAAGGAGATTTCACAAAACAATTGAACTGCATGTCAGAATACAGTGCTACATTTATGAAACATGAAGCTTAAAGCATTTTCATTTCATTGAAAACTTTTTTGCATCTGTAAACCTAATTCACTATTATACACATCTAAGTTGACTTCACTCCGTTAATCATATTTCTTCAATGCATTCTAAAGCTGAAAAATGAAACTCTGAATCTTTATTTATTAATAAAGACAAAGTTGATCTCAAGACAATGCTAAAGTAAAATGAACTATCATGTAAACATGTGATGTGACAGCATTGTAATATTGAATGTACTCTAAACCTGCATGAAAATAGTGTGGATATGCAGTGCAAATCTTTTTGTGAAATGGAATACCTGCCATTTAAGACTTTTGTGACATTTACAAATTAATTGAAAATGTAAATAGACCATAGGAACGCGTTACTTTATACTGCATTAGCATCAACTCTGCGGGCCACTTACAGCACTAGAGCAAAGCAAATATGGGCAAACGAGAAAGGCAGCTTTTTAGAGAAATGTACTGCTCCTCAAGGCAATAATAAATCAGTTTACTGACTGAAGACATCCTGCCACTAGTAAAAAACACACTAAAGTGGCACAGGACAGGCTAAGACCTTTTCATGGACTGTACATGTAGGAAACCCACAGTGGTGAAAGGAGAACCGCTCACTATGTCAGAGTGGGGAAACAGGAGCTGCCAGGGATGACATATACTATACAGACAGGGGAGAATTTATACTGGATGGGCAGGAGTAAAGTTTTGTTCCCCAAAGTAAATGTTGGTAGGAGAGTTAATCCTTTATAAACAGTCTGGACCCTTACTACTACTACATTAAACCAAACAGTTCGGCTCAGGTATGCAGAAGTTCTAGACACTGCAATTCGGCATGCTAATCAGCTGGCATATCGTATTTTAGGGTGCTCTTTATGAGCCCAAAAGTGATTCAGAAAATCCATCTAGAATTAATATCAGGCTACAGTTTAAAGGCTATTTCCTGCTAGAGTAACACAGAGTATATTATCATGAGGTGTGCTGGCAAAGGCAAAATGGGGATGATAAATGCTAGAAATGTACAGCACAAAAAAAACCTTTTTATGAGAGAAGAACTTATAGTTTAATTGAATGTATAGTGTAAGTTTCCAATGCTTAACCTAGATTTGTGCCAATTTATAGGTAACAGTTAAACTAAACTGCATGTGTTTGAGGATCATCTAAAGACAGATATTGAGAGAACTTACAAACTCTAGATGGACAATGATTCAAACCCAGGAGTACTAACCACTGTATTTTCATGCTTTCAAGTCTCAATACTTAAGGAAGGAAAAAATATAAATAAGTAAATATATTATAAAATGTAGATATACGAAATTTTTACTTCCATCACTACTGAACCTACTTAACCCAGTTCATGGTTTGTAGCATTAGGCACATGATATGAGCCACCACTGAATTAGCTGTTTGTCCATTAGAAAATATACTTATGTGTTGCATAGTAACCAAGCATGCATACCCTTAGGATATGCAAAGTAGACCAAAAAGAAAAACTGAGAACGTGCAACGTCCAGACAGAGAATGTCCAGGTTGAGATTTAAACACAAGACTCAGGAAATGTAAGGTAACAGCAAATTTCCACATAGTGAAATATAATGGTACTCACAAGATCTGCAAACTGGTTCATGCCCAGTTTAAATGTAATGTTGGGTTTATTGTTGTGTTCTTTTATTCTATTAAAATTTTTTTCCCAAATACTTCTCTTCTTTGACTCCATCTAAAATAAATATCACAACACAATCACCGGTACACATTTTTTTCTGAATACATTAACTATATCATATAAATGGAGACATTAAAAAAAGACACACTTCCTAAACAGAGGTAATGCAAATCCTTTAATATTACTGTTTAGAATTAATTCCAGCACATTTTTTATTAACTCTGACAGCTTTTAAATATGTTTCATTATTAATTGTTTCATTAATACATTAACTACCAAAAATAAAAACAACATTTCCTGATCTATAAGCTTTTAAGCTTGCATAATGTTTACATAATGCTTACCGTTTTGTGATAGTGAGACTTGAATTTTGTTTTCCAGTAATTCCAAACAGAATCCAGATTTCTGTCATGAGCACCACTGAAGTGGAGACAACAGAGAAGGACAGCACACAAAACGAGAAACTTCATGATCAGAAATCTGCTAAACAGAATCGCAGAGAAGTAGTTAATTTCATCAAATGCGAGAATAGATGAATGGATGGAAGATTTTCTCTTCTATAGCCCTCTTCAGTAGGTCTTCGAAGATCCAGTTTTAAAAAAAGGAAATGATAAGAGTTGTCTTCTTAAAATGTTATAAAATGAAAAAAGGATACAAAAGCTTATCTGGCCTCCTCTTCACATTTGGCTCTTCTGTCACCCAGAAGGACAAAGTCTTGTCTAAAAATGAATCAGTGACAATTATTTTCAGGTCAAATGGGTGATCATCTCTTCAGGTTCTATAAACTGTGCCAGCTATTGAGTCCCCTGCACCATACTGATTCGCACACAGACGAGTGACTAGACACAACTACAAGGGAAGCGGTTATAATTTACTTTTCTTACACCTTCCGTGAAAAAAGTTTTCCTTGTGTCTCTTTGTTAATTGTTATTGAGTCAGTTGCCACTGGGCATAAACTATACAGGTTACAATCCTTAAGTGACTGGAGGTGAGAGGCATTGTTATCGGTGCAGTATAAATCTGCTGTGGAATGATGCCTGTTAGGTACTGTCCTTGGTGCAGGTAATTAATGGGTGTGCCTCTAGAGACATTAGCACAGCAACACCATTCTTATTATATAAGAATATAGAATACCTTTCAGTCAGGGCATTTTATAGATTTTTTATTTCTTCCTATACAGTGAAAATAACTACATGGTAAAGCAATATGATGGTGAAATAATCTGAATGTGTTGCCATTGTGTCCACAAAAAAGAAAAATTAACAATCACTAAAAGGTACATTAAAATGTATTTCTCAATTGCAAGTGATACTGTTCCTTATAATTAGCTGTGCATATACAATTTTGAATATACAGAAGAGGTTTAGTAATTTTTGTACTGAACAAGCTTAATCCCCTGTGATGAACTGACATTCTGCTCATGATTGGTTCCTGTTTTGTTGCCAGTGCTCTAGGACATATAATGGCTCCTCACGATTCTGAACTAGATTAAATAGGTTAGAAAAGAGATTGATGAATCATACAAAATGCATAATGCTTATCGCATTTAACCCTTATAAATAAGTAGTAAAGGCATTCATTTAATTACTTATTTTCTGAATCTGGATATTCAGAAAGGGGTCAATGCGAGTATTCCACTCAAATAGAGCCAGGATGGCAATGTGAATTCAAAACCTCAGAAGACTACACTTCTGAGGCAGCAGTATTAACCACTGTGCCACTCTTCTGTGATCAAATAAAATGTATTTAGAATAGCACTGTTTGCATCATTGCTGAGAAAGGGGCATTTTCACAAAATGCTATACAATATATATACGAATAAAAGCACATACAAAATGTTCCCAAATTTTGGTCTAATGCAGCTACCACACAGAGAAGGGGAACAAATGAATATCAAGTACAGAACGTAAACCTCTGGGGCTGATCTGGCTTTTTGATTTGCAACACTCAGGGCCAAATTTTGTTTAATAAATGATCTGTTTTATAGGGTTGATGTAGACTTTGCATGTCCCAACAGGTGGCCTGGATCCTTATTAGACCACTATTGGTGTCATGTTGCACAGTATCCTTGATATTCCTATGTTCCTGAGACTGAGCACTTAGGGTTTGTTCTCCTCTTATGCAGGATGCTACTGTGGTAATGTCAGGCTTTCAAACCTGTAATAAAAAAGAAAGTTCAAAAAGACAAATGGATTGATCAATGAATACAAGTGTACTTCGCAGCACTTCAATCATACATTTTTTTAGTTTGGGTTGTGGTGGCAACATGCCAAGTTATCAAGGTTATCTAGCATTACCTCCAGCTGCAAAGTTGTATGTTTTGCAAGCTAAATTTCCTCTTTGGGACACCTATCTATCTATCTATCTATCTATCTATCTATCTATCTATCTATCTATCTATCTATCTATCTAGTTCTGAAAAGCAAATTTTTCCATTTAAACCTAAAGTATTTTTTTTTTAAAACAGAAATATTTATTATAATAAGAAATAAGGAGAAAGTAAAATACTATACTGAAAAAGTGCATATTTGGTGAAAAGCTAGACACTGCAAACCTCACAGTATGGTGTAGTGAAAATAGAAGAACTTTAATTTGTTTAGTGAGAAATTAAAAAGAAGCTTGGCAAAGAGTAAGTCAAATACTTTGTGAAACTATCTTTGCTGCCTTCTTACATTGAGCAATCCAGTATCTTAAAGGCAGGAAAGTCTAGGTTTTTTAAAGAAGTAAAAGTGCCAGTATTAATCCAGGTGGAAAATGAGTTTTGTGTCAGAATTATGTAAAACAGTTGTAGACTTTTACATTTTTTTAGGATCTAATTTTTATTTAAGAATTTAAACAAAGTTCAGAAAGGAACAAGATGTATGCAAGTAAAAAATTAAAGCATGCTTGCCCTTCACAACAATCCCCCAAAGGAACAAACACAAAACAGACAAAGAGACCAAACCAAACCTGCATGTCAAATAAAAAAGGATGTGGTTCACAGCCACACAAAAAAAGCAAGCTCAGTGAGGACAATGGCATCCTGATATTGCTGACCTTCAGTGATTCAGTCACCTAGAAGACCAAAGACTGAAAGGCATTTCCTAAAATTAGGGCTAAACTCTTAATTGATTGTCAGTGCTGTAAGCTCAAGGAAAAATCTAGTTACAGAAATAAGATTTCCAAGAATCAACAGAAAAAGAAAGAAGGGGCTTTCCAGCAAGAGTCTAATTCCAGTATGTGGCAATAGTTCTTAAGCAAAACCACTTCTATTGGATTGAATTAAGAGATAGCATGGGAAGATCGAGAAGAAGAAAAATGTGGGTTGAAAGGGGATCAGTGAGAGAAAGTCTGAAAGAAAAATCCAATATAGGGTGGCAGAGGGACAGTCCCAAAACATGTGGAAGAAAGTTTGGGGAGCATTTATGGAACAGGAGTAACAGAGGGTATCAGTGGATAAACAAACCATTTATGAGGGGTAAGATATAATTGATGATAAGGGTTGCTGGAGGACAGATTAATGTTCCTATAGATTGTTTTCCAAGATAAGGTGATGGATAATGGGAATGTGGCCTTTTGAGGATCCTCAAGATGAAAAGTGACTCAATTAAAAGTGCACAAGGAAAATTAGGTGGTGGGTCTCTGGAAACCTACTGCTGTGAATTTAGCTCATTAATTAAAGTTAAGGGATATTAGGTTTATGAGAGTAAGAGAATCTGCTTGAGATAGTGGTGAACAACAAATAATAAAAATATTAAACACCTGGTGTATAATGGTCACAAAGAGAAACTTTACTATTTAAATTGGAAATAGTGTTTCAGGCACTCATATTTTGTCACTTTTTACATTTAAATGTTAAGAGCATGATATGTGTGTCCACTTATAAGAACGGTGAATCTTCTGCCCTCACCACGCGTTTGCGTATGTAGTTATTCAGCGAATTAAACACTCCTTCAACAAACACCCAAGACAATGGTAATGTTCAGACATTTAGTGAAAGTGTAAAATAACAAGCAATACCTATCAGAATTTGTTATCTTAATATGCATTCTTCTTTAAAAATGCCTTCAAATTTAATACAAACTACTTTGTTATTATTTCCTTATGAAATGGTATAAATATTACAAAGCCGATTCTTTAGCGCAAAAACATCCTGCTACTTAATATTCAAATGAATAATAACAGGCCTGAACAATCACATACAGTACATATACAGTATATTTACATGCACAATAAACATTGGCAAAATTGTAAAAGGAACAACTAAAACTCAAACAATGTGTATACTAATAAAGAAACAAAATACAGATTATGTCTTTACAAGGGCAAATAAACAGCAGATGGAAATGGATGTCTGCCACCTGCTTCTCCTTGTGCTGCTTGCTTCAAGATGGAGTCTTAATAACAATATAAAACAATGCCAAATTTAGGCACTAGAGATCCCCTATGAAGACATTTTAACAGAGGATAGAACACTCCGTGCCTGGCATCTATAAGATGTCAAACTAACACAAACTTAAAATATGGGATCAAACTTGTAAAATAATGTTCATAGGTCTGTGTCCCCAGGTAGTAGAAGAATGACTTCAGAGACTGATCTCAAGAAAAACTTGCATACATCGTCTTTGACAATCTAAACTTCGACCTTTCTTACTTTTCCATCTTCACTGGGAAATGTTTTTGTGATTAACCCGACAGGCCATTTGTAACTGTTAACTTTATTGTCTTTCATCATCACCACATCTCCTTCTTTTAGGTTTGGTTTCTCATATTCCCATTTGTGAAGGTTATGGATTTATTTCCGTCTCCATCGTTGCCAAAAGATATTAGCAAAGATCTGCAATTGAAATTTGTAAAGGTCTCCGTCATTGAACTGATCTGGAGGTGTTGAAGGAACCCCAACTTTTTGAGTCAGAAGCATAGTTGGAGTAAGTGGAAGTGGTTGATCTAGATCTGTAGACACTGGAGTGAGTAGCCTGGAATTGATTATAGCAGTGATCTCAGCCATAAATGTAACCAAAACTTCATGTGTAATCTTCATAGGGCGATTGCGATTGCCATTGAACCACTGGCAATACATTGTCGAAATACTGATCAGATAAAGGGGATTAGCAGAGAAGGGCTGGAACAGAAAATCTCATTATATGCAGATGCTATGGTATTGTATATATCTGACCCAGAAAATTATGTGCCTGCAGTCTTAACAGCACTCACAGAATTTCAAAAGATCTCTGGTCTCAGAATTAATCTGAATAAAAGTGTACTTTTTCCAGTGAATTCTCAAGCATATAATATTAGATTAGGTACCCTACCTTTTATCATTGCAGAACAGTTTAAATACCTCGGGGTAAACATCACAAGTAAACATAAAGCTCTTTATCAACAAAATTTCGCCGTCTGCATGGAAAAAATTAAACAAGACTTGCACAGATGGTCAACCCTTCATCTCACACTAGCTGGAAGAATTAACACTGTTAAGATGAATATTCTTCCTAAGTTCCTTTTTTTATTTCAAAACATTCCAATATACATTAATAAATCATTCTTTAGGCAATTAGATTCAACAATAACCTCATTTATTTGGAATTCAAAACATCCACGCATCAAAAGAGCGACCCTACAAAGACAAAAGGCAGAAGGCGTAATGGCTTTACCTAACCCAGTTTTATTACTGGGCAGCAAATATACAGGCGATAAGAACCTAGACACAAATTGAAGAACATACAGGCTTGGACCGCAATAGAAGTAAAATCTTGCAGTACTTCTTTGTATTCCTTGCTCTGTGCTCCAATAAACACACGTTATCGGCAATATACAAATAACCCAGTTGCGCTCCACTCACTTAGAATCTGGAACCAATGTAGAAAGCATTTTAAGACGGAGAAGCTGCTATCTGTGGCACCTCTGCAAGAGAACCATCTCTTTCAACCTTCACAAACATATGCAGTTTTTAATATCTGGAAAAAAATTGGAATTAGCTTGCTTTGGGATCTTTATATAGACAACGTCTTTGCATCCTATGAACTTGTGCACTGACACAATCAAAAAGTAAACTGCATATGTGAATCTACTGTACAATAATAAAAGGCAAAGCCCTCACTGACTGACTGACTCACTGACTGACTCATCACTAATTCTCCAACTTCCCATGTAGGTAGACGGCTGAAATTTGGCAGGCTTATTCCTTACAGCTTACTTACAAAAGTTAAGCAGGTTTCATTTCGAAATTCTACACGTAACGGTCGTAACGGTCAATAACGGTCGACAACGTCTGCCATGTTGAACTTTCTTATTTATGGCCCCATCTTCACGAAATTTGGTAGGCGGCTTCCCTGCGCTAACCAAAACCAATGTACGTACTTATTTCGGTGGTATGACACCACTGTCGGCCGCCATATTGAACTTTCCAATGTCACTAATTCTCCAACTTCCCGTGCAGGTAGAAAGCTGAAATTTGACAGGCTCATTCCTTAGAGCTTACTTACAAAAGTTAAGCAGGTTTCATTTCAAAATTCTACGCGTAATGGTCATAACGGTCGACAACGTTCGCCATTTTGAACTTTCTTATTTATGGCCCCATCTTCACGAAATTTGGTAGGTGGCTTCCCTGTGCTAACCAAAACCGATGTACATACTTATTTCAGTGGTATGATGCCACTATCGGCCACCATATTGAACTTTCCAATGTCAATAATTCTCCAGCTTCCCATGTAGGTAGAAGGCTAAAGTTTGGCAGGCTCATTCTTTACAGCTTACTTACAAAAGTTAAGCAGGTTTCATTTAGAAATTCTACGCGTAACGGTCATAACGGTCGACAACGTCTGCCATGTTGAACTTTCTTATTTTTGGCCCCATCTTCATGAAATTTGGTAGGTGGCTTTCCGGCGCTAACCGAAACCAATGTACGTACTTATTTTGAGATTATGATGCCACTGCCTATCGAACTTTTCAACGGTCTTTGTTACTTATGAGCCCATCTTCAAGAAATTTGGTACACGGGTTCCCAACGCTAACTGAATACTACTTACGTACATATATATGTTCATAGCCTGCAGCTCGGTCACCATGAGAGGTGGCGTTGGGTCCCCCATCCCAACGCCTCCCATGTTGTTGGCTGCCTGCCAATATAAGGCCGTCCGTCGCTCCGGTCTCTACATTCCCTTTCTTGCTTCGCCACGGGATTCACGTCTCCCTGCTCATAACTACAGCCTTTTTATTTAATCCCCGGCTTCTCCACTGTTTTATTGTTCGTTTATTACGATTATAGTTGTTGTTGTAGGTATTTTAGACTTACTTTACATTGTTCAGGTACCCATTTCCTTTATCATTCCAAACGTACCCACATTAACATGTCTATCGAGGTGATCACCATCAATCAAAGAACTGTCACTTACCGAGTGGTTTCCATGCCTGGAGATGGCAACTACCTTTTCCATTCTCTTTGTTACATATTGCACGGCCATATCAGGCTCAGTCTTGATATCCGGAGGAACATTGTGTCTTATGTATTGAATGACTGGGACAGGTTCAAGGTGTGGACTGATGATGGTACAGGAGATAATTATTCTACAAAGTACACAGGAGCACTATAAAAGTGAAATGCTTAAGCCCTTTACCTATGGTTCTGCATTTGAGTTGATGGCTGCCGCTGAATTGTTCGGTTGTCGCTTTCAAGTGTACCGAAATGGCCAAATATTTTACACCTTTCGACAACTGCCAATGCCTCTTAAACATCTTAGATTCACAGGTGATGATTTCAGTAGTGGACACTTTGATGTTTATGAATATTTAAACTCTCAAAAGCTGGATGTGAAGTTATCGATGAAATCGGTTGTATGCTTACAACGCTTGACAGATGCCGAATGTCACTTCAACACAAGTCCTGCAAATACTGTCGTAATTGAAAAACCATGAAACTCAAACCGATTATGACAACAGCAATCCAAGCTATGAG
Source organism: Polypterus senegalus (assembly GCF_016835505.1). NCBI lineage: Eukaryota > Metazoa > Chordata > Cladistia > Polypteriformes > Polypteridae > Polypterus > Polypterus senegalus. Next base: position 66,357,270 of record NC_053158.1, read on the forward strand.
ATTTCACACAAGATTACTTTTCACATGGCCAACTGTGCATTGCATGCTCAAGTGTAAGCTCAGCGCACAGCTTGGTCATATTACAACCGGAGGGCTGAACTGACAATGTGGTATACAAAGAGATCCTTAACAAAAAATTATTGCTATATTTTCCCTCAGTTTAAAAAGGTTTAATTTTCTTCTTAATAAAAATATTAAGGCAGTACTTTGCTGCTGCGAAGCGCGGGTATTTTGCTGGTGTCTAATAAACAGTCTGGCTACATGTTCCTTACCAGGTATAATTACTGGGTGTATTTCGTCTGATGAGAAATGTGCCTTCATCAGTCTGCCTCCAGCCTGAAGTAAACCTTGTGAGTCAACAAATGGGCAAAGTCTAATTAGAGAGCTTTGTTTGCGAATTTCTTTTCAAGACTGTACACAATTACTTTCTTCTGTATAGCCCTCAATTTAAACACTAATTAGGATGCAAGCTTTGGCTTGGTCATACTGTTCCTTGGTAAAGGGTTTTTTAGCAGACTCCGTGCATTACCAAATTTAATTTGAAACTGCCTTGAAATCAAAGAATCGGCAGTTATATGGTTATAAGGAAGTGCGCTTACCGTTGGTGTGTTGAGGGCGCTGTCGCGGGAACGCGGGGCCGTCTAGCGGGTGAGCGTTGTGAGACGCGGTGTGTCTGGACACACGTGGAGCCGGTATAATGACGAAGTACGGGCTCCACCGCACGTGTTCATTTTAACACGCCGGTGTCCTCGCAGCCTGCCCAGTGTAGGTGATTTAAAGTGCGGCGCGTTTAAAAGAGAAAACCGGCATTTGTTTAAGTCAGAGATGGGAATCCCATAACGTTAATAAAATGGTTTTACTTACTGGTGAGTCGGCAACTGGTGTGCTTGATCTCAGCATAGCCGTTGGCCGTCCCGGAGGGTTTATACGCGCGTTACCCGCAGGAGTTCGGTTTTAAATACTGTACATAGTTGCCCGGCGCGTGGCGCGTAGGTGTGTGAGGTAGACGGGGTGGCAGATTGGCTGGACAATCTTGCCGGTTATATTTAAGGAGTTACCTACTTTGTCGAAGTATCCTACCGTAGTTTATTTAAATAGCAGATACTGTATATACACCGAATATGTTACACCCATCCGTTTATTGTAAGTCGTAACATTAAACTTATAACGTTATATCATATCATCGTTTAGCATGTTGTATTTAGAAGTCGTCTATCAAATTTATGGAAATGCTAACATTTCTCAATTTATTCTATATGCATCATTTAATGCATGAAAGAAACACAGCCGTGCATGGATACAATGGCCTGTACAAGATTAAAAGTCACACATGCAAAATATACAACTTATAAAATGTTGACAGTAAATACCTATGCAGAAATCTTTATAAATTTTGGTCTGCGCATGCGTAGTATCAGTGAGTAGATCATTTCGATGGGTAGGATGTTTCGTCAGAACACCGGCCAACAGGGATCGTCAGTGGACCTAAAGTACTGCTGAGCTATTTGTAGGAGCAGTTGTGATTTTTGTGGCTTTTGTATATTTAATCTTTTGTATATAGAGTTATATATCTCCTAGTGATTGTTTTTGGTGGAGGTATATATACTTATTTGGTGCTTGGAAAGTTTTTGATTTTGGGTTTGGTGCAATTGTTTTTTTTTTGTATATACACACACTTGTTTTTTGCATTTTTCTTTCCTGCTGGAGGAGCGTCTTGAGGCAGGGATAAAAGAAGTCAACCTTCATTATTGGAGTGTGTGTGTAGTTTTTGTAGGAGTGCACTGTTTTTGTAAATACACCTTATTTTTCCTTTTTGTTTGTTTTTATTTATTTCTGAAGAAGTGTCAGTGTTGAAGGACTGTGTCTCAAAGCCCACCTGATACTACTGCATTTTTGGTTGTACAGCACTCTTGTTAATAAACTTGCACCATTCACCCTTGAATTTTTGTCTGTGTCTCAAATCTCCACTGATCCTGTTCGGTTCATGAACTATCAGATGTCCAGAGTGTAGGCTGGGGCCACTTCCCACTACACGGGATATCACACAGACATGCCAGCCCTGACAATCATCATTCTTGGTTCCTAGTTTAAAGTTATCGGTAATGTGTGAGAGATGAACAATAGCCCTACAAAGTGATTTCCAGCTTGAAAATCTGGCTGTTATCACGTTTGTGAGACACACACAGTTACCCCTGGATGTATTTCTACATCAGATACAGGATCAATGAGGTCAAATACTTCTGTCTGTAGATTTTGTTTTGTGTCAGCCAGGAAAGCAGGTCCAGTTTACCATGAAGAACAAGCAAGCTGACCTGCTGGAATTGCTCTTGTTGCATGATCAGCTGGGTTTACGTGGATGGGAATATAATTCCACTGACCTGATTGAGATGAGTGCTTAATACGCTGGTTTTGGTTGTGGACATAAACATAGAACCTTCTGGTTTCATTAAATATATAGCCAAGGACTACTTTGCTGTCCGTGAAAAACCTTGTTTCATCCAGTTTTGTGTCCAGTTCTTCAGAAATTATCTCTGCAATCTCAACTGCAAAGACAGCTGCACAAAGCTCTAGCCATGGAATGATAAGTTCTGGTTTTGGAACCAGTTTTGCCTTACCAAAGATGAAACCAACTTCAGTCTGTCCTTAGGCATCTGTGACTTTAACGTAAGAAACTACCCCAATTGCTTTAGTTGATGCCTCACAGAAGATACAGATCTCTTTCCTTTGAGCTGATGAAAATAAGAGTGAAGTGTAAAGTCTAGGTACTGTCAGTTCTTTGAAATACAGAATGGAGTTACTGCAATCTTATGCAGTCTTAGTTTAGGCTGAGCCAACATGTCTTGAGTTCTATTGAGTACATCAATGGCCTCAGAAACACTGGAAAATTATTTCAGGCCATCATCAACATAGAAATGCCTTTCTACGAATAGTCTTACTTCAGCACCAAATTCCCTTTCACCCTCTTAAGCTGTCCTCTTTAGCCCATAAATGGCCACTGTTGGGGATGGACAGTTGCTGAAAACATGGACCTTCATGTGATAGTCCTCAATTTCATCACTGAGTTGGTGTTTGCGAAACCACAAAAAGCAAAGATAGTCACAGTGGTCTTGTCTTACCATAAAGTTTTGAAACATTTGCTGAATGTCAGCCATCACTGCTGTTCGCTCTGTCCTAAAGTGGATAAGTACTCCAAGTAGGCTATTATTCATATCTGGACTTTATATGAGCACATTATTAAGTGAAATGCCTTTATAATGTGAACTTGAATGAAACACAACTCTAATTTGCTGTGGTTTTTGAGGGTGATATATGCCAAAACTTGGCAAGTACCAGCACTCTTTGGTGTTCTCCATATGTGGTGCTCGTTTAGCATGTCCATTTGCAAAAATCTTCTTCATGAATTCAATAAAATGTTTTTTTCATTCTGGTTTTTTTTTTAAAGTGTGCTTGATAGACAAGAGACGGTTAAGGGCTTGTTCCCTGTTGTTAGGAAGAAACTGTCGAGGGGAACGAAATGGTAGAAGGGCCACCCAGCTGTTTGAGTTATCCTTGAAAATTTCAGTATTCATTATGTGGAGGAAAGTCTTATCTTCAAAAGAAAGACGCTAGCTTGTTGTCATCCTCTTGATGACTGCAGATTAGCTTGCCTAAATTCTATGACCAAGAGCTAGTAAATGAGACAGAAGTTGATTTACCGTTCTCGCTTGAGAGCTTCTCTTTTAGGCAAATAATTCTTTCACAAGGTTGGAAGTAGCTTGGTCAACCTTTCTCAAGGACTCTGGTTTTGAGGACTTGCAAAGAGGGCTTGTGGATGCCGCCCAAACAGACATCACTGACAATGGCCCACCCTAGATCTAATCATTGAGCATAGGGGGCATTATTTGGACCATTGTATTGGCTTCCTACTTTGTGCACACAGATAATGTCTCTTCCAAGCAACAGCAGAATCTCAGCACAGGGATCAAGACATGGAATGCTTTTAACAATAACTCTGAGATGAGGATGGTTGTATGCAGCTTTAGGTATAGGGATTTCATCCCTGTTGCACTCTATAAGGGTTGGTAGTGTAAGGCGAACCTCTCCATTGACCAGTGGATCTCAATCTGTGGGGCAGGCCCCCCTAGGGGGCGCAAAGTAACAAAAAGGGGGGTGCGAAGATGTGAAAAAAAGAAAACAAGAATTGAAAATATGAAAAATACATCTATTGAAACCAAAACAAATGGACTTAAACTACATTCTGATACTAGAAAAATAAATATAGAGTTAGATAAATGTCGATAAAAGTTAAGTAGGTATAATAAAATAGGCATCTATGACATATCATTAATTAAAAAAGAGCAAATTGGTATTAGTGGGCTCCTTTCAAAAAAACGTTAGGGAGGCACAATTAAAACTGTTATGAAAACTCAGGTCACAAATACTTAAAGGTTGAGAAACGCTGCTATTGACTGATTCCACCACAAATCCACTGGCTCATCTTCCAGACATTTCTGTAGTTCCAGCACATGTCTTTAGAATGTAGGATGTGTTGTTACTCTGGATGTTGAAAATGTCAAGAAATGCGGATCTTGCCAATGACATATTGCTCTGATCATCTAGCATTACATATTTTACTTTCTTTTCAGGGTGTCCTTTTGGATATACATTTATTAAGTATATTTTAGAACAGGATTTGCCTTGGAGACTCCTTCCGCAGACCTCTGTACATATAGAAGTAGCAACAGTTTCAGCATGTTCAGTTTGCTCTCCGCCATGCTCTGTGGCAGAGAGGTTAGGTCCTCTTGTAATCCAGGGTGCTGGACCTGCGTGGAGACCAGAAATGTGCCGGTCACTGTCAGATTCTGAACAGAATGACAGCTTTACAGTCTGTAACTTGGTGGCTTGACAAAGCACAGCATCTGAAACAAATGTTATGTTCCTTAAAAAAGTTGTTGCATGCTTCATATGGTCTTTCTCTGAAAGCTCTGCAGTTTTTGAGAGCATGAGGCTTATTATGAATTGGATTTTTTGTGGATATATATATACGATATTTTCGAGAAAGCTAAGTCCAGGTAAGTAACCATCATTTTTTGCTGCTTCTATTTCAAGGAGCAAATCTCCAAGCTCTTGAAGTCTTTGGAAGTCTTCTGCTGAAACTTTCGGAAAGCCATCAAGTCTAGTGAAAAGTGAAGCTTCAATTGCTTCTGGAGAGCCATAAAGTCTATCTAGTCTTTTCCCAAACCATTTTCAAGCAAAATAGTGGGTGACAGACATGAACTGCTCTGATCCTTTTAGCATGCTGCAGTGACTCACCATCAAGCCACCTAATAATGTCTAGTTCTTCACTTGGTTTGTGGTTCAGCCCTTCTATGGCATTGTGAAAGCTAGATTTCCAAGACAGATAATTTGCTGGCTGATTGTCAAACATTTTAAGTCCTCCTGTTAAAAAATCATGATAAGCCAAATATGCTGCAAGGTCAGATATATCTGAAGATCTGCTTGAACAGATGGGCGGGAGCTGGTTTTCTTTAAACATTGTTGTATTGAATTTCAAGTGTGCTTTGGAGACCTTTGCACCAGTCAAAATGATTTAAATTTATGCAGTCTTTAGCATGAAGCCTTTGTTTTGATGGTTCTTTGTTAAGAGAATGCAAGAGTTCTGACTGCGGCGACTTTTGTTTGTCACAAAGGGCACCACAAAGTCTAATTGTGTGAGAGGTGGAGGATAAGTGATTATTGCTTCCTGAGTGTTATAATGAAGTTCTGTGTCATTTTCATGAACAGCAAAATGCGCTTGAATATATTCTTGAGTCCGATGAATTGATTGTTGGGGTTACAGGAGGTATATAGCTTCACTGATGCATTTGTCATTTTCTTTAATTGCTGCTTCTTCAAGAACCTGTGCCTCTACTAATGCAGCCTCATCTTCAACCTCATCCCTAAGAGCCTTTAAAGTTGCTCCTAAACATGCCAGCTGTACTTTCATCTCTATCTTTTGCTTGGCATACAGTATGTAGCCTTTGTGCGTGCAGCTTCAGCCTTAGGACAGGCCTGTGCTGCAGCAATGCTAACTGAGGGCTTACTTGAGTGATGTGTATCTGCTGATGCATGGTATTCAGACCCGATGTCTAGTTCCTGAGGATCAGTGTTGTTGGGGTTTGTGTCAGACATTGCTGGCTAAATTGAAACAGACAAACATGATTCCGATCCACGTGGCTGCTCTTGAAATGAAGTAAATCTTTTCACTCTTCTGCCCTCACCACACATTTCGGTACGTAGTTATGCAGCGAGTTAAACACTTCATCAACAAATACCCAAGGCACTGGTGATGTTCAGCCATTTAATGAAAGTGGTAGGAAACTGTAAAATAACAAGCAATACCTATCAGAATTTATTATCTTAATATACATTCTTCTTTAAAAATGCCATCAAATTTAATACATTCTACTTTGTTATTATTTTCTTATGAAATGTTATAAATATTACAAAGCAGATTCTTTAGCACAAAAACATCCTGCTACTTCATATTCAAATGCATAAAAATAGACCTGAACAATCATCCTCTTTAATAAAACCCCTGTGTGCGTCCAGGTGTCTGTCTTTTGGTGAAGTGCGCATGCGCAAGGCTCAGTGCAACACGCACGACCGGCTTCGTGGACGCACACACACTGGAAGCTGGGTACACAGTGAATGGCGTAGCCGCGGCCGTGCATGATAAGCAAATAAAAGACATCATTGCTGGGGTGACCGTGGACGCACACACACTGGAAGCTGGGTACACAGTGAATGGCGTAGCCGCGGCCGTGCATGATAAGCAAATAAAGGACAGCATTCCTGGGGAGAGTGCTGATTGGGTAGTCGCGGCGCACATAAAATCCATTGCTGGGGAGAAGCCACACATACTGCCCCGTGCATGTTTACTAACTAACTATCTACTAACAACATGCCACCCAAAAAAAAAGGACAAGTCAAGTAGGACAAAAGACACAGACACTCAAATCGTATATAAGCAACATCTCCTGGAAGAACGGTCAGCTCAGCAAGTAAACATCAACAAAAGAAAGGCCGAAAGACAAAGAAAAATACAGTACGAGCAAATAGATTGATTGTAAAAAAGAAAATGAGCGTCAGAATATTCCCTGTATTGATTTGGCTCTATTCTCTACTAATTTACCCTTTACCATAAGAAGGCGACAATTTCCAGTTACATTAGCCTTTGCCATAACAATTAATAAAGCTCAAGAGCAAACCTTAGAAAAAGTTGCCATTTACTTGCCAGAACCAATATTCAGCAACGGTCAGTTATATGTTGCATTATCAAGAGTTAGAAGTTTTACAGATGTTGTTATCAACGTTGTAGATGGTCCTGAACAAGAGTGTTTACAAAAAATGTTGTCTATAATGAAATTTTATTAAAAAATTTCCTGAGGTAAAAAAATAAAAACATTTTCCTAAATATCTTCTTTAGATATTGTGTATTACAGATTGTTATAAAGTTTTACACTACTGTAAGGCAATATTAATTATACTTACTGTATTATCATATACATTTCTATTTTATTTTTAATATTATTTTACTTTAGGCTTCTTGCAAAAATGTTTTTAACAAAAAAATTAAGACAACAAACAGAATGAGCTCAAGGTCCCTTGCCATTTAATATAGACTGCTCCTAATAATGTGCATGCAATACTGTTCTAGCGCTCGTTATTGGAACAGGATTAATGTCTAGTATACATATAAACTAGTTAAAAAAAATAAAGGAACACTTTTTAATCAGAGTATAGCATCAAGTCAATGAAATTTCTGGGATATTAATCTGGTCAGTTAATTAGCAGAGGTGGTTGTTAATTCGTTTCACCTGCTTTGGTGTTAATGAAGTGAACAACAGGTGCATTAAAGGGGCAACAATGAGATGACCCCCAAAACAGGAATGGTTTAACAGGTGGAGGCCACTGACATTTTTCTCTTCTCATGTTTTCTGACTATTTTTTCATGAGTTTTGCATTTGGCTCTGGTCAGTGTCACTACTGGTAGCATGAGGCGATACCTGGGCCCTACAGAGGTTGCACAGGTAGTCCAACTTCTCCAGGATGGCACATCAATACTTGTCATTGCCAGAAGGTTTGCTATGTCATCCAGCACAGTCTCAAGGGCATGGAGGAGATTCCAGGAGACAGCCAGTTATTCTCAGAGAGCTGGACATGGCCGTAGAAGGTTCTTAACCCATTAGCAGGACCGGTATCTGCTCCTTTGGGCAAGGAGGAACAGGGTGAGCACTACCAGAGCCCAACAAAATGACCTGCAGGCTACTGGTGTGAATGTCTCTGACCAAACAACCAGAAACAGACTTTATGAGGGTGGCTAGAGGGCCCGACATCCTCTAGTGGGCCCTGTTCTCTTTGCCCAGCACCGTTGCCATTTGCCATAGAATACCAGAATTGACTGGTCCACCACTGGTGCCCTGTGCTTTTCACAGATGAGAGTAGGTTCACTCTGAGCACATGTGACAGACGTGAAAGGGTCTGGAGAAGCCATGGAGAACGTTATGCTGCCTGTAACATCATTCAGCATGACCAGTTTGGTGGTGGATCAGTGATGGTCTGGGGAGGAATATCTATGTAGGGACGCGCTGACCTCTACAGGGTAGACAACAGCACCTTGACTGCCATTAGGTATCGGGATGAAATCCTTGGATTGATTGTCAGACTCTATGCTGGTGCAGTGGGTCCTGGGTTCCTCCTGGTGCACAACAATGCTCAGCCTTATGTGGAAAGAGTATGCAGGCAGTTCCTGGAGGATGAAGGAATTGATACCATTAAATTGCCCCCACGCTCGCCTGACGTAAATCCAATAGAACTCCTCTGGGGCCTTATATTTCAGTCCATCTGATGCCGCCAGGTTGCACCTCAGATTGTCCAGGAGCTCAGTGATGCCCTGGTCCAGATTTCTGAGGAGTTCCCCAAGGACACCATCTGTCGTCTCATTAGGAGCATGCCCCAACATTGTCAGGCATGTATACATGCATGTGGGGACCATACAAACTACTGAATGTGATTTGGAGTTGCTGCAATGAAATTTCTGCAAAATGCCATAGCCTGCCACATAATTTTTTCACTTTGATTTTCATAGTGTCTCTGAATTCAGCCCTCTTTAGGTTGATAATTTTAAGTTACTTCAAATGATTGTGACGATGCGGTTTCATTCCATGCTCCCATCTTGCCTCTGAGAGCCGTTGAACCCTTCACCGTCGGTAATGTTACAGATGAGCTAAGCAGTGTGGCAACAACATAGCAAGGGGATGGTGCAAAAGTGTACAGTGCTTTTATTAAAAACAACAACAAAACAGTGTTTAAATAAATAATGCAGTGATTCAAAATTCCAATAAATAAATAATCCGTAAAATTGAAATGTGGAAGTTAAAAACAATAGAAAAAAAATGTCTTCTTAAAACAACGAGGTTAAAACACAATGCAGGAAAACAGTCTATTAAAAACAACACAAGCCTGATGACTTTTACCTGCGGCTCCCATGCTTCCCCCATCTGGGCTTCTCAACAGGGGAGTTGCCCTACTTGCAGCTGACCTTCATCCTGCCTACTTCGGCTGTTCAGTTCGCCACTCCAATCCCTGGCTCTGGTAGGTTCCTCCTGACAGCAATTTGGGATCCACAGCGACCAGGGCACCCACACTGAGGAATACCTGTCCCAAGTCCTGACTCCCGCTGCCTTCCGCAGCCTTATGCGGAGAGTCATCCGCCTTCCTGTCAATCCCGCTCCAACCTTACTCAGTGGAAGTGACAACTACTACTATTCCCTGGGTGTCAGCCCAACACCCAGGCTCATTATTCAGCTGCAACGTGAGCTTGCACTCGCTCGCTCGCTGTCCTGCACTGGTTCTCTCTATCGCCACTGTTTCCTCCTTTCTCCTGCAACCTCCCATTCGTTTGTTTGTTTGTTTTCTTTTCTTTTCCTTCTTTACTTCCTAACCGACTCGCGCTTCTATTTATCAAGAGGGCATGGCAGCTGTGGCAAATCAGCGGCCCCAGGAACAATCATGGATGTGGACAGTTTCTCACCTGTGCACTTAGGTGAGAAACGCCCACACCGTGAATCGCCCTGAGAACTGCTTCAGCCACACTACCACGTCCTCTCGCTAAGCCGCGAGCACTGTGATTATTTATTTAAAAGTGGCCCTTTGACAGGAGCTGTGGACCCACTATACCACAACGATGTGGCATCCTTTCGTTCCTAACACATTACCCAGTCCATATCACTATAGATATCCAGCATGATTTGTTTTTCCATTGAGATCTGATGTGTTTTCAAAGTTTTCCTTAAATTTATTTGAGCAGTATATATTTACATGCATGCTAAACATTTATAAAATTGTAAAAGGAACAACTAAAACTCAAACAATGTATATACTAATAAAGAAACAAAATACCTACAGATTATGCCTTTACAAGGGCAATGAAACAACAGATGGAAATGGATGTCTGCCACTTGCTTCTCCATGTGCTGCTTGCTTCAAGATGTAGTCTTAATATCAATATAAAACAATACCTAATTTAGCCACAAGAGGTCCTCTATGAGCACATTTTAACAGAGGACAGAACAGTGAAAGACTAACTAAGCCAAAGTGATTGCCAAAAATTAGACATATATAAACAAAAGATTTGTGTATGTATGGAAAAATCAACCACAGCAACTGGATGATGCATGCATGCACGTTTATATTTTTTTCGGCACTTGTATGCACCTCAGTTCTCACTATGAAAGATCAATGTGCAGCAAACACTGCTGCAGAACAATAATGTCGTACTAATGACACAGATGAAGAGAAACAACATCCAAATGAAGCAAACCCTGTGGCTCAACAATGTGCAAGTGAAACATCTCACCAATGGAGGGCAAGGCTTGAAGTTTTCACTAAAATAATTGTCTATCTGGAGGTATTTTAATAGGACTAATATGGAAGTGATATGGCTTAAATATGGTATTGGCAGTGTGTTCTTAAGAAAGCCAGTGGGGCAACAAGCACAGGTGGGTCCACATGCTCTGCACTGGGTAATTTTTAAGAGTTAGCTGACACCTCTCCAAGTTCATGAATATAGTAAAACTGCTGGGGAGTCTTCAGGTTGTTTTTTATCCTGAAGACCACATAGCTAATATAAATAAAAATCCAAAACAAAAAATTTCAGAAGCCTGTAACCAACAATATATAGTCTCAAATAAGATGCACATCAAATGTTTCAGAGCTAAGAGTGTAACAGTAACTAGAAATGTTCAATTTCAAGCACAAATGAGGCACCACAGAACAAAACAGCTAATGTAGAGTTTTTGAAAGGCAGGAGTCTTCAAGTAACTGCAGCACTAATGACGCAATAACTGAGAGTCTTAATTTATAACAATGTTCCAATATAATCCCAACCCTGCAAACACCAAAAAAAAGAGGTTAAGGGACAAGCAGAAAATAAAAAAACACTGAATAAAACAAAGGAAACACCACACTAAGGGGTCAGGAGAAAAATAATAATATAAAGAAATGTGTAATCAAGGGTGAGGTGTTCTAATACTAAATAAAGCATTTACAGTACTGTATATTGCTAATGTTTACATCAGAGCCAAAACAAGAACATTTGTGAATTACAAGTCTAATATGGGAAATTTTAAAAGATTCACTTGGCTGGAACAATGTAAATGATTTGATCCAATCATTGTACATTGGTCTCTGAATAGATGAAGCAATGGTGAGCTGTATCTCAGTCTTTTTAAGGGGTTCTGCTGTATGTTTTGCTTTTCATTTAAAGATTATTATTAGCAGTCATTATTAGGGGCAAATTGTAAAAATGTAGCTGCTGTGACTCAAGACATCAATGGCTCAAAGTCAATTTAGTTTTATTTTTCCAATCAGCTTGATAGTGACATTTTTTAAAGCCAATGAAGAATTAAGCATTAATTCAGATGCTTAGGTAACTTCATAAAAGTAAAATGGTTTTCATATGAAGCAGTTCAGAACACAGCATGTTATTAAACAGGAAAAATGAGCAAGAACTAAACTTTGAATACCTAAAAACACTAAAAAAAAAAAATATATATACTTAATTAACATGAAATGTATTTAGGTAGTTATAACCTGCAGTAATTCACATTCCAATCTAATTTAAAATACCAGACTTTCTGGCTGGAATAGGTTTTGTCTACGTCTGGTGAAGTTTTCAAATAATTTAGACGGTTGATTTAAGTTCATAGGAATATATCTTGTGAACCTGCTGACTTATACTCTTGACCATGCAAAGCAGTTTCTTTGGTAGAGGATTTACTTTTTAGCACAGTAATTTTATTTATTAGAACCTATCTAATAGAAAAGGTGTCATGGAAGAATTATTTGAACTGGTACTAGATTAACAAATAGCTATAAGTCACACTGTATTAAACATATACAGTACACAAATACAGCTTAACCTGCCTTTTTGTACTAGATGCTGTTGTAAAACTAAGTTTTGAGATTTTTCAGGTAACCAACACAGACATTTCCATGTAATGTTGTTCTACTCACTAATCTTGGTGTCAATGTGTTGTATGTTTATTAGGGCTGCAGCAACTAGTTGTCATAATTCATAATAATTGATTATTAAAAATGTTGGTAATGGATCGCTTTCACTCATTAGTTGATTACGTCATTAGGCTGTGTACGTTGTGGCGTGCAATTGCGTCACTACTTCATTCAGTTGTGAACGAATAATGGCGGACGATTAGAAACTGACAGAAAAGACATTGTGACCGAAGACTACCAGAGTTTGAGAGCACTTTATTCTAATCTGAACACAGATATAAAAATTGGGAGTTGCAAAATATGTAAGTCTGAATTTGTAGAGCATGAGAGCACAACAGTGATGTATGAACACTTAAAAAGGAAAAATACCATTACAATCTCCAGAGAAAGTCTCGCCGTCCGCCTGGTAAGTTGAATGTTCCTTTAGTTTTATGTGATAAAGTTTTTGCTAGGGAAGGCATAATGCCACAACTTGTCATAGTTCAACCCCTTAACAATGCAAATAAAACACTTGAATATGCGACAGAATTTCATAATAGGCGATTAAAAAAATTCTAGCTGCTAAATGCTCCGATTTTCACATGCCATATTTTTTCCCGCGATTACTCTTCTGAATTATGGTGTAACTTGTAAACATTTGTAATGTTAGCGCGTGTTTTAAAAACAATTTATTTTTCTCTCAGTCTGTCAGACTCCAAAACACCATAGACTCCAGCACCATACAGGTACATATAAAGTCTTGGCCAAAAGTTTTGAGAATGACACAAATATTTATTTTCACAAAGTTTGCTGCCTCACTTTTATGATGGCAATTTGCATATACTCCAGAATGTTAGAAAGAGAGATCAGATGAATTGCGATTAATTGCAAAGTCCCTCTTTGCCATGAAAATGAACTCAATCCCAAAAAACCCATTTCCACTGCTGTTGTGATGAAGGCGTCAGGGTTTGGGCTTACTCACAATTTTGCCTAAGAACACAGCCATGAATAAAGAATGGTACCAAAACATCCTCTGAGAGCGACTTCTGCCAACCATCTAAGAACAGCTTGGTGACAAACAATGTCTTTTCCAGCATGATGGAGCACCGTGCCATAAGGAAAAAGTGATAACTAAGTGGCTTGGGGAGCAAAACATTCAAATATTTGGTTCATGGCTAGGAAACTACCCAGACCTTAATCCCATTTAGAACTTTTGGTCAATTCTCAAGAGGCGGGTGGACAAACAAAAACCCACAAATTCTGACAAACTCCAAGCATTGATTATGTAAGAATGGGCTGACATCAGTCAGGATTCGCCCCAGAAGTTGATAGATACCATGCCAGGGCGAATTGCAGAGGTCTTGAAAAAGAAGGGCCAACACTGCAAATATTGACTTTTTGCATAAACTTAATATATTTGTCAATAAAGTCTTTGAAACTTACAAAATGCTTGTAATTATGCTTCTGTATACCATAGAAACATCTGACAAAAAGATCTAAAAACACTGAAGTAGCAAACTTTGTGAAAACCAATACTTGTGTCATTCTCAAAAGTTTTGGCCACGACAGTAGAACAAAGCATTGCATGCAGCAGTGAATCTCACAACACATCAACCGCGACTGAAAGAAATAACTATGAGGCCATGTCAAAAAGTAGGAGCGGGGTGGAAATGCAAAAGTTCCAGACTATGGCTATCAGACTTTAACTTGCTTTTAGGTCTGGAGGAAGATTCAATAATATGCAAGTACTGCTGCTCCAAGCCTAATTTAGCCAGTAAAACCGATTTTGTGGCAGGGTCACACAGTTTCAAACGTGAACATCATGTCACACTCCCAACAGTAAGTGACACGCACCAGGCTGTGACAGTGTGTGTTGGCTGCAAGCAAATGTGCCAACAAATCAGCGGTGGTAAAAGGTTTCCAGACAATTAGTAAACTCAGCATATTACATTGCAAAGGAAGATGAGATTCACACAAATGAAAGTATTTGTTTAGCTGCATAACAAAAATAGTCAGGACATTATTTGATGATAATGTTGGTTGTGCTGAACTAATTTCAAATGCTTCTGCAGACTTACAAGAAATTGAAACTAATAAAGTCATGATGGTGCAGGTGACTCCTTCATGGTGGAATATTGTGGTAGTCAGATATTTACACGCTGCTTTGCTAGTAAACCTTTTTTCACAGAAAAGAAAAAAAAAACACTTAAATTACATATTTAATTCTGAAGTGTTGGTTTAATGTAATTGTGAATACATAAGCCACATTGTGAGTTTAAAATTGAACAAATTGAGTTTTTAATGAAATTTTATGTGTGTTCATTGCACAACCAGAGCCAGAAGTGCTGTTTTATTTTTATTTATTACTGTTTATTTTCAATTTATTGTGATACAACTGTTTTATAATCTATACTAATAAAAGGCAAAGCCCTCACTCACTCACTCACTCACTCACTCACTCACTCACTCACTCACTCACTCACTCATCACTAATTCTCCAACTTCCCGTGTGGGTGGAAGGCTGAAATTTGGCAGGTTCATTCCTTACAGCTTCCTTACAAAAGTTGGGCAGGTTTTATATCGAAATTCTACGCATAATGGTCATAACTGGAAGCAGTTTTTCTCCATTTACTGTAATGGAGATGAGCTTCAACGCCGTGGGGGCGGAGTTTCGTGTGACATCATCACGCCTCCCACGTAATCACGCAGTACATAGAAAACCAGGAAGAGCTCAAAAAAGCGCTTAAGAAAACATGCATTATATAATTGAGAAGGCAGCGAAACAATAAGAAGCAAGCGAGTGACATATACAACCATATTCATGAGTTCTGCTACTTCGGAAACAAAGCACGATGTAAACCTACACTTTAAATTAAGTTCATAGACAGGCTGCCGCTGGCGTTTGTAATTTAGTGCCTGCCCATATAAGGCCGTCCGTCAGCGGCAATCCAATAGCAAACTACCACAGGTAAATATTCACAGGTGAAGGACTGTGCTTATGGAGAGGAAGATGAGATGGTCAGGGTGGTGTTTGACACAAACTCAGCGAAACTGCGAGAGAAAGTTTTAAGTGCCAGGACTAAGGTAACATTAAATACAGCCACGGACATAGCACGAGATGGCACCAGCACAGCTGGGAACCTTCGATGCATGTACACCGAGTGGCTCACGTGAACTGACGCAGTGCACAGATAAAAGGCAACAGTTCCAAAGAGCTGAACAAAACCGAATTACACAATTGAAAAGGCAGCAAAAAATATGAAGCGTCTGATAAGCATATTCATAAATGCAGCTACTGTGGAAACAAAGCACACGGTGGAAAAAGTCAATGTCCCGCTAAAGGAAGACAGTGTAAAAAAAACCCGTGCATGCAGTGTGTCAGGTCTCAGATAAAGAAGAAGACGAGCTGTTTATTGATGCAGTAAGAAACGAATCGATGAATGAAACCTGTCATCTTTACAACGATTGACAAACACGGAATGTAACTTGAACACAACACATCCTACAAATACGAACCTGATTGAAAGAAATAATGATAATCAAATCCTTGATGACAGCAACACTCAGTAACACTCACAAAACAAATACTGTATATTGACAGTCATGTTACGTTATTTTTAAAATGTTCCCTTTTCTTTTTCTACCTTTTTTAACACTCTACTTCTCCGCTGCGATACTCGGGTATATATATATGTATATATATATCCCGCTCTACATACTCGAATAATGGATACTTTATTCGCCATCAATGATTGTTTTGGTAAAGCCATACTCAGTGTATTCATTAGATGAACGGTAAAAAGTAAGAGCGAGGGAGGATGACTCATTGAGGCATGCAGGCTGTAGTCGCGTCAACTCTATCTGAATTGCGATCACATTTGAAAAACATATCTTTTCAAGTTCTATTTAGTCCATATGTGTCAAACTCAAGGGCGCGGGCCACATCCGCCCGGCGTAATTATATCCGCCCGAGATCATTTTATATACTGTATTATTGTTATTAAAGCCCGGGTATATGAAGCGCTGGTAACACAATAAACTACAGATCCCATAATGCAGCGCTTCAGCTGCATTATGCAATGCAATTCAGAAGATACAGAAAACAGCATAATTAAATAAGAATCTGACACTTCAGCGGACGTTTTAACCCGTGCACAATCACAAAGTGATTTCAAGTGAAGCTGCTTTTATGGGAGACACAAATGCACCAGTTCACCTTGCCCCACTTTCCCTGTTGCCAAGTACTGTTAAACCAAGTCGTCACTACGGTGTTCCCAAATACGCACTTTGCTGATAAACTGAGCGCACTGCGCACTGAGTTTGCACGGCGCTTTGGTGACTTTGATGAACAAAAAAAGTCCGTCTACATGCGGCTCGAACCTTGTGCATGTTTGGTAGCACATATCTGTGTGAGAAGCTCTTCTCAGTGATAAAGACTAACAAAACAGCACACAGGAGTCGCCTCACTGATGAGCACCTGCAATCCATCCTGAGAATCTCCACAACACAGAACCTCACAGCAAACAGAAACGAACCTGTGGCCAAAAAGATGCCAGGCGTCCAGCTCTAAAATGACATATGAGCAAAGACAACTGAATGATTTGATTTGTTATTGCACGTAAGAGCGGGAGTCAACCGTTTTAACAAACAGCGTATTGCACTGATACGAAATAGCTGTGTGTGTATATATGTAGATATGTATGTATATGTATATATATGTTTATATATGTGTGTGTGTGTGTATGTATGTAATATGTATGTGTGTATATATATATATGTATATATGTGTATATGTATATATGTATATTGTCAGGGATGCCAGGGGCCATGACCGGCCGGGGCGCCAGGAGGGACGGAAGAGGGTCAGTGCCTGGATCACGTATATATGTGTGGTCACCGCCAGGAGGCCCCAATGCCTTGGGACTTGTTTCCCCAGTATGCCCGGAGAGCAGCCGGGAGGACAGCCGACACTTCCGCCATGTGGTCAGATAACACCAGGTGCTCATCCGGTCGTCTATAAAGTATATGTGGAGGCGTTGTGGCCAGGATTTTGTATATCTAATTGTTGTAAATATTCTGTATAATAAACGTGTGGTGGTTTGGAAACAAGATGTCCGCCTGTCTGTGCCCGGGTGGCGTTCACATCTGTGTGTGTGGGCGGCCCGGTGCAGCAGGGACCCCACCCACGCACGGTGCTGCGTGCATATATGTTTCCCTGATAGATATCCGGGATGCCTATGTATCGAAGGCGCTGTAGGCACGCCGCCACCGCAGAAGGGGAGGCAAGATGGCGCGACCAGAAGTCCCTCCCCTGATAGGCACGCCGATTGGGCGGTGTGTCTTGCGGGCCCGCCGATGACTGCAGAGGCGGGACCAAGGAATGTGTTCAGCCCACGGGCAGCGTGTGTTGCAGGTGCTTTGTAACCTCGGGCTGAGGTGCTGGAACTATGTGGAATCTCCAGCCGGAGAGTTACAGCGGAGGCGGTGAGTACAGCCGACTCCGTATAGACAACGATCAGTTCGATAAGCAGCCCTCCGACAGGAGTGCGGCGCCGCTGGCTGTATGCGTCTTGTGCCGCATATAGGGACGCAGGCGGGACAGAGGCGCCTTTTATTCCATAAGGAGTCTCAAACCGTCATGGCGTCCCATAAAGGGCTGGGTGCCGATCCGATATGAAGGGGCGCATATCGCATGTTCAGCGGCTGGGTGCGCTTCCTCCAATATGGTGAGGCGCGTGCGAGCGTGCAGAGGGAATCCCTGAGGCAGGCAGTCCATCATCGAAATATATATATATATGACAACAACACTCATCACTCACAACAGTGACAAAACAATTACATTGACAATCAGGTTACGTTATTTTCAAAATGTTTCCTTTTCAGAGAAGGAATGCCGGGAACACCAGGTGCTCATCCGGTCGTCTATTGCTTCTGGAAGTTGTGGAACACCACTATTTGGGGTTTGTGCTCGTGACTGGGTCTTTGTGACCATTTTGCTAGTCTATACTAATAAAAGGCAAAGCCCTCACTGACTCACAATCAGGTTACGTTATTTTCACTCACTCACTCACTCATCACTAATTCTCCAACTTCCCGTGTAGGTAGAAGGCTGAAATTTGGCAGGCTCATTCCTTACAGCTTACTTACAAAAGTTGGGCAGGTTTCATTTCGAAATTCTACGCTTAATGGTCATAACTGGATCGTATTTTTGGCCATATACTGTAATAGAATGCAGCTCGATAGCCGTGGGAGGCAGAGTTTTGTATTAAAATATTGTAAGATATGGCTGGCCATTCATCCCAGCCAATACCCCCAAGCCGCCAGGTGGAGCCCTCCTTGCAGCATGGAGGTCCCTAGAAGACCAGCAGGGCATCATGGACAATGTGGTTTTTATGCACAGCCCTGCTGGATGCCATGGGGGCCACAGGAGGGAGCTGCAGGGAGGACCGAGGGCTTCTTCGTGCCCTGTGACTCGGAGGTTCGTCATAGGAAGAGCGACGGACTTCCGGGTTGAAGAAAAGGACTATTTACCCTGACCCGGAAGGAATAAAGACTTGTGGACTGTTGGGCAGAAACACCTCCGGGTCAGGGAGTATAAAGGGACTGTGGGAGCTCCCAAACGGCGAGCTGAGTTGGGAGGCAGGGTGGCTAAGCATCTGGGAGTGGAGGATTGGTTTATTGTTTATTGAGAATTGTGGAGAGGAGCGTGCTTTGTGCACTTTATTATTATAATAAATCCTATGATTGGACTTTTATCTGGTGTCTGACGTGTGGTGTGAGGGTACAAGGGTGCGAGCATACCCTTAATCTGTCACAATATTTAACCAATCACATTTAAGCCGTCATTTGTTGCCAGGCAGAGAGAATAGACTGCAGCTCAATAGCCGTGAGAGGCGGAGTTTCGTATTAAAGCATTTAACCAATCACATTTCAGCCATCATTTGTTGCCAGGCAGAGAGGCTTTCACAATCTGTTGTGGAGGCACTCTAACACAGAATAAATGTCGATTAACATGTTGCTTCAACCAATCAGATTTTGAGTTGGTGTCAGTAGGGCCCTCTAGAAGGCGTACAGCAACGTCACCGTATTCAGACCCATTGATTGGATAGAAGCCGATATGAGGAACTCAAATGATGTCCGTCTGTCTGTGTCAGCGTTCACTACTATATATATATATATATATATATATATATATATATATATATATATAGAGAGAGAGAGAGAGAGAGAGAGTGAGAGAGAGATATATATATATATAGAGAGAGAGAGAGAGAGATGTGTGTTTATATATATATATATATATATATATATATATAGAGAGTGTGTGTTTATATATATATATATATATATATATATATATATATATATATATATATATATCCATCTATATAAAAGCGGTCGGGATTGTCCTTCCGTCCCGTGAGTTCTGCACAGGCGCAGAGTTTCACACACGCCCCGTCCATTTTGCAATGCGATGGGATTTGTAGTTTCGTTTTTCCAGGTAAAAGATGATTTTCTACTCCAGACTGTGTGATATCTTCTTCTTCTTTCTTACTATATAAAAGTATTCCGCTTATCACAGACTTACTACTTGCAGCTTGCGGTACGAAGCGACATGATGTGAGCAGAGTTCTGGTGCTCCCATCGTTGCCTTGCTTTTGTGCGCGATGCGCTGGAAAAATAGACAAAATTATGTCTCTGGAAATAATTAATGTTGATGGAGTACAAATGCCTCACCGCGTAGTAAATATCAGGGGGGTTCAAAAGGGCGACCTCAATATAGAAAAAAGTTTAAATTTCATCACAAAAATAACAGAAACTACGAGTATTAAAGTAATACCGCTCAAATGCAATATAACCAAATTAATGAGTTTGTATAAAATATCAAATTGATCTACATATTGAATTGCCTTAAGAAGTGGTCAACTTAAAAGGCGGGTCAGCCTAGTATATATATATATGACAACAACACTCATAACAGTGACAAAACAATTACATTGACAATGATGTTACGTTATTTTCAAAATGTTTCCTTTTCTTTTTCATTACTTCTTTAACACACGAAATTCTACGC
Organism: Polypterus senegalus; assembly: GCF_016835505.1. Lineage (NCBI taxonomy): Eukaryota > Metazoa > Chordata > Cladistia > Polypteriformes > Polypteridae > Polypterus > Polypterus senegalus. Next base: position 66,377,857 of record NC_053158.1, read on the forward strand.
GTAACGGTCATAACGGTTGACAGCGTTCGCCATGTTGAACTTTCTTATTTATGGCCCCATCTTCACGAAATTTGGTAGGTGGCTTCCCTGCGCTAACCGAAACCAATGTACATACTTACGAGTATTTCGGTGGTATGACACCATTGTCAGTCGCCATATTGAAGTTTTCAACGGTCTTTGTTACTCATGGGCCCATCTTCAAGAAATTTGGTACGCGGTTTCCCAATGCTAACTGAATCCTACTTACGTACATATATATGTCCATTGCCTGCAGCTCGGTCACCGTGTGAGGCGGCGTTGCGTCCCCCATCCCAACGCCTCCCACGTTGTTGGCTGCCTGCCTATATAAGGCCGTCCGTCGCTCCAGTCTCTACATTCCCTTCCTTACTTCGCCACGGGATTCACGTCTCCCTGCTGAGAACTACAGCCTTTTTATTTAATCCACGGCTTCTCCATTGTTTTATTGTTCATTTATTACGATTATAGTTATTGTGTAGGTATTTTAGACTTACTTTACATTGTTCAGGTACCCATTTCCTTTATCATTCCAACCGTACCCCCATTAACAAGTCTATCAAGGTGATCACCATCGATCAAAGAACTGTCACTTACCGAGTGGTTTCCATGCCCGGAGATGGCACCTACCTTTTCCATTCTCTTTGTTACATATTGCACGGCCATATCAGGCTCACTCTTGATATCGGGAGGAACATTGTGTCTTATGTATTGAATGACTGGGACAGGTTCAAGGTGTGGACTGATGACCGTACAGGAGATAATTATACTACACAGGAGCACTAGAAGAGTGAAATGCTTAAGCCCTTCACCTATGCATCTGACTTGATGGCTGCCGTTGAATTGTTTGGTTGTCGCTTTCAAGTGTACCGAAATGGCCAAATATTTTACACCTTTTGACAACCGCCAACATCTTAAACATCTTAGATTGACAGGTGACGATTTCAGTAGTGGACACTTTGATGTTTATGAATGTTTAAACTCTCAAAAGCTGGATGTAAAGTTATCGATGATACCGGTTGTATGCTTGCAACGCTTGACAGTTGCCGAATGTCTCTTCAGCACAAGTCCTACAAATACTGTCGCAATTGAAACAAACCATGAAGCTCAAACCGATTATGACAGCAGCAATCCAAGCTGTGAGATTTGAAACAAGATTACTGTTTACATGGCCAACAGTATGTTGCATGCTCAAGAGTAAGCTCAGCGCACAGCTTGGTCATATTACAACCGAAGGGCCGAACTCACAATGTGGTATACAAAGAGATCCTTAACAAATAATTATTGGTATATTTTCCCTCAGTTTAAAAAGGTTTAATTTTCTTCTTAATAAAAATTTTAAGGCAGTACTTTGCCGCTGCGAAGCGCAGGTATTTTGCTAGTAAATAAATAAACTAAAAAAAGGTTCTTGCACACTTTATCCTCCCCAAAAATTAGTAATGTCAAAAAGACTTTGCCTGAGCTCCTCTATAGGTTACAGCCTAGCTCACACCACCAACTCACAATGCTAACTCTTCTTATCAGGACTTTCAGAGAACTTCAGTTAGCAGGCTCTTCAATTAAGTTTGAGTTTATTTATTGTCATTTTTACAATAAAATTTCAGTGACAACTTTCCAAAATGAAACAAAAATAAAAAATTAACAAGGAAACACTACAATAAGACAATTAGCAGGCTCTGCCATACATTTTTCTCCATCCAATGATTGTCAGAAGAATATCACTGAACCAACTGATACTCTATAGAACCTACAGCGTCTGTCCTTCCCAAGATCTTGTCTCCAACTCAATTAGCTATTGCTGGTCTTAACCCCAGACTCTGCATTGCCTTTTTCCCATATCACACAGCTTGCAGAAGCCTGCTATGATTTACTGATAAACCATACCAACAGAAGATGACCCCCTCGCTATCCCTTGTGGGATGTCTGTAGCAAATCCTGGTCAGACAATTGTTCAGCCTCACCTATAGACTTTCACACTTGTCTGCCAGGAACCACACTTTTTGTAAAGATCTTGTAGAGATTTGCCAATATATACTCATTTATATGGTGTAAGGTAAAGAAGACTTTAAATAATATTTTTAAGTGCTAAAGATTTATGTTGTTATTAAATGGCTATTTTGATAGTTTAATTCAGTTAATCTAACAAACCTATTACATACCCTACATCACTAGATCAGGCTTTTTTCTTTATATGATGTATGATGGGAGTGTTTATAAAATAACATTATATGATAAGGTGTAATTGGTTACTTGGCATGATATGATTAGGCAGTTGGTCACCATGTTACATAAAATGCATAGATAAAATGTTTTGGGTTTACTTAACTGGTATGAAATTGTCAAGTAACGTGACAGTATGCAACCGCCCATCTAAATTTTGCCTTTACTTGCTGTGCTTAATAGAACTATTTGTGTAACAATTATCAATAAAATAGGTTTGAGTAACTCAAGTAAGTTATGTTCACCCAGTTTACTTCACTGTAGTTTGAGTAACAGATTTGGCTAGTGTTTTATCAAGCACAGTGATCTTAGTTCAAATTACTTGTCTAAATTTACCTAGACATGTTACACTTAATTGAATTAAGTTCTTCCAGTATATATATATTGTGAACATTGCCCCGGACACAGACAGGCAGACACGCTCATGTCACCCAGCAGACGTTTATGTTTCATTGTTCTTTTCACAAATCAATGCTCACAAGTCCCCCAATACCACTCAGTCCAGGCCAACACAATGCCTTCTCTCTCTCATTTCTTCTTCAGGCCACCTCCTGCCTTCTCCAGAGACCTTGTCCAATTCTTCCACCCGACTCTTGTCCTCCTCTGAGGGGAGATGGCCCCTTTAAATAAGTACCCGGATGTGCTCCAGGTGTGTTCCCGGCAATCTCCCACTGACACGCCCCAGTGTGGCAGAAGTGCCGGCTGTCTCCCCGGAAGCACTCCGGGTGTCCCTGTTCCTCTTCCCCCCAGCACTTCCTGGTGTGGCGGAAGTGCTGAGGTCCAGGGTCTTCCAGGTATTGGAGTCCCCCTGGCAGTAACCACGGGTCCCTACAGGGTCGAGCTTCCCAGCTCTTTACCCGCGGCCCCCAGGGCGGTCGCCCCCTCGAGGTCTGGAGGAGGCACAAGCCCCCCTCCGGTCTTCTCGGGCGTCCCGGCTGGATGCCACCTCCATCCAGGTACCACAATATATATATATATATATATATTTTACTTGTTACTTGTAGCTAGTCTGCAATAAAGTCAATATTGAACTTATTTGATGTCTAAAATTGAGCATCATCCACTTGTCAATCCTGTATATTTTCAGCAAGCTCTTCACAGCGTTTAAAGGAAAAAAAAATTCAGTTATATAGAGTAAGTCTGCCTTTGAAAAAAAATGCAAACATATACATATAATGTCTCATTCTTCCAATTTAGTAATACAGATAGTGTTGTGGTGAAAAATTTTCACCAGAAAGCTTTGTACCTGAAAATGAAGGCTATTAGGACTCAGGATAGGCAAACAGAGTTTTAAAGCTTTATTTCAATAAAACAACACAAATAATAACATGGACTCAACCCAATACGGCCAAATTGAGCTGAACCTCGAACAGTTCAAAACTCAAAACTTATATAGTAATTTCTTATCATTCTGACCTCGTTCAATTAGCTCATTCTGCACCTGTCCTCACTGTCCATTATTCATCTCTAGTTTCTGTTTTTGCTTATTTCTTTCACTGGCCAAGGCCAGTACAGACGTTCTTCTTCTATTTATGGGCTTTCCTCTCGTCACTTCCTCTTTTTCAGACTTTTAAGCTGGTTTGTCTGATGCCTAAAGCTAACTTTAATAAAAAAGAAATATGGCATGTGCCTTTATTTAATCATTTGTTTGGCATGCTTGATTTACATTTAATTTCTGCACTAAGGTTAAATGCTAGTATAATTTTCTAAACTTATTAATGCTAGAATATATTTTGTTATTTTCCATACATTACATCATCTCTGACCTTGGCAGCAATGCCTTTTTGCCATCTTTGCTGATTCTCTATTGCAGCTGGCTTCTTGCGTGCCTACTAGGGCCTATTTTTTACTGATATCGTTTCTCAGCTGACTTAAAACAACAGGTGTACATGACACTTCTTCCGTACTGATAGTTTCTATACATCATCCTGTCTTCCTTTCCCACACTAGCAATTCTGCTTCAAGCTTAAAAAATAATGCAATATGACTGATTTTTTATTTAACTATTTGCTTAACATATCTTATTTGCTTGACATTCTATTGTATGCTAAATCTAATGTTTCAGAAGCTGTTAATTACTTTTATGGCTATTTATGCTAATATGCGATGACATATAATTTTTTTCCTTCCATATTAGCCAAAAACCAAATTGCATGGTATCAAATCAATACATAAAGTTTTGTTCAAGAGATTCCACTGTGGTTTAGACCAAAAATCACATTACTTGTACATTGACACTTATAATTTAGCAATGGATGACTATAAACAAACAATAGCGATAAGACAGGAAACAAATTAATTCAAGTGTACCAACCATCCTCCTGGAGTGCAGATGTCCTGCAGGATTTTGTTCTAATCTTCAGTCACCACTTGTGGCTCCTCCTACAATATCGGTTTAAGTAGCTTCTTATAGGTAAAGCCAAGGGTGGGATAGGAAGGTTGGAATACATTCTTGCATCTCTTTGGCACTCTACGACGATTGTTGCCTAACCCTGATGTTTGATGAAAAATATTATTATAATTTTCTCTCTGGAAATTAGGCTTACTGAGTTTATTGGCTTAAATGGTAGGATTGCATCAATTCCAATTTTTTTTCAGACTGAGTAAAAATTAATTCTCACTTTTTAGGACTTGCCAATATAAGCATTTTTTAAAATAATGAAGTTAATGCACAAGGGAGAAACTGGTGACTCTGAAGATGATTATAACTCTCAGTATTATGTAGCAGACGTGTGAGTGAAACTCTGTTCAGTTCAATGTCACATTGTTGTTAAAACCCAATACAGGCTCTCAGCTGAGTTTGCATTGAAGCTCATTTTCATGAAAAAGAACCTGCCACATACTTTTCCTAAAATTCATAGTCTTTCCACACAATAATAAATTAATGTAATTATTTTAAGTCATCAACTGTTGTCTTTCTTATTAGTTTATAGTTCAATTTTACAGAATATGATGTTTAGTGAAAATATTTATTAGTTAGTTTTTTCAGAATCAGTTATCATGCCATGTTGCTTATGAAAGTCAAGCACAGCAATTTATGAAGATCGCTTCATGACATTTTGGTCAGTCTAAAAAGTTCTAATCTACCAAAGTTTGGAGTTGGATTATCATTGCGAGACAGTGTGCTTGGGTATTTGCTATTATAATTTATTACATAAATGACAAGAACAGAGACATCTGTTTTTATCATATAAGGGACAAGAACCTTTGCCTGTTTGTAAAGGCTAGGCCTAATTGCAATCTCATATTCTTGACTGAAACTCAGTTTTGTGATAAAAAGGGAAGTGAAGCTGCAATATTGCATCATGGTTGGTTTGAAATATATTTTCAATTAAAATAAAACTTTCAGTATTTACATTGTAAATAATGGGTGAAATAATAACGGGTTACCTTGTGGCAAAACCGAAAGCAGAAAAATCAGTGAGAGGGGGATTCCAATCTTTATGCCTTTGGTGTACAAGTCCTCAACATCTGTATCCTGATAAAGTTCAGAGAGACAAAAACACACATGAATTCAGTGTAACTAAACAAGTCAGGTCAGCCAAACAACAGAATTACTATTAAATACTAAATAAAGTACTGTTTTTAAAGATTACCATGCACAATGCAGAAAAGGGAAAATACAATTAAGAGTAAACCATAGCTAGGGTGAGTTTAAGGTGAGGCACGATCAAATTGCAAGAAATTGGTAGTACAATGTCTTTAAAATTTTAACTGAATCACCAGCATTTTTCCAGCATTAGGGTTAGGGCTATAGAAAAAAAAATACATTTCTAAATGAATTGTGATCCAAATAGAAATGATTCAGATATCAATTGTATCATTATTTTTCAAGTGTTTGTTGACTGAGACTCACTTGAGCAGTTGTACAGATAAAGGAAACCTGACCACACCTGATTTTTATAGTAAATACATTTATGTTATGTTTTTTTAGCTGTTATACATAATTATTTAAGTCCACTGTGTACAATGTCTTTACCATGACATTTTTTAGCCCTTTAAATGTGTCTGTATGAACATTTGTTATTCTGTGTGTTTGTGTCTAGATCAGTGTTTCCCAAACTCGGTTCTGGGGACCCCCTGTGGTTGCAGGTTTTTGTTCCATCCAGATTCCTAATCATTGAGACCACCTGATAACACTGATCTCTTTTAATTAGCTGTTTTTTTTCTTTTATTCTAAATTCAGAAAAGCATAGCAGTATGATTTTTACATTTCTAATACATTTAGAAATATTTCTGCTTTTGCAATATATTTAAAGGCTTAACTCTCTTTTGTTGATTTGATTATATTTTATCCTTCCTCTGTGCAGTTTTCCCCCTTCGTTGTATTTTAATAATGACAATTAAAAATGAGCAGAGAAGACACCCAGGCAAACAACACTGAATCATGAAAGGCTGCAGCTACTTTAGTGTCAGACCCACTAATTAGTAAATAATGAATTAATTAAACAATTAGAACACCTGTAAAAGCATAATGAAAATCAAGATGAAAATATTGTTAAAAAAAAGACATTATCCCTATATACAGTAACTGCTTAGTATATATATATATATACAGTATATATATATATATATATATATATATATATATATATATATATATATATATATATATATATATATAATTATTAACTGTTCCTATTTACATATTTTATTTACTTGAAAATGTGCACTGACATAACTTTCCTTTTTCACTGTTTAAATGCTATATATATATATGAAAAACGCTATATAGGCACCCAACCTGACACAGACTGGACACGTAAAAATCAAACTATTATTTATTTTTCTTCACCTGTTGGCACACGTCTTCCCGTGTCCCACAGGCAGTACATAGTCCCAAGCACAGCACACACCAAAACACCAATAGAGATACAAAATATCCTCCACTCCTCCTAGGCAGCTTTGTCATCTCCCTCCCGACTCCAGCTCCTGAGTGGTGGTCACTGGCTCCTTTTATTAGGCACTCAGAAGTGCTCCTGGTGCTTGATTGCTGACACCCGGCTGCACTTCCAGGTGTGGTAAAACTACTGCCCAGAAGGGCCAAGCAGATCCCACTGCAGTACCCCCTGGTGGTGCCTGCGGAACCCAACAGGGCTGCACCAAACTCCAACTCCCATGAAGCCCTGTGGGAGTCCAAGGCACTGCTGCAACTCATGGAGGCTGCCAACTATCATCCGCGGGGAGGTATTGGGACTCCCATGCTTGCTCCCCCGGAACATATGCTGCAGGGGCATCCCGGCCAGCCGTCTGCCACAATATATAAACAAAATAATTTTAGAAATTACATTAGCCCACCTAGTGCCTAAATAAAACCCACATGATCGCCTTTTTACCAGCCCATGTACTAGCCCATGTAATACCCACTTGGGTTGTTCTTGTGGGCCCCAGCCCAGCCCTTCATACAGCCCACTGCCCAGATAAATCCCATGTAACCCACCTTAAACCCATGTGAGCCCTACATGAACATGCTGGCTGGTTGGTCTAGGCCTAATATTATAGTGGGAGACTCACACAGTAATATGTGCTGTTACATTATATACAGTATATATAGTATATTTAACTGTATTTATTATTCCTTATATTTTTCATTTTGTAATGTCACCACATTTCCATTTTCTTTACCTTTTCCTGTGGACACCTCAGTTAATGTAGTGTTTTTATGGACACCACCATATTGTTTATAGAAACAAGCTCTACAGCTAGGTATGCGTGCTGATGATGTGTGCATGACATTTTTATGTTGCTACAGGGCTTCAGACTGCACCTAAAATGGTGGATCAAAAATAGGCTTTTGGCAATTATCATCATTTCTATTTAGTTCGCCAGTGGCAAATTAAATAACTGAAACTTTGCTCTAATTATATAGTAACAAATGCAAAATGTCTTTTTTTTTAGTTGAGCAAATGTGCTGTTAATATATGTTTCGGTACGGTGGTGGGTGGGTTCCTCATTGGAGACCTATGAACTGCATTCCACTAAAGGCTAGTTTATACTTGATGCCTCCTCACACTGAGTACAAGGGATGTGTGGTAAAAATGACGTTAGAATTGGAGGCTGGCACATGTCACACAGCATCCTTGTATTCTAAGTGGTGAATTTCAAAGAGAGGCTAGTTACACTTGTGCCAGAATAATGAATGAAAGGCTTAGTATAATGCAACAAGTCATCAAAGCCCGAGGAAGACAACATTTGAAATGTATGTGCCCATCATGTGCCTATCATGTTATGAAAATATCTGTGCCCCATGGAATTCAGCTGTTCCTTCTGACTTGGCTCACACATATGTGTGAATGTCATGGATCTTCTTGTGTCAGTAGACTCCGGACCCTTCTCCCTCATATTTGTGCATCTTTTTATTTTGTTTCTCTTTTGATTTAACGCATGCTCTGTGCAAAATAACGGGCTGTCCGTCAGTAAACGTACATATGCAGCCACCTCCCCACTGTTTCCTCACGCATAACAATATCTTGGAGTCAACGTTTTACAGTTGCAGGTGTATTACATGTTATCATTTTACTGGGGTGCTCTGTGATTGATGGCGGACAGTAAACTTTGTTAAAGTGGTATTGATAAGTGCCACTTTATTAGTCGTTGCTTCAGTTGTTGAACACCATATGTTCTGTTACCAAAAGATTCTTCAATGGGAGCTCAACAAAGAAACATGAAAAATAAGAGTAAAATAATAATAGTAATAATTATAATTAATAATTCATAAGTTGACACCCACGAACTCTGTACAAAGACATTTAAAAGACAAATCATTAAAATAAATGTACTAATCCACTTTCACACCATGCATGGTGCCTTTCTCTTAAACATTTACTCAGATAGTTTTTTTGGGGAAAAAAAAAACATTTTCATGGAAAGGCTTTGTTGTCGAACTCAAATTTCACTTCTGTCATATGAGTGATTAAAACCATGTGAATGAAATAGCTTAAGTTGTATGAAAACAAAATCCCCTGCCTGTCATGACCACCCCTTTACATTAGGGGAGGATCTCATTTTAATAGCAGGTTTCATTATCCTTTAAAACTTATTTGCGTGTATATTAAATGCACAGCTGATCATGTCAGATTAAAACTGATCAAATGTTTTTGGAAATTTGCAGAAAACGTTCATTGGTAATCTTTATCTGCTATACCCCCTTGCAAAAACAAACACTGGGTAGTTAAAATGATGCACAGTGTCTTTAATAAGCCTATCAAGCAGTCTTGTATAGCACATTCATATCTACAGTGCCAGACCATCCTTTCCACAAGAGGGGACACATTATTTCCACAGCTGTGCCTTTGTCATTGAATTGCTCTTCTGTTTACAAAATGAACACTGGACAGCTAAAATTGAACTTAACCTTTTTAAAAAGAATCTATTTTCACTTTTACCTTCACATTTTGTCCTATCCACAGGAAGGGTCACGTATTTCCACATCTTGAGCAGAGCCATAGAAATGCATACTCACGACTTCTGTTTACAAAATGAACACTGGACAGCTAAAATTCTTGAAAATGTATTTTAAAAGGTTCCTGTCTTACTTCAAACAAGATGACTGTACATAGTTTGAAAGTTAGAGTGACATTTAGTTACCCAAATCATCAAGATGAACACAAAAGTACAAGGGAAGGGTGCACTGTTCAGGAGAAGGAAACAGCACTCATACATGGAGGTTGGAGGTTAGAAAGGTAAGAAACTGAAAGATGAATGTTTTATACATTTGATTTTTTTGGCACCTAAATCAAAGCTATTGGCTCCTAATTATTTTTTTGTTTTAGGAGCCATTGGCAATGAACTTCAGATCCAGACAATGGATTCAGTTTCTGAAAGTCTCTACAACAAAAATTAATTAAACCTGAGTTAATGTCGTAATTTTGTTTCTGACTAAGGCATTTCGGTATTATTTTTGCTTTTGGTTAGAACTGATGCTACTTTATTGTCAATAGTTTTGATATTTTCCTTTTATTCTCTAATGTTTACCATTAGGAAGTCCCACTTACAGAAGTACATAGTCACCGTCATAATATCAATGTCACTACTTTAAACAGTCTACAGTACATCCACCAGCCAGACAACATAATAGCAAAGCAAAGAAAAATGATACACAAAAACAGCATGAAACATATTCAACTGTCTCTAGACCCTGTCACCAAACTGTAGTCATTTCAGTGTAATTCCTAATTTAATGCTTTTGTCAGTAAGACACTCAAAGTGATCAAGGTGCTACATTTTTATCAATTAATATGCTTAATTCATAATTTTAAAACACTGACTCCAGTTTTGTCATTTGTAAAATTAAACATGACTCAATGGCAGTTTCAGCAGCCCTTCTTGAATCTTTACTTTTATCCTTAATACTAAATTTATAGATGTGAAATGGGTTTGGCATTTTCACACAACACAGCAATTACAGAGTGCACAAAAGTATGTGATAGGTTTATGATTGATATTTAGTGTCTAAAAACAATTTGATAGTTTAAGAGCTCCATTGTCATGTGAAAATGTTTTGATTTTGCTTGCATACCCATTCTTCCCTGATAATACAGTAGATTCATATTAAATTCTGCAAATAGGATCGGATTTACCACTGAAAACAATGAAAATAATAATTTATGGCTCTGACATTCACTGATCTGTCACTCTATATTGATCATATGTGCTTACAGATGGAAAATGTAATATCTTGCAAGAATGTATAGGATAGCACCCTGTTAGGAGGAAGTTTGATTTTCTGGATTTATCATCAAATATGGGATTTTGAAAGGACTCAGTACTTTATTCAGTCTGAAAAAAGGCTCTCTAAATATATGAATCCTAGCAATTTTAAATACACACTGAAAAAAGAAACTAATGTTCTATTCAGAATAATGATATTTCAAACCTAAAATGAACACAAACCACTTATAAACAGGGTAAGGGAAAACAAATAAAAATCCTCTTGTTGAGTGCAACAAGTGTCTGAGATTGTGCGTGTTCGGTGTTTGAGGAGCTGGAGTGCCCCCTGGTAGCCATAATATATATACTGTCACAGATGGCTGGGGAGGAGGACCGGAGGAGGGCTCAAGCCTTCCCCAGACCATGTGGGGGCGATCGCCCTGGTTCCTTTGGGGGCCACGAGTACAGAGCTTTGAAGCTCAACCCTGTAGGGGCTCGTGTTCACCACCAGGGGGCGCCCCAATGCCTTGAGAGCCCTGGACCTCAGCACTTCTGCCACACCCGGTGGGGAGTGCCGGTGGAATATTGCTGGGAGGCACCTGGAGCACATCATTCACGCCACCCTTCATACAATGGCTAGAGTTGGGTGGAAGACGGATGAGGTCTTGGAGGAGGCGGCCTGAAGGAAGAAGGCATTTGTGTTGTGGCCAGGACTTTGGGGACTTTGGGGTTGTTGTGCACTGTACAGTATGTATAATAAATGTGTTGTGGGTGACATGAACATGTCCGCCTGTCTGTGTCTGGGCCACATACTACAATATATAGTGTATCTATACTAATAAAAGGCAAAGCCCTCACTGACTCACTGACTTTCTCACTCACTCATCACTAATTCTCCAACTTCCCGTGTAGCAGGAGGCTGAAATTTGGCAGGCTCATTCCTTACAGCTTACTTACAAAAGTTGGGCAGGTTTCATTTTGAAATTCTACGCGTAATGGTCATAACTAGAACCTATTTTTCTCCATATACTGTAATGGACATTAGCTTGATGGCCGTGGGGGGCGGAGCTGTGTGTGACATCATCACGCCTCCCACGTAATCACGTGAACTGACTATCAACGCAGTACGTAGAAAAGAAGGAAGAGCTCCCAAAGATCGCTGAAGAAAAATGCTGAATACTTTATTTGCGAGATACAAGTTTAATGAGAAGAAACGAGGTATAAACGAGACTTTGGATCACTTTGTAACAGAGTTCAAATTGCTGTAGCGAGAAACTTTTAAGTGCCGGGTCTTAGCTAACATTAAATAAAGCCGTGGACATCGCAACATCACACAAGAGAGCAGCTCACGTGAACTGACTAAACGCAGTACGAGTGATCACTTCCATGCATCAAACCTGTTCAAAAAACACATTACACAATTGACAAGGTAGGAAAAGAATATGCTCCGAGTTGAGCTCCACAGCTAACATGGTCTTGCGGAAGCAACTTTGTTACGCTGCCACCAAATACTCACAGAAAAATCCACAAGTTAATACACACGCTGTCTCTAGAGTTTCTCCACACTCAATGTATTCCTCGCATCCCCTTTATACCCTCTGATCACCCATTTCAATTTCAGATGCCTCCAATTTCCAGTAAGGCTCTGCTGCGCGATGACAAGTAATAAGTCTCAGGGACAGACCCTACAAAACGATGCCATTGATTTCAGGCAAGATTGCTTTTCTCCTGGACAACTATACGTTGCATTCTCAAGAGTGAGCTCACGCAGCTTCGTCATATTACAACCGGAGTGCAGCCAGAAACTTTTAAGTGCCGGGTCTTAGCTAACATTAAATAAAGCCGTGGACATCGCAACATCACACAAGAGAGCAGCTCACGTGAACTGACTGAACGCATACAGTGATCACTTCCATGCATCAAACCTGTTCAAAAAATGCATTACACAATTGACAAGGTGATGGCTTTATATGTCGTTCGATTATAAAACAGCGGAGAAGCTGTGTAAAGGCTGTTTCACAAAAAACCAGCGGAGCGCCTTATATGAGCAGGCAGTCAGCTAAAGAAGGGAATCAATAAATATCTATAATCGTAATAAACGAACAAAAAATAACGTACAACCGCGGATTAAATAAAGGAAATGGGTACCTGAACAGTAAAGTAAGTCTCGAATAGCTACACAATAACTATAAGAATCGTAATAAACGAACAATAAAACAGTACAGAACCGCGAAGCAAGGAGAAACGACGGCCTTATATGGCGTTCGTTTATAAAGCAGCGGAGAAGCTGTGTGAAGGCAGCTACACAAAAACAGCAGAGCGCACACTCTGAATGTATTCCTCGCATCACCGTTATACCCTCTGATCTCCCATTTCAATTCAAATGCCTCAAATTTCTAGTAAGGCTTTGCTTTGCGATGACAATTAATAAGTCTCAGGGACACACCCTACAAAATGTTGCCATTGATTTGAGGCAACATTGCTTTCCTCCTGGACAAAACTATACGTTGCATTCTCAAAAGTAAGCTCAGTGCACAGCTTGGTCATATTACAACCAGACTGCTGAACTGACAACGTGGTATACAAAGAGATCTTTAACAGATAGTTATTGGTATATTTTCCCTCACTTTAAAAAGGTTTTCTTTTCTTTTTAATAAAAATGTAAAAGCAGTTCTTCATGTATAGTATATATAGTCATATTCACGTAATATCGCTATACCTTCTGTATGTATTGTGACGTATGTACTCCAGTCATTATATGTGTATGTAGCTTTAAGTCCCTACAGCGACCTGGGGCTCCCATATCCAGGGCTGTGTACCAGCAGCCCAGAGTCCATCGGCGCTAGGACTCGAGGTCCACACCGTTTGGCTGAGCTGTTTATACAGCCTGGGGGTGCTTGAGGACCCGGAGTCGCGGGAGTCTTCAGCGCTCGCCCTTATGACCTGGAGCGGCGTCCGCCCGATGGGACGAATTCGTCCGGGTTGACGTAAACGGGCCCTGAACCCGTGCAATGTAACTGGGAACCTTGGGCAGGACCTTCCGGTCAGGGACAAAAATACGCCTCAGTCGGCCGTGCGGGCAATTATAGAACCGACAGAAGTCTGCTGGTTGTCTATGGGACTAAAACACTGAATCAGCATAGTGCAAGGTGCTTCCTGCAGGAGGATACAGTAGTCTTGGCTTCTTTGGCTGTTCATTATGTGGGAGCCAGTCCTTTGACTCTGCACTTGGTTCGGGCGCAGTTCTCGCGGCTCTCTGAGAGGGGAGCCTTGCTTCTACAAATCCGTGTGCCAACAGCCTTAGGTTCCCCATCTGTACCAGCCCGATGCTACACGCAACCAGGCAGCGCACGTAGCCCATCCATTCGAGCTGACAACAGTCGTAACACGGCACTTAGCCGGTCGGTCCGGAGGCATGCCGATGTCCACCACCGGGGCAAGCAGAGCCGCAGTCCGGGCCGAAGTCATGACCCCAGTCTTGTCGGGCACACAGTCTTACCGCCTAATATCCGGGTGCCCATCGCACTGTGCTGCCCTAAACTCACACGGGTTAGCTTCACTGTACCCTGCTTCGCAGTCTCCGGAGAGTTCTGCCCAGCGCTGCGATATCCTGCAGCGCTTTAAATGGCGCAGCTCCCGAGCAAGTCTCCACACGCTCTTAGCTGTTGTAGCTCCCTGCCAGAAACAACAGACTGGTATTCTCGGGACCCGGAAGTCAAAACAGTGAGTCTCCGGCGGTGCATTTTCCTGCTGAGCTACCTTCCGGAGGGAGGGAAGGGAGCAAGCGCTCCAGGCAACCGCAGGGTTGGCGAAGGTCTGATTTGGTGCAGAGAAGGCAGTGCTACACAAGCCGGGTCCAGCGTCCTCTGGCTCTCCATTCCCGAGACTGCGCCCAGCTGAACACGTGTCAGGAGGGCGTGCTCATTGGTTCCCGGCCGGAGGGTAAGCAAAACGCGGAAGCGAAAACAATGCCGGCCGTAAACATTAACTGTGTGGACTTACGGGGGCTCGAGGAATACCTTGAGCCCCTACGCCGTTTCTTACAGGAATTTAATGAACTGAAGGAATGAGTGGAGGAACTGGGAGTGACGGCAGCAGCACCCTTGACTGCACTGAAGGAGTTCGTGCAGCGGCTGGGCTGGGAAGCTCCAGTGGTGATCGATCGGGAGCGCAGGTGAGTCTCTCCGTGTCGTAGAACATAAGGGGACACAGTGCGATCTGACACCACCGAGGATAAGCAGCGGGTGTCAAAGCACCGTGTGCCCGACAATAGAGAGGGGCACAATGACCGAAGGGTTGGTGAAAGGAGTAAACGCTCCGGGGCAGGCGTATGACGTGGCTGTCCAGAACCGTACAGATCTCCAGGTCCCAACCGGTCGTACGTGCGGGGTAGCGCCAGTGATAGGAGCACCAGGGGAAGTGCCGCTCGTGCCGGTGCACCTGAATGGTGCTGTTCATCGGGGTGAGGCGGTGCTAATGACGCTGCCTCCTAATAACCGTAGGACAATGGGCGTGCAAACAGCAAAGAGGCTTTCTCTTTTCCATAGAGAGCCTCAAGCTGAGCACAAGCCCCAGATGAAACAGGAGATCCCAAAAATAAAGCGTGGGTCTCCTGACATATCAGAGAGAAGGCTAAAGGGCAGCCAAGCGGCCGTAATACCCTCCTTGGCAGATGAAGGGGTGGAGACAACACTGACGGAGTTCCCGAGGGAAGCAACCAGGAGGGCTTCGCCTGTGCTATAACTGCCGGGCCACGAGTGGCGCCATTGTCCCCGGGGAGACAGGAGGTACACCGTCCCCAAGGTTCGCTTGAGGACAGGGGCAACACAGCCAAGGCCTGGCTGACGCGTCCTCCTGGAGGAGGATGTCCCTCGCGGGGCTGGACGCTCCAGCCCAGAAGCCATCGCTAAGGGGGGGAACTGTGGAGGACTGCCGGCTTCCCATGCCGGTCCTCACCCCCGGGCCGCCAGGAGGAGCTCTCCCGACAGCAGGATCGTGCCCTGAGGTCCAGCAGGGCCTTATGGACTTTGTAGTGTTTATACACAGCCCTGCTGGATACCTTGGGGACCACCAGGAGTCGCTGTGGGGGGGCTTATGGGCTCTGTGATGCCGTATGACCCGGAGTGCGTGGCGGTCCGTGGCGGGAAGAAATGTCGTGCTCCGGGTTGAAGTAAAGAACTGATTGCCCTGACCGGAAGGAATAAGGAACTGTGGACTGTTGGGACAGGAACATCTCCGGGTCAGGGACTATAAAAGGACGATGCCTCCGTCCAGACGCTGAGCTGTGCTGGGAGGTAGAGGATTGCTAGTATATATATATATATATATATATATATATATATATATATATATATAGTGGAACCTCGGTTCACGAACGTCAGGTTCACGTACAACTCCGGTTCCACGACCAAAAGATCGCCAAACTTTTGCCTCGGTTCACAACCACACACTTTCGGTATCTGAACAAGCCAGGTTCCCTTGCCTGCCTGCAAGCTGAGCTGAAAGAGAGAGAGAGAGGCGGCGAGCGTGCCTGCTAGGGAGGTGGAGGAGGAGATTGCTTCACGTGTTTGCTGAACAAGCCAGTTTCCCTTGCGTCCTCAGTTGAGAGAGAGAGAGAGAGAGGGAGCCTGCTAGGGAAGGGTGCCTGCTGGGAAAGGGGAGGAGGAGATTGCTGCACGTGTTTGCCTGCCTATCTGTAGGCTGTAGTGCAAGCGAAACATCCCCTCCCACACAGGCAGCCTGAGAGAGAAGAGAGCTGCCATGCTTTTTCATTTAAGCAAAGCGCTCCTTGTTCATTGTTTTCAATAAGTCGTGCACTCTCTTTGTGCTCTACAGTATTTCGTGTGCTTTTGCAGTTAACTATGGCTTCTAAGCAAGTGGAGAGTGGTCAGAAGAAAGTTTTGAAGAAAATTGAAATCGAAGTAAAGAAAGAAATTACAAAAGGTGGAAAAAATGTTTACCAGTTTACTCATTTACCAATCGGAGAACCCTCGTGCTTTCAAGCAGCATAATGTAAACAAAGCCAGACTGCCAGTAATGTGGAGGGTCACAAGAACGTTCTTTTGGAATGGCTGCATGAGGCTTTCACTCCCACCAGCTAAACAGCTAAAAGCACCAGAAATCCAAGAAATCACAAGAGAAAACACCTGAAGGAAAACACTTCATGCCAGAACTCGTTTCATGCAAGGTTAGTTTTCTTGGTGGTTTTTGTATTACGGATTTTTCAAAAGTAATTTTTTTAGTTCATAATGCGATTTGTTGCAATGTTATTTTTCTCTTTTTTCAAATGTTCGCTTTTTTCCTTGTGCTTAAAACTCATGAAAGGTTTACAGATGGAGTTTTCATAGCGATTAGGTCGATGTTACATTTCTCTTTTCAAATGTTCGCTTTTTCCTTGTGCTTAAAACTCATTAAAATTGTTTACATGGAGGACTTCATCGTGTGATTTGTTGCAATGTTACTTTTTGGTTGCTTGCGAGTTGGTTTTTAAATGAAGTTCGGATTTGTGCGATGTTTTTTTCTGCTGTGCTTAAAAGTCATTTTAAAAACATTGTTTACAGTGATCAGGCTTTAGGTTTAATAGCGTGATCTCCTGCAATCTCACTTTTTTGTTTGCTTGTGAGTTGGTTTTGCAAGCGCTTGGAATTTTTTCTGCTGTGCTTAAAAGTCATTTTAAAAAATGCTGCTTGTGAGCACGTGCTACAGAGAGATTAGAATGCGCGGGCAGCTGACAGGGAAGGGATTGGGGGGACGGATAGGTGTGTGTGTGTGTGTGTGTGTGTGTGCGCTCGCGCTACACAGAGAGAGAGCGTGAGCGAGCCAGCTCCTGTAGCTGATCAGGGAGCCTGGGTGTTTTGTGTCAGTGTTATTCAATGTTTTTACATTAGTTTACTATTACACTGTGGATTCTATGGTGTAATTAACTATATTTGTGCTTAATCTTTACATATTTTTACATATTTACATACAGTTTATGCGGTCTGGAGCGGATTAATTGTATTTACATACAATCCTATGGGGAAACTGCTTGAGTTCCACGACCAACTTCGTTTCTGCGACCAAAGTTCTGGAGCAATTATGGTGCGTGAACCAGGTTCCACTATATATATATATATATATATATATATATATATATATATATATATATATAGTATACGGCCTGAGGGTGGAGCCCAGCGGGATTCCTGAGGGGACGGAGGAGGGCTGGTGCCTCCTCCCACGACCCGCGAAGGCGACGCCCTGGTTTTGTTGGTGGCCTCAGGTAGGGGCTTGGAACCCCAACCTGTAGGGGCCTGTGGCCACCGCCAGGTGCACAGAGCGAAGAACCCTGGGCCAGCACTTCCACCACACCCAGAAGTGCTGGGAGGAAGAAGAATGGGGACACCAGAGGGCTTCTGCGCAGCCCGGCGCCGGGCACTGGGTGCATGTCACGGAGGAATGCCGGGAAGCAGCTGGAACTCATCTATTTTAGGGGTCACTCCCAGTTGAGAGTGGAGTCGAGATTGGAAGAGGGCGAGCTGGAGAGGACTGGAGAGGCCAGAAGAAAGGCACTAGTGACTGTGTAAGAGATGGTGCTGGAGGCACTGGGTTTGTGCGGACTGTAAATATTGTATATAGTTGTGGTGTAAATAAACGTGTGCTGGGTGATCAAACGATGTCCGTCTGTCTGTGTCCGGGGCCAGTTCCACAATACATATATATATACAGGTATATATATTGTGACTGCTATTATTATTATTGCCGCCTATTTGTAATCTGTGACAATGGCAGCTAGAAATAAAATAAAATAAAATAAATAAATAGAAATAATTAAAATGAATAAGGGAAGAGAATCCACTTCCTCAATTTAAATGCTTATTCTAAAATGTTATTGATTAGATCCTTCAGGTTTTTAAAAAGTTTTGCACAGATCCCTAAGTAAGAATTTGATATTTCCAATTTCAAGTAACATATAACATTGGTACCCACGACTTAAGAGTGGGTTAGCTTCTTTCAGTCAGAAAGGTCTATGTGCCAAGTGACATAACTGGCGCACTCTGTTTGCCTTCCACACCGCATCTGGGATCCCAAACAGATGTTAGTAGGTTGTCACCAGGTTGGCGGTTCACCTGCAGCCGCCTCCGCAATGGAATGCGGCACCCCGGACCGCCTAGGGAGTATGATGCGCCGGCAGTTGTCCGTGTCCGGTCTTTCGCGGCCGGGCTTGTTTGGCCCGTATCAGCTCTGTCTTCCTCGCCCCGGTCAGGTAGGTCCAGGACTCCTCGTTGTCCCGTCCAGGCCCTGCAGCCAGCTGGGACTGACCTTCTTTTCCCGGTCTTTTCCCCATTACCCGGATCGACCAACGCCACAGTTGTAGGTTCCTCTGTAGGGGTGGTGTTTGCACCTCCGTAAAAAGATGTGGAACCCACCGAGGGTTGTCTGCCCACACAAAATTTATTTTTAGCGCAGGTCCCCTGCCAACAGACGGCCAGAGAATCCTGCCGACTACGCCAGTGTGGCAGTAGGGGGCAGTAGTGCACCCTTGAACCCTCAGGTACGACTCCTGACACCAGGTAATAGTCCACGACCTTTTTATTATTTTCTCAGTGCACCAAGCACCTTCCACACTACTCATTAAATCACTATCCACACAATTCTCTTTATCACACGCACAATAACCTCTCCTCCTCGCCCAGACACTTTGCTCCTCTCCCACCCAGCACAGCTCAGTGTCTGGACTGAGGCAGCGTCCTTTTATAGCCCCTGACCCGGAGGTGTTCCTGTCCCAGCAGTCCACAGTTCCCTATTCCTTCCGGGTCAGGGCAATCAGTCCATTACTTCAACCCGGGAGCACGCCATACCTTCCTGTCACGTGACCGTGACGTACTCCCGGGTCATAAGGCACAACGGAGCCCATAAGTCCCCCACAGCGACTCCTGGTGGCGCCCAAGGTATCCAGCAGGGCTGTGTATAAACACCACAGAGTCCATAAGGCCCTGCTGGACCTCGGAGCACGATCCCGCTGTCTGGAGAGCTCCTCCTGTCGGCCTGGGGTGCGGACCGCCTCGAAGCCGCAGTCTTCACAATATATATATGTGGATATGTATATATATATGTGTGTGTATATATGTAGATATGTATATATGTGTCTGTATATATATATATATATATGTGTGTGTGTGTGTGTGTGTGTGTATGTATGTATGTGTATGTGTGTATATATATGTATATTTATCTGTATGTATTTATGTATGTATGTATGTATGTACAGTATATATGTATATGTGTGTGTATATGTATGTACAGTATATGTGTGTGTGTATGTATGTTGATATGTGTTGTGGAGGACTGCCGGCTTCCCGACAGCAGGATCATGCCCGAGGTCCAGCAGGGCCTTATGGACTTTGTAGAGTTTATACACAGCCCTGCTGAATACCTTGAGGACCACCAGGAGTCGCTGTGGGGGCTTATGGGCTCTGTGATGCCGTATGACCGGAGTACATCACGGTCACGTGACAGGAAGAAATGTCGTGCTCCCGGGTTGAAGTAAAGAACTGATTGCCCTGCCGTCCAGTCCAGACGCTGAGCTGTGCTGGGAGGTAGAAGAGCAAAGTGTCTGGGCGAGGAGGAGTGATTATAGTGTTGAAATTTGATTTATAATTAATGAGTAGTGTGGAAGGTGCTTGGTGCACTGTGTTAAAAGAAAATACTTTGTAAAAAGTCTTGGACTTTACCTGGTGTCTGGAGTTGTACCTGAGGGTTCAAGGGAGCACTAGTGTCCCCTACTGCCACACTGGCGTAGCCGGCAGGATTCTCTGACCGTCCGTTGGCAGAGGACCTGCATCTAAAACAAATTTTGTGTGGGCAGACAACCTTCGGTGGATTCCCCATCTTTGCACGTAGGCACCAAACTCACCCGCTACCGAGAGAGCTGCAACGGTAAGCACCATCCCATTTCGAAGAACGATGGACAAGAAGTCCGGGAAAAAGGTCAGTACCCCCGGGGTACAGAATATGACCGAGGCCGAAATGTCCTGGACCTACCTGACCGGGCCAAGCAAGCCCGGTAGCGGAAAACTTGGGACACGGACAGCTGTCGAGTGCATCGGACTCCCTAGATAGTCCGGGTGTTCCGCCATCCACTACGGAGGTAGCTGCAGGTAAAACTCCCGACGTTTCAGGCTTATTTTTATCCTGTTTTGCAGACGCCTGCCAAGAGAATCGCAGCGGCGTCTCGGATGACTGCCTCATGCTTCGGCAAAATGGCCGCAGCTCCCAGAAGGCAGGCCAGGATGCGAGACTGCTAGCGACGGCTCCCTACGAAAACAACAGACTGGTCACCCGCGGTGCATGCCAGGAAGGTGAAAGACACTCGGAGTCCTCCGACGAGGTCGCCTGCTCCCTGACGGGTCCGAGCCTCCTGGAAGGGGAGGGGAAGGCGTGCAAAGCAGCGCCTACACCAACAGCAACCGACAAAGAGGGACGGGTTGTGGCTGAAGGGTCTGCCGTTGAAAAGGAAAAGGCAGATCTCAGCCGGCTCGGAGTAGCCAGCCGTTCCTCTGAGGACTCCAAGTCCCAAGAGCCTTTGCGCGACCCAGCTGAACACGTGTCAGGAGGGGACGTGCTCATTGGTTCCCGGCCGGAGGGTAAGCAAAACGCGGAAGCGAAAACAATGCCGGCCGTAAACATTAACTGTGTGGACTTACGGGGCTCGAGGTACGCCGTTTCTTACAGGAATTTAATGAACTGAAGGAACGAGTGGAGGAACTGGGAGCGACGGCAGCAGTACCCTTGACGGCACTGAAGTAGCTTGTGCAGCAGCAGGGCCTGGGAAGCTCCAGTGGTGATCGATGCGGGAGCGCAGGTGAGTCTCTCCCGTGTCGTAGAACATAAGGGGACACAGTGCGATCTGACACCACCGAGGATAAGCAGCGGGTGTCAAAGCACCGTGTGCCCGACAATAGAGAGGGGCACAATGACCGAAGGGTTGGTGAAAGGAGTAAACGCTCCGGGGCAGGCGTATGACGTGGCTGTCCGGAGCCGCATAGATCTCCAGGTCCCAACCGTCGACGTCGCGGGTAGCGCCGGTGATAGGAGCGCCGGGGAAACGCTGCTCGTGCGGTGCACCTGAATGGTGCTGTTCATTGGGGCGTAGGCGGTGCTAATGACGGCGCCTCCTAATAACCATAGGACAACGGGCGCAAACAGCAAAGAGGCTCTCTTTTTCCAAAGCAGCCAAGCGTCCGTAATACCCTCCTTGGCAGATGAAGGCGGAGACAACACTGACGGAGTTCCCGAGGAAGCAACCAGGAGGGCTTTACCGGTGCTATAACTGCCGGCAGCCGGGCCACGAGTGGCGCCATTGTCCCCGGGAGACAGGAGGTACACCGCCCCTCTGTTCGCCGAGGACAGGGGCAACGCAGCCAAGGCCTGGCTGACGCGTCCCTCCTGGAGGAGGATGTCCTCGCGGGCTGGACGCTCCACCCATAAGTCATCGCTAAGGGGGGACTGTGGAGGACTGCCGGCTTCCCATGCCGGTCCTCACCCCGGCCGCCAGGAGGAGCTCTTCCGACAGCAGGATCGTGCCCTGAGGTCCAGCAGGGCCTTATGGACTTTGTAGTGTTTATACACAGCCCTGCTGGATACCTTGGGACCAACAGGAGTCACTGTGGGGGCTTATGGGCTCTGAGATGCCGTATGACCGGGAGTACGCCACGGTCACGTGACGGGAAGAAATGCCGTGCTCCCGGTTGAAGTAAAGAACTGATTGCCCTGACACGGAAGGAATAAGGAACTGTGGACTGTTGGGACAGGAACACCTCCGGGTCAGGGACTATAAAGGACGATGCCTCCGCCCAGACGCTGAGCTGTACTGGGAGGTAGAGGAGCAAAGTGTCTGGGCAAGGAGGAGTGATTATAGTGTTGAATTTGATTTATAATTAATGAGTAGTGTGGAAGGTGCTTGGTGCACTGTGTTAAAAGAAAATAAAAAGTCTTGGACTTTTACCTGGTGTCTGGAGTTGTACCTGAGGGTTCAAGGGAGCGGGCGGCACGGTGGTGCAGTGGTAGCGCTGCTGCCTCGCAGTTAGGAGACCCGGGTTCGCTTCCGGGGTCCTCCCTGCGTGGAGTTTGCATTTTCTCCCGTGTCTGCGTGGGTTTCCTCCGGCTCTCCGTTTCCTCCCACAATCCAAAGACATGCAGGTTAGGTGGATTGGTGATTCTAAATTGGCCCTAGTGTGTGCTTGGTGTGTTTGTGTGTGTCCTGCGGTGGGTTGGCACCCTGCTCAGGATTGGTTCCTGCCTTGTGCCCTGTTTTGGCTGGGATTGGTTCCAGCAGACCCCGTGACCCTGTGTTCAGATTCAACGGGTTGGAAAATGGATGGATGGATGATTCAAGGAGCACTAGTGCCCCTACTGCCACAGTGTATATATATGTATATATATGTAGATGTGTATATGTATATACTGTATATATATAGATATGTGTACAGTATGTGTAGATATGTGTATATGTAGATATGTTTATATGTATATGTATATATGTTTATATGTATATGTATATATGTTTATATATGTGTGTGTGTATGTGTGTGTGTATATATATATACTGTATATATGACAGCAACACTCATAACAGTGACAAAACAATTACATTGACAATCATGTTACGTTATTTTTAAAATGTTTCCTTTTCTTTTCATGACTTCTTTAACACACTACTTCTCCACTGCGAAGTCGGGTATTTTTGTCTCGATTATATATATATATATATATATATATATATATATATATATATATATATATATATATAGTATATCTATATATATATATATATATATATATATAGTGGCATGCGGCTGAGGGTGGAGCTCAGCCGGGATTCCTGAGGGGACCGGAGGAGGGCTGGTGCCTCCTCCCGACCACGAAGGGGCGACCGCCCTGGTTTTGTTGGTGGCCTCAGGTAGGGGGCTTGGAACCCCAACCCTGTAGGGGCCTGTGGCCACCGCCAGGTGGCACCCCGGTGCTTGAAGAACCCTGGAGCCCAGCACTTCCACCACACCCAGAAGTGCTGGGAGGAAGAAGAATGGGGACACCCAGAGGGCTTCTGGGTGCGCAGCCGGCACTTCGGGCACACGGGTGCATGTCCACGGAGGAATGCCGGGAAGCAGCTGGAACTCATCTATTTTAGGGGTCACCTCCCAACAGTTGAGAGTGGAAGTCGGGTGGAAGAGGACGGAGCTGGAGAGAGGACTGGAGAAGGCCAGAAGAAAGGCACTAGTGACTGTGTAAGGGGAATCGGTGCTGGAGGCACTGGGTTTGTGCACTTGGACTGTAAATATTGTATATAGTTGTGGTGTAAATAAACGTGTGCTGGGTGATCAAACGATGTCCGTCTGTCTGTGTCCGGGGCCAGTTCCACAATACACACATATATATATATATTGTGACTGCTATTATTATTATTGCCGCCTATTTGTAATCTGTGACAGTGGCAGCTAGAAATAAAATAAAATAAATAAATAGAAATAATTAAAATGAATAAGGGAAGAGAATCCACTTCCTCAATTTAAATGCTTATTCTAAAATGTTATTGATTAGATCCTGCCAGGTTTTTAAAAAGTTTTGCACAGATCCCCTAAGTAAGAATTTGATATTTCCAATTTCAAGTAACATATAACATTGGTTACCCACTGACTTAAAAGAGGTGGGTTAGGATTCTTTCAGTCCAGCAACATAGGTCTATGTGCCAATAGTGAAGTAAAGGCAATTACAGTTTGTTTGTCCTTCTCCACTTTACGCCCATCTGGGAGTACACCAAACAGATGTTAATGGATTAGGAGGGATTGTGACACCAAGGTTGTCTGAAAGGCATTTAAAGATTTCTCTCCAAAATGATGTTAATTTGGTGCACGCCCAAAACATGTGGCCCAATGAGGCTGGAGCTTGATTGCAACATTCGAGGGTGCATCTTGCCCTGGAAACATTTTGGACAATTTGAAATGAGACAGATGTGCTTGATGATGATTTTAAGTTGAATAATTGTATGCTTTGCATATGGAACTTGAGTGAATTTTGTGCATTGCTGCCTTCCATTCCTTTTCTGAGATGTTGATTGAGAGATCCTTTTCCCTCTGTACTCTGGGATCTTTGAAAGTGAGGGACTGTAAAATGTTTTTGTATTTTACAGAAATGATGTCTGAGTCCTCAAGACTGAGCAATATTTTTTCTGAAAAGAAGTAGGTGGAAGATGAGAAAAATTGGGCAGGTTTTGTTTAGCAAAGTCTCTTATTTGAAGGTAGTGGAAGAATTGTGTTGATGGAAAGTTAAATTTGAAGTGTATTTGTTTGTAGGATGCAAAGACATTGTCTATGTACAGATCTCTAAGTGATTTAATCCCAGTATGTTTTCCAGACATTAAAAACTGTGTACATTTGAGAGGGTGGAAAAAGGTGGTTATAGTGCAGAAGTGCCACAGATAAAAGCTTCTTGTCTTGAAGTACTTCCTACATTGGTTCCATATTCTGAGTGAAAGAAGCACAATTGGGTTGTTAGTATATTGGTGATAACTCGTTTTACTGGGGTGCAAAGCAATTAATATAAAGAAGTACTGTAGGATTTTATTTCTCTTGTGGACCAAGCCTGTTTGTGTTCATCTATTTGTGTTAATGTCCAGATTTTTATAGCTTGTATATTTGCAGCCCTGTAATAAAATTGAAAGTTACAGTAGGTAGAGCAATGCTAATTTCTGCCTTAGCTCTTTGTATGGTCGTGAAAGTTTTGAATTCCAAATAAATGAGGTTATAATTGAATCTAACTTCTTAAAAAATGATTTAATGATGTATATTGGAATGCTTTGAAATAGAAAAACAAATGTAGGCAGGATATTCATCCTGACAGTGTTAATTCTTCCAGCTGAAGTGAGATGAAGGGTAGACCATCATCTATACAAGTCTTGCTTAAGTTTTTCCATGCAGACAGCAACATTTTGTTGATAAAGAGCTTTATGTTTGCTTGTGATGTTTACCACTAGGTATTTAAACTGATCTGCAATGATAAAAGGGAAGGTGTTGTGGAAGCTGGCCCGACACACACAGACGGACATCTTAAGTTCACCCAACACACGCTTTATTGACACAATATTTACAATCAAGTTCGTGCACTTCCCAGTGCCTCCAGCACCGTTCCCCCAATGTCCAGGGCACACAGTCAAATAGCCTTTCTCCTGGCCGCCTCCAGTCCTCTCTCCAGCTCCGTCTCTCTTCCACCGACTTCCGCTACTGACTGAAGTGAGGTGGCCCCTTAAATAGGAACCCGGATGGGTTCCAGCTGCTTCCCGCATTCCTCCGCAGACACGCCCCAGTGTGGCGGAAGTGCCGCTGCGCACGGAAGCCCTCTGGGTGTCCCTGTCTTCTTCCCCAGCACTTCCTGGTGTGGCGGAAGTGCTGGGCTCCAGGGTTGTTCAGGCACCGGGGCGCTGCCTGGCGGTGGCCACGGGTCCCTACAGGGCTGGGCTTCCAAGCCCTCTACCCGTGGCCCCCAACGTAACCAGGGCGGTCGCCCCCTCGCGGTCTGGAGGAGGTACAAGCCCTCCTCCGGTCCTCCTGGGCATCCCGGCCGGGCTCCAGCCTAATCTAATATTGTGTGCTGGAGAGTTCACTGGAAAGAGCTCACTTTTATTCAAATTAATTTTGAGACCAGAAATCTTTTGAAATTCTGTTAGTGCTGTTAGGACTCCAGGCACAGTGTTTTGTGGATCTGATATATACTGTATGGTACCATGTCATCTACATATAGTGATATTTTCTATTCAAAACCTTCACTGATAATCCCCTTTATCTCATAAGCATTTTGACAGTGAACTGCCAGTGGCTGAATGGCAATTGCAAAAGCAGTGGTGACAGGGGAATCCTTGTACCACATTCTAGTTTGAAGTAGTCTGAATTAATATTGTTAATACAAATTGAAGCTTCTGGACTGGTATACAGTAGTTTGATCCATGCACATATGTTCGCCAAATCCAAATTTCTTCATTGTAGTAAAGAGATTCCATTTAACCGTATCAAATGCTTTTTCTGCATCCAATGTTAAAAATATCTCTGGGGTGTTAGACTTTGTGGTTGAATATATTAGATTAAACAGTCATTGAAGAATGGAAGCTAAACGTCTGTCTTTAATAAATCCAGTTTGGTCTTGTGATATTACCGTAGGAGGCACTTTCTCAATCCTTCTAGCTAGGACTCTTTGGAGAGTATCTTAACATCATTATTCAGAAGTGAGATTGGTCTGTATGATGCACATTGTAATGTCCTTATTTTGCTTAGGAAAGATGGTAATTAATGCTTGGCAAAAGGTATGAGGTAGAATTTGATTGTCTCTTGCTTCTGTAAATCTATACTAATAAAAGGCAAAGCCCTCACTCACTCACTCACTCACTCACTGACTCACTCACTCATCACTAATTCTCCAACTTCCCGTGTAGGTAGAAGGCTGAAATTTGGCAGGCTCATTCCTTACAGCTTACTTACAAAAGTTAAACAGGTTTCATTCTACACGTAATGGTCATAACGGTCGATAACGGTCGGCAACGTCTGCCATGTTGAACTTTCTTATTTATGGCCTCATCATTTGGTAGGTGGCTTCCCTGCGCTAACCAAAACCGATGTACGCATACTTATTTCAGTGGTATGACGCCACTGTCGGCCATATTGAAGTTTCCAATGTCACTAATTCTCCAACTTCCCGTGTAGGTAGAAGGCTGAAATTTGGCAGGCTCATTCCTTACAGCTTACTTCCAAAGGTTTAGCAGATTTCATTTTCGAAATTCTACGCATAACGGTCGACAACGTATGCCATGTTGAACTTTCTTATTTATGGCCCCATCTTCACGAAATTTGGTAGGCGGCTTCCCGCGCTAATCAAAACCAAAGTACATACTTATTTCGGTGGTATGCCGCCACTGTCAGCCGCCATATTGAAGTTTTCAACGGTCTTTGTTACTTATGGGCCCATCTTCAAGAAATTTGGTACGCGGGTTCCCAACGCTAACTGAATCCTACTTACGATATATATACGCCAATAGCCTGAAGCTTCGGTCACCGTGAGGCGTCGTTGGGTCCCCATCCCAACGCCTCCCACGTTGTTGGCTGCCTGCCTATATAAGGCCTTCCATCGCTCCAGTCTCTACATTCCCTTCCTTGCTTCGCCACGGATTCACGTCTCCCTGCTCATAACTACAGCCTTTTATTTAATCCGCTGCTTTTCCGCTGTTTTATTGTTAATTTATTATGATTATAGTTATTGTGTAGGTATTTTAGACTTACTTTACATTGTTCAGGTACACATTTCCTTTATCATTCCAACCGCCCCATTAACATGTCTATCGAGGTGATCACCATCGATCAAAGAACTGTCACTTACAGTGGTTTCCATGCCGGAGATGGCACCTACCTTTTCCATTCTTTTTGTTACATATTGCACGGCCATATCAGGCTCACTCTTGATATCTGGAGGAACATTGTGTCTTATGTATTGAATGACTGGGACAGGTTCAAGGTGGTGACTGATGTTTACATGGTCACGGTACAGAAGATAATTATATTACACAGGACCACTATAAGAGTGAAATGCTTAACCCCTTTACCTATGGTTCTTATGTGAGTTGATGGCTGCCGCTGAATTGTTCGGTTGTCGCTTTCAAGTGTACCAAAATGGCCAAATATTTTACACCTTTCGACAACTGCCAATGCCTCTTAAACATCTTAGATTCACAGGTGACAATTTCAGTAGTGGACACTTTGATGTTTATGAATGTTTAAACTCTCAAAAGCTGGATGTGAAGTTATCGATGAAACTGGTTGTACTGTATACTTACAACGCTTGACAGATGCTGAATGTCTCTTCAACACAAGTCCTACAAATACTGTCGTAATTGAAACAAACCATGAAACTCAAACCGATTATGACAGCACCAATCCAAGCTGTGAGATTTGAAACAAGATTACTGTTCACATTGCCAACTGTATGTTGCATGCTCAACAGTAAGCTCAGCGCACAGCTTGGTCATATTACAACTGGAGGGCGAACTCACAATGTGGTATACAAAGAGATCCTTAACAAATAATTATTGGTATATTTTCCCTCAGTTTAAAAAGGTTTAATTTTCTTCTTAATAAAAATTTTAAAGCAGTACTTCGCCGCTACGAAGCGTGGGTATTTTGCTAGTTTGCTAATAAAGGGGAGCTAACTTAATTGAGAATTTTATTTATAAAATTCAGTAGGGTAGCTATAGGGCCTGCTGCTTTCCCACTCTGGAGTGAGTTTATAGCATCTAGTAATTCTGAGAGTGCCAGAGGTTTATCCAATTCCTCTGCACAGACGCTGCTCCTAAAAAAGGAAGATGTTTTATGTCAGCTTACTGCAACCTGTCTTATGACAGATGCCTGTATGAATAACCTACCGTTATAGCAAAACAGCTTTTAACACTTAATAGCTTGCAAGCAGTTAAATTTTCTTTCACAAAGGCAAAACAAAAGAAATAATTTCCTTGTTGAGTGTTTCATTCAGCCGAAGGCACACTCACTCATAGTGGGCCAATATAGCGACACCAACTAACTTAATATTCAAATCTGCCTTACAAGCAAAAGGAAGACATGTATAGAAAGTGAAGAAAACCCTAGAGTTTTGAGGTAGCAGAAGTAGCCTCTGTCTCACTGTTGTATCCCTATGACAAACTCATTTAAGAAAATCTGTGGAATCTGTAGACTAGGTGATCTAACTATTTGAAGATATACACATATTCTGTATCTGTCTGCAATATCTGTAATATATCCACAGAAACTCTTCACAGTGTGCCTCAAGAATCAGTATTGTGTCTACTTTTCCTTTCTCTCTACATTTGTTCCTTAAGCAATTCTGTCTTTTCTTGTGGCTTCTCTTACCACCTTTATGCTAATGATGCACAGATCTTCCTTTCATTTCCCTCTAAAACCTATAGGTTTCAATACAGATTTCAAGCTTTTTCTCTTCCATCTCATCATGGGTGAACGATCATCATCCTAAACCTAAACTTTTAATGTCAGAAATCTTGTATTTGCCTACTGATTCTCTTCCTTCAGATTTGTCTCTAAACATTGCCCTTGAAGATATCATCCTCTCATCACCAGTCACTGTCAGGAATCTCAGCATTACTCTGGACTCCTCACTTTCGTTCATTGAGTATATTTCTTCAAATCCTAATCCTGTCATTTCTCTCTTTATAATATTTACAGAGGTTTTGACCTGTCCTCACTAATTATACCATACAACTCCTTGTTCGGCTACTGGACTACAGCAACTCTCTCTTTCCATGGCTTCCTTCATCTGCTATCAGACCTTTCCAGCTCTTCCAGAATGCATCTGCTCGATTGTCGTTCTCGGTTCACTACTGCTCTGCTTTGGTTTTATCACTGGCTTCCTCTAACTGTAAGGATCCATTTCAAAACTTGTCTTGAATTATGGTTCTTCTCCTCAATATATCATTAAGTGTCTTTTGAATACACATCTATTCATTAAATATTTTAGGACTGCTTAGTTTCTGTTCTAAAGAATAGCTGCTGTTATACTGACAAAGTTTAGGATACTGATTTTTGTCTTTAGTCAAGTTGCAGGTGTAATTGTGTAGAGGTGCTACTCCCTCTTTTTTTGTTTTGTTTCTTGTTCTCTGTTGCTTGTTGTTATGGTGTATGCACATGTACATGTCTGTACATTTTGGTTTCCATTATATTTTGTTCAAGACAAGACAACAGATGAACTAAGACAAATCAAAGCAAGTTTTCTTCCCTTACACCTCACTTTTATAACAGTTGTTCACAGCTTAGTGCGAATTTTGTAGTTCAGCCTGGGAAAGGATGCTGAGCTGATACCTCAGGCTATTGATTACTTTACGAATGGACATCTGGGACATCAATTGGGTTTATGGTCTGGGAAAGGAAAAACTGAGGCAATATCAACAAACTTTATTATCTGGGGAGCAAAATTCATTCATCATATTGACAGGCAGCCAATCAGGTGCATGTGTTGTGAAAGCAAGGCATGACATTTCATAATAAATATGCCTTGGTTTGAGACAGAAGAAAAAGCAAAGAAAAGCAAAGAGAAGACGGAGAAGAAGAAAGTACAGAAGGAGAAGAAGAGGAACGAATGAAGATGGCACTGGTCATCAGAAAGGCATCATGAACATCGATTGCTAAATCAAACGCCTCCCTGGAACATTCATCCTTGTCATCTACAACTATTTCGTAAGCTTTTTCTAAAGACTATATATATTCAGACTTTCCTATCAGTACCTATTTTCTAGTATTCTTTGTTCTTGTGGTATTATTATTATTCTTGTAATAAATACCATGCTGCTTTTAACTTTCTATGCTTTGTCTTAATATCTAGAGTGATTGAAGTAATAAGTTAGATTTCTTTGAGCACCTGGTGACAGATGGATTTTTGCCATTATATCTGTGCTGCGAGGTTTATAAGGCTGAGAGTGAGGGCGCTACTCAATAGTTAGGGACAGTATGAAGCGAAGGTATTCTTGGCTGATAAATGGCCTATAGTCAAGAGTGCTGAGTCTTTGTATGTTTAAATGTATTCTTGTAGACCAAAAGTAATATATAGGTCTGAGATATCACTAAAACATCATATGCTGTTCGTGCAGATAATAAGTATGTCTCATGAAGTGCTGAGTGACAGGCTGTGTTATTCCTAATGCACTTGCATTGTTTAAAGTGCTAGAGGTTAATCAGTTTTTGTGTGTGTCATTGATGGGGCACTGTTGTGGTTAGGCTCTGTGTGTATGCGTATAGCTATGTATGTGTATGTTCATCTTAAAGTGCAACAGTAGACCAACCCGATAACGAACTTGGCGAGATCACTTACTCTTGAGAAAACAGGTGAAGGGTAAGTAGAGGGAAATGCCACGATAATACACTTGTCATATTTACGTCTTCTAATCATTCTTGTATATATTATGACTTGCTTTATAAGTTACCTTTGATAAAGGTCTCTGCTAAATAAATACTAATATATACAGTATATGTAAAGTCTATATAGTAATGGAATATTTCGTTTTTTCAATAATTAGAATCTGAGCTTACCAGTACCAAAACTACTCTGAAAGCATATTTAATATAATGTTTTAAAGTGTAGAAAACATTGTATTTATGTTTTTAATCAGTAATTAAAAATAAACTTTATTGTATTGGAAAGAAATGCAAAAGAAGTTCCTTTATTCGCCCTCTGCTGTAGTGAATGTGCATGTCATGAATATTGTGTTCTCATATGCAGGATTGAAATCTGTGGTTTTAGTGCATGCACTGATAAAAGAAGCTTAAGGTGCAAGCAACTCCCCAAGAGCCGATGTAATAAATTCTTAAAGTAAAGTGCAGTCTTAATGCAGTCAATGCCTTTTTTGCTGCTCACTAATTGCACACTAAATGGTTCATATATAGAAGGTGGTCACTGGCTGCTGAACATCTTACTTCATAGTCTTAGTAATATGTGAGTACATTTGCAGTTTTGCAAACTAGAGCTTTTTTGACACAGATTCCAAGTAAGAGGTCTATGAGTGAGCACTAATGGTTTTATAAATAAATATCTGTGATCTTATATTTTGGAAATATTCACCATACCCATACTACAATTTTTTTAATTGGTCAATGTAATACACAGTCCCTGTAGATGATGAAGTTTGAATACCTCTGTTTAAAATATGTCTTTATAGATGCAGTATATTCTGTATCCCTCTGATGGACCACCACTTAACACAGTGTACGTTGTTTTACTGCTTTTTTTCTTTCACTATGGACACTGGTTCATTTTTGGCCCCAACTCTTGTATAGGACAATTTCAAAAATTGATTGTATTTTCTTACTTAAATGCAGACATAAAAGGACTGGTTGAATATGCGGCTCTTGCATTATGTTTGCAGTCCACGTCAGCTTGTCTGCTGTTCAATAACAGTTGAAAGACAGCCAGGTTTACTTTTCTTGCAGCCCAGAAAACTGCATTGACAAGAGGTGTTTCATTCTGTAAAATAAGAATTAGAAAAGTATAATGGAAAAGTTGCATAAATATGCAATTTTTTAGTTTTTTAGGAATCCTGCTGCAGTAAACTATGAATGGTGTTCTTCTGTGACTCTCTGATAAATATCACTTACAGATATGATTTTGAATTCCCAAACTATCCATTACATATTCCAAAATTCACATTTGACATGCATCAACATTTAGACACAGTCCTTTCTGAAAATATTATAAAAGCAAACTGAGCCTTCAGTGACAACACCATGGATCTGGACCAGTGATTCCTCAGTTATTTCTACTAGCTGCATTCTTCTAATTTAATTTCTTTCTTATTAATCCTAAGCGAATGGTTAGTGCTACTGCCTCACAGCACAAGGAGACTGGGCCTGAACTCTGATTCATATCTGTGTGTACACATCCTCCCTTTGAATGAGACTGACTGGGGACTCCAGTGTCCTCTTACTTTCAAAAAATGTGCCTGTTAGGAAGTTGACAGTCCTGAACAGATTCTATGTGACTGTGGTTTTGGAATTTTATTATTATTTAAGTTTATTTTACCAAAACTCATTATACATGAGCCAATTTTTATGTTTTCATACAAGAGACAACCTATGGAAACGAGAGCAAAGAGAAACTAGCCTCAATAAAAAGAGAGTATGTTAAATGAAGGATATGAAATGACATCCCAAAATCACATTCACATAGAACCTATTTAGAACTGTTAATTTTCATTTCCTATCAGGCATGTCTTATCCAGTTTAGAGTGTCACAGAGCTGGAATATGTATAGGTAGCACTTGTTGCCATGTCGGGGCCAATAATGGACAGGGCACACTAAGGCAAACAGGACCACTTGAGAATTACCAGGTAATTTAAGACACAACTTTGGGATGTGATAAGAAAACCAGAGTAATGCAGCAAAAACCCCAGACATGGGGAGAAAATGCAAACACTACAAATGCAATAACTAGGTGGGAGTGTGTATCTGAGACTCTGAAGCTTGAAGCTATGAGGCAACAGCATTAAATATTGAACCCAGTTAAAAAAAAAAGTCATTAAATAATATAAACTGCCCAAAAATATTAAAGGAAAACTTTGAATTGAAAACACATCAGGGCGTGCATAACGGCGTACATAGAATTTGCACTATAACACAACGTAAGCACAAAAGCCGAAATGTGCTTATGCACAGAAAAATCCAGATACATATATCTGTGTGTTCGCCAACTTCCACGTTCTTCCGCTATATAAATCCCGGTCAGTGTGAAAAGAAACACCCGTGCATGCGCCTGCTGTCCCATCCCAACTCCTCCCAGAATTATGCCTCTTTGAATATGTAAATCAATATAAATTGCCCTTAAGCTCAGCATTCTGTGAAAAGACAATGGGAAAAGGACGGGGGAAAATAAATGAATTTCAGTGAATACCAAGTGGAGGCAAAGGAAAAATGTACTATTTGTTGGTTTAAGCAGTGATATAAACAACAAAAGGAAGTCGATCGAGTGACATAGAGTGTCAGAAAAACCCGAAAGCTCAAGTTCACAAAGTCGCACAGTGCCCGAAATAAAAAAGAAGTTGTCACATATCAAAGTCGCCATGAAAAGGCGAGTTGTAGCCCACCGTCTGAGTGTCATATTAAAACCTTATTAGGGTACAGAGAAAAATAGGCACACAGTGGGAAAAAAGTACGAAATGTCCACTTTAATCTCGAAATGTCCACTTTAATCACATAGCTTATTTTGTCATTAAAGTAAAACATCATAAACTTAATCTTAAAATTGTTTAATTTACTAATTTCTCAAATCCCATTGTAACTAAAGTAACATATTAAATGCTTTGTTTTGTATTTGCTCTATCTGCTCTAGGTGTGTGAATCACTACGTGCTTCCAGGTTTTCTCTTCCTCTGACAGAATCCATTGCATTCATAATATTACAGCTCTCTGAATAATTAAAATACTGAGATGTATACTTGATATAGCCTTGTGCCCTGTGTTGGCTGGGATTGGCTCCAGCAGACCCCCATG
Organism: Polypterus senegalus; assembly: GCF_016835505.1. NCBI lineage: Eukaryota > Metazoa > Chordata > Cladistia > Polypteriformes > Polypteridae > Polypterus > Polypterus senegalus. The sequence continues at coordinate 66,412,797 of NC_053158.1, forward strand.
ACCCTGTACTTAGGATATAGCGGGTTGGATAATGAATGGATGGATACTTGATATAATTTTCATGATGATAGGAGTTAGCATGTTATTAAACATGGGAACCTGGTGGTGCACGACCTTTGATGACATAATTTATTGCAGCAGTACTGTTTCTTTCAAACGTACTAACCCCCAATTCCTGTCCTTCCTTTTCTTTCTCCAAATACCCAATCACTACACAATCAGCTCTGTAATAGACGTTAAGCCATCTGTAAGCTTATAATGCAGATTCTTGAAACTTTTACGGAACATTGAAATATCTTCGTAGTACATGTTCAATTATTCTATCCTTCATGCCAGTCCCAGTGAAGCATACAGTGCGAGGCAGGAACAATCTGTGAACGGAGTGCCAGATCCTGGCTAGCATAGTGACACTGTGTCCTTTAATTATTAACAATATAGATTATTTAAATGAAGTTAAAGTTTTATCTGTATAATATAATAAACATATTTTACTGCATTTCATTTTTAAAATGATATCGTCATCATATGTAAATACACGCTTTATAAAGTGGCTCAGGTTGTGTAGCATTATACTGTAACTAGTGCAAGCTTACAGTGAGGTAATTGTACTTATAAGTGCAAACAGTTCTACAAAGAGCACTTGATGGACTGATGGAGTACGTTTAGAGCTCTTGGGATGAAACTCTTTCTGAACCACGAGGTCCGTACAGGAAAGGTTTTGAAGCATTTGCGTGTAGAAGCAGTTCAAATAGGAAACGTGGCTGAGGCAATGTGTGCTTGATGCTGTATACCGATAATTCTCTTTCCGATCAGCTGCTCCAAGTGGTGCAGTGAGAGTAATATGAAAAAAGATGATCCGTTGTGACAACCCCTAACGGATCACTGCGAGCAATGTGAGTATTCTAATGAGGACTAGTAATGTATAGGACATGAAAATTCACATTGTTATGAATGTTTGCAGTCCATTTCAATTTCTTGTCAATCAGAAATCACTCAGGTTTGTAGCTTATGTTACAAGCTGGAGATTGCATAATGAAGAGAGATGTGTTTCCATGTCTGGACAAATAGATTGAGAAGAATGGAAAAGGCAAAATATGAATTAGTTTTAGGATTTGGTCAGGTAACTATTAATGACAATTCCTTCTCAGGACTCTCTCTGATAAGATAGCACCTACAGATAATCAACCCAAAACCATGACATAGGGTCTGAATGGTCAATTTCATCCATACTAATGACACAGGTCGTTGTCTAGAAAGTTTATCTCGAGCCTTCAGGACATACTGACCACACTAGACGGTGCATCTAACAATTTCAGAACATGCATTCTCAATTTAGATTTCCTCTTACATCTATGGTTGACTACTGCCTCACAAAAGGAGTGGGCCTGAATTCACTGCCGAGCTTAAATTGATGGTACAGCAGTTAAAATCACAAATATGATATTGCATAGTCAGGAGACTTGAACACATCAGAATGCCTCCATCTGCTAAGTCCTTTGTAATTCAACTGTAGTTTGGGTCATGCTGGAAAAAATCGTAGCTTCACTGTGACGAGGAAAATTCCGAAGATGTATATTGTTGAATTCATACTTCGAGCTTTAACAGCATCTGAATCCAGTCAGTGTGGAAACCTGTCATAAATTGTGCAATGATGCGAAATTTTATATTTAAATATGAATTTCGCTCTTAATCCCGCATCTGTGAACTAAAAACGTAAAAATAAAAACAATTTGTTTCTGCAGTTTGAATTATACTTATGGTGCTAACATGCGTGATATAAACAAATGAATCTCTTACACTCATAGATTCAGATATTTGCTCATTCAAAATATTAGACCTCCAAATTAAAATAGAGTTGTTGGAATCTGTCATCGCCATGCAAAGCATTATGTAGCCAATCCTTTTGCTCATGTCAAGACTGTCCAAAACTGCTCTTAGGGCATTTCAGAAAAAAAATGCCTGTGGTGTGGAAAAAGAAATACTTTATCATCATGAATTTCTTTGTGCAATAGTTTAATGTGTTACAGAACACATCGAGAACTGTCTTTAGGTCTTGAGGATCTTTTGTAACTGTAACATTTACAATCCTTGTTATGATGCTCTTCCTGCCAATGTGGGTTTAACACAACTTCCTGTCTTCCATTTCCTTTCAAATTCACTACATTCATAACTAATTAACCTCTCAGATAATTATTGAGCTTCCCTAACATGATACTAACAATCTTTGTTTCAGGGGCTCTAGTATAGCACGATGTCTAGATAGCTTGATATACATGGATGACACAGTGAAATCATTTCATGATAAGAATAGCATGTTATTACTCAACTTCGTTCTTCGCTACATAAATCGATGTGAAATACTTTTCTTTCATGTACTAACCCCAATCCTGCCAATTCGCTCTTTTATTGCAAATCACAATAAATACACAACAGCTTCTGTAATAGACTGGAAGCCAGGAATGAGATTTAAATCAGAGTAGCAAGGAAATCTTTTGTAAAACTGTTAATCATACATAAAGAGTTTGATTGATACTACTTTAGAACGCTCCATTAAATACAGTGCGGAAATAACGAGCCATAAAGTAGCTAAAGGTTGAGCACTGTCTAGTTATATGAAAGCTTATTCAAGGCAGTGAAAAGCAGAATGTACTTATCTGTATAATCACATAGTTTATTTGTCATTATGACATATAAATTATCTTCATAGTAAATCTTTTATAAACCAGTTTCAATAATCACATGTAAAAGTACTACGTTAAGTTTAGTTTTGTATTTACTGTTAACAGTTCTAAAGACTATGGCTGATGTGAATCACTCTTGGCTTCTTATAACTTCTTTCTCTGACACAGGTCCATACAAAGTGATGTTAGAGCTTCAATATGAAAATAGAGTGTTGCTTGATGGGACAGTCTGCTTCAAATCACCCATAGATTTTCGATGATATTCAAGTCAGGGGACTGTGACAGCCATTCCAGAATATTGTACTTCTCCATCTGCGTGAATGCCTTTGTAGATTTCGAACTGTGTTTTGGGTCATTGTCTTGTTGGAATAACTAACCCCTGCGTAACTTCAACTTTGTGACTGATGCTTGAACATTATTCTGAAGAATTTGTTGATATTGGGTTGAATTCATCCGACCCTCGACTTTAACAAGGGCCCCAGTCCCTGAACTAGCCACACAGCATGATGGAACTGTCTTGTTTTCATAAATTGTGCAAATGATGGCGAGAATTTTTTTTTAAATATGCAGGGGAACTTTATCACAGCTCTTACATCCACGGCATCTGTGCTCTAAATTAACTGTAAAAAACAAAAAACAACTGAGGTCCCTTTTTCTGCAGCTTTACTTATGACATAGGTGCCTAAACAATGTCTGATGATAATAATACATTTTAATGACATCTCTTAAAACAAAACTGCACATATATGTATTAATATTTTGTTGACACATAAATATTATAGGAACCTCCACCAAATTTAACAGTAGGTGTTTTTGTTGGAATGCGGTGTTCTTCTCCCGCCATGCAAAGCACTTTATGTTATGACCAAATAACTCATTTTTTGTCTCATCAGTCCAAAGCACTTTGTTCCAAAATGAATCTGGCTTCTCTAAAGGAGCATTTTGCATACAACAAGCAACTCTCTTTGTGGTGTGAGCGCAGAAAGGGCTTCTTTCTCATCACCCTGCCATGCAGATGTTCTTTGTGCAAATTGCGCTGAATTGTAGAACGATGTACAGATACACCATCTGCAGCAAGATGTTCTTTCAGGTCTTTGGAGGTGATCTGTGGGTTGTCTGTAACCATTGTCACAATCCTGTGTATATGCCGCTTCCTTGGCCTGCCAGACCTGCTGGGTTTAACAGCAACTGTGCCTGTGGCCTTCCATTTCCTGATTATATTCCTTACAGTTGAAACTGACAGTTTAAACCTCTCAGATAGCTTTTTGTAGCCTTCCCCTAAACCATGATACTGAACAGTCTTTGTTTTCAGATCTTTTGAGAGTTGTTTTGAGGATTCCATGCTGTCACTCTTCAGAGGAGAGTCAAAGGGAAGCACAGCTTGCAATTGACCACTTTAAATACCTTTTCTCATGATTGGACACACCTATCTATGAAGTTCAAGGCTTAACGAGCTAATCCAACCAATTTGGTGTTTGCAAGTAATCAGTATTGAGCAGTGACATGCATTCAAATCAGCAAAATTACAAAGGGACCCACATAGTTGCACAGCCAGTTTTTCACATTTGATTTAATTTCATACAGCTAAATGCTGCTTGAGGGCGGCACGGTGGCGCAGTGGTAGCGCTGCTGCCTCGCAGTTAGGAGATCTGGGTTCACTTCCCGGGTCCTCCATGCGTGGAGTTTGCATGTTCTCCCCGTGTCTGCGTGGGTTTCCTCCGGGCGCTCCGGTTTTCTCCCACAGTCCAAAGACATGCAGGTTAGGTGGATTGGCAATTCTTAATTGGCCCTAGTGTGTGCTTGGTGTGTGGGTGTGTTTGTATGTGTCCTGTGGTTGGTTGGCACCCTGCCCAGGATTGGTTCCTGCCTTGTTGCCTGGGATTGGCTCCAGCAGACCCTGTGTTCGGATTCAGCGGGTTGGAAAATGGATGGATGGATAAATACTGCTTGACTAAAAATCTTTGTTCGGAAAACACCCCAGTACTCCAATGTTCCTAGGAAATGAAAGACATGCCATTTTTTATCTTTTTTGTTGAAAGTAGAGGAAATTATTATGCAGGTTGAGAGGGGTTCCCAAACTTTTTCATGTGACTTGATTTTGATTTGATATACTTTTTTAATTCTCAATGAAAAATTGTCATTTTCGCATGACCTTTTGGGGGTCAGAGTGCAGCGTCAGCAATTGTACAGCACCCTTGGAGCAATTTTTAGGTTAAGGGTCCAACAGAGTAAAAAAAAAACAACACGTAATTCACAGCAGTACAGTCAATTAGCAATTGACACCCATCATAATATTACTTTGCCTCAAAATGTTTACAAAGCAATTAATGCTACAGTGGCCATGACGCATTCTAGAAATCTAAGCATTAATTCAATATCCTTTGTGTTCAATTCTCTAACACAGAATAATTTATCTTATTTACTTCATCAGTCCAATTTTCTAACATTTTTATAGAGGTTAGGGCTGCAGGGCCTGGTGGCTATTCAAGTAACACCAGATATAATGTGGGGAAGAACTCTTAAGTGTAATGCCACTGTATCACAGAATACACACATCTGAGTTACAGCTGCCAGCTAACTGAACAAGCATGTGTTAGGAATATAGAAGATTAAAACCAGAGTATCTTGGGGAAAAAACAAACAGAAAAAGCAAACTCCACACTGATGGTGACTGGGCCAGGATTCAAACCCAGAACTATAGAGCTGTAAGGCAGCACTGCACTACCATTCCATCCCACCACAGTTTAATCTTTATTTCAATGTAAAGTAACTGAAAATATTACATACATGATTGGTTTCAGTTGTCAATACTTATTTAATTTAATTTGTACTTGAGACTTAGGTACACTTAGAAGTATATTGTATTATATTTGCACATTCTCCCACACAAACACAAAGAGAACGTACACACTCAACATGGAGGATGACCGCTGAATGACACATAAAAAACTATGCATTAACATGCGAAACCAGCACAGATAAGCCGTGTCAGTCATAATAATGAATAATAATTATGTTACATTCTTCTCGTTTGTGTTGTCAGCACTGAAAAGTTGGATTGCAGTGAAATATTAAAAGAGTGCTTTTGCCATTTCAAATTGAGAGTGTCATCCAGTCCAGCCATGTATATTGTAGCTTCATTGAACATCTGTTGATGTACCTTAACGTGCATCTGATACTTGTACACCTATGACTAATCTAAAGCTTTACAAAGGATAAGAGCTAAATGTTTGCATCTTATTTGTGCTCTAAAAGCCTCATTGTTTTGCCATTTAATTTATCCTTGACATCACATCACAGGGAACAGAGTGTAGCTGGCAATTCCACAGTAATTTGTTGTTGTCCTGGCCATCCTCATGTAACCATTTTCTCCCCACTGTGTGCCCCAACTGAAAAGCAGAAGAAAAAAATAATTAAAAAAACTTAAGGTAAATGCAGAGAACTGAGTGTGCATGAAATTTTAAATTCAAGCAACTTAAATAGGCAAATAAGGAGCAAGAGCAGATGGAACAGTAAGATATTAATGGAATATGGTGTAAAATTCAGAGATCAACTCATTACATAAAATACCATACATTCATCTACCTATCTAATACTGCTTAACCTAATCAAAGAATGACGAGAGACAGGGCCATAACACAGGCAAACTCACTAATCCCAAGGGAAACTCTCACTCCTTCAAATGGGTTGCCACTTAACCAGACACCGGGTAACACAGTTGCACAGTGCTTAGTCTACCTCTTCGGTGAAATATCTCAATCACATCAATGGAGACTCGCATTTGCTGTTTGACCTGGGACATTGTAAGTATGTGATATCATAACAAATATATCATGTAAGTCTAGGGTCCACTAGTAGGTGATACCTGACCTGTTTTCAAAGGATATGCTGCTTTCTCTTGTGAACAAAATTACAGCATAAAATTCAGCAGGAGAATTAAATTCCTTTAGATTCTTGACTGCCTACTGATGATTGTATAATATAGTGCCTATAAAAAGTATTCAGCCCTTTTCGAAGCTTTCACCTTTTAATGTTATACAACATTGAATCATAGTGGAATTGAATTTAGCTTTTTTGACGCTTATCAACAGAAAAATACTCTTTAATGTCAAAGTGAAAACAGACCTCTGCAAAGTGATCTAAATTTATTACACCAAATGAAGCACAGATTTCAGTACTTACAAAGGAACTCTCATTCTGTCCTGCAAAGCCCATTGTCAAAATCAGACTCTTTAGTGATATGGAAGAATTCTTCAGAAAACTCAGACTTAAAGAATTTTTCCACAAGAAAGAAAAAAGCGACACACAGGAACCAGCACAAAGCTGTTGCAGTAACTCCACTAATAAACCTACATTGATGCCAAAACCTGGCAGAAATTCCAATCTGCACTATTATAATGATTGCTTCAAACAGAGAGAGAGTCCAAATGGGGATCCTAAATACACAACAAAATCAGATACAAAACCACACTATTCATGAGTGGAGAGCAATACATTCACTAAGGGAAAATACAGAGATCATTATTAAACCAGCAGACAAAGGTGATGGCTTAGTTATCATGAACACATCTGACTATATACAGGAGGCACAGAGGCAATTGTTCAATACTACGCATTATTGCAAACTACAGGAAGACTCCACAGATCTCTACAAGAAGGAACTAAAAAAGATAGGTAGCTTTCCTCTTGACATCAGGGATCATGTAAGCAGTTTAATTTCTGAGAACCCCAAAATGGGTTACTTATATCAACAAAGTATAGAACCCAGGAAGGCCAATAATCTCAGGACTTCATTCACATACAGAAACTGTTTCAGGAATGGTGGAGCACATTCTTAAACCCTTACCTGCAATACAACAGCTACATCCAATACACCACTGATTTCCTAAAGAAAATGTCTGCTATAGGCTCTTTACCTGAGGGAATCTTACTGGCCACAATGGATGTTGAGGCACTTTACACAAACATCCCCCATAATGATGGCATATTGGCATGTGAAACGTACATAAAACAGTATGTCTTACCTGTGAAGTCAGTTATACAAATGAAATGTGAGGAAATGTATTCTTGTTTTGACAGGAAATCTACTTGTAACAAATGGCGACTGCAATGGGCTGTTGGTTTGCACTTCAGTACGCAAGCCTATTTATTGCAAATTTGGAGGAGGATTTTATGTCAATGTGCATCTTAAAACCAATGTTGTATCCCTGTTACATAGATGACATCTATATAATCTGGACTGCGAGTGAGAAGAACCTCCATTTTCATAACAAATAAAATTAATTTCACACGAACATAAAGCTGAAGCTAAATTACTCAAAAACAGAAGTCAGCTTCCTTGACACTTCCGTTTACCTGAACGTGACCTTTGTTTTTCATAAACCAACAGACAGACAGACTTACCTGAGAAGTGATAGCTTCCACCTAAAACATATAATATGCTCCATTATTTTCAGCCAAGCAATAACTTACAGTTGTATGTGCTCAGACCTGACAGACCGGGATAAAAAATTGCATGAGCTCAGACAAGATTTCATTAGACAAGGATCTAATCCCAAAACAACTGACACTCTAATAAGAGGAGCTACTGCCATACCCAGAGACAACCTTATGGCATATAAAAACCGCATTCCTCTTGTTGTCAAGTCAACTATAAGTCACATCTTGAAGTACTTCGCATAATTATAAAAGAGCTTCATCTGATACTAAATAATGACGACATGCTGAGAGATGTATTCCTAGAACCTCCCCTCCTGGCCTACGGGCAACCACCAAACCTGCAGCAACTTATTGTCCAAAGCTCCCTGAGTGAACAAACAGAAAATGGAACATCTCCTTGCTTGCAGAAAAGATGTAAAACCTGTACTCACATTTATAATACAAATCATGTAGTTATATTACACTGTCGACAAATACTTTGCATAAAGGGATCATTTTCCTGCAGCCCATCTAATGTGGTCTACCTAATTCTGTGTATGAAATGTCCCAACACTGCACTCTATGCGGGAGAAACTGGACAAACACTCTGCCAAAGAATGAACTTACACAGGTTCCACATTAAAATGGCAACAGAGATGGAGCTCACTTCTGCAGCATGAACACTACGAGGAAGACTTTAATGTCACAGTGCTTATGGGGAACATCAAGACACAGCAGGAGAGAAAGGAATTGGAAGTTAAACTGTTGCTAAAATTTAAAACTATAGTCCTCCTCAGTACGACTTTGATGAATCAGTGTTAAAAAGTGGATTTGATAAGTTTTGTTAAAAATGTTGTGGAAAGGGCAAAAAGTGTATCTGTCCTCCCATTCAAATACAGCTCTACCAAATCAATGGCATAATCACATTTAAGGCTGATAATCTTTTCAGGCTATATAAATTGTGCCAATATTTGGGTCCCACCCACCATACTGATTTATACACAGATGAATGACTACATATAATCACAAGGGAAGCAAGTACTGTATGAGTAAAACTTTAACTTACACCTTCTGTAAAAAACGTTTTTCTCATGTCTCTTTGTTGTTACTTTGTCAGTTGCCGATAGGCATAAACTGTACAGATTATCTTAAAATGACTGGAGGTGACAGGCACTGTTAACTGCACTATATATATATATATATATATATATATATATATATATATATATATATATATATATATATATATATATATATATATATATATATATATATATATATATATATATATATATATATATATATATATATCTTCTGTCGAATGCTGCTAATTATTTATTAAGCTGTAAAGAATGATTTTAATGGATGTGCCTCTAGAGTAATTAGCTCAACACCATCATTCTTAGTATATAAAGTAGGCAGAACACCTTTCAGGCAGGACAATTTAGAGATTTTTTATTTCTTACTGTAAAGTGAAAATGGCCTTATGAAGGAACATGAGAGTAACAAATTCTGAAAGTGTCCCCATTGTGTCTGAGAAGAAGAAAAATGTAAAAAAAGACATAGCAATTGACTTCTCCATTTCATGTGGTTCTGTACTTTATGATTAGTTGTGTATACATGATTTTGAGTATACAGAAGAGATTTAATAATGTTTGAACTACACAAGCTTTACACCCTGTAGTGGACTCACTCTCTGCTAACAATTGGTTCCTGCTTTGTGTCTAATGCTGATAGAATAGATACTCAGATTGAATAAGTATGTTAGAAAAGGGATGGATGAATGATACAAAATCTGTGCCACTGTTTACGAAATGTGTAATGTATCTCTTATACAGTAAATAAGAAAATATACAATGGTCTACAGTATTTCTAAAACCACTTTTTTGCATTTCACAGACACCTGTAAAGACATTGATGCATTTGTTAATTTTCCAAATCAGGATATTTAGAAGGTCACATCAATCAAAATATATCTCAGGAAGATTGGGCGCAAGACCATAACCAATTGACCAGTGGATACACTTGTTTACAGCTGGTCCATTTAGAAATGTTAATGAACCCATGCTGTATGATTCTGAGATTTGCGAGAAAACGATACAAATATGGGGTCAATGTGAAGTCTCCTCACAAACAGAGCTTTGACTTCACCAGAAATTCATGAGTTCAAAGGTCTACACTTCTGAGGCAGCAATATTAACCACTGTACTACTTTGCTGCTTACAAATGAAAAGGATCAAATCAAAATTTATTTAGAATAGCACTGTTTGCATAAGATGTAGTAAGAAAACGTCATTATGAGGTACAGTATCCTTGTATCCATGTGTTCCTAAGACTGTGCTTTGAGAGCCAGTTCTCATCTTATTTAGGATGCTGCTGATGTCTGGGTCTCAACCCTGAAATGAAAAAGAAAATTTAAAAAGATTGAATAATCAGTTAGAAAATGCACTCCTCATCACTTCATTTTCTATCTATCTATCTATCTATCTATCTATCTATCTATCTATCTATCTATCTATCTATCTATCTATCTATCTATCTATCTATTGTACACTACTGGTTAAAAGTTTTAGAACACCTCAGTTTTTCCAGTTTTTCTTCATATTTAATCAGCTGAAATGCAATGAATGGCTTAAATGGTAAAAAGGTAAGCAATAATCTGCCAGAGGGTTAAATGTAAAGTTTAGGTTAGCAAAAACTGAAAAAACGAAATTTCAGAATATTGGAAATGGGCCCTCTTCAGGGAACAACTAATAGGTTACAACCTACAGATGTTCTGCAGCAATTAAAGTAAATTAAGCCTTGAAAGTTGAAGCATAGGTGTCACAACTTCTGTTGATTACTTTAAAACCCTCTGCCTGTCTTAAAGCAGAGTTGGAACAGACTGTGTTACTACACCCTCTGAAGTACTACTTGGACAATATTCTGTGCTAATGCACTAGCAACTAAAAAATGAAATGAGACAGAGCATTATTACCCTTAGAAATGTAGGCCTTTCATTTAGAGAATTTGCAAAAAAAATCAGTGTTGTGGAAGCCGGCCCGGACACAGACAGGCAGACACGTTAATGTCACCCAACACACGTTTATTATACCGGGTGTCCCAAGTCTTCTTCCCCTCGGCCCTTCCAGGTGTGGCGGAAGTGCCGAGGTCCAGGTCTCCAAAGGCATGGAGGCGCCCCCTGGCGGTGACCACAAGCCCCTAAAGGGCTGAGCTTTTAAGCTCTGTACCCGTGGCCCCCAAAGGAACCAGGGCGGTCGCCCCCACATGGTCTGGGGAAGGCGCAAGCCCTCCTCTGGTCTTCCTATGTGTCCCGGCTGGGTCGCCACCCCAGCCATCTCCGACAGCATCAGTGAGTAACAGTGGTGTCCGACATGATCCAAAGGGAAACTGAAAACTGGAAGAAACTCTGATAGGAAGAGATCTGGCAGACCTGAACTCACAAACTAATCAGAAGACAAGTTTCTGAGGGTCAACAGCTTGTGTGATAGGTGCCCCACAGCACAACAGTTTCACGCACAGCTTAACAGTGGTCAAAAAAGCAAGTCTCAGTTTCTACTGTGAAGAGGAGATTATGTGCTGCAGATGTGACAGGGCTAGTGGCAGTAAGAAAGCCATTCCTTAAAGGACAAACTAAAGTCCAATACATACCTCCAGGATGTGTCAGAACTACTTAAGATAAAAGAACAAGAAGTTACACCTCAAATATCGGGATGGCAAGCACAGTCTTCACAGTTAAACCCCACCGAATGAGTTTGGGATGAACTGGACAGAAGGGTGAAAGAAAAGCAACCTACAAGTGCAACACATTTGTGGGAAATTCTGCAACAGTGTTTGGAAGATCTTTCTGACCAATATTTGATTTCCCAATAGAAAGAAGGCCACATATGTGTTTAACTTTTATATCAGCAGAAGGTGGCTATTTTGACGAATCTGTATTTTTTATCAGTATCTGTAATTTTAATATTTTTTATTTGCTATTGTTTATTTTTCTATGCCTTGATTTGATGACATATTAAGTCATTAAACTTCATACATTTCCATAAAAACTGAAAAAACTGAGGTGTTTTAAAATTTTAGACCGGTAGTGTATAGTGCCTTTGACATATGTCTATTTCTCTATCTGATATGTAGTATCTAACATATAGTGCCTTTCATATCTATCTATCTATCTATCTATCTATCTATCTATCTATCTATCTATCTATCTATCTGAGTTCTTCAAAACTGTCCTCAAAATGTCATAATATTCGGTGCATTTGGTTCCAAGTTATGGTGTCCACAAATTATTTTACAAAGATACACATATTTGAGAAAATGGTCAAAACATGTTATACAAATGTCAAAGTGTGTGTTTATTTTTTAATCCTGAGATAGATTTTTTTGATGAAAGAAGTATTTCTTCAAGATAAGAAATATGAAGAAAGTAAAAACACTATAATGGAAAAAAATACAGACACTGCAAAACACAGCATGGTACAACAAAAACAGAAAAACTTTAATATGTTTAGTGACACATTTAAAAGGCATTAGTGGAGAGTAGGCAAAAAAGAAATAATGCACATTCCAATCTAACTCAAAATACCAGACTTTCAGGCTGGGATAGCTTTTGTATACATCTTGTAAAGTCTTTAAATAGTTTTGTTCACAAGCATTTATCTTGTAGATATGTTAAATATAGAAATCCAAAAATGCTGAGCTTATACTCTTAGGTCTAAAAACATTTTCTATGGTAATGAGTTCAATTTTTGGTGAAATAATTTTATTTACTAGAACACATTAATCTGAGTCTGTTTAATAGGAAAGTTGCTGTTGTATGATTTAGATGGAGAAGTACTTTAGCTTTTAATGGCAATATATGAACCATATTTGACAATACTGCTTAGTTTCATCAGCATTTGAATAAAACGTAACATATCTTAGTGGTAGGTGATATTGAAAACTGTGTTCTGAGATTGTTTTAGGTAAGGAAGGCAGATACAGTATATCCATGCTAGATTGATATAGTATACTTAACAATCATTATGCTTGTGGCTAATAGACATTATAAGGGGTGGCTGGCAGCTCAGCCCAGTTGGGACACCACAAGGATGGAAGGATGAGGGAAGGCATCTAGATGGCAGCTTCCTAGGTTGTGGTGCTTGAAGGGCAATATTTAAAGAAGAAAAATATTAAAATGTCTTCATAGTGCTTTTAACAATGTCCTGTGTGTCTGTCTATTGTAGGGGTCCTCAGTCCCAGTCCTGGAGGGCCACAGTGGCTGCAGGTTTTTGTTCTAACCCGGTTACTTAATTAGAAAGCAATTCTTGCCAATAATTTAATTTCATTGCTTGTTAGTGCTTTAACTCTATGTCAGGTAATTCTCATATTGTAGATTTTCTTCCCCTTTCTAAGGATATCATCCAAATGATTTGAAGGATAAAATGGATGAGTAATTTTCAGTCCTTCACTTTTTTCTCTTCACTATCCTTTCATGTGTTTAATTAAACCCAATATTGCATGATAAATACACACAGGTGTAAATGGTAACAAGCTAAATGGAGAAATGCTGGTGTCTTTTGTTATTTGCATGTTATTGCTAATGAGGAGCAATACAGCTGTTTAAGACTAAAATAAGCAATAAGGGTTCAAAATCTTAATGAGCGACTCAACTAAAGTGGAGTAGAAGTGTTACTTGAGCAATAAGTACTTCTTATTAAGCAATTGCATTGGAGCAAAAACCTGCAGCCACTGCGGCCCTCCAGGACCGTGATTGAGGACCCCTGGTCTATTGGGTTTAAAGGGACAACAGCGACCCCTGGTGTTCACAGTGACATAGTCGACAGGACTTCTGGCCGTCAGTTTTGGTCAGAAACCCTTTTAAAAATCTGTGGATGCATACTCAACAGACAGCGCTGCAACACGAGCAGTCACCAGCAAACCTTCGCTTTACTTTCCGGCCATAATGGGGAAGAAAAAGATGAGGCAGATTGGCAGCATTGCAAGGAAAGCCATGTTTGGAAATGTTGGCATCACTGAAGAGACGGGAAGAGGCAGCCGTCTTTAGGGAAGAAACCTTCTGGATGACAACGTCCAGGATGAAGTACGTGCTGGGGAGGGCCTTGAGAATTTTTACGAGTTGATAAACTTTGTCCTATGTGCATACCTCACAGACGTTGAAGATCCGGAAAAATGGCGAGGAGCCTGGAACAATCCCGAAGACGAGCATGGCCTCTCCGACCGACTTCCGAGCGATGATGAACAGAAGCGGAACATGTGACCTACCATGAAGAATTGTGGAAAGGAGAAGGTCAGTGTCGTCCCATCTGTGAGGTCATCGTTACCCTGATGGACTTGGACTCCCAGAAGAAGAAGGGGGAGACGAGTGAGGCACCACCCACCATTAATGAAAGTAAACAGGTCTGGGACATGACTGAATGGTCCACCGACAAAGTGAAACAGGCTGATCACAGTCAGTCATCAGCCGCATCTTGGAACTCCAACTCCCAGGGGCCTACGTGAGACTCGATGACGCATGTGCACCAAGATGGCATGTTTGACGGCTCATGGCTGGGAGGCAGGGCTAATGTTTGCGTGAGCCCACCTCTGGCCAATCAGTCTAATATTATTGATGTGCGGAAGCTAGAGAGATTGATCCAGCCCATACACAGTTTTATACTGATAATAACTACAATAAAGAAGATAATCGAGGAGCTGGGAGTGATGGCTGAGGCACCTTTGAGATGGTTAGAGTACTACCTGCGGTGATTTTGGCAGGAGACTTCCCAGATGATGAATTTGGTGGTTCAGGTGGGTCAAGATTTATTCATAACGGCTGTCAACTAATCTCACGTCCTACATGTGAGAAGGAGGTGATGACTGAGTGTTCGGTAGAAGGCTCAGGGGAGTCAGAGCAGCGGTGTGGTGCTGACTTCCGGGTGGTCCCAACCCTTAAGACATCAGTACCAGCCACACATAAATCAAAAGGGGTACAGACAGTAAAGGGTCTCTCTGTTTCTCATAGTGATATCAAGAGTGGCAATAAACTCCAGATTAAAAAGGAGATCCGCGTCAAAAAGCAGGGATCTCCTGACACAGTATGTGCAGTTGCGCGTGCAGGGTCGGGGAGACGGTCCATCCTCAGCTGGCCGAGGGGTTGAGCAGGCATTCCCAACCTGTTTCCAAACCCACTGGGCATGAACCTCAAGAAGATTGTGCTAATGCCTCTAGCCGGGCCATTTTTGGAAGGAGTGTCCTCAGAGAACTGGGGAGGTTAAAGGTAAACTATGGTGCAGTGTCTCCCCGCAGTTCTCTTGTTTTTGTGTTGCAGGACAAAGCCATGGTCCGGTAAATGCAGACAGGCCCTCCTGGAGAAGGACAACCCTTGCAGTACTGGACACTTTGCCCCATAGTGCTCAGCTGAGGAAGGGACAATGTAAGGGACTGTCAAAAGCTCAGCCCAGCTGGGATGCCCCGAGGATGGACACTGCCTCCCCCAAAGTGCTAGATGGTAGCTTCCCTACAGCTTAACGGTTCCCCAGATTCCTGCAGGGCATCATGGACTTTGGAGTTTGTTATTGCAGCCCTGTTGGGTACCGTGGGTGCCGCCAGGGGATGCTGTGAGAAGACCATGGGACTCTTATTTCCTATATATCCCAGAAGTACTATAAAGTAACGAGGACGGGAGTCCAGAAGTACCTCTGGGCTAACGAGAAACTCAAGTTCTCCATCTGACCCAGAAGTTTTGGCAAGTCACGTGGATGGAAGGACGGAAGCACTTCCGGGTTGGACCATATATAAAGGACTGCTGAAAACCCAGCAAGAGAGCCAGAGATGTGGAGGTGGATGAAGCTTGCTGGGAGGTGTGGAGGAGAAAGAGAATATTGTGCTTTGTGTTTATTACGTGCCTGTTTGTTGATGGCTGTGGTGTTTGAAGGGCAGTATTTAAAGAAGAAAAATATTAAAACGTCTTCTTGGTGCTTTTAACTGTGTCCCGAGTGTCTGTGTGTTGGGTTTAAAGGGGCAACAGCGACCCCTAGCGTTCATAATATGTTGCATGTTTTTTAGCTAATGGAAGTAAAAATTTAACTGTACTCTGTATATATGACAATACTGACCCCTTAAAACTCAAATTGTAATTGTACCACTCTGTGGAAAGGTGTTGCTATTACAACATTTTACTTTAATTCTATATACAGAAAAATGGCTCAATACCTCACAGTAACAGGCAGACAAATTATCAGAATGGGTGAAAAAAGCTACCCTGTCTAAAAAACAATTTATTTCTTAACCTGCATAAACCAGTTCATGGTCTGTAGGGGCCATACATTTTCCTAGCAGCATTGGATGCAATCCTGGAGGAGAGCAGTGCGTAAGGAACACTCTTACTTTCAGTTATATATATTGAACCAGTTTTGAATCACCAGTTTATCCTAACACAATTGTCTTTGGTTACCTGGAGGAAAACACACAAGGACGAGGGATAACATAACATAACACTCTCAATCCTCATCAATCTAATTTAGCATCAGTAAGTAAAGTAGTTTGTTCATCTGAGGGATGCAGGAAGAACATCAGGGTAGCCAGAAAAATACCCACACAGATAAAAAATGAAGAGAAATTTCTTATACAGTGTGCAGCCATTTTATTTTAGTGTTCTTTCAGGTATTACTTTTTTATTATATAGAATGCTTTCTTTTCTACATCTGTTTCTTTTTTCAATACTGTTTAAGTTTAAAACGTCTAAATAAAGCATTGACTTGCTTTCTAAAGGCACATGCTGTAAAAAGGTACTGTATGCAATAAACTATGGTTAATGGTGATTATTTTGGTGGTTGGAGTCATCATAACTGGTAGACACAAACATCTTGGCCACTATTAACAAGGCTCACAAACCCCTTTACACCTGAGATGTCTGAGGAAAGTGAGGATGTGCCACAAAAACTGGTGAAGTTTAAACAGAGTATCACTGGCACACAGGCCTCTTCTTTCTAGTACATGCCCCATGATGTCATAGAACTGCGAAAGGGGATCTCAGGCAGCATACACAGTCATTTTCTTCTTCCTCTATTCTGTCAAAAGGTGCATATCAGTAAGCACATGCACCACTGGATTCAGAAACATTTAAGAAGGCTATTCAAAAGCCACTTGACGTGACACAAGTATGTATATATATATATATATATATATACACATATATATATAGTGAATAAGGCGCTATATAAGTGCCCGACCCGGCACAGATTCACACTGAGGCACATATAAAAGGGACAGAAATCTTTTATTTTTTCTTCACCTGTGGAGCACGTCTTCCCCATGAACCCCACAGGCAATACATAGTCCCAAGCACTTTAACACAGCCCAAACATTCTTCCCCTGTGGGGCACGTCTTCCCTGTGAACCCCACAGGTATAACAGTCCCAAATCACCTTAATATCTACACAGCAATCCTTCTGTTGGCACCACTACTTCTTTCAGGTACCTCGTCCTCTTTCTCCTGATTCTGGTTCTGAGTGGTGGTTGCTGGCTCCTTTTATGGCCCTCCCGGAAGTGCTCCTGGAGCTTGCTCACCTGTTCCCAATCACACACCTGGGTGGGGCCGATAATTAGAGCAGCTGGGTTCAACAATCTCTGCCACGCACCCTGGTGGCCATCCCAGGTCCCCACAGGGTTGGGGAGAACCAGGGAGGCTGCCATCAAGAATTCCAGGGGAGGTACTGAGGAGTCCATGACTCCCCTGGAACTGAAGCAGAAGAGGCGTCCTGGCCGGGACCCAGCTGTCCATTATATATATATATATATTGTAAACGGCACTATATAGCGACTGACCCAACACAGATTGGACACAGGAGGCACGTGTAAAATAAAAGGATTTTTTATTCCTCTTCAGCTGGAGGGCACGTCTTCCCCGTACTCCCCCCAGCCACAACACAGTCCCAAACACCAGTACAGCACCAGTAAAACACAAACACTCTTCTCTGGCACCACCACTCCTCCCTCACAACCTTGTCTTCCTCCACCCGACTCTGGCCAATGAGTGGTGGTTACTGGCTCCCTTTTATAGGTCACCTGGAAGTGCTCCAGGTGTTTAATCACCAAGATCCAGCGGCACTTCCAGGTGTGATGAAGCTGTTGCCGACACGGGCTCAGGAGTCCCAAACACAGCACCCCCTAGTGGTACCTGCAGGACCCAACAAGGCTGCCCCCAACTCCAATTCCCAGGGAGCCCTGTGGGAAACTGAGGCACTACACCAGCCCAGGGGGGCGGCCATCTAGCGTCCAGGGGGAGGTATTGCACTGTCCAGGGCTGCTCCCTCTTAATACAGTGTGCAGGGGCGTCCCGACTGGGCATGGACACCAGGCGCCTGTCACAGTATATATATATATATATATATACTAGCAGAATACACACACATATCTACATATATACAGACACACATTTACATACACCTATATCTATCTATCTATCTATATATGTATATCTATATCTATATCTATCTTATATATCTATCTACATGTATATATCCATCTATCTATATAATCTATATATCTATATCTATCTATCTATATATGTATATCTATCTCTATATCTATATCTATATCTATATCTATATATATATATATATACACACATATCTCCTTTGGGGTGCGAGGAGCTGTTGCTGGGGGTGCCAGAATCCACTGAGGAAGAAAAATTTAAAACATTATTTGTACAAAATCTTAATTTATCTATCCATTCCTAAATAATTAAATGGGCAAGCTATTTCAGATCAGTGCAATATGCTGCTTGTTAAAACGGATGACTCGTAATCTTACGTGCACTTAGTGCTGCGTGGGTATTATGAACTATCGTATTTGTTCAAGTTCTATTTAAATTTTAAATATAAGTAATTTTTATTTGGTCGACAGAAATATGTTTAGTAGGAATGAAAGTTAAATTTAATCATCATTGCATAAATTTTTCTTCACCATAGAAATTTAAAGACTAAATCCAACTTCCATTCCTACCAAAGATATTTCTGGCGACTAAATAGAACCTACTGTAGTATATCCAAATTCGAGCTATTGAGCTGTCGCCTGCCTGCCTGCGTCACCCTCGCTTCGCTCTTACTTTTTTTCCGTTCATTTAATCTTGGCTAGTCGGAAATATTATAACATGGAAGGAGGATTACACGAGTATGGCTTTACCAAAACAATCATTGATGTCGAATAAAGTATCTATGATTCCTAAAGCTTAAATTGGTGATCTGGTTTTCTGCGTTAACCTCATATTTTTCATACTTCTTCCCAAACAGGGGTTGCAGAGTAAAATGAATCATTAAGCTGATATATATATATTGAATATATTGAAATAGTTTTACTATCAAATAATGCAAACAGTCGCTGCACGTGCTTCGCCTAATTCTGGGCTCATCAGGCAGTACACACGCACTGCACCCACTCTCGCGAATCGAACCTAAGACGTCAGCGCTAAAGGTGAAGCCTCTCATGTTGCGCTATGGTGTGTGGGTTGTTTATTTGACAGTACTGTATTGTAGATCGGGGTATATATATATATATATATATATATAAATACTTTTGAGAATGCAACGTATAGTTTTGTCCAGGAGGAAAGCAATGTTGCCTCAAATCAATGGCAACCTTTTGTAGGGTGTGTCCCTGAGACTTATTAATTGTCATCGCAAGCAGAGCCTTACTGGAAATTTGAGGCATTTCAATTCAAATGGGAGATCAGAGGGTATAACGGTGATGCCAGCAATACATTCAGAGTGTGGCTCTGCTTTTTCTGTGTAGCTGCCTTCACACAGCCTCTCCGCTGCTTTATAAACGAACGCCATAGAAAGCCATCACCTTGTAAATTGTGTAATGCGTTTTTTGAACAGGTTTGATGCATGGAAGTGATCACTCGTACTGCGTTCAGTAAGTTCTCGTGAGCTGCTATCTTGTGTGATGTTGCGATGTCTACGGCTTAATTTAATGTTATCTAAGACCGGTACTTAAAAGTTTCTGGCTGCACTCGGTTGTAATATGACTGCTCGCGAGCTCACTTTTGAGAATGCAAGTATAGTTGTCCAGGAGAAAAGCAATCTTGCCTGAAATCAATGGCATCGTTTTGTAGGGTCTGTCCTTGAGACTTATTACTTGTCATCGCAGCAGCTGAGCCTTACAGGAAATTGGAGGTATCTGAATTGAAATGGGAGATTAGAGGGTATAAAGGGGGCGAGGAATACATTGAGTGTGGAGAAACTCTAGAGACAGCATGTGTATTAACTTGTGGATTTTTCTGTGAGTATTTGGTGGGAGTGTGATGAAGTTGCTTCGGAAGACGCCGTTAGCTGCGGAGCTCAGCTCAGAGCGAAATGAGGTAAATGGGAGGGGATATGATGATGTGACTCCCCAACCGCTTAACTGTCAATCCCCACAAACACAGTCTCTCGAATTTGCATAAGCACACCCCTTCACCTGCAATTTTAACTTAGTTACAAAGTGATCAAAACTCTTGTTTATATCCTCGTCCTCTCATTAAACTTGTATCCCGCATTACCCGTGGGCATGAGAAACACCAGCGCACCCTGTCTATTAACTTAATTTAAAGTTTAGGTTTACACCTTTCTTTCCGAAGTAGCAGCACTCATTAATATGGTAGTATATGTCACTCGCTCGCTTCTTATTGTTTCGCTGCCTTCTCAATTATATAATGCATGTTTTCTTCAGCGCGTTTTGGAGCTCTTCCTGGTTTTCTACGTAGTGCGTTGACAGTCAGTTCACGTGATTATGTGGGAGGCGTGATGATGTCACACGAAACTCCGCCCCCCACGGAACTGGCTGAACTCCATTACAGTAAATGGAGAAAATACCTTCCAGTTATGACCATTACGCGTAGAATTTCGAAAATGAAACCTGCCCAACTTTTGTAAGGAAGCTGTAAGGAATGAGCCTGCCAAATTTCAGCCTTCCACCCACACGGGAAGTTGGAGAATTAGTGATGAGTCAGTCAGTCAGTCAGTCAGTCAGTGAGTGAGTGAGTGAGTCAGTGAGGGCTTTGCCTTTTATTAGTATAGATATATATATATATATATATATATATAGCCCTGAGGTGAGTGAAACATCACAAGATGAAGGGTTGATTTATGGTGCTAGTGCTTCTCTCTCTTTTTTATCAGACCCAAATAAAAAAAGAATTAATTGTACTCACCACTCCATGTTTCCGGATTCACAAAATGGCCACCTAACATTACTTCCACTTGCGGCTCCCGATGATGATGTCACTTCTGTTGTCCTGTTGATGATGTCACCTCCAGATAATGACGTCACTTTCAGTCTCCTGTTGATGACGTCACTTCTGTTACGACCACTATGACATCATTTCTGGTCTCCTATTGATGACGTCACTTCTGTTCACCCACTATGATGTCATCTACTGTCTCATCACTTACCAGTTGTTTGCTTTTTGATCACCCATTTTGAATTATTTTATTGCTTGTCCGCAGGACATTATACAGGGACATTTCCCAACTATTTTTGTATTGTGGAGAGTCTTTTATTTAACGACTCTCTCTCTCTCTATATATATATATATATATATATATATATATATATATATATATATATATATACTCACCTAAAGGATTATTAGGAACACCTGTTCAATTTCTCATTAATGCAATTATCTAATCAACCAATCACATGGCAGTTGCTTCAATGCATTTAGGGGTGTGGTCCTGGTCAAGACAATCTCCTGAACTCCAAACTGAATGTCAGAATGGGAAAGAAAGGTGATTTAAGCAATTTTGAGCGTGGCATGGTTGTTGGTGCCAGACAGGCCAGTCTGAGTATTTCACAATCTGCTCAGTTACTGGGATTTTCAAGCACAACCATTTCTAGGGTTTACAAAGAATGGTGTGAAAAGGGAAAAACATCCAGTATGCGGCAGTCCTGTGGGAGAAAATGCCTTGTTGATGCTAGAGTTCAGAGGAGAATGGGCTGACTGATTCAAACTGATAGAAGAGCAAATTTGACTGAAATAACCACTCGTTACAACCGAGGTATGCAGCAAAGCATTTGTGAAGCCACAACACGCACAACCTTGACGCGGATGGGCTACAACAGCAGAAGACCCCACCGGGTACCACTCATCTCCACTACAAATAGGAAAAAGAGGCTACAATTTGCACGAGCTCACCAAAATTGGACAGTTGAAGACTGGAAAAATGTTGCCTGGTCTAATGAGTATCGATTTCTATTGAGACATTCAAATGAGTCAGAATTTGGCGTAAACAGAATGAGAACATGGATCCATCATGCCTTGTTACCACTGTGCAGGCTGGTGGTGGTGGTGTAATGGTGTGGGGGATGTTTTCTTGGCACACTTTAGCCCCCTTAGTGCCAATTGGGCATCGTTTAAATGCCACGGGCTACCTGAGCATTGTTTCTGACCATGTCCATCCCTTCAGGACCACCATGTACCCATCCTCTGATGGCTACTTCCAGCAGGATAATGCACCATGTCACAAAGCTCGAATCATTTCAAATTGGTTTCTTGAACATGACAATGAGTTCACTGTACTAAAATTGCCCCCACAGTCACCAGATCTCAACCCAATAGAGCATCTTTGGGATGTGGTGGAACGGGAGCTTCGTGCCCTGGATGTGCATCCCACAAATCTCCATCAACTGCAAGATGCTATCCTATCAATATGGGCCAACATTTCTAAAGAATGCTTTCAGCACCTTTTTGAATCAATGCCACGTAGAATTAAGGCAGTTCTGAAGGCGAAAGGGGGTCAAACACCGTATTAGTATGGTGTTCCTAATAATCCTTTAGGTGAGTGTATATATATATATATACACTGCTCACAAAAATTAAAGGAACACTTTTTTTATTGGGCCTGGCATGAAATCAATTAAACCTGTCTGATAATTTTCTGGTTGGTTAAGCAGCTGAGGTCATTGTTAATCACTTTCAGCTGTATTGGTGTTCATGGACTTAACGACAGGTGCACTAAAGTGGCAACAATTAGAAAACCCTCAAAACAGGACTGGTTTTAAATGTGGAGGTAATTTCAAGTTTCTCCCTCTTGATCTTTTTTGGCTGGTTTTCCACTCGTGCTAGTTTTGGCTTGAGTAATTATCTCTACTGGCAGTATGAGGCGATTCCTTAACCCTACAGAAGTTGCACAGGTTGTTCAACTTCTCCAGGATGGCACATCCACACGTGCTGCAGCAAGAAGGTTTAATGTGTCTCTCAGCACAATCTCCAGAACATAGAGGAGATTTCAGGAGACTGGCTGTTATTCTCGGAGAGCTGGACAGGGCCGTAGAAGGTCCTCAACCCATCAGCAGGACCGATACCTGCTCCATTGTGCAAGGCGGAACAGGCTGAGCACTGCTCGTGCCCTACAGAATGACCTCCAGAGGGCCACTGGTGTGAATGTCTCTACCCAGACAATCAGGAACAGACTTCATGAAGATGGCCTGAGGGCCTGATGTCCTGTAGTGGGCCCTGTGCTCACTGCCCAGCACCGTGGAGCTCGACTGGCATTTGCTCAAGAACACCAGAATTGGCAAGTCCGGCACTGGCGCCCTGTACTTTTTACAGACGAGAGCAGGTTCACCCTGAGCAGCTGTGATAGACGTGAAAGAGTCTGGAGAAGACAAGGAGAACGATATGCTGCCTGCAACGTCGTTCAACATGACAGGTTTGGTGGTGGGTCAGTGATGGTCTGGGGAGGCATATCCATGGAGGGATGCAACGACATCTACTGCGTAGGAAATGGTGCTCTGACTGCCATAAGGTATCGAGATGAAATCCTTGAACCCATTGTCAGACCCTACGCTGGTGCAGTAGGTCCTGGTTTCCTCCTAATACACGACAATGCCCAGCCTCATGTGGCAAGAGTATGCAGGCAGTACCTGGAGGATGAAGGAATTGAAACAATTGAATGGCCTTCACAATCCCCTGACTTAAACCCAATAGAACATCTGTGGGATATTATGTTTCGGTCCATTAGGCGCCGCCAGGTTGCTCCTCAGACTGTACAACAGCTCAGGGATGCCCTCATACAGATCTGGGATAAATTGTCTCTCTTCCCTGCATAATATGTCTTAAGTTGACCTTGTAAAATATGTGGAGACGTTACTCTATTTTTGTTGCAATATACGGGGCTAAAACCCCAAACCTTTATGCTATGTTGTGTTGTTTCTTCACTATATATATATATATATATATATATATATATATATATATATATATATATATATATATATATATATATATGTATACAGTGCATCCAGAAAGTATTCATGGCATCACTTTTCCCACATTTTGTTATGTTACAGCCTTATTCCAAAATGGATTAAATTCATTTTTTTCCTCAGAATTCTACACACAACACCCCATAATGACAATATATATATATATATATATATATATATATATATATATATATATATATATATATATATACAGTATATATATATATATATGTACAGGTGCTTGTCATAAAATTAGAATATCAATTAAGACCAATGCAAAAAATGATTTTTACAAATGTTGGCCAACTGAAAGGTATGAACATGAAAAGTATGAGCATGTACAGCACTCAATATTTAGTTGGGGCTCAGCAATGCGGCGTGGCATGGAGTCGATCAGTCTGTGGACTGCTCAGGTGTTATGAGATCCCATGTTGCTCTGATAGTGCCTTCAGCTCTTCTGAATTGTTTGGTCTGGCGTATTGCATCTTCCTCTTCACAATACCCAGTAGATTTTCTATGGGGTTAAGGTCAGGTGAGTTTGCTGGCCAATCAAGAACAGGGATACTATGGTCCTTAAACCAGGTACTGGTAGTTTTGGCACTTTTTGCAGGTGCCAGGTCCTGTTGGAAAATGAAATCTGCATCTCCATAAAGTTTGTCAGCAGCAGGAAGCATGAAGTGCTCTAAAACTTCCTGGTAGACGGCTGCGTTGACCTTGGACCTCAGAAAACACAATGGACCAACACCAGCAGATGACATGGCACCCCAAACCATCACTGACTGTGGAAACTTTACACTGGACCTCAAGCAACGTGGATTCTGTGCCTCTCCTCTCTTCCTCCAGACTCTGGGACCTTGATTTCCAAAGGAAATGCAAAATCTACTTTCATCAGAGAACATAACTTTGGACCACTCAGCAGCAGTCTAGTCGAGACGTTTCTGACGCTGTCTCTTGTTCAAGAGTGGCTTGACACAAGGAATGTGACAGCTGAAACCCATGTCTTGCTTACGTCTGTGCGTGGTGGTTCTTGAAGCACTGACTTCAGCTGCAGTCCACTGTTTGTGAATCTCCCCCACAGTTTTGAATGGGTTTTGTTTCACAATCCTCTCCAGGGTGCGGTTATCCCTATTGCTTGTACACTTTTTTCTACCACATCTTGTCCTTCCCTTCGCCTCAGTATTAATGTGCTTGGACACAGAGCTCTGTGAACAGCCAGCCTCTTTAGCAATGACCTTTTGTGTCTTGCCCTCCTTGTGCAAGGTGTCAATGGTCGTCTTTTGGACAACTGTCAAGTTAGCAGTCTTCCCCATGATTGTGTAGCCTACAGACCTAGACTGAGAGACTATTTAAAGGCTTTTGCAGGTGTTTTGAGTTAATTAGCTGATTAGAGTGTGGCACCAGGTGTCTTCAATATTGAACCTTTTCACAGTATTCTAATTTTCTGAGATACTGAATTTGGGACTTTCATTAGTTGTCAGTTATAATCATCAAAATTAAAAGAAATAAACATTTGAAATACATCAGTCTGTGTGTAATGAATGAATCTAATATACAAGTTTCACTTTTTGAATGGAATTACTGAAATAAATCAACTTTGTCATGATATTCTAATTTTATGACCGGCACCTGTATATATATATATATATGTATCTATATATCATTTGGCATTAGATTGATTGTCTGTTGTTGGTATTATAATAGCATCAGTAGTCTGTGGGAGATATGTAAGTAAAAATTACATTATGCCATGTACACGTAACTTTAATTCCAATTTAAAACCTAAAACTGACCAAAATGCGTAATTTTTCATTTTGCACCAAAAACTTACTCTTTCTCATTTCTTTGAGTCAGATTAACAATAGTGTGCATAATTAAAAACACAGTCCCATTCATCTACTCAACTAGTTAATTACAGGGCTGTGAGGAGGCAATAAAAGAGACATACATTTATTAAATAAATGTGCCAATATAAAGGCATCAATTAACTTTAACATGTGTGTATTTATATGGAAAACAGGAGTGCCAATATATAGTGTTCAAATGCTAATCAGACAGTGAGCTAGCTGGAATTCAAACTCAGCATATTAGAGATGCTAGCTACTGTTTCATCAAAAATATGTAGTTTGCGTTTCTAAATAAATCTTTCTGGAGTAACCTGTTTTTAAAATTAATTCTTTTAAGTATTAAAACATCACACTCAGACATTTTATCTTAAAAACTACCTCCAAAGCTGGAAAAGTTCCTCTGCATTTGGCTTGGTGGTGCCTACTTACAATACATGTAATACAGTAGAAGTGTGCTTTATAAAGCCTTCAGCACTGAAAAGCTTGTCATTCTTTCTGGGTGTGGTGATGCTTAGGAGAAAAAATGAGCAGATAAACATCATTCACTGTGAAGACCATCTCATCTGTACAATTATTTTTAAAGAAGATGTATTATTTCAAAGCACTAGATAGAATAAATAAAGCTGATGACAATTCTGCTTTTGTCATGCTACAAAATGAGAGTTGTGTCTTTGAAAAAAGGGGTCACACCTGGCAAGTGACATCATTATGTTGTTACTATAAAAATAGCAGTGAACTTAAGATCAAAACAATGAATTAGGCTTGTGAAGGTCTAGCTATTGAGCACAACAACAACAGCACAAAAGATGAATTAGTGCTGTGTTTGGTATTGACTTAATTTTTATTGGTGACTTGGAGTTGGTAATGTTCCAGTAGATGGAAGATGCTATGGCTGCGGACACCCAGGGAATCTCAACCTTTATTCCTAATCATTATTTTCTAATTTCCCTCTGGATGTTCATGGCTCATTTAAGCATGACATGTATGTGGTTAAATTGTATTTAGAGGGATGCAGTCACTTTTAATGTGCTAGTTTTCTCTTTATTTTCGCAAAAACTATTGTTTTTTATAAGCAGAAAATATTTAGTAACTCCACATTTCTCTCAAAATTCTGATCAGACATTCATGTGAGAACAGTGAAATTAGAAGCTGAGATGTCATAAGTGGGGACCCAAAAAACCTCCATAGTAAATTAGCACAGAAAAAGGTTTGATCCTGCAAACACCTGTTGACTTCTGGGAATTGAACTCTTCTTTGCAGCAGTGCCACAGGTTTATTCTAATAATGGACTTCTTTACTAAACAACAATAAATAGGAACATTATACCCTAAGAGTCAAATATTATTTTCAAATAAAAGTCTCCTCCCTGTTTTTTAAATTCTCCTAATTTAAAGGATGTACTCAACTTTCTTGCTGAACTGGCTGTTTTCACTAAAGCACTGAAGCATCATGAAGTACACACAGAGACCTGCCTTCTAGTCCAGCCAGTAAAGGGGCTTCTCAAGTCTTCTACATTTTTTTTTCTCACAATGTCAGTAATAGGCACTAAGAGATTTAAAATGCCATAACTTGTTTTTGAAATATTTGGAGGGGCTACCACAATTTTCCTTTTCTGTCCTTCTGTGAGTCCCAGAAATTCCCAGAACTCCCAATATTTCACACCTTAATGACATCTCTTAACAGCCTCAACCTTTTAAAATCAAATGTTCCATTGGGCAGAATAAAAGACATAAAGAACCACGAAGAGAACTTATAATGGGGCTGAATGAATATGAAAAATCTTTAATGCTTTTGTGTTCCTTTTGTGTTCTTTCAGTAAAAAGCCAATTTCCACATGGTGACAAGTTCTATCTATCTATCTATCTATCTATCTATCTATCTATCTATCTATCTATCTATCTATCTATCTATCTATCTATCTATCTATCTATCTATCTATCATTTTTACCTTTTTTAGATCGTTTTTTGTCTCTCAGGATATCTTGGTATTTTAGTTTTCATGCAGGCTCAAAGCCTGAGGCACAAGTTGATTTTGTTATGAGTTGTTGTGGTGTAATTTTTTTTACACATTTTTTCCAGAATTCGTTTTTTATTGTTGTTTCCCAACATCAATGACATACCATGAGAGGTCATGCTTTTAGTTATAGGGTCCAGAGGCTGGGGAATGATCTGCCTGCTAATATATAGTAAAAGATGCCTCTTCTGTCTCTGCTTTTAAATCCGGGCTGAAGACTCACTACTTTAGTCGAGCATATCCTGATTAGCTGTGTATACTGCGTTTCTGTTTGTTAGTCATTTGTACAGATATATAAGTATCAAAATGTTTTTAAACCATTACAAACCCTCCTCTGTTCTGTTTTACTTCTCTGTAGCTGGATGTGGCACTTGGTGCAACTGCTCTATTACCAGGCTCTCCTGCATATGGAAAGGTCATCTTGGATAAAGGGGTTCTTTGGGTGGAAAGATTCAATCATCAGATTACAGTAGAAGACCAGCACAGGCTCCACTATAGAAAACACAGGAGTACGTAGGCAGCAAGTAAGTTGAAGGCTCCAAGATTGTGACTATATTTTTGACATTTTCTTTTACATTTCTAATCTCTACCATAGTCATCTGGCCAGAGTTTATCAGTTAATAAATGGACATAGCTTGTTGGTTTCCATTTATGTTAAATCAGTTTCTATCATGTTCTCTGTGTGTTTTAACAAATATGTGTACCAGTTCTGTATTTAGTCATCAATATAAGTTAAACTTGTATTTTAACAGAAAATTGCCACTGTTGAATACTGTTGCTGAGATGGCTGCCAACATGGGGTGACTCAGGGTTGCAACATGTGATGTCATTGGGTCAACAGCATAAATATCATCTTCACTCACTACTTGAGTATCCAAGAGTGTGGATAAAACTTGACTTGTTGGTGTGTGCTCTGCTTCATTTTTGAAGCTCAATAACAGACATCAGATCTTTGTTTTTCTGACCACAATTTCTGTTTAATGTGTAGGTTTTGGTGAAAGATAACCTGATTTGGGGCTTAGATCTTAACTTGCCATAGTGACTTTGTCCCTTTTCCAGGTGTACTGCTGTAATCTGAAATAGTGGTTTGTTAAAGGGATCAGGAGATAAGTTGTTGCCGAGAAGCAAAGAAAAGTTGAAGACCATAAAATAGAAAGAAGGATGCGAAAGCCCAATGTGATATACAGAAATTCAAGTCAAAAAGACAAAACCTTACAAAATGGTGGTGATTGTGGTAAACCAAAAGGCTATTGGAATTGGTACAAATTATTTTTAACAATCTAAAACACAAACTGAAAATAAAAACGCGAATGATCTGTTTAGAATATCCATATATCAAAACGAGCACAAAGCACTAATAAAGAAAGTAAGGGAAAATGAATACAAAATTAAATCAAGAAGTGTCATAAAACAGCTGATCCCTTCATAGAAATTTCAGTTGTGTTTACCCTTACCTACAGTATAACAGATTTGAAGCACTAATGATGATAATCTTAATTGGATTATTGAATTTAAATTTGAAAATGAATTTCATAAAGTACTCTTGTGTATAAAAAACCTATATATATCTTCTGCCTAAGCATGTTTTTCTAACAGATTAATTTTGTTGATGTCTCTGCACTGTCCTTGATGTCAGGTTTTTCCCAAGATCTTCCCAGTGTCTATCACTATAATATACTTTCATCTTCATGGTCTACAGTTTCAGTTTGATTTTGTTCATAGATTTGTTCATCATTCTGGGGCAACCTTGCTTACCATATTTGGCAGAAGTACCAGTTTATCACTACAGTGTGATAATGTTTTATCTTTAAAGAACTGTGTGTGGCTTTAATGGTGGTATATATAAAATACGCAGAGAGATAAAGACCTTTTTAGTGTGGTTCAGTACACATTTACTTTTGTACCCATTCTGTTACTCTAATGCAGAAAAAAATAGGTTAAGTAGGCCTTTATTGTTCATGCAAAATTTTCGTTTACAATACCAACTAAATAAAAAAACAAGAACAAATAACATTAGCCAAGTATTTTATTCATTGTCTTCATGTGGCCCTCTTAGAACCTTAATTATTTACTTAAAGGCCAAAGAATTAGAAATTTAATAGAACCTGGAGACATCATACATGATGAATTTACTAAATAACAGGTCTAATGTATTCAAGGATCCTGCCTCACTTCTGAAGTTAATGTATGAATAAAGCAAAACTTGTCAGCCCCAGCCATGTGCTCATTTTCATACATTTTTAAAAGATACATCCCCAAGTCTCAGTGGACATTACATTACAGGAAACAGGGTGTATGCAGCAATGCCACAGAAGTTGGTGTTATTCCTTGCCATCTTCATGTAGCCGTTTTCACCCCATGAAGTATTCCAACTGAAAGCAAAGCCCAAAAAAATGATGAAGATATTAAAATAATTTAAAGGATATTTATTTAAGATTAATTGAAAAAAAGCTCCAAAATGAAAGCTTCTAATGCTTAAGGGGAAGGTCCACAGGCAAATATGCAAAAGTTTGTACCACAAGAAATGGTGCACAGCCTCTAGGCACTTCTCCTTAATATTGGTGTAAGAGGCAATCATAGAAAGTTAAAGCTTTGAGTTAAACTCATATTAGTGTTTGCTTAATTTGAATAGAATATCATTTTCTTTTATAGTCGTAGACAATGGTATAGTCTTTTCTCCCTATAAGTTAGCAAGAGAGAGAACTTTCTTGCTATAACTGAGATGCAGTGTGTTAATTGTGTCTGTTGCTGTTTAGAAAAGGTCCCAGGACACAAGGACTTAAAGCACCCATTTTCTTAGAAATTAGATAGGCATGCAGTTTTCTGACTGTCGTTTTGAAATGGGTCAGAAACGTTTTGAAGTGCCTTGTAACGATTTGAAATATAACAAGATTTAAGCTTTGAAAAGAACTTTTCTTAACAACAATTTTTTTTTTTTTCTATTTTAATTTTTCTTTTTAATGTGAACTGTTTTACTTTGAATTTTAACTAAAACTTTTAAAAACAAAGATATTTTGTCTGTGGAATCATTTCAGAGTGTCAGGATTTTGTTGAAACCCATTCTTTTAAGTTGCTGCTGAACTTTCGTAATTTTGGAAAAATGAAGCTACCATTGGATAAGAGAAACAGTTCAGTTAATGGTGAGAGTAACCAAATTTGCTTTAATTTTTATTTAAAAGTACCAAATTTCCCTGATTTTAGCATCAAAACTGGAGTAATGAAGTCATTTGAAGGCCCAACCCTTAGTCACATTCTATTACCTAGCAAAAGAAAAATCACTTTTCCAGGAAACAGATTCAGTTTGTGTTCAAACGTCAGGCCTCAAGCGAATTTCAAGTTTAGTTAGTTCAATTCATGTCCTCTAATTCCTGATAATTATTATTGATTTTTAGCACACCAGGTATCTTGCCTCATTTTCTTCACTTTTATTTCGTTCAGTACTATGCAACTAGTATATCAACCCAGTCTGTCTCATCATTACTTCAGTCCTATTTCTTAGATGGCCTGATCCTAATTCAATAAGTTCATAATTTCAAAAAGTAGTGTCTATGTTGTATTTAAAGTTATCAGGTATAGCTAATAGAAGAAGAGTAAATGGCAACACAAACATATTACTATTGTAAAGAGTTAATATAAGGTGAGAATATGCAGTGGTGAGGCTGTGCCAGGATCTAGCATATACTGTAAGCAAGCAGTGTGTATACTGGCTTCCCATATGGCGCTTTTCCACTGCATAGTACGGCACAGCACGGTTCAGTACAGCTCACCTTGGTTCGGCTCAGTTCGGCTCGGTTTGCATTTCGACTGCAGTTTAGTACCGCTTTTAGAGTGGGCGGGATTATTCACGTGTCGTTATAGTTGCGCCGCGTCGCCCCATCCAGCTCTCGCTGGATCCACTCCTCGGCTACCAACGAGAGGAATGTCTGTACTTCCTCAATAGACCACGAAACAGCCATTTTTGGTTAAAACAAAATGGTGCGTCCGAACCTTTGCTGGCTGTGCTAAAAATCTAGCGGGTCTGTTGTGTCTCGTGTCGCAAGTTCAGTGACACAGTAATGACGATTTTCTCCGGCCAATCAGTGACCAGCAGAGTTTACACATCACATTTTGGTAACGGTTCGGCGCGCTTGGAACCTCGGCTGAGGTGGTACTAAAAAAAGGACCAGGTACCAGGTACTGTTCCCAGTAGAAAACCCCCCAAAAGTGAGCTGAACTGAACCGTGTCGTGCCGTACTATGCAGTGGAAAAGCGCCAATAGTGTAGCAACCCTGGGTCTGAAAGGGGCATGCTCCTCAGGTGGACAGGTCCGTCCAAGGGAGTGGGAATACCTGGAGGAGCAGGCAATAAAAAGCAGCTCTGTGAGCAATGGCAGGAGGAGGTGCAAACACAAGACTTTGAGAGCACTTCTATCATGACTCTTCATTGTTAGGTTGATGAGCCTCAGATGTGGACCCTGGCCTTAGGTTGGCTCATGGGGCAAGGGGATAGTGTGCCATGCATGTTTCCTCTGACCAGGTGAGTGGAGTGAGGTGGAACCAGGTGGAGTGCACGGCCAGATAAAAGGACAAAGCAGCTGGAAGCACGTGTTACAGCTGAAGGGCTGAGCTGCATGATCGAAATGGTCACTGAAGATGCCAATGGTCCTTTAAAGGGCTACATACAGTGGCGTAGCGTGGGTGTCAGCTGCCCGGGGCAGAAGAAAATTTCGCTGCCTCCTTATTTAGGTATTTCAATTTAAAAGACTAAAATATACAGTAATTCTTTGCCGCCCTGTACAAGTGCCGCCCGGGGCGGGCCCTCCTGCTGCCCCCACTATGCTACGCCACTGGCTACACACCAGTGTAAATAGAATAATTCCATTAATATGACTCTTGCACCCCCTAGAGCTTTACAATACTATTAAGATTCATTTGGTATTAAGGTGTTATTTACATCTTCTTATATACAGTAGCTTTTCACATATTGATGGGATTATTTTTGCATGTCATATGGACCAGTATATTCTGATGTTGTCTATAGGGCTACAGTTCAGCCACTCAATATACATATACAATGAAAACTGAAATATATTTAATCTTTAGAAGATATTAGCTAACATATGGCAAAGTGAGGCTTGTTTTTCCAGAACCATGGGGTCACAAAAGAAACTTTAATAAAGATAGATTCATTACTACATAATAATAGGGTAGTCAAAATATTGTTTTGGAGATGGGCAGCTGTCTTATTCAGTGTTGGCTCCTGTCTTGTACCCAAAGGTGCTGAAACTCCAATTTCCTCCAGTCCTGCATTGCATTAAGTGGGTTAAATGCAGTGATAAAGCAATTAATGAATGACATTTGAAGGTCCACAAAGCGGTTCCCACATAGAATTTTGCTAAAGGTGAAAAGCAGATTAACTCTTAGTGGAATGGTTGGTTTAGTTATCCATTTCTTTCTAAATCCAAGACAAGAACCAGCAATGAGTGGGGCTAAAGCCCATCGTAAGACTGATTTAGAAACCCAGATCTCTGAAGAAAACTCAGATGTGCACAGAGAGAGCAGGCAGACTCAAAGCAGACAATTCCCTGGACACCTGAGGCAGCAGTGCAAATAACCGCACCACCATCCTGTTCCATATTTGAGGTACTTAATTTAAAATCTCATCTGAGAAGTGGAGGTGATTTAACATGTTAAGAAGACTATTATTTATGTTAAGAAGAAGATTATTTATGTTGGTACGAAGAGAAGACCTCATTGTTTCAGGAAATACATGCTTCAGTTTCACAAGCTTATTTCATCAGTTCTTAACAGACGTAGTTTCATCTCATTTGTGCATATAGACTGAAAACATCAACACACAACTTAGAATACTGTATATAAAAGAAAAAAAATTGGAAATATGCACCTTACCTGTTTTTGATAACCCAGAAGTCCTGGCCAGCCTCTGATCCATATCCAATTAGAAGAACTGCATGGTTTAGTTTAGTTGAACTACACCGGGGGTCATTATAGATCCCTGTCAAAAAAGGACAATTATTTTATTGGAGAATGTCTGACATTCATATTTGTTTATGTTAAAGAACTCATATATGGTTTCCATTTGAAACCCACCTGACTTGTAGAACTGAAAGCTGGGAAGACTTGCATCAACTGCCACTGTGATGGGCCCAATGGTTGCCAGTGCGTCAGCTAGTGCCTGCTCATTGCCTTTGGGAAGGAACTTATAGTCTGTAATTGAAGCTGCTGACCTGGAGCTGTTGTAATGACAAGGCTGATTATCCTGTAAACACCCAAATGGCAATATGGACAACTTTTATTAAGAGACACAAGGCAGAAGTGGGAGTCATCTCATAAGCCTATAACATTCCATATCTGAGCAGGGTCATGGGAGGCTGGAGCATATCCCAGCAAGCTTAGGATGCTAGGCAGGAACAATCCCACGGACAGGGTGTCAGTCCATGACAAGGTAAAAACACTCACACACATACACTAGGGCTAATTTAGCAACGCCAATCCAACATTTCTGAATTTCTTTTTATTTCTTTTATTTCT
Organism: Polypterus senegalus; assembly: GCF_016835505.1. Lineage (NCBI taxonomy): Eukaryota > Metazoa > Chordata > Cladistia > Polypteriformes > Polypteridae > Polypterus > Polypterus senegalus. Next base: position 66,447,517 of record NC_053158.1, read on the forward strand.
TACTTAGTATGTTTTTGTAATTTCAACAGATATTTCTAGACCTTTCCTTTGTTACTGCCCTGTTCCACATTTGTTTACACTGAATTCATGCCTTGGGAACACAGCAGGCCATGTTTCAAGTGACTCTATTGTATGTGAATTCAGTGATTTATGCTCTTGAATGAGTAAAGAGGACTGAAGGAGTATTATGTGTGACTGCTCTGGAACATGGGAGCAACTTCTCATCTCTAGCACCTGGCAGGTAATGACGTGACACAAACTCTCACCTGTTTTAAGGCTTGCTGGATTTGGGGTGAATCTCCCTAGACAGGCTGGTTAGGTTAAAGCTCTACTGTTTTATTTATATTCTTGTTTTATGTATTTTTGGTTCACTTTTGGCTCATGGTTTTCTGTTAATGTTACTTTCATGTATTATTTGCTTCATGTACTATGCCTTGGTGACGTTCCATGTGTTTTGTGGGTGGTCCTCCAAGATGCCAATCACAGCAGTAACTACCTGTAAACCTAGGGGTCTCCTACAGTTCCTGACGGCTCATTGTGAATGCACTCTAGGAGTACCTTTTCTTTTTTTATTTATTAGGATTTTGACCTTCTTGCTCTGTCTTTTTTTTAAAACTATGTTTCTGGATCACTGCTTTGTGTACTATGCCTTTGTGATGTTCCATGTGTTCTGTGGGTGGTCCTCCAAGATGGACCACCTGGCAATCTAAACTATCCTCCATCCTGTAAATCCAGAGGGTCTCCCACAGTTCCTAGTGGTTCATTGTGAATGCACTGTGGAAGTTTTGGTAAGTTCTTGTGCCTTTTCTATTCTTAGGTGTTTTTTTGGGATGTTGACCTTCTTCCTGTGTTTTTTTTTTACATTTCTGTACCATTGTATTGAGACTTTGTGCATATTGGATTGCCTTACACTTTTTGGGCAATTCTTTTGCTTTTTGGGCTCCATGGAGCATTTGTGAAGAATAAATTGGTTATTTTAGAAAGATTCTTCAAGGCCAGTTTATATCTAGGTGGGGATTTTGAAAGTGTTTCCCCATGCAATTATAAGGACTTTTGAAACATTTGGACATTACATTACCAGCTGTGGTAATTTTAGAAGGCCTCACTCCCTTTTTGTTATGTTTGAGACTCCAAATCACAACAGACTAGATTTTCCCAGTAGGCAAATGGGAGACTCTGAAATCAGCTGGAAAAAGTTTCACTGGTCTGATGAGACCAATACTGACCTTTTTGTTCAACTGATGCAGTCCACAAGAAACCTGCACCTCGGGAGAAGATTTGTTTTCCAGTAGGACAACATCTTTTAAGCATAAAGCCAAAGCTACAAATGGATGGCTTTAAAACAACATTAATGGTGGAGCCTGCAGTGGCCAAAACAGAGTCTAGCTCTCAATCCAACTCAGAATTTGTAGCTGGGCTTGACAAAGGCCATTCACTCACAATCCCCGTGCAAACTGACAGAGCTTCAGCAGTTTTATAGAGGAGAATGGGAACATAACTGCAGTGTCCAGATATGCAAAGCTGAGAGACCTATGCACACAGACTTAAGGCTGTCATGGCTGCCAAAGGTGCGGCAAGTAAATACTGACTTGAAGGGGGTGAATATGTACGCAATCAATTATTTTGTGTATCTCCTTGTCCTGCAGTTTTCCTTACGCCACCCAAAGATGTGCTTGATAGAGACTCTAATCTCAACCAGTATGTTTGAATATGTGTGTTGATGGACTGCTGTGCCAGTCAGGCTCATTCCAGCTGCTGTGACTTTCTACAACTCTGAACTGGCTTAAGCAAAATCAAAAATGAATGAATGGTTGTTGTCCATAGGGCTGAATAATTGTTTTAGTAAAGCTTATTATTTTTTAATAAATAACTCTGGTCTTTGTAACTTGCCCCTTTTATTTAGGATACTTTTCCCATGCAATATGAGCCAAGATTTCCTCATCTCATTGTTTTAAATTAAACCGAGAACAACATCATTGAAAACATTGAAATGTCCATGTTTTTCCGTTAAAAAAGAAAGAAAATGTAAACTGAGAAAGGTAATCTTTTCTAATACATTCTTTACTGTGCTGTAACAGTCACTTTTTGAGGTCTACAACATATAATAGCGCTCACAGAATATTGTTTAAATAGATTAATAAGGTAAAGGGGTCTGATAAATAAACAAGTAAATAAATAATAGCACTGAGTGTGAATTTTTAAAAATATCTTAAACAAGAGTCAAATCCCAGTCGCTATCAGCCAACCATGCCAGTTAAGGGGCAAGCTCAAGGATATGTAGAGAGATGAGCCTATGTTGTCCTGGGTATCTGTTAAGCAGACAGTTTGCGAGGTTCAAAGTCTGTGTCTTTGATATGGATGTGAGCAACAGTAGAGCACCACAAAGATCAGTCCTGTCTCCCTTTTTCTTCACCCTGTACACATTGGACTATAAATATAAAACCAGGTCATGTCACTTGCAGAAATCGATGATTCTGAACTCATGGGGTGTATCAATAAGAGGGATGAAACCGAGTATACAGTAGGAGTCAGATGGAGAACTTTGTTTCTTGGTTCAGAAAGAATTGTCTGCAACTTAACAAAAGCAAGCAACTGGACTCTAATAACATCAAAGAAGCTTCACACCAGGTAACACTTCATGGTGTAGATGTCGAGGTGGTACATTCCTACAAGTACATGGGGTCCACATCATTTACAGACTACTAGCCAACCCGCGGCGTACTATACGCCGCATAATCAGGCCGGTTTTTTAATGATTTTTAAGCACAGGGAGAAAATTAACATTTGAAAAGTCGGTAATGTAATAAATCAGCAAAAAAGGCAACATTGTAACAATGCACGGAATGAAGCAACACACAATCGTCCGTGACTGAAAACTGGCGGACCGTCCCCATACCTTCTTCTGCCAGACGGAGGGATGGGGCTGCACGGCGCGGAGTGTGGAACGGGAGGAGAGAAGAAGGACGTCCATTCAGCTCCGTCCATCATGCTAGTCTGCTGATTTCTCGTTCTGTATGCACTGCCCGCTCATGCCTCCAACTCGTCACTTGAGTCGTTGGCTGCTTTTCTATATATAATCCACCAAGACACCCGACCACGGTAGTAGCGAGGTGGTAGGGGGGTGTGTACAAAGGGTTGGGACACAACCAGTGGGAGCGTATGAGTCGCACTTAGTGGGAATTCCATGGTTTGCAACCCGAATGGGGTTCAACGGCTTACTCACACCGGGTAGACACACGCTCAATGTCATGCATAATTATTTATTAAATGCTAAACACTTCTGGAAAGACACGGATGTCTAAAAAGGGTTGGTGCAAGAATACAACAGTAAGTGAATGAAAAGATGGAACTCTGGAGAGAGCTCAGACGTGCATGTGGACTCTTACCACAGACGAAAGGGAGTAACTGGGTGGTCGGTAAGTTTTTGCGTCCGGGCAAATGGGCAGGCAGTGTGAATGCCTAGAGAGCGAGGGTAGACGCCGGCCAGTGAAAAAGGAGTGTTGGTGGGCAGGAAAACGTCTTCCGTGTTCCTGCAGGAGCATCTAAGCAGATGCATGTTTATGTAGCGTGTAAAACAGTTTGCTATGGTGCACGCGTCATGCGTCGTAACCGAAAAGTCGGTTTTTAAAGACTGCTTACTTCATTGTGCTTTAACCTCAGTTGTAAAGGATTATTTTAAGGATCCCATGGGATACCCCTCGCAAATCGTTTCACACACTGCATATGGCGATTCACCTCCGCGAGAAACATGCTTCTATGAACAGTCAACGTAGCTTGGAGGTGCATGACATGCACATGACATTAACCTGACCTGCACTGCATGTGGCCTCTACGACAGACGAATATAAATGACGCCATTTTTTCTGTGTTGTCGTGTCCGAGTTAGTGGGCGTGGCCCTGCGAGTTGTCGTCGTATCCAATGGTCTTGGAGTTGGTGGGTGTTGCTCCTTCCTGCGTGCTCCATAGGTGTCTCACTTGTCGGCGGCTTAGTGAATCCACGCCCCATCCGGCGTGCTTTCCATGGTTGTCTTGCCTTAGTGAATTATATATATAGATAATGGTCTTGTAACACAGAGGAACTGTAAAATAAATGGCAGAACAGGCTCTATTTTCTTAGGAGCCTGAATTCCTGTAACGTGAGTAGTGACATCCTTTCATCTTCTACAACTCTGTGATGGCCAGTGCAATTTTCTATGCTGTGGTGTGCAGGGCTGGTAACATCACTTCAAGAGAAGCTCACCAAACCAAAACTAATTAAAGGGTAGGCACAGGTATAGGATGCACTCTTGTCCTACTGCAGGTAGTAGTGGAGGAGACAATGAAGACAAAACTGAGTGTAATTATGAACAATGCTGCACATCCTCTCTTTGACACGTAAGCTTTGAGTATTTTTAGCTAACAGATTATTATTTATCAGAAGTCTGTCAAAAAATATTACAGAGGTTCCTTTATACCTTCAACAATAATGTCTCACTGCGACTGTTCTCTTATCCCCAAACCATAACATTTCCACCACCCTGCTTTACAGTTGATATAAGGTTCTTCTTCTGAAATACTGTTTTTGATTTGCATCAAACATGTCTATAGTTACTCTGGCCAAACAACTCTATCTTTGACTCATTTGTCCAAAGCACATTGTTCCAGGTGGCCTGTTCTTTTCCTATATGCTCAAATGCAAATTGTAGTCTTGCTCTAATGTTCTTTTTGGACATCAAAGGCCTTTATCTGCCACACCTTGCATTTATGTCAAATATATGATTGTAGATACATGCACTTTGAGACCATGTTTTGCATGAGTTACCTGCAGACCCCGCAATGAAATGTGTTTTTTGGAAAATTCTTTTAGTATCAAACACATAGCTCTTGGGCTGAATTTGATAGGCTGGCCAGTTCTAAAAAATTAGCAGTTGTCTGAAATCTACGCCACTTGTAGATGATTTTCCTTACAGTGGAATGCTTGATTTCAAAAAAGTTACTGATATTTCTAAATCCTGTGAAAGAAAATTTAACTGCTTGCAAGCTACTAAGGATTAAAAGCTGTTTTGTTATAATGGCAGGTCATTCATACAGGCATCTGTCATAAGACAGGTTGCAGTAAGTTGACCTAGGAAAACTTCTTTATTAAGCATGTGTCTGTTAGACTTGGGAAAGATGACTTTTCCTTCTTTGGGACCCCTCTTGATACACACACAAAAAAGAAACAGCCAATTTGTGTAATAGAAGATGAAATGCTTAGATGCTGTTTCACAAGTAAAGGGCGAGGGACGAAAATGAGTATTAAAAGCCGATTGAAACAAGGGGACTTTGTTCTTCTGTATTGTAATGTGGAATCCATGTACTCATCTGTGACTGAATAAAGACTGGTTGATTGAACTATTCCTGTCTTCCTCGGAAGTTACTTCCACAGTCCCTTGCCAGATTCATGCGGTGGGCATTCACAAACATCTTTCTGATGGCCTTGGAGAGCTCTTTTGATCTTGGCGTGATAACACCACACACATCAATAGCAAATATCAAACACCAAACCGTTGATATCTGTGGTTTAAATAGGACAGGTTCCACCTCCATCCTCTTTAAGGAAGTTCAAAATCAAACTTTTGTAACACCTAAACTGGAACACCTGATACTAAATTGATGAATCTGAAGTGGTTATAAATGTAAGGGTGTTTTTGTTAATTCAGATTATGAGATTGATTACACCATATCAATTTTATGTGCCATTTGATCAAGTATATTACCCTTGTCTGTAGGTGCTGTTTACATGAAAATCTTTTGTTTGCAAAATTTCCTTTGGGTGTTCTTTGTTTGCAAAAGTCAACAATTTCCTTTGGGTGTTCTTACTTTTCACATGACATCTACAGGTATCTATCTATCTATCTATCTATCTATCTATCTATCTATCTATCTATCTATCTATCTATCTATCTATCTATCTATCTATCTATCTATCTATCTATCTATCTATCTATCTATCGTATGTTTATTAGCTGTATGTATAGTCACCGAGCCATGATTTGAAGCTGATTCCTGCTTTGTACTCTCTTACTCTCTGTGACCCTTCAATGGAAATAACATTCTCAAAAGAGATGAAAACAGATCTATGATTACAGAAGCATGAAGACCTTAAATGAAATGACTGTAAATGTCAGTGAACTGAGAAGAGTGTACTGTTGTAAAAAGCTCCTCAAATTCCCATGGCAGCTGTGGGAATGCAGGGGTTACTTGGGTAAGACTGTACATGTATCTCTTGTATTATTTCTTCTTTTGGTTAAACAAATTCACCATGAAATGCATAACTGGAAGTGGCAGCTGATAATTCAAACAAGTTCATTACAAGACACTGTATGAAAAAGAGAATCAGATATGAAGGGGGAAGAGGAAGTCTTAGATATATGTAAATGAGATAATCATACTTTATATAAAATACAAATTGACATAATGAATTATTTAAATGCTCAGTAAGAGAGTGGGAACAGAATACAATCCCAGTTTGCAGACCAATTATCTTAAGGTATGATATGACTATAATAATGGTATGGTATAACTATGATAATGATTCATGTGTTGCTATTTATATCCATGAATCAAGTGCATTAAAGCACTGGACAACCTACAGAAAGTATCAAATACACTCCAAGCATGTTAATCCTATAATGAAGCAAATTTAGTCAAGAATTTGGTGGTTTGACAAGTCAGTCTTGAGGTGTGTTGATACCAGATTTGAGAATTGATGCTTTGCAAAAAGCTTTTAATTTTTTTTATTTTAACGAATGTATATGCATATACAGTAATTCTATACATGTACAATACTTGAGTTAATGTATATGTGTCATGCTGTAATTATCAATCCATCCATTTCCTGAATGTACTTCATCTGTTGAGTAAGTGAGAGACTGTAATGTCCCAGAGACAAAGACATATTGAGTTAGTGTGTGATTGTACTATGGATGGACATATACTTATTGAATGAGTTAGAGGTGGCACTGAGTGAGGCAGAGATTGAATTGTGGTTAGAGACATGGGAGTATGTGGAGGCAGAAATGTACTGAGCATGTAAGAAATGGTACTGTTCTTAGGGTTGGAAACTTTAGGACATTAGAACAGTTGTCATGAGAACAGGCCATTCTGCCTAACAAGCTTATATGTCCTATTCACTTAGATTATCCAAATGAACTTCATGGTTCCTAAAGTCCTACACTATACAACACTGCTTGGTAATTTATTCTATGTGTCTATTCATTTGCTTAAACTGAAAAGTTAGAACTCCTTTAATATCTTCTCATAACTCATATCTCTCTGTCCTGGAATGAGCCTGATCACTCTCTTCTGCATTTTCTCTGATGCTGCTATATCTTTTTTGCAATGTGGAGACTAACACTGCATACAGTGCTCCAGGTGAGTCTCCACTAGTACATTATAGAGCTTAGGCATAATCTCCCATGACTTGTACTCTGTACATTGTGCTACATTACCTAATATCTGATTAGTTTTCTTGATCACTTCTGAACAATGTCTGGATTTAGATAGTGAAAAGTCCACTACAATTCCTTAATCCTTCTCATTAGCAGTACTTTAATTTTTAGACCTTGCATTGTGTATTCAAATCTATTATTCCTACTTCTGTTCCAAGTTCCTTTGTAAAAATGTAGCTGATTCTACATGATCTTCCTTAAACTTAACCAGCTTATTTATTTTCCTACCCAGATCATTTATATATATTAAAACCATAATTCTAAACCCTAAGGGACACCACTCTTAACATCACCTAATTCTAATAAGCTTCCTTGTATCATAACCTTTTGCCTCCTGTGTTTTAGCCCATTATGAGTCCATCTACACACTACACTCTGAACTTTCCCCACTACAGATTGACTTTCTTATGATATGTGTCAAGGGTTTACATATATACTCACTAACTGCTTTACGTATTCAAGGATAAATTCAGCATATTTCAGCATAGTTAATCTAAGCAGTACTTCTTCCTCTACAATTTGCAAATCCCTAAGTACCTCCTTAGTAGTTTCTATTAGTTTTGGGAGATTATCGACTTCTTCACATGTGAAGACTTTATTGAAATACACATTCAAAGCATTTGCTTTTTCATTGTCTGTATATTGTAAATCACCATTATCATTCCTATTGTGCTTCACTTCCTTCTTGACCATTCTGTTACTACTAAAATACTGAAAAAATCAGAGTAGATATTCCCTCCTACTGCCATTTAGCCTTCCTAATATCGTTTATATACCTTAAGCTATCATATGTTCTACAGTTAACAACAGATGTATTAGTCATATACACCTTATACAGCTGTTTTCATCTTTGTAACGTTCTTTTTAACTTCTTTCTTATCCACCATGAGGTTCTTTGTAATTTCTTACTGCTTCTAAATTTTGGTATTAACTTGCCATGCATTAAATGTAAAAAACTTTTAAACTTCACCCACATCTCCTCAGCTGTCTTCACACAACTAATTTCAATTCATATTTAGGCGTTGCTTCATCTAATTAAAATTTGTCATACTAAAATTAAATGCAACTGTTTCAGTTTTTGAATATGCACTCTGACAAAACATTGCCAAATGTATCATATTACGGTCACTAGATCCCAATGGTTTAATCACATCTATTCATTGAATCCTATCCTGAATGTTACAGAATAATACATCTAGACAGGCCTCCCCCATCATTCAAGCTTTAACATATTGTGTTTAAAAAGTCACTGATTATGTCTAAAAGCTCTTGTTCTACTATTTGTAAGACTAACTCAGTTAATGTTTGGGTAATTAAAGTCCTTCATGACTGATGGCTACTCTTCCATCTTTTCAATTTTGCTTGTCTTTCCTAAACAATGTGTATCCATCGTTGTTATACTCCTGCTCATCTCTGCTATTTAGCCATGCTTCTGTTTTTCCTATTATATTCCAAGTTCTTTATTTTATTATTAATACTCCTATGCATTAAGGGAATACATATTTGATGTATTACTTAATTTTACTTTGGCTTTGTAGCAGTATACTAGAACTATCAAAGTTTTCTTGGATGTTTGTATTTATACTACTGCCTGTCCCTTTATGTGACACTCTAAACCTTAGCCTGTCCTAAACTCCTTGCCCCATAATTTCCTAGTTCATACAATCCTACTCATTTGACCAACCCCGACCAGTATTTTGGTACACCTTCTGCTCAAGTGTAATCCATCACGACAAAGCAGGTGGCATCTGTTCCAAAAGGAGTCCCAATGCCCTACAAACCTATGCCGATCTATCCGACACCAAGATCTGAGCCACACATTAAGCCTTCTGATTCACTCATTCTCATTCTTACCTGGACTGGTGTGTGGCACAGGTAGAAAATGATAGAAGATCACTTAGGTGGCACCAAACTCTTTAAAATTTGGATTGCAGAGCTGATGTCATAAAGAATGAAAACTGGATAAACCTCCACTCCAGCCAGAATCCTATCCAACTTTCCAGGATAGTCATCTACCTGTGCACCCAGAAGGCAGCACACCATGTGAAACTCTCTGTCTCTAAGGCAGCACACCATGTGAGACTCTCTGTCTCTAAGTGCCTCTAAAACATTCCTGCCAAAATAAACTAATTAAGAAAGTGAAGGGGTGTATTATGCTTGAGGACAGAAACTTAATGGGTGAGTGACAGGTTGTACTGTGGCTGTGGATGGAGACTTATTTAGAAACTGAAGTGATTTACAATGTTTGGGAAGAAGACTTACTGAGTAAGTAACATGTTGGACTGTGGCTGGGGAGCAGAGACTTACTGAGAAACTGAAGGAATCTCTTTCGTTTTTGTCTCTTGTGGTAATCATTAAAAAGGAATATTCTCTATTATTTGAATTTGTTAGTTCAATCCTTCCCCTAACCTCCTTCCTTTTGGCATCTGGTCAGGTCAGCTATTAGTTATTATTATAGAGTGCTACAATATCTCATATCAAAAACTCTATTTAATTTGAGCCAGACATTTCTCTTTCAAATTTTGAAATGTACCATTGGGCATATGTATTATGTCTGATGTACCTATGGTTAAATCCTCCACTTTCCTCTGCAGAAAAGCCTCATTTCACCTCACACTTTGCAGGAGGTGCCATTTGGTTAAAAACAAAAAAATTGCTCTTTGGCACGGAGTAAGAAAGCACTTTGGATCCTTTCAGTGTTTCACTCTCTCATTCCCGTATTTCACAATAGCTCTCTAAACATTGATGGGCAACACATCTCCTATCCAACTTGGGTCTCACGTACTATCAACAATTTGTTTGGAGCCAGACTCACATCTTTCCAGAGATGGATCACTGATATTACCCTATCAACTCCACTGTGTTGGAACACAATTTTCAAAAACATAAAAAATGATTCTAGAAATTCTAATTATCAAACATCTGATATAAAGTTATTCATAGAGTTTATCACTATACTAGAAAGCATTACATGATGGGTTTAGCTCCTGACCCAATTTGTTAACAGTGTTCCCTTGAAGCACTGGGTCTCCACAGGTCCTGGGAATGTCTCATTATTGCAGTTCTATGGGCCTTAATTGCTCTTGCTCTCTCCTTCATTTTATCTTTGTCTATTCCTTGCTCTCCTATCATTGTACTCCTTTTAGATTTCCTTACTCTCTCTCCCTCTCTTTTTATTAACAGCACATTACAGTAGTTCAACAGCTGCTATAAGAACTAAAACATTAATAGGTTCCTGGTGGAAGAACCTTGACCTTGTTACTTTCTCTGTCTGGAGGTCCTCTTTATACAGTATAACACAGCTCTGTTAAAACTGTCAGTCACATGGATCAATGGTTTATCAGCTTGAACCATTAGCAACAGGGGAAGACACTATTTCCATGAGTAAGTAATGGGTGGCATTAATCTGACTTCATTTGTAAATTTTAGTTCTTGCTCTCTCAGATGGATGAGTGGGATTTGTCAGTGACCTGTGTGTTTTATTAATTTATTTTTACTCTGTTTTCTTTGTAAAGCTCCGGGGTGGGGTGGGACAGATGCCGGTGGTGATGGAGGGGTGAGCTCAAATTTATGTTTGAAAATATTTTCCTTTGCCTTTTTCTTCCTCTTTTTGAAGGGATGTATTTTGCCTGGAGGCGGACGCTTATTGAGAAATTGGAGGGAGGTAGTCTGGGGGCATAGATTTATTTAGTGAGTCATAGGTTGCATTGTGGCTGGGGGAAGAGACTTACTAAGCAAATAGGAGGATGTACTGCGTCTGAGGGGTCTTAGGTATGGCAAGTTTCTGGTTAGCTGGTGCTCTGACAAATACCTGTTTTATTTTAGCTTTTTCATTTTTTATTATTTTTTGAGCTTATAATTATGAAAAAGCATGGAATTTGTAAATATAAAGGGCCTAACGTACTACATTATTATGTTTGAAAGATGATGTATGAAAATAAAATTGTATGGAGTTGCACCTGTCTTATAGTTTTCATGAAAGTCTACAATCTAGATCTATCACATCCTAGTAATGTTAATGGTACAAAAGTAGGAAATTAAATAAAAGGAGTAGCTTTGTTTATAATGACTGATTTACCACTTATTTTCTTTTAAACAGGCTCATGTGATCCAGAATTGGGTTTGAGAAGGTTACGTGAATTGGTAAATACAAACTAGCTCTTTGTGAATATGAGCATGGGTGGGTGCATCAGTGGACCCTTCTATGGACTGACACCTTTCTGCCATGGAACCAGTTTCCTAAGAAAAGCTACTGCTTTCATGACAATAAATTTGATCAGACAGATTTGAAAATACACGTATGTTTGTAGATATATGTTTAGGCAGATTTTTATATATACCTTTGCTATATAAGGATAAGTAAGTGCAGACTCGATGCCTCCATTGTACAGCACATACTTGTAGGCGTTGCCCATCCATGCCCCTTTGCATCCATATGTTCCATAGTCCTTGGAGCAGTCCACCAGGTTCTGCTCACTCAGCGACACCAGCATGCCTGTCTTCTTAAAGAGCTGCCCTTCAATGGCTCCCGTGGTGCTGAATGCCCAACAGGACCCACAAGCGCCCTTTGAAAATTTGATAGACAATATTAAACCACTGAACTTTATCTTTACCTAAACAGCTTCAAAATGCAGTTTCTGCACGGCTACTCTTACCTGATTCTTCACTTCAGTCACATATCCCAATGTCCTGTAGTCAATGCTTGTGACATTGAGTAGCATGGCTTTTGACCGCAGTTCAGTGGCAGAAACAGTCCCACCAATCTGTCTTTTCTTCCTCACTGTAATGTTAACTAAAGCCCCAAGAATCTGTTGATACTCTAGGTTGGTCTATAACAAAGGGAGAAGTTGGCAGTTAAACAAGATTGAATAAATCAGCTTTGTTTGACACGATGTAATCTGTGCAAATCAAGATTCAGTAAGCACAGGATCGAGGTCTAAAGGTGTTAAGAGTGAACTTACAAGATCTCCAAATTGATTCATCTTCATTTTAAATAATTGGGAAGGGTCCTTGTTGTGCTTGTTGATCTCCTTATAATTTGCTTCCCAGACGGCTCTCTTCCTGGACTCTTCCTAAAACAGATCACATAGTCTATTGACTGGACATAAGTTAATTTTCAGCATGTTCATAGTGTGGAAAATAGTAAGAAAAGGTCAAAATAAAAGATAAGTGCAGCATTTTACTGTCTGATTATTATTTCTGCACTTTCTTTTCATTAAGAAGTACTTTTTGAAATCTGATGTGCTATCTGTATATTATGAAGAAGCCCATTTTGCTTTATTTTATGAACAATTAGCAATCACAAAAACAAGCCATTTTTATCCTGAGGATCTGCACAGAAACAAACAAGAGATACCTAAGGACAGATATATTAAACTAGCTACCCCATCTATACACTATATATTTTTTAATACACTTTTCCATTATAGGCTTGAGGGGAGTCCGAACCAACGCCTAAACTTATTTCTTCTATATGTTAGACTAATTGTCATTTCATAATATTAACATTTACATTTCATTTACAGCGCATCTTCAACCTGAGCCTGGAACAGGGGAGAATCCCGAGGCTTTGGAAAACATCTTGTGTCACCCCAGTCCCAAAGGTATCACGTCCTAATGAGCTGAATGACACCCCATGAAATGTTTTTTTTTTCTTTTTAACATATGTGGACATATCAAGATTTGATCTTCACTTAAACAGTATATTTGGATAAAGGTGATGTCATTTTAAAGTACACCCTTGGCCATACTAGACATAGATAGATAGATAGATAGATAGATTGGAAGAAATAACTTTATTTGTGTCCATGGGGACATATATATCAAAGTCAACGTATGTGTGTGTATAGGTATGTATGTTCCAGCATCACTTCTGAATGGCTGTAGCGATTTTCATGAAACTTGGCGCACATGTTTCTCATTGGTCGACTAAAAATACTGTAGGGTGAAATCAAACCTAACCCACCCAGTTCTGGGTAGGATGGGAGGTGATCTTGCGGTCTTGTATGCATGTTATCATCCAGTTCACACTCAGAACGACCACCAGAGGGCGAACGGGAGGTGACTATCTGCATTCTTTATGTTTGAGCACCACCGCGTCCCTGTTGCTTTTGAAATTAAATAGAGCTGGCCAGTTCCGAGAGTCAACTGGATAATAACATACATACAAGACCGCAAGACAAGCACAGTAGTGAGTCTACATTGTTTGTTACTTTATTTTTATTTTTAAAGCTGCGCTTTTATTATATTTTTCTCAAACAATTAAAAAAAAACAATTTATTTTCCTCCCCGGAAAATGCCAGGAATTTCAGCTATGGTAGATAAGTAAGTAAATAAATATACACACATACTGTACTTTCGTCTGAAAATTTAAAGAAAAATTCTGAGTTGGTTGTCACAGTCACAGTGAGGCATTGGCTGAAAGTACTTAGTGTTGGTGTGTCAGAGAGAGGATGTGCAGAACTGCTCATAATGGCACTCAGTTTTGTTTTAATTCTCTCCTTTGCTAATACCTGCAGAGGGTCCAGAGTGCGTCCTATAACTGAGCTTGCCTTTTTAATTGACCTCTTGATTTGGTGGGCCTTTCTTGATGTGATGTTACCAGCTCAGCATACCACAGCATAGAAAATATGCACAGGCCATTGCAGAGTTATAGAAAATGTGAAGGATGTCATTTCCCAGAAGAAAGGACAGCAGTCTCTTAAGAAAAATGAGACTGCTGTCTTTTCTTATATAGTTCTTCTGTGTTCTGAGACCAGCCAAACCTGTCATTAATGTGGACCCCTGAATACTTCTAGGAGTGAACCACCTCTACATCAACTCTTTGAGTAGTGACCAGACCTAGAGGCTCTTTGGTATAGCAAAAGTCAATAACCAGTTTCTTGGTTTTGCTGATGTTAAGAAAGAAACACAATTCTCCTCCTAACTCCTATAGTCTGTCTAATTTCCATTATCAATACAACCCATAAGCATTGGGTTACACATAAGTGCAGAATCTTCTGAGTATTTCTGCAAGCGACATCCATCCATCCATCCATCCATTTTCTAACCCGCTGAATCCGAATACAGGGTCACGGGGGTCTGCTGGAGCCAATCCCAGCCAACACAGGGCACAAGGCAGGAACCAATCCTGGGCACATATTTCAATGCAAGTTATGTTTCAGTCAACAAAATACACTCACAGTTCATAATGCCATTAAAAACAGCTTGACTGTCAATGAGCAAACAGATTAAGTGGCCTAATGAGTACAGTCAGCAAGATCAAATGTTTCAACTCAAAAATCCAGTCTGTGCAAGCACGTTGTTGTTAAGCTTTAAACAAGCACGCATTTTGTTCATGTTGCAAGGATGTCCGTTGCAGAGATAGTCACACAGTAAAAATATTCGCTTGACGAATGCCTGTGATGCAGGTACACACACCAGGTCCTCAGCCACTGGCACCAGCAGACTGCATGTTTACAATTTCTACTGCCAGTACTGAAGCAGTGACATGTGGTGAGGTTTATGAGGCACTAACTCCTTCAGAATCAGATTTACAAATATATGAATCCACATCTTATTCACTATTCAATTGGCAGCTTGCACATTGAGTACTAGTTATGTTTCATATCTCATCAGCATTCTTTATACACATGTAGGTAAGGCGCATATTTGGTTGAGAAAGAACGTTGCATGTATTGAGAGAGCACATTTGCTCTGCACCCTCCATGTGTTTTAATTTGTCGTTGCAATTACACAATTTATACTAATTCAATACAAATGAAAGTATAGAGTTCAATTTTGACCTTAATTGAAATATTTAGTTGTTTTTAAAAGCTTTTAATTCTGATGCTTTAATCAATTTTAATGCAGACTGTTCAACATATGGATAACAGGAAAAACAAACAAATTATTTAAGGCCAAACTTTAGTCTTCAAATGTTGGATTTTTTTTTTTAATTCTGATCGCATTTTTTATAAAATTGAAAACGTTTATGGTATTACCTTTATTTGTAAATGAAGTCCATGCGCCTATCCTTTTCCATTAAAAAGTCACTTTCTTGTAAAAGTCCTCCTTATTTTCCATTACTGTTAAAAGTCTTAATCTTCAATTTTGGCAGTCAGTTGGAAGAAAAAATAAACGGACCGCTGCAGTGCCCTTGATTTTTTGATATCACTAACTTATTGGCACCCAGAGCATAGAAAAACAGCAGCAACAAGCACCTGTTGGGCTCACATGCTCCTCCTTCTGTGTGGCACGGTACTGTTTGCCTCACTTTGTTCCTTTTCACTGTGGTTTTATGTCTGATCAGCAAGACTAAATATATCACTCACATACATTAAAGATATTAGACACACTATGTAAAGTCAGGGTGTATAATAAATGCGTGTGCAAACATTATATTGGCGACACACAGTGAGACAGCAACGGGCACACGCCAATTGCATGCATCAACCCTGTGTGTGAGGGATAGCGCAGTCTGAAATGAGGTTTGGCTCTTCACTATTGCACCTCGTGTTTCTCCCTTGTATTTGATCAGGAAATGCGCAAATTCAGTGATTTTGACTGTAAAGATTATCAAAATTATTGGAATCATACAGAAAACAAATGTATAGCACAAACCAGTGGAAAAAAATATTTAATGTTATCATTATTAGTTTTTTTTTTTTTTTTAACTTTTCTTGCCTCTCCTGGTGCCAGAGAAGTGCTGGACTTCCATTAAGTACTGATCCAGTTGATCCTGTACTGAAACTCCGAGACCCTTTTCTTCTTCTCGCATGCTACATTTGCTTTTATTATCATCTGCACAGTAATTAAAGTTTGGAGCAAAAAGGGTAGGTACCGTAAATAATGTGGATAAGTTATCCCATGGATAAGTAGGGACTTGATTTTACTGTATAATTTCTGGTATTTTATAATGGTCGTATACGTCGAATGCGGAAAACTCACACTATTGGTCTAAGAGATTATGATATGCTAATGCCCACCTAAGAGAGTAACCACGGAGCACACTGCCTTTTTTTTTCTACGTATTGTGCCTATGTGACCACACGGCAGTGGCGGATCGTGCATTTCACACCTAGACCTTCAGTAGTGCTCCGTCTGAATCAACCCGCCCCTCAAAAACTAATTTATGGTTATAAATACCATCTTAATATGCAGAAATACAGTATAAAGAGCCGTTGAATCGCAGATAGATAACTCCTGTAGCCACAATAAATGCCTTTATTGAACAGACAAACCAGGGGTGAACAAGTTCCTTAATACTGCAGCTACAGCCGCGACACATAAAAAAACATCAATAATAACTCATAAACTTGCAATATTATTTAGGAAAATCGCAACATTTTACTCACCAAAAATTCAGATTATTTGTAAACAAAATCCATCCTCCTCTCTTTCCTCAAAAACAGTTCAATTACTCTGTCGTATAGATTATCCGTGCGCTTCAGTTCCATCAAAAAGTCCCTTTCTATCGCCATTGAAGCTAATGCTGAAAGCCGAACCTGCCCTGTCGTATTTCTGGCATTAAGTTTTAATTCGCTTTAGGGCTGAAAATGTCCGCTCGACAGAAGCAGTGGACACGAGAATTGTCACCGCCAAACATACCAATGTGTACAGCAACCCCATGCTCTCATTCAGATTTTTCTGATGAAGGAAGTCAATGAGATCAGTGGGAGATTTCCTGCAAAATCATCCATGGCATACATTACAGTCAGTTCTGTTTTTAGCCGAGACAGATCAAAAAGTGCTCTGTGTTAAACTGGAGAAGGCTGCATGTGGGAAATTTTTCTTCTTTTCCCAAAACTTCTGGGGCTCGAGGAGCGTGACAAACATCAGGTTTTCGTGGTCTTGAAATCTGGTCTGTGTCTGGCAAATAATATTGTCCAGGATCCTGCCATGGAGTTGGCGGTAGTGCGCGCGAGGATCTTGCGTTTGACCTCTTCGTGTGCTCGGAGCGCCTGCGGTGCGTTCAGTGGCCTCGTAGAGTTCCTCATATCGGCTTCTATCCAATCAATGGGTCTGAATGCGGTGACGTTGCCGTATGCCTGCTAGAGGGCCCTACTGACACCAACTCAAAATCTGACTGGTTGAAGCAACAGTTTAATCGACATTTATTTTGTGTTAGAGGGCCTGCAGAATGGATTGTGAAGGCATCTTTGACTTTGACTCTGCTGGCAACAAATGATGGCTGAAATGTGAGTGGTTAAATGCTTTAATACAAAAATACATGTCTGGAAGCAGCACAACCATCGGAAAAGCTATGAAAGGAAGCGGACAGACTATTTGGAATTATTTAATAAGTATTCATGGACAAAATATAATTAACATCAGTTTGTGATTCAGATATTTTTCTAGGCCAGCAGAGAAGGCCTTGCAGGCCCTGACGGCCCACCACTGCCACACGGTAATACCCAAACTATTTCAAAGCAACATTTGCATTAATTTGTGTGTTTTGTATCTCACACCTTCATACAACTTTCTCGTAAGAGCATCCCTTATCTATGATGGAGCGTTCAATCAGAAGAAAATATGAAGCTGGTTTTAAATTAAACATCGTTGAAGTAGCAAAAGAAATTGGTAACTGCGCTGCTAAAAGAAAATTTGATGCATCTGAGAAACTGATGCGAGATTAGAGGAGGCAGGAAGATGTAAAAAAATAATGTGTCACATTTTTGAATGAATGTATAAGCTGGGTTCTGATTTTATGTTTGATTTTTTGGGTTTCAAGACCCGACTTAACACGTGAGTATATATGGTAATTACCATTTTTTTTGTAAATAAATCAAATGATACCTATTGTTTTTTCTGATTAGCTTAAAAATATATATTTGGTGTGCTGTAGAATCTTAGTAATTAGTTTATGTGTGCCATGAGAAGATAAAGGTAGAAACTTGCTGGCCTATGTGTTAATCTGTAAACTTTAGTCTTTCTCCAACGTTTTCTGGAAAGCAAAATGTTTCTTCCAAGCACGACATGTATATCTAATCTGTGCAATCTCTTTCTAATGGTAGACTCATGCACTTTGATATCAACACTGACACAATCTACCTGTAGGTCCTGTAGGTAATTAAATTATGAGGTTCTTAGAGACTTGGTTAAGCATGCGCTCTTGGACTGAACTGCTGGACTGCCCTGGCCTGGTCAAACTGACAGTTGTTTGGAACTTTCTTCACATGTTGATGATTTTCTGGACAGTGGAATTGTTGGTTTCCAATTGTTTGGACATTCTTTTAAATTCCTTATTAGACTCATAGGCATCTACTGCATAACCTTCTTCCTGAAGACCTCGGAGAGCTCTTTCAATCTAGGCATGGTGTTAATATTTCCACATCAAAAACAAATAGCTAACCAAACTCAAATAAGACGGGTTCAGACAAAATCTCTAATGATAATCTGATCATTTACATCTAATCTTCTGCACCTGATTCTAATTTTAGTTATCTGCTGAAGTGATGAATGTAGGGGTGTACTTACTTTTTCCACTTGCTAAATTTGCATTTGTATTTATTTAAATTAGACAACAGACTACAAAATCTAAGTGTGGCATGATGTGTGTTATATTTTATCAGTTGTATCTACAGATACTGTTTAAATAAAGAACAAACTTTGATATGCCCACAAATATTAAAAAAGAATGAACATTTCAAGGGGTGTACTTACTTTTTCACATGTATGCTAATATTGCTCAGGCTCCCCTTGACTCTGTACAGCTAGATACTGTACTGTGAAAGATTTAGGATGTTATTCTCTCTGACAGGGTTTCAGGTTAAACAACTTTTGCACATTGTTTTCTCTTACATTTGAATTGTATTGCACCCCATACGTTGATTTCCATCTGCACCAATCAGAATTCATTCTCTTCTTATCACCCATGGTAACAAAAATGCAGGAGAACAAAGTGGTGCACAAGAAGGCAACCTTCATTTTGTAGGCAGAAATGTATTCTTCACTAGTGTTGTTAGATCACTTCTACTGACAGTATCCTTTCACTTTCCTGAATGCATTCAAATTTTCCTGGACTGCAACACATGAGAGGAAAACACAACAAAAAATATAAAAGTTAAAATTAAATAATTCAAACTCTCTACTATTCTTGGCTGAACTTATATTTATTTAAATCCAACTCATGCAATCAAAACAGCAATAATAATTCTGTGGTTTATCCTGGAATAGAATCACCACCAGCAGGAATGTTGCTTTACGAAAGCAGTTATGTAAATAAGAAATTCATTTTACTTACTACCTTGTTGATTTGCATCTACTAGAATACAAAGGACATAGAAGAGAAGTGCTGAACAGAAATTGATAATTGCGTGATGAGAGCTACTGCTCCTCATTTTTATATGAGTTAGTGGATCTTCTTTCACACACTCCCACAACATCTTGTTATTAATATTACTGGAATAATTACAGCATGAAGCAAATGAATTGGAAGTAACGATGAAACAATGATTCTTTGCTGAATTACACGTGTCATTGGAATTTTACTAGCTACATATCTTGTTTAACATGTTTTTCCACTGTTGCACAGGGTAAATTTACAACAAGCATAACATCAGCCCAGTTCCAAACTTAGAATAGCACAAGCACAAACCAAAATGAAAATGGGGAAACCTTTTATATTAAAAAATTTCAGAAAAGGAAGAGTGGAACAAGAAAACCTGTCTGTTGGTGTAATATCAAGGGAGGTTTTGAAAATGGAAATCTGGAGAAAAGGCACAGTTAGTGCAAGAACAGCGGTCAAACAATGAGATCTTAACAAAAGTTGCCAAATCCAAAACGAGAAGCAAAAATCAAATTCAGTAAATTTACAGTCAAAACCGAAACAGAATTTGGATGAAAGATTTGCTTTTGCACAAGAACAAACCTCAAAAAGGACTTTTGGCATTTGCAAACTCAGTTGTGGAAGTCCTCAAAATGGTGACTTTTTAACCAATCATGTCATTCCTGGCAGGTCATGTTCTCGAAAGGCACAGACATAATGATAGGACAACGTCCCGGCTCGACTACTCTAATTCCTGCCAATATGGTATCAGTAAAGCCACTCTTTCTAGACTCCAAAAGGCTCAAAATGCGGCTGCAAGGCTTCTATCTGGAAGCAGCTGAAGCCAACACATTACACCGATTTTAAGAACCCTACACTGGCTGCCGGTTAGATTCAGAATCGATTTTAAGATACTCCTCCTAACCTATAAGGCATTAAACGGTCTAGCCCCTGCCTATTTGAGTGTCTTGCTCCATCGTCACAATCCTCTTCGCGTTCTTAGATCCGCAGATCAGTTGCTCCTAACTGTTCCCAAGGCACGTTTTAAAGCTCGTGGTGAAAGTCTGTGCACCCAGGCTCTGGAACTCCCTACCCTTAGTGGTTAGGCAAGCCGCTTCAGTCGCCACATTTAAATCACGCCTAAAAATGCACTTCTTCACATTGGCTTTTAATTCTTAACCTGTCTCATTTCCACTTGCTATTTGCTATTTCTCTATTTTACTGGGTCGCGTGACCTGTTTTTTAGTATCTCTGTTTTAATTCTCTCTTAATGTTTGTTTTTGATATTTTGCTTTTAGTCCGGCTTGTTTTAACTGTACAGTGCTTCGGTCAGTTGTAATGCTGTGTTTTTAAGCGCTCAACAAATAAAAATGGTATGGTATGGTATGGTAACAAAAATGGTGCAGATCATAAATAACCAAAATGACAGTGAAAGCAGTCCAAAATAATTCACAGAAACAAATGTAAACCGTGATTTAAAAAAAAAACAAAATAAACTACTGTGAGAATCACATTCAATGGCTCAAGAAACCCCAGAAATAAGTGCAAGATCTCATAAAAAAATAACAAAAAACATACAAAAAATTAAATAATTAACCCATTTATAACAATATGACCCAAATGACAAAAACTAATTTTCTTCAGTATAATCAATTAATTTATGTTAAAAAAATTTAAGAACAAAATCAGAAAGAATGATGTCAAAGGTTTGCCTAAAAGTGTCCTGACTGCACAAGGTGGCACCAATCTATACTAATAAAAGGCAAAGCCCTCACTCACTCACTCACTGACTCATCACTAACTCTCCAACTTCCCGTGTAGGTAGAATGCTGAAATTTAGCAGGCTTATTTCTTACAGCTTACTTACAAAAGTTAATCAGGTTTCATTTCGAAATTCTACACGTAACGGTCATAACGGTTGATAACGGTCGACAACGTCCGCCATGTTGAACTTTCTTATTTATGGCCTCATCTTCACGAAATTTGGTAGGCGGCTTCCCTGCGCTAACCGAAACCGATGTACGTACTTATTTCGATGGTATGACGCCACTGTCGGCCGCCATATTGAACTTTCCAACGTCACTAATTTTCCAACTTCCCGTGTAGGTAGAAGGCTGACCCCATCTTCACGAAATTTGGTATGTGGCTTCCCTGTGCTAACCAAAATCGATGTACGTACTGTGAAAAAGCCGGCCCAACACAGTCCCAACCACAAAAACCCACACAAACCAAACTTTCCACTCCTCCCAGGCAACCTCGTCCTCTTCCTCCCGATTCTGGCCCTGATGGCTGGGAGGCAGGCCCTTTTATACCCCACCCGGAAGAGTTCCAGGTGGTTGACCACCTGGTCCTAATTGCCCTTCCGGGTGGGGCTGAGAATTCAAGCAGCCAGGCTGCGGAGTCCATGCAGCTCCCCCTAGCGGCCACCCAAGTCCCCAACCAGGCTGTGAAGGACTCCATCTCCCATGGAGCCCTGTTGGTGGTTGGGGAATCACCGTCCGCCATGGAGGCTGCCACCAAGCGTCTCGGGGGAGGTACTGAACTGTCCATGGTGGCTCCCCCGGAATATACACAACAGGGGCGTCCCGGCCAGGCATGGGACCTGGCTGTCTGTCACATGGCCCCTCCCTCAGATGAGGCTTGTGGGGTTATAACACAGCCGACCCCCACCAGTACGGCCCCAGTATGTGCGGAAGCAGGCAGGGAAACGCCTGGCCCTTATAACACAGCCGACCCCCACCAGTCGGCCCCAGAGGGGAAGCGGCTTGTGACGGTTCCGCCCCTCTGCAGTGCAGCCCTCCTTCGGCTAGCGCTATGTACGGGGTTTCCAGTTTCCTCTTCCGGTTCCCCCTTTTCCTTTGGTACGCACTGGCGGTCTGAGTCCCCCAATGAGAAAAGGAGGGACCCTGCACCGCCTGCGTCCCTTTGGACTGCCGCAAGACCGGCGCTGGCGGTCGGGGCAGGTTGTTTGGCAGCCGGTTTCCACCTGCTGCCTCCCCGCACGCTCGTCCGCCTTGCTGTCAGTCATCACAGCAGCCTCTCGTGTGGTGGGCGGGTCCGCCTGACAGGCAGTACTGAGCAACACCGCTGCCGTCGCGTCCCGCCCCCTTTTCTCTGCGGTGCCGGCTTCACTTACCTGCACAGCTCTGTCCTGCTGGTGGGAGGCTGGCCACCCGCCGTCACGAAGCCATTCAGCCAGGGCCCCGCACGGGATACCGAGCTTCTTCTCCAGCCCCTCCTTCGCCTCCGACAGGACCTGAAAGACATGTAAAAGGAACTGTAGGGCGAGGACAACGGACTTCACCTCCCCTACAACCCAAGAGATGTTAATAGCGGCGGCCAGCGGTGGATTAGGGTCCTCCTTATCGCCCCCTGCCGACTGCGTCTTGGCCAGACCTTGTGGATCCCCCACGGGCCCCTTCGGGTAATCCGGAGGAGAGGGAAGGGAGTCCGTCATCCCCGCCGACCGATCCTCCTCGGCGGGTGATTGAAACATGCCCTCCCCCCCTTTACCTGCTTCGCGGAGCCGCTCCTGGCCCACTTGCAGGGGCGCCGCGCAGGGAAGCTCGTCCGGGCTCTCCTCCGCCAGCCACTGGCTCAGGCCAAAGGGAAGACACAGCTCCACCTCGCTCTCTCCCGAGCTCGCTCCGCTGTCACACCATGGACACCCGTCCCCCTGCCCGCATCGGGTGCTTCGCCCCTCGGCGTCCAGGAGGTAGGTCGACCCACATGTGGAGAAACAAACCCGCAGCCCGTCACCTACTTCCGGTGGCATCCCATGCGGTGGACTGGCGTGGTGGCGTCTGCCAGTTGGCCTCTGTGTCCGCCCGGCTTTTTTCTTCCCCATTGCAAAGGCGCCTGCAGCAGCTCCTTGGCAGCTTCGGTTGGGTACTCCCGTGCTGGGTGGCACGTGTCTGCTTGCGGCCCCTGCCACGTGTGCGCGCTTCGCGTCTTCCTCGCGCTGTACTGCGTGTGCTGGCTTGTGGCCCCTGCCGTGTGTGCGTGCTTCAGTGTGCTGTGCTGTGCAGTCCTGACTGCTTGCCTGTAGCTGCGTCGGGAGCGCGTCGGCCGCGGCTGAGCCGAGAACCATGCCCCGCACTGTTGCGCTTCGCTATGCCGGGTCAGCAAGAGATTTTGTTGCAGGTTCCGACCCAACTGGACGGACCGGAAATCCTGTCGACTACGCCAGTGTGAAAAAGGCGCTATATAGCGCCCGGCCCGGCACAGACTACGCAGAGGCACGTGTTCACACTCAAGGGTTTTATTTTTTGCTCTTCAGCCGTGGGTACATGTCTTCCCCGTGTCCCACCGGCCCAACACAGTCCCAACCACAAAAACCCACACAAACCAAACTTTCCTGCTCCACCACTCCTCCCAGGCAACCTCGTCCTCTTCCTCCCGATTCTGGCCCTGATTGTTGGGAGGCAGGCCCTTTTATACCCCACCCGGAAGAGTTTTAGGTGGTTGACCACCTGGTCCTAATTGCCCTTCCGGGTGGGGCTCCCCCGGAATATACACAACAGGGGCGTCCCGGCCGGGCATGGGACCCGGCTGTCCGTCACAGTACTTATTTCGGTGGTGTGACACCACTGTCGGCTGCCATATTGAACTTTCCAACGTTTTCATTTCAAAATTCTACGCGTAACGGTCATAACGGTCAACAACGTCTGCCATGTTGAACTTTCTTATTCATGACCCCATCTTCATGAAATTTGGTAGGCGGCTTCCCTGCGCTAACCGAAACCAATGTACGTACTGTACTTATTTCGGTGGTATTACGCCACTGTCAGCCGCCATATTGAACTTTCCAACGTCACTAATTCTTTAACTTACCATGTAGGTAGAAGGCTGAAATTTGGCAGGCTCATTCCTTACAGCTTACTTACAAAGGTTAAGCAGGTTTCATTTCAAAATTCTACGTGTAACGGTCATAACGGTCAACAACGCCCTCCATGTTGAACTTTCTTATTCCTGGCCCTATCTTCACGAAATTTGGTAGGCTGCTTCTCTGCGCTAACCGAAACCAATGTACGTACTTATTTCGGTGGTATGACGCCACTGTCAGCCACCATATTGAACTTTCCAACGTCACTAATTCTTTAACTTACCATGTAGGTAGAAGGCTGAAATTTGGCAGGCTCATTCCTTACAGCTTACTTACAAAAGTTAAGCAGGTTTCATTTCAAAATTCTACGTGTAACGGTCATAACGGTCAACAACGCCCACCATGTTGAACTTTCTTATTCCTGGCCCCATCTTCACGAAATTTGGTAGGCTGCTTCTCTGCGCTAACCGAAACCAATGTACGTACTTATTTCGGTGGTATGACGCCACTGTCAGCCACCATATTGAACTTTCCAACGTCACTAATTCTACAACTTCCCGTGTAGGTAGAAGGCTGAAATTTGGTACTTATTTCGGTGGTATGATGCCACTGTTGGCCGCCATATTGAATTTTTCAACGGTCTTTGTTACTTATGGGCCCACCTTCAAGAAATTTGGTACGCGGTTTCCCAACGCTAACTGAATCCTACTTACGTACATATTTATGTCCATAGCCTGCAGCTCGGTCACTGTGTGAGGCAGCGTTGGGTCCCCCATCCCAATGCCTCCCACGTTGTTGGCTGCCTGCCTATATAAGGCCGTCCGTCGCTCCAGTCTCTACATTCCCTTCCTTGCTTCGCCACAGGATTCACGTCTCCCTGCTGATAACTGCAGCCTTCTTATAATTTGACCCAAATAGAATTAGACTTTTACAAAATTTTATATTGTTTGGAAAGAAAGTTAATAACATATCAGAATCATAACAGCTGTGAGCACATATAGTCAAGATCGATGATGCTATAATGTGTATCTCCAACCATGCAACCATCCATCTTCCTCACTCATGTTTTTCTGTTGTATCCTGCAGGGATCATAGCCTAGATGGCTTCAGATACTTGGCAGGAACCAACCCAGTACACAGTGTGGTACCTGGATGGGGGTGGTACCCAGCCGGAACGCCCAGGAGGACCGGAGGAGGGCTTGCACCTTCCCTAGACCACATGGGGGTGACCACCCTGGTTGCTATGGGGGCCACGGGTACAGAAATTTGAAGCTCAACCCTGTAGGGGCCAGTGGTTGCCGCCAGGGGGCGCCCCTGTGCCTTTGGAGTCCTGGACCTCAGCACTTCCGCCACACCCGGAAGTGCTGGGGGGGGAACAAGAGAGGGGACACCCGGAGTGCTTCCGGGGATGCAGCCGGTCACTTCTGCCACACTGGGGCGTGTATGTGGAAGATTGCCGGGAAACACCTGGAGCACATCCGGGTAATTATAAAAGAGGCCGCCTCCCTTCATTGAATGGCAAGAGTCAGGAGTGGAGTGGACGGAGCTCTGGAGGAGAGAAAGAAGCGGCCTGAAGAACTGAGGCACTGTGTTGTGGCCAGGACTTTTGGGGACTGTGGGGTTTGTGTGGCACTTTTGTAAATATGGCACTTCGTAATAAACATGTTGTGGGTGACATTGACGTGTCTGCCTGTCTGTGTCCAGGCCAGCTTCCACAACAGTCATATAAATACAATCATACTCAGAATGCATGTCTTCAAGATTGAGGAGGAAACAAGGCAACCGAAAAGAGAATTCTTAAATATACCGTCATGGCCTGCAAACTCCATACAGTGAGAAAAATGGCTGGGAATCGAACCAAAATTACTGAGGAATAGGCCCTACTGTAATGTAGAACTGTGTTTCTCAACCACGGGTTGTGCAGCGGGCTGCCAGCAGTGGGTTGTGAGTTCCTATTATTTATAATGATAGTGGGTTGCAAGTGGAATTAAATGTGACGATCATGGTTGATTCACCAGTTCCCTAAGGTGGACCCTCCAGCCTTGGTGTGTCACAAAGACACTTTCATGGGAAAAAGTGGGTTGTGACACAAAGGATGACAAACATCTATGTAGAACATAGTTTCAGCAAGGCAGTTTTTATTGTGAGTAATTAAATAAACTTAGGCTTAATTGTTCAACTTAAAATAGTTGTAGCTTACAATTAGTTTTTTCTGTATGTTGTCCTGGGCCAAAACAGCATTGAGAACAGTCATATTATGGGACATGTGGACTAGCTCAGATTTGCTTAGTCACTGGTTTTTAACTTAATGCAGCCTTCTGTAGCTTTGTTTAAGCATGCATTTTCCTCATTTGTTAACAATGTGACATGAGGTTATTACGTAACAGTGCATACAATAAAGTATTCATGCAGAATAATGCTTTAATTACTAAGGTAGGTCCATACACCCAATGTACATCACAACTAATTTTTTTTTTATGTTTAGGACATTTGAAAACAAAACCTGAAATTAGTAGCTCATGCAGAAAGTACATTATTAGTAATGCTGTGCACAGCATGTAATAAAAAACAAAATGCAACTTGTTGATTTTTCATTCATTCAGTGGTTTCTCTTTTTTAATATGTGGCTACTCATTTTTCTGTATTACTAGACACTGCAAGAAGAAATTTCACTTTTATCTTTCAGCATGCACTACATTAGTGGTTTTGAGATTTACACAGAAAAGAACACAGGAGGAGCTGCATCTTACCAGAGCAATAATTGCAATCACAAATGTAAATGTTTGTCTTCATTTAATGATGCCACTGTTGTTTTCAAAGTTATTTTAATAATTTATTTTAAATTAATTACAAATTAGAAAACCTCTCCTGGTGCTGCACTATGATACTGAATGTGACATATTGTGGCAATGCTATTGTTCTACTGCAAAACAATACACCAGAACTTCAGATGACAATGGAGACCAGAAGATGATAATAATATGAAAGTCAAAGCGCTTGAAGGGAACAAAATCCAGAAGACCTATCATAGTCAAGTGATACTTCCAAAATGCAAACCAAAACTTGTAGCAGAAAAACAAATTTCAAAGTTTTTACCATTTATTAATAGAAACAAACACTACATTACTAGCTATTTGAGAAGGTTTTACCTAGACAAAGTATCATATGTGACGCCGACCCCAGTAGTGAGTCTAGGGATTCTAGTGCCCTCCAACTCTCCGTGCCCCAAACCCCAACATTGTAAAATTTATTATCATTTTTTTAGCACAAAGTCTACATTTTTTAATACCTTTCTATTTGTTTTTGCAATCAATAAAAAATTGATCACAAAAAAAGATCAACAGGAAGAATTTAACACAAATCCCTTACTTTAATTTTGTGAAAAACATTATACCCATACAACAAACACAATAAATATGACATATATATAGAAAATAGACAACAATAACAGAAAATTAAAAAAATCTAAATCAGTAGAAAAGTAAATAAAATGTAAAATATCTGTAAGATGCACATAAATGTAAAAAATGAATACAAATTGCACATCATAATATTTATAAAGTAAATTAAAAAGTGCATATAATACAAATTTAAAAAACTGAAAACTTGTTCATAAGGGTATTACTGTAACTTTCACATCTGGGCTTTGTGCCCTTTGGCAACAGCAAATGCAGCCACTGTTTCCTCCAGGTCCAAAGACCATCAAACACTGCTCTACTGAAATTAGAGCTAGGGTTGAAAGCCTTGTCTGGCACATAACAGATCTCAAGTAAGATTGAATCATCTTTAAAGATGAAATCTTTACTCACTGGAGGCAACAGTAATAGAAAGAGTTGAGGGAGATGTAGTGCTATACTTAAATTTCCAGATTGATCCAGCAACAGTTCACTATATATGTAAGTAAGCATGTCACTTGGACAGGTAGATGCATGATCAGGAAAAGTATGGACAGCAGCACCTAATTTCTAAACTCGGATGCCTTCACCCCTTTATTGGTGGATTATTGCTGTTTGGAATTCTAACATTCCGCCACACAGAATTATCAATTTTGTGCAGTTTGTTGTTCTTAGTGTTCGAGTGTCGGTTCTGGGTTCAATTTGCTGACCGGGTACTACGTTTTGACTTATTAACATGGTCATACTTATTTGAATTAACATCACAGATTCCCTACTATTATTGTTGTCCTGCCTCTTATTTCCACCTTTTCCATTTTTTTCCACTATTTCGTTCCAGACATATACTGTAAATCCTCGTCATGATTTATGAAAAAGGCACTGATTACATTTAACTTTACTAAAAAAAGTTCATCACAAACCTTGGGACTCTCCATTGGGATAAATCCTGCTGTGTGGTTATAGTGTGTTGATGTTTTACTTTAAGGAGAATTGCCACAGATTTGTCATTGCAGTGAGTACCTAATTAAATAGACACTCTTGGAGGGTGCCCAAGCAATTGCTTGCCTTGCCTATTCTGTCACTATGACTATGGTTGTCCTTTACATTGTCAATATAGTGACTTCATAGCATAAATTCCAATTGTCATCCCTCTAAGCTAATGTCACTGTGCCAGAGAAACAGCTTTTTAAATGACCTTAAAATAAGATGATATTGTAACCCTTGCGTCCATCCATCCTCCTCACTCATGATTTTCTGTTACAGTTTCTGGAGACAACAACCTAGATGCTACCAAGCACTTGGCAGGAATCAGTTTTGGACTGAACAACCTTTTCATCTCAAGGCGCAGTCACATAAACATAGCCATGTTTTGTCATAGTTGGTCAACTGGATGACACAAATTAATCAAAATGCATGACTTTCAGCTTTAGCAGGAAACAAGGCGACCAAAAATAAAATTCTTTAATACCCAGAGATGGCCTGTAAACTCCATACAGTCAGTTACAGAGTGGGGAATTGAAGTGACTAAGCCACAGGCTTAACTGAAATATAGCTTAAATATATTTTGCACCGTGGAGTTTAAATTGTCCATAATTATAAAAATTTAGACCTAAACATTCAACTTAAAGAGGCAGAGCTTATATTTTATTATTGTATAATGTCCTAGGTCTAAATAGCATTGAATATAGTTATACTATTGGATGAATGGACTAGGTCAGATTTTCTTGGCCAATCTAATGCATGTTATCAAATTAATGCAACTTTCTGTAATACTAAATTTTACTTCAAGAGAACATTTTCCTCATTTGCCAACAACATGACATGAGGTGTGTCACAAAGACACTTTCATGGGAAAAAATGGGTTGTGACACAAGAAAGGATGACAAAAATTAATGTAATATTTTGAACAAGGCAGTTTTTATTGTCAATAATTATATAAACGTAGGCCTAAAGGTTCAACTTAAAGAATTAGGAGCTTACATTTTGTTACTTCTGTATATTGCCCTGAGACAAAACAACATTGAATATAGTCATATTATGGAACGTGTAGACTAGCTCAGATTTGCTTAGTCACTCTAATACTCGTTTTTAACTTACAAATAACTTAAAATACATCCTTCTGTAGCTTTATTTAAGCACATGTTTTCCTCATTTGCTAACAACGTGACATGAGGTTATTACATAACAACGCCTCTAATAAGGTATTCATGCAGAATAATGCTTCAAATTACTGAGGTAGGTTCATACACCCAATTTAGATCACAACTATTTTTTTTTTCTTTTTTTATCTTTAGGACATCTGAAAACAAAATCTGAAATTAGTACCTTAGGCAGAATGTACAGTATTAGTAATGTTCTGCACAAAATGCAACTAGTTGATTTATCATTCATTCAATGTTTTCTCTTTTTATTTAATATGTGGCTACTCATTTTCTGTATGACTAGACAGTGCAATATATGATCATGAAATCGTGTAGAAAACACGGTTAGCCTGAATCAAAATAAAAAGAAAACACTTAAGCAGTTCATAGTTGACCAACTGTGAACCTCACCCCTTGAGGACGGCATGTTCAGATTGGCATTGAGAAGGAATATGCAGAAGTCAAGATGAACGATAAGGCTAAGGATATTAAACCTGAACCCTTTTAGAATTTCAGCTAATGTTGAGCACCTCACTGGACAATTTTTCCTCCTGTGTAATATTAGAATACACAAGTAGACAATGGGAACTTTCCCTTCCTGTGTTGTATTAATATGAAGTTATTTTCCTCAAATGTATGTCATTCTGGAATTTTTAATTTTCTTCTTCTACTGTACTTTCTGCTTTATCCTGTTCCATTAGATGGAATTAGCCATGTTCTGTTCAGCAGTCTCTCTCGCTTCAGTTAATTTTTCTGTTTTAGCAGGACTTTTTTTTCTTGTCATTTCACTTTAATTCTTTGTTTTTATTTTAACTTGTGCAACCTTACAATCTTTTGGATGCTGTGTTATATAAGGTTTATGTAATGATGCGTACAGTGCGAGGACGTGCGGTCTGGGGAGGCAGGTGAGGTCATCAAGACAAGTAAAAAAACTAATAATGATAACATATAAGAAAAGTGTCCACTGGTCTGTGCTATAAATTTGTTTTCTGTATGATTCCAATAATTTTGATTATTTTTATAGTCAAAATTCACCGATTTCGCAAATTTCCTGTTCAAATACATAGGAGAAATGCGAGGTGCAGCAGTGATGAGCAGAGCCTTACCTCGGACTGCACTCTCCCTCACACATGGAGTTGATGCATGCAATTGGCGTGTGCCTGTTGCTGTCTCTTTGTATGTTGCCAATTTAATGTATGCAGACATGTTTATTATACACCCTGTCTTTCCAAGGTCTGGCTAACATCTTTAATGAATGTGTGTGATATATTTAGTCTTGCTGATCGGATGTAAAACCATAGTGAAAAGGCACAAGGTGAGGCAGACACACCAAAGGGTGGGTCTAGCAAGTGCTCGTTGCTGCTGCTGCAAGCACCAATAAGTTAGCGATATCAGAAAGTCAAGTGCACTGCAGTGGTCTGTTTGTTTTTATTATTTGTTCCAACTGACTGCCGAAATGGAAGATTTAGACTTTTAAAACTAAAGGAAAATAAGGAGGACTTTTACAAGAAAGTGACAGAGATTTTCATGGAGAAGGTTAAGTGTATGGACTTCATTTACAAATAAAGATAAGACCATAAACAATTTTCAATTTTATAAAAATAAAATGGGATCAGACTAAGAAAAAAGAATCCAATATTTAAAAACTAAATTTTGACCTTAAATAAAATAATCTTTTGTTTTTCTTATCCTTTTGTTGAACAGTCTGTATTAAAATTGATTAACGTATCAGAATTAAATGCTTTTAAAAACAACTAAATATTTCAATTAAGGTCAAAATTGATGTCCATTTTTCTTTGTATACCTCTCAATACTTTCATTTGTATTGAATGAGTATTTTGGAATTGCAGTGGCAAATTTAGAACACATGGAGGGTGCAGAGCAAATGGGCTCTCTCTGCTCTCTCTCCCCTCTATAAAGGTAATGTTCTTTCTAAATATGTACCTTACCTATCTGTGTGTAAAGAATGCTGATGAGAAGTGAAACATAACCAGTAGTCAATGTGCATGCTGGCTTCCAAATGAAACGTGAATAAGCTACTGCTTTGGATTCATATATTTGTAAATCTTTTTTTTATATAATTTTATTGATATCACACAACATTCCATACAAATAGATCGATTTTACAAGAATAGGATTGAAAACAAATCAACCTCCATCCCTGAGAAAGAGAGCATGGGCAGCAGAATAAAACTTAAACCTAGTAAAAATAAGAAAATAGATAAATTAATAAGTGAATATAGATAAATGAAGAAGAAAAAGAAATGGTGAGAGAATCTGCTTCCTCAATGCTTTAAAAGCTTATTCAAAAATGTTATTGATTAAATCCTGCCAGGTTTTGAAAAATTTCTGCACAGATCCTCTAAGTGAGAATTAGATTTTTTCCAATTTCAAATAATATATAACATCAGTTACCAACTGACTTAAAAGAGGAGAGTTAGGATTCTACCAGTTTAATAAGATAATTCTCCATGCCAATAGTGTAGTAAAGGCAATCACAGTTTGTTTGTCCTTTTCCACTTTAAGTCCATCTGGAAGAACACCAAACACAGCTGTTAATGGGTTAGGAGGTATTGTGACACCAAGGCTGTCTGAAAAGCATTTAAAGATTTTGGTCCAGAATGATGTTAATTTGGTGCAGGCCCAAAACATGTGATCCAGTGAGGCTGGAGCATGATTGTAGCGTTCACAGGTTGGATCTTGCCCTGGAAAAATTTTGGACAGTTGTGCTCCATATATAATTTTGAGTTGAATAATTGTATGCTTTGTGTATATGGACCTCAAGTGAATTCTCTGCATTGCTACCTTCCATTCGTTTTCTGAGATGTTGAGTGAGAGATCCTTTTCCCACTGTCCTCTGGGATCTTTGAAAGGGAGAGACTGTAAAATGGTTTTATATGTTGCAGAAATGCTGTCCTTGAAACCATCTGTTTGTAAATCTAACTCTGAAGGAGTCAGGGCCTCAGCAGCCATGAACCTCACCGCATGTCACTGGTGCAGTGAGTGTTGCCATAAAGAATGAAGGGTGGCTCCAAACCAGATACATTTTCAATTAGAGAAAAATTACTTTTTATTTCAAATACAAGCATACTTTTTATGATGAAGTGTTTATTAGCAAATCTTGTCATGGATGGTATTATAAAGTAAATAATTCATTCCAAATTTCATTATAAATAATCTAGCATTTAGGAATCAGCCAGAAATTGAGAAAAAGAGTTTACCATTAGGACACTGGAATGTCCAAATAGTGAAGTGGAAAGCTGTTGCTGAAAATGGGGCTTTGCATGCATATGTAAGTAATAAATTAAAAATCAGTCATTTAAAGCAGTCATAGCCAGTAGCAACATTAGTAATGTTTTGGGTATACAGTAGTTTTAAATCCATTTAATGGTACCTTTATAAAACAAAACAAAAAAAAAAAACATTCAAACTCTTTAAAACATTTTGAGTGAAGCTAAACTTTTAAACATTCATATATATCGACAGACTGTTAGTAAGGTGGCAGTTCCTCAAATAAAGAGACAGATGCTGGAGTAGGCTGCAGCACTCCATGAACCTGTGCTGAATATACAATTCAATTATTTTTGCGTAGTGTAGACTATTTTATTAATCAAGAACATCCAAGGAATGTATCTATTTTCTTTTTTTAGGTTTTGAGTTCTTTTTCATCTTGTTCATCATTCTCTTTATTGTTACATTGGTAATGTCTTGTGACCGTCACATGGCCATGACCATCATCATTTTGTGGTGTCTTTCTGCATATTGCAGTTATTCTGCTGATGGTCTCTATTACCATTGCTAGCCACATGATTCAGAGGCCACATGACATTTGAGCCTATCATGCTGTGCCTATTTAAAATGGTTCAGGAAGCACCAGATAAATACTAAAAAGAACCAAAAAACATTCTCATTCTTGTTAGAATAAGGATCTTTTGCTGCATTTCTTGATTGATTCATTGATTGATTGTTTTGTGTGTTTTTGTCTGCCTTTTTCAATTACCTAATTCTTGCCTGTTGCTGACTATTACGATTCAGACATAAATACATTTTTGTTTTTTTGTGCAAAATTTTTTCAGGTTTAATTGACAATTTTGAAAGTTTTGGGCACCACCGAATATTCCTGTATCGTTATGTTTTCATTAGCTACTGTCTCTAGGCATATAGTAGTTTAATTTTTTTGTTTTGTTACCAAATTTTTTTTGGCCAAAATAAGACAAATTGTTGGTGAAATACATTCAAATATACATAAAGCATGTGATAGTTTAAATCTTGTTATTGTTATGTTTTTGTTTCACCAAAACGCCATCGTGCAGTGCGTGGTTTCCAGGGGCCATTTCCTGAATGTCACATTGTGTGACATTATTGGCACAATTCTTTAAAAGCTGGCACCTCCTGCTCACTGGCATCTGAGATTGTTGATAGCAATTTCCAAAGCGTTTGCCTCTTTTAGTGATATTTGGTTTAAAAATTATAGCAAGCTTCATTTTGTCAGTAAGTTTTGTTTAGCCTTTTTTGGTTTTAGTGCCTGTTATTTTTTATCTTTTGTTATATTTATAGTTTCTATTTATCTCCTGAACTCTTTTTTTCAGCCTCTTTTACAACAGTGAAGTTGAAGCTTAATAAAAAAAGCAGCTGGGCTTTGCCTGCGCTGCGACTCTGTTGAACTGCTAGCTCTTCTATGTGGCATATTTTTCTTTTTCTGCCTTTTTCCTCCATGCTGACTATGGTGAATTGACGGACCTTATGGCTAACTCTATTTCTTAGTAATTACTTTAACTTTCAAAACTATAACAATTCTTTACTTGCTGACTCTCAGTATTCACCACATTTACACGAAACTCAAAGCAAGGCTTTGCTTCCTAAACTAGGCCTAAAGATTCCATTGAGGCCAAGCATCAAAGTGAGCCTTGCCCAAACTCATGTAGTAGGCCCAACAGAAAAAGGGGTAAAGCTTAAACATAAAGATGCAGAAAGGGGAGAACCATTAAAACCCTTGACCCCTATAACAAAAATTAATGTTTTGGAATATTAAAAGAGTTAATAAAATATTTTTTAAAAAACAAACATGAAAAATGCATAAAAAGATATGCCTAAAAAGACAAACCTTAACTTCAGCAAACAAAACCAGCCTATTATGCAATATCCATCCATTATCCAACCCACTGAATCCATACACAGGGTCACGGGGGTCTGCTAGAGCCAATCCCAACCAACACAGGGCACAAGGCAGAAATAAATCCTGGGCAGGGTGCCAACCCACCGCAGGACACACACAAACGCCAATTTAGAATCGCCAATCCACCTAACCAGCATGTCTTTGGACTGTGGGAGGAAACCAACACAGACACGGGGAGAACATGCAAACTCCACGCAGGGAGGACCCGGGAAGCGAACCCGGGTCACCTAACTACGAGGCAGCAGCGCTACCACTGCGCCACTGTGCCGCCATTATGCAATATTCAAAATCCAAAAACAAAGCAATAGTTAAGACACCAAAAATCATAAAAAAATTACAATAGCAGAAATATAAAGTTGTAATCCAAAAATCAAGAGCAAAAGGAGATTTAAACTAATGCCATAGTGCTATCCATGTGGCTGTTGCAGAGGCATTTAGTCCTTGGGATGGTCCCAAAATAGCAACCCCTTAGGCTCAACATAAAAAAGACATGGAAAATGACTAAAAATATATATAATCATGTAGGAAATTAAACTCTCAAAAGACACAAAAAAGAGTTGGGGAATTGTCCCCATGTAATGTCCAGTGATCTTGCTGAAAGAACAGATGCAAAAAGTGACCAAAATCATAACATTTGATGATACATAGTAGTTGAAGGTGAGTATATATAGAAAATGGCGACCAGAAGAAAGTAAATGTCATCATGACTGTGAAACCGGAAGTGCTGTCATCAAAGGGCGAGCAGAAGTGCAGTCGGTGGAAGTGACGTTAGTGGAAGTGACGTCATCAGGTAGGGGCAGAGAAAGTGATGTCATCTTCAGGTGTCGGAGGTGGAAGTGCTGGAATGGAACAGGAGCCATTTTGTGAATCTAGGACTGTTGATGGTGAGTGAGTTCATTTATGGTTTTTCTTTGGCAATTCTTTTGGAAGAAGGAGAGAGGCCTTAATACCTGATATAATCCCTCTGTCTTGTGATAGTTCAGTCACCTCAGGGCCTGTTGGCTGCCTCCTAACCGCACATGTGTGACAAATCAACACAACACTTCACACAAAATAATTAAATAACAAAACAGTATTAGCTAAGAAGTAATAAAATACAAACAGAAAGAAAGCAGAAACAATTTATGAAAGACGATTAAGAAAAGAATACAGTAATATGAAAGACAACTGAGCCAGGGATGAAGCCCTGGCTTCACTGTAACACTCAGAGCACTGCAACAAGTTTACAGACAAAATACAATAGCAAATTGTACAAATTACATAATGTATAAACAACAATGCAGATTTGTTTTACTACTCAGTAAAATAAAGTAATTTTAATCTGACTGTGGTGAATGGATCATAGCAGTGTATCACTTTTAATATTATCTATCCATAAAAAAGAAAAAGAATAGTGATGGTGCTTGTCTTGAGGTTATTATATCAAAAAGAAGGTTTTGTTAAGTTACTTATTTATAATAACCTTTGATTTGAAACCCTGGACTTGCATCCATGCTATTGTGTCTGGAGTTTAGAGTGCTGCAACACCCCCTAAGTGTTCATGATAGATAGATAGATGGATAGATGGATAGATAGACTTAATTTGGCCCCAAAGGGAAATTAAAACTTTACGGAAGCACAAGAGAAGACAAATACTTATAAATAGTATAATAAACAAACAGCAACTCCCCAAATACACATAAGAACTTTTGGCTTGGACAATGAAATAGCCAGGCTAGTTCTATGACACTCTGATCAGGTAAACCTGCCCAATAAACTATCGTTTCACCACTGTTACTTTATTTTCATAAGTTTTTATTTCTATATGGTTTATACCCCCAGTCATGGTGATTTGTCAGTCTCACTAGCCATACATTGTAAGGTACATTCATAAGTACACTTATTCATTTTAGACCAATTTAGAATTTTAAAATGAAATTAAAGGCAGTGTGGTGTAGTGGACTTCAAAGATTGTGGGTTCAAATCCCAGTACTGACACAGTGTGATCACGATCAAAGCACTTTACCTTCCTGTGCTGCAATTAGAACAATCAGTTTTCCACCCAGCAATGTAATGGCCATTGTATGTAAGTCACCTTGGATAAAGGTATCAGCCAAATAACAAGTAATAAATGAGCTGCACCTGCGGTGGGTTGGCACCCTGCCCGGGATTGGTTTCTGCCTTGTGCCCTGTGTTGGCTCCAGCAGACCCCCGTGACCCTGTGTTCGGATTCAGCGGGTTGGAAAATGGATGGATGGATGGATAAATGAGCTGCATGTCTTAGGAATGTGAGAGTAAAGTTAAGAACAAGAAGGAAACCCCCTTTGTAGTGAATCGAAATGGGAAAGAGTGAAGATGGCTACAAAATTCACTCAAGACATGGGAACCTTATCAGAATTCAGTGATGTTAACAGTGGTGTCCACGAGGTGACAGTGCTGGGCTACTTGTCTTTTTAATATGCATAAATGCAAAAATTATCTGGATAAGAATGTTAACAACAAGCTGGTTAAGTTTGAGTGAAGTTGGCAGACTCAGCCCAATCATTACAGGAACCATGACTACACAATGGCTTCAGTTGTTTTGTTGCAAATTAATTTTAATATAATTAAATTTGAAGTATATGTGGGAAGTAAAATTGTTAGATTTGAATACACAATGGGAGGTCTACATCTGGAAAGTGTACAGAAGCCTGTAAGAAGGCTTTAGAATGTTAGGTTATATAGCATGGCATACAGTGTACAAGCCACATTTTATAACTTTATAACATACCAGTGAGACCTCACTGGGTTACAATGTACAGATTTGTATTTCAACTCTACTCAACTTAGAAATGAGCAAAAACGTTCAGAGTAGAGCAACTAGACTCATTCTAGGATTGCAAGGTAGGAGCTGAACCTTCACAGAAAACTAACAGAGATTAAGTGGTGATATAATCAAAGTTTTTCAAATTATAATTATATACAATTATATATAATAATTTTTTCAAACTATTATAATAGTACAGTTGGTCCTGTTCTGACTTTAAAATGAGCTCTTCAACAACAGCATAAGAACACAGATGTTGTTACAGGCAAAAGTTGCACAAACAAAATGTAGTGTTTCTAAAAAAACAAAAAACTATACACACGAGTCATTTGAGTTATCAATTAAAGTGGTAGAGAGTGGGACTTCAATGGCCTTCAAAAACAGAAAAAATAGGCAATTAGGATGACAAGTTTTGTTGGACTGAATGGCCTAGTTTCATTAATTTTTTTCTGATTTCAAATAAAAAAAAAAGATAAATGAAAATGCAACTATTTTAATGAACAAAATAAATATAATGAAACTTGCTTTAAAAAGGAAAAGTAGCTTGAAGAAATAACTAACACTGATTCTGTTGATAAAATGCTATAATTGTGGTGGGAAGGATGTGATTATGTCACATCCACTGCAATGAAGGCTGTTCTCCTAACTAAACAGCAACGGTTCAATAAAAAATTTAAAAAAACATATCTTTATATTAAAACTACATGCAATAGGTGGAGACAAATCTTTGATTATAAAGTAGGGGTGCTTTGACAGTAAAGATTGCCACTACCACAATCATTCAAGTAACTTCGAAAACATTATTTAAATCTGAAAAACATTATTTTACTTTGAAAGCTAAACACACAGATTAGGGGCTGCTAATTCTTTATAAACACACGTTATCAGAAATGACAGTGAGAAGGGACGACGAACATATTGTTAACTTTGCATCTTCACCTAACCCACGTTTACTCAAGATTATGGAATCATCCGAGGGTTCGATTTGATATTGTGCTGTCTTCTGCTGATTCACAGAGCCGTGTCTGAACTGCTGTTTTCCAGTTGAAAAAATTGTGACCTTTAGATTCAGAAAGTGATGGCATGGCAAAAAAACAGCCAATGTGTTTGATGATGTGCCTCAATCGGTGACAGTTCATCCAGGGTCTTTTATAGGACAAACAAATGGATCTTATTATCAAAAAGGTAATAACAAAAAAGTCTAGATGTTAGAACTTACCAATTTAAATTGATCCCTGGTAAATGTAATGTCATTTTGCTTGTGACTGCCTGATTGTTAGAACAGGCCTATTAGTTTATCATAACTGCTGTTGCTTAACTTATTTTTGAGATCCTGACCAGTGTAACAAAGGAGCTATATAGACGCCTGACCCGACATAGATGGACATGGAGGCACATGTAAAATAAATAAACTATTTATTTTTCTTCAGCTGGAGGATACATATTCCCCGTGTCCCCCAGACACAACACAATCCCCAAAGAACCACCAAACAACCTTACACTTTCTTCTTCTTCTTTACCACCACTCCTCCTCCTAGCTTCGTCCACCTTCCACCCGATTCTCTGGACCTCGACTGTAGAAAGGCGGCCCCTTTTTATTCTCACCCGGATATGCTCCACTTCCTGGTGTGGCGGAAGTGCTGTATGAGCACCCGGAAGCACTCCGGGCATCCCTGGAAGGTCCTCCGCCAGCCCTCCCTAGTGGTGGCCACGGGCTCCAATGGGTTTGAGCCTCCACACTCCGTCCACATGGTCACCACACTAACCAGGGCAGTTGCCCCCTTGCGGCCCAGGGGATGTATAGTCCACCTCCTGGTCCTTCCATGCTGTCCCAGCTGGGTCTGACCTCCAGCCGCCTGGGACACCAGCTATTCTCAAATCTGGCTATGACTGTTAATTTTTAAAACTTTATTTCTTGTTTAAAAATTTCTGCTCTCCAGTCATTTGTTTCCTCAACATTCTTTTTGCAATACAGCAACAACAACAACAACATTTATTTATATAGCACATTTTCATACAAATAATGTAGCTCAAAGTGCTTTACATGATGAAGAAAGAGAAAAAAGACAAAGTAAGAATTAAAATCAGAGAACACTAATTAACATAGAATAAAAGTAACGTCCGATGGCCAGGGAGGACAGATAAAACAAAAAAAACTCCAGACAACTGGAGAAAAAATAAAATCTGCAGGGGTTCCAGGCCATGAGACCACCCAGCCCTCTCTTGGCATTCTACCTAACATAAATGACCTCAATCAGTCCCCATTGTATTCAGGGTTCTCATGGAAGGACTTGATGATGACGGTCATGTGGACTTCTGGCCTTTAATCCATCAATGTAGGGACATCATGGTGCTTTGATTAGGTGGTGGTGGTGGCGCAGGTTGCCACCACAGAAAACTGGGATAAGAACAGAAGAAGAGAGTAGGGGTTAGTACGGATTTCGGAGCCACCATGAATAGTAATAATAAATAATTGAATATGCAGAGCATCAGGATTAAATTAAAATAAAGTTATGAGAAAGCCATGTTAAAGTAATGTGTTTTTAGCAGTTTTTTAAAGTGCTCAACTGTATTAGCATGGCAAATTCCTATTGGCAGGCTATTCCATATTTT
The DNA here is from genome assembly GCF_016835505.1 of Polypterus senegalus. Lineage (NCBI taxonomy): Eukaryota > Metazoa > Chordata > Cladistia > Polypteriformes > Polypteridae > Polypterus > Polypterus senegalus. Next base: position 66,488,171 of record NC_053158.1, read on the forward strand.
AGGTGCATAACAACAGAAAGCCGCCTCACCACTTCTTTTATGTTTAGCTCTTGGAATTCTAAGCAGACACTCAGTTGAAGATCTAAAGTTACGATTTGGAATATAAGATGTCAGACACTCCGATATATAAGATGGAGCGAGATTATTTAAGGCTTTGTAAACCATAAGCAGTATTTTAAAGTTAATTCTAAATGACACAGGTAACCAATGTGGTGACATCAAAACTGGAGAGATGTGCTCGGATTTTCTTTTCCTAGTTAGGATTCTAGCAGCTGCATTCTGCACTAGTTGCAGTTGATTTATGTTTTTTTTGGGTAGTCTTGAGAGAAGTGCGTTACAGTAATCTAGTCGACTGAAAACAAAAGTGTGAACTAATTTCTCAGCATCTTTCAATACAAGAATCCTGGACATAGCCTGGCTTCATTAAGTGCAAGGCAGAAGCCAAACTTTAAAAACAGAAATCATGTCTTTTGTGGTCTATGTACTTATCTCATCCCGGAACAATTTAGGGTAACCCAACACACCCATCTTTACCATGTAAGAGGAAATCAGAATATCTGGAGATATCCCACATGAACACAGAAAGAATGTTCTATCACTACACAGATGGTGACTAACCCTTGGGTTATAAACCAGCATTTTGGAGTTGTGAGGCAGCTACACGGGGCTTCCCTATAAAATCAAATTAGCTACCTTATGAATAAGGTGGACTTGTTAGATTCCAACATTCCATGTCAATAATAACAAGTTACAAAATGTGCACATGGCATGATATTTAGGTGTGTTTGGTGACTTTGTTAACTGTTAATATGAAAGTTGGAACTTTTTTTTTTGGTTACTTGATCCAAGAGTCAGTTATCACATTTTTGTGTAATAAATATTTTTGTAACAGAGAATCATATTCAAAAATAACTGTGATAATAGAAAGCAATTACATGTGTTAGTAGACTACAACAGCATTTATTGTATAGCACATTTTCATACACAGGGTGTAGCTTAAAGTACTTTACAAGATGTCAAAAACATAGTTACAAGAAAAGAAAAACAAGCTAAATTAGGCAAGAATAATAATGAATAAGTAATAAAAAGTAAATCAATACAAGCTTACGGACCTGTAACATAGAAATATACAGTTACTGGTGGAAAAATAGTCTAATATATACTCAGCAAAAAAAGAAACATCCTCTGACTTTCAACTGTTTTTACTTCCAGTAAACTTAATGTGTAAATATTTGTATGAACACTAAAAGAGTCAACACCATAAGACATAAACTAAAAATGTTTCACAATGTGTCCCTGAATGAAGGGAGGCTCAAAATCAAAAGTACCAGTCAGTATCTGGTGTGGCCACCAGCTGCTTGAAGTACTGCAGTGCATCTCCTCCTCATGGACTGGACCAGATTTGTCTGTTCTTGCTGTGAGATGTTACCCCACTCTTCCACCAAGGCACCTGCAAGTTTCTGGACATTTCTGGGGGGAATGGCCCTAGCCATCGATCCAAATCGATCCCGCTCCAGGGTACAGGCCTCGGTGTAACGCTCATTCCTTCGACAATAACCACGAATCCGTCCATCACCCCTGGTGAGACAAAACCGTGACTCATCAGTGAAGAGCAGTTTTTGCCACTCCTGTCTGGTCCAGCGAAGGTGGGTTTGTGCCCATAGGCAGCGTTGTTGCTGATGATGTCTGGTAAGGACCTGCCTTACAACAGGCCTACAAGCTCTCAGTCCAGCCTCTCTCAGCCTATTGCGGACAGTCTGAGCACTGATGGAGGGATTGTGTGTTCCTGGTGTGACTCGGGCAGTTGTTGTGGCCATCCTGTACCTGTCACGCAGGTGTGATATTCGGATGTACCGATCCTGTGCAGGTGTTGTTACACGTGGTCTTCCACTGCGAGGATGATCAGCTGTCCTTCCTGTCTCCCTGTAGCGCTGTCTTAGGCGTCTCACAGTGCGGACATGGCAATTTATTGCCCTAGCCACATCAGCAGTCCTCATGCCTCCCTGCAGCATGCCTAATGCACGTTCACGCAGATGAGCAGGGACCCTGGGCATCTTTCTTTGGGTGTTTTTCACAGTCAGTAGACAAGTCTCTTTAGTGTCCTGCGTTTTTAGAACTGTGACCTTAAATGCCTACTTTCTGTAAGCTGTTAAGGTCTTAACGACCATTCCACAGGTGCATGTTAATTAATTGATTATGGTTAATTGAACATGCATGGAAAACATTGTTTAAACCCTTTACAATGAAGATCTGTAAAGTTATTTGGATTTTTAAAACATTATTGTTGAAATACACAGACCTGAAAAAGGGACGTTTCTTTTTTTGCTGAGTATAGAAAGCAATTACATGTGTTAGTAGACTACAACAACATTTATTGTATAGCACATTTTCATACACAGGGTGTAGCTTAAAGTACTTTACAAGATGTCAAAAAAATAGTTACAAGAAAAGAAAAACAAGCTAAATTAGGGAAGAATAATAATGAATAAGTAATGAAAAGTAAATCAATACAAGCTTACAGACCTGTAACATAGATATATACAGTAACTGGTGGAAAAATAGAGTCTAATATATAATACTCACAGTCACTAAAGAGGAGAGACTAAAGAGGTTAGTTGGCCAGGAAGAAAGATAAAAACAATAAACTTCAGTTAAACAAAATCTTCAAGGGTTCCCAGGACAAAACAGTGGCCTGCCCCTCACTGGGCATTGTACTTAACATAGATGTCCTTGAGTCATTCTTCATTGTTTCTAGGTTACATCTTGGAGGATTCAATGTGGTCAGTTTCGTAGACAGCAGGGATATCTGCCTTCATTCATGGCTGCACAGTGCCTTGATCAAGTGGTGGTGGTGCAAAACCCAACCACAGAGAAACAAGAAAAGGAAGTACAGAAAAATAGAGATTATAATGCTTTCAGATCTCTGAAGAATATAATACTTCTGTGCATTCTATTCTATTCTATTAGGAATACAACTAAAATGTAGCTAAGAAAAAGCCAAATTAAAAAGTGGGTTTTTAGGAGTTTTTTTAAATGATCCACAGTGTTAGTTTGGTATATCTCTATCAGTAAAGTATTCCAGATTTTTGGTACATAACTGCAAAAGGCTGCCTCACCACTTGGAATGTAAGGGGACAGGCATTCCAAAATAAAGTCAATTCTAAATGACATGGGTCAAGAGTATAACATTGCTAAAACTGCTGAAATGTGCTCAGATTTTCTTTGTTTAATTAAGATTGTTGCTACTGCATTCTGGACTAATTGCATCTGAAAGATGTCTTTCTTAGGCAGTCCAGTTAGGAGTGCATTACAATCGACTAAAAATAAATGTGTGAATTAACTTCTTGGTATCTTGCAATTTTATAAGATGTCTAACTTTTGCAATATTCTTTATGTGAAAAATGCAGTCTTAGTAAAGTGATAATTTGTGATTTAAAGTTTAGACTAGGGTGGTGCAGTGGGTAGCGCTGTTGCCTTGCAGTTAGGTGACCCGGGTTTGCTTCCCGGGTCCACCCTGTGTGGAGTTTGTATGTTCTCCCTGTGTCTGTGTGGGTTTCCTCCAGGTACTCCGATTTCCTCGCACAGTCCAAAGACATGCAGGTTAGGTGGATTGATGATCCTAAATTGTCCCTGGTGTGTATGTCCTGCCTTGTGCCCTGTGCTGGCTGGGATTTGCTCCAGCAGACCCCCGTGACCCTGTAGTTAGGGTATAGTGGGATGGATGAAGCTTAGGCTCATAGTTACATCTAAATTCTTTACCTCCGCCTTGATTTGTAATGCTAAGGGATCAAGTTTGCAAATAAACCGTCATTGATTCCATTTTTGCTAGCCACTAAGATACTTGTTTTTTCCTTATTTAACCAGAGAAAGCTTCTATTCATCCATTCAGAAATACTTCTAAGACATTGAATCAGAGAGTCCAGAGCATCAGAGTCATCAGGTTCTATGGATAAGTAGGACTAGGTGTCATCTGCATAATAGTGATAGTTCACCTTGTATTTTGATATCATTTTGATATAATCTGTCTTAATTGAAGCATGTAGAATCAAAAAAGCAATGGGCCCAATATATATGCTTGTGGCATACTACTTTGTATATACTATATCATGAATTGAACCTTTGAACTACAATCGCCACAACTAACAAAGAACAAAACTGACATTAAATCCACACTTTTTAACAACACTTTACAATGTCATGTAGTTAAAAATGTAGCCTAAATAGACTTGTTGTGGCTCAAAAGTTTAGATGCATGTGTGTAAGTTGGAGGGTCACTAACTGACTGTTGTTCAATTTTGTTAAACATAACATTTTTGGTAAGATACCCAATAGAGTAGTACCTAATAATCACCTAAATAAAATAACTTTTAATACAAAATGACCAATACTAACATGAAATAACTATCAGTATTACCCTATGAAAGGAGAAAAGCAACTGAAATGAGTTCCCCAGTTAGTTAAAACTAAAAACTTGAATACCAAACGTGACACTTATCTTAAAGATTTTAATTTAAGTTAGAGACAACACATAAATAAGCACATACAGAAGAAGAGTAATCAGGACTGAGCAGGATCATATGCAGGAGAGAGGCATAAATTAGGTTGAACATCATAAAAAAGTCAAACTAAAGTAAAATAAAAGAAAAAAAAACTTCTTACAAAAAACAGTGCGCTCTCACTGAAGATTGACAAGATAATATTAGAGAATGCGGCTCAGCCTTAAATAAGAAAGCTCAGATGACATCACACTCATATATTGCCACATCCCAACAACACACTGTGTCATGGCAGTAATAACTTATTGTTCAGGTATGGATAAATCGTACTCTGCACTCAGTCTGTTGTACGTTATACTGCTAAGTAACTTAGTGCAATGAAAAGTGTAATATCACCCTGACCTTTGCATTTGTGGCACAATCAGCTTCTTCAGGCACTGCGAATCAGTGGTAGTCCCCTCTCTAAACCCATCCTATTTTTCCACTACTTTCAAATCAGAAACTTTGCTAAATGAGACCTGCCCAATTTTACTCCCATCCTACCCATTTCTATTCCAGAGGCAATACTGATCAGACTTGACAACTCGGACAGCATCTCAATAATATATAAAAACATTTTAAAGTCTATTCCTTTCAAAGATCTCAGCCTTGGTGCATACACCCAAATGTATAGTATACAGTATAGTTTTTCTACCTGTTAAAGATATCGCTGAAGGTATATCAGCAGACGCACAAACGCTGGAGAATAATGTCTTCTTGGTATCTTGTTGTCACTTGAATTTTTTGTTTTATATTCCAGTAACCTCTTGAATGAGATTAAATCTGTCTCCGCCTCTCCCATACATACACATACACATGAAAACGTCACTATTTGAAAACGCTGTGCCATTTGAACATGAGTTGTCATTTTAACATGTTTTTTTTTTTCGATCTCACCTGTACTCCGCAATATGGTGCATCATAATAAGAATGCAGGCAGACTTCTTTTTGGGCACATACACCATCATCATGGCACTGCCAGATCTAAACAGCAGCAGGGCGAATTGCTTGCGTACTAAGGTGAATTTACCTGCAGGTGTAAGTCCCATTTTACTTTATGGTGCCAAACTGAGTGCAGCAGTCTATTAGCCAGCGAAAGCACTACGAAGAAGCTATCTGTTGTTACGGTCCTGCCTTTGTCCAGTCTGATAGTGGTCATGGGACATTGTATCTTTGATTGCCGGTATAACAAATAGTTCTGCACAGGCCTCAGCCACACTGCTGCTCTTGTGAAAAGAATGGAAATAAATGCCATCAACTCAGAGAAGGAAAGGCAAGTTTGTTGTACCACATGAATGTAACTGAGAGAATAAAACTGAATAATAAAAAAAGCACTAAGTTTTACAAGTAGCCAAAATTTACACTGCCTGTTACAGACTGAAATCAAAAGTATGTTTTTAATTATATTCTAGTAATAATAATAATTATTACTCAATTACTCACTACTACTGAGCTCACTACTCAAAACACAGAGCACCCTGGGAACCTGGGACCATTGGGTTATAAAGCAGCAGCCTCTGCACCATTCAAGAATACATATAAACTCCCTGTTGATTGACATTTGAGCTTGGGTTTTTAACTCATTATCAGCAACATGTAAATCAAATGTTTTTTTACTTTAATTATATTCTAGAATAAAAGCACACGTTTATTTGATATTTGGACTAAAGTTTTCACACATAATACACTTCATGTCATTATTAGTATAACATGGAAAAACTTTCTGCTTTAGGTTTGTGTTCAGCTCCGGCCACCATAAAGATCCTCACACTGTTCCATTCCATCTGAGCTAGTGTGGTGCTGAGGTGTCACCCGTTTTCTCGGGTCCTAATATGGGATCCTGAGTGGGTTCAACATGTGGTGGGTGCGGCAATGCGCTGTATCGGTGCATGCTTCTAACCTCTCTCTCTCTCTCACTCTCTATGTGTTCAGCATTTCTTCTCTCGCATTTTCTTTCATCTTACACTTACCCAGATCTTTTTAGACATGGAACACATGAAATGCATTTATTCCAAATAACAATATACTGTATTATTTACCCTATACAACTGCAGGAACCTCACAGGTACAGTAGATAAGAAGCCTTGGCTTGAGCTGGGAGAGTTTAGCTCCATCAAGGCGGAGATTGGGCAGTAGGCTGCTTGCTGCTTGTGCTGATCGACACATTTACAAAACAAAAGACGCTGATGGTAGAGATGTGAAGGGATTTAAGGTGGGCCAGGATTATGGGTTTTTTTGTAGGCTCCAGGCATTCTAGTGTTAAATTAAGCAGAACTCTATTCAAGAGGGAATTTAAGAAGCACTTCTTAAAAAAACAGCATTTTTGGGAATACGAAGCAAACAACTAAGACTATCAGTTAACCAGACAAGCTTCTTTGACTGAGTAACATCCTTTTGTTTGTTTATTCCATTTTTATTTAAGTGAAATTATTCTGAAAATGTATGTTACTAAATAAAATTATGATTTATATAATCTCCTTCAATAACATAACAAAGATATTTATTACTTCTCATGAGTTTCGTCATGAGAAATTCCTGAAAGAGAGCTGGCATGTTAAGGACAAAGAGACACAGAAAGGTTAGATCATTTCTTGTTTAAGTGAATGGTTGGGCTGAGATATGTGATTAAACACCATGTAAATTTTGTTGAAAGAGCTGAAAAGAAAGATTCAGTCTACAACATTAACAAGTCAACCATTAGTTGGGTAAATGCCCCTTCATTGTATAGCTTTTCCCTTTTAAAAGCTTCTCAAAACCATGTGAACCAGCATATAGCCCACTTTGTCTTTAGCTTAACTCTCATTTTATCACACTCACATGCAATCTCTATTAAAACATTTTCAAAATGGTTCTGTTCTGTAAAAGACTCCGGAATCATTAAAAACAACTAACTGCATCACAGCCTCTGGAAAAGTAGTTTTAAGAGAAAGCCATAAATAAATCTATCATCTTCAGAAAACTGCTGTTCTGGTAATAAAACTGTTTATATTTGCACTGCCATGATAAACCACAGTACAGTAAACCTTACTTGTGCCAGTCTATAATTTCAACAGACCTTCATTAGATCCTTTCCAACTAAATCTCTCTAATTAGTTTACATAAACACAGGTTTTGACTGTAGAGAAATTTTTTTCTCATGACAACAGCTCGCTCTGTTTTGTGTTTACAGGTGAACACCTGAACCTTAGTGTCATTAAGTTTATTTTCTATCTTGAATTTTTAAGAAGTGGAGAATTAGTTCTGATTAAGATATTAATATGAGGTATTGTGTTAAATGGATGAAACTTTCAAAATGTAGCCTTAATAAGTAATATGGTTACAAGATGACTTTGTTCAAGAAATATTTTGCAGTTCATTGTAGTACTGGGCAGAGATAAAAAGATTATCTACGATAAAGTAATCTGACATAATTTGTAGGAGCTTTAGAAGAATACAATAATTCAAATCAATACAGTTATTTTTGTGTTGCAATTCTTACTGAGTGGGTGGCATGGTGGCACAGTGGTAGCACTGCTGCAGTAAGATCAGGGTTCACATCCCAGGTCCTCCCTGCATTGAGTTTGCATGTTCTCCCTGTGTCTGCTCCAGTCCTCCCAAAGTCCAAAGAAATGCATGTTAGGTGAATTGGTGATCCTAAATTGTGTGTGGTTGGGGTTGACGTGTTTTTGTTTACCCTGTGATGGACTAGCACCCTGTCATTTTGCTGAGTTTTCCTGTGAATAAAACATATTTTTGTGAACAATGGTTTGATTGGGCTTGTCTTCACGTCAAACATATGCAGTGTGTCAATTTAAAAAAAAATGTACTGCACTCTTCTGTGGTGATGTGATCAAGAGGCATGAATAGAATTAGCTTTACTGATGTGGAATGGATTACATCCATTATGAGGCTGCATTAAAGAATGCAGGTAATCACAGAAGAGTGAAAAATGCTTTAGGAAGAGACATTCCTTATTTTTAACCAAAAAACCCTTTAAAACCTCCAAGAACTTTAAAGTAAGTTTTGTGTTTTGCAAGTGTGAATTATCTGCAGAACAGCTTTTTGTGTCACTTTCGCAAATCTGTATGCTAATCGAAACTTGCCACTTTTGCTGATTACTATTGGAAAGCTTTTTTGAATACAATATTTTATTTTTTTGCTGGAAAAAATAGGACGGCGCAGTGGTAGTGCTGTTGCCTCACAGTTAGGAGACCCGGGTTCACTTCCCGGGGCCTCCCTGCGTGGAGTTTGCATGTTCTCCCTGTGTCTGCCTCTGTGTCTGTGCCTCCCAAAGACATGCAGGTTAGATGGATTGGTGATTCTAAATTGGCCCTAGGGTGTTTGTGTGTGTGTCCTGCAGTAGGCTGGCACCCTGCCCAGGATTGGTTCCTGCCTTCTTCCCTGGGATTGGCTCCAGCAGACCCCTGTGACCCTGTGTTTGGATTCAGTGGGATGGATGATGGAAAAAATAGCTCTGCTTTGCCTGAGTATTATTTCCAAACTTTGCTTTAAATGTAAATTGGGAAATAATAATGGGTTTAAACTAAATATGACCTGTGACCCCAATTTGCCCCCTAATGAGATTTGAGACAGTTGTGAGGTTGCCCACACCACATCTCTGGATGAGGCAAGAGCAAAGGTTATATGTCACAGACCTTGATTTGTGTAGCTTCAAATAAAACAGGAAAACAGCACTGGACAGGTTTTGATGGTCATCTTACAATTACAGATAACATTTGTAACCCCAAATTGGAATAAGCAAATCTAGAGACATTATGGTCCTACCTGAGAGTCTTGAGACTATGACAAAAAATGTGAGAAAAATGCTTGACTAAAGAAAGAATTTATAGTAATGGACATGATTCAAACCTGGAATTTTTGGTGGTCAGACATGCTAATCATCACAACGACTTCAACAGCACCATTTGTCTGTTGGTAGATCACAATGTAGATTTTTTTCCACTTGTTTCAATCCCAAGCCGCCTCTTCACTTGTGGTGAGAAGAACTTGTGTGCCAAGTCTGTGGCTTGAAAAATAAATCTATGTATAAAGAACAAAAAAACAGAATTTTTTACTTATGGCTATAAAGGAGTGAGATTGAAAAACAAATCCACTCAAACAGCATTTCTGAAGAAAGAAAGTGTTTAGGGTCCAAATGTCCAGTTTAACAGACAAACTGGTAGACCTGATGACCCAGACCAACTGGCTGACTAATCCACTTTGGATTTTCTGCAGTAGGAAAGGCAAATGCTGAAGAGTCCATTAAGAAACTAAATTAATTTTGTTGAATCTCAGAAATCTTGTTGAATTCTCATGAGTTGCAGTTACACCATGGCGATGAAACATTGGCAGTATAAGTTTAATTGGAAAGTAAGCATGCTTCCAATTCAGATGTCTTTTGGAGTCTACTTAACAGGGCCACCTTGAATACTACTTGGATTCCCTACACTGGAGTTATAACTCTACAAAAGTGAAAGTGGGGTTATGAGATAAAATTTATTCCCACTCACTGGTACCAGCTTCTGCATCAGGACTTATGTGAACGTTTTTACAATGACACTGACCGTAGTGTGCTTCATAAAAACAAACAAGCAATTCAGAGAAAAGCTAAGACAAAGAATTTGGACTAAGAAGAGCATTCAACGCTGTTTTCTTGCTCTTTTGTTTATGTTTCTTCAGAAGGACTTGTACAGCACATATACAAACTCCTGTTGTCCATGAAATTTCTGCTGGGGTGAGTCCTTGCTGTTGCAAGATGACAAGATGACCACCTTGAGTTTTTTTTTGCTATTCTCACTCCTGTCATGGTGTAAGAACTAATAATTGGAAGGATAATCTGTTTCATCTCCCACGCTTGGGATTAATAAAGTATCTATCTATCTATCTATCTATCTATCTATCTATCTATCTATCTATCTATCTATCTATCTATCTATCTATCTATCACCTTCAGCTTTAGTTAAGTCGTCCTTTGTCCATTCTTGTTTCAGCTTCAATCAACTTATTGATCATTAGAACTGGTTTGTTAACGTTGTTTAATCATGAACTGGGATAAAGATCTATAAATTAATCCAGTGGTCTATCACTTCCTTCATTCAAAGAAATACAAACATAGACACTAATGAGCAAAAGACAAAAGATAAACATCTAAGACAAATTTTACATAAAGATCTTGGATGTCTAAGAATTTCACAAAGTTCTGTATGTGTTTTCTATCCTCACAGTAGATTGATGTCTAGTTCTGGGCTAGTTTTGGGTTTACACCCACTGCTCTTAAGGACCTGTCACACACACATGAATAGGGGACAGCCAGAGGGCTTGATAGGGCGTGAAAGAATGAAATATAGGGGATTGGAACAGAGCACTAATGCTGTTTTTCCTTTCATTGACAGAAAGATGGAAGAATAAAATGCTCCTACCGGGCGTTTTGCTCACATATCCACTTCAATATCGCTCGATTCAGAAGACTCCTCTTCCGGCTCCGCTGAATTGCCTCACTTCCAGACTCATTTTGATGACTTCAGTTCTGTCCTTCTTCTTCTGATGTCATCTCCGGCTTCTTCAATCAACCTCATATCCGCTTTTTGATTACATTTCCCCCCTGTTAATTGTACTTCCTCCTATGCCTCCATAAAAGATCTGAGAAACCATTCTGTTGTTGTCAGATATTTGTTTTACTGTGTTTTGGCCTTTATTTGGACAACTGAAACCCTCAACCTGTGCTTTTGTGTTGTTCTCTTATCACAGGACCCTAATCAAGAAAAATCATGTGAAGAAACTGAATGAATGCATAATCTATGAGTGAAGTGTTTTGTAAAGGAGCAATAACATGGAAGTGGCCAGAAATTTCAATATGAAACTGTACAGGCAGCATTTACAGAGATTAGCATGAGAAAGAAGATTAAGCAGGAGACAAAAGACCAGCAAGAAATGTAGTGAAGGAAAAGCTGACATCAATACTGGGAAGAGCAAAGTAACCAGTAAAAAAAAAACACAACAATAAACCGTAAGTCAAAAGTCAGGGGCCGAAAAGGTGAAACTGGTAATGAGGCCTAAAGCTTAGCCTGCTTGTAAAGAAGTTAACTATACTGGAATTTTTTGGGTTAAAGGGTTAATAAAACATGCCACTACTGCTGAATTTATAGTGAATTTTAAGTTGTGCTAATGTCAGCAGAGTGCTAATTGTGGTCACGTGATGTGTATAAAAGCAATTTAAAACCCCTAAACTAAGATTATCCATGGTAAAAAGCTATAAATTGCCACCCAAAAGAAAATAAATGAAGGTTAATTACTACAGACACAAAAAAGCCTTTTGACCATGAATAAGCTTGAAGTATAGCAACAATGTAAAATATCTTTTAAGAGAATCCAGAATCTTGGACACCAACAGAAACACACCACAGCATTTTCTGGTTACCAATGACTTGGCATGTCACATAATGGCGAAGAGATAATTTTTATAAAATGGCAGGTAGTAGAGAAATGAGTATCTCAAAATAGTGGCAATTGCGGTAAAACAAAATTATGAAGGAAAAATAATATTCAACCATTGAACTGATTTTAAATCACATAATCTATACATATAAAGGAGAGTTGGGATCCGAGAGACTGTGTTTGTGTGTTTGTGGAGGGATGGAGAATTGAGGCTGGTGGGGGAGTCATGTGATCATCTCCCCTCCCATTCACCTCATTTCATTCACTTCATTTCGCTCTGAGCTGAGCTCCGCAGCGGACACGGTCTTGCCGTTCTTTTTCCTTAGTGTTTAGTCCTGTCTCCTTTACTGATTTACTGTTTACTAGACGCAGTACTTACTGAATAGTATTTTTTCCTTTAGTGTTTCTACTTAGCGTTTCTTAGTGTTTAGTAGAAGCGGTGTGCCGGTGTTCCTGGCGGTGTTGCAATTTACTGATACTTTCTACTTCGTTTTTGTACTTTAGTGTTTAGTAGACTTTTACTTTATCTCATTCCAACTACAGCGACTTCAGCGAAGAGCACGTGGTCTGCTAGTAAATAATAATAATGTATCACAACTGTCTCAAAACTAATGTTCTTTGAAACCATTGGAAAAAACCATCACAATCTAACTCAGATTTCAGCAACAATTGTAGGAACTAAACAAAAGACAATTGAGTCTTTGTAGGTATCTTTTTTTCCACAGATGCTTCGTAAACAGAATACACGAGGGAGCAACAAGAAGCAGAAGACAAAGCAGAAACATGAGACCTGACTGAGGCCTAATTGACCTTAATGGTTTTACAGAGCAACGGGCAGATAATTCTTCAGTTTGGTGTATAAATCAAAACCATTTTTTTTAAGTTAATACTCTTGATTTTTAGGCCTCTAAATTTTTAGCCTCTGATGTTTTGAAACATGGACATTTAGAGCTAAATATGTTTAGCAGATCGAAATCTTAATTTGGAGCATCACTTTGGAGACTACTTTCAAGGATGTCAATGAGGTATGATATCCAGAAAAGCAATTTAAAGAAAGACTTGATGAGGCAGAGATATCCTTTAATAATATAGACTGAAACTTTGCTTTCTTCCTAGGTGGGAAGGTAAGTGTGTTCCCTGAAAGGAACATTTTCATGGTCACCAAGGGTTGCTATCCCCTTGTCATTTTTTAAAAGCCAAGGTGACACCTAAGGGAGGAGTGGTGGCTTCAAAGGACAAGTGAAGAAGATGGTAAGGTGAGGAGAGAGTAATATTGTTAATAAAGAAATCAGTGAAACCCTGGTGATGGGTCACAAATGAGTGATACCACTCCTGCAAAACAATTAAAAAGGAGAAGAAAAAAATAAGCTGGAACTTGGTGTAACAGTGGTATAAACCCAGTTCCATCACTTAATATATAGAATTTCTCAAGTTACTGTCACACATGTGTGTCAGAGGGTCAAGGGCTCATCAAAAGTAAACACTAACAAACCTGTACACGAGATTGTGCTGTTGCTGACCGTTTTGTCTCTTTTCCCACCCATGCCCATTGAGGGCAACTAACTCTGCCTCTTCTAGTCCAAGGACTATAACAGCAGGGTGCTCCTGGAAAGAGGCATCTTGTTATGCCAGATGGAGCGCCAACCTGAAGCTTAACTGCTCTTCAGAGCCTTGTCACTTACTTATAAAGCAGATTCCAGTTTTTGTTTTGCTTTGCACCATCATGCGTCTGTTTTTTTGTTGAAATTTCATTAAACGTTGTGACCCAGTTTGCACCCCAACATTTCATTTGGGCTTGTGTATTCCTCTTGGTTGACAACAGTGCTTAAGTGTCTGCTCATTTCCTAAAGATATACAGGTGTCCAAAATTGAGTTGCCCAGTGATGGCCTGGTGCCTCATTCACAATTGCCTCCTTGCTGGCTGCTTTAAGCAAGTAAAAATAAAGGATGGATGAATGGAAGAAAACTTTTCAAATCTTTATTTTCAGCTTCATAATGGTCAGACTGAAAGCACAGTGTCATGTAGGCATGGAGCATGTTTGGTATCAAAAACCTTTTAGCTACTGCAATGATTTAGATGTCTTTCTGTTCCCAAATGCATGTTCATAATTTATGAAGTAGATCAATTGCTCTTGCTAAAAGCTTTAATTCTCAAGCAGTGTATTACCATTAGATTATTTTATGATGGATGCACAGAAATACAAAGCTTTACACATATGAATGAAACATTTCTACTTTGTATTGTTTTAAGATGTAACAAAAAGAACTTTCTAATTCCCATGGGGTTGTCATTTTGAAACTAAATGAGAAGCATAAGGGATAAAAGTATTGCAGCCAGGGTTATGTTCGGTTAGTTCTAAGTGAACAGAAGGGGCTTAAGACCTGAAGATGATGTGCTTTAATGAGAGGTCAAAAAGACAAAGCTTAAAATAAACTGATGAGCAAAGCCAAAATGTAAAAGAGAAGTCTTAAGGCCCAGTCAAATTACATGAGTTTTCCAGTGATTTTCAGTTGCAGAATCTGTTTGCTCAATCTTAGAGTGTTGGAGGCAGTTATGGTACATTCCCATGACTGCCAGTCATATTGTCCAACATAACCTCAGTCAGAGCAGGCTGTGGCTCACCCCAACAAACAGATTTGATTTTGTCTTAAGTTGTATTAGATGGGCTCTTGTGTACATAAGAGATGACTACAAATGAACACTCACCCGGAAGTATAAAGAGGAATAAGGAACGTGGGCATTTTTACAAGCACAAGAGAGGCTTATTTGTTTGATGTTTCTTGTTTACATACCACAGCAAAATGGAAAAAAGGAAAAAAAAGAATGAGTTTGCAGGTGAACTAACCAAACCTGGAAAGCGTTCGTATAGCGCCTGCCCTTTCAGGCAGCACGTTATTAACTGTGAGAAAAAGCAGTGAGCTTGCAATATTTTGGAAATGTGAAACCATGCTGGAAAGTAGTCACCGAGTTTGTTTCATTTGTCATGCCCTGCCATATTCACTTGTGTACTCTGGCATCCGCAGCTGACGAGAAAGTCATCAAGCATAACATCCCTTCCAACTAGAAGTCGTGTAATGTAAAAAAAGGTCCTTACTAGTCACAAGTGAAATGATTCCTGTGAAACAAGAATTTGCAGTAAAACTTAAGAGTTTTGCTTCACAAAAACAATTTGCAAAACAAATGTTGTATTATAAAAGATGGCACTTGAGGTCAGAGATTTTGAATTTAACTTCATCTGTCCACAACACTTGGTTTCAAAATGCTACTATCTTACCCAGGCATGGTTTTACATGCCGAAGTCATTGTTTTTTGTGATTTGATCACAGGTAAAGTTACCATGGGATTGCTCTTCTATGAAGGCTGTGTCCATGTAAGTAACATTGCACACTAGAGCATCATATCACCAGTCCTTTCTCAGCTAAACCTGCATGCAGGTCCGTTGTAGTCATGTGGGATTTTTTTCTTGGTTTTCCTGCAAAGTATACAATCTATTCTATTTATCAGTTTTCTTGGTCTTCCAGAGCTAGTCTTGGCCTCTATGGTACCCTTTAACTGCCATTTCTTTATTACATTTTCAGATTGGGCTTTTTTTTACCACCTTCTTGCTTTGTAGGTATCAGTTAGCTTAATTTTCAGAATCTCAGTCAGTTGTTTAGAAGTTATTCAGTGTTGCACAATGCCCAGGAGTAAAGGATTTTTTAGGCTCTGGAGTTGTGACCATCTGACACATCTTAATGAAAATTCTTGACCAGACTAACACCTAACAAGTTAAGCCAGACCAGACTAATGACCTAAAGGGTCCTAAGACCTTACAACTAAAACGGTACCTAAACTTTTGCGAATTCCATATTTACTTTTAACCTTTACATGTTTTAAGTTCATCAAATAATTTGTAACTGTTAACATTCTCATAAAAAGCCATTGCTTTAAATGTCTGATGCCGAAGTTATATTTACTGTTTTTTTACTTCAAAAAAACCTGATGAAGCAAACAGGACAACATCATCTGCAAAAAGCAGTGATCTAATCCTGAGTCCACCAAACCGGACCCCCTCAACACCCTGGCTGCGCCTAGAAATTCTTTCCATAAAAGTTATGAACAGAATCGGTGACAAAGGGCAGTACAATTTTCACTGGAAACGGGTTCGACTTACTGCCAGCAATGCGGACCAAGCTCTGACACCAGTTGTACACGGACCGAACAGCCCTTATCAGGGGGTCCGGCACCAGATACTCCTGGAGCACCCCCCACAGGATTCAGTCAAGAGACACGGTCGAACGCCTTTTCCAAATCCACAAATCTGCTGATTTTCACTAATCTTAATTTCCTTCTGATTTTTTCTTAGAAGTAATGAAAAGAACTTCAGTACATTAAACCAAACACCATATGGGCTGCACATGTTCTTTTTAATATTGAAGTAAGATAGCTGAGTCATCACTATAAAAGTCAAAATGCCCATCTGATGGGGAGATAAACTGAACCTCCTGACTGTCATCCATCAGCTATTGTATTTGGCTCAGAACCTAGTGACTGTTATCAACTCAATCCTTTTCACCAGGGCTTCTTATCCATCTAATAGAAGGTCTCCACACTTCACAATAACAATGCTAATTTCCTCTTACGTCAATGAAGGATGTTAAGGGTGAATTATAGAGTAGGTAAGAGCACACCCACTCGAGTGAGGAATAAAAGGAACCCCTGGGTGCATCATTGTCAGCGCGCAGCCAGGTGAGTCTCAACACCCTCCACATCTGTGTCATCTTGTTCCACATTCTGAGACAACCAAACATCTTCCAATTTGGGTGCTGCACAGAGCATCAAGCAAAGGTGAGATTGGAGCAGAAGTTCCACTGCAAAAATTGAACATCTTAGTCTGTTTCTTGATGATTTTACTTTGTTGATTTCATATTATTTAGAATTATTACTTCTGTTAAATATCATACTTGAACAGTCTACTTAAAAGCAACCCATTCTGTTTTAGACAGGAATTGATTCAGAAGATAAGTAAAATTTAGTCTTGTTAAGTTTGCATGTTGTGAGGCTGTTCTGGCCACCCTACGCACTCTCTAAGAATGTGTAATGTTTAATGCTTTAAGGTGTTCAATATGAAAAGAGCTAAAAAATGACTGTCTCTGAATTATCATTCAAAATAAACTCTTGGGATAAGTGGAAATGTAATGAATTCATAAAGGCAACTATTAAAAGTCTTCTTGACCCAAATGAAAACAATAATTTTCATAAGTCAGTTCAACTGAGGATAATTGCAGCTTTATATGGAAACTCATGTAGCAAGCAATCAGAGGTAAGTTAAGTGGATAGGCCCTGTGAAAGATATTTAGAATGGCTTGATTATGTCGTTCTGAAGCAGATATGTATTTACCTTCATATGCTCACCCTATCTGGTGCATATTTATGCTTAAGAGTTGACACTAAACAATAGCGCTTATGGTTCTTTGCTATTAGGTCTGTCAGATTACTTGCATCACTCATCATCACAAGATGAGTCAGTTAAATGTCTTGGCCACTACCTTAATATCTACCTTATACATCTTGAAGGACATAAAAACAACAAAATATTTGCAAGCACAGTGGCTAGTGTTACTCCTTCATTGCTTCATAAGATTGGATTTATATCTCATTTTGGTCACTGTCTCTTTTATGCTTGTATTTCCTAAATTTGTCTTTAGGGATTCCCAACACTTACTTTTCACATTCTTAGTTAGAGAAAAGCCAAGCAAAATGACACCTTTTATTGGCTATAGCCAATAAAAGGTGTCATTTTGCTTGGCTTTTCTCTACATTCATAATGGCTAACACGGTACAACAACCTAGTACTACATTCTTAGTTAGAAAGTTATGTGTGTTAGATTAATTGGGATCCTCTTCAAGTATAGGGAGTGGCTGGACACCTACTCATTAATAATCTGTTTCTCATAGTGGTGGCAATCCCATCACCTTCCTGCAATAGGTGATCTCATGCCATCCAGACTCTTAAGTGAAATTTCTGATGGATTAGGTCTCTAAGCGTTCACTGAGATCAGAGTTTTTAACTTCTTCTCCAGTTCATAACTGTTAGTAATGTATCTGGTGTCTCACTGCTCTCTCATCCTCTTTCTCGATCACTTAAACCAGAGACTGCATTACATGCGACTCTGTGCTAAACATCTGATAATCCATTACCTTTGCTTTCAGTATGGCAAAGCAGTCTCTTCCTTGCCTCCCCTATTCCTTGAAAAACTATTTTTAAAAATATCCCTGGTTTTTCTAAAATTCAAGACCTTCAGCTTCATTGCCCACTCCTTATACAGTATGTTACACCCAGAAAGTTCGGCTGAGGATCTCAATTATAGTCTGTATTCACTATTAAATTTCCAGGCACATCCGTGGACATGTCATGGGAATGTTTATTAGTCTCAGCCTACTGAACTTCTGGAGCTACTGTCACTTATTCTGTTCTTTCAAGAGGAGAGAAGGGAATCTTACTCCATCCATAACTAAACTGACCACATATTCACACAGACACTGATACGTTGAAACCTTATTACATTTTTTAAGCAGAATTATAATTCTACTAATTCGGTAAAAAAGTGACTGATTTTGTAATGTCAATCTTTAGTAGAAAGTATTTATTGTTAATTCACTGTTTATTGGGGCTGAAAAGGAAAATAAAGCTTACTTGGCAGTTGTAATGGCTACATTTCAACCATTATGTCATGGTCCATCTCTGATTTTTCCTTGTGACTTGCTTTGTGAGAATGTATTGTAAGAACTGGAGACCAGAGGCGTGGAAAGGTTTGGGGCAGCCACCCGTTTAATGCGGTTTCCCGGCTGCAAAAGTATTTGAGGCATTTTCAAACAGTTGTTTACACAACAGAGTCCAAAACAGAACTGCCTGCCTAAGCAAAGGCAGTAAGCTTTATAGCACAGAGGGCGGAAATGATGTCGTCCTCTGGGCCGGAACTGGAAGTGACATCATCCTTGGGGCCGGAACCGGAAGTGACCTCATTCTTGGGGCCGGAACCGGAGGTGATGTGTCCTTCCTGGAAATGGCGGCTCCTGGTGGGATTTCCCGGGTAAGACCTGCAGAGAACTCAGAAAGAGCGTCAGCGTACCCCGCCCCCCCCGGGCAGATGTATAAACAGTATTGTCTAAGCCCTTCAGCTGCTTCCCATGCACACGTGTGTGACAGTATATATGCAAGAACCTATTTTAGTTAGAGTTAAAGTCAGTAATCGATGCAATTTAATAAAAAAGTAGAGAAGGAAATGTCGTAGGAGCTAAAAGAAGTTGACACCCTGCTCCTCATAAAATAAGGTGAGAAAACAAAAAAGTCAACTAAAACAAGACAGAAACTGGAACACATATTTTTGTAGTCATTTTTCATTTTCTGTAGTTTTTAATATGTGAGAAACAACAGAACAATGCCATAGATGTTTGATGTAGTCAGTGCTCAAGTCAAGTTTATTGTTATTTGTACGTAGTGTAGTACAATGAAGTTGTTACTTTCAAGTCTCCTAAGAAAAGATGACAAAAACAGTACAATAAATAAATAAAAAATATACATAACATGCACTATCTATCTATCTATCTATCTATCTATCTATCTATCTATCTATCTATCTATATATATATATGTATATATATATATATATATGTATATGCGCTACATCTATTGTGAAGAAAATGGACAAGGGACGATAAAGTGTTGGGGTCCCAGAGGATGCTGTATTCAATGTCCAAATAGAAAACTGAAAAAAGCAACACCACAAAACAAGCAATATAGGTCAGTCTTCGTCACATTTAGGACTAGCTTCCTTGAGGTCTGACCCTTTGAGTAACTGGATTCAAACTGAGTGCCATCTTCCTGTCCTGTTTATATGGCCATGTAGGCCACACAGGCAGAGTCAAGGCCATTTTTCCAGAAGTGATATCATATGCCTTCTGGTGGGTGTCCCTTTATTCTAAAGGCAGAAATGGAAGAGCTCCTATGTTGCACACAACATTCCTTAAGCGAAAACTCCCAAGGCTTACATCTTTGATTTTCGATGTCTAAATTCTTATGATTGACTGGTCAGCAACTTTATAACTTATGGCTAGAAACTGTCCCTGAATCTACTGGCTCAAATGCCAATGGTCCTGTACCGTTTGCTAGAATGAAGGGCTGAGAAAAGCAGCTGTGCAGGATGGCTGAGGTCTTTAATTATTCTGTTTTCCTTTCAAAGGTGGCCAGTGTTGTTCATCTTCTCAAGAGAAGGCAGCTGGGTGCCAGTAATATTCCATGTTGCTTTTGCCTCCCTCTGCAGAGCTTTGCAATTTTGTGCCATGCAGGTACTGTTACAGGTTGTGATGCAGCCACTGAAATTGGACTCCATGTGCACCTGTAGAAATTCATGAGAATGGATTGAGAGATGTTAGCTGACCTCAGATATCTAAGAAAGTAGAAGCACTGATGAGAGGCCCCATTTGGTATTTTCAGTTATAATCGGATTCACACCTGGAGTAAGGTCACCTGCCTGGTTTCAGCTGTTAGGAATAAAATCATACTATTGAGCAGTTATCTATTCAGTTTCAGAACATTCTTTTAGGATCAAGAGCAGCCAGCTTACTTTAGCCACATATGAACATAAAAAATTGACATACAAGAGGAGAACATTCAGGCCACCAAGCTCCTTTGTTCAACTATCAGCTAACCTTTCCCAAAATCTCATTCAGATACCTCTTAAAGATTACCAAAGCTTTTGCTTTAAATACTAGTTTGTTGTAGATTCCAAAACCTCTAAAGAAAAGTAAAGAAATGCTTTCTGATTTCAGTCCTAAATAAATTTCCCTTTTATTTTCACTTGTTCCTCGAGTATGTAACTCATTGTTAATTTGAATGAATTCTGTTAAATCTGCTTTATCAGCACAGTAGCATTGGGAGAAAGACAGGAGGCAATCCTGGCTGGGATAGCAATCAACTGTGGGGCATACATGGGCTCACACACTAACTCTAGGTGGGTTTACCTAAATCATTCAAAGAAAAACCCTTCTGAGGTATAGTTATAACCACACTAAATAATTAATTTAATATATTCTATTGTTTCATAATGTTTTTTCTAATGTTTGGTCTCAGGGATCCTGTTCCAGGAACAATAAGTACAAAGAATGTTAATCAACCCTGCTAATTGCAGGGCATTCTTACTCACACCGGGAGAATATAGCATTAGCCAAAACTGCATGTGTTTGGGGTATGATTGGAAACGGATAGGAATAAAGGCATAGGCACAAGATGAATGACAGTACACAGAACCCAGGGTGATGAAGATGTGTGACTGCAGAGCTAGCCATTGTACCTCTGAGCACTTGAATGTACCTTTCTCTTAACTGTTGGGTAGCTTTCCAACTGAAAACCACCAACCCTGTTTGAGACCCAGAATGTCTCCATAACTGTCACAAATCAGCCACATTTTCATTGTAGCCTCTTTTACTGCTGCATTTCTTTAGCTTTGTTTCTCTTTGCTCACAGGTTTATATCATGAACATTTTTGCTAACCTGGCCCCAGTGCTTGTTTGCTTGCAACTGGTGAAATGCTCAGATGAAAGACTGGATTCTGAATGGCAGGCCTGGAAAAGCACATTTAGGATGAATTATAACCCAGTGGTGAGTCTGAAAGTATAGGCATCTTTTGGGGTTTCATATTCATCAGAGTAAAAGGTCATTAAATTTACTAAGACTTCTAATTACCATGTGGCGCTGGGCTTGCAGTTGTGGGACAGTGAGTACATAATGTAATTTAATTAAAAATCTGTACCTCTTTCTTGGTAGTTGTGTTTAGGGTTTCAATGCCAATGAGAGTGTTACACATTTATTTTCTTAAAATAATTCAGAACTAACTACCCTTATCAAAAATATGACATTGTCTTGTTGTGAATATAACTACTGAATTAATGGTAAAAGAAGAACACAGCTACACCCACTGTCAAAAGGCACAAATATATTATATACTGACTATACTTCCTTAGAAGGCTGGCATCTTTCAATATCTGCAATAAGATGTTGTGTTGTGGCGAGCTCCCTCTTCTACGCAGTGGTGTGCTGGGGAGGCAGCATAAAGAAGAGGGACGCCCATGCCTGGACAAACTGGTGAGGAAGGCAGGCTCTATTGTAGGCATGGAGCTGGACAGTTTGACATTCATGGCAGAGCGATGGGCTCTGAGCAGGCTCCTATCAATCATGGAGAATCCACTGCATCCACTAAACAGTATCATATCTTCAGCAGACAGAGGACTGCAGCTTCAGCAACAGACTGCTGTCACTCTTTAATTTAATATTGTTTTTTATCCTGCTCCTCTCTATCTATCTACTGTATAGTACAAAAAACAAACTGTTGGCAGATTAATTAAGGAATGAATCTGTTTAACCTGATGAGAGTGTCAATCACAACACAGCGAGCTGGACTGATCAAACCTCATTATCACCAGCAACTTGCTCCAACGCCTCCTGAGAAATCTCAGACGTGTCCATTACCATTGAGAGGTGTAATACCATGACTGTATCCTGGGTCTTCTTCTTAGGATTTGTGCCTTGTGGGAGACACTAAAGGGATACTGAAACTACAAGCCACCTCAACTGAGTCCTCTCGATTTAAAGAAGTAGTATTTCTACTCCAACGCCCTTCTGTATTATTGAGCTCCTCATCTATCATGGATGATCAGCCCAGCAACACTAAGAAGGAACCTGATTTTGGTTGCCTATAGTCAGATGTTTCATTGTTTCACTCAGCACTTGTGACTATAGGTGAGGATGGGTATGTAGATTGTCAATTGAATTGACAGCTTTGCCTCACTATATCGATAACAAGAGTTGGAGCTATTTAAACTTCTCCACGTGGGTCAGCTGACCATCTCTTACATTAAGAGAACAAGCCTTTTGTGCTTTTTGGGAAGAGATCACAACCCCAGATATAGAGAGCATAATTTATATCCCACTTGCATCACACTCTGGTGTGAGCTATTCCAGTGTGCAGCAGAGATTACGGTATCCTGAATCTTGGTTCTATTTTTATTTTCAATCCTTGAAAATCATGAACAGGAAAGTAGATGAAATGCACCCTTGGTACAGAATGCTCACATGTAACAGAATTACTTTAATGCCATGTATGGAAATATAACTGTTGCTCAGCAAATACAGAGACCAAAGTGTAGTTGCCCTTGAACCTTGGAATCTTGAAGCACCAGCCACAAGATATCACAGGGTACATGGTTGTAAGCTACTTCCAAATCCACTATGTAGATGTAGACTGGACTGATATATTCCCATGACTCGTGAAATACCGAATCCGTGCAGGAGCAAAGAGTGGATCCCTAACCCATGACCAGAGCAGAGTCTGCATTATTACTTTTGTATCTGAATTTCAACTGTCTGGAGATTCTCCATTCCAGGACCCCAGAATAAGCTTTCCTTTGGAGTCAGAGGAGTGTGATCCCTCACTAGGTGGAACACTTCCTCTTCTCCCCCGTTATGAAATGGGTATCACACTCCCCAGGAGATCAAGTGCTTTCTGCAGTTCTGATCAGATCTCATTCGTTCTTGTGGCTGCTTGTCACCACAGGACTCTCAGCCACAGCAATGGACAAAACACCAACAAGAGCTCCTGGTAGTACCTCCTCTAAGGAGGGCGTATTCCTTGGGTTTAGGAGTTCTTCAAAGAGATCCTTCCAACTTTCAGAAATACACCCAGTAGGCATCAGTGTTTCTGCACCTTTGCTGAGGACAACCTGGGTGGCATAGTTTTCCCAAAGTTTTGAAAGGTTTTTCAGAACCTCTCAATCATGCAAAATTCATTGTCCATGGCCTCACAAAACTCCACCAAACATGGTTTTTACTCCGGACCCTACTGTAGCTTTTTTTTTGCCTGCTGGTAGTGCCTTAAGTGTTAATATTAACAACGGATATGTAACTTTATGAATACAAAGAATATACAGTATATATATATATAATATATATATATATGTATATGGCTGTACTGTGTTGGAATTTCAGAGTGAAAACATGAAGAGAGAAGTGTGGGAGACAAATTATAAGATTATTCAAGAGCACAATCTGGAAAATCCAGGAGGGTCCTTTACAATGTCAATGAATAAGTTCGGTGATCTGGTGAGTATACTGTACCTTATGATCTCCATGGACATCCATTTATCTTGTATTTTCTTAAAAGCACTTATTGCTAAAGTAACACTTCTGTTTCACTTTAGTGATTTTGAGCCCTTATTGCTTAATTTTGTCTTAAACAGCTATTTTAATTGCTCCTTATTATCAATAACATGCAAATGACAAGACAGAGCAGCATTTCTCCATTTAGCTTATTTACATTTACACCTGTGTGTATTTATCTGCACTATTGGGTTTAATTAAATACTTGGAAGAAAAATGAAGAGAAAAACGTGAAGGACTGAGAATTACTCGTCTATTTTAGCCTTCAAATCATTTGCATGATAGAAAGGGAAAGAAAATCTAGGTTATGTAGTTACATACAGTACATCTGTATTGGTTCGTCAGTTAACTTTGTACTTTTAAATCACTTAAATGTATAATTAATTTTACAAGCTGCCCTAGGTGAAGGCTTCTGTCAAAGAAATAGTAGAAATAATAGTAATGGCCATGAAGGCTTAAATCTGCTTAGAAATAATATTGAGACATTATTAAGAGGGATCCGTGGATACCACCAGAGCCTGGTCCCTCTATTAGTATAAATGATTAGGAGTCATCCAACCCTTCTATCTCATCTTTTGCTGGCATGTACTACCCATGTTGCATGTCTTCATGCACTCCATTCAGGACCACCGAGGTGTTCAGCTCTTAGCAGACTCACTGTAGCCCATTTGTTCACAAGTTGAATCAGCATCTGTTGGAACACTTTCATCAACTACCTGTTTATGGCCTTGGGACCACTTTTTTTGGGTGGTGTCTCATTCATGACACTTCTTGAAAGACTTCTTGTAGTCTTCCTGTAAATTCCCAAGTAGAGTTGCTGTTCCCGATAAGCTGATGTAAAGTGTGTCATGCTGACTTCAAAGCCACCTGAGTCTTGCTCTTTGAGTGGCACACATGTGCATCCACTGGTTGGTGACTACTTATTTTGAATAGCATCACCCGCACATATGATGTTGTCACCTATTGACCTGTTGTTTATTGATCTATTGAAGTGGCCACTTAGTTAAAACCCCAGTTTCACTGGATTTTCAATAGTGTGATGCTATTTTTTCTGTTTAAATCATACTTATAATTTCTTTTATGTATCAATACATTATGTAGTATGTCCGTATAACTGTACAAATGATGTGACTGTCTTTCTGTGTTTTTTTTTTTGGACAGACAAATGAAGAATACAGACAGCTACAGGGAGCATTTGTCAGCAAAAAGCAGCGTACTTCTGCTAAGACTGTGTCTGCTTCAGAGCTGAAGAGAAAGGCCAGCAGGTTAAATGTGTCAAACTCTCCCAGCATTGACTACCGAACCCGAGGTTTTGTGACCCGTGTAAAGGACCAAGTAAGAACTGTCAGACTACTTTACTCTTCATAGTTAATTAAATGTAATGCAAATGCCTAAGAATCAGCAAAATCAACAAAGATAGGACAGAGCTCAGAAAAGTGCTGAAAGTAGACCTAATTAGAAAAGTTTGGGCTTCATAGTGGAAAAGATAGTGTCCGCAAGCAAAGTGGAGCGATTAAGAAGGTCAATGAGGTGCAGGGTTAAATGTCACAATGTGCTGAGTATAAATACAGGGAAGTTACACTTTACATGTACAACACATTAGCAATGCCTCATGTGGAGTTCTATGTGCAGTTTTGTTTTCCAAATTACTAAAAAGGAATAACAAGTTCACATACGAGTTATTACACTGATTTTAAGACTTTGAGGTATAAGAAGGAAAGAAAGAAAGAAAGAAAGAAAGAAAGAAAGCTGAATCTTTCCTGTTTCTGCAAGACTTAGAAATGAAGCAATTGATGATTTTAAAATTATGAAGAGAATTCGTAAGGTGGATGCAGCTGTTTTTTGGACACAGAAGCTGGTTAACTTTTGCACTAATGGTCCTAAGTTTTTGTTCATGTGGAGAGTCACTGATATATTTGAATAAGCTACTAGACAGTGTAGTAGATAACAGCACTTTGTGAACTTCAAATCTTGACTCAACAATATAACAGTATCTTGCAGATGTTTACTGCACAGAAATTGATAAGCTACACTGAAGTGATTGGCCTATGCACATACAAAATATTCCTAAAATAATAGCAGGCAGGTTATGCACTTATTCCAGAAATTCCACAAACACAAATTGTCTGTCAATTAATGCCTGTGTGTTACATTGATACTTATTTTACACTTTAACTTCATTTTTGTGCCAAGCATCTGTGCATCCATTCCTTTTTTTTCTTCTTAATTCAGTCCTGGGTCACAGATGCTAGAGACTATGCTGGTAGTAGTGGGTGCAAAGCGTAGACCAATCCTAAAGGTCATGCACACCAACAAGTGACCCATACAAGGCCAAGTTAGTGTCCAAGAAACCTTGCATGCACTTCTTTACAATTTAGAATGGAAATTAGGAAAACAGCCATATGCAGAAATGAAGAAGAAGAAGACTCCACAAAAGTAGGTACCAGGCCCTAGTTTGAAGACAAAAGATGAGTTGTGGCAACGCTTTCTTTGACACTGTTTTGTATCATATAAACCCAAGTATTCGTGTATATTAGATGTTCTTCAAGTTATATCATCAGCAGGCATGGTGGTCCACTTCTGAGGTCACTCTTATATAGGCCTTTAGGAGCAAACATGTCAGTATAATTCAGTCATTACTGAGACTTTGGTGTGCCCTGCTTTGCTATATGGTTCCCAGGAGTACATCAGAACATGAGCAAGGTAGCAGACACCTAAAAGGATGTGTTACTTATAAGTTCGCTAGCTGACACTAGTTTCGCTCACTGAGTGCAAGGGAAAAAAATAAAATGTAGTATATAAATTATTAAACAGTAAAACATTAACATGTAAGAAGTAAAGATACATTGAGCAGTACTGGAGTGCTTTCGGGTAAAGTACATTTTAAAGGCGCTATAACACAACAGGTAAGTAGCACTAACAGCAGCTTAAATGTATTTAGATCATCTCTCGGTAGCAGATCCCTTGTGAAAGGTGCTACACGACCGCTGTGGTATAGAAATTACATTTTCTATGCAATCCTGCAAATTTCTGCCTGACAACCTTGCACTACGTGCCTGTGATTTAGGAGAAAAATTATTCTGAGAAATGTGGACGCTGCCCTTCCATGCTTAAGGGGCAGAAGGTCCAAACAATTCCTAAGTCCAAAACAACATGAAGAGGTCGGTACGTCTTCTTAGATGTAAACCCTCTATCTTCTTAAAAGAATTCATCAAAAAAGCAACCTTGAATGTTGCAGGGTTTTAGTGACCTAACTCACCTTAAGGGACAGTAAGTAGTCGTGCTGCGCAATTTACAAAGAGAGTTTTTACTTTGATGGCACCGATCACACTCATTCACAAAGATTTCCGCTCTCCCAGGAGCCAACGGGGCACTCGAAGTGTCACAAACAGTGCGAGAAGAGAGGACGCTGCCGCCCGAAACTGCAAAGCTCTCAACCCGGCGGAGCAGCCCGACATTCTGCGCCTCCGAGCGTCCACTTTGTTCTCACGACACCTCGCCGCTGAAGGCGGTGTCGTCTTCACATTGTTTACAGCTCCGCGCAGTTAAAAAGTAGAAAGATGCAAAGCTGTTTTCTTCATCTCTTCTACTATCAAGTACTGCCAATTAAAAAAAAAGTTATAATGTGGCAGTTTCCGTGACAATCACTTGGACGAATAAATAAAACTTCTCTGTCAGAACGTGTCTGGCGGCAGACGGCTCAGCGCTGGAGTCCAGAGTGGAGGGCAGAGAGAGGGAGATGCAGGGCGCACTTCTATGGGATAGGTCGGCGTGTTTGTGTTTACTTCTTTTCAATATAAGTAAAATAACTCTCACACAAATAATAACAATTCGTAAAGACAATATAAAAATGGCATCCACAAATGAAGTGATTAGTTCCTGTATTATAATATGTTCTGTGGTCATACATAATTTCCGTTTCAAACGCGAAAAGAATTTTATATATATATTGTAGATCTCATAAGTTGTGATTGGTGTCTCACTCAAGATTAGCTACTACGTTGCACCTCAGTATATGACCTTGGTTCTCACAACCTTGACTTGGAGTATAAGAGTTCATAAACAATTGAATGGATGAATTATTTACTTGTAAAATCTTGCCACTTTACTATAACAAACACTAGCTCTATAATACTGTCCCCATTTTCCATATTGCAGCGTATACTAGAATGGACAGAGAGTAGAAATGTGAAGAACAATTTAAACATCCTAGTTAATACAGAATAGGGGGAACAGTTATTAATCCTGCAGGGACCTTGCTGAGTTTTACATGTGTCTGTGGGGGTTTCTCCAGAATCTGAAGGATGTGCAATTCAAGTTATTTTGCAGCTCTGAATTAGCCCCTATGAGTGAGGATGGCCGCATTTCTGTGCCAGTGTGCCCTGCAGTGTACTGGAGTCCAGTTCAGGGATTGTTTCAGCCGTTTAGCTAACAATAGACCATGACAGTCTTGGCCTCCACAACCCTAAAATTAATTTGATAATACACAGATGGCTTTGTGTGGGAGGTTCTTTATTTGTCCTTCCACATTCCAAGGATATGCCTTTTAGGTTGATAAAGTTAAGTATAGACTATAAATTTGCCTGGTATGAAACAGAATTAGATTCACATTTATTGGTCAAGAATGCACACATACAAGGAACTTGACTGTTTTGTTGTTTTTGACTCTTCACATTATAATTACATGACAAACATACTATACACAAAATTATTAAGTTCATACCTGAATGAAATACAAAACAAGGAATTTAAACATATGTCTGCACACTGCGAGGCAGTTCAAGAAATACTCAATGAATACAGAGTTAAGCACTAGTTATATGTAACATGTAAGTTATTTTTGGGGAAGCCCAGCCAGGGAAGAGACAGCTGAATTAACCATTCATGAGCCAGTGGAAAGAAACTCTTCTTATATCTGCTTGTTCTGGCATAGTTTTTTAATAATACCTGGCATATAAGAGAGGTTCAAAGAGGTCATGCCCTGGATGTAAGGGGTCGATGATGATTTTCCCTGCCTGAGTGATGACTCTGGAATAGTACATCAGTCCTTTAAGATGAGAAGACTAATGCCCAAGATCCTTTTCGGCAGACCTGGCTATTTGTTGTAGCCTGTTCCTGTCATATTTAGTTGCTGATCCAAGCCACAATGTGATGAATGAGTTGAGAATAGACTTGATGATTGCTGTGGAGTACTGAAATCAGCATCTCCTGTGGTAGATTGAATTCTCTCAGGTATTGCAGGAATGACATCCGCTGCTGTGCCTTTATTGTAATGAAATCTATTCTAGTCTTCGATTTCAAATTATGTGAGATTTTGGATCCCATAACCATGAAGGTTTCCACAACTGACACATTATTATCAAGTATGGTGAGAGGTTGAACCCTCCTAAAGACTATCGTCATCTGTATAGTTTTGAGCTTGTTTAGCTCCAGCTCACCACACCAAAGAGCCAACTGCTCAACCTCCAGAATGTGTGCAAGCGCATCACCATCACTGATCAGTGAGTCACAAAGTGTTTGCATTTATGATGGGCTGACATTGCATCAAAGAACAGTTCCTACCTTCAGCCCAGTGCCTCTGGGATAGGCTCCAGTCTACCACCCAGTGGTGGAGCAAGCAGGCTGAGTAATTTCACAAGACCAATACAGGCCAACAAAATGTTCACTTTATGCAGGACATAAACAACAGAAAATACATATTGAAAATCTGGGGGCTGTCCTGAGTAAGTGTTATTCAACAGACAAATTAAAGAAGATTCAAGCAGAGAGGCACTTGACTTGTTGAATGTTTTCTGAATGCGGACCTGCTAATACACTGAGGCATATGAAACAGGCTGATATTAAGGAGCTGAATCTTTTGTAATAGTAAGCGATGTAAATGTCAATTAATTTTTTTACAAAACATGTCACATTGAAAATGAAAATGACAGGCATATGGGATATTATTAGCTGTTAGAAAAGTAGGATAGGAAAACATACAACCAAATTACCTCTGCTTTATACAGCATCTTTCTCTTACAAGTGACATCCCAAGTCATTTGACAAAATCAGAGATATACAGAAGGGGCTAACAGAGACATTCTTTTTTGACAGTTGGCATGATGATAATTTAAGTGAATTTCTAAGGGTTTCTCGTTGTAAATGAGGTGCTGCATTAGAAGTTAAGTCTTGGGGAGTCTGCAGAACAAAAAGAAATAAACTTCTAGTACAGGGGTCTCCAACTCCCGTCCTGGAGCACCACTGTGGCAGCGGGTTTTTCCTCTCAACTGTTTTCTAAATTAGCGACAGGTGTTGATACCAATTAACTCTTTTGCCTTAATTTTAATTGACTTTAAGGGTCAGACCCCTGAATTGTTTCCTTTTTCCTTAATTAGCATCCAAACAATAGCACGATACATAATGAGCCAACATGTGACTGGCTAACCTGTGTCCATCATACAATATCTCAAAATAAAGAAAGGTGAAGGTCTAACTAACATTGATCTGTTCAGGTCCACAAAACATTTTGATGGTGTTCTTAAAAAAAAAAAGAAAATCAACAGTTTTGGAAATTTCTGCTGTAGCATAATGAGAGCACCAACGGGTTTACTTAACAACAAAAAGAGGCTTCTAATTAAGAAACTTGTTGATTGAAATTGGTTGGAGTTTGCAGCCTTGACTTAGCTGGTCATCTGCTGGCTCACTTCACATCTCATTTCTGGAATAGAAGGGACAATTCAGAGGACTGAATCTTAAAAAAAACAAGGCAATTAAAATGAATAGAAAAGAAGTGAATTAGGAATGAAAACTGGTCATAACTTAAGAAAAAGAATTAAAATGAGAACCTGCAGCCACAGCAGCCCCCTAGGACCAGAGTTGGAGACCACTGCTCTAATAGATCAGTACATCATCCCATGATGACTCTGGCATGGTGCCTACTACAGGTCCAATCTACTAATCAAACTTGAATTAAATTAAGCAGGTTTGAGAATGGAAGATTAGGTTACTGGTAGACCTAATCCACCTAATTGTCTTAGCACTTAGTGGGCATTTGAACTGCACACTACAAGAAGGTTAATGTGGTAGCTACATGATTTCGAGTTAAACATTCACTGGTCAGACTATGAGATTAATGGTCCAGACAGGAGTTCTACATATGACATGACATGCCTGTGAAAAGAAAATTGTGTATCAATTAACTCTAGAATTCATATCTCTTGCTGTAGGGTCAATGCGGATCCTGTTGGGCATTCAGCACGACTGGAGCAATTGAAGGACAGATATTCAAGAAGACTGGGAATCTGGTATCTCTCAGTGAACAAAACCTGGTGGACTGTTCAAAGCCCTATGGCACCTATGGCTGTCAGGGAGCGTGGATGTCACACGCCTATGATTATGTGCTGAAAAATGGAGGGATAGAGTCTGAAAACACCTACCCTTATACTGCACGGGTAAGAAAAAATAAACGTTAATTTTAGGCTTTTGGTATAATTTTGAAAGGGACACAAAAGAAATGTGAGCCCTAAATTCAAACCATGTGTGCTATATAAGGATGGTTTTGAATTATTTCTAAGACCATTGTTTATTTTATAACAAATAAGAAGACACATTATGAGCTGACTAATATTACACTGAGTAATCAGAGGACTCTCAGATGTAATACTAAGTTTTTACCAGTAGATGGGCTGAATGATCCAGGAATCAGTATGACAGGACAAGGAAAGGAAAGAGTGTGAAAAATCCTCTGATATGGCAGTCTGTTGTTGGAGCTATATTAATTAAGGAAAGAATTGTGCTATTAGCTTTATTTTAGCTATCATTATTTCAGACATTAGTTTGTACAACAGGTCGCAGTTCCAGGGTCTAGATTTCATGGTTTAGCCTGATTAATATGGTTCTATGGGCCTAGCTTGATTTCACACCTGTGTCGAGTTTGCATGTTCTCCTTAAAGTTGGATTCTTTTTCACTTTGACTCAAGGCCATCAGGATTATTGTACTGTCCGTGGATATACAGTATCTGTGTGCACCCAGTAAAAAACTTCCACCCGTACAGATTTAATTCCTGCCTTCTATTAACTACTGTAAAGACAGGCTCTATAATGTTAAAGCCATCTATCCATTGATTTTTTGAACCTGTTCTCTCACAGTTTGACATGGTTGTAGATGTTTCCTGGCACCTATTGACTCAAATCAGGAAGCAATCATTGAAGGGATGCCTGTAACTCACAGGCTACAGTCATGCATATTATCACATTTAGTCGCAAATGCCAAAGTAGAATCAACACTAAACCCTAAATGGCATAGGCAGGATGTAAGAGGAAAGAGAAAATTCAAGAACATCTAAACTCCACCCAAACAGAGACCAGGTTAGCAGTCAAAGCCCGTCCTTGAGATTGTGAGGCTGCAGCACTAACCACTGTGTAGTAGTGCCATTCTCCTTATAAATATTGGGAAGAAAATGAACTAATATAGTTAACATACCTGGTGGTATGACAGGCAAGCTATCCAGTTTCCTCCAGCTTTACCATACCATGCCTGACCCACACAAATAGAGGTTTGAAACTTGGTCAAAGGTCTTGCTTCACATTCCACTGTGTTAGTGGTAGAATAGCCACTATTTGGCATTTTTACATCAAAACAAATCATAAAGTTTTTTCACTTTGCTTTGTTCATCTTCATCTCCCGACAAAACTTGCCAACCCATGATTGCTTAAATTGCCAAGATGCCATTTGTAAATAAATTTAAGATAGCCATCCTCCTAGATCTTAGCACAGTAAAACCACTTTAAGTTTTCTTTGTGGCAATTTTATTTGTGTTAAATATGTAGTATTTTACTTTTTGGAATCTGTTTTATATTTTCATTAAAGTCTTTGATCTCTACTTTAGCATCACCAAGGTAGAAAGCCTCTCCACATTTAACAGGCCACATTATACTGTGGGTTATTCTGGAAGGAACACACCTCCCAAAACTGATTTTTTATATGTTACTTAACCCATGATGGGCAAAAAAAATGTAATTTCTTATTTTCATGGAGAATAAAAATAAACTTCTGATAGAATAAGCACCTATGTAGATCAATGTTGCAGAATAGCAAACTGACAAATCTACAAGTTAAGTTATCCAGTTGCTCACAACATGCGAAACATATGGAATTGTGGCTGAAATATAAAAAAATACTAGCAAATCACAATAGTAGACAAATAGGAAACACATTCAAAATAGATTGCGCTTTTCAATTGAAGATACCCCACTCCTCCTCACTGATTGGTTGAGAGTCCTGTCTTCTATAATTCAAAAGCTTATAGAAAATAGGAGAAACCAAAAAGAGTAAAAACCAGTCCAACAGATATATTATGGGCTTCCAAGATACATCCTTCAGGTAAGTTACACAGTGTTACTATACAATGTGGGCAACAGCTGATGTAATAGAAAGCACCTGGATGAACAACTGGCTTGTGATGTTCCTCTACAGTAATATATGGCATACAATTCTCAAAGCTGCTTAATATAATTAGGGGACAGCCGTATCAGCTTTCCCTGGTAGGTCTCCAGTCCATCACAGGACCTACCCTTGCGTATTACCCATACTCATACTCTGTTCACATAGGGACAACATGAATTCAGTAATCAACTTAACGTGCATGTCTTCAAGAATGGAGAGAAACTCACAGAGGAGACTACTGTATCTGAGAGGCAGCCATGCTAATCACTGCACCATCATACCAGTTTGCAAAAGAGTATCTTGTGTGAAGTTTAATGCAAATACTGCATAAAATAGAGGGCAGAACCAATAAAAGGAACATAGCACATAGTCAATCTGCCTTTATGTCGAGTCATCTATAGCCTACATTATTATAAGGATCTTAATAAAGCAACATTCTTCTTCTTCTTTCGGCTGCTCCCGTTAGGGGTTGCCACAGCGGATCATCTTGTACACATATTGATTTGGCAAAATTTTACAACGGATGCCGTTCCTGATGTAACCCTCCCCAATTATCCAGGCTTGGGAAAATGAAAAAAATTACAATAAACAGTAGAAGTTTTAACCTATGTCTGTTTAATTCTCAGTGACATTAAAAACTTTCATCCATCAGATTTCTACCAGTTAAATAGTGAATTACACATCCAAGGAAACTGCTAAAAATAAAGGGCTAGTGCACTGAAGTCACAGGGCATTCTTCACATATTGAGTCATGGGAATCTTGAACCAGCTGGTTATAAAGCAAGATTTGAGACAAACTTTAAGAAGTAGCTCAATACTTCGATACTGAGAAAACTTAGCCATTAGTTAAACAAACAAGCCTCATGGCCTACTCTTGTAAGTGAAATTTCTTACATTCAGTGTGTGAAGAAAATTCAGGATCTAATTTCAGCATCTATGCACGAGTCAGATATATATTTTTTTATTTTGTGATTGATGTTTTTGAATATTGTTGCTGTTGAGATCTAGGACTGGAGTTCCAGTCTTCTTCTAGACATACAGTATGGTTGGTTAGGTGCTATAGATAGTGCCCTTATGTTGTGCTGGAAGAATACAGTCTTCAAAGTCCATCAGAATTAAAAAAACACATCCATATGAAATAACATCCATCCATCCATTATCCAACCCACTATATCCTAACTGCAGGGTCACGGGGGTCTGCTGGAGCCAATCCCAGCCAAAACAGGGCACAAGGCAGGAAACAAACTCCAGGCAGGGCGCCAGCCCACCGCAAATGAAATAACATACACTAAATTATTTACAGTGATGTTAGATTTTAGTTAAAAAAAAAGCTATTGTGGTGATAAAGATCCGAGAGAGACAACATTAAAGATTTGTGGTTTCAGAGAGACACCCTCTTTATTTTGGAAGGGAAAGAAGGAGTTTTATACTGCAAGAATTTAATAGACCCTTGATAGTGAATCTTTGCTTCTTGTGGTCGACGGCTTTTTATCTTGAAAGAATGAAAAGGACAGAGCTGACCGATCACCTGACATCATTAACTGTTGTCCACCTGTTTTTCTTCCAAACCGCAAAGTCAATCTATCATGTTCACTTCTATACTATGGTTACCATTCATCCATTAACATACTGTAGCTCTTCCATCCTACTTAAGGGGAAAAAGCTAAGAATCGTCTTGTACAAAAAGAAGCTGATGTATTAACCATACACATTATCAAAAAAATCATATTGATCCCAAAGTTGGAAAAGAAAGCCAAGTCTGACATAAAGTGTTTTACTCATCTTCAAAAATAAAGGAGAAACACAATTATTTTTTTTAATGATTCCCTTCTCAGCATTTTGTGTTGCTGTCTTGCAGGATGACCAACCCTGTCTATACAATAGCAGAAGGTCTGTGGCCCGAATCACAGGTTATAAATTCCTTCCAGAAGGTGATGAGCAGGCATTAGCTAATGCCGTAGCCACTGTTGGCCCAATCACAGTAACACTGGATGCAAGCAATCCCAGCTTCCAGTTCTACAGCTCAGGTAATCGGATATTCTGTTCAAATATAAAATGACAGTCCTTTGTGACAAAAATTCTAAATCAGAGGTAATTTGCATTTATGTATCATGGTGTAAACTTCAACTGGGGATTATACAATCCACTGACATTTACAACTGGTGCATTGAGCGTCATTTTTGTCTTACAGGAATCTATAATGATCCAAATTGTGACGAAGAACAGCTGAATCACGCAGTCCTGCTGGTTGGCTACGGGACTGAAGGAAACCAAGACTATTGGATCATTAAAAACAGGTGATACAGATATCATTGGTATGCCACAGAGCACATATGTCTCGGCACAACACAAACAGAACCATCAGCCTTGTTAGTATAGCTGATGTTTTATAGCTGTATTTCTGGAAATTTAATGTTGAACTCGTAATTTTATTTTTGACTTGACAGCATCAAGTCATAGTCCCCACAGTCAGCTACTTTCCATTTGTTTGAGTCTGTATCCATAGCCTTCATTCTCTTGTGCCAGTCTG
This sequence comes from Polypterus senegalus, assembly GCF_016835505.1. Taxonomy (NCBI): domain Eukaryota; kingdom Metazoa; phylum Chordata; class Cladistia; order Polypteriformes; family Polypteridae; genus Polypterus; species Polypterus senegalus. The sequence continues at coordinate 66,524,267 of NC_053158.1, forward strand.
TGTACTTATCTGGCAGATATAGAGCTATATAGGGTCATTATTATCACATGTTCAGAGTACAGCAAAAAATTTTTTGCATGTGCTAATGAAACAGTTCAATAAATAATTCATCAAAATTAAGTTAAAATTGAAGGCAGAAAACTGTCCAATACAAAAAAAAATTCAGTCCCAGCACAGCCTTTCTAAAACCGATGTCTCCTCTCCTTACCCTGCACGGGATCTTGAAGCAGAGGAGACACCCAACTGACAAGCACAGCCAACTTTTCCTCACAAGTTCCCAGAAGGGTGCTGCACCTCCCCTTGCCTCGCTCCTTTGTCTCCCACTGCCAGTTCTTAGTCTTATGTGGGAGCCACCTATGAGCATTTGATCATTCCAGCTACCACAAAAAATACTCCACTGATGTGACCCTCTTCAGCCCGTAAGCGTCTGCCCTATGCACCTCCTAGGGGCTGCCTTCCAATCCACCGTACCCTGGCAGGATCCCAATCCTGTCACCTCTTTTACTTCCAGTTCCTTTCAAACCTCTGTCTTACTCTTTCTGTTCTTTCTTCCTATTTCTGTTTTTGTTCCCCTGTCTGCTGTGCAGGCTGTCCAGGCTCCTGTTTAACTGGCTTGATTGGGTGCAGTTGTGATACGCCGCTACCTCTGAAGTATGAATGAGACACCTGACAGATCTGCTTGCATTTGCACTTGTATGCGTGATTAGACAAGCAATCCAATCATCCCCGGAGTAAAGCATGGTCATGCACACCAGCACCCGAATGGAACCTACACTTGATGGGAACCAATTATTTATTTAAACACCTGCACAATGCCATGGACCACTTATCACAGTTAGCCATTACACCACAGGACATTGCAACTTTGCATGCTGCTCTCTTAGCCTCAACAGAGTGTGATTTTCATTGAGCAGTGTGACCGGCAGCCAGGAAGCAGGCAAGAAAACGTTGAAACTTTGAGGTAACATCCCAGTAACCATGTTTACTTTTTAACTCAAAAAGGAAAAATGGTAACAGAAACAGTCCCAAAATTAACTCAGGTTTTAAAGAACTGAAACGATTATGTAGAAGGTAGTTACTCGTCCAAGCTCCTCTCTCTTTCAAGGTTCTCTCAAGATGGTGCCACATTCCTGGTGTTCCAGTTTTTATGTCCAAGGGTCCAGAAGAGGTGGGACTTTCTTCTGACCTTACTGTCGGACTTGATTGCTCTCACTTTTGTGGGCTATGAAAAAAGGAGAGGAGACTGTTATTGACAGCGCCCCCTGTTGCCCTGGAGTAGAAATTCTTACCTCAGCTGAGCAGATCAGGGGGCCCTCTGGCATACAGGCATGACCACACAAAATTGTGATGCTCCAAATCTGGGTTTTTCTCTGTTGGCATGGGGTGAGTGAGTTAAGGAGTTCAAGTACCTCAGAGTTTTGTTCATGTTTGGTAAGATGTGATTGAAAGATTAACCAATATATCAGTGCAGCAGGAGCAGTTTTTCAGATGTTACCACACCATAGTAGTGAAGCAAGAGCTTCACCCTTAGACTAAGTTTTCAATTTACCAGTTAGTATTTAGCCCCTTCTTTATCTATGGTTATGGTTTTGTGTAGTGACTGAAAAAACAGAAGAACTAAAATAAGGATCCTACTGAGGGTTTCCTTGGCTGAAAATCCACAATAGGGTGAGGGCAGGGCCATCTCAAGGAGTGAATGTGTTTGTGTTGTGAGATTCTTAAAAGTTGTGGTGGCGGAGGCAGGAACTAGCAATGAGGTGGTAAAATGGCTACTTAACTGATCAGCACGATTACTGATAAGGCTGTTGGTGCTTTCTGGCATCTCACTATTATTCTTGCTGACAGGGTTGCTGCTCATGTCCTTTTTTCTTATCTCCTGATTTTTCCAAGAAACCTTTCAACATTTAGGTTCCAAATTTGTATTCTTCTGCTTCCTTTTTCTTTTCCTGAGCTCACTCTAACACTTTGTCTTTATCTCAGAAAATGCTTGACATTTCTGTACTTTAGTTATAGTGCATTCTGCAATAACGTTTAGCTTGCAAGTAATAATGTAGTTAGTATGGGATGGATGAGCCTTCATTTTTAAATGATGACTCTGCTTTCCCACTAATTTAACATTTCATTGTGAGTAAAAATAAGATATGTGCAATACTTTATTTAAATATTTAAACAGATATGTATTTATATTTTATGTGTGTGTGAAATGGAAATTGCAGATTGTGGATGGGGCTGCCTTCTCTACCCCTCTTTAGGAGGATTTCACTGGATTCAAAGGAGCCAGTTGAAGAGTTTTGGTCAGGTAGTTAGAATTCCCCTTGGTGTCTACCATAGGATATGGCTATCTGAGAGAATATAGACAAGATATGTCCAACTGGGAGAAAACCCAGGGTTAGACTCAGGGCATGTTGGAGGGATTACATCCCTTAAATATCCAGGAAGCCGAGACTATACTAAATATATAGGAAATTAATTAGCTTACATGTTAAAATTCTGCTTTCTTCCTTTATTCATTCATTTTCTAACCTGCTAACTAGAGATGTGTGAAATGATTTGAGTGAAAATAAATTTAGAGTGAAACCTGGTGTTTAACTTCACAAACCATTTGTGAAATAAATTACATTATGTGCCTTTCACACAAGAATAAAGGTGTTTAGCTCGTGTCTTGTCATACATTAATTCAACATGTGTTTGCCAGCCAGTTAATATTTAAATAAAAATCTCAAGTAAAAAAGAAAAAAAAAACACCAGTAGTGTGCATATCCTCAACTAGGAATAGGCTATTACGGATGGTTGGCTGCATTTTTTTGTGTAGAAAACACAGTAATATGCACAATGGTGTTTAAGTGGATCTTTGTGTGGAGAATGTCACATTATTTCAAAAACTTATTGCAGTCTTCCACAATGATGTAAACGACAGGCATAAGTAGTGTTGATTTTGCTGATCTGGTATGCAACTGCAGAAAAGAACACTGGCAGACACAGAATGTTTGACCAAGATTTTATTTAGTGGTATTCCACCAAAAAAACTTCAAAATTTCATAAAATTGGAAAATTGCCTACAAAATGAATTTTAGTGTCAGTTTTGTGAGACTGTATGTGAATTGAAATTTGCGTTTCACTCATCACTACTGCTTACCTACTTCCAAATCATAGGGAATGCCCCAATGGTTGCATTGCATTGCATGCAAGATGGAAACCATCACTGAATGAGGAAGCAGTCCATTACAGGGAACAATCCTTAATACTCACAATTAACCTAAATTTAAACAGACGCATAGAAAAATGTGCAAGCTCCACAGAATTCAGGAACAGAATTGTTCAGCCGTGAGGCAGCAGCGCTAACTACTGTGCTACTATGCTGCCCTTCTCATTTCTTTACAAATGATTGGAAAATGCCATATGTGAATAATAATAAATTAGAAGTTCCTGATAAAGTATATTATGATTTGTTCTGATGCCTACACTTTAGTAACTGTCATTTTTACAGAACAATAGTTAAAGAAAAAATAACCTATTTTAACAAGATGGAGACCTCTTAAAATGAAAAGAAATAATTAAAGATTAAAAAAAGATCTGTTTGCTCAAATATCCACCTTTAGCAGTCCATCCTTCAGTTGACTATCCTAGTACATCTTAAATGTCTTTTTAAAGCCTATTTTAGAAATAGCTTTACAGAAAGCTGAAATTCAAGAGAAGAATGGGTTAGACTGAATCGAAAGCCCCTGTTTTATCCCACTGCTTATTTTTTAAACACATCCTCTCTTATTTAGATCTGTATAACATTAAAATCACTGTATGATGTACTCAGTTTACCTATTTTGATTGAGCTGATGGTCACAGTATGCTCCGGGATATGCAGCATCTGTGTCTTTTGGAAAACCCCTAGTGCATCTAACAGCGCTGTTCATTTAAGACCAAACAAGAATGAAAAACTCGAGTCCACATCTGCAGTCAGCCCATTGAAGCCGATGTTCCATAACACTGGACTTCCATTACTACCATGTGCGACAGTGACTTATTACTTGATTGCTTCTTTTTCTTCCAGTTGGGGCAGCTCATGGGGTGAAAATGGTTATATGAAGCTGGCCAGGAATAAGGACAATGCCTGCGGTATTGCTAGTTATGCTCTGTACCCCGAAGTCTGACAGCTGCTGGGCTCTGAAAGACAAACCATGCTGGGGATGTGGAAGAGAACTGGCTTCATGTCAAAAAAGATGTACTTGTATTAATAAAAAAATGCATTGAACAGTATTCAGTGATGTCAGAGATATTTTTGCTTTTAGCGACTAACCGCTAATAGAATGCATTCATTTTTAAAGTAGAGTAAAATGCGGTGAGCCATGCCCAGAACTGAAATAGTTGCATACGGTATAAGCACAAATGGCCTGTTTCTCATTACTTTCTGGCACCCGCCTTATACTGTATAAAGAATTACTGAACTGCTGCTTGCTGATATCTGCAGACCTGGAAGGCATGTGCTCACAAACAGGCTGCAAACCTGGAGACAAGCACTGCATGTTTGGAAAGGCTATCCATACGGCTGCTGTGGAATGGTGATGAGGCTTGAAATATAACTATGTAGTGAATTCAGAAATGATTCAGACCCCTTCACCATCTTCCCACTTTATTGCATTGTAGATTTAAATTTTAAATGGATATATTTATCATTATTGCCCATCAGTCTTCACTCAATAACCCATAATGACAAAGTGAAAGCATGTTTTCAGAAAGACTTGCAAATTTATTAAAAATCAAAAACTGAAATCTCCCATTCATATAAGTTTTCAGACCCTTTCCATGTGACACTCCAAATTGTGGGTCATATACATCCTGTTTGCTTTAATTTCCTTTGAGATATGTCTAGAACTTGACTGGAGGCCAACTATGTCAAACTGAATTTACTGAAATTAGAAAGGCACACACCTGTGTATATAAGGTCTCACAGTTCACATTGCATGTCAGCATAAAACCAGCCATGAAGGCCAAGGAAGTCCCTGTAGACCTCCATGATTAAATTGTGGTAAGATCTAGGCCAGGGAAAGGACCTAAAATCATTTGTGAAGCTTTGAGTGCTCTCAGGAGCACAGTGGCCTCAATAAATGTGAATTGGAAAACGTTTGGGGCCACCAGGACTCTTTCTACACTTGTCCATCCTGCCAAACTGAGTATCTGGGCAATAAGAGCCTTGGTCAGGAACCTGACCAGAAATCCAATGGTCACTCTAACAGAGCTTCAGAAGTCTTTGGCTGAGATCAGCGATCCAGTTAGAAGGATAACCATCTCAGCAGCATACAGTCAGTCAGGTGTTTATGGTAGAGTGGCTAACTTCCACTTAGAATGTGCCAAATAACATTTAAAGAACTCCGTGAGAATAAGGAAAATTATTCTCTGGTTTGATGAAACAAAAAATGGAATTCTTTGGGTAAAAATCAAAACCCTTTGTCTAACAAAGACCAGACACTGCTCATCAAATGCCTAATACCATCCCCACGGTGAAGCATGGTGGTGGAAACATTATGGTATGGGGCTGCTTCTCAGCGGCAGGAAGAGTGAGACTGTTCAGAATTGAAGGAAGAATGAATGTAGCCAAATGCAGAGAGTTATTGAAGGAAATTTGCTCCAGAGTTCATGAGACCTTAGACTGATGCAGTGGTTCACCTTTAAGTACAACACCTGATGCATACAGCCAAAACAATTCTGGAGTGGTTTTTCAAAAAATCTCTGTCTGTCCTTGAGTAGCCAAGCCAAAGCCCAGACCTAAATCCCATAACATCTGTGGAGAGGCTTGAAGATGGCAGTTTACAGACGCTCCTCATCCAACGAAACAGAGTGTTTGATGATCTGCTAGGAAGAATAGGATAAACTGCCCAAATCCAGGGATCATCTTTTTCCATATTACTCTCACTGCACACTCGGAGTATTTATATCACTGTATCTGAGTGTGAATCACAGCAGCAGCTGATCGGATAGAGAATTATCGGTATACAGCTTTAAGGACACGCTGTCTCAGCCACTGCAAAACGTTTTAAAGCCTTTCCTGTACAGACCTCATGTTCAGAAACAGTTTAATCCCAAGAACTTTAAATGCACTCAATCAATTGCTCCTTGTAGAACGGTTTGTACTTATAAGTACAATCACCCCACTGTAAACTTGCACTACAGTTATAATATCTCACAACCTGGGCCACTTTATAAAGCGCGATTTACATATGATGACGATATCATTTTTAAGGTGAAATGCAGCAAAATATGTTTGTTAAATTATACACATAAAACTTTAACTTCATTTAAATAATCTATATTCTTCACTGGGAGTGTCGTGAAGGATAGAATAATTAAACATGTACTACGAAGATATTTCAATGTTCTTTAAACGCTTTGAAGAATCGGCGCTAAACTTACAGATGGCTTAACGCCTATTACAGAGCTGATTGTATGGCGATCGGTTACTTGGGGAAAGAAAAGCAAGGACTGCAGTGCTACGCCAATATATATTGAATATAAAACAGAAAGAGAAAATAACAACACAGCTAAAAACGCAGCGACAAATTTCGACAAAAGATAATGCTTGTCATGAGCACGAGGCTCATGAAACACATGTTTAATAATGTGCTTTAGCTCCTATCATCATGAAAATGACATCACGATACATCTCAGTATTTTAGTTATTCAGAGAGCTGTAATATCACAAATGTAATGGACTCTGTGTCCAGTTGGAGGAAGAGAGCCAGTTTAAGAAGCAAGTAGTGATTCACACACATAGATCACATATGAGTAGAAGATCAAATACAAAACAAAGCATTTAACGTGCTACTTTAATTACGATGTGATTTGAGAAACTGGTTAATTAAACGATTTTAAGATGAAGTTTATAATGTTCTACTAAATGACAAAATAAACTACGTGATTAAAGTGGAAATGTCGAGATTGAAGTGCTTTTTCCCACCGTGCCTTTTTCTCTGTACCCTAATAAACTTTCATATGACATTCAGACAGTGGGCTTACAACTCGTCTTTTCACGGCAACTTTGATATGTGACTTCTTTTTTATTTCCGGCACTGTGCGATTTTGTGAATGTGAGCTTTCAAGTTTCTCCAACACGCTATGTCACTCGATCAACTTCATTTTGTTGATTATACCACGGTTTATTTGAACAAATAGTATGTTTTTCCTTTGCCTCCACTTGGTATTCGCTGAAATTCTTATATTTTCCCCGTGCTTTTCCCATTGTCTTTTCACAGAAGGCTGCGCTTAAGGGCGATTTATATTGATTTGCATATTCAAATAGGCGTAATTCTGGGAGGATTTGGGGCGTTACATAATGCGCGTGCACGAAGCTAGTTTTCACGCTGATCGGGATTTATGTAGCGGAAGAACGTGGAAGTTGGAGTACGCACAGATTCCTGCATCTGGATTTTTCTGTGCGTAAGCACATTTCGGCTTTTGTGCTTATGCCATGTTATAGTGCGAGTTCTAGGCGTTATACATGAGGCCCCAGGTGAGCAAAACTTGTAAAGATTTACCCAAGGATAGATGAAGCTGTAATTGCTGACGAAAGGGCTTCTACAAATTACCGAATTAAGGGTCTGAATACTTTTATGAATGATAGATTACAGTTTTTGATGATGTGTTATTGCGATATTTGCCTGTACTTACCCTTTACCTATTTTCTTCAGGGATAAATGTACTCATCAGGTTCATCACTGGGTTAGTCTACTGTTGCACTTCAAAATTAACACACACATAATACATACTGTAAATATATATACATACACACAGACCCTAACCACAAGATTACCTTGTGAAAGACGTATACACATACACGTTAGTCCCTAGCACTTTAACCCACACAAGTACCATATGAATAACTCATGCACAGTCCGCTTTCCCTAGTAATCCAAGAGACTTACTAATCATACGCATGAACAAATTGCGATGTATTGGACAAATCTCAGACCTAAATATTACCTTTGGTCTCCAAGAATATATTCAGACATACAAAAGCTCAACATCCCTGGCTATAAGCCATTTATCAACCAGTGAATGTGTTGCTTTAGCACATTGTTCATTATTGGGCAGAGCTCTTTGTTCGCAGCTCAATAAACCTCGCAATTTGGATCATATGGCAATTCCTACTGCTTCAGGTGCTCTTAAAAAATTACCTTATTACCTCAATCACTCCAGATATGAAGACAAAGTATAGAAAGGTAAAAACAATGTATTATTTATTAAAGAACAGCAATACCAGTAGATAAAAGAATTTAAGATAATGTGGATAGCAAAGTCTGGATATACAGTATATAGTCTTTAGAAAATGCTTATGAAAAGTTAAAACATGTCAAAGATAAATGTCTCAGGGTGGCATTGATTTAACAATCAATATTCATGGAATGCTTTAGCTGATGATCGGATGATCCTGCTCTGTCTTTCTGAAAACATGTTTTCATTTTGTCATTATCGGTGTACATTGATAGCCAAAAGTGGCAAGTTTATCCATTTAAAATTAAAACTACAATTCAATTAAGTGTGCAGAAAGTGAAAGGGTCTGAATACTTTTTTGCATCCACTATGTGTCAGTAAGGTGTTTAAATTGTGGACAGATATCTGCTTAGTTAGGATTGCCCTTTCTTATTTATAAAAGTCCATAAAAATCAATTTTTATCACAATAATGGTTGCTTGTAATTTTTTTCCATCCATCCATCCATCAGCCATGTGGCGCATTTCCCCAAGGGTGATCCAGCTCGTAAGATCCTCACTGTTGGGGACCCGAGTGGCTGGACCAGGCCAAGGGACTTTAAATGCATTCAATCAATTGCTCCTTGTAGAACGGTTTGTACTTATAAGTACAATCACCTCACTGTAAACTTGCACTACAGTTATAATATCTCACAACCTGGGCCACTTTATAAAGCCAGATTTACATATGATGACGATATCATTTTTAAGGTTCAAATGCAGCAAAATATGTTTGTTAAATTATACACATAAAACTTTAACTTCATTTAAATAATCTATATTCTTCAGTGGGAGTGTCGTGAAGGATAGAATAATTAAACATGTACTACTAAGATATTTCAATGTTCTTTAAACGCTTTGAAGAATCGGGCTAAGCTTACAGATGGCTTAACGCCTATTACAGAGCTGATTGTATGGCGATCGGTTACTTGGGGAAAGAAAAGCAAGGACTGCAGTGCGCTACGCCAATATATATTGAATATAAAACAGAAAGAGAAAATAACAACACAGCTAAAAACGCAGCGTATAAATTTCTCAAAAGATAATGCTTGTCATGAGCACGCAGGCTCATGAAACACATGTTTAATAATGTGCTTTAGCTCCTATCATCATGAAAATGAGATCACGTATACATCTCAGTATTTTAGTTATTCAGAGAGCTGTAATATCACAAATGTAATGGACTCTGTGTCCAGTTGGAGGAAGAGAGCCAGTTTAAGAAGCAAGTAGTGATTCACACACATAGATCACATATGAGTAGAAGATCAAATACAAAACAAAGCATTTAACGTGCTACTTTAATTACGATGTGATTTGAGAAACTGGTTAATTAAACGATTTTAAGATGAAGTTTATAATGTTCTACTAAATGACAAAATAAACTACGTGATTAAAGTGGAAATGTCGAGATTGAAGTGCTTTTTCCCCACCGTGTGCCTTTTTTCTCTGTACCCTAATAAACTTTCATATGACACTCAGACAGTGGGCTTACAACTCGCTCTTTTCACGCAACTTTGATATGTGACTTCTTTTTATTTCCGCACTGTGCATTTTGTGAATGTGAGCTTTCAAGTTCAGGTGAGCAAAACTTGTAAAGATTTACCCAAGGATAGATGAAGCTGTAATTGCTGACGAAAGGGCTTCTACAAATTACCGAATTAAGGGTCTGAATACTTTTATGAATGATAGATTACAGTTTTTGATGATGTGTTATTGCGATATTTGCCTGTACTTACCCTTTACCTATTTTCTTCAGGGATAAATGTACTCATCAGGTTCATCACTGGGTTAGTCTACTGTTGCACTTCAAAATTAACACACACATAATACATACTGTAAATATATATACATACACACAGACCCTAACCACAAGATTACCTTGTGAAAGACGTATACACATACACGTTAGTCCCTAGCACTTTAACCCACACAAGTACCATATGAATAACTCATGCACAGTCCGCTTTCCCTAGTAATCCAAGAGACTTACTAATCATACGCATGAACAACTTGCGATGTCTATGGACATATCTCAGACCTAAATATTACCTTTGGTCTCCAAGAATATATTCAGACATAAAAAGCTCAACATCCCTGGCTATAGGCCATTTATCAACCAGTGAATGTGTTGCTTTAGCACATTGTTCATTATTGGGCAGAGCTCTTTGTTCGCAGCTCAATAAACCTTGCAGTTTGAATCATATGGCCTTTCCGTACTGCTCCAGGTGCTCTTAAAAAATTACCTTATTACCTCAATCACTCCAGATATGAAGACAAAGTATAGAAAGGTAAAAACAATGTATTATTTATTAAAGAACAGCAATACCAGTAGATAAAAGAATTTAAGATAATGTGGATAGCAAAGTCTGGATATACAGTATATAGTCTTTAGAAAATGCTTATGAAAAGTTAAAACATGTCAAAGATAAATGTCTCAGGGTGGCATTGATTTAACAATCAATATTCATGGAATGCTTTAGCTGATGATCGGATGATCCTGCTCTGTCTTTCTGAAAACATGTTTTCATTTTGTCATTATCGGTGTACATTGATAGCCAAAAGTGGCAAGTTTATCCATTTAAAATTAAAACTACAATTCAATTAAGTGTGCAGAAAGTGAAAGGGTCTGAATACTTTTTTGCATCCACTATGTGTCAGTAAGGTGTTTAAATTGTGGACAGATATCTGCTTAGTTAGGATTGCCCTTTCTTATTTATAAAAGTCCATAAAAATCAATTTTTATCACAATAATGGTTGCTTGTAATTTTTTTCCATCCATCCATCCATCAGCCATGTGGCGCATTTCCCCAAGGGTGATCCAGCTCGTAAGATCCTCACTGTTGGGGACCCGAGTGGCTGGACCAGGCCAAGGGGTCACCCACGTAACACTTGGCTGTGGCAGATAGAGGGTCATTTCCGGAGGGTGGGACTGGACCGTGAGTCTGCCTGGGGGGTTTCAAACCAGGATCCCGAGTTGTTTTGCCGTGTAGTGGGTACGGCAACACACCATACCAGTGCATGCTCCCCAACTTGACTTAACTTGCATCCATCCATTAATTAATCTGCTTAATTCAGTTGAGGGTTGTGGACTATAACAGAAACAAAGAAGGGATCAACTGTTGATAAGACCGCAATCTATTGCAAGGTCTGCTCAGTCATATCAGGCCATTTGACATTTGCCAGTTAGCCCAACAAACATGCCTTTGGACTCCTGAAGGAAATGCAGACTACACAGAGGCAGGTTTGGGGTGGGATGGGGACCATGTGTCATGGGACAGAAGTCTTAAACCTTGTGTAAAGGCTCCCCAGTGTCACACAGTTAGCTAATGGGGAAATTGTCCAGAAATTATGTAATGTATGGCCCACTGCTTTGGCCACAAGACTACACTGGCTGTCAACTAATAGCTAACTGTAGCTCTTACTAAAGAGACGTCACACACCGAGTAAATCCAAAGGGAGGAGACAGGAATATTTCCAACTCTAGTGAGAGGCATTTCCAACTCTAGTGAGAGGCATTTGAAAATTTACACAGTATGTGAACCGCTAGGCTAATGACTTCAACAAAAGCTAACTGGAGACAGGAGTTAGCAAGCTTGATGTCTAATCAATGAAATGAGACTGGAGGTGCAGTTTAGAGCTACATTGACCTATGAAAAAGTCTCAGACATTTTGAGTTTGCTATACACAAGGCCCTCCTGCTGATGTGAAGCATGCCTCAAGAAGAAGAAGAAATCTCAGAACATCTATGATCAAGAATTACCGATTTCCATAAGGATATAAAGTGTTACAAAGTAATTTCAAATAATTTAGATATTCATAAGTCCACCCAAACTTTATATAAATTCAGACAATCTAGTTCTGTGGCTACTTTCACTAAAAGTCGGTGACTAGCAAAGACTATTGAAAAGGCACACCTCAGAATGTGAAATGTGTTGAGAAAGAACCATAGAGTAGCAACAAAAGCTTGATGCAATCATTGGAACAGGATAACATCTTTGTTCATGAGTCTAATATGCGCAAAACTTCAAACAAGCATGGTGTCCATGGCAGAACATCAAGGAAGAAGCCACTGCACTCCAAAAAAAATAACTGCACACTTAAAAGTTGCCAAAGACCATCCTGACACTATACAATGCCATTGTGAAAATGTTTTGTGGAATGATGAAACAGAGATTGAATTGTTACAGGAAGAAAACAGGGCAGTACGTATGGCATAAAAAGGGCACTGTATACACCCAATGAAGTGTGGTGGTGGGAGCATCATCATTTGGAGTGCTTTGCTGCTTTGGGTCCTGGACAGCTTGCCATCATCACTGAGCAGATGAATTCTTGGGTTTATTACATTATTCTACAGTAAAATGTCAGGGTGGTTGTCCACCAGTTTAAGGTCAGCAGAAGAAAGGTGATGCAACAGGACATAAACATCGAATCAAACCTGCCCAGTCATTAACCCAACAGAGTTGATGTGGAATGACCTCCACAGCCACCCACACCACACATGTTAAGAATATGGCTGAGCTTAAGCAGTTCTGTAATGAAGAAAGATGCAAAATTACTCTTGAACATTGTAAGAAGTTGCTTCTGCCAAAGGAAGTTCAACCAACTATCAAGACTAAGGGTTCACTTACTTTTTCCACAAAACATTGTGAATGTTTGAAGGGTCAGTTAAATAAAGACACAAAAGATTATAAATGTGAGTTATTAGATAGATAGATAGATAGATTGAACTTGTCACCATGTGGAAATGTGGCTTTTTACTGAATCTCTTTAAATAAATAAATACATAAATATATAGATAGTTTAAGCGTATTGTGTTTTCCTATAGATTGCGTTTGAGTGAAGTCCAACAAATAAATATCGGGGAGACAACCCGGTTGTCCCTGTTTAATTGAGTCCAAAACAAAATCAATGAAAAGGGCTGCTATGTGTGCCAGTACAATGAAAAACAAAAGCAATATAAGAAAACCGTCAGACTAAGTAAATGGATGCATTCTATCAAGTCACAAGGTGCTCAGTCCTATAGTACACTCTGTGCCAAACAGAACACATCTTTCTGGCAGCTGCAGATTTTATACTCGTAGGTGGGGAACCAGAAGGGGTGAAGTCAGATGCTCTCACTGGGCATTTTCTTTGTACTACAGTGGGCACACAAGAGGTGAAAGATAGTGTGAATGCCACATCTTGACCCAGGATGGTATTACCTAACACAGGTGTGATCCACTCGTATGCGTAACAAGCTGTGACTTACAGTCAGGACCGGATTTAGACTTGATAAGGCCCTAAGCTATTTGAGACGTGCGGCATTGGGACAAATAATGCTGTAGTATATTTAAGTATATATGACAATTTGTTTTGGGGGCCCCCAAGAAGGCGGGGGCCCTAAGCTATAGCTTGTGTAGCTTATACATAAATCCTGCACTGCAGTTACAGTAGATGAAAACCAGATCATATAGTGTAATCCTGCTGGTGAACCGAAACAGCCACAAACCTCTCTTTGGGTTCGATTTAAAGCAGGCATGACTGGCTTCAAAATAAAAAAACACGTCATCTCCGGGGTTTTGTGGAACGTTCCAGACGCCACGAAAGAGCAATGGACACTCGCGTTTCAAGTCTCACAGAACTTATCCCTTAAATACTTCTAGGAAGGCTCCGCTTCTGTAATCGACTTCACAGTTAAAACTAAGCCTTTAAATGAGCGGAGACGTGCTGCCCAACACCTGAAATTGGTTTGTTTAGCTCTGGGTTCAGGCTCATTAGAGTTAATGCAGTCATTAATGCTTTAAACAGGACGGCATGTGACGGGAGGGCCAACCTATCCTTGGGTTCGATTTAAAGCAGGCATCACTGGCTTAAAAAAAAGCCAAATGTGAATTCCCCGATGTTTTGTGGGCCGTTATAGACTCCGTAAAAGAGCAATGGACACTCGTATTTCAAGTCTCACACACTTATCCCTTAAACACTTCTAGGAAGTCTCAGCTTCTGTAATTGACTTCACAGTTAAAACTAGGCCTTTAATTGAGAGGAAACATGTTGCTCAACTCCCGGAATAAGTTCGTTTAGCTCTGGGTTCAGGCTCTTTAGAGTAAACACAGACATTAATGCTTAAAACGGGACGTCATGTAACATTAGTGCCAAACAAAATAGCCCTATATAGTCTCCTCCTGCAAGAGAATCGAAACAGCCACATAACTATCTTTGGGTTCGATATAAAGCAGGTATGAATGGCATCAAAATAAAACCAAACGCGTCATCCCCAGTGTTTTGTGGGCTAAACTAGACTCTGCGAAAGATCAACGGATACTCATGTTTCAAGTCTCACAGCACTAAACCCTTAAACACTTCTAGAAAGGCTCAACCTCTGTAATCGACTTCACAGTAAAACTATGCCTTTAATTGCGAGGAGACGTGCTGCTCAACTCCCTGAATGGGTTTGTTTAATTCTGGGTTCTGGCTCTTTAGATTGAACGCATACATTAATGCTTAAAACAGGACTGCACGTGACAGGAGTGCAAAACAAAATAGCCCTATATAGTCTCATCCTGCTAGAGAAATGAAACAGCCACAAACCTATCTTTGGGTTCAGTTTAAAGCAGGTATGCCTGGCTTCAAAATAAAACCAAACGCATCATCCCCAGGGTTTCGTGAGCCGTTCTAGACTCAGGAAAAGAACAGCAGACACTCGTGTATCAAATCTCACAACACTTATCCCTTATACACTTCTAGAAAGGCTACGCCTCTCCAATCGACTTCACAGTTAAAAAGTTAAAACCTAGCCTTTAACTGAGAGGAGACGTGTCGCACAACAGTAGGAATGTGTTCATTTAGCTCTGAGTTCTACCATTTCGGAGTTAATGTGGACATTAATGGCTTAAACAGGACGGCATGTGACGGGAGTGTGATACAAAATAGCCCTCTATAGTCTCATCCTGCGGGTGAAACGAAACAGCCACACACATATTCGTTTTAAACAGGCATAACTGGCTTTAAAATAAAACCAAACGCGTCATCGCCTATGTTTTGTGTTCCGTTCTAGACTCCGTGAAAGAGCAATGGACACACGCGTTTCAAGTCTCACAGCACTTATCCCTTTAACACTTCTAGGAAGAATCGGCTTCTTTAATCGACTTCACAGTTAATCCTCAACTTTTATTTGAGCTTAAACGTGTAGGTCAACAGCAAGAGTGGGTTTGTTGTGCTCTAGGTTCTGGCTTTTTAGAGAAAACGCGGACATTAAAGCTTAAAACAGGATGATGACATGTGACAGAAGTGCAAAGCAATATATCCCTATATAGTCTCATCCTGCTAGTGAACGAAAACAGCCAGAAACCTGTCTTTTGGTTCGATTTAAAGCAGGCATGACTGGCTTCAAAATAAAACCAAACGCGTCATCCCCGGTGTTTTGTGGGACGTTCTAGATTCTGCGAAAGAGCAATGGACACTCGCGTTTCAAGTCTCAGAGCACTTATCCCTTAAACATTTCTAGGTAGGCTTCACTTATGTAATCGACTTCACAGATAGAATTGGTCGGGGCAGAAAATGCACAAGAGTTTCTCACTTCAAAAGAAGGCTCTAGGAGTCAGAGGTTAGGCAAACAGAGTAATTAGCTTTACTGCAATAAACAATAATGCAGACTCAAGTCAATTAAACCAAACCGAGTTGAGCCGAGAACAATTTAAAAGTTGTAGTTAATATAATCATTACTTCTCATCGTAATCTCGCTAAAGACAGCTCATTTGCTGCTTATTTTGACTCCTTTCTCCAGCTGGCTCCTTTCAAGTTCCTATGGAAACCATCAATATTTCTCGTGTTTTTCTGTTCATCTTCACCTTTTGCTCCTCTTATTTTCTAGCCAGCCTTCAGCTTGCAGATGTCCCCAGATCTCAGGCTGCCTCTATCTATCATTCTCCCCATTCTCTGTCTTGCTGATTGATAATATATTGGTGGTTTCAGCTAAGCTTTAATTAAGAAAGAAATGTGGCATGTGCCTTTATTTCACTATTTGCTTGGCATACCTGATTTGTGTTAACACTTACAGTAAGTTTAATGCTTATAAATTTTCATATCTGCTTTGGCTAGCACAAGATCAAAATTACTTTTTTTCCCCCATAAATCTACCCTTTGAGGCCTAATTGAGCCTTACCACCTAACCTGAAATTCCAAAAGAAAGTTAGGGGACATCGGCTTAAATCTTCTCCTGAGCCTAATACAGGCCCCTTACACGTCTTCTTAACCATCCAATAGTCGCACCCCTCCTCTGGTGGCACAGGAGCCAAACATCCCCCATCATTTAACAGAGAGGAGTAAAAAACTTCCTGGCCCTATCCTAACAGTCAAAAATATGCATAATTAATCATGAGTGCATTTAAAATTGAATAACATGGGAATATAACATAATACATGAAGGTTACAAGAGAATAATGCATACATGAGGCTTATAAAGAATAACAAAGTAATAGCCCATAATAAGTGCTTTCCCTTCATTTGGGGAAAGTATTTTTCCACAGAAATTACATTTTTGTTCAACTCAGGTACTTTGCACACCATAGAGGGTCACCTCCCTGGAGAGCGGTTACCAGCATTTCACCCAGGGAGCCTCTTCTTTTGGGCTTCATTTTGTAAAATATCATCCAAAACAAAAGTGATGTCCGGCATTGGTGTGGGATGTGGTTCACAAATCTGCACCTTCATTTCTTTTACAGCAATCATGGTGATGAAAGATCTGGCCACGGGCAGGGCACAGCAGAACAATTTTAAAACAGCCAATACGAGAATTCCTTCCTTAATAAGTACATACTTCCTTAACCATAACCCATAGGTAAATATATCCCAGAAATTGTATTCCTTCTAGCGTTTTAATAAACCTCCTGCCTAAGTGCCTTAAGCTCAGTCATTGCCTGTGTAAAGGATCCCTCAAGGGTGGTGTTTGGAATGAATGTGTAGCACTCATCCCTGAACATCTGACATACTCCCCCTCTTTCTACTAATAGCCAATCTAAAGCTTGTCTGTTCTTCAAGGCCATCCGGCTAGTGGCATCTACCTGCTCACCTAAAGCAGTCAAAGCATTATCAGTATAATTAATGAATCTTTGCTGATTATAATACAAATAATTTATCCATTCCACGTTCTTATTCTGTGTAATCCAGCCAAATAGTGATTCAAACCCTGCTTTGATCTCATTCCATGCCTTATATTACTCAGAGATCCCTTTTGGTTGTCCTATCGCTTTTATATACACTTTGAGGTCATGTGCATATGTTCTCTTAGCCTTTCCCTCTTTAATCAAATTTCCAATTGTAACCTCTGGGACTGCTATCACCATAGGACATTTTCCTGACCAGTTTGCTGGCAGGGTGTCAAGGACTCTGAATCTTGTGCCACACAACCACCATACTTTATATTCCAAGGGTCTTTCCTATAAGTTTACTGCTCTTGTTACTACTGAAGAGCGCTCTTGATTCTATTCCATTCTTAACACAGTTGCCTTCAAACCTCCCAACTGGCACTGTCCCTTTTCTTGAATAGCGTTCACATTCTGAGGAGGTCCCCTTAGTATATCTAGGTGGCATCTGTCTTGTGGTGGGCCAAATCCCTGAATGCTTACAGTTCAATTACTTAAGTCCCTCATTAGTAAATTGTGACAAGCCCTGCAATAATATGTACCATTATGGACAAAATCCATCACTCTCCTTAATGTACTGTTTGCATGATTCTGAGGAATACAGAGATGGTACTACAATTATTGCTGGCTTTGCTTTAGCATAAAAGCAACATTCCTTCTTTGCTAGTTGTTTGGCTGTATACACTGCCCATCGGTACCAGTCATTATTCTGAGCTTCCTCCCATAACTCCAAATTCTCACTGTCATTTGTACAGTCCCATTCAATCTCTATACTTCTTTTAGTCTTTTGAGGATAATCACTATCTGCCTCAAATACCTGTGCTCCATTGTCCAAATAAAAATCAGTGTCATTGTGGGGTCCAGGCAATATCTGAATATTCGATTGTGGGGAGGAGGTCAGATGGACCTTCCCCTGGGCTTGTTTGGATTTCATTATGCCTACTAGCATCATTTTCCCCCGGCCCAGCAATACTAGAAGTGTCAATAGCAAGCAGATCTTCACATGTCTAGCTGGTGTCATCTGGACCAGAGAACTCCTCAGCCAATCCTCCATCATCGTTGTCTGTCTCTTCTGCAGAATCAACAACAACAACAACATTTATTTATATAGCCCATTTTCATACAAAAAATGTAGCTCAAAGTGCTTTACATAATGATAAATAGAAAAATAAAAGACATAGTAAGAAATTAAAATAAGTCAACATTAATTAACATAGAATAAGAGTAAGGTCCAATGGCCAGGGTAGACAGACGGCTGGAGAAAAAAATAAAATCTGCAGGGATTCCAGACCATGAGACCGCCCAGTCCCCTCTGGGCATTCTACCTAACATAAATGAAACAGTCCTCTTTATATTTAGGGTTCTCATGGAAGGACTTGATGATGATGGTCATGCAGACTTCTGGATTTTAGTCCATCAATGTTGGAGCATCATGATGCTTTGAGTAGGTGGTGGTGGCGCAGGCCACCAGCACAAAGAAACCGGAAAAAGAAACAGAAGAGAGTAGGGGTCAGTCCGGATTTTAGAGCCACCGTGAATAGTTATTGTAATGAATTGAACATACAGAGTATCAGGATTAAATTAAAGTGAAGTTATGAGAAGGCCATGTTA
Organism: Polypterus senegalus; assembly: GCF_016835505.1. Lineage (NCBI taxonomy): Eukaryota > Metazoa > Chordata > Cladistia > Polypteriformes > Polypteridae > Polypterus > Polypterus senegalus. The sequence goes on from NC_053158.1 coordinate 66,543,233, forward strand.
AAGTAATGTGTTTTCAGCAGTGTTTTAAAGTGCTCTACTGTATTAGCCTGGCGAATTCCTATTGGCAGGCTATTCCAGATTTTAGGTGCATAACAGCAGAAGGCCGCCTCACCACTTCTTTTAAGTTTTGCTCTTGGAATTCTAAGGAGACACTCATTTGAGGATCTAAGGTTACGATTTGGAATATAAGGTGTCAGACATTCCGATATATAAGATGGAGCGAGATTATTTAAGGCTTTATAAACCATAAGCAGAATTTTAAAGTCAATTCTGAATGACACAGGTAACCAGTGTAGTGACATCAAAACTGAGAAATGTGTTCGGATTTTCTTTTCCTAGTTAGGATTCTAGCAGCTGCATTCTGCACTGTTGCAAACGATTTATGTCTTTTTGGGTAGTCCTGAGAGGAGTGCGTTACAGTAATCTAGTCGACTGAAAACAAAAGCGTGAACTAATTTCTCAGCATCTTTCAATGATATAAGAGGTCTAACTTTTGCTATGTTTCTTAAGTGAAAAAATGCTGTCCTAGTGGTCTGATGAATATGCGATTTAAAATTCAGGTTACAGTCAACAGTTACCCCTAAGTTTTTACTTCTCCTTGACTTTTAATCCTAATGCATCAAGTTTATTTCTGATAACCTCATTGTATCCATTATTGCCAATCACTAAAATTTCAGTTTTCTTTATTTAGCTTGAGAAAATTACTATTCATCCATTCAGAAATACAAGTAAGACATTGTGTTAGTGAATCAAGAAAGTCGGGTCATCAGGTGCTATTGATAAGTACAGCTGTGTGTCATCAGCATAGCTGTGGTAGCTCACGTTGTGCCCTGAGATAATCTGACCTAACGGAAGCATATAGATTGAGAATAACAGCGGACCCAGGATAGAGCCTTGTGGAACACCATATGGATATCATGTGTCTTTGAGTTGTGATTACCACAACTAACAAAGAATTTTCTCCCTGCCAGGTAGGATTCAAACCAATTTAAGACACTGCCAGAGAGGCCCACCCATTGACTAAGGCGATTTCTAAGAATGTTGTGATCAATGGTGTCAAATGCAGCACTCAGATCTAAGAGGATGAGAACAGATAAATGGCCTCTGTCTGCATTTACCCGCAAGTCATTTACTACTTTAACGAGTGCAGTTTCTGTGCTGTGATTTGTTCTAAAACCTGACTGAAATTTATCAAGAATAGCATGTTTATTGAGGTGGTCATTTAACTGCATAATGACTGCCTTCTCTAGAACTTTACTTAAGAAGGGCAGGTTAGAGATGGGTCTAAAATTTTCAAAGCAGAGGGGTCAAGATTATTTTCTTGAGAAGGGGTTTAACTACAGCAGTCTTAAGACAGTCTGGGAAGACCCCATATCTAATGACAATTTACTATGTCAAGAATATTATCAATTAGCACCCTGATACTTCTTTGAAAAACCTTGTTGGTATTGGGTCAAGGACGAGGTGGAGGGTTTCAGTTGAGAGATTATTCTATGTAAATCAGGTAAATCTATCCTGGTGAAAGAGTTTAATTTGTTTATAACAGAGTACTGGGGCTTAGGAGGATCCGCAGTGTTGGGGAGATATACTATGTTATTTCTAATATCATTCATTTTTTGATTGAAAAATACAGCAATGCCTCACAGGTTTCACTGGAAGTATTTGGAGGCATTCCTTTGGTTACCTGGGTTTAGCAGACGATCAATCATAGAAAATAAGACTCTGGGATTACTAGCATTGTTATTTATAATCTTAGAGAAATAGCAGCGCATCTCAAGACGGACTTTGTTATTGTATTCTGTTATTTTAACCTTCAATATTTTATAATGGATAGTTAGTTTAGTTTTCCTCCATTTACGCTCAGCTCTACGACATGTTCTCTTTAAATCAGACACTCTTTGGGTCTTCCATGGTATAACAATGCTAGAAGATTTTTAACTGTCTTTTCAGGTGCAACTATGTCAACAGCAGCTCTCACTTTAGTATTAAATCTTTCCACCTTACTATTTACATTATTGTCGCTATTATAGTTGGCACTATAAACGGACTGGTTGTTTAGAATGTTTGTAAGTTTTAAAGCTGCTGATGAGTCAAAAAGCGTTTTTAACAATATGCTTCTCATGAATGTTTTCTATCATTATTTCTATATTAAATAGAAGAAGAAAATGGTCTGATAGACCAATATCAATGACCTGTTTTACATCAACTTTAGTCCTTTGGTACATACTAAGTCTAACGTATGACCTGCTTTATGTGTAGGCTGATTTACGAGCTGTCTCAAATCAAAAGATCGGACTGACTGCCAGGACTGGCACTTCTTTGGTTGGATGTACCCCGAGAACTGACATCTCAGTTGCCTGGCTGGTCTCCTGGGCTTCATCTTCCACTTTGGGTGTCACTTGGGGTCGCCTCTGGTGAGACATCTAAGGTGTCTCCAGATGTGGATTCTCCTCCTCCATCAGAAGCAGAGTCGTCAACTCTTTGTGGTCCATGAGGTGTCCTTGGGAATCTGGTGCAGTGATTCAGGTGATACCAAGTTGTGCTTCCCTTTACTTGGACTAGATGTGTTAGATGAGTCACTCTGTCAGTCTGTGAATGATACAACATTAAAGCAATTGGCAAAGCATTTACCCAATTAAGACCATTGTCTGTGCAGAGAACCATCTAACCTTCGGATTCCGCAGCCACCTGCTCCCTCCTCATGTCGAGGTCGCCAGAATTTGTCGGGGGCAGAAAATGCACCAGAGGTTCTCACCTTGAAAGAAGGCTCTAGGAGTTTAGGATAGGCAAACAGAGTAATTAGCTGCCCAGCCGGCAATTTATTGTGGGTCTGTGGTGTTATGGATCCACAGCTCGTTGAGCAAAGGCCATTCATTTTAAATAATCACCGCACCCGAGGCGGCTTCGTGAGGGGGGGCGATGTTGTAGCGAGCCGCGGGGCAGTCGTCGATGTGGGCGTTTCTCACCGTGTGCACAGGTGAGGAACTGCCCACATTCGTGATTGCTCCTGTGGCTAATGCTACAGCTGTGATGGCCCCTCACGTTATAAAAAAAGAAGCGCAAGTCGGGTGGGTGGGAAGGAAAAAAATGGAGAGGATGAGAAGAGGAAAGAAAGGAAAAGAGGACGGAGGTTACAGGGAGCGAGTGTGGAAGCATGCGGTGCAGGAGAGACAGACACGCGGTGCGTGCGTGTGGTGAGCGCGTGATCGAGCGCTCGTGGGCAGCTGCGAGGAAGCTGGGTGTTAGGCCGACACCCAGGCGCTTGAGTTGAGGTTGCTCCCGCTGAGTGACCAGGTAGCGGGAGTGCCTAGAGGAAAGTGACGGGCCACAGAAGGCTGCGGAAAGGCAGCGGAAGTCGGGAGGCTTGGTGGTGGAGTCCCCAATGTGTGCGTCCTGGTCATTGGTGGACATCAAGTCTCGGGGACTGGGATGAGTGCCATACCGGAGCCAGGGATCGGGAGGTCTCCAGTCTCGCGAAAGTGTAGAGGAGGGCAGCTGCAGAGAGTGTCTTGCCTGCTGCTTGGCCCAAACGGGATAAGCAGGTGAGACGCTAATAAACGATGCACCGGATTTGTTGTTGTTTTAAAGACTGCTTCCATGAGAAGATTTTAACCTCTGGTTTTAAAGGATTGTTTTTTCTATTGTTGTTTTAACCTCCACGTGTTCTTTTTATGGATTATTTATTTAATGAACTTTGAAACTGCACTATTTATGGAACACTGTTTTTGTTTTTGTTGACTGTTTTTAATAAAAGCACTGTTTTCACTTTTAACCATCCCCTTGCTCAGATGCTCAATTATTGCCTTCACTGACTAGCTCTCTCGGTTTCATTATCGACGGTGTTGGGTTCAAGGGTTCCCAAACAGCCATGGGAGTGTGGAGCCAGAACCCTCCTCGTCACAGGGTCCCATATGGGTTTATGATGGAGAAAATAAAGGGTCCCATCAGGGTTGCCTGTCTAGGACCCGGCTTATTTTGTCCTCAGTCTCCTTGCAAGCCCCTTGTGTAGCAGCCCATACGGGTAACTTACAGGTGAAACATGGGGAAAATGTGGGACCTTTACAGACAAACTGTTTTACACCAGTGTAGAGCCCTTTATAGCAGGCAACATCAATTTTATGTGGATTTAAATCGGGTCTATGGTGGGTCCAACATGGGAAAACTAGGAGGATGTCATTCGGACCCTGTGAATAACCATATCTGGAAACTATGTTAAAGCTGTGTGGGTCCCGTTATGAGACCTGGCACATTCTCCAGACAAATCCATTAGTGGAATAATTTGTGGGTATAGATAGGGCACAAAATTATAGATGAAATGAATCCCCTTATCTATTGATTTTATAAAATATATCTTTTCATTACTAAGTTGATTAGTTTAAATATTTCTTGAAAGCACAGGGAAAACATATATTTTTGTTATATAATGTGTCACAGAACACATTGTCTCAGACATGAATTTATTTTCCAATGAACAATTTATTCATTACTTTGAAATAATGAAATGTAAACTAATTTTTGCAAAATTAGTTTCAAAAACATTCAGCTACAGTGCATCCGGAAAGTATTCACAGCGCATCACTTTTTCCACATTTTGTTATGTTACAGCCTTATTCCAAAATGGATTAAATTCATTTTTTTCCTCGGAATTCTACACACAACACCCCATAATGACAACATGAAAACAGTTTACTTGAGATTTTGCAAATTTATTAAAAATAAAAAAATTGAGAAAGCACATGTACATAAGAATTCACAAGATTTGCCATAAAGTTCAAAATTGAGCTCAGGTGCATCCTTGTTTCCCCTGATCATCCTTGAGATGTTTCTGTAGCTTAATTGGAGTCCACCTGTGGTAAATTCAGTTGATCGGACATGATTTGGAAAGGCACACACCTGTCTATATAAAGTCCCACAGTTGACAGTTCATGTCAGAGCACAAACCAAGCATGAAGTCAAAGGAATTGTCTGTAGACCTCCGAGACAGGATTGTCTCGAGGCACAAATCTGGGGAAGGTTACAGAAAAATTTCTGCTGCTTTGAAGGTCCCAATGGGCACAGTGGCCTCCATCATCCGTAAGTGGAAGAAGTTCAAAACCACCAGGACTCTTCCTAGAGCTGGCCGGCCATCTAAACTGAGCGATCGGGGGAGAAGGGCCTTAGTCAGGGAGGTGACCAAGAACCCGATGGTCACTCTGTCAGAGCTCCAAAGGTCCTCTGTGGAGAGAGGAGAACCTTCCAGAAGGACAACCATCTCTGCAGCAATCCACCAATCAGGCGTGTATGGTAGAGTGGCCAGACGGAAGCAACTCCTTAGTAAAAGGCACATGGCAGCCCGCCTGGAGTTTGCCAAAAGGCACCTGAAGGACTCTCAGACCATGAGAAACAAAATTCTCTGGTCTGATGAGACAAAGATTGAACTCTTTGGTGTGAATGCTAGGTGTCACGTTTAGAGGAAACCAGGCACCGCTCATCACCAGGCCAATACCATCCCTACAGTGAAGCATGGTGGTGGCAGCATCATGCTGTGGGGATGGTTTTCAGCGGCATGGACTGGGAGACTAGTCAGGATAAAGGGAAAGATGACTGCAGCAATGTACAGAGACATCCTGGATGAAAACCTGCTCCAGAGTACTCTTTACCTCAGACTGGGGCGACGGTTCATCTTTTAGCAAGATAACGACCCTAAGCACACAGCCAAGATATCAAAGGAGTGGCTTCAGGACAACTCTGTGAATGTCCTTGTGTGGCCCAGCCAGAGCCCAGACTTGAATCCGATTGAACATCTCTGGAGAGATCTTAAAATGGTTGTGCACTGACGCTTCCCATCCAACCTGATGGAGCTTGAGAGGTGCTGCAAAGAGAAATGGGCGAAACTGGCCCAGGATAGGTGTGCCAAGCTTGTGGCATCATAGTCAAAAAGACTTGAGGCCGTAATTGCTGCCAAAGGTGCATCGACAAAGTATTGAGCAAAGGCTGTACATACTTATGTACTTGTGATTTCTCAGTTTTTTTAAATTTGCAAAAACCTCAAGTAAACTTTTTTTCATGTTGTCATTATGGGGTGTTGTGTGTAGAATTCTGAAAAGCACTTTATTAAAAATGATATACTTTAAAGGCAAAAATGGGCATCTTTTTCATCCATATTAGTCACATCATACTGGAATATTTAACGTTTGTTTATCTGAACTGCAGTGGGCTGGCACCCTGCCCAGAGTTTGTTTCCTGCCTTGCGCCCTGTGTTGGCTGGAATTGGCTCTAGCAGACCCCCGTGACCCTTTAGTTATGAGATAGTGGGTTGGATAATGGATGGATGCTTATCTGAAAAGCATGAAAAACTCCAAGGCAACAGCCTTTGAAAATAAAAAACAAACAAACATTATTTCACTACAATATATCAAAGAAACAGCACAGCTCCAAGGCAATAAAATACAGCCTGTAAGCACACAAAAATGAAATTGACATTGGCGTGAAACATTCTCAGCTTTTTAAGCTTCTCTGCTGCAAATAACGCTGAGCTCTTAGGACACGATTGCCTCCGTGGTCCCAGACACCACTGAACCACTTAGAAACAGCTTTTTCTGCATCCTTTCAATTTACATTTGTAGTTAATGCATTGATCTTTAGTGCACCTTGTCAGTGAAAATGAGGGAGAAAAACTTATTTTACTACTTTCCATAAACTGAAAATATCAACATCAGTGACAGTATATTTCCTTTAATTAGGCATTGCGTGCCTGCATACAGTTAAGCTTCAATCAACCTACCCCCAGCCCAGCCACTGGCTTTAAAATATAGTTACATTATTTAAAACACAATTATTAAAAATGTGTTTTCATGGAAATTTTGTTGGTTTTGAAGCAAATTGGAAAGTTGGGACCTCTGTACAGTGTATATTGGGCTGTTGATGCCAATGAAAGTGGCATGAAAAATCTGGTAGAGGATTCACCGCCTGACCATGCACTATCTTCACAGTGGACCAGCACCCCAGAAAACTAAAATATTGGAACATTTTGAATCCGCTGTTGACTGGACTGCTTTAAACGTACAAAAAATGCTGTTATGGCCTGAAAAACTTCGAAGCCTACCATATCTTTTCATACCTGTCAATCATGAAGAATCCACTGCATCCACTGAACAGTGTCATTTCCAGGCAGAGGAGTAGCTTCAGTGACAGACTTTTGTTATTGTCTTGCTCCACTGACAGATTGAGGAGATCGTTCCTTCCCCACACTATGCGACTCTTCAATTCCACCCGCATGCATTTTTATTACTATTTAATTTAATATTGTTTTTTGTATCAGTATACTGCTGCTGGATTATGTGAATTTCCCCTTGGGAGTAATAAAGTATCTATCTATCTATCTAAAAGACTTCAAATAGATGAAGGCCTCGAAACTGCCTTTTTCCATGTCTTCCAACAAAGTTGTACTGACAAGCCAGATCATTAATCACAAGAAAGGCCATCATTCTCCTGGTTCCTTCATCAACAGTCCGACCCCCCCATCTCACTCAGGACACTCACCTACATGAAACAGAATAAATTTATTAATGGTAATCAATGATCTGTTATGCATTTATTAGACAGTGACGGCTACTGTGACGGCTGCTACCTAGTCGTCACAGATGATTTATATGTCAGATATGCACTCAACTATGTCTGTATAGCAATATAGCTATGTGGAGTATGTTCTGTAAATTGTGAGAATATGACACTGTCTTGTTTTCATAACTAAACAGGAACAACTCACCACATTCTTAAGAGGTTCTTGGTCCTTTAATTGTTGTTCAATGGCCTGGACTTCCTCTACAGTTTTAAGAGGAAATATTACCCCTTGTGGTAGAGATGGAACCAAGTATGGTCCTGTTCTGTTGTCTAAGAAGAGTCTGAAGCATTCTTCCATGTATGTTCCATGTTTCTTTTACAGGTATGTCTTCAAGCACAGCAAAACTCTAACCAACAGACTTTCACTTGGTGAATTCAGCGACTCATACTGTTTAGTTGTTGGGAATGGTGTAGCTTGAGGTGCATTTGCAGAGGATTTTGGTCTTTTATCAGATTTTGCCGTGTTTATTATGGGTCTTTGGAGGTGGAGGTGGCTGTCTATAATGTTCATATTCTTCATTTTCAGACTCTGAACTCCAGAGTGTTCTTGGCCTGGGAAATATGAAAATAAGAAAAAAATATATCATGTAATCTCAAACCATAAATAAATAACAAAAATAACACAACCTACATAGACTTTTATATTCAAACATTCTTCTAGCATGTTCATTGTGGTTTACTAGTTTCTGCTTATCTTACAGCTTAACATTTAAATTCAACATACTGTACTGTATGTCACTTGACTTGGGTGGCATTTCACAGAAAGGTAAAAGGACCAATAATACAAAGTTTCATCAGACAACAGACACATAAAACATCTAATGTGCTGGCTAATATAATCATGACTGCCATATGACTTTTATCACACTAACTAAAAGCATAGAATAAACTTTTCTCTTTGTAGTTATTTTCTTATGACTTTTATCACACTAACTAAAAGCATAGAATAAACTTTTCTCTTTGTAGTTATTTTCTTCTTTTTTAGCACTGATGATTGTTTAATAAATATTGACATGCACAGCCTGATTTGCCAAATGTCACATGACTTTGCAGAAAACTGAATCAGCTTTTTTGCATTATATGGATTCAACAGCCAGAAATGTTATAACCTTGGAAGAGCATTTTTCATTATGTTGATTATAAATACCAAGATATCTATAAGAAAGTAAGTGAAATAGCAGTTAAAGACAACATTTTTTTGTAGTTTTCAAATCTAAATAAAACTGATTATTTTTAAAATGTGGCAATGCTAGATATCCATCCTATTGCTTGTACAGGTTTGCCCTTGCTGTAACCATGGCTTTTTACTAGGAAATGAAATATTTTTTTGGACAACCTGCACCTTTTAAACACACAAAGGAAAAGTAAAGGTTGACATGAATTCCCAACAGAAATTATTTGATCATTGAGGAATTGTTTACATCTCTGGAAGTTTTCTTTTTCTTTGTATAAATAGAAAGTGAGCTTAGCTTGTAACTGTAAAATGAAGGTCACATAACTTATGCAACTAAACACATTAGATGTTATAGAGTCTACACTAAAAACTTATGTTTGCGCTGATTGTGTCTGAGCTCTTGAACACTGTGCTCCAGGGTGAGGGTCTAGTAACCAATAACAAGTCCAGGTTAAGTAGTCAAGAGGAGGGAAAAGATGTGTTGGTAAGATGGCATAACAGATAAGAAATAAATCAGCTGCAGGTATTAATACTATTAATAATTGATACATAGTATCATACACATTATTCTTTTATCAGGAAAGATATCATCACAACACTAACTGGTGATGCTTAAGTGATTATAGATCTTACCTTCTTTTCCGAGGTCCTTTCTCGGCTTCTGAATCTGTTTGTAAATCTGATGACATCTCTGCTCTTTTTAGCTGTTTTTTCTGGCCTGTGCATAATTCCGTATAAAACAAACAAAATTTTTCATTTAGTGAATGGTGATGGTGATCAGAAGAGCAAAATATGAGAGCTACAATAAATTTTTATTTACTGTAATTTAGCTGCCTCTCCCAAAACACAAATGTTATACTTCTTCCATCTTGTTTCAGGGCTAGTGCATTCTCTGATAGCTTTATCGACATTCCCAGATGGCCAGAAGCAAGTATCTTTTTGTGTTCCATGGAGCCACTTAGTAGAAATGATGGCAACTGTGAATTCCACCACTTTATACATGAGCTTTGCAGTGCTCAGCAGCAGTAACTTCACAAAAAGAAGCAAAGAGAGTGAGAAAGAGTCAGTGAGAGAGAGAGACAGAGAGAGAGAGGGAGAGAGAGAGGGAGAGAGAGAGAGAGCGAGAGAGAGAGAGGGAGAGAGAGAAAGAGTCAGAGAAAGAGAGAGAGAGAGGGAGAGAGACAGCACTGTTGTCAGTAATGCAACAGAAGAGTTTTGACATGGTAACAGAATCATCTTCCTAGACATATCAGCTACTGACAGCACATGCAGCTGGCCAGAAAGTCCTGAAATGCTGTTAATCCCCAAATATGAAGGTGCAAGAGTATGTTTAAAAAAAGGCTTATGTTTGTTAAAATACTGACACACAACATGTATTTCTCCGGATGGAAACTGCAAAATGTTCTTAACAAGTGCAACTCTGCCGCTGTGATAATAGCAGTTGTCTCCATTAAAACATGAGATGAAAGTGTCCTTATCTTTGTAATATTTATATTGTGAATGGGTCACATATGTTGGTGGTGAAGGTTGTGACAGATGTCTCCTTTCAAGTTTATTATATCCACCTCTGTCTCAATGAGTAGCGATACATTGTCTTTCTTTTAAACCCCTCACAATTTGCTCAACAGGATTTTGTCGCCTTTTCACAATTCTCTTAAGTTTGCCAAAGAAATTCTCAAAAGGAAAGCAAGAGACATTGTCTAGGTGTCCACATTATTTTGCATCTTGGGCTAAATTAATCAAGCAATGCACATTATGCACCAATAATTCTTTGCCATAAATATGTAAAAAATTCTCAACAAAATACTTTAGCAACTAAAATTTACTATTTGTGGGTTTAAACATTGGTATAAACAAGAAAAAGAAGCTGATCGAGTGACATAGCATGTCGGAGAAACTCGAAAGCTCAAGTTCACAAAGTCGCACAGTGCCCGAAATAAAAAAGAAGTTGTCAGATATCAAAGGCACCGTGAAAAGGCTTTATAAAGTGGCTGAGATTGTGCAATATTATAACTGTATCACAAGTTTACAGTGAGGTAATTGTACTTATAAGTACAAACAGTTCTACAAGGAGCACTTGATGGACTGATTGAGTGAGTTCATAGTTCTTGGGGTGAAACTGTTTCTGAACTGCGAGGTCCGTACATGAAAGGTTCTGAAGCGTTTGCCGTATGGGTTGGGCGTATCAAAGCACACACGTATATATTCATATAACAGTCAGTTGCACCCAGCATTGTATCCTCACCATGTTTTTTTATACTGTATACTACTTCTTGGCTTTACCAATTCCCCTAAAACATATGTTTAGCCAAAGTAGGATACTGTCAGACCCTACAATAAATCCTACAATGAACCTTTGTGGCCTTGCCCGACTAGGATTCATCAGTATTTCCTGTTAGCCAAAGTAAGACTCTGACAGAACCCCTGAAAACACCCTCAAAGAACTCTCTTGGGCTTACCCAAATAAAGCCCCTGAATACTTATAGTTAACCCAAGTGGACCACAGTCTTATTCATTTGTATATCACAAAATAAGTCCATTTAAACATAAATGTTAGCCTAAATGGCACCATGGTGGAACCTACAAGAAAGCCCACAAAGAACCTTATTCGGCTAGCCCAATTAGAAACTGTTGGGACTTTTTGTTAGCCCAAGTAAGTCCACTATCTAAATCCTTGAAAATGCTAACAAAGAACCCTCATGGGGTAGCCCAAATAAAGCCCCTGAATACTTGTAGTGAGCCAAAGTGGACCCCAGTTTCATTCATTTGTATATCCCAACATAAGCCCATTTGGGCTTGCCCAATTCAACCCATTTACACTTATGGGTCAGCCTAAATGACACCATGGTGGGACCTACAATACAGCCCACCAAGAACCCTCTTGGGCTTGCCCATTTAGACACACTCAGGGCTTCTGGTTAGCCCAAGTGAGCCCCTATCTGGACTCTTGACAATTCCCACAAAAAACCTTTATAGGGAGCCCAAATAAAGCCTTTGAATATTCATGGTTAGCCCAAGATGAACCCAACCATGACCCTTGACTTTTCCCATTTAGCACCCATACCCACTTAGATCCCAGCAAACCCAGATATTTCCCAGTTTGGACCCATGTTGACATGTTTGCTGGGTTTACTGCAATAAACAATAATGCAGACTCAACCCAATTAAGTCAGAGTTGAGCTCCGAACAAGCAAAACGTTACAGGTAATATAATCATTTCCTATCATCCTGACCTCGCTCAACACAGCTCATTCGCTGCTTATTTTGACTCCTTTCTCCAACTGGTCCCTTTCATGTTCTTAAGGAAACCACCAATATTTCTCGTGTTTTGCTATTCATCTTCACCTTTTGCTCTGCTTATTCCAGAATTCAGCTTGCAGGTGTTCCCCCCCTGTCTGATCTCAGGCTGCCCCTATCTATCATTCTCCCCCTTCTCTGTCCTTCAGATTGATAAGATATTGATGGTTTCAGCTAAGCTTTCATTAAAAATGAAATGCGGCATGTACCTTTAATAATTTGCTTGGGATACCTGATTTGTGTTAACACACTAAGTTTAATGCTTGTAAGTTTTCATATCTACTTATGCTAATACAAGAATAAAATGACTTTATTTTCCATAAACTAAGCCTTTAACTGAGAGAAGACACGTTGGTCAAAATTGAGACCAATTAAAACCTTTAATTGAGAGTTCATCCTTTTTAGAGTAAACGCGGATATTAATGCTTAAAACAGGACGGCATGTGACGGGAGTGCAAAACAAAATAGCCCTATATAGTCTCATCCTGCTGGTGAACCGAAACAGCCAGAAATCTATCTTTGGGTTCAATTTAAAGCAGGCATGACTGGCTTCACAATAAAACCAAACGCGTCATCCCCGGTGTTCCGTAGGGAGTTCTAGACTCCGCGAAAGAGCAATGGACACTCGCAGCATCAGGAGTCACTTCACTGCGGGGAGCTCAGGGCTTTAGCTCGTGTCTCCACTTTCTACTCCATCACACTAGACATCCAGAACCTGCAGGCAGTGATCATCCAGCACACAGTGGTCATCCACATCTGCACTGATATCCACAATAACATTTCTATCTAAATCTAAACATATTTGTACAAATAGTTTAAGAAAAAGGAAAGTCAATTTGCAAATGAAAAACCTCCATCACTGGATATGTGTAAATGCAGCCCTCTTGTGGTCTCATAGGCAATTTAAATATAAACTTTTCTTACATTTTTTAATCCTTTTCCAGTCTTTTTTTAAGGCTGTGTTGAACCCTTGACACAACTAATTTTAGGCCAATCGTAGACTCTGCTGTTTGCATTTCCTTGTGCTGATTTTCTCTGAAAGAGCTTTACTGGGTTTTCTCTTGATGAGATTTGACTGGCTGGTGAGGAGGGCACCAGGGTGGTATGGGACATGAGAAGGAACTGTCATGAGGCGTGGAGAGGTCGGTGGTGACACACCTGGCAATGAGAGGTTATCGTCATACACCAGTCTGAACAGACAGTGACCACTAGGGGGCAGTTGATCCGGTTTATTCTGTACAGCACCACAGAGGAGTCCATGTCCTGTTAGTTATGTTCAGGAAGTTATACCCAAAGTTTAACAAGAAGATATATGTATTATTATGGGATTTAATTATACAGTAATGTATTGCATTTTATTAACTTGGGGTCCCATTTAGTATGTACTATCAATTGGTTATTGAGGACTGAGAACATGTTAATTTCATTTCTACATATATCACAATTCTGAAAACAAAACCTCCAAATATTATCCCAATATGAGCAATCTGTACAATTCAAAAACAGTTTAGTTTATTTATGAGAGGGTGCTGGGCCGTCAATTATGGCCATGAACTGTGCGTATTCACCGAAGCACTAGATCGCGGACACGAGGGGCGAAATGAGTTTCAGGGTGTCTGGGCTCAGCCTTGGAGATGGGGTGAGGAGCGCAGACGAGATGTTTCTGATAGGATGCCTTTTGGACGCCAGCCTGGGGAGATGTTTCAGCCATGTCCAACCTTGAAGGAACCTCGGGGAAGACCAAGGTTGGGTGGGAATGAGTTGGTGTCCCCCTGGGGGATTTGGATAATTCTAGGTGTCTTTGTTTAGTCTGCTGCCCCAATGACCCAGACTAGATTCGCTGCAGAAAATCAAAGAGTGGGTGGATAATTTTACCACGGAAAAAGTTAAGGATTTTTTCAGTGATCAGATGCATGCTAAGTAGTGTAGTAACCACTGGCATACGACATGGATTGCTGTGCTCTGATGGCTAACAAACACACACACGTCAAACACACACTGGGGCTAACGCAGAGTCGGCAGTTCACCTAACCTGTATGTCTTTGGACATTGGGAGGAAACCAGAGAACCCGAAGCAAACACATGCAGACACGGGAAGAACAGACAAATTCCTTAGTGTGAAGCAGCAGAAAAACCACTGCGCCAGTGTGCTGTCTTGTCAGCCTGGACGTCACATTTTAAAATGCTGATATCAGAATTAGGTAACTTAATACCAATTTTTAATACGCCGATATCTTGTCATTATCAAATTTCAAAAACATACAATATCAGAAAATTGAATTTTGATATCAAGAAAGGCTATTGCCCCGTGACCCTGTGTTCGGATTCAGCGGGTTAGAAAATGGATGGATGAAAGGCTATTCAATTCTGAAAAAGCTTCCCATATTCGAATCCCATTCTCCACCTCCACTAAATCCTATTGGATAGTCTTAGCAGCCTATCGGGATCTAGTACTGGGCGGTGTAATCCCGCCCCCTCTTCGCCCATTGGGTGCAGTCAGACTATGTGGAAAATTAGTGGAAAACGGGCTCACATGTGCAGGGGTCGTCGCTTTCGGCCTTACACGCTGACCGGTGTTAGGAAACGCTAGGAGTTCTTTGATGTTTTCGCTATGAACTTTACTGGTTTAACAAAGTTATTAATGTTTAGTTGAGGTGAGGGGGGCGGGACCAGCTTGCTTTCCTAATTGTTTAAACCTAAGCCAGAAGCAAGAAAAATTCGGGTCACGTCAGCAACGCGAAACAGGTAATTGTTGCTGTTATTATTATTATTTGTATTATTACCGTAAGTTAGTTAGATGGAATTCTGCATCATCGCCTGCGCTGTTGTGGTTGTTGAAGCTATCAGAAGGCGCTCATCCGAATGAGCCGTCAGCACGGAAGATCAGGTGACAGCCCACGCAGAGCTGCAACTGAGCATAAATATGTAAAATTGGGACAAGTGGACAAATGTCGAGTCTTCTGACTGGCACGCATTGTTTCAGTTACTTGGACATGTGTGATGTGCATGACAGGCATGCCGTTTAGATTTGAAGTGAGGTATCTGCATACCCATTATGTTAGTAAGTTAGCTTCTTTTTGGTAACTAAGCCGAGGTAGCAGTTTTACATTTTGAGCTATAATAAGTGATGGCGCTGTCCAGAAGACAGGGGTGTGTCAGTGGACAGGTCGAGCTGTTAGATCTCGGGTTGTGTGTTTGAAGTGATCTTTCCAGATTCCAGTAACCCTGCTCTGCAGTACAAGACACTTAAGGTGAGTTTCCACCCACAATTTCCAATTTGGCATTCAAGGGTAGAGGCCGAGGTCACTTACTGACTGAAAAACTGTAGTTCATTTAATTTTACAAGGTAGTAATCCAATCGACATGCGACATCTCCTGTTTTGAGGCCCCACGCCAAAGGGGAGGCCAGTCACCACGAACTGGGACTTCTCAATTGAGCACACCGCTCTTCTTTAGAATTGTGAAGCACACCACCAAGTTACGGGAGAACATGCGGACTGCACTCGGATCACACGATGTGTTCGAGTTAAGACCCCATGAGCTCTGCCTCCTTCGAGATGCCCTGGTCTTGTTTCTGTTCAAGTTGCTTCACCGCGTTAGGAGCCTTAAATAACGAGACTGCTTTGTTAATAATATGTTTAAGTGACTGTTTTATTTGAATGGGTCTCATGAATGGGAAACAATGTTTATAATGCCGCAAGTTAATGATCAACCGGTATTGACATAAATAACAATTTTATAGCCCTCCTTTCACGCTCTATTGCTTTTGTTGTCCTGCGTATTAAATGTGATTTACCTGATTTTGCAGCAGCTTTGTGTTTATATATTTAGTGCTGTACTGTTAGGTTTTCCCGGCCAGTGTATCGCGCGCTCACACGTCAATGTGTCGGTTCTGCGAGCCAATGCCTCGTCTTGTATTACCGGTCACCCAGGTGCCTTGTCGCACTCTATAGCACTCCGGGCTGAGGTGCAGTACAGACCCCCTAATGGCACAGGCCGCTCATCACAGTACCCAGGGGGTATTAATGCGCCATTGCAGTTGCCGTTATTAAACACGTAACCTTTTTTCTCGTTCTTCTTCTGAACGTAAACAGCATTACACCACAATACGTAACGTTTGCTATTAAACTGGACTGAAGACAAAAGCAAAAATAAATAAAGAGGGTTACAGAAGCCCACCGTTACATTTCCTTTCCCAGACTAATTCTCATTTAAAAAGTTTTTGCTGTTATTTATTTTTGACGCCTGTATCATGAAAAGGTAATTGGGTTCAAATTTTGCAGCATGTTGGGGGTGCGGAAGGACGAAAGCAGTAAGAGACTTAAGGACAGCAAGAAAATAACCATTTAGCTGAGGACTAATAAGAAGAGGCATGTTTTTTTATTGAGGAGGAATTAGGGTTTACAAATAATATATATTTTTAATTTATTTTATTGTAATCATTCCATACAGATAGATACATTTTTACAAAAAATAGGATTGAAAACAAATCAGCCCCCACCCCTGAGAAAGAGAGCATAGCCAAGCTTGTAAAAATACATTAATTGATGAGTTTAATAGGCGAATAAATATAAATGGAGAGGAAAAAGAAATGGGAAGAGAAGCTACTTCCTCAGTGCTTTAAGAGCTATTTCTAAAATATTATTGATTAGATTCTGCCAGGTTTTGAAAAAGTTCTGCACAGATCCTCTAACTGAGAATTGGATTTTTTCCAATTTCAAATAGTATAAAACATCAGTTACCCACTGACTTAAAAGAGGAGAGTTAGGATTCTTCCAGTTGAGCAAGATAAGTCTGCGTGCCAATAGTGTAGTGAAGGCAATCATAGTTTGTTTGATCTTCTATGCTTTAAGCCCATCTGGAAGAACACCAAACACAGCTGTTAATGGGTTAGGAGGGATTGTGACACCGAGGCGCTTAAAAATGTTTGTTCAGATTTGGTGCAGGTCTAAAACATGTGACCCAGTGAGGCTGGGACTTGATTGCAGCGTTCGCAGGTTGGATCTTGCCCTGGAAACATTTTGGACAGTTTTAAGTGAGACAGATGTGCTCGATATATAATTTTGAGTTGAATAATTGTATGTATTGTGCATATGGAGCTCGAGTGAAAACTCTGCATTGCTACCTTCCACTCCTTTTCTGATATGTTGAGTGAGATATCTTTTTCCTATTGTCTTCTTGGATCTTTGAAAGGGATGGACTGTAAAATAATTTTATATATTGCAGAAATGCTGCCTGAGTCCTCGAAACTGAGCAATATTTTTTCCAGCATACAGAAGGGTGTGAGATGAGGAAAATCGGGCAGGTTCTTTTTAACAAAGATTCTAATTTGAAGATAGTGGAAAAAAATGTGTTGCTTGAAAGTTAAATTTGGAGTGTAATTATTCATAGGATGCAAAGATGTTGTCTTTATAAAGATCTCTAAGCAATTTCATCCCAAATGTTTTCCAGATAGTAAAAACTGCATATGTTTGCAAGGGTTGAAAAAGGTGGTTCTCATGCAGAGGTGCCACAGATAAAAGATTCTCCATCTTAAAATGCTTTCTACATTGGTTCCATATTCTGAGTGAGTGAAGCTCAATTAGGTTATTAGTATATTGGCGATAACTTGCATTTATTGGGGCACAAAGCCGGGAATATAGAGAAGTACTGCAGGATTTTATCTCTATTACTGACCACGCCTGTGTATGTTCATCTATTTGTGTCCAGGTTTTTATAGCTTGTATGTTTGCTGCCCAGTAATAAAACTGAAAGTTAGGTAGAGCCATACCACCTTCTGCCTTAGGTGTTTGTAGGTTTGCTTTTTGGATATGTGGATGTTTTGAGTTCCAAATAAATAAGGTTATGGTTGAATCTAATTGCTTAAAAAATGATTTATTGATGTTTATTGGAATGTTTTGAAATAAAAAGAGAAGCTTAGGAAAGATATTCATCTTAACAACATTAATTCTTCCAGCTAGAGTGAGATGAAGGGTTGACCATGTATGCAAGTCTTGCTTAATTTATAAGATGGCAAATTTTTGTTGATAAAGAGCTTTATGTTTATTTGTGATATTTACCCCTAGGTATTTAAACTGATCTGCAATGATAAAAGGGAAGGTGTCCAATCTGATATTGTATGCTTGAGAATTCACTGGGAAGAGCACACTTTTATTAAAATTAATTCTGAGACAAGAGATCTTTTGAAATTCTGTGAGTGCTGTTAAGACTGCAGGCACAGTATTTAGTGGGCCTGATATATACAGTACAATATCATCTGCATATAGAGAAATTTTCTGTTCAAGTGCTTCTCTGATAATCCCCTTTATCGGATAAGAATTTCGACAGTTAACTGCCAGTGGTTCAATGGTGACTGCAAATAGCAGTGGTGACAAGGGGCATCCTTGTCTGGTACCACGTTCTAGTTTAAAGTAGTCTGAACAAAGGTTGTTAATACATGGTCACGTGAAAGCATTGTTTGGCCTATTAAAAAGACTTGACACCAGAATATTAAGAAATTATCAAACTGCAATATGAAGTTTGTATATGCTATTATTTTTATATTAAGGGCACTGTCCCGTGAAAGTCAAATGTAACAGTACAGTACTGCACGCTCAGTGCTCAAAAAACACTTTTAAAGAGGGAGAAATTATTGCAAAAGTGCCCCCATAGAAGGGAAAAAAAGAAAGCTTTATGGTAAAAATTACAATTGGATTACCTGCCATACAGAGCTAACACGCAGCACTCAGCATTGCTTTTTATTCAAACATTGCAAACAAAAACACATATTGTGGTGTGATGCTGTTTAAATTCAGAAGAAAAAAATTGTTAAAACGGCAACTGTACCTACGTAATGGCTCCTATCTGTTGTAATGAGTGTCATGTGTTATGTTAGGGGTCTATACTGGACCTCAGTCCGGCGTGCTACGGAGTGCCAACACAGTGAAGGACCTTAGTAACCTGTTAATGCAAGGCGAGGGATTGCCCCATTAGAGCCGAGACACTGGTCTGTGAGTGCGCTACTGTCCCGTGACACTGTCTCGTATGGAGGAATATTTCGGACAAAATGAAATAAATAAATAAAAGTACTGTGAAATGTGAGCATAAATAAATAAATGTGTCATGAAATGACAGCCTTAATAAATAAATATGTCATGAAATGAGAGCATAAATAAATAAATGTGTCACGAAATATGTTTTTCGTTGCTTATTTATTTATTTCATTTTGTCCGTAACATTCCTGCAAACCGTCATGAAATACGGCTTGAAATAAAACTGTCACTTTCACTCGTCAAAGTTGAGAGGGTGGGCTCTAACACGTCCTCTAGTTACTGATTGGTGAATCGATAGCACAAGAATTAATTAGAAAAATGCTTACTACTGCCGATTAAATGGATTCTGCCGAAGATATTACGTATTTCAGAGAGAATTGAAGATTTATCGGAAGAAATTACAATGTTGGCGGCCCTTTTAGAACTGAGTATTTGACCCTTGTTTTATTAGTAGAAAGTCAGTTGCATATTCGCAGCTACTTTTTCAAACAACTGTACAGCTCTGATCAGTGGTAAAGTTGTTCAGTTCGAAATATTAGGTGGAGCTGCTTTGGGCATTCCATGTCAAAGTACCTAAACTAATACAGCCGTTGCAGCTTACCGTATATCAAACTGGCTCATTCGTCTTGTGATCGTCTTCTCTGATACATCATACAGATCTGCAATCTGTTGTACTTTTAAACCGCATAACAGAAGGTGTTCTATTGACTCAGCTGGAATGTCAAAGGATGGACATCCAGAGCAGGGTACTGCATCACCTGAACTGCAGTGTAGTAGAGTCTGTTCCACCTGTTCTTCGATAATTTCAAAAACAGTTTCATCTATATCGGAGTCTAAAAGGGCCGTCAACATTGTAATTTCTTCCGATAAATCTTCAGTTCTCTCTATGAAATACGTAATATTTTTCTAATTAATTCTTGTGCTATCGATTCACCAATCAGTAACTAGAGGGCGTGTTAGAGCCCACCCTCTCAACTTTGACGAGTGAAAGTGACAGTTTTATTTCAAGCCGTATTTCATGACGGTTTGCAGGAATGTTACGGACAAAATGAAATAAATAAATAAGCAACGAAAAACATATTTCGTGACACATTTATTTATTTATGCTCACATTTCACAGTACTTTTATTTATTTACGCATTTATTTATTTATTTCATTTTGTCCGAAATATTCCTCCATAGTCTCGTACGTGCATGACACTGGCCCAGAAAACGTAACGTTACGGTACACTGATGCGCTAAGCTCAGCTTCGGTTGTTCTCCATCTAAGTATTAGTTCAGCAGGGGGGCGTTTCTATGTCAAAGTTTAATTGGATGTTGGCGCAGAAAAGGGCGTTTCTGTACGTCCATCTGCGAAGCCTATTGGAGATTCGAGTAACAGACGGTTCTTTCCGTCTGCTTCTAAATTCTATTGGATATTGGACTAATGGGCGTTTCTGCTCCGCCTCTTTTGGCTTTCAGTAAAACGCTGACTACGCCGCCTCCCATATGCTCTTAAGCGAGGGAATAAAAAGGCGAAAAAGACCGACACGCTAGGATTTGAACAAATGTTTGAATCCGGGGGCTGTTGATATTCGTTTTACAAAACAATATTCTAATAAGTAAGTAAACAAGGAGGAGCTGATTGAGAAGTAGTGAGCTGGATGTTCTGTTTTGTTAATTAATCATAATTAATCATATTGAAGAGAGCAAGAAATTTGACAAACGAGAGAACACCCGGTCTTTCAAGCGCGTTTGTTTAGCTAATAAGTTGTTTTCCAGTATTTATCTTTATATAGTGTTTTATGTGAATATAATTTTGTATCTAATATTGTATATTCCGTGATGCTTTTTCTAAATTCCTGTAAACGCTCTTTGAACATGGGAAAGGCGCTATATAATAAAGATGTACTACTGTATTATAATTAATTTTTGTCGTTTTTATTTACCTCACTTTACAAATGCATAATGCTCAGTTTTTTTTATGACTGACTGTTAAAAGTGACTTTTGACTTCTGTTTTCCTTCTTTTGCAGGTCATATTTTCTTCTGATGATGGTAGGGAGCGCATTCGAACCCACTGCCTGTTTTATCTTGGCTGGTGGCTCTGAAGGTGCTTATCCTAAAGAGATACTCTTTGAGCCCTTTTCTACAAATAAACGAACACTTTGCCCTTTCGGCAGCTGATCTCTCTCCGTTAGCGCTTCGGGTTGTTCTTCTGCTGAGGGAGTTGCATGTTTGTTTCGCTATGCCACCACGAGGTCATTTGTAGAAGACTGATATAGAACTGATTTATATCGTTAACTCGTCGGTGGCCACAACAAATAAAGAGGAGGATTTTCATTTTAGACGCAGCTATGATTTGGGGGCAGACTCGAACCCGCACTCAGCCACCTTGCGTGTGTAGTCTAACCGGTTGAGCTTCCGAGTCTGACTAGAATGTATCACGACGGGAGAAGACGGAGCTCGAACCCTGCACCACCGCTTTTTAGCTGAATTGGCTCGTTTATCTCGGCGAGCTAATCCTCCGTTTGGAAGTAATCAGAAATCTCTTTTATCATTGACACAATGCAGGGCGCTGCAAATAAATGGACAGTATACATGCTGTGTGAGGTGAATCCTATGGGGTAGGAAGGAGGGCTTGAGCTTAGGACCTTCTTCGGTCTTTTTGAACCGCGTGGCCGGTTCGGGTCGCTCTGTTTTCACGATGTCGCACTGCCTTTAGCGGCGTACACTATAAAGAATTTTTTATTGACAACCCCTTCTAATAAAGATTCTATTTTCTATATCAATACCCCTTTCCGGGGGTTGGGCTTCCAACTCACACAAGGGTGGGTTACATCAGTGATCTACGGCAACCGACTCACCACGCTGACGGCCACTCGTGCTTTATACCACAGACAGGTCAGTGGACCCCTTATATAAAGGGGTCCTTTACTACATGCACCTGAACTGGCAGGTATTGTAGCGGGTGGGTTGAATTAGCCCGTTTATCGGGGGGAGCTAACTCTCTGCTGCAAAGACTTTAATATATGTGGAAGTTGGAGTGCACTGCATGTAAACTGGCAATTAAGAAATAATGTGAAGTAAATCCTACATGATGGGCATGGGGCTTGAACTCGGGGCTTTCTTTTCGGGAAGAGCGCTTAACCTCCTGATCCATCCGCCCACACCTTTTGGTAAGCTCAATGTCTCCCAAGTGATGTGCGGCACCGGGCGACTCAAAGGGCGATCAGGCGACGCGGGGACGAAATCCGCTCGTTACTATCTGTTAATGTAAACCGAATTGTAACAGCAGACTGAGGTAAACATTTTTCAAATCCTAGCCTTTTTAAAGGGGTCTGTAAAAGTCGCCTTGGATAAAGATGTCAGTCTAATAATAACTAATAATACACCCGTTGTGGTGTTGTGCTTACAGAATCCCCAGTTTGATATTCCATCCATCCCTGCGGTTGTATGAGCGCAAATCCCCCCACTAATACGGTGGGACCTCCAGCGATTGAATTCAACTGCCTGTGCTGCAACTGAGGAGCCAATTGTGTCTCGCCTTGTGTGAAGAGTTCAGAAAATATTAATAATTTAGCTCGCGATTTTAATGATGAAGTCAATAAGAATGAGCTGATTGAAGAACAGTAACCTGGCGCTCCTGTTTTTAATCCATTTTTCATCTTTGTGTTTCTTATATTTATGTTTATTTATTGTTTTATGTAGATGTTGTTTTGCATACCATTTTATATATTTCCTGTTGTTTATTTTGTAAAGCACTCTGAGCATGGGAAAGACACTATATAAATAAAATGTATTATTATTGCATTTGTGTAATTATTAGCATTTGCTTCCCTTTAACAATGCAAAATAGTCAGTTTTCTTTATTATTATTGTTATTATTAAAAGTAAGCAATTGGTGTCTGTTCTTTCTTCCAATAAAGGACGCAAAGCAGTTTTCCTTTTGATGAGGTTAAGAGGTGAAATTTGAGCCCACCGCTTCCTGGATGGTGGTCTGGTGCAGAGCTGCTCCTTGGACCCCCGTTACACTGGAGCAGCCACACTTTTAAGAACCAATCTGTCTGTTGACGCTGCAAATAAAAGATAGAACAATGCTTACCATCATTCTTCTGGACCCCCTTCGACTCGTGCTCAATTGCAGGTCCAGCTCATTGTCGGGGGTCGTTCTGTCAAAGCCTTAACCCTTAAGCCAGCATACCCGAGCTAAATCGACTTAAAGACTTCGTGCGGCAGACGGTCGGCTGAATTCGGATTTCCTTATAGATGATGCTGTCTGGGCCGCCCGGCAGTGGGTGTCACTTCACGTGGACCTTCTAGCACCATCTTCTTTTAACAGACCCGTTCAGGGTTCCGACAAAAATGTTGTCACTCCTTGTGAGTTGTTATTGTTGATTTATTATTTTTTCATGAGATCTTAGATGGTGATTTCTTTTCTATTTAATGACGAGGGTGAGTGTATCACGTGCTGTAAAGTGGGTCATACATCCGAATGGGGTACTTTCACAGATTTTAAAAATTTGCCTTTTAGGTCCCCCATCCTACCCTGTGGTGGTTCTTACACTTTGAACGTTTCAGAATGGATAGATTATTTTTTCAGGGACGTCTTATTTTGCTTGTTTTTTAAAATACCGTTGAAGTCCCTACTTGAACTGTGTTAATAACAATAATAGCAGAAATAAAGATTACAGTTTTATACATTGCATTTATACAACCATTCCATGTACATAAAATCGTGAACATCTCTTACAGGTACGCCAAGTCAATGGGAGAGACGTAGGCTTTGACCACAGGCGCATCTTCAAAAAACAACGAAAAATAGTATTTATTTACTGCGATGTTGTATATCTGCCACAAGAGGGCAGCAAGACGGCAATTTTTGCCTTTTGTCGTTTATCATCATTTACCAATGCTCTCGTTTCTTTCTTAGTTTCTGTCTTTTTTATTTCATATAACACCTTTCATAGATGACAATATTGTATACTACTTAATGAAGGTCTATTCGTTCTTCTTTTTCTTTGATATAGCGTCTTTTATATTGGACACTTTTATGGCGCTCTTAAAAACCTTCAATATTTCATTTGTTCATATGGCCCCTTTCGCACTGGGTACTATTATAATGAAGGCCGGCTGTAAACATGGCATGGAGGCAGCTTGTAATGAAATATTCCCATCTGCTACTAGGCCCAAAAATGTCTTAGGAGTGGGTTGTATAAAACCACTTTTAATGTCAGACAAGTCTCGCCACAGTATCACCGGATATGGAGGATTCTGGAGCACTGCTACTGTGAGTGTTTTAAGTGAGCCCTCGTATTTGATAAAACCTGTACCCTCAGATTTCATGGTGGATACAGGTCAGACTGGTCTTACAATCCAACCACTGTTGCTGTAACACAAAACGCCAAGCAAAAATGGAAATGTTAATGGCGGAATCTATTGAAGCTGTCACCTTATGCACATTAACTAGTTCCACTCCTGTGCAGGCAAGAGAAAGAGGGTTAGCAAGTGCATAAAACCCTTTCCCCTTCATCCAGCTACATTCCATGAGCTCGCTGACTTAAGGGCAGTGGGGGTATGGTGTGCCAAACGTCCCTGCATTTGAAACAGAACGGGGGTTTGTGTGCTTGTACTTCGGCTTCCACATGGTCTCCATGCTGCGGCGCACAGGCTCTTCATTCAGAACACGTCCTGTCCTGGTTTGGCGTTTATACCATTCTGCTCTCTCAGATAGCTGCCCAGTGATGTTCTGTGGTAAAGATGGAACCCTCTATATTTTTTAACAGATTGCTGCTGGACCGGCTGGGTAAGTTAATCGGGAAAGGCATTTATTAGGAGATCAAAAGAGATTTGCTCAAGGACTTGTTGCAAGTCGTTTACGACTGGCCGTAGCCAATGTCCTGCCTTGCTTCACAAATCAAAGTCCTGTGAGCGTGTTGGCTTCTCTGAGTTGTTCCTGAGCCCATGTAGGTGGTTCTTCCACACCTGGAAGTACAGCTGGAAATAGGTCATCAAACACCTGGAGCACTTCCTGGTGGGATATAAAAGGAGCCAGCAGTCACCACACCAAGAGCCAGAGTCGGAAGGAGAGGGACTAAACTTTCCGGAGAGGAGTGGTGAAGATAGAGGGTGAAGAAAGCAAAGTATTGTGTGCAGTGTTGTGCTTTGGACTGTGTTGTGGGCTTGTGGGGACAGGGAAGACGTTCCACATGAGTGAAAAAGACATAAAAGGATTTTATTTTAGTAGTGTGTCTCTATTGTCTGTCTGTGTCGGGTTAAGTGCTGGTATAGCGCCATCTACAGTCACAACATCTTTCCCAGCTCGGTTTCTCGGTCTAGCCAATCGTTACAGTTCCTTTTCTCCCTCCTTAGTGTACAACGTCTCCTACAACTCATCATACTCCTTTTCTTTAGCCTTTGCCTCTCTCTTCACCTTACACCTTATCTCCTTGTACTCCTGTCTACTTTCTTCATCTCTCTGATTATCCAGCTTCTTCTTTGCCAACCTCTACTTTCTGCTCCCTCAACTCAAAGTTGAAGTCTTCCTTTTTCAACTTCCACCATTTGATACTTGGCTCTGCCCTCACTGTCCTCCTCTTCTTGATCTTCAACGTCATCCTACAGACCACCAGCATATGCTGCCAAACTACACTTTCCTCTGCCACCACTTTGCAGTCTTCAATCTCATTCAGATTGACCTTCCTGCATAGGATATAATCTACCTGTGTGCATCTTCCTCCACTCTTGTACTTCACCCTATGTTCCTCCGTCTTCTTAAAATACTATGTTTCACAGAAAATAGGACCTACTCCAAAAATCAGCCCTAGCATGATTTTCAGGCTGCTCTGTAATATAAGCCCTACCCCAAAAATAAGCCCTAGTCAAGTTCGTCACCTGAAAAGTAAGGCGCCTAAGGCAAGGTTTATATTTCACGCAATGCGATGTGTGTGCCCGAAATATCCATTAAATTCCGATGACACCTTGCCACAATATCTCTGAAAAGGATGTTTAATGATTATATCCATCAATTCAGGGATGCATCCATTCCAGCAGCATCGGCGCAAGACAGAAAGAAAATCTCTAGATGGGGCATCAGCTCATCTCAAGGTGGACACAAGCACACACATACACTGGCGTCATTGTAGCTTCACCAAATCCCCAAACCTTCATGTCTTTAGATGGAAAACTGAGCACACTGCGGAAACCCACCAGAAAAACATGCAAACTCCAGACAGGGATCACAAGGGATGGGACTCACTGCGAGACAGCAGTGCTACCACTCTGCCTCCGTGCCACTGCACATGTGTAACTATTAGCAGTATTCATTATTTGAACAAAGTGAATGATTTGTCTGTAAAATGTAACATACATATTGTTAATGCATTTCATCATGAAAGTGATATCAAGTAGAAATTTAAGAATTCTAAATATGCAGAGAGCTGGAATATTATATATTTAATGTGTTTTGTGTGGCAATGGTGCTTGCCACTGTTGTCGACAACTGGGTTGGTTTTAAGATGATGTTGACGATGGTCTGCTTTAATGATAAAGTAAACTACATGGTGTCGCAGTAGGGGGCAGTAGTGCTCCCTTGAACCCTCAGGTACCACGCCAAACACCTGGTAAAAGTGCTACAATTATTCTTTTTATTATAATAATGTGCACCAAGCACCCTCCACTCCACACTATTCATAAACCACAATAACAATAATAAATCAATAATAATCACAATCCTCCACTCCCAGACACGTTGCCCTCCTACCACCCAGCTCAGCTCGCCGTCTGGGAGTTCCCTCAGTCCTTTTATATTCCCTGACCCGGAAGTATTCCCAGTCCCCAGTCCATGTGATCTTGTATCACTTCCGGGTCAGGTAAAAAGTACTTTTCTTCATCCCGGAAGTCCGTCGCTCTTCCTATGACGAACTTCCGGGTCATAGTGTACAAATAAGTCTTTGGTCCTCCCTGCAGCTCCCTCTTGCGGCACCTGAGGTATCCAGCAGGGCTGAGGATAAAAACTACATAGTCCATGACTCCCTGCTGGTCTTAGGGGCACCTCCATACTGCAGGGAGGGCTCCATCTGGCAGCTTGGGGGACTTGGCTGGGATAAACTGCCGGGCACAGTCCACAATGGTTAAAGTGGACATTTCAAGGTTAAAGCCAAAATTTCCACTTTAATCACAAAATAGACATTTTCATTGTGTCCTTGTTTTTTTTTTCTCTGTGGTTCAAATACGCCGCTGTACATTCTGATAGTATTGTAAAGGTGCAAAAAAAAAGATGACACAGAAGATGGTATGTGAGACTTTTAAAATGTATCGTGTCATTACTTTGGGGAATATATAACACTTGAATATCAAAGCACCACGAATGCATTTGTATGTCTGCATTTTGCTTCACCACATCAAACCATTCATCAAACATCCAAGCGCACCTTGACCCTGGAGTATCCTCAAAGCGGCTGGAGGAGCAAGAAATCCATCCATCCATCCATTATCCAACCTGCTATATCCTAACTACAAGGTCACGGGGGTCTGCTGGAGCCAATCCCAGCCAACACAGGGCGCAAGGCAGGAAACAAACCCCGGGCAGGGCGCCAGCCAACTGCAGGTAGCAAGAAATTCAGACTGAAATTCAGGGTTTGAATGTGGAGAATTATGATGATATTCCAGAAGAAGATGACATGACTGTATTTGGATAAATGCGTATTGTTGTACATGAATAAATATAAGATATCCCCTGAAAATAAGCCCTAGTGCATCTTTTGGAGCAAAAATTAATTTAGGACCCTGTCTTATTTTCGGGGAAACACAGTATGTATTAACCACAGCCATGTTCATCCTTTTCGCAAAATCCACTATCATCTGATCTTCTTCATTCTTCTCTTTAATACCATACCTGCCCATAACCTCCACATCCCCTCTGTTCCCTTCACCGACATGTCCATTGAACTCCACTCCAATCACCACTCTATGTCCTTTGAGTACACTGTCCATCACTTCATCCAACTCACTCCAGAAATCTTCTTTCTCATCCATCGCACACCCAACTTGTGGGGCAAATGCATTAACAACATTAATTATAACAACTCCAATTTCCATCTTCATAATCATCACTCTGTCTGACGCTCTTTTCATCTCCAAAAACACTCTTGACATACTGTTCCTTCAGAATAACTCGTAACCTATTTCTTCTTCCATCCACACCATGATAGAACAATTTGAATTCACCTCTGATCCACCTAGATGTACTGCCCTTCCATTTAGTATCTTGCATGTACAACATATCAACCTTCCTTCACATCAACTAACTCTCCCTTCACCAGTCATACTGCCAAGATTCAAAGTTCCAATCCTGAGTTCCACTCCCTTTAACTTCCTCTGCTTCTCCGGCCTCCAGAAATATCTCCCCATTTTTCTTCAGCTAATGCTTGAAACAGGGCGGCATGTGACGAAAGTGCAAAACAAAATAAAAACATTCTAAGAATACTCCACTTCTGTAATTGACTTCACAGTTAAAACTACGCCTTTAATTGAGAGGAGATGTGCTGCTCAACACGCGGAATAGGTTTGTTTAGCTCTGGATTCTGGATCTTTAGAGTAAACGTGGACATTAAATGCTTGAAATAGAACGGCATGTGACGAAAGTGCAAAACAAAATAGCCCTATATAGTCTCATCCTGCTGGAGAACCAAAACAGCCACAAAACTATCTTTGGGTTCGCTTTAAAGCAGGCATGACTGGCTTCAAAATAAAACCAAATGCACCATCCCCAGTGTTTTGTGGGCCATTCTAGACTCCGCAAAAGAGCAATGGACACTCGCGTTTCAAGTCTCACAGCACTTATCCCTTAAAAACTTCTATGAAGGCTCCGCTTCTGTAATCGATTTCACAGGTAAAACTAAGCCTTTATTTGACAGGAGACATGCTGCTCAACACCCAGAATGGGTTCGTTTAGCTTTGGGTTCTGGCTTCTTGAGTGAACGCAGACATTAATGCTGAAACAGGACGGCATGTGACGGAAGTGCAAAACAAAGTAGCCCTATATAGTCTCATCCTGCTGGAGAACCGAAACAGCCACAAACCAATCTTTGGGTTCGCTTAAAGCAGGCATGACTGGTTTCAAAATCAAATCAAATATGTCATCCCCCGTGTTTTGTGGGCCGTTCTAGACTCCGTGAAAGAGCAATGGAGACTCACGTTTCAAGTCTCACAGCACTTATCCCTTAAACACTTCTAGGAAGGCTCCGCTTCTGTAATCGACTTCACAGTTAAAACTAAGCCTTTAAATGAGCAGAGACCTACTTCTCAACTCCTGGATTGGGTTCGTTTAGCTGTGGGTTCTAGCGCTTTAGAGTAAACGCAGACATTAATACTTAAAACAGGACGGCATGTGATGGGAGTTTCAAACAAAATACCCCTATATAGTCTCATTCTTCTGGTGAACCGAAACAGCCACAAACCTATCTTTGGGTTTGATTTAGAGCAGGTATGACTTGCTTCAAAATAAAACCCAACGCATCTTCCCCGGTGTTTTGTGGGTTGTTCTAGACCACGCAAAAGAGCAAAGGACATTCACGTTTTAAAATCTTTTGATTTGAACTGTCCTGAGAAATGAATGCTACTGTGCAATGGTTACTTGGTCTGCTTTCTCTCTTGACTTTACCCCTAGAGCACTGGTCCTCAAGTTTAGTCCTGACAGACCACTGTGGCTGCAACGTTTTACATCAACCAGTATTACAATTGGTGGGATAACTTCTGTCTAAAGGCCACATCACATTAGAAAACGTTTCCGGTAATATTCCGTGGCAGCCCTCACTTACATAATCTTAGCAAGTTGGAGGCAATCGGCAGCGGGCTCTAGTGAAGGGAAGTCTTCAAATCTAACATGCCCAGTGAAATCACTCCAGCTCATCCACAGCCTGGTTTGATTGTTGTCTTTAGTTGAAGGGGTGGGCGCTGTGTGCATGAAAGCTGACCAATGAATGTTCATCTGGAAGCACAATGAATATAAGGCGACAACAAAAAGGTGGGTGTTTTGGACCTCATAAACAGAAGAGACACTCATCTGTCTGATGTCTTCTGTTTTATGTACCGCAACAGAAAGTTAAAAGAGGATAGAGACTGTGGATGTACTCACTGTAGTTGTTCACCCTTCGTACAGCACCGGTGCCGTCAGGCAGCACATTGTTAGCTGTCACAAAAAGGGGGTGAGCATGACTGTGCTGGAATGTCTTCTACTAGTTGATAATGAGACATGGCTAACATTTTCAGTCGTGTAAACCGACATGGTCCAGTGATGAGACCTGCAACTACAGTCAGTAAGTCTGACGTATCCAATGACTAGAAGTCACACAATGTGACATTCAGATTACTGTAAGTGATCTCATAGATATTTTTTCTCATATTCTAGATTCAGGGAAACATACTTTATAATAAATTTAGAAATTCTCAATTTTTTGCAGAAGAGCTTAATTCCATTTTTGCAGGTGTTCTGGTTATTTAAGATATTGCTTACTAATGTAAGGTGTTGCAGCCTTTTAGCATTCAGTGTCATTTGTCAGGATGTCTACGCTGCTGTTTTTAATTGTCATTATACGATATAATAAACTGAACAAAAAGTTTTAATCAAAATCCCAAAAAGATTTATGAAGAACACCTAACAGGAATGCTTACAACATTTCAATAAAAATGTAGAAAGCCCAGATTTGTAATTTCTGTACTGTCACTGAAGCATAGAAAAGGGGGCCATATGAGCCTGTTTACTTAAAGAAGGAGGCCTGTTCAAAACACAAGTTGATTGGCTTGAAAGCCTGCAGCCTTGGGGGGCCACCAGGACAGAATATGGGAATGGCTGTTGTAGAACACTGTAAGGACTCTAGGATTACAACATTTAGTGGTGTACATCATCTGGCTCTTCAGTGGGACTGGGAAGGCACCCCACAAGCGCCAATCTGGGGGCTCATTAGCTTGATGTGCCAGAGTTGTCAAGCAGTGGTGGCTACACAAGATACCGAAGGACCTCAAAATGAATGCTGTTAATTTTCAGAGTTGTAATTATTTTCTAGTTCTCAAGTTTTGTTCTCCTACTGTTCTCATTTGCTTGTTTTTGTTTCAACAGTGAAGCTTGAAGTTTCAGTCTGACTACTAGATATTTTTTCATTTTGGCATCAGTGTATTTTTGATGGAGATTACTTTAAAGTCTTGTCAGCAGGAAATAACAGAAATTGACAGAAATATAATATGTCCTATTGGCTGAATACCAAATTTATACTATATTGCACTGCATATATACGGTACAATGTATTATATATGCGCAGCTTTTGGATACTATATGTGTACATATACGTTATATACTATGTATTATTTATATATAAATATACACACACATATACACATTAATAAAAGCGGCGTACATCTGCGTTTGACCATCTAACCGTCTCTGTTGTGCTTTGCCGGAGTTTCTAACACTTCTACCTTCGGAACCTTTTTGAAATCGCCGCTTAGCGAGATCAGTTAGGCAGTGGTG
The DNA here is from genome assembly GCF_016835505.1 of Polypterus senegalus. Classification (NCBI taxonomy): domain Eukaryota; kingdom Metazoa; phylum Chordata; class Cladistia; order Polypteriformes; family Polypteridae; genus Polypterus; species Polypterus senegalus. Next base: position 66,574,841 of record NC_053158.1, read on the forward strand.
ACGAGCAGTAAGCACAAATAATGAGTGTAGTGCGCAGTGATCAAGCCAACGCCACTCTTCAGCAGACAACTTCAAGATCAGGCGGAGCACCGCAATCCGCGAAATCGCGTCGTCTTGAGCGAGGGGAGTGAGTGAGTCGTGTCTCCTGCGCCTCGGCTTTAAGGCGCTCTGTGAGGAACTGCATTCTTTCGCCGTCGATTCGATTAAATGTCAAACATGGCGAGGAGAAGCCGAGAAGAAGCTGCTACCGTCCTGCTCGCTTACTTTCTCCTGTCACCTCTGTGCCCCTCCGGCTTCGCGCAGATCCCACTGAACGAGATCACCGGTTTCAGTCTGCATCCCCCTTATTTCAACCTGGCTGAGGGTGCTCGGATCTCCGCCACGGCGACTTGCGGACAAGACGAGACGGGCAGATCCAAACTGGAGCTCTACTGCAAACTGGTCGGAGGACCTACAACTGGCTTAACCAGCCAGACTATTCAGGTAGGCTCGGGTGGCGGTTCCGACCGATGAGACTTGGGAGAGCAGCGGGGCAGAGGGGTAATCGATTCATTATTACTCAGTTAATTCTATCTCAACATAGACCTACACATATTTTTCCCTTCCTTTTAAGTTGTAAAAAGTCGGTATCCTCAGACATCCTGTTGTTTAGCAGAGGGCAGGTGTTGGGATGAACCCGACATTCTGTCAGCACGGATTTATCTTGCCCTACTGATTAACATCTATTTCGACTAGACGCTGCTTGATTTCACAAGTTGCACCCGACACACCTTTATTAAGCAGGTGATTGCACGCATCTACATGGAAAAAAGTTTGCAAGACCTATTTTTTAACAGATTCGAGCGATCACTCTTTTATTTATAGCAGAGCGAACGGGAAATTGAAGTTATCGGCGCATTCTTATTTAAATCCCGTGCGCATTTAAAGGCATGTAATGACGATATGGTTAACAGCACTCAGCCCCCGGGTGACACAAACGACACTACCGACAAAGATAAAGTGATGAGTAGCCGGCTCCTCACATTTTCTAAACCCGTTCACCGGAAACTGGAGCCACTCTCAGCAAGAGTTGGGCGCAAGGCAGGAACAGCCCGTGGACAGGGTGCCAAGCCCCTCACAGTGTGAACGACTCAGCGTAAACCCACCTAACCTGTATGTCATTTGACCGTGCAAGGAAACACTAGGTCCCAGGGAGGATCTGATTTTATTTTATTTTTTTCCAGTACGAATTCACTCCAGTTTCACACTCCTATGGAAGCGTGGACGCACTAAGCAGGATGGCAGCCATTGGTAACTATTACCCTAACGTGCCCTGCGTGTGTTTGTGGTATGGAGAGTAATCATGGCACACAGAGACACGGGGAGAATACGCAGATGTCATGTACACTCTTAAAAATAATGGTTCTTTAATACATGTTATTATTAGTTTCTGTGGTTCCTTTTTGAACCTTTGTTTGACAAAACACTGTTTCATTCTGGGAAGGATTCTTTGCATATGAAGTTTGTTCTTTGAAGAACTTTCTAATATGTAGAAAAAAAGCTGAAGGGCACACTGACAGATTTAGAAAACCTAAACTGAGCTTGTGTTTATTATATAAAGCAACTAACATCATTTTACATATCTGTGGTCATCTAGTCATGGTTATTCACATACATATCTAAATAAATAAGGCTTCTTTCTGCATGGGACCTTCATGCGGATGGGTGTTTTGGGAACCAAAAATGGTTCCACTTTGGTACCACTCTAGCACCTTTATTTTTAAGAATGTAAGCAGTGATCAAGATAGGAGCTTGTAACTGGAGCTTGTAAACCTGGGGTTTTTATACAAATCTTTCTATTATCATTTGTGATGGCTCTGGGGCAATGCAGTGCCCCAAACATGAGCGCACAAACAAGTCCCAGGATCAAATCAAAGTCAAAATACCATTGTACAATGAATGTATACAGTGCCTCTCTCTCTCTCTTTCTACACACCGCCAATCCTCCAGTCAAGTCTTGCCTTCCTTCCTTCAGATCTCCAACTTTCCTGGAAAGGCAGCGTGTTCCCTTTTATTGAGGACCCAGGAGGACATCTGGTGAAGGGCTTCACCTGCTGGAAGCCCTTCTAGGTCATACAAAAATCCCAAACAGTAGGCAGTATAACTCACTGCAGTGCTCTCTTGCGGCACCCATGGTCCCCAGCAGGTCTGTGCTACTGGACTACAGTTTCCAGCATTGGGTATCAAAATACAAAGCTGCTGCTATCTAGCTTCCTGGGGGAATAAACAGCCCTTAGAGAGAGTCTTTCCTTTTTATAGAGAAGGTATGCAAGTACATCCAGCCAGGATGCCTGTCCATCCGCCTGGGGTTTCCCATCTGGGCAAGGAACCTTCTTTTCTTTTCACTGACATGTCCATTCATCCACCAGGGTCTTCCATCTGCTTAAGGAACCTACACCTCTCTTAGTCATGATGGATCAATCCCGTAAGGCACTTACACATTCCTTTATGTATATATTTTATTTATTTTTTGCGTTACTATTTTTTCCCTAATTATGCATAATGTGGGCTGGCACCCTGCCTGGGTTTTGTTTCCTGCCTTGCGCCCTGTGTTGGCTGGGATTGGCTCCAACAGACCCCCGTGACCCTGTAGTTAGGATATAGCGGGTTGGATAATGGATGGATGGACGCATAATGTGAATGTTTGTTAACATACTGTATATATGTGTGTATATATATATATATATATATATATATATATATATATATATATATATATTGTTATATATATAATATGCTACTGTGGCTGTTCATTTCTCTGTCCAAGATTTTAAATCACCTGTAGCTCGCTAACCATTTGACCTATTGACCTGAAATTTGGTACACATATACTACGTGACGTCTACTATCCACTTTTGGGGTGATGATTGACCTCCAAGGTTATTACTCTTTTTATTTTTATTTTATTGTAGAATCAACTCTTGGCACGGCCATCAGGGTGGCCATGTAGCCCAAGCGTACAGGCACTGTTCTCATTCCCTACCACCTTTGCCATCACTTCCCCTACCTCTTCATATCTTAAATCATTCTTGAGGCAGATTTTAAGTGTCAGCTTAAGTGAAAAATTAAAGAAAACATACTAAGTAATTACAACTCAAATACTGACTTAATCAGTTTTAAAGCAAAAAGATGCCGATATAAGAAGAGAAGAAGTGGGTCGCTAGGATGGAGAAAAGAAGAGCTGCTCAGGAAGCAGCAAGCTCATCAACCTCTGAGCAAACAAATGCTAAACATACAGAGAAAGAGAATGAAAACTAAGAATGCTCAAGTCAAGTGTATTCAGTGCAGTGCCCCGTTACTGGTATATATAATATTGTATAATAATATACAATTTTGGAGCCAGTCCTATTGCACGTGAACTTATATGGAGGATAGACTGTTGACCAAAGGTCAGGACTAACAAATCACATACCAGACCTATGGAGGAAGGATAGCTAAACTTGCAAAGTCAAGTAAGTAGTTTGAGACCGGTGTACTCTTCAATCTCCAAAGCTGACCTACTCTTCAATCTTTTTTAGAAATGGTAAAAAATAATTCAGGTGAAACAAAATCATCATAACCCTTCTCAGAATCTGTAGTATCCTGGCCAGACTTAAGTAAGCCATGTTACCCATCTGCAGTTCTGGTTGGTATCAGTAGGGGGTGTTGTTATGCTAATCTGATGCAGGGATATCCTGGGAGTGGATGGTAGTTTTTAGATATGAGAGTCAGGACGTTCTTATGAAGGTGTGCACTGTAAAAGATTAAGACCTTGTTCTCATGTTATTGGATTTAATAAAATATTTCATTAATATTGCAGTCAGCAGGTGTCATCACGATTCACACTAAACGGTGCAACAGAATCATACAAGGGGTATCGCAGTTCTAAGGCATGTTCTGCTTTGATTACATTGACTACCTTAATAATCTGATGAAATAAAATGGGTGCTCTATTTCTAAATATTTACAAAGATCCATTAAACAGAATGGTGGTACTGTGGTAGTGCTGCTGTGTCACAGTAAGGAGACGAGGGTTTGTGTCCCAGATCCTCCATGTGTGGAGTTTGCAAGTTCTCCCTGTGTATGTGTGGGTTTCCTCCACAAAGCCATCTTAATGTATTGGTGCAGTGGGCACTGGCTGGGGGCCCACAATGTTTCTGATGCCCATGGATCTTTCTGTTTTGCTATCAAAACAGAGGCCCCAGTGCACTATTTTACCCGTGGTCTATGATGCCATTAAGGCGGCCCTGGGGTGCTCCGGTTTCCTCCCACTGCCCAAAGTCATGCAGGTTAAGTGAATTGGTTACACTAGTACAGTACAGTATGTGTTTGTGTGTGTGTCTGTGGTGTGTGTGTGTTTGCCCCACGATGGACTGGCACCCTGTGCAGGGTTTGTTCCTGCTTTGTGCCCAATGCTAGCTGGGATAGACTCCAGCACCCCCACGCCCCTAATCTGGATTAAAGGGGTAAGAAAATGGCATACAATTAGGCAAGTGTAAGTGCTGCAGTTTTATTATACTAATTAATATGTAAAGTTATATTATTCTGTGTAAAATAATTTTTAAGTCAAATGTTAGCCATTTAAATAACTTTTGTCCAGTATGCCTTCAAAAAAAAGAGTTATGTACATTGGTGCCACTGTAGGTGTGTGTGTGTGTGTCAGTGGACACTGCAAGAAATTCCAGGGTTGGAAGCCTACCTCATGCCCAGTGCTGCTGATCCAGAATTGAATTAAAAAGATTTGATAATTACGTACTCAAAAAATCTTCTTCCACTTCATTCACACCCACTTGTAGATAAAGTTATGATTGAAATGATCCCCAACTAATATCAAGTGATTTCAGCAGAAGTCATTTATTTTTCTGCTTCTCAAAATTATCATGTCTGGTTGAGCCATGCCTCCCCATCACACTTGAGCCCACTTTTTCTAGCAATTTGGCTGCTAAAACATCTCTCTCTCCTTATTGTCCCTATGTTCTTGTGGTGAGCTCCAGTATTGGAATTCTTTAATCTTGCAAAAGTTCTATTTCCTCTTTTTGTTATCCTGTTTAAATAGAGAAGCCTTTTTAAATACAGGTACTATAAATTACTTTTGCAAAGAAAATGACATAATGGATGCCACAAATAAGTGAACGGTACTACGGTTCCCTGAGGGTGATCCAGCTCACAATGCTGAGGACCCGAGCGTCTTAAACAGGCCAAGGGGTTGCCCACATAATACTTGGCTGCTGCAGATAGATGGTAATTTCCAGAGGGTGGGACTGGACTGCGTATCTGCCTATGTCGTTGGGGTTGCCCACCGGGATCCTGAGCTGTTTTGTCTAGTGGTGGGTGCAGTAAACACCCTGTACCAGTGCATGCTCTCCAACCTGACCTGACATGACCTAAAATAAGCAAAACCATGTTGCGTTTTTTTGATTTTCCACCCCATTTATGTCTTCAGTTTTTATTACTACACTATTTATCACTTACCTGCACTCATCCTTAGTAAGGATATTTATTGTTTTGCCCTATAAAGGGGTGAAAAGTAGGATTTGTATGGCGTCTGCTTGTAGTATACCCACAGAGTATGCAGAAGGTCAATTGCATCAGTGTGAACTTAAAGGAAGAGGAATAAGTAAAGATTGTAACGGCGCTTGGGCCATACTACTTAATTTTACCAGCCTACATGCATAGTGTTTAATCATTCAGAGACATAAAACCAACTATTCTTCCAGTCTGAATGAAAGCACATGTGGGAGCTCAGCATGGCCACACGTGAAGATGCATATCTGTTGTGGCCAGGTGAGGAAATGACAGTTCTGAAACAGAGGGAAATTTTTTGGATGCCAACCAGGTCGGCCCTTTTATTGTCCAAGGACAAAGCAAAAACAAAAATGACACTTTTCAGCATAGTGGAGCTCCATCCTGGGGGTCACTTTAGCCGCTAATGATCTCTCCATCTGGGATGCCCAGGGTTTTATGGCAGTTAGACTGGAAGGGGCGGGGTTAAATTACCTCACTGGGCAGCTTAGAGAGAAAGGAGGCAATGACAGTGTTAGTGGCAGCATGCCCTCTCATCACGGCAGGTTATTGCATGCCTGAACTCCTCTGACATGCGTGCGTGAGACTGTTAATGCTCAGGACGACACATCAGACTGAGGATAACATTGAATCCTCCTGCCATTTTTTAGTCTGGATTGAAGAATTTTGGAGTCTATGCTGACTGTAATGGGTTCAAGGCAGGAAGCCATCCAGTGAGGGTGCCAGTCCATCACAGGGCTCATGGGTGCACTCACTCACACAGGGCCAAATTAGAGCTGCCATTTCCTTGCCTGTGTAGAGTGTGCTCATTCTTGTGTGTGTGTGTGTGTTGGTTTTGACCCTGAATACTTCTCTTCCTTTAAATCTCAACTCAAAACTTTCTTCTTCGATGAACTTTTGTCTTCTGTGTGGTCTCTTTTTTTTTCCTCCCCGTTTGTATGTAAAGTGACCTTGGGTTTGTGAAAGATGCTCTATAAATGCAACTTATTATTATTATTGTTTCTATTATTATTATTATTTGTTATTCCACTCTTCCAAAGATAATCTGGAAAATCTGGATCATAGTGATTTTGGGATGGCTTTCCTTACATTTGTAAACCTCGCAGATCTTTTCATCAGTAGCACAACTGAATGAACTTCATATGAACTGAGTAGTTTATTTTTGTGAAGTGGTCACTCCAATTCTGTGACATACAGTATGTTACCTGTATTAATGTGACAGTCAAAGTTTGTTGATGACTGTGCCACACACCACAAGGAAGCTCCTGGTAGGCCCAGATTAAGTCAACATTTCAGGAGATCATGCAAGGGTCCCCAACTCCAGTCCCATAGGGCCCCAGTGGCTGCAGGTTTTCATTCTAACCCTTTTCTTAATTAATGACCTATTTTTGTTGCTAACTAACTTCTTTTGAATTCATTTTAATTGACTTGTTTTTAACAATGTGTTCCCCTAAATGTATTCATCTTTTCTCTGAATTGCTTCATTTCTTTCCTTAAATAGCACCCAAACAGAAATGAAATGTGAAGTGAAGAAGCCAACAGAAGACCAAGTCGGGACCTCAAACTTTAACCAATTTCACTCCAACCAGTTGCTTAAATTAGGTGCTGATTCTTGTTGTTAATTAAACCCATTCTTTAATTCTGTGGCTTGTTGCTGCTCTCATTGTGCAATAGCGTACATTTCAAAATTTTGATTGTCTCTTTCTAAGAGCACTGGTAAAATGTTTTGTGGACCTGAGCAGATCAACATTCCAGAGACCTTCATCTTTCTTTATTTTCAAATATTGAATGATGGACACCAGTTGTTTTGGCTCATTTTGAATCTCATTATTGTTTGGCTGCTAATTAAGGAAAAAGAAACAATTAAAGGGTATGAGTCTTCAACAGCAAGTCCATTAAAATTAATTCAAAAGAAGTTAGTTAGGAGCAGAAAAAGGTCATTAATTAAGAAAAGGGTTAGAATGGAAACCTGCAGCCACTGGGGCCCTCCAGAACCGGAGTTGGGGACCGCTGGATTATAAAGTAGGCTGTCCAGAGTACACTAATGCAGATCTCTTTCTAACCACCAGGGGACAGTTTTAAGCTAAAATGGCATATTATATATATATATATATATATATATATATATATATATATATATATATATATATATATATATATATACTGTATATATATACAAGTGCAGGAGCCAGTGTCTGTTCTGGCAGTATCGAGCACCAATCCTAGAAGAAGAATTAGTCCATTATAGTTTATACTCACACACACATCAACACACGCTCACTCTCAGCAGGCCAGTTAACAGCCACCAGTCCATTAGAGCTGTATGTGAGAGATACTTTTGGACACCCAAAGCAAACTGATGTAAACACAGGGAGAACATGCAAACTTCACACAGACAATAACTGTCCCAGAATTTTCAGGGTTGATGGGGTCAGACATACAGATATTTGAGCACAGGGAGAACATACAAGCTGTACACACTCCTGCTAAGATTAAATAAATAAAATAAGAATCAATTTTTGGGAAAAGAGGTCTCTGAAAACTCTTACCACTGAAAGTTCTGCACTGGACCTTTCCTGGCCAGAATGGTGTAATGCAAGAACAATATCGGGATCGAGATGGGGCTGTTCCAACATCCCATACAAAGGGATAGATTAGTGGTCTTTAGGGGGGAGCTGGGATATCAAGAGCAGTTACTCTCCCAGTATAACATAAATTAGTGCTCTGCTGGTGTGGACCCAGTAAGGATGCCCATAGGGAGGTATGGTAGTTGTAGCCCTGAGGGACAATCCTGTCAGGGTCCTTGAGTGCCACCGGGGGTTGCAGCAAGGTGAAGGAAACATCTGTCTGACCTGGAAGCTCTTCCGTCTTGCTATGCCCTGGTACCAGCAGTAGGGCCATCTCTGACATTAAAGTGAGCTATCCAGCCCCCTCCATGGAGTCGGAGTCGGGAGGCAGAAGGCAGCACTCACCTGGAAGTGGAAAACGAGGAGTAGTCTATTGAAAGGCTGTGGAATTTCACTGTTAAAGAAGGTATTTTGTGCAATGAAAACTTTTATTTTGTATCTGGGATTTCTTAGTGCGGTATGTTTGGGGTTTTGTGGCTCAGTGACGCCCCCTGTCTTTTATACCACTTTCTCTCGATATTAAAAATCATTTGGCTGGCTGGAATTCCAGGGGTGTGTCACTTGGAAAATGGGGATGGGCATTTAAAATGCTTTTGTATTTGGTGATCATAATGTGAGATTTGAAGGGATTTTTCAAATAATTTATATGAAAAAAGAAGTATCCTTTCATAGTGGGGTAAAGATTATGAAGTAAAAACAGGCACAGCTATGTCAGTAGAGGGCCAGTTGTTTGCTACGTTTTGTCGGTTAACTACGAAGAGTTTAAGCTCTGGTGGGCAGCTTAGTTTTGTACTCTTATCTACTATACTAAAGGATGCTGCTTGTTCATCTAACGTGCAGCCATTCATCTCACTACAGCACAGGTTCTGATGCTCCGTATTCCTTCTTGGTGGGATTGAAATAAGGACGACTGTGATGACTGCAGATTGTAGGGTTATTCTGTTTCACATTTGAGGACTGAAAGTGCTTTCATGACCAAAATAGCTGTTCAGTTTTGAGTGCTGCTTTCCATAACTCATTTGCTCCTTTTTTTAGGCTTTGAAAGCAGATTCAAACTTTCCATTTGATCTTTCCATCATAACAATACCAGTATTTACATGTGCTTTGTTAATTGATTCCACAGTATTTTGAGTTTGGGTTCCCCAGTATTTAAAATTATTGCCAGAATCTTGAGAGTTTGTATTTGATTAATGCTTTTGGTTTTGATGCAAGATAATTTGGATTTGGTCTCTTGTTTGTGTCCTGACCGATGTTTTCTTCTTTCGGTTCTTTTTCTATTGCCCAGTTACCAGCCTACCTTCTCTGGTGGCACTTTCACCAATGGAGCAGTAGTCACTTCTTCTTTTCGGTCCTGAATGCCAGCTCCACCAGCTGTTGACTTGGACCATCTAGACCGGCTTCCCTGTGTGCCCACAATGTTACTGCCATTTTCTAATCTGCCTCAAAGGCATTATCTCTTGTATCCACAAGGGGGCACCACCAAGCCCCAAAACACAGAAACAATGTTACTTAACACAATTCTGGGTTCAAATAAAAGGTTTTTATTTGCCACCAACACTTTTCTAATTAAATACTCAAGTATTAACAGATTCTCTTCCTCCTTCTGCCTTCAGTTGAGTGTCATACACTGCCTTCCTACTCTTAAAACTTGCTTCCGGTATCCCATCATTGGCATCCAGACCACTTGCAGATCAGGCAGAAACAGAGCTAGTTATCCCCACCCAATGACCCAATGACAACAGTGCTGTACTTTAGGATTGTGGGAGTCTCAACTGGGTTCAGCATGGAGGACCACTGCCTCCTGCTGTGTGGTGAAATTAAATACCCCTGGCACTCACGCTCGCCCAATCCATTTATTATCCTTCTCACCACGCTGAGATGAAGAATGTAAGGCGAAGAACAAATCTTTTATTTTATAAAGATTCAGTGCTTGTCCTTATTACTAGCTGGGGTTTGACAGTAAGATTCCCCTTCTAGTAGGCATTATTGGAAGTGTTTTGAAAATTGTTAGTGCTTGGGACTCTTAGTTTATGGCAGACTCTTTACAAAGATAAATTCCATAATTGACAGAAATCGAGAAAAATGCTAAACTAATACAAAATATTAAACAGAACTATTTAACTGAAATTAATTTAAAACAGAACATTACAAGCTGGGCAGGAAAAAAAACTCAAAGGAAACAGTAAGTAAAATTCCCATAACAATAATTTAGTAGAAATATACAACAATTTCCCATGACAACATACTATTTTATATTAATAGTTGATGGGCATACATCACAGGAAAAGCACAAAGCATTAGGGCATTCGTTTTTTTTGTAAATTGAAAAGGATTAACATACTAATAGAACTTGCTGTTCTTGACACGTTTAACAATGTATTATTACATATTCATCATAAACTGCCTATTTAAACTTAATGATTTATATGATACACTTATATTTAGTCCATTTAACTTAAATAATAATAATCTTCCTCTTAAACGCTTCGGCCATTTCCTTGTATTCTTTAGAAAAACTCGCTTGTAGGTTTGATTAATTTGTAATTTGGTGCCATTTTCTGCTGCCAGTCAGGCTGGCAATGCTACCTTACAGCCTGGCACTTGTGATTTCACATTTCGTGACACTACATTTATGGTTTTGAGAAGCAGTGAGAGACTGAGCTGCAACTTTAAACCTGACACCAAATCTCCAGAGACATTTCAGCAATGCAGCTCCTGTCGTGGGGATGCTCTTCTACAGTATATTTTTACTTGAGTGGAAGAATGTCAGCAGGAATTAAGCACTTGTGGGCACCTGCTGGCATTTCTGGTAGCCGTCTAGCAGGGCCTCTGCCTTATGCTTACCTGTCAGTCAGCCTTGCAAGGGCCGGGCGCTTTGCTTGAGACTCTGTTGTTTCAGCTGGAAAAGGACCTGAAGAGCATGAGCTGCCATCATTTACAGTATAATTAGCTTTTATATAGAATAAAGTTTACTTTCAAAATTTTCAACATTTCCAGAGCTGACATTCGACTTTTTAGAATTGTTTCTGTAAAGGTTATAATTATGCAAGAAAAAAGTAAGTGACTGCGTGAATTACACACAGAAAAACAATCCAATATCACCAATCCACCTAACCTGCATGTCTGTGGACTGTGGGAGGAATCTGGACCACTCAATGGAAACTCACACAGACACTGAGAGCACATGTAAGCTCCAACCAGGGCTGACCCAGGAAGCAAACCCTGGTCTCCTTCATTGCCACCCACATAACAAATATATTCTGTCTCAATATGGGAAGACACTTCGATGAAAAAGTGCAGCAATCTGAAGAATGTCTGGGTTACAATTCCATTCATTTCATACTTGTTTTATCTAGTTCATTGTTGTTAGGTGGCCAGAAGCCATCTCGGCAGCATTAAGTGCAAGAATCCTGGATGGATGCCAATGCATTGTTGTGCCTGCTCAATGCATACCCAAGTTTACTCCTATCAGGCCATTTTGGAGTTAACACTTAAGCTGACACTCACCTTTTTGGTACGCAAGGGAATTGCATTTAAAACTGAAGACAGGAATCACTTCTTTACACAAAGAGTTATGGGTCCATGGAAGAAACTACTGAGACTTGTAGTTGAAGCAGAAACCTTGACAACCTTTAAAAATATCTGGATGAGATGTTGGGACAGCTTAGCTATTAGCTAAACTAAAGAGCTCAATGGACTGAATGGTCTCCTCTTGTTTGTCCCATTTCTTAGGTTTCTAAGTGCTGGAGTACTTTGACAAAACATCTTCATATGCTTTGTAAGGTGTTATAACGTACAATGAAATCACATTTTAATCTTCTGAAGTGGCTTTTCTAGAAACTGGTAAAAGAAAGCCACAACCATCAGTGGAGGATGTGTTGAGTTGGGGAGATTAGATACTGTATTTTCATATCTGATCTTGTTATAATGGGCAGTATAATGGTGAGCTCTCCTGAGACAACCTTTCTTTGGTCCTGTGTGTTTGGGGGTATATCTACATGTTTTCCTTTTGTATATGTAGATTTTTCTCCGTGTACATTAATTTTCTTCTCAAATAATAATGGCTTACTGCTTTGACTGATTGGCAACCCTAAACTGGCCAAGGTTGAGAGACTGTGGATGTGTGTTGAGATTGTGATCTGTGATGGTCTGGTGCTTTGGTCCTGGTTGCACTCTGTCTTGTATAAAATACTGCTTGGAAAGGCTTTAGAAACAATTAGATGAACTGTGCAATTTCAGTGAATAGATGGATGGATGAATGGATGGAGTTTTAATTGCATGGATGCTGCAGTGTTAAGAGCTGTTGACACACAGGTCTAGGAGATTGGTCATGGATTCCTGTCTGTGTGAATTTCCTCTCAGATCCATCAATTGGATCAAATGGAGTCAATGGAGGATTGTTTTAGTTGATAGATATTTTTTTATGATGTTAAAATTTATGAATTGCTTGAATTTGACTGGATGGATGAATGGGGGGACAGTACTCCTTTCTTTACATACATATTAAAAATGTATTAAACAAAAGAAGACAAGTTGGAGTTCCTCCAGAACACTTTTTTATGTTCTTAACTTTAAAAGAAAAGAAAATGATATCAGATTAGATGTTTAAGTCCAGAGCTCTGTCCTCTTCTAAAACAGGTACCAGCATCTTAAACTGACTTTCAGAAGAGCAGGGCAGACAATATCGGATGGGCCTTAGGTCACTTCCACTGGCCGTGGACGTCATTCATCTTCCTGGAATTTCTTGCCCACTTTATGGAAAACTGAAACCATGTTAGTGATGGTGTTTCACTCTTCTTCTTCCTGCCATTAGAACCTGGACCGAAACTTATGAGACACTACATGCGCTTACAAGTGTGGCTAAATACAGGGTGAATCAAAATTATGTTAACACTAATGGTACTGCTATGTATATACTTATATACAATTTTTGCGGACAATTTATGTGCCACATATGGTACTTGTGTTGAACATGATGGCGAACAGGTTGAGACATTCCTGTAAATCATCTTGCACATATGAAGTATGTTTTATGAATAAATTGTTTCTGCCATTAAAATGTTAACATAATTTTGACTTGCCCTGTATTTCAAATTTTCAATGCTTTTATGTGGCTTAGGCATCCCTAAATATAATCTGAATGCTTTCTGTTGTGAATGTGCTACATTTTTATTTTTTTCCATTTTTTGGAAAGGGTTTCCTTGAATGACTAAGTGTGCATTGTGTGATGTCACAGTTGCAATGGTATAAATGTTGCACCATGCACTTTCTATTCCTCTGAGATTACAAACAGATCCATTATTTCTAAGTGCGTTGTGTTTAGTGTTCCTGTTAAGTGGAAAAAGATACTTTAATTCAAAAATAAATTACCCATTGTGAAACAAACTTGACTCAATTATTAACATCAATATTTGCTTATTTACCTTGACAAAACCCTAGAATTTCTTCTATGGAGATGATGCATTTTTTGAGTCCCCGGTCCTCCCTTTGTGGATTTTGGAAGATCTCCCTGGGTCTGTGTGAGTTTGCTGTGGGTAGTTCAGTCCCACAGTCCAAAAACATACAGGTTAGACAGATTAGTGATTCTAAATTGGCACTGGCATGTCAATGGTGTGTGTGTTTGCCCTGAGATGGAGTGGCATCTTCTCCAGGGTTTGTTCGTGCCTTGCATCCTATGCTAGCTGGGATAGACGCCAGCAACCCTTGTGATCCTGTTCAGGACCAAGCGGTGTAGAAAATGACTGGCTGACACTGCTGTTTTACTGCTCAAATCACAAGATTATGCAGGAATAGTAATGTGCTGCTGAAATTATACATGTTATGAACTAGTAAAGCCTGGATTTATTCATGAGGGTGTTACTGAGCAGTCTAAAAATTTGTTCTAACTTGCAAACATTTTCTCATACCAAGATTAGACATTAACTTGTAATGGATAAAATGGTTCAGAAAATAAATAATAAATAAGTGGATATTTATAATAAGGCTTGACATCTGTGCTGGTGACACCATCCAGGATCAGCAAAACCAACTATTTATTTACCTACATTTCAATTTCCACTGTTTGTTTCAGAAGCCTTGTATGTTGCCATCAGCTCATTATTTTAAATATTAAAAGCAACTTGAAAGGTCTCCACAGCAAATCATTGCTTCATGTTGAAAATTACACCACTTACTGTGGTCATATTTTAAAATAATGTTAGCTCAACAGTGTCTATGCTGAGCAGGGGGGAATTGAGTATTGAAAACAGATGGATGAATGGAATGTTTAATTTTGATTTGTGCAAATCAGAAAAGTCATGTATCACTTACAGAGCAATGGATTTTGACATAATTGCTATTAAATGCAGTTCAGTCTTTGGAAAGTATCTTGGGCATTTTTATGAAACACAAAACTGATAGTACACTACGAATGTGGCTTTTTGCAGGCATTAGGAGTTTTTTGGCAGGTTGTAATAAAACTGGGATATTTAACTCTCCTGAAACAGAACATCTCAGACAAAACTGGCTGAGTTGAACATGGAAAGATGAAAACTTACAAATTCTTTACATTTCTACCAACTGAAACGTGGATCTGCACTTCTAGATGTTCATTGCGTGAAATCCTGTGCTAGATTTGTGACTGGAATGACTAGAGTTTCAAATCGTAAAAAGAGAACTCCTCATACAGTCCTGGGCTACAAAAGCCTACCTGAAAGACAAGAAAGAAGATGCCTTTATCAGAGTGTGCCTCTGACCAGCCAAAAGTGGCCTTTATTAAATGCCCTGAGTATGTGGCAGTCACCCACCTATGTGAGGCTGGAGCTAAACTGAATGCAGGTCACATCTAACAAAACCTAGACCATAAAAATATAATGCAAAATTGTATTCAGCACTCTGTGACCATTCAATCTATACTCGTAAAATAGGCACAAAGATTTGTATTCCAGATTATTTGCCATCAAAAAATAGGGCTATCCATGCATGCATCACAAGCCCATACAACTGGAGGTGGCCACTTTCACTTATTTCTGCAGAATCCTTTTGGGTTGCCTACATCAGCTGTGGAGGTCAGGGGCCAAGTGTCTTCTTCTGTGCGAACTGTGATGTTAAACTTGAAAATCAGTAATACATATGTGCTGGATCTGAACTTGTTATAATAATGTGGCCAATGCCATTAATGTACTCCAGTTCAAAACTAGATATGTAGACGAATGTACAAGTGCCATTCAGCACCAGTTTTCTTCCACTAACGAACCTGTTAGGTATAGACAGCTACACGCCTGTATGGTTTAGGGCATTTCTACACTATTTTGGAGGTATACACTCATTTAAGGCTGCATTAAGAGATATCTAGTCTAATACAGTTTCACCATAACTTTGGATGATTAACAAAAATTATTTTATCTGATATTTGTTTCCCTGTCTATTACACTACAATACAGTAAATGATGTATATAGGTTAGGTGTAGGGTTGGTGGAGGTGAGCGTGTTTGCCTACTAAACTCTAAACAGTCATCGCTCAGATACTTATATGCTGTTGGTACAATATGAATACAATTGGAATATGTAACAAAAAGGAATTTGCCAGGGGTGACCTTTTTCTCCTTATCTTTATTCTGTTAGTTATGCAAGTTCTTTTACATACAGACACGGACAAATTTGTTGGTACCTCTGCATGAAAAAAGAAGAACCCACAATTGTCTCTGAAATAATTTGAAACTGATAAAAGTAATTGGCACCCATCATTGTTTATTCTGTAGTTAGCCGAAATCAGATTTTGCTTTAAAGTTTTGATTCAACACAATATTTCAAATCATAACATAAATGAAAATGGTATGGACAGAAATAATGAGAGCTGTACCCTGATATTTTGTTGCACAACCTTTAAGGCAATGACTGCAAACAAGCGATTCCTTTAGATATCAATTTGACTTCTGCACCGGTCAATAGGTAGTCTGGCCCACTCTTCTTGAGCAAACTGCTCCAGCTATGTCAGGTTTGAAGGAGGCCTTCTCCAGACTGCATATTTCAGTTCTTTCCATAGATGTTCAATGTGATTCAAATCAGTGCTCATAGAAGGTCACTTCAGAAATGTTTTGTTCTTGGTCATTTTTGGCGCTTTTAGCTGTGTGTCTTGGGTCATTATCCTGTTGGAGGGTCCATGACCCGTGACTGAGACAGAGCTTTCTGACACTGGGCAGTACATTTCGCTCCAGAATGTCTTGAGATTTCATTGTTGTCTGCATAGAATCAAAGCACCCCATGACAGACAAAGCAAAGCAGCCCAGAAACATAACTGAGCCTCCTTCATATTTCACTGTAAGTATGGTGTTCTCCTCTTTGAAAGGTTAATTTTTATCATCTGTAGACATAAAGCTGATTTAACTTGCCAAAAAGCTCCAGCATTGTCTTATCTGTCCAAATGACATTCTCGTAGAAGTATTTTGGCTTATTTATATGTATTTTAGTAAATTCCAGTGTGGTTCTTTTATGTTTTTCTTTCAACAAGATGGTGCGTTCAGACACGAATAGACCTTGACCTTGGAGTTCAACTTGTATCTCTTTAGAAGTTATCCTTGGCTTTTTGTTTATTAATCTCACTATTCTTCTCGTTCTGGGATCGATTTTCCTCTTGTGGCCGTGTCCAGTGAGGTTGGCCACAGTCCCATGGACCTAAAAGTTCTTAATAATATTTGCAACTGTTGTCACAGGAACGTCAAGCCGATTAGAGATGGTCTTGTAGCCTTTGCCTTTAACATGCCTGTGTATAATTTGTTTTTTTTCTAATCTCCTCAGACAGCTCTCTCTTTTGCTTTCACTTTGGCACATTAGGATACCAAACAGCATAGTGACTACTTTTCTCCATTTAAATAGGCTGACTTACTGATTGCACAATTAGTGACACGTTATACTAATTATGGAAAACAGCTAGTTTGAAGAATCACTCTAAACCAATTACATGTGATCTTTTCTAGGGGTACCAGCAAATGTGTCCAGGAACTTCTAAAATAACTTTGTAGAATAAGAAATTTTTTAATATATTTTTATACTTTCTTTGCTTTTCTTGATGACATAATAATAATAATAATAATAATAATAGTAAGTTTTATTTATTTAGCGCCTTTCATACACTCAAGGACACTTTACAATTCAATAAACACATTGATAAGACAGCAGAACATTACATACAAGAAAATGAATAAGACTCATTGAAAAGATGTGTATTTAACAGGAGTTTAAAATGAATAAAAGATTTTTCCTTGCAAAGGCTGAGAGGAAGAGCATTCCAAATTTTAGGGGCTATCACACTGGAAGCTCTGCCAGCCATAGTTACTAACCTGTATTTAGGTACAGTGAGTAAGTTAGCGTCCCAAGATCTTAATGCACGAGCAGGAGTGTAAGGAAAAGGCAGCTTAGACAGATAATGAGGGGCTGAACCATGAAAGGCTTTAAAGGTGAGAAGAATAATTTTATATTTGATTCTTGAAGAAACTGGTAACCAATGCAAATCATAAATGACAGGAATGATGTGAACAGATTTTTTAGCATGTGTAAGTAAACGAGCAGCAGAATTCTGAACATACTGTAATCTATTGATATATTTAATTGGGAGATCATAAAACAATGCATTGCAATAGTCCAGACGGGTAGTAATGAAAGCATGAATGAGTGTTTCAGTATCCTTCATACGGAGGAAAGAATGCAGATGAGCAATGTTACGGAGATGAAGAAAAGCTGTCTGTACTATTGAGCTAATGTATGGTTGGAGAGTAAGGAGCTGATCAAAGATGACACCCAAATTACGGATTGATGCTGAGGGTTCCACCAGGATCCCATCGACGTCAATTTTTCAGCCCACGAAGGGTAGAGAGGACAAATTTGTTACCAACTAATAAGATTTCTGTTGTCATGTCAAAGGCACGCAGGTATACATGGGACAATTTCTTTTCAATTATTCACTTTTCAGGCGGCGTATAGCACTTTTTAAATAAACTGTATGGATGCCAACAGATTTGTTCACATCTGTATAAAAATAATAAGTAGAACTGTTTATCAGTCAGTTAACAGACAACACCATATTGTTTTTAACAGCCAATCTCCAGATTGAAAATCTGTAGCAAAGGTGAATCTCAATGGCCACAGGTTTGTGCTTAAATATTAGCAAGTGTGAACTTCTCCCTCTAAAAGTATGTATGCATTCAATTTAAAATATTCCTGTAAAGAACAAAGAAAAATATCTTTGTATCATAATATCAAAAGATGACAATGGGTGGAGATTTTTAAAAAGTAATCCTTTAATCAAATCAGCAGAGCACAGATTTAGTTCTTGGCTCTTAATAGATTTTTTTCAATATCTTGAAGGTGCTGGGTAGTCAAAATGGAGGGCCTGTCTGGGCTTACATTATACTACTTTAGCTTTGGCTGTGTCAGAAGAAAATAGATCAGCCCATGTTCAACTTAATTTGGAAAATTAAAGTCATTATAATAAAACAAATAGAAAATGTGTGCTTGGCATAACATTTTTGGAGCGTGTGTTTGGAGACTTAGTTCACTGATTTGAAAGTTGAAGCATTTTTAAATTTGTTTTAGTTATTTCAGAATAGAGTCAGTTATCACGTTTCTAAACAATATGCAGGAGTCACTAAAAGGTCAAATAAAATGTAAGGTTATATCATAAAAACTGCTGAATATAAATTGAGGGACATAATGCTCTGACTATGTAATGCACTAATGAAACCACATTTGGAGTCCCGTGTGTGGTTCTGGTCACCACACCAGACATGGCAGCAACACTTGAAGCTGTACAACAACAACATTTATTTATATAGCACATTTTCATACAAACAGTAGCTCAAAGTGCTTTACATAATAAAGAATAGAAAAATAAAAGACATAATAAGAAAACAAAATAAATCAACATTAATTAACATTGAATAAGAGTAAGGTTCAATGGCCAGGGGGGACAGAAAAAACAAAAAAACTCCAGACGGCTGGAGAAAAAATAAAATCTGTAGGGATTCCAGACCATGAGACCACCCAGTCCCCTCTGGGCATTCTACCTAACATAAATGAAACAGTCCTCTTTGGATTTAGGGTTCTCACGGAAGGGCTTGATGATGATGGTCACGTAGACTTCTGCCTTTTAATCCGTCCATCATTGTTTGAGCATCATGAAGCTTTGAGTAGGTGGTGGTGGCGCAGGCCACCACCACAAAGAAACCAGAAAAAGAAACAGAAAAGAGAGTAGGGGTCAGTACGGATTTTAGAGCCACCATGAATAGTTATTATGATGAATTGAACATACAGAGTATCAGGATTAAGTTAAATTACGATTAAAATGAAGTTATGAGAAGGCCATGTTAAAGTAATGTGTTTTTAGCAGTTTTTTAAAGTGCTCTACTGTATCAGCCTGGCGAATTCCTATTGGCAGGCTATTCCAGATTTTAGGTGCATAGCAGCAGAAGGCCGCCTCACCACTTCTTTTAAGTTTTGTTCTTGGAATTCTAAGGAGACACTCATTTGAGGATCTGAGGTTACGATTTGGAATATAAGGTGTCAGACATTCCGATATATACGATGAGGTGAGATTATTTAAGGCTTTATAAACCATAAGCAGAATTTTAAAGTCAATTCTGAATGACACAGGTAACCAGTGTAGTGACATCAAAACTGAAGAAATGTGTCCGGATTTTCTTTTCCTAGTTAGGATTCTAGCAGCTGCGTTCTGCACTCGTTGCAAACGATTTATATCTTTTTTGGGTAGTCCTGAGAGGAGTGCGTTACAGTAATCTAGTCGACTGAAAACAAAAGCGTGAACTAATTTCTCAGCATCTTTCAGTGATATAAGAGGTCTCACTTTGCTTATGTTTCTTAAGTGAAAAAATGCTGTCATAGTGATCTGATTAATATGCGATTTAAAATTCAGATTACAGTCAACAATCACCCCTAAGCTTTTTACCTCCGTCTTGACTTTTAATCCTAATGTATCCAGTTTATTTTTAATAGCCTCATTGTATCCATTATTGCTAATCACTAAGATTTCAGTTTTCTCTTTATTTAACTTGAGAGAGTTACTATTCATCCATTCTGAAATACAAGTCAGACATTGTGTCAGTGAATCAAGAAAGTCGGGGTCATCAGGTGCTATTGATAAGTACAGCTGTGTGTCATCAGCATAGCTGTGGTAGCTCACGTTGTGCCCTGAGATAATCTGACCTAACGGAAGCATGTAGATTGAGAATAACAGCGGACCCAGGATAGAGCCTTGTGGAACACCATATTGGATATCATGTGTCTTCGAGTTGTATTTCCCAAAACTAACAAAAAATTTTCTGTACAGAGATGAGCAAACAGGTGTATAATAGGACTTAAGGACGTATCATACAGAGTCAGAGAATTAAACCTGTTTAGTCTCAAGGAGAGGAGACTACATGTGTATATTATTCCAAATGATTTAAAATCCTCAAAGGCATTGATAAAGTACATCCATCAGAATTATTTTAGATTAATAGTGAATCACCAATGCAAATAAAGGGGAATTGCACTTAGGAATGAAGCATTTCTTTATGTAAAGAGATTTGGGAATTGGGAGCAAACTACTGAGACATGTAGTTGAACAGAAACCTCAGCAATCTTTAAGAAGGACCTGGATGAGATGTTGGGACAATTTGGCTATTAGCTAAACAAACAAGCTTGATGGACAGAATGGTCTCCTCTCATTTGACACGTTTATGTTCCTTTGTTCTTTATATTTTTTGTAATAGTGAGTAACAACAATAATAGAATGCAATTACATATGTTAGTAGACATAAAATACATGTTTTTAACAGTACTTTATAAAGTCAGGTGGTGAATACTGATGAGCAAACCTTTCGGAGTTTGCTTGGCCGTGAGTTCAATGAAATCATGGAAATGTTTGGAAACTTCAACGAACTCAGTGCATAGAAGTCAAAAGAGTAGGAGAAACTGAACTAATTTTGAATGCATTATAATTGTACAAAGATCTTTAAAGTGTCTTTGAGGGCTAGGGAAGCATCTGCCAACCATATTGGACCGATTATTATGGCTGTACCTCAAACAATAAAAGATTCAGATGGAATGATAACCACAAACAAAATACAACAAATGGCCAGAAACTAGCAACAACTTAAAATATGTATATACTGTATATCAAATCACTCAGAGAGTTCCAATCTTGGTTCACACGTTGGCAATTCCATGAAGCGGCAGCCTGGGACATTGTTTGAAGGGACGATTCTGCTCGCATCTGAAACATCTGATAGATCTTTACATAAACTTTGTAGTTTCATCAAGAAGATAGAAATGCCTTGTAATATTTAATAAATCTTTTATTATGAGACCCTGTCAAATAATAATATCATTTCTGACTCCAGGAGGGTGATGGCTCCTTTCAGGCTTGTTTGGACTCATAGCTGCACATACAGTAGCTAATCATTACCCACGTGGCACTGCACAGCTGTTAATGACCCAGGGAATGCACAGGGGTCAGTGTTATATATGTGGTGGCAGTACTCATAATATTCTCATTATGGTCAGCTCAAATAAAAACACTGCAAATTTTTCTAAAAACGTGCGGGTAGAAATCCTGGCTGGATTGGGAAGTGACATCACACATGCGCGTAGTAAATCAGGCAAAAATATTACAGAACGCGTGCAAGAAAGTTCTGCACCATGAAACAACTCAGACAGACTCAGCTGCCCCCTAGTCCAGCCCATGCTTTGTACCTGTCAGGATTTTATGCAGTTTCAAAGGATTTACAAATTTAGTTTCAGGCATACAAGAAAGAGAGTATATACATGTAATTAAGGTGTAAAACACTGGCCCACTCTGGGCAATTGTCCATCTCCCTGTCACAGATGGTTCTCTTCTCATCAATGATCACATTCCTAAAACTCTAAGGGAAGAGATCACAGTAGTTTATTTTCAAAAAGTTGTATTTTTCTTTTTAATATCCAGTTCTAAATATGCTAAAATACTATTAATACTTACTGCCGGAAGACTCAGCATAAGAGATAAACAGGAATGGCCCTTTCTCATAATGCTGTGCATTGAAACTGAAGACAGGATTCTTATCCAGTGATGAGGATAAGGATCAGAAGTTCAATTTAAACACACTATCAGGTTTATATTTCACATTGAGATTTATAGAAGTAAATATTAATAGTATTTGAGCAAAAAATTGTATGTATTTTGCATGTTCTTAGCACATCAATGGATAATATACACATGGATTATGCAACATAAGCTACATGAAATTTTTTTTTTCCCCATGGATGTTTTTCACATGGCTGCCTTTTGATCCCATTTAGTCTGGATGGTCTTTATGTCTCTTCTCCACAAAAAACGTCATTATATTTTTTTTGACAGCCACCATTACAAACTACATTGTATAAATAACATATACAAAATGACATTTTTGGGAGGAGCATTCCTTTAAGTTAAAAATTGGTGAGTTTTCAAAAAGCAGGACTCACTGAAGAAACCAGAAACCATAAGAAATCTGATAGCCCAAGTTCCAGCTACTTTTTCCATTACAAATAGGAGATGTTATCTGCACATCAGTCACGTACAACTTAAGTAACAGATTTGTGTTGTACTAACCCACATAGCAGATATGAAGAATATTAATGTTGTTCCTATTTTTATTTTTTCTCAACACTTTTAAAAAATGTGTAAAATCCTGTTTTTCACCTACGTGCAGAATTTTGTTGTATGGTCAAAGTTTTGCAGCTGCATTGAAGATGTTTAATAAAACAGATTAACTTGGCTTGCTAGGCTTGCGCTGTACTCAGACAATATTCTCACTTTTTATCCCATTTTACACCTTTTTGTGTAGCTGTGTATGATTTCTACAGTTCCTTCAAGTTATGTAACACTATTGTAATCTGTTCTGTTTATGTAATTTTATATCATAGTTATCCTGGGCTTCTATAGCTTTGTTAAGACATTTGTTTAGAAAAATCTGTCCGCTATACTTCTGTGATCCTCCTGGATTC
Source organism: Polypterus senegalus (assembly GCF_016835505.1). Classification (NCBI taxonomy): domain Eukaryota; kingdom Metazoa; phylum Chordata; class Cladistia; order Polypteriformes; family Polypteridae; genus Polypterus; species Polypterus senegalus. The sequence goes on from NC_053158.1 coordinate 66,598,006, forward strand.
TAGCCGTGGTGCATTTGTTCTACCTGCCATGTGTGTTTTTATTTCTAATATTGTCCCGTTTAATAGTTACATTTAATAATAATATTGTAAAACTTGATACCCTTGTGATGGTCCATACAGTTAATGGTGCTGTATCAGATTAGTAATGAATAAGTCTGCACTATGTCTGCAGCTACCCCATTTTGTATAATAAGGTTTTAACTATTTTAGGGGACAAAGCCCTTGATTCAAGAATCTGGGCATGAGTGTCATCAGTTTTTTCTTGGTGAATTTGGGTTACCGTCCTCATTGTAAAGATAGCAGGGCATGCTAATTGGCCTGGTATAAGTGAAATTGGGAGCAAGTGTGAGCATACCCTGTGGTGGAATGACATCCCATCTAGGACTGGTTTCTGCCAGAATAGGGCCATCTTTCCTGTGACAATAAAACTAGATTTACATGGTACAACCGGTTCAGTAAATGGATGGATCGATCATTTAAAAAGCTGCATACTAAACTAGTAAAATTCATCCTGTTCTGATTGTTTGATTTAAATGCTTGATTTCACATCCACATGAAAGATAACAAATTTCATGTTCTGTCATTTGTACATTTACACTACATTTAAAATAAAAGAGCACACTTTCAAATGATTTTATGAATAAGATTTATTTAAATGTTGTTGTCGAGGGAAACAACACCGACCAAATATATGAAAAGTTGGGACACTATCTGAGTCGTCCTGTTTAATTCCTTGAAATGCAAATAAAAACAGAGCCCAATGGTGTGATCTCAATGTTAACAGAAAGAAAATAACCTGGGTAGGCAAACTACAGCTGTACTTTTGACAGGTCTCCTTGAATAGGATGGAATTCCATCCTGTGGTCCGCTCAGTCCAACAACAGATGCCCTCTTTTAGAGCAGCCTGGGCTTTATAGGGTTCTTGACTAGAAGGGGAGGAGTCAGTTGGCTTTTCGTGGAGTCATCTTGAAGCTGTGGAGAAAACGGGAGATGAAACAGTGCCCCCTCTTACCCTGTGGTGTTACAACATACCTCTGATGAGCCCTGAAGGTGTCCCACCGAGGAGCATGCATGGCAATGTCAATACATAATGCAATCAAAACTTTTTTAGTTCATTCAATAATATTCTATTTACGTGGGACATGTGTATGACAGATAAAAAAGCAACTGAGCTTGTTCAAACTGAGGTAAGGTATGCAGGATAAAAGGCAGTGTGTTTAAAATGAGCCTGACTGTAATAACTAGGACATGAAAAGGGAGTACAAAAGTTTGGCAATTTGTTTTCGGATTACAATACTTGTTTTAAAGGCAGCCACCAATTTCACAATTATACAGTAGTTGAAAATACTACATTTATGGAGTGTTTTCATCTAATTGCTGGCATGTTTGTTGTTACAGGGACAATTCTGTGATTACTGCAATTCCAATGATCCCAATGCGGCTCATCCCATTACTAATGCTATTGATGGAACTGAGCGCTGGTGGCAAAGCCCTCCTCTTTCCAGAGGCTTGAAATACAATGAAGTCAATGTCACTCTTGACTTGGGTCAGGTGAGTACACACCTTCTCTTCTGTGTTCTTATTGCTTCATCCCGTCTTTGAAGTTCTTGTTTGCTGAAAGTGCTACCGCTTTGTATAATCAAAAACTTTTATATGCCTGAATACTTAGTGTGGCTTGCTGAGGTAAATAAGGCGTTGGACTGTAAACCACAAGGCTGCCTATACAGTCCTTACTTTAGAGTTACATAACCTTCCAAATATAAAAAATAACTGAAGCAGAGTTAAGTGAAGCATAAAATACTTCCTGTACTTGTAAAGTGCTTTGAGAGGGTGTTAACTTTTGAATGATGTTGCACAAAGTTTGTTTTTCACGTGAACTTTGGAACATTAGAACCAGTGCATGATGATGTGGCTACCTTAAAAAGGCATTTTAAATAAAAAGAAAAGGGAGTCTACAACTAGAAAGGGAACACTTGAGTCATCTTGCTTGTTTGTGGTATCTGAAGTACCTACCTTACCTCAAAGGCAGAATTATAATAGAATTTGAAGTTAAAATGAAAATATTTAACCATGTTAGAGTTTTACATTTTTAATGCAATAGCTTTGAAACATACTGCTGCATTATTTAAAAATTAAATTCAATTAAAATTAAAAAATTAAAAGAACTGAATTGAATTAAGGGTCTACAGGTATGGTGAAATTGTAATACTTTGTCTTTAAAAAAACACAATATTATTAATTTGTGCTCAATGTATAATATCATATCATGAAGTCCATGAGAATTCCAACCTGGCAATAACTGATATTTAGAATCAAACAGGGGTGAGTGAGATAGTAACTGATGGAGACATCTGAAATAAATCATTGATTCTGTTTGGAAAACCTTCAAAGAGACAGTTCCCCAGCGCTAAACTACTCAAATGATCTCTTGTTCTAAAACTGAAGAAATGGCAACTTCACTGGGGCCTGAACATTTTTATAGCAGACGCACACTCACTGAGAAAATGATTAGAAGCACCTGCTGTACACCTGCTTATCCATTCAGTTGTCTAATCAGCCAATCACATGGCAGCAGCACAACGCACTCAGTCACACAGATACAGGTCAGAAGCTCCAGTTAATGTTCACATTAAATACCAGAATGGGAAAAAGATGCACTCTCGGTGATTCTGACTGTGGCATCATTGCTAGGGACAGACAGGCTGGTTTGAGTATTTTTTTTACCTGCTGATTACCTGGAATTTTTCACAAAGAAAAATCTCTAGAGTTTACTCAGAATAATGTGAAAAACAAAAAACATCCAATGAGCGTCAGGTCTGTGGATAGAAGCGCCTTGTTGATGAGAGAGGTCAGTGGAGAATGGCCAGACTGTTTAGAGCTGAGAGAAAAGCTATGGCAACTTAGAACCACTATGTACAACTGTGGTGAGCACAACAACATCTCAGAATGCAGGACATGTTGAACCTTAAGGTGACTAGAACACAACAGCAGAAGACCATGTTAGGTTCCACTCCTATCAGCAAAGAACAGAAAGCTGAGGCTGCAGTGGGCACAGGCTCACCAAAACTGCACAGTTGAAGACTAGAGAAACATAGCCTAGTCTGATGAATCTCAATTTCTGCTGAACATTACAGGTGGTAGGTCAGAATTTGGCACCAACAGCATGAATCCATTCATGTAACCTGTCTTGTGTCAACAGTCCAGGCTGGTGGGGGTAGTATAATGGTGCTCTTGGCACATTGCATGAATGCCATGGCCTACTTGAGTGCTGTTGCTGACTATGTGCATCCCTTCATAGACACAATTTATCCATCTTCTACTGGCTATTTCTAGCATGACAATGCACCACGTCACAAAGCAAAAGTTATCTCAAGCTGGATTCATGAATATGACAATAAATATGACCTTAGTAATGCTGTAGAATGGGAAATTTATAGTGTGAATGTGCAGCTGACAAATTTGCACAAACAATCATGTCAACATAAACCAGAATCTCTAAGATCTTATGGAATCCATGCCAGAACTGAAGCTGTTTTGAGAGCACAAGGAGGCCACAGTATTAGTATGTTGGTCCTAAAGATTTGCTAACGTATATAATCTACCACATTAGACTGTGGGAACATAGTCAAGCTGCCTGAGCATTTAGTCATATATTATTGGCAAAGGGGCAAAAACTACAGAGAAAGACAGTCTAAACTCTTATAAGATCTGCAAATGTTTAAGTGTTCATATAATTTTATAATATGATTAGTAAAGTGCAAAATGTTAAAAAGCTTGTTTTGTTTATATCAATTGATATGCACAAAGTGCTTTCCAACGACAGAAGAAAGAGGCAGATAAAGAGCCATTACAATATTTCATATAAATTTGAACCAATAGCAAAAAAAGAATAAAATTAGCAAGCCATCGTAGCTAAAACCAAATAAATAGATAAGATACACAACAGAAAGATATAAAAACAACGTAACAAGAAAGAAATGCCTGTCTAAAATAATACATTTTTAATCGAGTTTTAAATGTAGTTATAAAATTAGTTGCTCTGATATCAAAGGGGAGACAGCTACAGAGTTTGGGGGCCATAATGAAGGGGGCTTTATCCCCTTTTGTTTTTTATCTAGTGTGCAGAATAACAAGTAAGTACTGGTCAGATGATCTGAGAGGTCTCTCTGTATGATAAAAGTTCAGCATGTCTTTAAGATATACCAGAGGCAGACCATTCAGAGCTTTATAGTTATGATCTTAAACTGGATTCTATAACTAACTGGCAGCCAATGTAATGAAACTAAAATAGGGGTGATATGAGCAGAAAACGGACCCAGTGAGGAGTCATGCAGCAGTATTTTGCACCAGTTGCTCCCTAGACAGACACAGTTGACAGCAAGGAGTTACAATAATCCAGCCATGAAGTAATAAAAGCATGAATTAATTTCTCAGTGTCCCCGAAGCCCAGCATTGGCCTGACTTTAGCAATAATCCTTAAATGATAAAAACAAGACTAAACCAGTGTGCAAACAGAAAAGCTGTACTAGACTGTCTTCAAAGTCAGTCAATGTTAACTTTAACAGCATCAACTGGTCAATAGTAGAAAAAGTTGATTGGTTAGCAAAATCCAGTTACTGTACATCATGCTTATGGATGAATCAGAATTTGACACAAGCAACAAGAATCAATCGAGCCATCATGTTTGGTGTCAACAGTACAGTCAAAAGTTGACACCAAATATGACAGTTAACAGTGTGATGGGTTGGAGAATTGTTTTTTGGCACACATTAGGCCCTCGGATGCACATTACAGAACATCTGAACTTCAACAAAGTGTCTGATACTGGCTACACTTTATCCACTTTCAGACACTATAAACGTCTCATCGCCAATTCGTTCCTGGAATATGACGGTGAGTTTTTATTGCTTCACTGAACTAAACTCCAAACTCTATCGAACATCTTTGGGATGAGATAGGAGGGGCTGTTTGCAGCAAGAATGTTGTGCTGTATTATTTGCTGCAATTGCACGGTGTAGTCATTTCCGCATTATACTACAACAGTGAACAGTGTATCCAGAATTTTATAGAATTCATGCCAAGGCAAATTCATGCTGTTCTGAAGGCCTAAAGAGGCATGGCTAGATAGGTGTACCTAATAAACTGTCCGGTCAGCGATACAAATATGTTGTCAACTGATACAGATGACATCCACTAATATAAATATGTTTAAAAATGGTGAACAGTCAGTAGCTCAGCTTCTTCATTAGCAGAATTGCAAATGCTGCTTCATAAACCAGCCAGGTCCAACCAGCCCTATGTCAAGATACAGGACATGTCCAGGTCTCATTTCAGTATTTAAGTATTAATCCATTTGGTCAAAACTTTACAGCGATATTCCATGGTGTGACCGGGTGCAGGAATGACAGATCACGGAAGGGTAAAAGTTGAGATACCAATTTTCTGGTCATAAAAGATGCCTCCTTCCAGGCAGCCGAGTTTCTTATAGTGGCTCGAGCAGAAGGGGTGGATCAAATAACCTCACTGGGTGTTGTTTTTTTTGGAGCTGTGGGAACAAAAGGAGAAGAGAATGTTAGCGATAGCACCCCTCTCAACCCAGCGGGTTATTACATACCTTGATCAAGCCCATGAAGAGATTCTCTGATGCGCATGTGTGACAATGACCCCAAACACTTTCAGTGTTATGAATGTAAATATACCTCTTATTAGTTTAGTGTAGGTCCACTCATTCATGGGAACAGTGTCATGCCCCAGAGTCCCTATCATAAGCTTTAGCTGGAACTTTGGTGACATGAAGTATCAAGACTAAAAGTCAGTGGGACAATAAGGGAGGCAAACACAGCTGATGCAACAACTAAAAAGGTGTATTTATTGAAGAAAAAAAAATCCATAAAGAAATTATAAAAAAGGCCCACAAACACTGCAATGATGAGTTAAGATTTAAAAAAAAGTTCCAAAAACTGCATTCAACACATGGCATGCACCAGAAATTAATGTTCCAAAAAAAAAAAAGCCAAGTATCGACTGCCCTTATAATGAGCTCTTCAGTAAAAAAAAAAGATTCTTGGCCTGCTTTCTCCTCTATCCAAAAACTCAGGGTTAAGGCTGACTTGTCCGGGCAAATTGGAATACCTGGTTTAATCCCTGGTCAAATATATTGACCTTCTCCTGGTCTGAACTGAACTCCACCGTTTCTGACGTTAAGACCAGCTTTTATCCTGGGTCAACCATCACCTGACTCGGGTCTGACACCCCTCCTCGCGCTCCCTAGTCACGTGTCTAGCTTAAACTTTACCTGTGCCTACTGCACCGTGCACGCCTACCTTGCTGGCACTCAGCACCACGTCTTTCTCTTATGGCCGTGACCAGCGTCGGACACATGCCTTCAAACAGTACGGCTGCACCAGTAGAATGGCAGGAGCGCCCGGAGGAAACCCACGCAGACACAGGGAGAACATGCAAACTCACGCAGGGAGGACCCGGGAAGCGAACCCGGGTCTCCTAACTGCGAGGCAGCAGCGCTACCACTGCGCCACCGTGCCGCCTCCCCCAAGGGAGCTTACCGTTCGTATTGAAACACGGGGAACCCCATCCGCTCCAAGCTGGACAACCCAAGGAATAAACAGGTAAGTAACATTTGTTTTCTTTTATTATAAGGTTGGTGCATGCAAATAAACAAAAACTGATCAAAGTACTTTTAGATTACTACATTTGGTGGTGTTTCCTCACAAACAGTTAGAAGGAGAGCAATGAAAGCTGAACAAAGAATGTAAGAAATCCAAAAAGATCAAATGTCATTTTTCACTTCTAAAGAGTTTTGTTAATAAGTTGAGAGGAGCTGTCTTTTACCTCACATTTCCTTTTTAAAAGAGCATTAAGGCGGGGATGGACAAAATGTTAACAATCTTGATGCCACAGGCAAAATGTAACAATTGGTGTATCTGTTTTGTTTTATGTCTCTAACCGTATCATGTAAGCAGGCTTGGCTGGGATCAAATAAGTTAGACTAATGTTTTAACAAGAAATGAGTTTCAATCATTTCTAGTCAAAAAAATGTGTCATATGTCTTACTTGTTAATGTAACTGAAAAGGCAGGTCATGTTTTCATGTTTACTGTTGTGTGATTTTGAAAAGCATTGTACAGACTTGCATTCTTTACTCCATGTGTGCTGGATAGATTATAGCTGTTGATAGCAACTATAATGGAGGACACACAAAAAAATAAAAATTAAAAATAAAAGCATCCAGGCCGGTGAGTCACAGTTGTTGATGTCACTGCTGCACAGATCAAAGAAATGTCTTTATTTTGAATATTTATTTTCTGATCTGCTTAATGCACTTTAGACTTTCCCAAAGCAATCTCAGCAGTGGGCACAAAGCTGGAATCCTTCCCACATGGGACAGCAGTCTGTCTGTCACAGTATAAACTTCCACACACAGGCCAGTTCAGTGTTGTCAGCTAACCTGCCATGCATGTCTTTGTAATGTGGGAGAAATATTAGAGTAGCTGCAGAAAAATCCACCAAGCCAAGAGAAGAACATGCACCCTCCACCAAGGAAGTGTGCAGGCCAAAGATTCAAAACCAGTTTCTGGGAACTGTGAGGCTAACCACAATTTTTAATTTGCATATTAAACTTGGTGCTTAGTTGTCTAAATTCTAAAGTATATCTCTTGTTTTTTTGTAGTGCACCAATTAAATAAATAACCAAGGACATGGCTAGTGTTCAATGCTGGTTCTTCACAATTCCTGAGTCTTGGTTTTAAATCCTAGTTTATGTTCGTATGGATGCCTTTTCTTCTCATATTTGCTTGGTGTTTCTTTATAGGCTCTGGTTTCCTGTCACAAATGCACAGATTAAGTTGATTGGTAACTCTGAATTGGCCTACTGCAAGCCCATAACGATTAATGAACTCTCCAGGACTGGTCCTGGCTTTACAGCTATTAAGACTGACTTTGGCTTCCTTCCATCTTCAATTAGAATAAGTGTGTCCTGGCAGTGTACTGATGGGCAGACTCAGGTCTGCCATCACAATTATTCAGTGAAAGTATTAGTGCATAAAAGCTCAGTTACAGGAAAACTCGGGAGTCTCAGCAGGCTTGTTAATGAAAAGGCAGGTGGTGTTACCTACTGAAGACATTGGACTAAAAAATGTACTCTCTGAGTGTTTGTGTGTATTGTGGATGGTTGCTGGAAGAAAATTTCAGGTGCCAACCTGGTTGTCCTATTTAATATTCCAACAAAATAAACAAAAAGACCACTCCACGTGTGTTTTTGCCCTTGTGTCTGGGCTACAAAAGCATAGAAATAAGATTCAGCTTCTAGCCATAGGTCAGGGTTAGTTTGCTCAGGAGCTCCTTCCGGCAGGTGGCTCTTGTCAAAATGTGTGCCTCCTTCTGGGCCACGAGGGATTTTATGGTCAGCCAACTGAAAGAGGTGGAATAAGTTTTCCTCACTGGGCACTTTCATAGTGCTGCAAGCAGAGAAGGAGATGTTAATGTTAGCAGTAGTGTCCCCTCTCTTCCTGGCAGGTTATTACAAACCTCAATAGAACCTGTAAGGAGATCCTCCGACACGCAAACATTACATTATATATTGTCAGAGATGGCTGGGGTGGCGACCTAGCCAGGACGCCCAGGAGGACCGGAGGAGGGCTTGTGCCTTCCCCAGACCATGTGGGGGTGACCACCCTGGTACCTTTGGGGGCCAAGGGTACAGAGCTTTGAATCTCCACCCTGTAGGGGCCTGTGATCACCGCCAGGGGGCGCCCCTGTGCCTAGAGAGCCCTGGACCTCAGCACTTCCGCCACACTTGGAAGTGCTGGGGGGATGAAGACTGGGGACATCCGGACTGCTTCCGGGTACGCAGCTGGCACTCCTGCCACACTGGGGTGTGTCGGTGGGAGATTGCTGGGAAGCACTTGGAGCACATCAGGGTGGCTATAAAAGGGGCCGCCTCCCTTCATATGATGGCTGGAGTCGGGAAGAGAAAGACGAGGTCTCTGGAGAAGGCAAGGAGACGGCCTGAAAGAAGAAAGGCATTGTTGTGTTGTGGCCAGGACTTTGGGGACTTGTGGGGTTTGTGAGCACTATTTGTAAATATGGAGCACTTAAATAAACGTGTGTTGGGTGATTTCAACAAGTCTGCCTGTCTGTGTCCGGGCCAGCCTCCACAATATGTATATGTATATGTATATATTGTAAAAGGCGCTATATAGCGCCCGACCCGGCACAGACCACGCAGAGGCAACGTGTACAAAACACACAGGCTTTTATTTTTCTTCAGCTGTGTGACACGTCTTCCCCGTGCCACACAGCCCAAACACAGTCTCAAAGCACCAAACAAAACACAAACCACAATTCTTCTTCACCTTCTCTTCCACCACTCCTCTGCAAGCTTAGTCCTCCTCCTCCTCCCAACCCTGGCTCCTTGAGTGGTGGTGGCTGGGCCCTTTTATAGCCCACCCGGAAGCGTTCCAGGTGATTAACCACCTGGTCCTAATTGAACTTCCGGGCGGGGCTGAAAGCTCGTCCAGCCGGGCTGTGGGAAGCAGGCAGCTCCCCCTAGCGGCCACGCCGGACCCCAACCAAGCTGTGGAGGACTCCATCTCCCATGGAGCCCTGCGGGCGGTTGGGGAGTCACCGTCGGCCAGGGAGGCTTTCACCAAGCGTCCCGGGGGAGGTATTGGACTGCCCATGGCGGCTCCCCCGGAACATGAGTAGCAGGGGCGTCCCTGCCGGGCATGGGACCCGGCTGTCCTTCACAATATATATATATTGTCACAAAGCTGAGACATACTCAAAGAAGTTTTGGGGCAGCCACCCGTATATTTTGGTATCCTGGCTGCAAAGTCGTTTTTTATCATAACAACAGCACTGATGTGCATACAAACGAGTCCAAGACAAGACTGAGGGTAAGGGGAAAAAGGGCAGGCTTTTAAAGGGGAAGACAGGAAGTGAGGTCATGGGAATCTGGCACGTGTTCGTCACTCATTGGATCAGGCCCGGACGTGACATCAGGGGGGCGGCGCCGGTTAGTTCTGTCTCCATTGGTTCGGTCCTGGAAGTGATGTCACGAGAGCCAGGTGGAGTCTCCCAGGGATGGTCTACAGGGAAGTGAAAAAAAGAGTCAGTGCACTCTGCCACAGCCCGGCCTGTCTCAGAACTGCCGTCACTCAAGCCCTTTAGCTGCCTCCCATGCGCACGTGTGTGACAATATATATATAGTAAGTAAGACACAAAACTAAGAAAAAGGTTTTAGTTATCCACCCTGTATACTTGAAAAAACAGCTTTAAGCAAGCGCAAAATCCAAGTAGTATTAACAGACTGAGTCCAGAACTGAACTGAAAATAACAGAAAATATGAGGGATATATCGAGGGTAACCAGGAAAGGGCATGTTTTGAGGGTTGGAAGTGATGTCAGAGCTGGAGCCAGAACTGCGGTCAGGCAGGATTTCCTCCAGAAGGTCTGCAGAGGAAATAGAAAAGGTGTTAGCGTACGTCACCAACTCCTGGTTTTCAGTATAAATACATTTGGTTAAACCCATCGACTGCCTCGACTGCATGTGTGTAATATGTATATATATATGTGAACCACAACGGGGTGCTCTAGCCGCCCCAACCCAATACAGACAGACAGAGACACGAGTTCCAGCACAGCACACATTTTATTTACAAGTGGGGAATACATAGTTCTTTTTCTTTCTCTCCCTTGTGCCTCCACTCCTCCACTGGCAAGCTTCATCCCTCTTCCTCCCAACTCAGGCTCTCCAAATGGAGTGAGGTTACTACTTTTATGCTATACCTGGGAGTGCTCCAGATGCCTCATCAGGGTTAACTGACATTATTTCCAAGTGGGATGGAAATCCAATATAGCAGGGCTCTGTTGTCTCTGCAGCTCCCCCTAGTGACCCCCACAGAACCCAACAGGGCTGCATCCAGCTCCAACTCCCAGCATGCCCTGTGGGAATCTGTGGTGCCACAGCCACACAAGGGGGCTGCCCTCTACCATCCCAGGGAAGGTAGTGTCTTGTAGCTGCTCTCTCCCCCAGTCTTTCCATCCAGCTGGCGTCCTGGCCATGTAATGACTGTGGCCTCCTGTCACAGTCACAGATATATATAGCATTATACATTATTCAGGAAGGAGATGTTGACAGTGTCGTAGTCTACTGAAAGGTTCACTCATCTGTTCTAATACAAGGCTAGTTTTGAATCCCAAATGAGTCTAACAAGCACCTCTTTAGCGATATAGAATGAGTACCTGGAGGAAAACGCACAGAGATGAAATGTAATGCTACATTGAGATTGATTAACATTGATAAAAATAATGAGAATTAAAACATATATGAAATGAAAAACTCTGACGAAACATGACTTACATTAAAACAATGTTTCGATTCATATTCATTAGTGTTCTCGGCTGTAATGTCTACAAGCTGCTTCAACTAACCTCTTAGGTAACTGCTTCCAAGAATTTGTTTTGACTGCTTTTCTAACCATTATGTGAAATTTCTTCTTTCAAGCAGCTCTTAGCTGGCTCACATGTCCTCGTTGAAGAACTTATCGTAATAAATGTCCCTTGATCCTTCCAACTTTCCAGTTTCTTTCTAAATCACATTCAGATTTGCGTGTGGTTTAATATTGGCCCTTCAGGTGTGTGATGGATTTTAATTTCTAATTCCCTATAACAGCTCAAGGAATGGGTTGCAATGTGGCACAGCTGCATCATAAATCCAGGGGCTGAAGTTTGATTTATGGCCACTCTCTGTGTGCAGATTACAGTTTTTTTCTTGAACTATTGCGATTTCTTTCTACGTGGGTTTCAGCCTGGTGTGAATGAATACACCACATATACTGGGTTCAGAAGATAGGTTGAATGAATCTGGTTATGTAAGGTTAGACTAGGAGAAATGTTGAAATATCTCACTTTTATCTTTACATAATTTAACTGATGCCAGCTTTTATAAAAATAGGCACATGCTCTTTACAGAAGCCTCTACTATACTCGTATGGCAGTACCGAAGTCTCTGGATCTTTGAGGAAGCAGTGTAAGCCACCATGCCAATTATATTTTTATTAACTTTTATTTAAATTATTTTAAAGCTTCTGCCACTGGTGGATTATTAAGTGATCAGTGAATAAGAAAGCATTCCAGCCTTTATTTTATTAATGACGCTTTTGCCAAGGGATTTTACTTATCACAAGTCAAATTCAAAAGATTTTGCTTTACAAAGAGGCCGTGCCTTCTGCTTTCCCCCATGATATGTGTATTCATGACAGCTTACAGTACCCATCTCTTTACTTAAGTAGAAGTGAATTGTGGAACGAGGCAAAGAAGTTGGCACAGAACTCGGTGGAAGCGTGGCTTTCTTTGATCTCCCTAGGCTCATAATGCTGGCAAAGCAAACAGACCCACATGTTCTATTGTTTGGGAGGCTAAAGTAAAAAGAAATTGTAACAAAACAGTAAAAGTGATTTACAATCTGTCAAATGAAAGTAACTGGTTGCAAGAACTTGCCCTCATTGGATGGCTGTGTAACTCTAACTGACTGTGAAACTTCCTATACAAAATGAAAAGCAAAGAACTTATGAACATTTTATTGTTTTGATTAGCATCAATAAACTACAAATAATTAAATCTTGTTGCACTACATCTAATTCCAGTCAGACCAGAAATGTTCTTCCCTGCCCAAAATTAACTACATTTTTAATCCAATAAGGTCTGAGGTGGAGGCATTCATCAAGGCATTTAACCAAGCAAAGCAGATGTCTGAAGACATCCTGCAGATTTGGGATCTTGACCGGGGTACATTCAAGACGTACAATTGTGAGTTGACTTAGACTGTGTTTTTGGCACAAACTGAGGAAGAATGTTTAAAATTGCGGTCTGGCTACTGCTCATTATCTGAAAATCTAACTGAAGGCTCTTGTTTATAACAATGTCTCAGACTATATAGGGGTCTACTCTTTTGAAATCACTGGTGAAGTTTGAAGATATTACCTACAGACCATGTATACCTATTTGTCATAAACCCATTGAGGCAGAAAAATCATTGGCTACTACATAAATGATAATTATTCAGTTTGGCCCCATTTGGTAGTCCACCATTGATAGCACTTACTTCTTGAGGTCAGACATGGGTTACTGGTATCAAAAGAGTCGGTAGCAGAGACCACAGTAACACTTGTATTAAATGAGGCACTGAAAGCTCAGATGTATTTGAGGAACCGGGTCTTCGATATGCGACAGTGTGGAGGTTTCAAATCCTTGTTGAAAGACATTGTAGGATTTTTTTTCTGTTTTCATTTTATAGAGAATATTTGTGTTTTTTGGTGCAACAACAAGTTCAATATACATTCTTTACCTGAAATGCTTATTTGTTGTGTTAATTTTTCATAAAGTAAAAACAGCAACCACATTAATAAAACTACTACTACTTCTAATAATAATAATAACAATTGTAGTAATAATAACCGTCCCCCAACCAGAGTAGCATGGGAGACACAGCTGCTGCTAAAACAATCAACATGGCGCCATGACTGTAACACAAGGGTTTGAATGCATTGCTAAAGTCTGATTAAATTCAAATGAAAACGTAAGCATTTCTTAAATGGGATTACATTAAACCCTACATTAAAATCTTCCAGATATCATCCTACATTGTTCACTGTCATCTAGGTACTTGATGATGCTCTTTAAGTTTGTGTCTGGCTTGCTAAAAACTCCTCTGTGATCAGCTTCACATATAAAAAACTCTTTAAGCAGATGAGCAGATGGTAATATTGCATTCTCTTTAGATGGTGTCATGTCAAGTTAGTCAATTTATTTTAGGGACCAAAATAAAATGGTAATGTTTATGGTTTATTGAGCTGGTGTGGTAAGATTATGATTTTAATGTCACTCTCACTATAGGTTGACTATTAGGTTGATAGTGAAGTACAGATGCACCTTTATAAGTAGCTTGTAGCAACACCCAGAGTCAAACATACCCGGTATGAATAAAATATTACCAGCACAACTTTTCTCCCAGAATATGGGAGCAGCAGTCTAACTGTTTGTCTAATGAGAATCTTTGCCATGGCACAATAAAACTTCACGCAAATCCCTTTGAAAACAAACAGCTTAACAAACTTCAACTCAGATGAAAGCAAAGTCTGCCACCTGCTTACATTTTGTGTAAGGGTCACAAGGATGACTTCCAAGGTTTTCTATTTTTGTCGTCATTCCTGTAAATGGCATCAGAAGACCAATAATTAATGATTTGTCATCATAACAGATTATTAAACTCTTGCCTATAGTTTTCTGAACACTATCAGCTTGCTATTTTCAACCATATTTCACTGTAATGGGTTCCCTTGTATCTACAACTCCCATTGTAGTGAACATTTGACCATTTCTGCCAAATTTCTGAACTGCTAATTTGTCAGTTACAGTATTGTGGGGAGTCAAAGCCTATTCCAGCAATATCAAGGCCGATGTGAACTTTGCCTGTGAATCCAGGCCATTACAAGGCACATTCTCTCATAAATTAAAGTGACCACTAAAAGCTACTATGTGTTCCTTTGGGATGTGGGATGAAGCCACTTTACACAGAAAAAAAAATCCACATAGACAAATGGTGCTTTATGCAGACTACTTAGTGTCTAGGCTAGAAATTGAGCTCAGATCTTTGGAGTAGTGAAGCAGCAGAAGCACTGCTATACCACCCTGAAGAACTATCTATCCATTTCCTGAAAACACTTAGATAGATAGTGTGAACTTGGACCCGGACACAGACAGATGGACATCATATTGTCACCACACACTGTTTATTTATGACTATTATGTACAAGATTTATGTGCACTACAAACCCCAGTGCCTCTTGCACCGATTCCACCACTGTCCAGGCCACACAGTCCTGTGCCTCTTTTCCTCCTGGCCTCCTCCAGTCCTCACTCCAGCTCCGTCCTCTTCCACCCGACTTCCACTGCTGACTGGAGGGAGGCGGCCCCTTATATAGGAACCCGGATGGGCTCCAGCTGCTTCCCGGCAATCTCCCGCGGACACACCCCCGTGTGGCGGAAGTGCCGGCTGCGCACCCAGAAGCCATCTGGGTGTCCCCTGTCGTCTTCCCCGGGACTTCCTGGTGTGGCGGAAGTGCACTGGGCACTGGGCGCCGCCTGGCGGTGGCCACGGGCCCCTACAGGGCTGGGCTTCCAAGCCCTCTACCCGAGGCCTCCAGCATAACCAGGACGGATGCCCCCTCTCGGTCTGGAGGAGGCACAAGCCCTCCTCTCGTCCTCCTGGGCGTCCCGGCCGGGGACCACAATAGATAGATAGATACTTTATTAATCCCCAAGGGGAAATTAATAAGACAATTAAATTAAATAAATTAAATTTATTCATAGGGTTGTAGTCGTCCTAAGCCTATTCCAACACTTTCAGGCACAATGTATAAAAAAGTCCTGAGAGGAACACTATCAAACCTACAGTCAATCATCAGTCTGGAATCACCAGTTACCATAACTTGCAAGTCTTTACACCATGACAGGGTGTCCTGAGGAAACCCCCTCAGAAAAAGAAATAACTTGGAAACAACTTAGAATGATTGGGATGAGGATTTGAATCAAGATCTTTATCCACCAAGAAAAATCACCCATCACTAACATCATTTAATTCGCTTTAGAGTCACAAGAATTGCAGCCTAACTAGGTGAGATTAGGCAGTCGGTGGAAATGTAGGAGGTAAAGGACACCAGTACATTACAGGGCACACTCTGGCACACACTCATACATTGACACAGGGCCAGTTCAATTAGTGTTAACTTTTACATCTTTGGGATTTGGGAGGAACGCTAGAGTACCAGGTGAAAAACCCACATAGGCAATTGGGAAGCTTAAAAACACCACACATATTATAGCAAGGCTGGAGTAATATGCATAGAAAATCATCTTTTAGCAAGTACTGACAGATAATTTGTTGGAATAATATTAATAGTACAGTACTCAGACACTGCTGAACTAGAATACTGAAGCCAAATTGTTGATTTTGTTGCTAGGTGACAGCCATATGCCAGGCGCAGTGACTAGTAACATCTGTCTGATAAAAAAGGAGGGCACAAACAGGGAGTGGTAATATGACTTCAGCTTTGTTTTATGTAATAGCATGTCATGGTGTTCCATCTTATGTCTGATATTTAAAAATAACTGACTTCAGGCTAGCTTTTCAAACTCTGAATTTTCGAAAACAATTCTGGAAAGAAATATGTAAGTATTAGAAAACCAATCCTTTACCTTAAAGCCTTTGATACTCTTCAGTTACTAGTAGTATCAGTAGTACTAGGTTGTTGTACCGTGTTAGCCATTATGAATGTAGAGAAAAACCAAGCAAAATGACACCTTTTATTGGCTAACTAAAAAGATTACAATATGCAAGCTTTCGAGGCAACTCAAGGTGTCATTTTGCTTGGCTTTTCTCTAGTAGTATCAGAAAATCCAAATGCTCAGTGATCTACGTTCATCTTTAAAAAGTCCAGTAGGTAACCCCTTGATGGTCAAAAACTAACAAAAAATGGTACAGATGGGCTCTGTTTAGTTTGTTAGTGTCAGAGATTTATGGCCATTTCCAGACGAATGCTTAATTGTCCTTATGATCATAAAAACAAAATGTACAGTATGCAGAGATCATTTGTTTCACTTCATGGAGTTTTACTAATTCTGAATTAAACCAAAGTCCTAACTGTACTGCTGTTGTTAAAAAAATCCAAAGTTTTATTTTTAGGTATTTATTTTCTGTTTTATTATTTTATTTTTTAAATTAGAAACAGAATTTGGTGGTGTCCATACAAGAAAAAGAAAAAATTTTTGTTCCAAAAAAAGATCATCTTACAAAGTGGCACAGATGAAGTGACCAGGAAAGAAGAAAGGTATTTTAACAGCAGCATATAGAAACAGGATTGATTAAAACAGGCTGAGGTTGATACAAAAGAAAACTAACAATCAGGTGTCTAAGTTCTGAAAGGAAAAGAAATATTAGTAGTCAAAGGGTTCAAAGCACTGATCAAAATCAGACTAACAGCGATGAACGAAATAACGTTTAGCTTTGAAAAAAAATTTGAGGAACACATGGTGTTTTGCAACTAGTGAAATTCATGCCATTGACACAGGAAGAAAGGTGTTTAGTCTCTGTCTGGAGTGCTGATCTGATGGGTGTGAAAAATGATAATAATAAATACAAGAACAAAAGAACATGGTAAAAAACATTCAATACCCTAAAAAGCAGGTCTAAGCTTTAGATTATGACAGTCATCACAATAGGAATATTATAAATAAATGAACCACTCTGTCTCCCATCATGTTTACCCACTATACAACAGACTTCTAGTATAATACGAATCAAGAATAATGGAAAGTTGCTGGTTCAAACCTTGCTACTTTCAGAATGAATCCTACTCCACTGGGTCCTTGATCAGGTCCTTAAACCTGAAAATTGCTCCAGGGTGCTGTACAATGGCTGGCCATGCACTCTGACTTCCAAATGTCATGCAAAAAGACAATTTTCCCGCAGGGATTAACAAGTATATATATATAAAAAATATCAAAATAATACTGGCTCTTACCATCTACAATAAGTCTCAGACGTCTCCTCCATCACAGGTTGCACTGCTAATGGAGATGAGTCAGAGTACGTAGAGATGGTGGAGGATTTTGCCTTGTGGTGTAGGGAAAACCACTGAAGATCAACATCAAGAAGACACAATTCAGGGAAGGAAGTGGAGATAGCGCAGAGTTTCAAGTGGGGCTCATATGAACTGTGAACTGGACTTGTCTGACATCACAATGGCGCTGTACAACAAGGGTCAGAGTAGTACTTACTGAGTAGACTTGTGTCTCTTGTTGTGTGCAGCATGCTGCTGGAAATGTTTTACTAGTCTGTTGTATCCAGTGTGTCGGTCTGTGCGGTGGTCTCCTAGGGAAGCAACTTGAGTTCATGTAATGCAAAATGTCTGAACAAACCTATCAGTAAAACCAGCTCCATCATAAGGCTCACTCTGGACACTCTGGAGGCTCTTGTGCAAAAGAGCATTGTGGCAAAACTGGATGCCATCATGAACAATTGTGCCCATTCTCTGTAGGAGGCTAGGGTGTATTTAGCCCCAGGCTAATTCCTCAAACGTATAATAAGAAGCGCCTGTAGGGAATTTTTTCTGCCTGCAACCATTGGGCACTTCAGTGCTTCTTCTCGACATCCCTTTGTTCACTCTAGCCAGAAGCCATGGGAAAATAATACAAACTTCAATTAAGTAGTTATTTTCTATCATAATATTTTTATTATTTGTTTTTATTCTAATGTCTTATATTGTACTTTGAGTTGTTATCAGTGTTGTATAAAGGAATCTGGCAGAAAGTGCAAAAAGTGCACCCCGTAAACTGAAAAATATCAAATAGCAAATGAAACGTATCTTTACAGATCAGAGCTCATAATAGAGCTGGGAAAGTGTGTCTGGATTCTTAAATATGGCTGGAACAGGAAGGAGATGGATCAGGGAGGCCGGAAAAGGGTTCTAGAATGGATAGGACGTCATTGGTGAGAGCCGGAAGTGACATCATCAGTGGGTGGACTGGTGGTTACGCCATTGGAAAGCCTGTTCTTCGGCTGGTCTGCAGAGGGACAAAATGAGAAAGGAGCCGATGACAGTGCCAACCCCTGACCCGACTGAGCAAGAACACCATTTGACAAAATCAGCCGTCTCCCAAGCACACAAGTGTGACAGTGTATTTTATGTTTTTATGGTTTTTGTTTTGCTGCGGTATGCATTTGAATTCTTACTAAAGTATATCTAATCTAATCTAACAAAGGTGGAAAATGATTTACTGTATGTAACCCTGACATCAACACCAAGAGCTCAAATTAAAATGCAGATTTTAGCTGTTGGTTAAGAAAGACAACCAGATGAGCAGATCTTTACCTGCACAGCTATATAAATGGTCATTTTTATTTTTTTTCTGTTTAAAATTGAGTGTTTAATATTGAAGTTTATCTTCTACTGATAATTTGCCCAGTAGTATTTTTTGCAGGTGGCTGTATTCATCCACTGCTATCCAGGATGGAGATATCACACTGACAAAAGCAAGCTTTTTGAATTCTTCATTGTGGGTCAATAATTAGACATGAAAGTTGTTAAGGCTCAAGGCCAACAGGTGTACTAGTGCACTAAATAAACACAAAGTGCATACTGCAGTGCCTAAATTCTGCTAATGATACAAGACATACAAAACAAAGGGTAAGGGGAAGAAACTATAAACCAATCTCAGTTTTTATTTTTATATAACACTTACTACAGTAAACAATTAGTAAAAAAATGCCAGAGATCGTCAGTGGCTGATATGCCTCAGAGCATTTTCTATAGTTCCATTTATTGCCTTTTGGTTTGGCAGACAGTGTGGTGTAGTTGGACTTTAAACACAGTGTTACAGTTTGTTAGACTCTTATTTTTTGTTCTAAGGTCAATTCTTTTTTTAAGCATTTAATACTTTTTATAGACGGTTTGAATATTGATAAGTCTAAATAAATATGTTTTCTTTGTGTCTTTTGATTTAAAATGTATTCATTTAATTTATCATTTATCATGTTTTGTAATTTTCAGTGTCACCAATAGTTT
Organism: Polypterus senegalus; assembly: GCF_016835505.1. Taxonomy (NCBI): domain Eukaryota; kingdom Metazoa; phylum Chordata; class Cladistia; order Polypteriformes; family Polypteridae; genus Polypterus; species Polypterus senegalus. The sequence continues at coordinate 66,617,647 of NC_053158.1, forward strand.
TTGTGTTTTCATCTCCTGGTCCCTTATTCACTGACTGTGTGGACTGCCATTTTATCAACTCTGCCAGTACGCTGTGTGACTATGAGGAAGACACCCAACTTGTCGGTGCTCCAATTGTAGAAAACACAGTGTAAATAATTGAATTGAGGTTGGTGAAGTCCAGAGTACTGAATTTAAATTCTACAGCCCCTGTGGAACTTACATATTCATCCACATCTGTACTGCCGTCAACAAGAAAGACAGCAATAGCTTTGGACCAGGAGATAAGATATGACACAAGGGACAAGCAAGGAAGTCAGTAACACAATTGTCGAAACCAAAGACAGAACTCTAAATTGTAGTCAAGACAGGTGGCACTTGAATAGCTAACCAGAAAACTCTCACGAAATACACACTTACTAATCTCTTTGTTTATCTCTTCAAATTCAGATCAATAGGAAGTGTTCGTTATGACTAGTGTTGATCTGCGTCATTTACCAAAGGGTTTTCGTAGTGAATATGCGGTGTACACTAGTGACTTTGTTTGCTGAATATTTTTCTTGAAATGTGGACGGCGTAGACAAACTTTTTCTCAAAGTGCCCCATGGTGCTTTGTGAGGCCAGTGCAACATCTCAGTGGGTGAAAGCCCACCAAGTATATAACACTGAACTTAGTTGTAGGCTAAAAATTAGCAAAACATGCGTGCAGAAATAAACTGGAAATGTGCCGGTGGATTTGTGTCTTAAAGGTAAAATCTTTTTGTATGAACTTGTATGTGACTTGTGTGGAATACGTGAGCTTACTCCATTTTGCCTAGAGTACTGTGTATATGTTGCTACTGTAAGGAGTGAAGAGGCCATGTGCTTTTGTGTTGCGCTTATTTGGTAGCAGTGGCAGTGAATGAGCAAAAGCATCATGGAAAGAGAAACAATAAACTACTTTTTGGTTTGGGAGAAGGAGCACTTGTTATTGAATCTGTGGAGGACAAGCCCTAGTAAATTCATGCTTTCTGTCTGCAAGAAATTCTACTGTTACAATGTTTAATTCTGTTGATCTTGCTTCAGGGGAACAGTGCTGCAGGGATTAACACTGCTGTCTCACAGTTTGTATCACACGTAATTGGTCCAGCATAGTTATCAGATGTTTCAATTGCTGTAAGGGACACTTAAAAGGCCACAGCACCATTATAATCCACTCAAAATGAGTTTGGTTTCTCTTTCCCAGTTGACTTCAATGCATTTCACTGAGTTTGACAAAGTTCGTAAACTACCCCACAAAATGGCAGTGCCCAAGATAAACAAAATGACATTATAGAAAAGACGGTAAAAGTTAAAGTTTTTAACAACACTATCAGTATACAAACTAATATGAAGTTTAAAATCCTTTGATTAAATAATCCTTTAAATTAAATTATATGCACATATCTTCAGAAAACACCTAAGGAAAGGCACAAAAAAACAGAAGAAAAATGAAAATAAGCAAAAATTCACGTGAGATTCTCACTGAGGACGCATTTTTGTGTCTTCAGTTGATGAGCGATTCTGCATTGGCTCTCTATAGATCTGTGTGTGTGTGTAGGCTCTGTAATGGACTGGCTTCCTGTTCAGGGTTAGTTCCTGCCTTGTGCCTGAAGCAGTTGGAATAGGCTGTAGCTTTTCGCAGTCCTGATTTAGACTAAGGGGGTTTAACAATGTTAGGTTAAAAATTATAGAATGCTCCTGTGCTTGTGAATGCATTGGGACGATGCTTGACATAAAAAGGTACTATATAAAATAAAGGTTGTCTGATTTACCTTTAAGTCAAAAAACATTGTGTTGATGAGACAGTTTACTACATATATCTCACAGATTCTGCAAACTGCAGGTTTTCAGGGAGTATACTGAGGATTCTGTGATATTTTCAAAAAAAATGTTGAGGTAAGCCAACTACCACAATCCCTTGGTCACCGGTTTCTTAAGGCAATTTGAGAAGCCTTGTTTTTATTTTGTGGAAAGGCAGCCTGCCAGAAACAGAAGTAGGCCAAGACTTCAAGGAGATCTCTCGCTGTAATCGCAGGGCCTGCAGATGGAAGCTGGCACACGTTCCCTGAAACTGCATCTCAACACACCGATGTTAAATTAATAAGGGAAAGCTGGCTGAGGATTAGTGGATCAGCCAACAGGATGTAAAAGCCCTTTCCACCTGGAGGCTCTGGGCTATCTATCAGAACGTCTGTACTTGTTTGTCAGCAGTTTGGGTTTAGTAATGGGTAGGGCCACACTGATAGTCTGCCAGGTGAGATAAAGCTGAATTTTAGCGCAGGCAACAGTGTAAGCATGCTATGATTTAAAAATTTTAGGTTCATATTGCTAGCGCAGTGGATCCTGTTTCTATCTCTCTTTCCATATGACTCATGTAAAGAGAGATTTGAGACAGTCTTGCTGATTTTGCCATAGTAGAGTAGACACAGTATAAAAGTATTAAGGGGACATAAACCTTATTTTTGAGGGTTAAAAGCAAATCCTGTAATTACAGTTAGCTCCACCCTTCTCGATCTCTGTTGCTAAGCAGTATACATTATACTGCAGTCACGTGATAACTGGCTTAAGGGAAAAAAGGGCAACTTGACTCAAGCTGTTCACTATAGCTTTCTGTTTTTTTGCTAAGTACTTGCAGAATGTTTCTGTACACACATCGAAGGTTAGCTGGCAGCCAACTAAATACTGACTTGGTTTGAGTTGGAGTGGCGTACCTACTGCTGCAAACATTTATTCAATTGCCCAATATTGTTGGGATAGATTGTAGTTCCCTGAAGTTATTTACCGTATGTAAGGTGGACAGGATTTGTATTGTAAGAGGCAGATCTATATAATTGAGCCTTTACATTGGAAACGAGAGGATCATCAAAAGTCAGAAACATGTTGAATCAATAAACCAAAGCACAAAAGCAAAAAACTTAACCAAGGATAAAGACAAATGTAACAAATGTCAAAAATTATGATTAATTTCCCTAGCAAGTTATTTTTCCCTATGTGAGGGTGTGTATGTGGAAAATCAAAATTGACTTTCATGTCCTAAAATTACAATTTTTGTTGGAAAAATTATACATTTTTTTGCTTTGTGTATAGCTTCTGGGTGACCAAATCTCAGCAAAGCATTTTAGAGCAAGTGATTTCCAGGATTTCCGCTTTGAACTCCTAGACATGCAGTATGTACAATGATAACTTCCAAAAAAAACTGACCTGTCTTCTTTAAACAAGTTGCATCCTCTTTCCCTTATTACATGCTGCAGGCCTATTTTTTGATCCAGTTTGGTCCAGTATGTAATCACGTGAACTGACTGTGACTGCAGTACGTAGAAAATAAGGAAGCGCTCCCAAAGAGTGCTGAAGAAAAACCCTGAATACTTTAATCGAGAGATACAAGTTTAATGAGAAGACACGAGGTATAAACGAGACTTTGTATCACTTTGTAACAGAGTTAAAATTGCTGTAGCGAGAAACTTTTAAGTGCCGGGTCTTAGCTAACATTAAATAAAGCCGTGGACATTGCAACATCACACAAGAGAGCAGCTCACGTGAACTGACTGAACGCAGTACGAGTGATCACTTCCATGCATCAAACCTGTTCAAAAAACGCATTACACAATTGACAAGGTGATGGCTTTATATGTCGTTCGTTTATAAAACAGCGGAGAAGCTGTGTAAAGGCTGTTTCACAAAAAACTAGTGGAGCGTCTTATATGAGCAGGCAGTCAGCTAAAGAAGGGAATCAATAGATATCTATAATCGTAATAAACGAACAAAAAATAACATACAAGCCGCGAATTAAATAAAGGAAATGGGTACCTGAACAATAAAGTAAATCTCGAATATCTACACAATAACTATAAGAATCGTAATAAACGAACAATAAAACAGTACAGAGCCGCGAAGCACGGAGAAACGATGGCCTTATATGGCGTTCGTTTATAAAGCAGCGGAGAAGCTGTGTGAAGGCAGCTACACAAAAAAACAGCAGAGCGCCACACTCTGAATGTATTCCTTGCATCACCGTTATACCCTCTGATCTCCCATTTCAATTGAAATGCCTCAAATTTCCTGTAAGGCTCTGCTTTGCGATGACAATTAATAAGTCTCAGGGACAGACTCTACAAAAGCTTGCCATTGATTTGAGGCAACATTGCTTTCCTCCTGGACAAAACTATACGTTGCATTCTCAAAAGTAATCTCAGTGCACAGCTTGGTCATATTACAACCGGACTGCTGAACTGACAACGTGGTATACAAAGAGATCCGTAACAGATAGTTATTGGTATATTTTCCCTCAGTTTAAAAAGGTTTTCTTTTCTTATTAATAAAAATTTAAAAGCAGTTCTTCGTTGCTGTGAAGCGCGGGGATTTTGCTATATACAGTATATATATATATATATATGTAGATATATATGTATGTATGTATGTTTATATATATATATATATATGTAGATATGTATATATATGCGTATATATATATGTGGATATGTATGTATGTATATGTATGTGTGTATATATGTTGATATGTGTATATATATGTATATATATGTAGATGTGTATATATATATATAGATAGATAGATAGATATGTGTATGTGTAGATGTGTATATGTAGATATGTAGATATGTTTATATGTGTGTGTGTCTGTGTGTGTGTATATATATATATATATATATGACAGCAACACTCATAACAGTGACAAAACAATTACATTGACAATCATAGCTCGGAAGCCGTTTGACCTATTGACTTGAACTTTGGTACACATATACTATGTGATGTCAGCTATCCACTTTCGGGGTGTTGATTGACCTCCAAGGTTATTCCTTTTTATTTTTATTTTATTTTATTGTCGAATCAACTCTCAGCAGCGGCCACATGCCTACAGGCGCCGTTCTCATTCCTTACCACCTTCGCTTTCACATCCCCTACCTCTTCATATCTTAAATCATTCTTGAGGGAGATTGAAGACTTAAGTGCCAGCTTCAGTGAAAAATCAAGGAAAACATACTAGTAGTATATACTAAGTAGTTTCAACACAAACACTGACTTAATCAATTTTAACTCGAAAAGATGCAGATCAAAGAAGAGAAGAAGCAGGCCGCTAGGGTGGAAAAAAGAAGAGCTGCTCAGGAAGCAGCAAGCGCATCAACCTCTGAGCAAACAAATGCTAAATGTACTGAGAAAGAGAATGAAAGCTAGGAATGCTCATGTCAAGTGTATTCACTGCACGATAACTGGTGCCTAATGATAGGTGTAATAGAAATTGTTTGATTTAATCAGAATTTTTGAGATGGGTCCTGCTGTAGACCACTGCAGCTCCATGATTCAGTTGCTCTGCTGGACAGCCAATTGGACTACATGTCTTTGTCACTTGGTTTACTTGACTTGAACCGGATAAACCCCCCCCAACCTTATTCCGAACTACAGTGTAAGTAGTTGTTATCAATGACTTATAATATAAAGCACCAACCTCCTCAATGAATTGGAGCTCTGGAGGTCTGTAGCTAGAGTTTATCGAATTTTTTGCAGTCTGCCTATTTAAGTCATGGGACCAGGCCTATTGATTTGCAACGAGTAGTTTTTGAGATGCAGAATTTATTTAAATATACATTTATGCACAGATAGAAACACACATGCACAAAAACACGCACACACACATTCAAAGAAATGTATAAGTGAATATCACTGTCAGTGTGTTTGCCTTACCAGAGCACATGTTGGATGATGAAGAGAAAGAAATGAGCACACACAAACACATACACAATACATCTCTAAATGTGGATCAAATTAAGGTTGTTAAATTGTTTATCTAAGCAGCTTGTTTACTTTTTTTGACCCAATGTGCTTAGTTTCAAATGAAATATTATGAAATATTATTTAAGTTGTTCAATTTCTTGTTCATTTTACTCTTCATTTACATGTACATGATGAATATTGTACAAGTTAATGTATTTGATTCTACATTATTGTACAATGCAATCAGTTGTATTGTATTGTAAAATCTTCCATTGAGTGGTTTCCTGTGGTATCACTAAAGTGAGATTTACATGAAAGTGCTGTATGGACCATTCCATACCAGTCCTTTTCTGTCTTAAACACAAGACAACCTTATGTATGGCCGTCACAATGTTAAAGGTCACATGGTGGCAACCCTGCAGCATTATAGTGCCCAGACATGCAAAATGGCAGTGCTCATTAAATCTGAGGATAGACAATAGTAATAACATTGTGGTGTGATGACATTGCTTCAATAACTATATAAATACTAAAAACAAACAAAAAAATATGCAAAAAATAAAGTAAAACATGAAAATGATCCTAAATACTTATGTAACTCCTGTAAGGCAGTAATGGTGAGTTTAGAAAGTGGATGGATTAAGGTGACCATTTAAAGAATGGTATACTGTATAAATCATACTGCTTTTTATGTAAGTATTTGAGCATGGGTAATTCACAATATAAATAAAATCAGTTATTATTGTTATTATTAATATGTCTAATGGTAATGTGCTTTTTACATTTAAAGTATTTATGGTTGAGAGGAAGATATTATCATATCTAATGAGATACACTCCATAACCAGCAAACATTTATTTTATACTTTATCATTTAAGAGTGACTAAGGATGTTTAAACTGCCTTTATTGTACTTGTAGAGGTGCCCATATACTATTCATTTAGTGATTTTTAATTTACCAAGTATGAGTGAGCGTTCTCTGTGATGGACTGACACTGTGTTCATTGTTGGTTCTCTCCTTGCACACAGAGTTGCTGGGACAGGCAGAACCTCCCCATCACTCTGACCTGGATAAACACGTTAGAAATTGGTTGGGTCTTTAGTTTAACAGAATTCCCTTCAGGGCTATAAACTGAGGCTTTGGTGGGGTTGATAGCCACAATAGCTGATGAAGGGGATAGGAAAATTTGTGTTATTCAAAGTCAGCTCTGATCAGAATTTTATTAGATATATTTACACTTCTTTGAATGAGGTGGCAATGAAATATTAAGGCCATAAATATTAACTCAGATTTATTTGGGCATTATTGAGAAGCTCCAAGATGCTTTAAATAAAAAGGCCACTTTCTCCTTTTTGGTTTATAGGTTTTGTGTACAGCATGATGGTGTTAGTCATCTTGTGCTCAAAAGAGACGCCCGCTGAACATAACTGATTATGTTAAGCATGGAGTGCATGAGTGTATTCAGTAGGCGGCCTGTAACTCAGTCAACATGTTTGTTTCCTTCCTTCCTGTAGTTGTCCGTAATCAAATTGTGATGAAAGCTCAGGAACACCCTAAAAGATATCAAATTGACTCATACTACTAAAGCATACAATGAGGTATTTTAGCAGTCTTTACAGTATATGGATTTTATGTAAAACTGATTTTTTTTTTTATAACATATATTTAATAAAGAAACACTGCCTATTACATCCTAAATCACCTCAGAGTGTCAGATTACTTGGCTTTGGCACCCACCAATGACACAGATGTGCGTAGATACTGTATAGTATTTTGTGACTGAGTAACTACATACCTCACTCCTCAGATTTTAATTTCATTACGGATAATTGAACAAACATTTTTTGCTTATCAAACACTTTTGGAGACACGCTATAAAAAGTGCATTTCAAATGAATATATCCAGTCTGTGTATCAGCTCTGTATTTTATTAAATCACAGTGACATTTACTAAAAACTAAAATGTGAAGCATTTGGAATCAAAAAGCAACAATAGTGATATTTTTTTAAGCTTAGAATGTGAAATGAGTTTTACTCTTCCCTTCAACCAGGTTGCGTGTAGAGCAACAGCTGGGCCTGACATAATTAGACGCTGAGCACATTTCAGCCAAAGACATGCAACCAATTTAGTCTTTAAAAGCGTTATTTTGAAATGTGAGCTGTGCCACATGTAATGTACTGTACATGGCCTTAAATTTCTTTAGGATAATATTATAGAAAAATTGTGAAAGAATCTGCTTCTTTTAAAATTTGCATTTCATTTTGTTACAGAAGAGTTAATGAGAATTTTATCCTGTTAAAAAAAAAAAAATGTGTGCCAGGTCCCTTTTGTTTGTGGATCACACACTCTCTGGTGACCTTTTAATTTTGCCTTGCTCTTATGCTAATGTGTAACTCATTTAGCGTCTTTCAGATTACACACTAACATGGCAATAGTTTAGGGATTTTATGGTGCTTCCCTTTTTCACTTATTGTTAGCCATTGTTAAAGGCTTCTTACATACTGTAGCAGTAAGTGACTAATAGAAGCATTACACACGGCCCCTACTCTGAAATGTTACTACTGCTTTGTACGTCTTATTAACTCCACTCAAAGTGTTTGTCAGGGTCTCATCACATAGCAGTAAATAACTTATACCTGCACCTAGGTGACCTATTTTCAAAAGTGATATCAATAACACAACATGAAAGCTTTCATTCAGATCTAAGACTAGCAGTAAATCCCCAGAGTTACAGAAATAAAGTCACAGAAGGATTTGAATTTGGCATTGCATGATCATGAGTGCAGTGCCTTTGCTGTCATGTTTCATACGTGGTGCTACAAACTATACATACAATATTACTTGTACTGGAGGTATTGTGATCAGTGACAATTATTATAACTATCCAGCCATCCATTATCCAACCTACTATATCCTAACTACAGGGGTCTGCTGGAGCCAATCCCAGCCAACACAGGCCGCAAGGCAGGAAACAAACCCCGGGCAGGGCGCCAGCCCACCGCAGATTATTATAACTATTTTGTTTTAAATTTAGATTAGATTAATTTAGATAAACTTTATTAATCCCCTGGGGAAATTCAGATGCATACAGCAGCAGAAACCTAAAAAACAAGAATACAGACTCACAGGACAAATTATAGAGCCAATAAATCAATCCGTCAATCAGACAAGAAATAAATAGAAATAAACAAACTTCAGGAGGACATCGGGTGGAAGCAATGAATTGCTTGATAGCAGTGGGCAGAAAAGGGTGCTTCTTAGCACACCGTGGTGGAATGAGTGTGCGGCTAAAGGTGCTCCAAGAGAGCACCTCATGGAGGGAATGGGGTGGGTTTTCATGATGGCATCCCGTTCTACCACCATACTCTTTTCCACAACAGCTTCCAGAGTGTCCAGAGTTTGTCCTGTGATGGCATAGGCTTTACTGAGAAGTTTGTTCAGGCATTGTGCTTCTTTTGTGCTTGGGTTGCTTCCCTAGGAGACTGCAGCACAGAACACCACACTGGTTACTATGGACTGGTAGAACATTTCTAGCAGCTTCCTGCTCACATCAAGAGACCTGAGTCTCCTTAGAAAGTGCAGTTTGTTCTGGCCTTTCTAGTGCAACACCTCTGTGTTGTCAGGCTAGTCCAGTTTTTAGTTTATGTGATTCCCCCAGGTACTTGTATCATTTCCAAGTGCTCTCCCTGAATGATGACAGGTCTCAGAATCTTCTTGACACGTCTAAAGTCCACCACCACTTTTTTTGTCTTGCTAATGTTGAGTTGCAAGTTGTAGTCCCTGCACTACATGATGAGGTCCTCAACAACTTTCCTCTACTCTGTTTGACTCATCTCCGTAGTTAATGCAGCTTGCGATGGACAAGTCATCTGAAAATTTCTGTAGAAGGCAAGCACTGCTATTATACTGGAAGTTTATTATGTAGATGGTGAACAGGAAGGGAGGCAGGACAGTTCCCTGAGGTGCTCCAGTATTACACACCACCACTTCTGATACATAATCCCTCAGCCTCACACACTACTGTCCGTTGGACAGGTAGTCCATGATGCAGGATATTTTTGAGGCGTCAACATTCAAAGACTTCAGCTTTTTCACTAATCAATGTGGTAGAATGGTGTTAAAAGCACTGGAAAAATCAAAGTACATTATCCTGACTGCGGTACCAACTTTGTCCAAGTGGGAGTATCACTGAGTGAACTTTTGCAGGCAATGAGGCATTCTGGTTTAGGGGTGTCTCATTTCCACAATAAGCACCATACGCCAAACCAGAAAACATATTGCTGTTTGAGCGTTTTATTTAATCCCATTTTAAGTAGCATGCAAGGTCTGTATCTTAGAGATAGCGAGTTGTTAACCTTGCAGCAAAAAGCTTGAATTTGTTCATTTTAAACGAGAAGGAGTGGATCTTTTGTGTAGGAGATGTACTATCCTTAAAATATACCCTGTATAATTCATCACCATGGCAAATTTCAGAAAGGGAGTACTACAATCTGTTAATAATAAATAAGACAGCTATTTACACAGCAATGTGCCTTTCTTTGCTCGAACATTTCCTTTCTGTACTCTCTGGCAAAGTTAATTGTAGCAAGGGAGGGCAGAGGGGGGATTGGGCCTGACTTGTACAAACTCTTGAGCCTTCAACCTTATTGAACAGCTGGTACACAAGTGAAAAAGCTCAAGAGGTCAGAATTTCTTTTGGGTATTTAGAATTTGAGCTTGTTGAGTGAATCATCTTTAATTAAGATGGGGTGGACTTGAAAATTGCACATTAATCCGTCTCTCCATCATTTTTTTTCTGTAATACAGGTAGTGTCTAGCCAGATCATTATGATGTTTGAAAAAAAAAAAAAGAAATTGTCGGGTAAAGTACCTGGCGGCATCTGATTGTGTGCCAGACCTACTTAATAAGGTGTGGCTCACAAGTTACAATAAACTTTGCTTTTATCACATTTTATCTTTTCTTCATTTTTTCCTCCATTGCGTTAATTCAAATTCAATATGTTGCTAATCGCGTACTCAGTTACAGATTTTTTCTTTATAAATCACAAATAAAATGAATGTCAGGGTGCAGTTTTGTCGCTTATATTTACTCCTTATGTACATGACTGTACTGACTCCTGCCTTATTTCAGAGTCCTTCTCTTTATTATCTCTTATATATGAATACAGAGTGCCATGTAGTTAATGTTACATAAAACAGCATTTCTTTATATCATGTTGCATCACACAGTGTACTATCTACATTAGTGCACACTACATTTAAGCATTGAAAGTGTATGCTGACTTCCACAGATTTTTCAATGTCAAAATGAACAATATGGCCCAGTTGTTAATTGAGAGAGCTCAATTACTCTCTGCCTGGTATTTGCACGCTTAATCGCTGTTACTGTGTGAGTTTCTCATTTATTTTCTTGTAACTTACTGTAAGTGCTGCATGTTAAGTGAATTCTTGCCTTTAAATGTGCCTTATATGAGTGAATGTGGGCATGTGCACTGCTGTAGCCTGTGATGGAGAGGAACCTCTTTTTTGGACAGTTCTTGCTTTACACCTGATTTTGCTGCAACTATACACTTGGATTAAGTACATTCAGAAAATGGATAGAATGAAGCAAATCAAAAAGAAAGAAATCTCAATAATAGTCTTTTCTGTCTGCAAAAATTAAAGACATTAGTTTAGAAGCTGAAGCAGTTCTTTAAATTGAGTCATCTTCCACGTAGCATCTAAAGCACATGTACACAGTGGACAAGAAGATGTGAAGGTTACGACAAGTTAAATGAACAAGTGAATGTGAGAGGAATTATGGGAACATTTCTAATTAGTACCCCTTGGAAAAAGTGCTGGTGAATTGATTATAGGTAATCTAAATGGTGTTTGAGTGTATCTCAAGGAGTCAGAAGATATGAAGATTAAAGGAATACTCCACCCAAAAATGATATTTTCTTTATATGCTACTTAACCCATGCAGTTGTTAATGATGGCCAAGAAAAAAAATTCTTTCATGGAAATGGAAATACTTAAGTTTCTTGTAGCATGGGACCCAACGGTCAAACAATAGCAAAAATGTCAATAAAAACTCACATTACTCATGTCACTAAATAGTTATCTCAGGAAAATGAAACAGGAAACCCATTCACATGGGATTGCACTTTTGAATTGAAGACAGGATTCTTGACCCATAAATGAGGGGGAAAGGTGGGTCTTGAATTCAAATACAACCCATTGGTAACTGTAGCTGCGTTTGACAAGGTTTTCCAAATAGTTCAAAATTGTCTGAATGCAGCTGTCAGACAAGTATTCTGGCACTAGTATGATGCGTCATACAAAAAAGGCTCCATAGTCCATGTTTCTTCCTTTTAAAGATTTTAGTGAAGTTCAAAGCAAACAGTTCACACAAAAAAATAAAGAAAAAATGTAGATAATAAATAAAAATATATGAAAAAAGGGAAACCTATGGTATTCTGTTTTAGGATTAGGCATCTAAGTTACATTTCTTAAGGTTTCTATGTAATGGTCAGAAAACTACATGCCCTTAATGCCTATCTGTTAAACCATTCATGTTTCTTTCTAGCTTTCTAACTTCAATCTAAGGGTATTCTACTGTCACACAGAGGTAAAATTTCAAATATGCCACTTTCTATAACTTATAGGCTTCGTCTGTCTGTGTTAGGATATATTATATTCAAGTTCTAAAACTAAACGAATTAAGGTAAATTTAACAGTACCTTAAAGGATTTGGCTCTTACAGTGACCAACATTGGACAACAGCAAACAGTGTCAAAAATGACCATGAAAAAATCTCTCATTACTAATGTTGCATAAGCCACACGTCATGTCATCCAGCTGTATGCTGATAATGTACAAAATGAATGTATTTTTTGTTAAAATACTGTTAAATAAATAAAATTAAAGTAGTCTACAAACGGGAAGACCCTTCACATGGGACGGTGCTTTTTTAAATTGATACTACTAAATATGTAGTGTTGCTATAACAAGGAAATGGAAAAAAAACACAATATGGTGGTGTCCATTCACTAAAACAGGAAAGCAAAACAATGTTGTGGTAAATCTCTTTATATACAGTATATATATATATATATATATATATATATATATATATATATATATATATATATATATATATATATATATATATATATATATATATAAAATCCAATGTCTGTCTGTCTGCTTTTCACGAAAGAACCACTTAACGGATTTAGATCTGTTTTTTTTCTATAATTTGCTTGAACATTCTGGTTGATTTTGTGACTTCTCTCATCACACTATTACAGTTCGGTTGTGGCACCGATTTATTCACACGAATCTGAGAGACAGTCTGTGGGTTGAGGGGAAAGGGAGACGGGGCCTCAGGAGTAGGGGACCCGGGCGGTGCCATCCTCACTCACACACCAGCCTCCGTTTGAGTCACTCTGCCTCTCAAAACGTGTTAGAGCGTACCTTGCATGCACTTAGTTAGCGATACCTGTTTGTTCAGCAGACATTATCATCTAGAGATTGTTAAAGATTAACGTTTGACGTTTTTGAGAGAGAGAGATCACAGTTATGTGTGTTTTAGAGGGTACCTGTCCATTGGCAGAGATGTCATGGCCACATGCTTTTCTCCCCACAAGGGGGACACTCTCCTGTCAGAGCTGAACGCATTCAGCTACAATGGCAACGTTTGATATTGGAGTGTACCTACCTTTCACTTGGCCAGAGATACCTTGCCAATTTTTTTACATTTTAAGCAAAGAGACCACAGCTACATTCTCGACCCTGATAGTAAAACCAAAAATATTGCATGTCAATAGGCCCTTGGACACGAAAGCTATCAATATAAATTCTCAATACAAATTATTACATATTTTTTTATTGATTGTTTGTCCTGTTTCACTACTACACGGGCAGAGCCGCGGGGGAAAGCTAGTACTGAATATAACAATAAAAAATAATTAGTTTATTCATTTAAAATAATTACTTTTTAAACATTACAATGATAGCCTAATAAAACATCTAGCTGGACTGTTAAGAATATCCTAAAAAGAGGAAAACATGAATCCTTCTACTTGTTAAATAGTTGAATCCCTTAACAGCAATTAGGTAAACTAGGCCAAGCTAGAGTCTCTGTATAATGGGTGACATCAAACTCTAGACCTATGTGCTGGATCTGTCTCTTTAACCTTTCTAAAATGGCCCCTTTGTCATTATTTAATACATGTCACATAAGGCCCGAGAGGACTTTTAGTCTCAAAGACCTCCTCTAACATGTGCTTCATATATACAGTAGATTGTATCTGTATATAATTTAGTCGGTTAACAGTAACAACTGGCATTAAATTGAACATCCAGTGTCTGTTTACATTTATCTGTGCAGCTACAATTGTAGTTACAATGGAAACTGGTGTCTCATAATGACCCAACAAGAAAAAGTGAATCTGTGCCGTATGCATGATGCCAAAGGTGTGACAGTTTCATGAAGGTGATGGAAGCTGCTGCCACCGCCCTACACAATTCTTTTGTCTTTTCTGCTGACATGATTATTGTATGTGGATGGATAATGCATATTGTTAAATATATTAACTATCCACTTCTAAGAAATTCTGGATGTGTTCTGTGTGATCCATCACCAGCACTTTTTAAACTGTTTTTTTAATGTGGTAAATTGCCATACAGTTTCAAATTGCCAAAAAATTCTCACTTGTCCCTAAACTGCCATTCTCACTTTATGCACTAGTGTTCTTTTATCACTCAATACTGATTTTGGTTCCATAGCTCCTGATAGCTTTCTTAACGCACAGCAATGACCAAGAAAAGAAAAGCTGATAATGAGGGAAGATAGTTTTAACAGTGATGTGAGGCAAATATAAGATTACGATGAGCAGAGAGGTACCTGTGGATCTTAATTGTAAAGAAAAGGAGGTGGCAGTGGTTTGATGGTATATTTTGACATGGACTGAGCTGAGCACACCAAGTGTTATTTTTGGCCCTCGATAACATTAAGTTTGACACTCCTGTCCTAAGAGCAAGTCCTTGGACTTTGAACAAAGACTGGGGTCCAGACGTATCCCTTGTGAACAGAGGGGCAACATGCTGTTTTGACACAGAATACATCCCAACCAGAACAATGCTACCTGCTGTGCCAAAATGTCTTCTCATATGCAACAAAATTGCCAGTTTATACCTTCAGACATAACTGAAATTGTGTTGCTGATACTAGATGATCAAAAGCTTACTTCATTATACCACCTTGATGAGGTGTTTAGGCTCTAAACTATTTTTATTTTTGTTTTTGATTATCTACATCATGTTTTCTGGTTCATTCCCTGTTTCAATATTATATTAATCACTCAGAAATCTACACACACACATTGTTTTTAATCAAATTTAGTTTTTCTTCCAAAACCAAGAGTGAAATCCACAGCAGACAACAACTTTGCCAGGAGGTGTGCTCTAAAAATCAATTTGACATATTGTATGAACAAGTGAGGGAACAGATGTGGAAAAGAAAACAAAAGACTCTCATGCAGGAGGTTTACAATATGGAAAATTCATTTTTATTTTTTTTTTTTTTTTGCCTGGTTATTTGAAAACTACCAATATCTACTTAAAAAAATAACCATCCATTTTCTGTATCCATTTCAGAGTTTGGGGCTGGTCAAGCAGCCATGTGGGGAACCACTCACCTACTGTACGCTATACATTTAGACACACATTCACTCTGGGCCAATGTAGAGTGTCCAATTAATACAACATGTGTGTCTTTCGGAAATGGAGGAAAAAACCTTCACAGACCCAAGTTGAATGTACAGATTCCACACAGATGAATAACAACATGAGACTAGTCTCCTGGAGAGCAGCAAGAGCAGCACTACCCAGTGTGACAGATAGGGGGCGCTGTCGTCCCCTTGAACCCTCAGATCAGACGCCAGACACCAGATAAAAGTCCAAATGTTGACTTTATTAATACAATAATGTGCACAAGCACCTCAACCTCCACTATACTTCAATAATCACAATACTCAATACAATTAATAATCCTCCACACCTCCCAGCAGCTCAGTCACCCTTCCTCCCAACTCGGCTCACTGCTGGGATCTCCCACAGTCCTTTTATAATCCCTGACCTGGAAGTGCTTCTCGCTGTCCATGTGACTGGCAACACTTCTGGGTTGGATGAAAACTCCTTTTTCTTCAACCCGGAAGTATGTCATTTCTTCTGTCCCCGTGACTGGGACGTACTTCCGGGCTATATGGAAAATAATCCTTGAGCCTCCCTGCGGTGTCCTCTGGCGGCACCCATGGTATCCGGCAGGGCTGTGAATAAAGACTCCGTTGTCCATGATTCCCTGCTAGAATTCGGGGCACCTGCATGCTGCAGGGAGGGCTTCATCTGGCGGCCTGGGGGTATTGGCCGGGATGAACGGCCGGCCATATACCACACCAGTATTTCTGTTTTAAACAATATAACCTGGAATTAAGATGGTTTGAGAATGTAAAAATAATATCCTCCAAAGCACATATTCAGATTAAGGGTCATGGGGGCTAGGGTCTTTCCTAGCAGCCTAGGGTGCAAGGCAAGAAACATCCTTATTCCTCTAGCAGCTTGTCCTAAGATGGAAAGAATATGAAGCAAGGATAAAAGTAAGGTGGATAGGACTCAGAACTGACTGGCCTGTCTCCATAAATGTGGTATGTTTGATTGCTTTTAAATAAATTGGATGAATTTTTACATGTTATGGCAAGTCACCGATTGTTCTTGGTACTGTGGTATTTGTTTATTGTGGAGAACCAGTTTATATGCATTTCGGATGTTATTAAATGCAGGACAGTTTTCATCTGATATGATCAAAGAAAGTCATAAAAGCAGAAGAGGGTCTGGAAACTAATGAATGAGACAAATTACAGTTAAAGCCAATAAGTGTGATTCAGACTTTGAAAAACTGTCTGAATTTGTCCACATTACTGCCTAGGAGTGGTTGCGTCAACCTATTGATGTTTATTTTTAAACTGCAACAGATGAGTAATTTTGAACCAACATCTAACAGAATGTTTCTTATTTTGGACACAACAAGCTGAATCTGCTTTATTCAAATGTTAACGCCTTCAAATGAACATCTGGACAGGTCTGACCATCTTACTGTCACCTATAGCCCTGTTATTGATTGTAGCGGTTCTGTTGTATTTAAACCAGAAGTTATTATGTGTGTTTAGGGGTTTGCTGTTTCTTTTTATATATATATATATATATATATATATATATATATATATATATATATATATATATATATATATATATATTTCTCTTTCATTCTCTCAATGTTTTGTTAAGTTTTAATTTCCCCTTGGGGACAAATAAAGTCTATCTATTTATCTTTCTATGAATGATTAGGACACTCATTTACACACCTATACTCACATAGGGCCAATTTAAAATCGACAATCAGCCTAACCTGCGTGTTTCAGGGTATGTAGGAAGAATTCCTGTGGTATACCAAAAAAAACACAAACATACAGATACTATGCAAACTCCATATAGACACTGACAAACCACAGGATTCAAAGCCAGGATGTTTTATCCACAGTATGATGTAGCAGGGCTAATCACTCAAGTACTATGGCACTGTGCTGTTGATGGGGACTAACTTTGTGGAGTCAGCTTGTTCCCCCTGTGTTCTCATGGTTATTCTGTCAGTTTTTTCAGTTTCTATCTCCATCCTAAAGACGAACAGATCAGGCTAATTAATGCTCTAAACTGAGCTGGTATGAATAAGTTTTCCTTTTTCTTGAACATCATTGATGCTTGGTTCCTACCTTGTGTCTGATGTTGCACAACTGCTGATTTAAGCTCCAGAAAAAACATACACTAAAACTATATTTACAGTATAGGTACATTTAAAAAATTAAACTACAATTTATTTAGTAATGCATAACATAAACATAAATCCACTTAAAGGCAAGGTAATAAGGTTAGTTAAAATTATGAACATTTCTACAAATACTATAAAGCAGATTCCTTTCAACTTGCACTAATTTCTCATACCCAAAGCCTGACAGTCAATCCTTAACTTTTCCCTACTTGTTCTCTTTCTTAATTTCTTTCCTGTCCTCTACATACTCTTTGCCATTCTTGGGGCTGAGACTCTTCATATTATTTGCCATCAGTTCAATTTATGCTTTGTTTGGTCCCCTCTTTGTCTCATTTGTTCCACTTCCACGTGCTCAAACCATCTGACACCATCTGACTCAGATACTGCACCAATCATTTCTTTCAACTCTGTAGTTTTTGTAAACCTTGTTTTTTGTACCCTTGACATATATGCATTGTTTTTTGGGAATGTTTTTATTTTTGTTCAGTTCCCATGTTCCCCTCATTCACTGGTCATGTCATTTTCTAACCCACGTAGACCAGACCAGGGTTGCGGAGTGGGGACTAGAACCTCTCCTTGCAAGCTTAGGCCGTAAGAGAAGAACAAACCCTGAAATGGTGCCAGTCCATCGCAGGCCGAAAACACACACTGGTGCCAATTTAGCATTGCCAATTCACCTAACCTGCATGTCTTTGGACAGTGGGAGGAAAGCGGAGCACCCGGAGGAAACCCAAGTAAACACAGAGAGAACATGCAAACTCCATGCAAGGAGGACACGGAATTGGATGTGAACCCTGGTCTCCTTACTGCAAGGCCGCAGTTCTACCACTGCAACTCTGTGCCGCTCCTAGTCAAGAGTTCTGTCTTCTGTTCAAAAGTGTGAAGCCATGCAAATGGGCTTCCTGGTTTTGGAGTACTTTGATTTTCCAGTAGCATTTATTTAAGAATATCAGTCATTTTCCAACCCGCTACATCCTAACACAGGGTCACGGGGTTCTGCTGGAGCTAATTCCACCCAATACAGGGCGCAAGGCAGGAAACAAACCCCGGGCAGGGTGCCAGCCCACCGCAGGGCACACACACACACACACACACACTAGGGACAATTTAGGAACCTGCATGTCTTTGGACTGTGGGAGGAAACCGGATCACCTGAGGGAAACCCACGCAGACATGGGGAGAACATGCAAACTCCATGCAGGGAGGACCCAGGAAGCAAACACAGATCTCCTTACTGCGAGGCAGCAGCACTACCACTGCGCCACAGTGCCGCCTTATTTCAGAATATTTTAGCCTAAAATGCATTTGTTTTGTAGGTTTTGACTGGATGACTTGACATATGGATTATGCAACACGAGTAACATGAGATTTATTCCTTAAAGTTTTTGATATTGTTTGCTGTTGTTCAGCATTGATCACAATAAGCTCCCATTCTAAACTTTATCTCTGTTTTCCATGAAAACATGAGGTGAATTTTTTTTTCTTGGTCATTACTACCAACTAGTGATGGGCTAAGCAACAAATGAAAAAAAAATTCCGGGTGTAATATTCCATTAAGGCTGATCTTTCTGATCACCCTCATTTTAGGTGTTTACAATTTTGCTTTGTATTCTGCTCTCATTTACATCAAGTCTAATTTTAAAGCTCTGAGATTAGTAGTCAGTGGTGCCAAGAGAATTTTAAATAAGTAATGGTGTCCTTGATAGTGTACAGGCTCTTAATCGGGTGTGGGAGTGAGTTTTGCTCCATGGAGTGTTGGGGTGTCTGGCTGAGTGCGCACACAATCAAATGCGAGCATTAGTCAGGTGCCTCATTCGCACCTTGGAGGTAGCAGATTGTCACACCTGCTTCCAATTAAGTCTGTATCACAGGAGCCTTCATGGGATGAATGGAGTAGATCAGGGGCCTCATGTATAACGCCGTGCGTAGAATTCGCACTATAACATGGCGTAAGCACAAAAGCCGAAATGTGCTTACGCACAGAAAAATCCAGATGCAGGAATCTGTGCGTACTCTAGCTTCCACGTTCTTCCGCTACATAAATCCAGATCAGAGTGAAAAGTAACGCCTGTGCATGCGCTTTATGTAACGCCCCAACTCCTCCCAGAATTACGCCTCTTTGAATATGCAAATCAATATAAATCGCCCTTAAGCTCAGCCTTCTGTGAAAAGACAATGGGAAAAGCACCGAGGAAAATATAAGAATTTCAACGAATACCAAGTGGAGGCAAAGGAAAAACATACTGTTTGTTTAATTAAACCGTGGTATAATCAACAAAAGGAAGTTGATCGAGTGACATAGCGTGTTGGAGAAACTTGAAAGCTCACATTCACAAAATCGCATAGTGCCGGAAATAAAAAAGAAGTCACATATCAAAGTCGCCGTGAAAAGGCGAGTTGTAGCCCAATGTTTGAGTGTCATATGAAAGCTTATTAGGGTACAGAGAAAAAAAGGCACACAGTGGGGAAAAAGCACGAAATATCAACTTCAATCTCGACATTTCCACTTCAATCACGTAGTTTATTTTGTCATTAAAGTAGAACATCATAAACTTCATCTTAAAATCGTTTAACCAGTTTCTCAAATCACATCGTAATTAAAGTAGCATGTTAAATGCTTTGTTTTGTATTTGATTTTCTATGTGCTCTATGTGTGTGAATCACTACTTGCTTCTTAAACCGGCTCTCTTCCTCCAACTGGACACAGAGTCCATTACATTCGTGATATTACAGCTCTCTGAATAACTAAAATACTGAGATGTATATGTGATATTATTTTCATGTTGATAGTTAAAGCATGTTATTGATTGTGTACGACCTTCGAAGTTATTTATTGCAGCAGTACTCATGGGCGGCTCTGTCCAATAGAGAAAGTCCAATGTCAATATGGTATTTTATGCATGGTGGATGGCCACATCCGTTGCGGTCACTGCATAGCCGCCTCGTGCTCATGACACAAGCATTTAACTTTTGTCGAAATTTGCCGCTGTGTTTTTAGCTGTGTCGTTATTTTCTCTTTCTGTTTTATATTCAATATATACAGTATTGGCATGGCCGCCCCTGCAGTCCTTGCTTTTCTTTCTCCAAGTAACCGATCCCCACACAATCAGCTCTGTAATAGACATTAAGCCATCTGTAAGCCTAGAGCGCTGATTCTTCAAAACATACAGTTTGAAGATACAGTGATATAATTACTCCGAGTGCTGCAGTGAGAGTAATATGGAAAAAGATGATCCGCTGTGGCAACTCCTAACGGGGCAAGCTGAAAGAAGAAGGTGCAGTCTGAGTAACAACGCTAAAGCAGTTATGATATTTGGAATACTATGGCTATTCCCTGGACCATTATATTGTTACAAGTTAATTACAATCAGATGCATTACACTAATAAACAATATGCGGTTAGTTTCAGTGTATTTATAAAGCCATGTCAGGAAAATAAAGAGTAACCACACAGGAACAGTAGCACTGCTTTGACGCTGGGTGCCGCCAGTCTGCAAAACCGAGCGGAGAACTTGCATACGACAAGGTATGAGGTACCGTGGAAAAGTGCGTGGCTTTACGCCAAGTGTAGGTTTTATACATCGTGATTTGAACGTGGAAAAGTTCTTACGCAACATTTCTGTGCATATGCACCGTTTATACATGAGGCCCCAGGACAGGAAAGAGTGAAAAAGAACAGAAAGGTGAGAGGGAGAGTGAGTGGAGGTTAATGGATGGAGAGAAGGGCAGGAGAGATTGAGAGAGCAGGTACAAAATAGAAGGAAGCAGGTGGATAGGAATGGAGCATGTGGCCGGGTTGCTCCTGCTTAGCAGCCACGTATTATGAGTAACTGCAAATATTCCAGAGGATCCTCCTGCAAGGCCTGGGATGGCAGCAGGAGTCAAAAGGAGTGGTGGCAGAGACATGGGCAGGACTGAAGGTTGTCTGTGCCTGTTGGATGATGTCTCTCTATGCTACGGTTAAGCTGGGGAACATCAGTTTTAAAAGAATGCATCTGGGCTTGTGAGTTTTTAAAGTACAGTTTCCTTCTCTTTTTAACCTTGATTTTATGGATATTTATTTACTGTATGTGGATTATTTTAACGTACACAGACTGCACAATCTTTTTGGGTTATTTATTTATTTATTTATTTGTTGAAGACTTTGAAAGGAACTGCATTATTTATTTGAACACTGTTTATATTGTTTTTGACAAAGCACTGTTCACTTTTTGCACCTTCCCCTTGCTGTTTGTATGTGTCCTCATTTGCCTGGCTCAACTCGGATATGACTATCGACAATCTGGGTTCAAGAGTTCCAACACAGGCAAATGGGAGCACAGAGCCAAACCGGACCATCACAGGTCCTTAAAGTCCTTTTGTATACCACACTACTTGGTAGCTTATTGCATCTGTCTATTTTTCTGGACGTTTTACCAAGAGAGATTTGCTATGTCTCATGCCGTACACCATACAATCCTTACACAAATTGCATAAAATTTGCCCTTCAGTGTCTGGCAAGCTCCTTCTGATGCCAGGACAATAATGACGTATGTGAAGTGGCATGTGGACTTTTAGTTCTGACTTGCATTAGGTATTGTTGTTTTTATGTGATTAATATTTTTCAGCAATATTTTGGCAATGTCTTTGTACCACAACTTTGTGTACCTGTTTGATTATGGGCACCTCAGCTCTATTATTAATTACAGTATGAAAAAAAAAGAAAATGATCTTGAAATGTCCTAGCAGATGCATAGTGCACATACCATTAATGCACATAGAGGTTTAATGCACTGTAACTGCCAAAGTAAAGTAGCTGGTGTCCCAAGTGAAACAGCAGCTAAGAGACTGAGGTTAGCACTCTTGTACCTCACAGAAAACATCTGACTGTTCATATGGAAACTCAATATTTGACCCACAAGACTTTTGGCAGCAGAGTTCCCAAGACTTGTTTCCTAAGTGTTAAAAGATTCTGGGAATGGCCCATGGTAGCTTTGCACAGCAAACATTAAGCAGTCATTTTTAGACTGCAGTCATTTAGTCAGGGATCTGTTAAAAAAAAAAAGCCTTCATGATTTATTTATGGCTCTTGATGTGTTAATTTAATTCAGGGTCACTCCTTTCAGATAGCTATAATGTTTAAAAGTTAGGATTACTAATTCATGGTTAGTCTTCACAGAAAGTGACATTTTAATTTGAAAGCAAAGTGTGCATTACAGTGTGTTTCACAGCATCTGATAATATCAAGGACAGTCAGCCAGGCCCTAACAGGTCACACTGGTGACAGATGTTTTTTCCAGCCACTGCTTATTCTGCTGATACCCCTTGTTTCTGACTGAACCTTTTATACAAGATGGTTCAACAAACCCTTTTATTAGCAGTCCTAGGAATTCATTATAGTTTGTAATAGCATTAATGTTCTCATTGAAATTTAGAGAGGCGTATTATATTAATTTATTGTTTTTATTAATAATAAATTATTTTTTCATAGCTAGCAGGCAGTTATCAATAACTGGGCGGTAATCAGATAACCTGATACAATTTCTACCTTTCTTTTCCAACAAAATATATTTTAATATATTTATAAAAATAGTACAAGAGAAAAAGGTGAGGACCCTATTCCAAAAAATTACTTTGTTTAATGATTTGTCAAAATTGGTAAGAATTTCTGAGGCCTTAGAATGATAACAGACACTATTGGTGTGTTCCATTGCTTTTCTATTGGTTTGGATGGTGTGTTGGTAAGTTTTCTATAAAATAAAGTTTGATTGACTTACCACAACAATCTTCCCAGCTGTTGTATACAGCAAAGCCACTTCTTCTGAGCAGAGCGCTTGTCTAGTTAGAGCAGGACAATACGTGACAGTCTAGGTTAGCTCCACCCTCCTTTGTCACTTCTGGGAGCCTCTTTGACCCGTAACGGTTGATAGTCATGAACTGAGATGAGCCAGGCAAATGAGGACACATACTTACAGTAAGGGATAGGTGTAAAAGTATCTAGTGCTTTTATTAAAGAAAATCCAAGGCACATTGTTTAAAAAGGGCAGTGCATCAATCCATAAATCGTCAACAAATAAATAATCCAATAAAGCACATGATCGTGGAGGTTAAAATCAGTTCAAATAAATACTCCATTAACATAAGGTTAAAATCACAGGTATGTGTCTGTACTTGGGGGGGAAAAAAAATGTACAAGCCCTGGTGCATTCTTCTAAAACTGATGTCTCCCATACTTACCCCATAATGCTGCAGCCAGAGGAGACATCCTTCTGACAGGCACAGCCAACCTTCTTCACAAGCTTGGGTTTTGCTGTTCCATGGGCTCCTATCAGGGTGCCACGCCGAGCCTCTGTCCTTCAACTCTCACTGCCACTCTTTGGCCTTACATGACAGCAAGCTTTGCCATTCAAGCTTTCCCAAAAATGTTCATTTGGAGCAGCCCTCTTCAGTCCCCATTGAGCATCAGCTGTACGCTCCTTGTGTGATCTTCCCCTGGCTGCCTGCCTCCTCTCTTCCGCACCCTGGCATCTCCTGATCCTTCCTTTGTATATTTGGACTCTCTCTTCTCAATAACATCTGTCTCTCTTATTCTGTTCTGAATTTTCTTTTCCCCCCTCTGCCATACAGGCTCTTCTTTATATGGCTTGATTGTGGCCCTCCGCTCACTTTTGAGGTGTGAATGTGGCACCTCACTAATCGGCTCACATTTGTACATGAGTTCACAATCAGCCAAGCTTTGCTGTCAACCCCGGAGTACTGTTCTGAGCCTGCACGCTCTCAGGAATTGATTATTGATTTAAAATCTGCACTATGCCATGGATCACTTATCACAAAGTCTTTAAATAAAAAGACCATTAACAACTTCCTTTAACTACTGTAGTTACAGTTAGGTCCATACATATTTGGACAGAGACAACTTCTTTCTAATTTTGGTTCTGTACATTACCACAATGAATTTTAAATGAAACAACTCAGATGCAGTTGAAGTGCAGACTTTCAGCTTTAATTCAGTGGGTTGAACAAAAAGATTGCATAAAATGTGAGGCAACTAAAGCATTTTTAACACAATCCCTTCATTTCAGGGGCTCAAAAGTAATTGGACAAGTTAAATAACTGGAAATAAAATGTTCATTTCTAATACTTGGTTGAAAACACTTTGTTGGCAATGACAGCCTGAAGTCTTGAACTCATGGACATCACCAGACGCTGGGTTTCCTCCTTTTTAATGCTCTGCCAGGCCATTACTGTAGCAGCTTTCAGCTTGCTGTTTTTGTTTTTTCTGCTTCTTTTTTCTGTTTTCTTCCACTGCAGCTCTTCTTATATTTTAATTATCCAATAATATTATCTATCTCATTTTGTTCAATGGTAAATTTTCAAATCCGCTTACCTGATTTGCTCCTTTCCCCTGTTCATGTTGCTATTAGGTTGATAAGATTCAAGCTCAAAACTTTTTGATCACCCCATGTACTGTATAATCAATAATGGGAGAAGTTAAAAAGAAAATCCAAAGGCCTCTAAAAACAGCATTGTACATACATTTAGGAGGAACAAAGGAAAGCAAAAGTGGCATACACTTATAAAAAGTGAAGTACATATATCTCATAATGGCTCCAATATACCTCCCAATCTAGAATTTGACTCAGAAAGAACAACTTTAAAAGTGGACAACGACAAGATAAAGATTTGGGGTGACACCATGACCCTGTATATTGTACAGGCAAAAATAAATAAATGATGCTTTTCAGCAAAAAAGAATATCTCTGAAGACACAAGTCTTAGATTATCCAAAAATGGTGACACTTCCAGTTAAATACAGGCCAGACAAGAAGGGCGGGTCCAGGTGGATGGACACCCAAAGAGACATCACAGGTGGTGTGGTTGTCAATCATCCAGTCTGCAGAGATAGGAAGAGAAGAGACATTAGAATACAGTACCACCCTGTTGAATGGCAAGGAATTACCACCACCAGAGCCTTTAAGCTGTCCACATGGTGCATGTGTATGACAGAGCATTTTCAAACCTGCTTAATCCAATTTAGGGTCTTGAGGACTGGAGGCTACCTTAGGACCATTGGAAACAAGGCAAGAAACAGACATAGCAGGGCACTACTTCATTATAGAGCCAACTCATGCATACACTCGAACAAGGCTGATTTACAGCTGCCAGTTAACCTAACCTTCCTATCTTTGAGGCTGTGGGAGGCAAACCAGAATACTGAGAGGGAAACCCACTCAGACATGTGGAGAGCATGCAGTACGTCCGCTGAAATTATTACAGAATATAGAAATGTTTTAAAATTGTAGGCTGATATTTCTTAAAGACAATGAATATCAGAGTTGTTTTTTATTTATTCTTTTCAATAAATGACATGACTAGTTGTAAATGACCAACAAAATTCTTAAAATATAAAACAAAACTGTAATTATGTGAATTATAGAAGGTGGAGTTTGACAATATTTCCTCTAAAGATGAAAAAAGTGACAAAAATGTGAATGTATTCCAGTAAACTTGGTTTGTCTGTGAATTTTAAAAAGTATGTCAAATTCACACACAGCTGCCAAACCACAAGGCAATATATTTGGGCTGCCTGGATAAGGCGTGATGGCCTGGTTTTCTGAAATCTGCCAGAATGTCATTTCAGTAAACTTTAGGAAGTCACATTCTTTCCCAGATGAGAACCTGATTACCTTTTTATGAAAAAGTGAATGAAAGGCACTTTGTGTTTTTCGACATACCCTTCCCCTGAAAGAAATGACATGCAAAAACAAGAGTTTTGTACCAAAATTCGAATAATGCAATGCTTCAACATCTACTGAAAACAGTGTGGCACGTACAGTGTCAGTTTGCTTCGTAATTATGTGATGTGTCTAAACCTGTAGTTCCCACATCTGCAGATTTTACAGTCACTGCTGCAATTTATGATGAGTGCTTCCACTATTAGGGACCTAACTGGTTCCATTATCAAAATGATAGAAAATGTTGCTCTATTATCAATAACACTTAGATTAAAAAAATGTTTGAATCTGAATTACGTTTACTGTGCACATATTGGCGGCAGTCATACACCTAAAAGATTTCTTTATTCATCACTATGATATAATAAAGTGTCTTGTGTTTTAACTTCCAGAAGCATGAAAGCATTACTGCAGGTCAATCTGAGACATTTTCACTGAAGACTTAGCACTTTATATAACTGTAAGAGGTAGATCATACAATCAGAGCTCAATAACATTCTTACTTTAAGAGAGCAGCACCCCCACTGCATCACCATGCTGCCTGGTTGAATTTGTACTTGTTTCATTTAATGTGATTGCATAAATGCCATTTCACAGAATTTTAGAACTGCTTTCTTAAATACACTTTCCTCAATTTTAATTAAAAAAAAATCTTTAAAGCATCTGATGCTACTTCTTTACGGATTCAGCATCCTAGGTTCAAATCCTATGGTATAAGGTAATTGGCTATTATATTTTGTCTTCCATGGGAGTGTGAATGAGAGGACCCTGCAATGGACTGGTGCCTTTTCCAGGACCCCATCACCAGTGCTGCTAGGAAAAGTTCTGCCCCCCTGTGTGTCTGAATCAGAATAATATAATATACGAGGTGTGGCAGAAAAGTAATGAGACTGATTTTTTATTTACCAAAGTTTTTTTTTTTTTTCAAACATCAATGTTATCCCCTTCAAAGTAGTTCCTTGGGCAGCTACACACCGATGGAGACGTTGTTCCCACTGTTGGTAGCAGCGCTGGAAGTCTTCAACCGGTATGGTCTTCAGCATGTCCGTTACACTCTTTTGGATGTTTTCTAAAGTCCCGAAATTATGTCCTTTTGAGGACATTTTTCAGTTTAGGAAAAAGGAAAAAGTCACACGGACTGAGGTCAGGTGAATAAGGGGGCTGGGGAACCACAGGAATGCCTTTTGAGGTCAAAAATTCTGTTATGGAGAGGGCAGTTTTTTGGCACCATTTTGGCACAGACCTTTCGCGTGTGCAAATGTTCAGTCAAAATTTGATGAACGGTAAATCTGCTCAAATTTAATTGTTCACTCAACATTCTTAATGTTAAACCACGGTCTGATCTCACAAGAGTGTTCATACGTTCGATGTTTTCATTGGTTTTCGAAGTTGAAGTCCTCCCTGAACGGTGTTCATCTTCAGCGTGTTTTCTGCCTTCCAAAAATGATTTGTGCCAGCGAAAAACTTGAGCTCGGGATAAAGAATGTTCCCCATAGGCCTGTTTTAACTTTTCAAATGTCACACTTGCCGTTTAATGGCACAATGTTGCTCCATATTTCCGCTGTCCCATTTTGCGTGACGCACAGCCAAAAACACAACATCGCTAATAGCAGTCACAAAAATCACGTAGTTAACGGAAGGAGTTGAAACTCGCACTGAGCTATGGGAGGGTACTGATACACGCGCTCTATCAAGGACAACAGCGCAGCGTTGCCAGATCGCTTGCAGTGTTGCCAGTCTCATTACTTTTCTGCCACACCTCGTAATATGATATAATATAATATAATATATGTTAAGGCATGCCTTAACAATTGTGTTAATTTGCTGACATACTGCACTTTTATTCTGCCTAACACTTGTGAACGCTTCACTTTGACTGCCAGAGGGAATATAGGTAAATTTGTTCCTGACACCAATGTAAAATATGAGTGTTATTTTAATTTACTAATTAAATGCATTGTGTTATTGAGAAAAACTCATAATGAAAATGTATTTTCTTTAAAACAAATGTATGGGTGTCACCTTGTAGTTGGCGTGAGGAACAGAAAATACCTTGTGCTCATTAGAGGTACGGTTACAGCATTGTGCATGCTGGTTGCATGATAACTTGGCTGGGTGTAACTGTTTAGATTTTGCAGAATTTGTTGCAATTGAATGTTGCAGATTTTATTTGAACTTTGTAGTGTTAAGACAGTAGTTATTGAGAAATATTTAGACAGTTGTGGTTCCACTTATGTAAATTATTGCTGTGAAACATAAATGTCCAAAATATGGATAATAAGAGAAACTAACTAAAACTGAAGTATTCTGTTCTATGTTGCCACAACGACTTTTCATTTTTAGATAAGACTCCCACTATCCTCTATTTATATTTGTTACCCACAAATATGCCCTTTATTTGGCACTACAGCCCTAAAGACAGTTAACAAAGATAAGTCATAAGTGACATCCATCTATAGATCACCTACTAGAAGTTATCTCATATTTAGCTATGTCTTAAGATTACATTTCTCTTTTTTAATATATTTAATTGTTTATAAATTTCTTCACTCTTTTGTTTGTTCTTTAGTTATGTTTGTCATTTTTATTATACTAATTATGGCTTTCATAACTACCTTTCTTTTATTGTCTGGCATCTTCTTGTGAGTTTTTTTGACCATTTTCATTTTAGTCTTTTGTTTTTATTTATTTTGAATCTTTTTTATGTTTTTTGATTTGTGTATATTGGACTTTTATTTTCTAGTATTGTCTTTATTTTTTTGCCACTTTTGCTTGATTTTGGGTTTTTTTTTATTTGGATTTAGTATTAAGTTTTGCTTTTTTGAATGCAATTGTTATTTTGAAATTATAGAATTTTGAATTACCTTTTATATTTTCCTCATCAGCAACAGTACATTAAATTAAATATTGATAGTTTGGTTCTTTTTGACCTGGGTGTTGTAGGTTTCCCTCCCAACTTTTGGGGCATAGCCTACTGTTTTGTCTTGACAGAGTTCTATATTACTCTACTTTCCCCTTTTGTATTCTTTATTGTGTAGACTTTAAAATGCCTCAAATCCCATAGATTACCACTGTTTATAAGGTATTGTTCTTTATATCTTCTCCCCAACTTCCCTTCTACATCTTTAACCTAATGCAATTACAAAGAGTTAAAGGATAAGCCAGAGTTAGGTTACAACTTTAAATAATGATTTTTTGATATTATTCATAAAATAATAGCAATAAGCAAAGTACATGTGGATTTTAGCAACCATATAGCCTGAAAAATAATAGATGTGTAGTTTCAGGTGGCACACAGACTTGTAGTTAAGTCATCATTTCTAGTCAGCTTTCTTCGGAACAGACCGCATGCCTGTCTCAATATGTCTGCTGAGCTGTGTTCCACAGTGTGTTGTCTTTCTGGCCATGGTGTGTGTGAGAGAGGGGGTGGTGGGGGTAAAACAACCAAATTTGTGTACAAATCCACACACCAAAATGGCGTTGTGGTACAACATGACTTCTGATTCAAAGCCAATTCCAAACAGCCTACTTTAGACCAACGGAATTCCAGTACAATTCATCCCCTAGTTGCTTTGTTTATGGCTTTGTGGATGGCTTTTAGGCTTTCAGTCCAAGCACAGTCAGTTTTGCCAAGCTGGTCTAATGCTCCACCCCCACACTGCCTTTCCACGCCTGCCTCGAAGACCATTTGTTAAGCTGAAGCTTGCCAGCTAGGTAGTTTGGCTTTCCTGTGGGGTACCCTGCAGTAAAATTCACATTCTGAGTCAGACCTAAAGACTCCAGGGTGGTTGGTTAGTCAGACATGAAAGCATGTCTGGTTTCATCAGTGAAATCCTGAAACACTAATAATACATGTATTTGTCTGATTTACAAATAAAGACATACAAAATATTTATCACATTATATGCAAAATTTGACATCACAACACCTAGTTAGACCGTTTATAACTGCTTAGCCAATTTACCTTTTTGATTACTTAGGCCTTAGTGTTTAGGCCTAGTAAATCTGGAAAAAATTATACCATTAATGTGGCTGAAACAAATTTATTTCCTATCCTGAATCACATTTTGTAATGCAGTGCGTCCATCAGGCAAAAATAACTTATTTCAAACCAAGTGTCATGTTGATATTTCTTATCCTACTAATTCCTACTAATCTTCTACTAATTATCACCTCTCCATAACACTTAAACCCCTTTTCAATTGGCTACTCTTACACTTACCCACAGAATAGAGCAAACATGCATGGAAAGGAAAGCAGGCTGAAGTTTCAATTTGTAAGTATTATTCTGATATCTAGAGCCATAAACACAAGCAAATAGAGTGTGACAATTTTCACCATACAAGCTTGATTGTCCTATAGTTCTGTAAGAACACAAAGATGAGGATCACATCTCTCTGGGTGGCACAACTAATTGAAATATTGCCTTTGGGTTTGACCCCCCTCAGCACTGACCGGTTCGTTTGGATGATCTCATATAGTTATACTTAGGATGGTTCTGTCTGTAAGGCTCTTTTTGCCTTTATCTAAATCTCATAAAATGAAAATCCTGTTTATCAAATCAGACGCTTTTGGAGCTCACACTTTTGACATCACAAGCAGGAGTTTGTAGTTCCTGGTGGTTATTGGCAGGTGGCCCTGCCTCCTAGGGGAGCAACCACAAAAGACATGGAACATAACAAAGAGAGCTTACATACTGTATATAGACAAAATCAAAATAAAGAATGTGTGATGGTCTGGGTCGGCTCCATGCTTTCTGGTTGCTTCCAGGAGCCACCTGAACCTGGAACCATCGATAGTCATAAACCGAGATGAGCCAGACAAATGAAAACACACACAGTCAGAAAGGGGCTGGTGCAAAAGTACCACATGCTTTTTAATAAAAACTAACAAGCAAACAGTGTTCAATGGTGCAGTGCATATAAATTTCCGATAAATAAATAATCCATGAAAACAGTGAGTAGTCCATGAGTTAAAAATCCATCCATCCAACCCCTGTCTTGGTGGCCTCTGATGGCATCTGCCAGACTGCTCGGGGTCGACTGTCCTCCCATCTTCATTCTTGCACACTTGGACCCCACCACCATTGAACCTGCTCCTCCAATAAATCAATGGAGATGATCAGCTCCGAGAGCGCTGGTCTTTTGCTCTACCGACCTCTCTGCCTCCTCACTCTCTCTCTGGCTCCTCTCAGGTACCCTATACCTCTCTTCTCTGTCTTCTCTGTTCTGAATACTGTGAAGACTCCTCTTATATTGCCTGATTGGGTGCAGGTGCTGTCCTCCACCTACTCCAAGGTGTGAATGAGGCACTGGACTGACTCACTTGCATTTGGATGTTTGTGTGATCTGCCAAGCACCCTAATCAACTCCAGAGTGCCGTGTACATGGATACACATACACCCTCACCCATTCAGAGCCTGCACATTCCGGGCCCCGATGATTTATTTAAAAATCATGCTTCGCCACCGACCTCTTATCACGGAATGATGGAGATAATTAACATAAACAAAAGAATCAAGAATGAACAAAAGAAACATAAAACAAGAATTAGAATCCCAGCCAAGGGAGGAACCCTGGCTGAGATTTAACGCTGTGACAGTGATATAATTCATAATAAAATACTTCTTAATAATTAAAGATAAAATTAACTTGAACCACTTGAACACTTGCAAGTTTGGAGTCAGTAAACAGTAATATTATTGCTGGCACAGTGGCCTCTAGATGAGATATCATGTTGATATACCGGTACCAGTTATCTGCAGTGATTATCTTATAACATGAGAAATACACCCATGTCTGTATCTTAAAAGTATGTGGTGATCAAAACTAAAGCATTTACATTATGTAATTAACTATACTGTAATACATTCACCGACAATTAAGCTAAAGGTTTAGTTAACCTGCTTGTACAATGACTCAATTTTGGTGGGAACATTATAGAGATGTCTGAAAAAATCAAAACGCATGTCTGGATGTAGCGCAACATTTTACAACATATGACGCTTATAGCATTTTTTTTCTCCTTAAATTTTATTTCTTATAAACTTTTTAATTCCTGTACATCACAATGAACAAAAATATTAATGTAGCAATTATATGTCTAATTTTAAAAGTTCTCCGACACATATACCACAGTTCACTTCACTCTGTCTTCTTTTAAACTATAATTAAATTCACTCCTTAATCATATTATTTCAAATCCTTGTGAATCTGACAAGTTGTTGTCTTTCAAAGTAAAACGCAAAATGGGTATTTCTTTATAATGATAAAGTCAACCTTAATACTCTCTGGAAGTAAAACAAACTATCATGTAATGTCTATAAAGTGACACACAGATCTGACTGCATTATAAAATTCTATGTACTCTACAGTTGTGTGAAAGTAATTTTGCATTTGCAGTGCAAATTGAACAGAGAAAGCAGACTGGGTAGTTCCGCTCACCACTTTCATTCTTGAATAGAAATGCCTGCCCTTCAAGACATTCACCATATTAGCTTAGAGTAGGGGTGTTTAACTCCAGGCCTGGAGGGCCGCAGTGGCTACAGGTTTTCATTCTACAGTAATCCTTTTCCTAATCAGTGACTAGTTTTCACTGCTAATTAACTTATTTCCCCTTCATTTTAATAGCTTTGTTTTCAAGGATTCAGTCCTCTGAATGTATTCTTTTCTTCATTAAATAACAGCCAAACAAAAATGAGATGTGAAGTGAGCCAACAGCTGACCAGCTAAATTGGGATCTCAAACTCTAACTAACTTCACTCCAACCAATATCTTAATGAGAAGCCAATTGTTGCTGTTAATTAAACCCTTTATTTAACCCCAGGCATTGTTGCTGCTCTCATTCTGCCAGAGTAAATATTTCCAAAACTGTTGATTTTCTGTTTTTTCTAAGAACACAGTCAAAATGTTTTGGTGACCTGAGAGATCGACCTTACTGAGACCTTCACCTTTCTTTATTTTCAGATATTGTTTGATGGACACAGGTGAGCTGGTCGTGTGGAAGCTTATTTTGTGTCTCATTATTGTTTGGCTGCTAGTTAAGGAAAAATAAATAATTAAGGAGCCTGAGTCAAATTAACTAAAACTAAGGCAAAAGAAATTATTTAGCAGGAAAAACTGGTCACTAATGAAGAAGATTATTAGAATGAAAACCTCTAGGCAATGCAGCCCTCAAGGACCGGGGTTTGACATCCCTGGCTTAGAGATGTGTGTAACCACATTACCACCAACTCCGGAGATTGCCAGTTTTAATGATGGCACTACCTCCATTAGAACTGTCCCTTCAAAATCAGAAAAAATAAGAAAAAAGAAGGACCTGGGAAAGATACCATACATAAAAAATGCACACAAGACAATAGTAAGGGATAGGGGACAACAAACATTAGAACATTAGACCAATCAGACGAGAACAGGCCTTTTAGCCCAACAGTGCTTTCCAGTTCTAGCCACTTAATTCATCTAAAAAATTAGTCTAGTTTTGAATGTCCCTAAAGTCTTACTGTCTACCATGCTACTTGGTTGCCTACTCCAAGTGTCCACCGTTCTCTGTGTAAAGAAAAACTTCCTAATGTTTGTGCAAAATTTACCCTTAACAAGTTTCCAACTGTCCCCCGTATTCTTGATGAACTCATTTTAAAATAAGTCTTGATCCACTGTAATAATTCCCTTTACAATTTAAACACTTCAGTCATGTCACCTCTTAATCTTCTTTTGCTTAAACTGAAAAGGCTCAGCTCTTTTAATCTTTCTTCATAGTTCATCCCCTGTAGCACTGGAATCAGCCTAGTTGCTCTTCTCCGGACATTTTCTAGTGCTGCTATGTCCTTTTTGTAGCCTGGAGTCCAAAACTGTACACAATACTCCAGAAGGGGCCTCACCAGTGCATTATTAAGCTAGAGGATAACCTCTTTGGACTTGTACTGTAACACATTAGGGCACTATATAACATAACATTTTGTTAGCCTTCTTAATGCCTTCTGAACACTGTCTTGACGTTGATAGTGTAGAGTTCACTATGACTCCTAAATCCTTCTCAAAAAGTGTACTTTCGATTTCCAGACCTCCCATTGTGTTTTCAAACCTAACATTTTTACTTCCTATGTGTAATATTTTACACTTACTGACATTAAATTTCATCTGCCACAATCTGCCAAAGCCTTTATTCTGTCCAAGTTCTTCTGTAATGATTTAACAGGTTCCAAATTATCTGCCATTCCACCTATCTTGGTATCATCTGCAAACTTAGCCAGCTTGTTACTTATATTCCTATCTAAATCATTTATATATATTAAAAATACCAGTGGCCCTAGCACTGAACCCTGAAAAAAAATATATATAAAAAGGTGAGGCTCTGCTACACTCACAAATAACCGAGGAAAGCTCATACAGCAGCATATTGTCATTGTCCCTTTTAAGTGGACCAGGGTACAGTTTTTTTGATCATGGCTCACCATTGGTCAGCAAGCGTTACAATATCTTTATTTGCTAGCATAGATTGAACTCTTTAGGATGTGGAGACTAGTTTATAATTCTCTACTGTTCATTCTCTTTTAAGGTCCATTTAATGAGGTTAGCACACATTTTTTAAGATTTTTTTTCTCAGTTTAACTGGAAAGACAGTATTTTTCTATTGGATATAATCTGAATGTAGTCAGTCCATCCTTTCACATTTGAAGGCCTTCACCATGCTTACAATAAACTGGAGAAAGTTTCCAAACACCTCCACTTCTGGAAATACCTAAGTGTTTATGTTGTTTACCATTTTTTTTAAATGTGTCTATTGTATATTGTGTTTTTTAATTCTATGTACCTTTTTAGAGTATGGGCATAACCCCAAGAGAAATGCTCAGTGACTCAGTATTGTCTGACAATAAAGTTCAAGTTGTAGTTCTAGTGTGGGAGTGTGTGTGTATTAGAGCAGTGTCTGGACCTTGTCCCCATCTTTGTTTTGTTTGGTGTTTTTTTCTTTTTCTCATCCCCTTTTTATTGTTTTTTAGTCCCTTTGGGAGGCCAAAAGACATGGTAGTCAGAAAAAAATTCATGGCCCTCCGACACCTGAATTATTGATCCCATATCCTTAGAATTATTAGTTTAATAATTACAGTGCTTCTTTATTGTGGAGCTTATGATGGCAGATTCATTGGTCATTTGGCCTTTGCTGTGTTTAGGACCTTGTTGTGTTTTTCTTTTGGCTGTGTTATTCTTGCATGTTTTTGCTGGTTTTCATTTCATTCAGTTTGGCTTTTTTTTTTTTGTAGGTTCTCATATTTGTTTTATTTTTTATTTAAGGGTTCACTTGCTGTACTTGTTTGCTTGCTTGTTCCCTACCTTGTGTATGGTTTGAAATTATTTGCTTTTAAGTTTCAATAAACTGAATCTAGTGTGTTTAATTCAAGTTCTGATTTGGAGGGGAGGCAGTGGTTGAAGGTTTTTATTCTAATCCAATTGCAAAGGACAATCCTTCTCGATAAGGAAACTTGTTATTTAATTTTAAGGCTTGTTAGTATTTACATTTGACTACATGACATCAATATATGTTGAACTTTTTTCTTTTCTGGGTGTATCATCCAGAGCAAATTAGTAATTCTTAGTTCTCTGTTTTTTCCTCTTTCATTTCTTTGTAAATGTTGTAGTAAAACAGATACTTCATGATAAGCTGCTAGCTTCTTTGTCATTTGCATCTCATTCTTAAATGGCAGCCTGTTAAGAAAGCAAGAAGGATTTGAAGTGAAGTTCTGTTAGACCAAAAGAAGCAACTAAAGGTTGGGAAGTGATTTAAGGAACTCGGTTGGAACAAAAACCTGAGGCCACATTGGCCCTTCAGGACTTAACCTGAACCTGGCATAATTCCTCATTAGTTTAATCTAACTGTTGTTAAAGAAGTTAAAATCTAAACAACCAATTGAATATTTCTTGTGGTTTTGGCTTTTCTGTCTAGGAAATGTACAGCTGTTTGTGTGAGTGTGTATATACAGTAGTGCAGCCAATTGGTCTTATGATGTATAGCAATATACTGATTATATTGATTATTTCCAATCTCTGCTTTAGAATCATTTCTTAAATACACGTAATATTTTTTCTACTTGTCACAACTGTAATAAAGTATATGATTAAATCAGTTTTTTTATTTTTCATGTCCAATTCTACAGATGTCTGTCAGACCAGATCAAACTTTACTCTTGTTAAAAATGCTGCTTTTTCTTTCTTTTCAGTAACTTTGATGTGTATTTGAAGAGGGTTGTTGTTGTTTGTTATAACATTAATTGAGCTCCTGTTAAAGGCTAAACATCCTTCCTAGGACATGTAAAGCAGTATCTATCTATCTATTGTGATAAAAAATTAGACAGCAGACAGAAAAAGGTTTGGGGATGGCCAGCTCGTATACTGAAAATCAGCAACAAAAAGAAACGCGTCTTTACAGAAGCGGAGTTCACAACTGAACTGACTAACAAGTTGAAATGACTCTATACATATGGTGGGTAGGAGGAGGAGAAGGAGTAAGGGCAGTTGGAACAGGAACTGATGTAGCAACGAGGGGAATTCTGGGTACCGGAAATGATGTCATCAGTGTTGGACGGAAGTGGTGTCAACAGTGGGTGGACCGATGGTGATGTCATTGAGATATAGGGTATTCAGCTGGGCTGCAGAGGAACAAGAAGAGAGAGGATCAGGTGAGAGTGCCAACCCCTGGTCTGGCTGACAAATAACATTATTTGAGCCTGTAAACTGCCCCCCATGTACACAAGTGTGACTCTATCTTCTATCCATCCATCCATCCATCCATCCATCAAGCCACACAAATACAAATTTTACTGCCTCCACTCAGCTTAATGGCATACAGACTTCACAATATCCCAAGTCCCACATTTAAAGTGATCAACATAGCTTACAATATATCTCTACTATAATTTATTTTGAACTACATGTTGATTTGATCTACTGTATCTGCTTTATATGTATAGTACCGATAAAAAGTATTCACCCAACTGGCTGCTAGAGATGCATCTACTAAATACTGAATACTTATGCAGTTATTTTGGATTTTATATTTGTAATTAATTTACACCACTTTGCAAAGGTATGTTTTCACTTGGACATTGCAGAGTGTTTTCCTGTTGATCAGTGTCAAAAAAGGCAAATCAAACCTGCCATGATTCAATGTTGCATAACAATAAAATACAAAGCTTCCAATGAGGTGAATATTGTTTTATAGGAGCTATATCTGAAGTATTAGTTGTCACATACAGTAAACCAGATAAACCAACAGAGTTACTGACTCCAGTACTGATTCCTCCTAAAATCCACTCTACTTGTGTCTTAATAAAAGAACTCAAAAATAGCAAATAAGAGGAGACAATTTCATAGAGACTAATGTCATTTTTTATTTCTTTATTTAATAATATTCAGTAATATGTGTAAATCTGGAGTGTTCGCATGTAATGCTTGACTAGTTGTCAAAAATGTTTGCAAAGTGTATTTATACTAGAATAATAAAGAGGAAGCAGGGAACATTTTAAGTGATCTCATCATTTTAGATATAATATAACCCCAAAGCCTAAACTTGAAGCAAACACCATTGAGTTCTCATCCATTTAATGTATGATCCTAATGCATTACGCCATGTACAAGCACACATTCGTTCACTTTTGACATAATATATATTGTACTGCCATTTTTCCAGCAATCTTAAACCATGGGATGAAAATTGTTTGAAGTTATGACATCTGCACTTTTTGTGAGGCTGATGTGTGCTTAAGCAATGCACTCATACTCCTCTTGTGCCAGAATGGCTAGCATTTATGGTAACAGACATCTGGAACCTGACATTTCTTTATTGGAGAAACATGTAGGAGTCCAACCAGTTTTTTTGTCAGCAAATTTTGAAGCCAAGAAAAAGTTCTTAATTCAGGATTTAGTGTTGGTAGATGAGTGAAAAAAAGTCTGTATTTACCGAGAGCAGCAGAATGCAACGAGGAGTTAATCCTGACACACAGAATAACTACACATCTGCTAACTTGAAATAATAATGCAAAATGAGCCATGATTATTTTTTTATAAATACATATTTTAGAAGAAAGATACACACAGCTGCATTCATCCCATGACACCTATTGGTTTTGGGGGGAGTGCAGGTTTCCAGTGCATATCAGAGTTGAAGTTTTATTTTATAATAATATGGTATATTGCCACATGTTCAGTACAATTTTTACCTGATGTCTTTTTTGCTGTGGCCTGGTAAACTGATTGCTTGATCATTAAGCTCCAAATCCTTACTCACTGATCATATTTGCCTCTTATGGCACACTACTAGACCAGAAACATAAACAGGTACTTTGCATTCATCTTGGCTTCCAGTATATATATATATGTATCCCAGGAGATATACATTTGACATAAGACATCCCACCTTGGAACTGAAGCCAAGAGCCAGAGGATATGTGGTGTTAGGGATAACTACTGAAAACCCTTATGAAAAGATTTATTGAAAAAATAAATACATCTTTTAAAAATTGAGATCTGTACTGCTTCACCGAGGTCAGTTTGATAGACACCAAGTCTTTAACTCCTTATGTATCTGTTGGGTTCTGGTCCTGTTGGATAGTCAGTGTTATGGCACAGTTGGAGTAATTTTCAAAAGAAATTTGAGAAGATGTGAATTATTTTCATTATTGTTAACCTACTAATTCACTTCCTTTGTGTAATTTCATTTTAATATATTTTTCATCTCAAGAAATTGATTTGTTAATTTCTTCTGATTTACAGTTTCCTTTTAAAGTCATAAACAAGTTAGAAAATGTGCAAACGGTGAAACATTTGGATACATTCGAGGACTGTGCAGATACTGTAGCCCTCAACGGACGGAGTTCAGTAGTTGCGATCTAGAATTTTCTCATTTCATTTCATGGTTGTGTAGGCAATCTCGCCAGAATTTGGCAAAGCCTGGACAGTACTCTAGTCCATCATAGGGACTACTCTCACTCAGATACGCACATAAACACACACACACTCATATTCATGTACAATGACAATTTGCATTGGCAATTTATATATATATATATATATTAATATATATATATACACTCACCTAAAGGATTATTAGGAACACCTGTTCAATTTCTCATGAATGCAATTATCTAATCAACCAATCACATGGCAGTTACTTCAATGCATTTAGGGGTGTGGTCCTGGTCAAGACAATCTCCTGAACTCCAAACTGAATGTCAGAATGGGAAAGAAAGGGGATTTAAGCAATTTTGAGCGTGGCATGGTTGTTGGTGCCAGACTGGGCGGTCTGAGTATTTCACAATCTGCTCAGTTACTGGGATTTTCACGCACAACCATTTCTAGGGTTTACAAAGAATGGTGTGAAAAGGGAAAAACCTCCAGTATGCGGCAGTCCTGTGGGCGAAAATGCCTTGTTGATGCTAGAGGTCAGAGGAGAATGGGCTGACTGATTCAAGCTGATAGAAGAGCAACTTTGACTGAAATAACCACTCGTTACAACCTAGGTATGCAGCAAAGCATTTGTGAAGCCACAACACGCACAACCTTGAGGCGGATGGGCTACAACAGCAGAAGACCCCACCGGTACCACTCATCTCCACTACAAATAGGAAAAAGAGGCTACAATTTGCACAAGCTCACCAAAATTGGACAGTTGAAGACTGGAAAAATGTTGCCTGGTCTGATGAGTCTCGATTTCTGTTGAGACATTCAAATGGTAGAGTCAGAATTTGCCGTAAACAGAATGAGAACATGGATCCATCATGCCTTGTTACCACTGTGCAGGCTGGTGGGGGTGGTGTAATGGTGTGGGGGATGTTTTCTTGGCATACTTTAGGCCCCTTAGTGCCAATTGGGCATCGTTTAAATGCCACGGGCTACCTGAGCATTGTTTCTGACCATGTCCATCCCTTCATGACCACCATGTACCCATCCTCTGATGGCTACTTCCAGCAGGATAATGCACCATGTCTCAAAGCTCGAATCATTTCAAATTGGTTTCTTGAACATGACAATGAGTTCACTGTACTAAAATGGCCCCCACAGTCACCAGATCTCAACCCAATAGAGCATCTTTGAGATGTGGTGGAACGGGAGCTTCGTGCCCTGGATGTGCATCCCACAAATCTCCATCAACTGCAAGATGCTATCCTATCAATATGGGCCAACATTTCTAAAGAATGCTTTCAGCATCTTGTTGAATCAATGCCACGTAGAATTAAGGCAGTTCTGAAGGCGAAAGGGGGTCAAACACCGTATTAGTGTGGTGTTCCTAATAATCCTTTAGGTGAGTGTATATTAATATATATTAATTGCCAATGCAAATTGATGTTTAATTCCAGGATGACCAGATTTTCAAAGTCCCAAACCGGGATGCCTATGTAGCATAAGGGCGGTTGATACTCTTTAGTTATTTATCGGGACGTATAGCCTGAAATTAGAAATATCACTGTCACTAGGATATCTGGTCACCCTACTAAATTATACTGACATTGAAATGGTACATCATTATAATCTGCAGATAATAGAGCTGTGAGGTTATATTAGTGTAAGGCAAATACTAACTAGATGTTTATTTGCTCTATGGATAATGGCTCGCATGCCACACTGTACTTCATTTGTTTTCCTTTCTTGGATTTTATACTTTTACAGTTAAGAAGATGATTTAACTTACTTGTTTGATTTAAAGCATTGGGAGCTGTGAAATGCTAATGCACACTGGTTGTCTTCGGGTAAGACTTCATAAAGCAGAAGCAATTTGCTGATGCAGGGGTTTCCGCACATGCGCAGCTGGACGTGCTGATAGAAGATTGCCATCCTGTGTGCGCAAACAGACAGTGACAGTGAGATTTTTATAAGTTTGTATTGGGGATCCATCACAACCTTCTACCCAGAGATGATAAAGAGTAAAATATACAAAATATACAGTACAAGTTGTTGTAACCACTGTGAAGGTAAAATAGAAACAGTAAACTAATTCTTAGTTGAACCTGCTCAGAATGTTTCTCTGTTTTAAGAGAATTCATGAATGCTCTTCAATGGTAGACTCAAAAAATTTAAAAACTGTGTATATGTGATTAAACAGTGTATCACATTTCAACAAAATAAGTACACGAGGGGCTACTTTGT
The DNA here is from genome assembly GCF_016835505.1 of Polypterus senegalus. Classification (NCBI taxonomy): domain Eukaryota; kingdom Metazoa; phylum Chordata; class Cladistia; order Polypteriformes; family Polypteridae; genus Polypterus; species Polypterus senegalus. Next base: position 66,659,093 of record NC_053158.1, read on the forward strand.
TTCATGTGGACAAACAGAGAGACAGACAGGCAGATATGGCTATTGCAATAGGTGCTTTATGCACTATATGTGATTACACCTAAAAATGGAAGTTTGGTACAGAGTATAGACCTTTAAAACCTCACTTTATGTTGTTTAGGATTGACGTGCTTTGTTGGGCTAAATGGCCTGTCAAAATTGTTTTTAATGGTTTAAAACAAATATGCAAACAACAATCTTTTTTTTTTTTAAAGAGGCACAACCAAATCAGTTTAATTTGTAAATGTGTGCTATATTGTCGATTTATGCTACATTAAGTAGCGTACAGTAATATACAATAACATTCTCAGACTAGCTGAGTGAAGTTCAGGATCGTGGGTGGCCAGATTCTACCCGGGGTGCAAAGTAGAAACCAACACACGATAAAGTCCAATCCATAACAAATATCATTAAACAGTAGAATTGAAATGTTTGCTTATTGTTATACGATATGTTGCTTCATCCAGCCATACATTTTTCAGACCTACTTTATTTACATCAGGCTTGGGAGAAGCAAGGTTGGGTGCAAGGAAGGAACCAGTTCTGGTAAGGTGTCTAATATATAACATTCTAAGCACACAAGAAAGGGTAACGTCAGAGTCACCAGTTAATATCAGTATGCAAGTCTTTAGGAATGTGGAAGTAAAGCAAAACCACACTTCTAGAGCTATGATAAAGCAGTGTCAGCCATTGTGCTCCGGGACTTTCATGTTTCAGGTATTGTAGATATGTATGCTCTGAAGTTGCTTATGTTTAAAGTAATTAGCAGAGAGTACTTTAAAATTCACAATGTATTGTAAAAAACAATGAAATAACTTTAAAATTGTAATGGCCTGTTGCCTGAACACCATCTGTGCCACCTGCGGATATTTAACAACTGCAATATAATTTCTACTGGTGGAAACACCCTTCCTTAGGATATTTGGCACTCTTTACAATGATGTATATTGTGACACATCACCACAGATTTACCAAGCTGTAAGTAAAATTCAGCCTTGTATTGTTTTTAACATGGGTGGTCCTATGACTCCCATCAACAGTTTGAGGAAGAAAAAAGGAGATAAACAGGCGACATTTACAAAGTAAAGTCAAAAATGAAGTAAGTTCTCCAACTGATTGAGACTAAACCAAGTTATGAGTGACCTGGCTCAACAGTGCGAGTGCAGTAATACACTCAGATTTCTACTGACACCACAGTAGATTTCACTTTTTTGACCCCACTAGTTGAGAAGTTCCCACATCTTACTTCCTAATATGTTTTCTAAAGTCACATGATACAGTGTCAGCCAGTCCTTCTTTTGCAACTCCAGCAGACCCTATGATTACCAGCTGTCACAATTACATAACATTGTAACCTTATTGTCTGTTATTTTCACTTTATCTTTATATGGATTTTTAAAGCTATTAATGTTCACCATTTTAGAGCTGGTTGTCATGATATCATTGGTCACTAATTTTTTGCCATCTATTTTATTTGCAAGAGATACCAATATTCAATAATTGTCTATACACTATTGTTTCTAATAAAGGATGGACAGTTCTTCTGGTTTGAGAACACACGTTTTCAAGGAAGTTCTTGCTTTGGGCTGTTATTCCTGTTTATTCCTGACTATAAGTTTCATTTTTTTTTACTCTCAGTCTTTGGCAAACAAACTCTGTGTCATCCTGACTATTCTGTCTCTGGTGACTAAAAGCTATATTTTCCCCACCCCATATATAACAAAACTGAAGATTTTTAATATTTATTAATGAAAACCATGACAGTATTCCTGAGATCAACTGTGAGTTTCGTTTTCATGTATAGTGCACTAGCTGGATTTTTATCCATCTCCAGTGCTAGCGGAATAGATAAATGAGGGAAGACTTTTTTTTTTTTTTTTGGAAATTCAACGTGGCTAAACACAACCCATGATGAGGCAAAAAGATGTACTACAGTGTAGACATAATGTAATACAGTGAGACAATGAAAGAGTTATCCAAATTAGTTAGGAGGAAAATGCTGTTTGTACCTGAGGTGTTTAAGATTGCACATTGGCTGATAGAAGATCTTTGCATGGTGATAATGATATCCTCCATTAGCCATAGTACATTCCTACTGCCTGACAGGAATTGTAGTCCCCACATTGGGCTGGTTTTAGGGTTGCATTTCTCCAGTTATAATACCGCTCCCTGATGACATGTTTCCTATATTTTAAGACAGACCAAAGTCAAGGCACATGCAAAGTTTTGTGAAAATTTGTCTTTTTTTTCAGATTAGAGAACAAACAGGCAGACAAACAGATTTCCAGAATGCTTATATTATATGCTTTTATTTATATAGATGAAGCTCCCCAATAGACCATTTTGTTATAAAAAGTTAGGTGGACACTACAGTTATGAAAAAAAGTGCCTTTCTTTGGACACACTAAACCTCCTGGACTTCATATGAGACAATCATCTTTAGCTGCCTTTTAGCTCAAGACCTTTCTCAGCACTTCACGGACATTTGCCAATATTTTAACAACAATCATCTCAATGCGTAACTCTTACCTAAAGTAAGCTCGCCAAACGATCCCAAGATATATGTAAATAATGGTTTTATTCAACATAAAAGAAAAGGTGGATGATTACCAAATCAGACACTAACTATAAATAAAAAGAAAACAAAATACACAGTTCATTGGTCCTATCTGTAAACACCAAGGTAACTACAATTTTAGGCTGTCCAGAGGTTAAGATCTTCAGCAACTCCACAGCCTTATTCAAGCTTTTGACTTCATTAAAGGGAACGTCAACCAATCCTGCTCTTGGCCTGTTTACTGTCTTGCATATCTGAGTCTATGATGCCATCAGGTGGCTTTACTGTATTTTTCCCAAAATGGCAGCCTTCTAGTGCACCTGTTCTACATAAACAGGTTACCATCCCCTAGTCCAGGAGTGTCAAACTCAGCTAAACTCTTACTAACCTAACACACTTATTTTGCCTTCAATTAAATTAACTTGCTTTTTAATATTCACATTTAATATTCATATTTAATGTTCTTTAAGGGGAAAAGTGAAGGTTCTTGAAACGTTGTGACTCTTAGAAAAAGGAAAGCCAAAAATCGTGGCAACAACAGGCCATTTATCCCAACAACCTTGCCAATTCTGTTCACCTAGATTGTCCAAAATAAGATCAAATCAAGATTTGAAGGTCCATAAAGTCCCACTATCTGCTACACTACTTGACCTCTTTTGTCTTGTGTCTTTAGTTCTCTGTGAGAATGAAAGGGTTCCAATATTTATGAAAAATTTGCCCTTAACGAGTTTCCAACTATGTCTCAATGTTTTTGTTGAAAAAGCCAGTTTAAAGTAACAGCTGGGATCCACTGTACTAATTCCCTTTATAATTTTAAAAACTTTAATTATGTCACCCATTACTGTCTATTTTCTCTTCAGTCTTTCTTCATAACTCATATCTATCTATTCTGGAATCAGTTTGGTTAATCTTCTTTGGACATTCTGTAGTGCTGCTACTGTATATCTTTTTTGCAATATGTAGATGGATAATGTATACAGTACTCCAAGTGAGGCTTCTCTAGTGCCTTTTATGACTTAAACAGAACCTTCCTTGACTTGTACTCCACACATCATGATTTACAACTAAACATCCCTACTGTACACTCTCTTGATGTGGACAGTGATAGTCCAATATGACTCTTAGATGCTTATCATAAGGTGTAATTTCAAGTTTCAGACCTTCCATTGTTCTACTTCTTACATGTAATACCTTACATATATTTACATTAATAAAATACCTGGTGACGCAAAAGTGAAGCTCTAAGAACCCATAAAATTAAATAACATTTTCATTAGTGGCAAGAATTGCCTTCTAATTAAGAAATTGGTTGCAGAGAAAATAATGGCGCTCAGTAAACTGAGTTTGAGACTCCAGTTAATTGGGTATATTGTTAGCTTACCTTTCAATTCATTAATGTTTGGGTGTTGGTTAAGGAAGCAGGCACCAGTGAATGAGTAGGAGAGGCAGATCTTCAATTCAGATGCACAGCATTGTGGGAATTATGTCTTTCCTGTTCAATTCAAAAAGTAACCTTTATTATTAGTTTTAAAAAATTCAGTGGGTAGCACTGCTGCCTCACAGTTAGGAGACCCGGGTTCATTTCCCAGGTCCTCCCTGCGTGGAGTTTGCATGTTCTCCCCATGTCTGCATGGATTTCCTCCAGGTACTCCAGTTTCCTCCCACAGTCCAAAGACATGCAGGTTAGGTGCATTGGCGATTCTAAATTGTCCCTAGTGTGTGCTTGGTGTGTGTGCCCTGTGGTGGGCTGGTACCCTGCCCGGGGTTTGTTTCCTGCCTTGCGCCCTGTGTTGACTGGGATTGGCTCCAGCAGACCCCTGTGACCCTATAGTTAGGATATAGCGGGTTGGATAATGGATGGATGGATGGATATATTTTGCTTGTTTTGACTGTACACATGGTTATTGGAAATGTGTCTTATGTTACATCATTTACATGTGTTTTACTTCATTTGACACTGTCTAGCACTGGTGTCTTATTGACTCTGTTAAGGAGATCACATTTTTTTCTCATCCACCACTAGAAACTAGATGGGGTAAGCAACATTCTAATAAAATATAATTTTTGGGTGGATTATTCCATTAAGGGCTATGAATTGTTAAAAAAAAAAAAGTCAATTGAAATGAAGAGAAAAAAGTGTGTTCCATTAGAAGCAATGAGTACTACTTATAAAAAGTGACTGGAATGAAAGTCTGGAGCTACTGTGGCTTTCTACAGTCTAAGTTTGCCACTGCTGCCCTATTCATTTTGGTAGCTTTACCGAAAAAAAATCTTTTCATGTAAAATATAGTGTAGTATCTGTAATCAATAAAACGAGCATTAACAGGATCCTTTGAGCTTTAATTATACTTCTGTCTCTAGGATCAAAGAAAAATAATTTGCGAAACAAAGTAAAAGTAAAATCTTGTAAAAATGATTTTTTTTGGTTGTGGTTGCAGATTTTTACAACATAATTGTAAATGGCAAACTATTTTTCTTGGTATAATAATTTCACTTAATTATATTTGACATATTTTTGTGTAATTTTCTTGACAGGAATCAAGTTTTTTTTTTACATCTTACAGTATTATCTGCTTTTCTGTGGGTAAATAGGGAATCTTTACTAAGTATTTAAAATGTTTCATGTGTTACTTACACAGAAGCACAAGATTGAAATTAATTGAGAAAATATTGTGGTCGTATCTTTTAAATAACCTATTTTTATTGAACAAACATGCATGAGTTTAGATGTGTTTGTCGGTGTTTTGAGACACACTTGACCACAGCATTTGCCGCACCTCTTCCATGCTGTTGCCTGTCAATTACAAAATCTCTGCTGTCACTTGAGGTCTGTTTGGACTCTTTCTGTTCTGTCCTTGAGTCAATGATATAGTCTCCTGTGGTTTTGTTTCACTCCAGCCTTTAGATCTCTGTGTTTGTGTTTTTGTTTTTCGCTTTCGATGTTTGGTCTTTGTCTTATGTCTTTTTATGTTGCATGTACCTGCTTTATTGTATTTGTGGCCAGGTCTTTGTCTGCTTCTTGCTTTCTGTTTATTTTCCAGATGGTTTACTCACCTTCAGTTGGACAACTGCATCTACAAACCTTGCTGCTGTTCAATTAATGCTTTCAAGTCACATTTTTAAGTAATGCCCAACTGATAAGATAAAGTTAACACCCAGGAAAAGTGGAAATAATGGCCATAAGCAGTAGCTCAATTTTATGTAGTTAACATCAGTGGTTAAGTTCAGCCCTGGAGCCACAAATGTCTGCAACTTTTTATTCCAACCAGACTCACAATCAGAGCCTCATTATTCCTTTTATTTGATGTTATTATTTATTGAGATGCCCTTGTTTATTTACTTTTTCTAAGAAATTCTGAAATCTTTGTGTTTTACTAGAACTATACATTTTTACCCGTCTTTTTAATTTACACTTTTCAATAGAGTTTGTTCCCTTAATCATGTCCACATGCTGAAAACACTGACCATGAAAGGAGTGCTATTATTATTATTATTTAGCAGATGGCGTTATCCAAGGCAACTTACATAGCAAGTTAAAATACAACAATGAATGTGCAAGCATCAGAGCAACAGAGAGCAAATTAAGAAAGCAAACACAAGCGAGTAGGACTGCTACATAGTTAAACCAGCAAATGAGCTAAGACAAAAGTCAGTATCCTAAACTCTTTGTCAGTACAATCAAATGATACTTAAACATGAGTAAATCTGGTGAAGTTCGATTACTTGAGTGCCATATTAACTTGTCTGCTCATCTGTAAGAAACACTTCTTAATGAACAGACAGGCAAAAATGGCACCGAAGGTAATGCTTCCCTTTAGCATATACGCTGCTAATCATGAGAATCTATTATAATAAAGTGCACAAAGCACCCTCCACTCCACAATACTCATATAAATCACAATCAATAATCAATACTACAATTCCTCCTACTCCCAGACGCATTGCCACTCTTTCTCCCGACTCAGCTCGTCCGTCTGGGATTTCCCAGAGTCCTTTATAGTCCTTGACCCGGAAGTGCTTCTGAACCCTCAGTCCATGTGACTTCCTAGAACTTCTGGGTCAGATCAAAAGCTCTTCTTTTTCATCCCAGAAGTACATAATTTCCTCTGTCCCTGTGACAAGGACGTACTTCCGGGTTATAGGGCACATAAAAGTCTCTGAGCCTCACTGCAGCGTCCCCTTGTGGCCCCCATGGTATCCAGCAGGGCTGTGAAGGAAAACTCCAATATCCATGATGCCCTGCTGGAATTTGGGGCACCTCCATGCTGCCAGAAGGGCTCCATCTAGTGGCTTTGGGGGTATTGGCCGGGATGCACGGCTGGCCATATCTCACACTGAATACAAATAAATGAGCTAAAGAGTATTAAACACAATGCTACAGCAAGGTAAACAAATATTCACAAATTACTTAGGCCACATCCACACTACTATATTTTCATTTATATTTTTAAATGAAAATGATTTCTGTCTACACTGGCATTTTCACATCATTTATGAAACTATGCCCGTCCACAGTTAAATTATTGAAAATGCATACGCTATAACTGCTCACCTGCAATGGGCATTCACATGTCTACGGAAACAGGAAGAGGTAGTCCTCCTTGAATGGACACTTATACCACTGGTCACAGAATTCATCTCAGAACTGTTAAGTACTGATAAATGATTTGCCTTTTGCTCATGTATGCAGCATTCAATCTGTACAAAATGAAATTTTGATGCATCCAGGAAAGCAACACAACAAGAGCCATGGAAAGCAACTCTTCCACGTCTGATGTGTTGGAATATGTTTTTTTTTTCTGTGAAGGGTGAGCAATCAGAGAATGAGACATTGTAATGAGCAGGATTCATTCAGGGGAAGCACAAACTAACTGAGTGTGATTAGAGTCAGCATTTTCAAAACTTTCTGTTTTCATCCATCCACATTGCAATGCCAATTGTTTTCAGAAATAATTGGCTCTGGAAAGCATTTTCAAAAGTATCTGTTTTCAGGGGTTAAAAATGCCAGGGTAGTATGGATGAAAGATAAGAAAGAAAGAAAGATTGTATATATGGGAATATCAGTAAGAGAGAGATCAATTAAAAGGGAAGAATGACACACTGATTGTGAAATTGGTTGAAATGAAAACCTGCAGGCATGGGCTGGACTTGAAAAATCACTGGTTTATGTAAACACTTGGACCTTATTAGGGAATGTCCTCTTACTAGTCCAAAGCTCTTTGTGAGTATTCTTTTAGTTCAGTGGTACCTAGTTTTCTACCAAAGACTGATTACAAAGACCCCAGCTTTTAAATACTAACTGAAAGCTCACATGTAATTTTATTAAAGTGCATTGTTTGAGGCTGAATGTTTTTTTTCTTTCTTTGAATTATCCTGCCTCTTGGATGTTGTATCCAGTTGAATTCTCTGTATTTTCTATTACATACGTTATTCATTCTGGTCCAGCTTATGTTAATTACTTTGTGAGAACATAATCCATGGACGTTTTTTGATCCAATTCAAATCTTGTATCATGGAGCACAGGGCAGCCCCAGAAAGGGCACCAGTTCATCACAGGGCTCACTCACACAGAGGATGATTTGGTCATCAGTTAACCTAACTTGCACATCTTTGGGAATGAAGGAGGAGAACCGGAGAATCCACACAACCATGGGGATAATGTAACCTCACAAAATCTAAACCAAGTGCAGAATTTAAACTCAGGATGGTGGATCCATGAAGCAGTAGAGTTAACCACTGTCCTACCATGCCACCCACTCATGTGTACAACATAGATAAATAATTCATAGATACTGTATATATAGTACTGCGGTATATATAGTACTTTCCATGCTGCAAAGCTCCAATTTGTTGCATTTTGTAAATCATGCTCTCAAAGAGTAGCAGTGAGTAAAATATGGAACAACAAGAATATATTATGAAGGAAATTTGTTTTTGCATTGGTCCTTTTGTTCAACATCCCAGCTAAGTATGTACCATAGGCTTCATTGTAAGAAGTCATTGTGACTTTTGAATAAACCTAGCTTCCTTTTCATTTCTTTTTTTGAAAGAAAGCTTTGTTTTTGATTTGCATTGGGCGTTGTCCCCATTCAGAAGGGAACAATGTAGGGCTCCAGCTGCTTGCACTTATCTGGCATTTGATGGTCCAGCAGCACTGGCCTCAAACCCTAGGAAGTGCAGAAAGACAGAGCCCTTTTATGCAGCACTGTCCGGGCTCCTTAAAAAAAAAAAATGGTACAAGTAGGTACATGAATGCTAATGAAGAGAAGAATTTTTCATTCTAGTTTTGGCATCATGCATAACCGCTTTAATGTTAAAATGACAAGAACATGCAGAAGCAGAGAGCAGTGAGCTGCTGTAACCTGTTGTGCATACTTCTGGTTTTTGTATATTCAATTCCAATTGCACTACAAAAAAAAAAGAAAAAATTCTTTGAGAGCCAGGACTTTAGACCATTCTGGCTGAGGCACTAGTAAATCACATTAAATGATCTTGTTAATTTTTCTCAGAAATTCATATCAACCAGGTTTTATTTTAAATATAATATTTTCTCTTAGGGTTGGGAGCGAGATCGTGTCCCAAGTGGAGGAGTTCAAGTATCTCGGGGTTTTGTTCACGAGTGAGGGAAGAATGGAGCATGAGATTGACAGACAGGCAATGATGCGGGCTCTGCATCGGTCTGTCGTAGTAAAAAAGGACCTGAGCTGTAAGGCAAAGCTCTCAATTTACCAGTCGATCTACGTTCCTACCCTCACCTATGGTCATGAGCTATGGGTAGTGACCAAAAGAACGAGATCGCAAATACAAGCAGCTGAAATGAGTTTCCTCCACAGGATGTCTGGGCTTTCCCTTAAAGATAGGGTGAGAAGCTCAGTCATCTGGGAGGAGCTCAGAGTAGAGCCGCTGCTCCTCCACATCGAAAGGAGTCCGATGAGGTGGCTCAGGCATCTGATCAGGATGCCTCCTGGACGCCTCCCTGGCAAGGTGTTCCGGGAGGAGGCCCCGGGGAAGACTCAGGATATGCTGGAGGGACTATGTCTCCAGGCTGGCCTGGGAATGCCTCGGGATTCCCCCAGAACAGCTGGAAGAAGTGGCCGGGGAGAGGGAAATCTGGGCATCTCTGATCAAGCTGCTGCCTCCACGACCCGACCTTGGATAAGCGGAAGAGGATGGATGGATGGGTGGATGTTTTCATAATGTGCCCTGCAGTGGGCTAGGGTTTGTTTCCTGCCTTGCACCCTGTGTTGGCTGGGATTGGCTCCAGCAGACCCCCGTGACCCTATAGTTAGGATATAGCAGGTTGGATAATGGATGGATGTTTTCATAATGAGTTTGACCCAGACTTTTCACACAATCCTTTTTCTCTTATATATAAATATCTACATTTGGAACTGTGTGTGTTTGTCCGACCCGGAAGTGTGAGGCTACAGCATGAAGCTCAAAGAAAGAGACTCTGTCACCAAAGTGAACCGCAGAGAAAAGAGAAACTCGCTTAGCCGCTGATACACAAGCGACACGAGCACATTGGCAAAACAAAACCTCTGAGGAGCAAGAAAGCAAGAGACAGAGGAAGGGGAAGAAACCTGGACTAAGTGGCACAGGATAGAGAGAAGTGGAGGAAGCTTTGTTGTGTTAAAGATAATGGAAGTGTGGCTAACTAACTAACATGCATCAGTTCCTTTTGGTGTTTAAGTTATGTAATCAGTTATAAAAAATGGTGGAACTGAAAATTGAAATGTTGTTGACTTATATTTACTTCCAAAGGAATGTTTTCTGTGTGGAACAAAAATTAATTGTACTGGATATGCAGTAACAGTACCATTTGGTGATGAATAGTGGATTTATTTATTGTACAGGGAGAGTAAAATGGATGGGCCCTGATTATAATGTGTTACTCACGTAATAAGGAAGGAATAGAAACAAAATATATACAGTGCATACCTTGATAGATGTGTAAAACACCCAATGACATTCGATGTTGGAAATGGTCATCTTCTTCTTTCAAACTCAGATTGACACAGTGCTCCATATTGGCAAAGGTGTCCACAAGCATTGTTGGGGTGATGGCAGCAATTTCCAGTTCAATGTTTCACTGCAATTGTTCCAGTGTACGAGACTTGTTCTTGTACACTCTTCCTTTCAGTGGTCCCCAAAGGAAGAAATCTAGAGGTGACAAGTCTAGGGAACGAGGTGGACATAGTCTCCTTGAAATGATCTGATTGCCAAAAAATGATTCAGTTTGTGCCATGCTGCGAGATGACATGTGACAGGTTGCCCCTTCTTGCTGGAAATAACCTTCACTGATCTCACGGTCATCCAGTTAATTCACAAATAAGTCAAAAATGAACCTCTGCTCAATCGTGTATGCCTTCCTTCCCTGTACGGAATTTACTGAATGCTTTTGCTTTGTGTACACAGGAGCTTGCTGTAGGTGCCAGTCTTGACAAAAGTGCCATGCCTCACTTGTTTGTACATTTATCCAGGAATACTGTGGTCTTTATTTCGCTTGAATTGCCGCATTATTAAGACAGTAGTACATCATAATTTGGGCCACGCCAATTGGTATTGGTAATAATTAATGTGAAATTTTATTAAGTCAATTCAGTAATCAAGTAACACTCTTTTTACTTATGTCATTTATTAAATGAAGTTAACCAGCACCATCTAGCACTGTGTGAAATAAGTGGTTGTACTACGAGCACCTGCAATGACTACAACCAAAGGCCTCCTGTAATGTAACGGCAGTCCTCCAAATTGTTGGGGAGGAACTTTGGTCCACTATTTCTTGCAAAGCACAAACTGCTCATTTCAGTTCCTACAACAAAATTTCTATCAAGTTTCGGTCTGGACATTGATTAGGTCAGTCCAAAACATTTATTTTGATTCTTTCCAATGATTCTGATGTGGATTTGTCTTTGTATTTTGGATCTTTGTATTGCTGCATGACCCAACTATGCTTCATCTTCAGCTCTGATGCATGACCTGAGATTCATATTAAGAATTTTCTGATACTGAGCAACCATCACAGTTCCTTCAATTAAGTCAAGTCATCCAGATCCTGAAACAGTAAAGAGTCCCCCTCAGCATCACAACAACAACAACATTTATTCATATAGCACATTTTCATACAAACAGTAGCTCAAAGTGCTTTACATAATAATGAATAGAAAAATAAAAGACACACTAAGAAAACAAAATAAGTCAACATTAATTAACATACAATAAGAGTAATGGCCACCACCACAAAGAAACCGGAAAAAAAAACAGAAAAGAGAGTAGGGGTCAGTACCGATTTTAGAGCCACCATGAATAGTTATTATGAAGAATTGAAACTGATCACGCCATTACAACCATGTTTGACTGCTGATAAAATTTTCTTTCTGTGGAATGATGAATCCGCTTTATGCCAGGCATATTTGGACACAAAAATTCCTCCAAAAGGTTTGGGGATCATTCTGGTGCCTCATGATAAATGAGGGACAAGCATTTATGTTCTTCTTGGACAGCAGTGGTTTCTGACTTTACACTCTCCAGTAAATCGTCTTTTTGCCAGGGTCATTTTGATTGTGGAGGCAAGAAAAGCATGCAGTATTATGAGTGTTTTTTAGGATCCTTTGTGACTTTCTGGATGAGTTTACACTGTACCATTGGAGTCATTTTGGCAAGCTGACCACTCCTGTGAAGATGTAGTGTTTTTCATTTGGAGGTTATGGTTCGGTGGCGGAACAGAGCCTTTCAAATGTCTCTGTAGCCCACTCCCAACTGATAAATATTGGCATTCTTTTTTTGTCTGATCTCTTCGGTAATTTCCTCTGGCAGTGGCCTTAAAGTGCTTGTTGAATCCTTGTGCTGACAACTTGATTCTGATGACAAGAGTCAAAATACAGTAAGCGATGTTCATGGTTTGCCTGTAATTAATCTGCTGATATAACTAGAGGGCAGTTACATTTCCACAGTGCCAGCTGGTATTGGGTAACTTTATGGTGTTTGATAACTTTATTCATTAGGTTAATGAAGTAGTTAAAAAGCAATATGTTTTTACTCAAGCATTCTATGTCTAATAATAGATTTTTATTGAAGACATGAAAACATTCAGTGCCAATCTTTGCAATAATATGGGAAATCAGAAAGTGGGTAAATATTTTTTCATAGCACCAGACCTGTCCCATTGGCCAAATGGAGAAACTGGCCTGGGACCTGTGGGGTGCTGTACCTTACTTCTCTTTTCTGAACATTATTAAAATACAATTTGGAATTTTTAATCATTAATGATATCCTAAGGCAGGTGACTCCATTTCTGGTCCTGGAGGGCTACTGTAGCTACAGGTTTTCATTCTAACCATCTTCTTAATTAATGCCTAGATTTTGTTGCTAATTAACTTAATTTTCCTTCATTTTAATTGCCTTGTTTTTTAAGATTTAGTCCGCTGAATTTCTTCATTTTTCCATTAAGCGTCACCCAAACAGAAATGAAGTGAGCCAACAGATGACCATCTAAGTCAATGCCTAAAACTCCAACCTATTTCACTCAACCATTTTCTTAATTGAAGCAAAGTATTGTTGTTGTTACATTAAACTTATTATTTAATTCCATGTCTGCTACAGCAGACATTTCCAAAACTGTTGATTTTTCTTTTTTTTTTCTTTTTAGAACACCATCAAAATGTTTTATGGACTTGAGCAGATCAACATTGCTGTGACCTTCAACTTTCTTTATTTTCAGATATTGTATTAAGAACACAGGCGAGCTAGTCATGCGTTCACTCATTTTTTACCTCATTATTGTTCGGCTGCTATTTAAGGAAAAAAAGAAATAATTAAGGGGTCTGAATCTTAAATGGCAAGTCAATTAAAAGTAATTCAAATGTTATTTAGCAGCAAAAACTGGCCACTAATTAAGAAAAGGGTTAGAATGAAAACCAACAGCCTTTCAAAGACTCCATCATCACACTTTATCAAGTATATCTGTTTGTTATTGAGGCCAGTTCCCCCATACATCTGGTTCCTATATTTGTGAACTGAGAGCACAATCTCTTCATGTCCTCAGCCCTGTCTTGTGTCTCATGCTTGTGGGATGGGCAGTATGTGATGATTAAACATATTGATGAATTGGGTTCAGTTTGCTAGAATTCCAAATGAAGTTCTTAGGAAGGGTAAAAGGAACAGATACTGGCATTTTTCCTGTACTTCTCTTCTTTGTCAACCAGCCATATGTTTTGTTAGCTTGATTTTTGGCATAGCTAAATAGTACAGCTGAGAACCGAGATAAGTCCTCCACTTTAGATACACTAGGCAGTTCTGCAAAAGTAGGAACCACAAGACAAATCAACTCCCACTTACCTGACCATCTTAGCCACCAGTTCAGAGAGGCCATGAACACCAATGCCCTCCACCACAGTGTGTTTATCACAATGTGATAAATTTACACTTGCTTATTTGTAAAGTTCCGTGAATAAAGATCCAATATTTGTGAGTAAAGACCTAATACATTAAAAACTGTACACTAATCTGTGTCATTATACCTAATCAATTACCCAAAATTTAAAAAAATCCACATTTTACTTTCATTTGATTTTTTTCCCAGCCCAATGCAGGACCATTTGTCAAATTATACTGGAAAAGGTGGCACACTAACACAACCATTGAACTGGACAGGATGAACCAAAATGTTTGATGGAAACTCCAAATGGTTTTGTCAGGTTGGGACACTTTCATTTTCACTTGTCTTTGACAACAAGGGACTCCTGGGTTTAATTTAATTTTAAGAACATGTATGTCTCAAAATACTTTGAATGGTTCAGCTATGATTTTATTGAAAATTTGGATTTTGAGGATTTAGTAAGAGGGGTCAGGTCAGGTTGAGGAGCATGCACTGGTACAGCACGTTACTGCACCCACCACGCTACGAAACAACCTGGGATCCAAGTTGACAACCCCCAAGGCAGACACCATCTGTCTGCCGCAGCCATGTGTTATGTGGGCATCCCATTGGCCTGGTCCAGCCACTTGGGTCCTCAACAATGAGGATCCTGTGAGCCAGATCACCTTCAGGGGAATCGTGGCATTTGGCCATAGTGCTGCAACTGACGTTCCCTCACAATGCATGTAATGTGCCTCATTTTGGACTCCATGAGCAACCACTTTCTCAGCATAAAGTCAAACCAGTGGTACCCAAGGATTCTCTGAAGGGACACAGTACCAAAGGAGTCCAGTCTTCGTCTCAGGTCACTGGATAGCGTCCATGGCTCGCAGCCATATAGCTAAACAGGAAGCACCAGGACTCTAAAGACTTGGACCTTCATCCTTTTGCAGAGATATCGGGAGCATCACACACCCCTTTCCAGCAACTTCATGACCCACTCTGTTTATTGTCTTCATAGGAAGAGTGACCAGAAACATCAATGTCGCTGCTGAGGTAAGTATACCCCTTGATAAGCTTGACTTTCTCTCTATTCACTGCAGTGAAATTTAAGAAAGTTTGGAAAAACAAAACTTTGAAAGGAATGTGATGTGGTTCTCATGAATAAGCATTACATTTTGCATGAACAGTACCGATATTTTAATGATTCATAAAGTGCTGACAGCATTTCAGCACTTACTTATTATATGACGATTATTTCACATGCATACTTTGCCAGGGATAGTCATGCATGAAACTGTATAGCAAGATAACTGAACCACATTCATTTTAAGAAACAGAATAATACAATGTATTGCTAAACACAAGGATTGTAGAAGTACAATAATTGCTTATTAACTGTGTTACAACAGAGTACTCGGTGCAAGTTAGATGAGACAGACAAACATATAACAAAAAAATGCTTGCTGTTCTTAGTTCATTTAGAGATCTTCATGAGTTACGTGATTTTATCCGTTTTTTGTTTACTTTGTTTTTTTTACATTTTTTGTCGTGACGTTACAATTTTCCTTTGCGCAGATGCAAGAGCTGGACTGTTAAGCCCTGATTCAAACCTCTTTTCATTTTAGATTAGTTAAAAGCTTGTAAACATTAATCATGAACTTGTTATGCAGTAATAAATAAGCATTACAAAGCAGGTCTTTCACTGGCTGTTTACAGGCTAGGTACTTAGGGTGCTAATTTATCTTGGCATAGGTACATTGGTTTTTACTATATATAGCCTTTAAGGATGATGGCAGATGTTGTGTAGATTTGTGGGTCAGACTCACAACTTTGTTCACAGTGGAGCGGACATATAGGCTTTGCCATGTAACATTGTTGTCCTCAGCTTGCGTTGCATGTTAGGGTCTTTGCCATATCCTCTGAAACTTTGTATAGTGTAAACTGCGACTCTTTATAGTATAATATGTTAGCCAATCAGGTCTCTTGCCACAAACTGGTCTCAGTCAGTGCCAAAGATCATGGGATAGAAGTGTGGAGCTTAGAGCTAGTGTAGTCCGCTTGGAGTCCTTTCTGGGTCTTCTACTCCAAAGACTCTAACAAGACAAAAACATTTAATCCCAAGGAGAGAGAGTATTTGTACTCCTGGCTCCACATAGATCATGACTTTAATACTGTAGGTTATGAGTGAGTCCATCAGAGTATCAGCGTTAAAATGACTGTCCTTTTAGGTGCCTCTTCAGTTTGCTGGAGGGGGAAAAGGCAGCTGGCCTGTACATTTCTTTCAAGTCTGTTATTTTAAAAGAGAGAGATTTATGTGCCACTGAAAGCCTAACAAAATGAGGCCAACTTTGTCCTGCATATCCTTTCTTTGAAGAGAGACATACATATCACTGATCCTTAATTTTGCTGTTTGGAGGCCTACAGAAAGGAAGGCCATGAGTTTCCATAACAGAAATGTCAAATATAGGAGACTCTGAATGAATCTTTTGGTTTATATATGTTTATGTAAATAATTCCTATATAGTGGAAATTTGTCCTTGCAAATAAAGTTATTTTAAACACCAAAAAGCTTTCAGAGTTCATACAAGTCTAATTCACTGTTATGGGTCCAATATATTGTGTATATTTTGTGAACAGCAGGGGACACCACCAAGATCCTATCCCCAGACATGCAAAACCCAACACAACTCTGTATTCAATGAAAGGATTTTTATTAGAACCAGTTGCAGTTGGCTGCAGTCTCAACCAAAACAATTACAAAATGCTATCTCTTGTCTCCTTTTCTCCTCCAGTTTCGCATGCTGCTTTCCGACTCTGACTCGCTGTGGTATGGCAGCGGGCCTCTTTTAAGCTGGCCCTGGGAGTACTTCCGCTGGCACCTAGTGTTTTGTAGGAAGCACTTCTGTGTCATAAGTACAACAGGGAGGTACCACCCCCCAACCCCGGCAGCACCGGGCCTCAGCTTCTGGACTCCAGTTCCTATGCAGCCCTATAGGTATCCAAATTGGGGCTACCTGCGAGGGACATGGCTGCCTATTAAGTTCGGGGATGAACTGCTCACAAGTCCATCCTTTCTTCAAGTATCCTATCTAAGATAGGAATTCTAAGGCATCCCAGCCGAATCGTGTCCAAAGCACGGCCATCCTCCCTTTATGGCTTGCCAGCCTCGCAAGAAATCCTCCTCAGTCCTGGTTGGGATGCCTGTTGGTCCTCCTGGACATTTTCAATTTCTATTTCTTGGATCACTCTGAAAGTGATTTGGTTGAAAAAAATGCCTTCAACAGGGGTTATGCTTTACTTAACACTCTGTGAAATGCACTATGCTTGAAAACATTAACTTGATTCAGTGCTAGTTACTGAGGTCCATTATTATACAGTATATTTGTTGAAAAATGCAATCTCTTAACATGAGTATTCATTACTATGGCAGCCAGATACTTTGTGAACACCACTGCGCACCTGTCATTAGTACAGAGGGCCTTGTGATTATAAACCTTTGGGGATTAAGCCAGCTAAATGACCAAAGTGCTCTAGCTGCTGTTTTACACAAGTAAGCTAAGATACAGATGTTTTCTACAAAGTGACTTTGAATGACTTCAACAACTTGTTTTTCAAAGTGTATCTACAGTATATCATTGATTTATTTAATAAATGCATTTATTTTCCTATTGATATATTTCTCTCTGTTGCACAGCATTTATATTATACACTTATTATGAAAATGCATGCTTATCACTGTACATGCGTGCTTTCTTTACTAAGGGCAAACAAGAGTTTGCAAGAATTCTGACATGTTTTTCCCAGCAAAAAAAAGTACATATTTTCAGTAGTAAGGGCTACAGTGTTAAATGTTTTTGTGTATCTGCCAAGTGATCACATTTTTCCTTTCATAAAAATAGGCCCTCATTTAAGGACAAATTGCAGATCTAATCACTGTGAAACACTGCAGAACATTCTGTGCGTCTTGTTCTTTTAAAGTCACATTGGTGGCATACTGATAGGATTGATGTCAGTTGTTTGGTCTTTAATGGAACAGGTTTGCGTTTCATCCACAAAATATTTTAGCTGTAAAATCTGTACTCTTGGGTGGCCACTTATGAAAAAGGGTTTGTATGAGTAAAATGAGAAAGAATACAGCCATTAACTTTGAAGTTAAAATTAAAGAAAAGGACAGTGGTACTGTATAGTGTGTCCTATGTACCAAAACTGATATTGGTATCGGTGCGCTTGGGGATGTTGTTAGAAAGGTTGGATGACTTATACTGACTTGCCATCAGATAGATAGATAGATAGATTGATAGACAGATAGGAAAAGAAAAAAAATGTTCTTGCTTCGGTAACAACATAGAACATAAAAACATAGTGCAAGCCACAAAAAATTAAAGTGCAAACTATTCCATAAGTACAAGACCAATAATACACATTATAATGATGTAACAACACTAAGATCTGTGTGTCCAGTCCCTCTTGGCTTTTGTGACGTGACAAAAGAGGAAGTGTGAGTGTGACATGCACAAGGAGGAGTAAAGGCATATAAGGCATGCTAAGAGAGTTGCCTTCAAAGATGGCAAGTACAAAACTGGACAAGGAGGTGAGAAAGGTGCCTCAAAAATAATGACAGTCTGAGAAACTGGCTTTACAGGAATGGGCTTGAGAGACGGAGAACCTGTTAAGAGACGTTCACATACATAAATACAGAGGAAAGACGCCAAGGGTACACTTAGGGCAAGAGGTATCAAATATATTTTAAAATTATTTTATGACCTGTTTTTGAAAGGTATCGTGGATACTACAGTATAAAGTATTGTTGACCAAATGCAATTGTTGATTGTAACTTGATAGACTGAAGATAGGCTTCACAGGAGAGAGCATTACACAATCTGATGATTGTGAGCTAAAGAAAAAACTTCCAATGGCAACTGTTGTCACTTTGTGGTGGAATGACTTGGTGGCTGAAAGTTCTATAGAGCAACACATCATTGAGGGGATGGCTAACTTTAGCTATGATTGCCTCTACATTTTCCACTGCTTCCAAAGAGTCCAGAGTTCATCCTGTAATGTAGCTGATCTTCTTGATCAGTTAATAGTAATCTGGTATTCCTGGGCTGGTGTTACCCAACAGATCACAGTGTGGAAACCACCTCTGGCCACTTTGAACTAATAGAACATTCCCAGCAAATTGCTGCACACGTTAAAGGCCGTTGTGTTCCATACAATCCAGTTTACTGTTCAGATGGACGCCCAGGTATTTAAAGCTTTGCACCACATCAACCTCCTTTACAGTTATGGTGACTGATCTCATTGGCCCTTTGCATGTAAAATGCCCAAAACCAGCTCCTTTGTAATAATGTTCACTTTCAAGTCCTTGTCCCTACATGACAAAGTCCACCACCTTCCTTCTGTACTCCTTTTTATTTCCATTGTTGATGCAGCTTATAGTGGAGGACCTTTTTAATTAATTGTTGATCCTAGAATAGGTTTCTGAATATTCTGAATTTGTTACTCATATTTACTCATGTTACAATAATTATAATGATTTGTTTTTATTATTTTTCTTTCATGTCATTTGTTGAATTGTTTACTTTGATGATGGCGCCTGTTGCTGTTGTGTGGCAGCCAGAAGCTGTGGTGTATGACTTCTATGGTGCACTGTATTTCGATTGGTGGCTTGAAATCATCAGTATTAAAATTTATGGATACAATCAACACCTTGTGAGTGCTAGTTAGTGTGTCTGAAATGCTTCTGTTATTATGAGTTTAGTGTGAACATTTTGACTACAATTTTTGGTTCAGTTTAGATATTCTGGTTTTGACCCCAGCATGTCTTTAAACTTTTCTATCTGTTTCAACTCCATGAACATTAAACAATTTTACAACATTCTACATCAAATCAGGTATAACATTAGCCATTTGAGAAATTCAAAAGAGAAAGAGAAAAAAGACAATTCCCTAGGTTGTTCCTATTATAGACTGGAATGACTGAAGAGATTTTAAATGGCCTAGTCAGAGTTCATTTCTAAAATCTATTGATACATTGAGACAGGTCATTTTTGAAAATTCACTTAACTTTCACTCTTTTTAAAGACTTGTATATTAAGCTGATAGGAGCAACGTAACTGTCCTTGTGTGAGAGGGTGTTTTATGCTGGACTGGGATATTGTCCATGGATGTGCCCCGTTTTCTACTCAGTGATTCTAGCATGGGTTTAACTTGCTACAATTTTATAATAAAAAAGTGGGTAGAGAAGACACAGGTTGATTGGAATAATTAATGCTAAAAAAGAAGTATATAAAGAACAAGCCAGTCTAATTAAAGTAACTTTAAAACAGAATAGTACTTACTACACTACAGTGTTTCAGCCTGAGCCTTACCTGTGTAGTGCAGACCACCCCAGAGTGATGTGTATTTTAATATTGTAATTGTATATCTCACTGGCAAAATAAAAAGGATCCCAGAACTTGTCAAGTTAACCTTTACAGAGCTAAGCATTTATTGTTCGACTTCAGGCTATATGTATGAAATTGAGCATAGAAAAGATGCAATTCCCTTCTTGGGGCTTTCCTGTTTTCTGTAGAATATCTTCGGGCCTCTAGGCTAACTGACAACCTATCTCGGATAATATTCCTAAATGAGACCTGTGTAATATAATAAATGTTTTCCTTTACAGCGTTTGATTTTAGTAAATACTTACTGACAAGGGCTCCATCCATCCATTATCCAGCCTGCTATATCCTACATACAGGGTCACGGGGGTCTGCTGGAGCCAATGCCAGCCAACACAGGGTGCCTGGCAGGAAACAAACCGCGGGCTAGGTGCCAGCCCACCACAGGGCACACACACACACAAGGGACAATTTAAGATCACCAATGCATCTAACCTGCATGTCTTTGGACTGTGGGACATGCAAACTCCACTCAGGGAGGACCCGGGAAGAGAACCCAGGTCTCCTTACTGCAAGGCAGCAGCGCTACCACTGCGCCACCGTGCCGCCCCTGACAAGGGTTCCATCACAAATTGTACAAATACAAACATATTTCCTTGTATTGTATGCTATTCACTTCAAATATCTCTTCTACTGTATTTTAAATAGCACATAAAATAATATTTGTTTCACATCCCATTTTAAGAATACTTTTCCAATATAGGCTCATTATTTTTGTCAAATTACTTTCTGTAAATAGCCTTTTTCAATCAATTTGTTACATTTTTAGAGATTAGTGATCTTTATTGTCACATACACTGCTATGGAATTGTGAAGTTCCTGTGTCACAGTTGTGGTGATCTGTAAATAAATAAGAGTAGCAGAAGATAAATAAATAAACTTTATAAATGAAGAAATAAATACAGTAAATTAGATAAAAGTAAAAAAAAAAAAAGTAAGGTAGAGTACAATTATATATAAACCAGCAGGTGGATAAAGTACACAGTGCCAGGCAGATAGCATCAAATTACTGGAAGTACAGTGACCTTATGGCCTGGGGAGTGGGTGGAGCAAGTAGTGAGGCTGCTGTAGCACTTCCCAGAAGACAGAAGTGAAAACAGAGGATATGCTGGATAGCTGTCATCAGAGATAGTGGATTTAGCGTTCCCCAGATATTTGGTTGAGCAGAACTTATGAAACTTTTAAAGGTAAGCCCAAGCTGTAAGGGATAGTCCTTTGGATAAGTCTGCAACCCTGGCAAGTTAAGTTACCAAACCACACCATAATGCATCCGGTCAGTGTACTTGAAATAGAGCTGCATTAAAAGTTAACTAATGTTTTGCTTCCCACACCGTAGATCTTTAGTCTCCTCAAGAAAATTAGCTTTTGCTGAGCCTTTTTGAGGATGCAGATGGTGTTGACTGACCACGCAAGGCAGTTGATGATCTGGACACCCATGACCTGAAGCTGCAAACTGTCTGGAAAGGGGAGCCACTAATGTGAAATGGAGAGTGACTGCCTTTGTTCTTTCTGAAGACATCAATGGTCTCCTTTGTTTTGCCAACATTCAGGGAGAGGTTATTGCTATGGCACTGTACAGTCAGGACTTTTACATCCCTCAGCTAAGCAGCTTTGTCACTGTCACTAATGATGCCAATCACAATGATGTCATCCGTGAACATGATGACAATATTGTCACAAAGTCAAACACCTATAGCTATAGGTGGAGGTGCTCAGACCAAGGTCTCTGAGCTTTAGCACCGGGCTGGAGAGCACAACATGTTGAAGGCAGAGCTACTGTATGTTCAATGAAGAGCATCCTAACATAGGAGTTTTTGTCTTTCTAGATATCTCGGAGCAGTGTGCAGGGCAAGGGAGATGGCATCATCTACATATCTATTACACTGGTATGCAAACAGTAGTAGATCCAGGGTAGCAGGGATGTTGTAATTAATGTTGATCATGACCAGTTTCTACATACACTACATCACCATGAAGGTTAATGCAATGGGTCAATAGGCACAACTGTGGTTTTCTTAAAACATTGTAGGACCATATATAAGATGAGGACAACTTGAAAACATCAGTGCATACCTGTGACAGCTGGGTGGCTCATGCCTTCAGGACATGAAATGAGATGCCATCTGGGTTGGTGGCTTTGCTTATCCACTTTTATCAATCCCAGTTAATGGGATTGAGACCCTCCTTGGAAACACTACTTGTGAGAAGGGGACCAAACCTGGATTTGACACTAATCAGTGTGACAGTGCCGCACTGCAAACTTCCACATACATACTACGTAACCTTACTAAAAAGTCTTTGCGGTGTCAAAGGAAAGCCAAAATACTTGGAATGTATTTCATGCAGATAAACTCCACAAAGACAGGTTTCAAAACAAATTTTGTTGGACTGTGAGGCACAGCACTATCCACCATACTCCCACGCAAGCTAATTGCTTATAGAAATATTATATAAGAAAAGAAACAAGAATAGCGCTATAATAATTTTAAACCTTGAAACTTTCTGTTAGACTTAAAGCTAAATATATTACATTATGAGCACTGCCCTTTCTGCAAAGGATAATGAATTTATGCTCTTGTAACCCTTTACATTTCAGCGATGATTTCAATTAAATAATAAAAGCCGACATGAGCATAAATCCGTTGGCTGAATTTTTGTCTGTACAATAAATATACAGTATGTTGCCATTTTAAAGGCTTTTTTGTCTTTAATTGCAAAAAATGCAGCAATGAAGAACCTTGTAAATCCAAAAGTAGTGTTACTACATGATTTTCATAGTTGCTGTGACAATTTTACTTGAAGTACTTGGTTGGAATCTGTTAGGTACACATGAGCAGATGGTTATTTTGTTTCTTTTGTCTCTAAACAAATAATACTTTTCTTTGGATGTCTGGAAAATCCTCCCTATGAGAAAAGTGTTGAAATTTTGACAGACAGTTTTATTATGTAAAAGCACTGAACCACACGTTCAGAAGCATCCTTTTTATGCAGGGCAGAATAAAACTCCAATAGGGTTTTTAATTTAGAAAAACAGATTATACAAGATAGACATAATGCAATGAAAACATAATTTAGACAAATATATGCTATAGATATGAAATATTGTATTGTAAGTCACTGTAGTTTATAATGAAATAATAGCTCTCTTGTTTCAAGTTGTTAATGCTAAAAATATGCAGGAGGACTCAGTATTTCATGTCATACCTTAAAGATGTTTTGATGTGGGCCCTTATTTATTGTCTTAAATACAACTTCCTCATCTTTACTTACAGTGTGCTTCCTCTGCTTTCCTTGTGTTAATGAAAGCATATTCACATTCCTGATTACAGTTTAACAGAGTTTTTTTGCCATATTATACAGACAACACTATCTAGCCAAAGCTTCTACTCTGTTATTTGATCAAATTCACTGACCAGGATCAAAAACCATGATGCCTGCATGTTTCTCTGTGCTTTTTTAGGCTTTGTGCAACTTCCTTGAGCTTTTGTGCTAAAGGTGTACCATATATAGTTTATAAGTTGGGTCAGCTGCACTTGTGACATCATTTTGTACAAAACCAAAATTGATTCAAACACCTTAAGAAAGAGTTTAAAATAACACCCACAGCAACAATACCATTATTCAATTATAACTTTGTTATCTGCCTGGCGCATGCTAAAACCAGTCAGTGACTATAATGTCCTCGTGGTCTTACTGAATGACATCTGAACAATTTTGAAAAAAACAGGCCATCCAGCCCAACAAGCTATCCAGTTCTTGCTTTCTCTAAAATAACATCAAGTCGAGATTTGAAGGTCCCCAAAATCCTACTCTCTGCCACAATACTTGGTAATTTATCTCATGTCCTTTTAGTTCTGTTTGTGAAGAATAAAGTTTCTAATTCTGTCTGCATGTTCACGATGAAGAACTCATTTTAAATTAACAGTTGGGATATATTGTACTAACTGCCATTATGATTTTTAACACTCCGGTCATGTCACCTTGTAATCCCAATTTGTTCAAACTGAAACTCCTTTAGTCTCACTTCATAATTCACAATCTTCAGTCCTGAATTCAGTCTAGATGCTCTCCTCTGGACTTTCTCTAGTGCTGTAATATACAGTACAGGCCAAAAGTTTGGACACACCTCCTCATTCAATGTGTTTTCTTTATTTTCATGACCATTTACATTGGTAGATTCTCACTGAAGGCATCAAAACTATGAATGAACACATGTGGAGTTATGTACTTAACAAAAAAAGGTGAAATAACTGAAAACATGTTTTATATTCTAGTTTCTTCAAAATAGCCACCCTTTGCTCTGATTACTGCTTTGCACACTCTTGGCATTCTCTCGATGAGCTTCAACAGGTAGTCACCTGAAATGGTTTTCCAACAGTCTTAAAGGAGTTCCCAGAGGTGTTTAGCACTTATTGGCCCCTTTGCCTTCATTCTGCTATTTTGAAGAAACTGGAATATAAAACATGTTTTCAGTTATTTCACCTTTTTTTGTTAAGTACATAACTCCACATGTGTTCATTCATAGTTTTGATGCCTTCAGTGAGAATCTACCAATGTAAATGGTCATGAAAATAAGGAAAACACATTGAATGAGAAGGTGTGTACAAACGTTTGGCCTGTACTGTACATATTTTTTTAATATGGATACCAAAATTGTACTCAGTCTTCCAGGTGAGGCCTCACTGGTGTGTTATATCGTTTATGCTGAACTTTCCTTAACTTGTACTTCACACATCGTGATTCTGTATATACAGCAGCCTAACATCCTATTAGCTTCCTTGATCACTTCTGTACATTGTCTGGATCTACATAGTGATGGGTCCTCCATGACTCCCAGGTCCTACTCATAAGGGGTATTTTGAACTTTCAGACTTCAAATCTAACATTTTTATTTCTCATATGTAATATTTTACTTACAGTAAAATTCATCTGCTATTTTTTTGTCTGTATTATGTTCGGGTTTCTCTGTAATAATTCAGTTGATTCCTGTTTATGTGCCCTTCTCTCTTAGTTTAATATCATCTGCAGACTTGACCAGCTTTTTGTTTATATTCTTATCATGATCATTTAGTATGTACAGTATATTAACAGGAGAAGCCATTGATCCATGAGAGACACTTCATTTAACATCATCTCATTCTGAAAAGGTTCTTTTCATCATAATCATGTGTTATGTAAGTAAATGTAAGTTTTGAAATGACTTCACATAGTGTCTTCTTAGAATTCCAACACATCTATAATAGTTTAGCACAATCACTGCTGTCTGAAGAACCCATGTTGACTGTTTTCTAATTCACCATTTCTTGATATGTGATGCTCAATATTTTCCTAAATGATTGCTTTTGTTAACTTATATGTGATGTATGTTAAGTCCACTGGCCTATAGCCACCTGGATCAGCCCAATCACACTTTTTTTATAATGGAAGTTTCAATTGTTGCAGCTTCCACACATATGAAGCAGGAACCAGGTGAGCTGCAACATTTAATGGATGGCTCTCAAGTCAAGTAGTGGAACTGAAACAAAAATCAGACTTACCCTAGTTCTACCAGGTTGCTGGGGCTATAGTAAAAATTGCCTAACCTTACTCTTGCTTGGTAAACGACTATAGATGCATCTTGCAAATAATTAGGCCACCATTTTTGTAGCACCTAAAAAACATCTCAGAGGACAGAAGGGTTTAAAAATATAAAACACATTTTGGCAATATCCATGAGTACACTTACTAAACACACTTAATTGTAGCATATTTGACAATCAGCCTAATTTAATGTTAAATTCTATTCTCGATCGTCCATGCCAGAAGTAGCTCTTCTATGTGGTAAAGTGAGCTCCGTGGCTGGTTGGGATCTTTTAAATAAATAATTGCTGCACTCACATCTTTGTATGTGGGGCGTGGTTGTGTGGCAAGAGCAGTTCCCATACGCGATGTGGCAGTGGACTGCCCTGCACTAAGTGTGTGCGGGTGCAGGATCGTCCGCAACCCTAATTGACACCAGGAGCTGCTGATTGCTGCAGCTGTGTCATGTCCCTGCTTTAAAAAGGGAAGAGCGAATGCAGCTTGGGAGAGAAGAAAAAAAAAAGCAGATCGGAGGAAAACCAGACTGGCCAATGAGGAAGAGGAGGAGGAGGAGAAGAAGAAGAAGAATTGGAAGGCAGAGACGGAGAGAGAGAGAACTGCCAAGCTTATGGAGTGAGGCAGGTGGTCGGGAGTGAGCCCAGGGCCAATGGAACCCGTGGTGGTGATAGTGCGCTCGTACTGAGCGCTTTCTTGGGAGTAGGAACCACAAGGGCGAAAGGTGAGCGGCGGGAGAGACTTGTGGGGATCATTGGGTTACAGTACATTATTTATTGCCTACAAATAAAAGCAACTTATGTTATAGACAGTAGTTACTTATTATAAATTGTAATGCACTTGAAACAGTACAGTTATTCTTTTTATGTATAAAAACTACACGTTTCACTGGCCAGCATTTGTTACTAAATCCAAAGCCCATATGTGAAACTGACCAGAAACACTGCCAAATTGAACAATTTTCTTGTGTTTTATAAGCATGTTTAGTCCTTTACATTCTCTTAAGTAAATAAGATCCATCCCATTTTTCCATCCTAAATGTGAGCCACCAGAGATCCCCGTTGAACACTGGCAGCTGCACAACCAGATCACACTGCTTCAACATACTGCATCTATAGCAAACAGCTGGACAAAAGCTAAACTGGCACTTTACTGATTTCTGTTGCATTGTGCATGCAGCACAATCTTTTTTGCTTGGCTATACGATTGAGGTCTGCAAAGGACTGGCATACAGTTTATAGCAAGCTACCCAGTGGTGCTGTGATAATCACTGGCTCCCTGTGACTCTAAATTGGGCACATTAGATAGATAGATAGATACTTTATCAATCCCAAGGGGAAATTCACAAATGTACTCCTCAGCACATGCAAGATTAAATGTGTGCTACACTTGTGCTTAACCTCCTCCTCACTAGAGGTCACCAGACGGTGAGTGCAGAGGTGTGAAATAATGCAGTAATTTCCTTTTCTTTCTTTTTGGAGTGTTTGGAATAATCTTCAGTAGTAATGCACATCTGTTTTTTTAAAGTAGGCATTTTTACTTCAATAAAATTAGTAATTATGTTAGGTGGCTCATTACTTTAAAAAGTAATTTGGCTACATATTTTCTACGGCCTGTGGAACAGCTTTTAGATGAGTCTTTAGAGTTAAATAATTTCAGTTTTGTTTTTAATATTTTCTCCATTTATTTAGGATTCTGCTTCAACCTTCTGCTATTTTGATTACTTTTTGTATCCTGTTCATGATGCCCTTCTGCCTGTTTATTTTTACATGCACTGTTGAGTATAATAAAACAGTGTTTGTTTTTGGTCAGTTTCTTTTTTGGGGAGCCATGGCTGGGAGTTATCACAGTCAGAAGATGGGTCAACGCATGCGTGACAGTAATTTGAGTATGCCTTAATTACTTAAAGTGTTTTGATTTTAGGCAAATGGCCAGTACTTTCCAAAAGAAAATAATTTTTTAACTGTACTAATCATCATTGGATCTTTAAACAAATGTTTTAAAACTTTCATGAGCATTAGAATTGAATAAGATAATATTGTTTATTGATGTTAGAGAGATTGCAACCAGCTGTGCACACAACCTGGCTAAAAGACAGTATGCAGGTAGGCCATATCACAGCTAAGAGTGACACATATGCAAGGGCTTAATGAAGATCTTTTCAAGTTAACTGGTAACACTGGCAACTCTGATTCCAGTGACTTGTGTTCACATCTCTCTTTTACTTTCTCAGTAAGGATGGGAGCGTTGCCCTGAGGGATTCCTCCCTGGTGATGGTCATCTTCTAAGTTAACACCATGGAAAATCAATTTAGAAAAACAAAGTGCTGTGTGAGCTAAAAATAGAAGAAAGTCAGTTCAGTGATGAAAAATAAAAATACATCTGTTAACGCAGTGCTTTGGCTGCAGGGTCACACCTGGTAAAGACTCAACAGATGCAGTGGTGGATTGCTGACTTTTTTATTTTTCCATTCAAAGTTAATGTTTACTGATTTCTGACCTTCTAGCACTAGATCCTACTCTTCCTCGAAATGTAAGCCATTTCATAGGCACAAGTCATGAAAGGCACTGTATAATACAGTAAAGAGTGGCAGATCTTTTCAGCAGGGCTAACATTAGTAGTTCACCATCTGTGGACAGTGTTGGGGGTAATGTGTTAAAAGTGGCAGGCATTACATAGATTACTTTTTAAAGTAACAAGTAACCTGACACAATGCTTATTTTATTGAAGCAAAAATACCTGCGCTACTTAAAAAAACCCAGATATGTGTTCCTGCATTACAATGAAAGCTTTTTGCTGCCTCACCAAAAACAAAAAATTACTGCTTTACTTCACAGAAATGTTACTTTTTTAGCAAAGACATTGGCTGCTGTCGGAGTAACATCATGCATACGCACCCTACAGCCATATGGTGAGATTTAATGAAGAAGAGGTTATGCACGTGCGTAGTGTGAAATCAAGTGAATAGAACTGAACAAAAGTTTTAAGTATATTTAACCTGACAAGGGCTGAGCATTACATTTAATCTGCACAGTTTGGGGTCACAGGGGCAAGTGACCATCGCAGCAGCACTGAGTATAAAGCAAGAAGTAAACATGGTATGCTGGTCCTTTTCAGGGCACACAAAAGCATGTGCTGCTTGTAATCCAGAAAGAGAAACCTATAGATTAAGTGTCAGTTTTGCTTTAATTCAGCTTATTGCTATAAATATTTTGAAACACCATGTTTGGATGGTGCAGTGGTCAGTGTTCATAGAGAGAATCTTTGCGGCTTGCATTGGGGGGGTGGAAAAGGGAATTAATGTAATTTACATTGCAACATGTAAAGGACTTATAAAACACAAGAAAATGATCAGATTCGCTGTGCTTCTGGTCAGTTTCACAAATGTTAATATATGGGCTCAGGATTTGATAAGAAATGCTGGCCAGTGAAGTGTGCAGTTTTCATGCAAAAGAAAAAGTAACGCACTGCTTGTAATGCATTACATTTTTTAATAATTATTAAATTATTAAAATTATTCTAAATTAATAATTCAAATTTTATAACATATTTACTTAATTTTTTGTAAGTAATGAGTAATGTAAACACATTACTTTTAAAAGTAAAGTTCTCCAACACAATTTATGGGGCAGTAAAAGCATTTCATTGACCTATGCAAGTAACAATAGTACATTCCTTCTAAATTTCCATACATAGTGGAAAAAAATCCCTATGCCTGTCCTCAGTATCTCATCACCAAAAGTTCTGCAATTATAAGTAAGTGTGTTACAAAAATAATAACTAAACAGAGTTACAAAACGAAAGCACAAAACTAATAAAAATTTGTTTTTAACAGGTTATAACAGTAGAAATGAGAAATAAAACTTACAACATAATAACACACGCTATGGCATTTATTTTAAAGTAAGTTATTCAATCATACCTTTATTTTTACACATAGAAGGACAACATTTCAAACTGTTTCATTGTTAGCTGACCTAGCAATTGATCCTTGCAGGTCTCCATTTCACTTGTCTCAGCTCACTGAGCTACAGTATGGTTACAGAAATTAAAGCAGTGACTCCCTGCTAAGTAAGATTCTATAATAATAGTAATGATAAGTTTTATTTGTGTAGCGTCTTTCATACACTCAAGGACACTTTACAATTCAATAGAAGACAGTAAAAATTACATAATGAAGAATAATACTCATTGAAGAGATTTGTTTTTAACAGATATTTGAAATTAATAATAGACTTTTCCATGTGAGGGCTGAGAGGGAGAGAATTCCAACTTTTAGGGGCAATCTCTCTGAAAGCTCTGCCACCCATAGTTATTAACTTGCATTTAAGTACAGTGAATAACTTAGTGTCTGATGAACGTAATGCACGGGCAGGAGTGTAAGGAAGCAGCAGCTCAGACAAATAATGAGGATTTAAACCATGAAGGGCCTTAAAAGTGAGAAGAATAATTTTATATTTGATTCTTGAAGAAACCGGTAACCTGACGCGTTAAGCTACTCATAATGTCTTCCATATGATTTAGAGAACTTTATTTCAGAACAAAGGTAAATTAAAGAACAAAATAAACTTATTAAACTTGGCCTAACATATTTCCAAAAATTCCA
This sequence comes from Polypterus senegalus, assembly GCF_016835505.1. Lineage (NCBI taxonomy): Eukaryota > Metazoa > Chordata > Cladistia > Polypteriformes > Polypteridae > Polypterus > Polypterus senegalus. The sequence continues at coordinate 66,689,653 of NC_053158.1, forward strand.
TTTCCTCTACTCGAAACCAATGGAATTACATCCAACAACAAAATAGTCAAAGAACTGTTGCTTCATGTCCTGCCAAACAGCAATCATCTGACCCAATCCCCTTTACAGAATTAAAGCTAGAAGTAGGACAGACTAATGGAGCGCCTACTTATTGTACACAAAGGTCTGGCTAATCAACTGATGTAGTACTTATACTTTAATACAAGCATTTACATATTATTGTACAAATGGCTTTTACACAAGTATAAGAATAGGGGATATCGATCAGTTTTGTGTGGGTAAAACACACACTTTCTTTCTAATGTGGTATAATTCAGCTGGTGTGCAATTTCATGCTGTTCATACTGTAGGAGGTGAACTTTTTGCTGCATATCATTTTGAACACCTCTGTTTTGAGGTGGCATTTACAGAGCCTTAGGTACACGTAGAAAGCCTAGTTGCTGTTTTCTTGTAGAGCTATAAGAAGTACTTGTGCCTGATAGGTTTTTTGGGATGACAATACAATGTGATGGCAAGTCCCCAGTTGCATGTTCAGTCACCTGGACAAGCTGGTAAAATGGGTAGGTAGAAAACTGAATGTAGATAAAGTACTGTGGATGACTGGGTTAAGATGTTATAGTATGCATAATTATTTATATTTGCTATACTTATTTCCTTTGTTGTTCAAAACTGTCACGTTTCGTTCATGTGAAAAGGAGCCCAGTTGTGTTTGGCATAAAATTTGTTTTCATTCATTAGACAGCCACTTCGCTGCTAATCCTTCCAATCACTACATCACACTTTGTTATTATATGTATTTTTTCCCCCCTTAAGTGTTGAGGCAATGAAGTCAAAATGGAAACATCTTGGATTTGAGATACAGTATACATGAGGCCATATAGGCAATTTTGCCCAAATATATTTTAATCACTTTCTTTGTTCAGTAGTCCCTGTGTAGATGGGATATTAATACAGTTACACATGCATACTGTACATGTGAAGTTTGATAGCTGCAAGAACTGTGTGTGAGAGTGCATCCTTGCCTCTTAGCATTCGTTGGACAAGGGTATAGCTTTAAATAGTGGGGAGGTAACTTGGTAGTATGTGAGGTGACATCTCCTGGAATTCCATAAATAGTTTATATGTATTAAGATTTAACCTACTAAATGTGGCTACAGAGAGAGAGTACCTCTCCATGCTCTTAAATGATGTGCTGTTCTGTCAGAAGGCACTCTTGCTAGTGCAGAGTGATGCAGAGTCACCCTATTGAGTCACCAAGTACACTAATAAAAACACATCTTTAGGATGCTTTAGCATGTCATGTTATTTAGTGTGACAAGATCACATGTACCGCTACTTTTGTTTTATTTATACCTGCAAACTCTTCTTAAAATTAAAGCCAGCTTTGTCCAAAGGTATTGATAGCGTTAGTGATTTGGTATCCCATCCAGGGCTGATTACTGTCTTGAGAAAGATGCTGAAGGAAGATGTCATGAAAGCTGATGTAGAGTCTACATTTACTTTCAATGAGACATACTCTCCTGTGAGCTTGAAAGGCCATCTTGTGTAGTTCAGTTTGTATTATTTTTCTAATGTCTCTTACTCATGGTTACAATGTCATTGAAACACAACAGCAATATCCAGCAGAATGGGGATAAAGACAGCAATGAAAAGCAGTAGTGCAAAAATGTGTATTGTGACAAATAACAAGAACAACATAAATAAAACATATAAAATAATTATTACATCCTTTAGGGAAAAACATTCTTCTGAAATATATCAATATTTGTTTTGACCTATGGAAACCTAACAGTAATCAGCCAGCAATTTCTTTCTGCAAATGACTGATATAAGTAGACCCTTTGATTATTATTATTGTTTCAAATTTAATATTAGCTTAATGAAACCAAGAGTGAAAAAGAAAGCATTTGTTACCACAGCATGGTTTTTCTGTCTAAGTAGTTTCCAGTGCTAATTTTCATTCTTCTAACTTTTATAAGACATGCCTACAAATAAAATGCTTGCATTGATGTTCTGAAACATTTTTGAAGTATTCCTGAACAAATGTAAAATTTATAGTGATAAATATCTGACTCTCATTTTACAGACTTCATTTTTGAAATTTTTTTAATTTAGACAGACTAAGGTGGTTTTGGAATATATTGGCAGACATCTGACTTATTGCAAGCCAGCTCTGATATAAATCAAGACATTCAGCAACAAATTAATTCTTCTTTGTTTAAGGAATGTTTGGCACAGTTTTTATAGAATGCAGAAATGCTTGTCAATTTCAATGCTTCTGCACTTTGAACTTAAACAGTATTGCCAGGTAATATACTGTACATTGCTCAATAAAATTAAGAAAACACTTAAATCACACATTGGATCTTGATGAACAAAATATTCAAGTGGAAAACCTTTATTGACTGATACTGTGGAATTCGATGAGTGCAAAATGATGTAACAATGGTCAACGAAAACCAAAATCACTAACCCATTCAGGACTGGATTCAACATCACACTTAAAATCTAAGTCAAAAATTGAAATCACTGGCTGATCCAACTTGCATGAATTTTATCACGGCAACCTATAATGTGAGTCAGTAGTCTGTATGGCCCCCACATGCCTGTATGCCAGTGTTTCCCAACCTCGGTCCTGGGGACCCCCTGTGGCTGCAGGTTTTTGTTCCAACCAGATTCCTAATCAGTGACAACACCTGATAACACTGATCTCATTTAATTAGCTGGTATTCTTTTTCTTTTATTCTACATTCAGAAAAGCACAGCAGCATGATTTTTACATTAATAAGACATTTAGAAATATTTCTGCTTTTGGTATAGATTTAAATGTCTAACTCTCTTTTGTTGATTTCATTATATTTATTTATTATATTTGCCCTTTCTCTGTGCAGTTTTTCCCCTTGGTTGTATCTTAATGACAATTAAAAATGAGCAGTGCAGGCACGCTGGCAAACAACACTTGATAATCAACTGCTTTAGCATCAGACCCACTAATTAGTAAATAATGGATTAATTAAACAATTAGAACACGTAGAAAAGTAGAATGAAAATCAAGATGAAAATATTGTTAAAAAGAAAAAAAATGCATTATTCCCATATAACTGCTTGGTACTATATATATATATATATATATATTGTGGCACCCGGCCGGGACGCCCAGGAGAACCAGAGGAGGGCTTGTACCTCCTCCAGATCACGAAGGGGTGTCTGCCCTGGTTATGTTGGTGGCCTCGGGTAAGGGGCATGGAAGCCCAGCTCTGTAGGGGCCCATGGCCACAGCCAGGCGGCACCCCGCTGCCTAAATATCCCAAGAGCCTTGCACTTCCGCCACACCAGGAAGTGCTGGGGGGAAGACTTTGGGAGACACCCGGAGAGCTGCCGGGAGGACAGCTGGCACTTCCGCCACACTGGGGCGGAGCTGTAAGGGGCCGCCTCCCTCCAGTCATTGGCGAGAGTCGGGAGGAAAGACGACGGAGCTGGAGTGAGGACTGGAGGCGGCCAGGAGAAAGAGAGGCACAGGACTGTGTGGCCTGGACATTGGGGGATCGGTGCAAGAGGCACTGGGGTTTGTGAGCACGGTAGACTTTGTAAATATTGTAAATAAACGGTGTGTTGGGTGAAACTATGTTGTCCGTCTGTCTGTGTCTGGGCCAGCGTTCACAATATATATATAAATATATACCAAACTTGGTTTTCTAATTTCTATATTGTTCCGATAACACAGAACTTGGGAAATAACACATCACTTAATTAGCCCAGGAATCCAATTAAAAACAGAAGCTGGTCGGAACAAAAACCTGTAGCCACAGTGTGCCCCCAGGACAGAGGTTGAGAAACACTGCTGTATGCACTCCCAACAATGTCTGGGTATGCTCATGAGGAGACAGCGGATGGTGTCCTGGAGGATCTCTTCCCAGACCTGAATGCACTAATACTAACATCCCAGAGGTTCTCAATTGAATTCAGGTGTGGAGAATATGCATGCCAGTCAATGGCATGAATGCCTTCATCATCCATGAACTGTCTACATGCTGTGGCCACATAATGTCAAACATTGTCCTGAACTAGGAGGAACACTGGGCCCACTGCACCAGCGTAAGGTCTGACTGTGCCTCTGAGGATTTTATCCTTGTGCAATCCTCCAACTATATGCCTCCACAGACCGTCACTGACCCATCACCAAATCAGTCATGCTGGATGATGTTGCAGGCTGTATAACCTTCATCATGGCATCTCCAGACGCTTTCACGTCTGTCACATATGCCCAGTGTGAACCTCCTCTCATCGGTGAAGGGAAGAGGTGCCAATGGCAAGGTGATGTGCTATGAGCACAGGTCCTACTAAAGGATGTGAGGCCCTCATGCCACCCTCACCCTTCTGATAGTTTGGTCAGAATCACGAACACCAGGTGGGTAGCTGGCAGTGCTCCTCCTGTTCCTCCTTTCATAAAGAAGCAGATACCAGTTCTGCTGCTGGCTTGAAGCCCTTCTACGGCCCTGTCCAGGTCTCCTCATGTAATGGCCTATCCCCTAGTATCTCCTCCATGCTCTTGAGACAGTGTGGCAGATACAACAAACCTCCTTGCGATGGCACATATGAATGTGCCATCCTGAGGGAGCTGGACTACCTGTGCCACCTGAATTGGCTGCAGGTACTGCCTCATGCTCCCAGTAATGACAAATACACTAGCACAATGCAAAACTAGAGAAGAATCAGTCAGGAAAGATAAGGAGAGAGCAATTGTCTATAGCCATCACCTGTTTTGGGGATTGTCTTGCTATTGCCTTTCCAGTGCACCTGTTGTCACGTTCATTTGCACCAAAGCAGGTGAAGTTGATTCACAATTGCTCATACTACCTAACTGGACAGATTGATATCCCTGAAGCGTAATTGACTTGGTGTTGGACTGTAATGATTCAAGTGTTCCCTTAATTTTTTTGAGCAGTATAGTTACTCGAAATTTGGCTTGGTGTCCCAACCACAACAATACAAAATACAAGAGAGTTATATAAGAGAGTTTTTATTTCGGGAAACTCTTCAGTAAGTGTTTCCCATGCCACAACCACAAGTACAATAACCACAGTAAGCACTCAGCAATATTGTCTTATTCCTTTCCTCAGTCTCGGTCACTGCCTCCTCTCCTCGCAAGCGTTGTCATTCTTCCTGCCAACTTTGGCTCTCAGATTAGTGGCAGGCAGCTCCTTTTATGTCCCACCCAGGAGCACTGCTCATGTTCCGAAGCTGTAGCTCGGAAGCACTCCCAGGTGAGGTGAGAGCCCGATAAAGTAGGGTTCCCCTGTCCCCGTAGCACCCCCTGGCAAAACTCATGGAACCCAACAGGGCTGAACTGACAAACTCCAAGTCCTATGATGCCCTGTAGGAAACTGTGGCTCTGCTGCAGCCCAGGGGGGCTTCCATCTAGCAGTCCAGGGGAGACAATGCCCCATTCATGAGGTCTCCCCCTGTCCTTCCATCTCAAGGACGCCTCAGCCGGGCGAGGATGACAGCTATTCTTCACAATACTTTCAATGACATTTGAGAAAAAAACTGGATCAGCAATTAAACAGGTAAAAACTTTTTAAGCTGGCAGAGAAAAAACATTTGTTTTTTTGTTTTTTTTTTAGCACAATAATAGTGGTGCAAAGAAACCTGAAAGATTACATTGAAAGAAACTAAAATTCAAAATCATTTCCATCATTTTTAGTGTTTTCAGGTACAGATTACTGAAGGCACATCAACTGGCCAGCCAATTCATTTCCATCCCATATGGAATCTCACTCCCATAGGTGATCAGGCCAATCAGGGTAGTGTTTCACAGACAAGTCACTGAAGTTGAGTTGTTGGTATAGGGGCAGAAAAAGAAAGGAGAAATAGCACAACCATGAGGTAAACATGTGCTCAGGGTCTGGCAGTCTGACTGATGTCCACCCAACTTCACTGTGTGACATCTGTTTCTCCAGAGGAACGTGGCACATGCCAAGCTCATCCTGAGGAGTTTAGTGTGGGTAGTTCTGACTTGATTGTGTTAACTTAGATGCTAAACTAAAATCACTAAATGGAATCCAGGCATAAATACCTGGGGATTCTGAATAGTGCAAAACACAGCTGACAGCCATGTTAACTGCATCTTTAGATGATCATTTGGCATGGTGAACAAACTGAAGGGGATCATCTGTGACAGACTTGAGAAACTGAAAAATTAGTCACTTAAATATTTTCATGACTACTGAGGTCAGGGCCAAAGCTCTGTAATCAGTAGGAAAGGAAATATTTGACTTCTTGGGCACTGAGATATATGTGAATATTTTGAAACATTCAGTCAGGGACTGTATTCGTTCATGAATGGGTTTCTGTAAACTGGAGTTTATGAAAGAACTCTGGACCCTTGATTTAACCCTGCAAACCTGACTAGATACCACATGGGCTGGACGGGCATCCCGGTCAGAAGATGGAGCAGACCTGGAAGGAAGGACTGAAAAGGGTGGACAGACAGCCCATTAAAAAGAAAAGATATCGCTGGGGGTTGTTTATTACCCCAGCACACTAGATGACAGCAGCCCTGGTTATCTGCACCCAGTGGGAAATCAGCAGAACATGCCAGGAAATGTAGTCTGGCAGAGCAGGCCTGCAGGGGTCACAGGGAACTGCAAGAGCGTGCTGCAGAGAGACAAGCTCCCTACTGTGATGGACTTCCGTGTGACCCAAAAATATACTTTGATCGGGCAATTGCCCTGGCACTAGAAGAACTCCCAGGTCTGTAATAAAAGGGACTGCACTCCCTTATCCAGGCAAGTCAGAGCTGGGAGGTAGAGAGGCAACACTTGACTGTAGGAAGGCAGTGCGATGGTGGGAAGATTATTGTGAGAAGAAAAAAACATGTGGTTTTGTACTTATTCTGACATATTTGAGAGGAGTTGTTTAATTAATCAACCTTTATTTGAACCCTGGACTGTGTTTATGTGTTTGTGTCAGGATTTAGGCTTGCTAATGCCCAGGTTTCCTTCACACTGGGCCCCGATAACCAGGGCTGCTGCCATCTAGCATGCTTGGGGAATAAAAAAAAAATTTCTTTTTAATGAGCTGTCCATTCACCATTTCTAGTCCTTCCATTCAGGTCGGCTCCCTCTCCTGGCCGGGATGCCTGTTCATCCCATGTGGTATCTACAAAAAAATATATATATATATATATATATATACATATATACATCCATTCTCCAACCTGCTGAATCCAAACACAGGGTCACGGGGGTCTGCTGGAGCCAATCCCAGCCAACACAGGGCACAAGGCAGCAAACAAACCCTGGGGAGGGTGCCAACCCACCGCAGGACACACACAAACACACCCACACACATAAGCACACACTATATACATATGTGTGTGTGTGGTCTGGACTTTAGTCTTTACAAGCTGCCTTAGCCCGATCACTTGAACTCAAGGTTGTAGTTATATTTTACATGTGCAGTCTAAAGGAAGCTTATGCTTACATTTTATCAGCTTCCAATTCCTTGACATAATACAAGGCAGATAACACATTTACTGGACTATTTGAGTATGGTAGTGCCTATTGTGCATTTTTATGTCTTCTCTCAATTTTTATATTTCTGTCTATGCCAAGCATTTATAAGCTATAGATTAAAATTCAGGGAAAAAAGACATCTGCTTGATATATAAAGTGAGGTTTTCCTTCCACTAACTGAACTCTCTTCGCTGTTCTTGTTTGCCCTAAAGAACCTCAGGATATGGCTTTTCCAGGCTGCACATTAAAAGAAAAAAAAATCAGCATGCTGTTCTTGAAAAAAGAATGTTAATGTCTAACTACACCTATCATACACTAATATTTTCAGGAATTTTTACAACGAGTACATTTGCAAAGGTTCAGGGACAATTCTTAAAACATGTATTGTGAAAGTTTAATCTGTAAACTGAGTCACATCCAAGCATATTGATTTTTCTGTAAATATATTAATTCCATCTGGGAACAAGGATGTGAAATATCTTGAATATTTTAAGCCAAGGGCGGCACGGTGGCGCAGTGGTAGCGCTGCTGCCTCACAGTTAGGAGACCCGGGTTCGCTTCCCGGGTCCTCCCTGCGTGGAGTTTGCATGTTCTCCCCGTGTCTGTGTGGGTTTCCTCCCAAAGCCATGCAGGTTAGGTGGATTGGCATTACTAAATTGGCCTTGGTGTGTGCTTGGTGCGTTTGTGTGTGTCCTGCAGTGGGTTGGCACTCTGCCCAGGATTGGTTCCTGCCTTGTGCCCTGTGTTGGCTGGGATTGGCTGCAGCAGACCCCCGTGACCCTGTGTTCGGATTCAGCAGGTTAGAAAATGGATGGATGGATTTTAAGCCAATTGGCCAGGCTACTCAGAAGTCAGTTTATAAATAAAACTTATAAGCTATAAAAAATAAACACAACAGCAAATGTACAGAATTACTGAAAAAATTAAAATAAAGCATTTCAGAAACTTAAATGAGGAGATAAACTGACATTAAAGAACACATTAAACATTTTCAGTTGTTATGGTGGTACATCTATCAGTGCTGTTTAAGTACCTTAGCTCAATTAGCGTGTGCACATTTTCCCGGTGTTGTTGTGGATTTTCTTTATCCAGTTTCCTCTGACATCCCAAAGATGTGCATGTTAGATAACCTACACTGAGTGAACGAATGTGGCTGTGTGCTTTTGCTATGTAATGAAATAAATAATGTTGGGTTTATAGACCAAGTCGAGACAAGAAGTATTTGAATTAAGTGGCAGCCATAAATCAACTGACAGGTTTTAGTGCTCTCCAGTTACCTAGATATCCAGATGTAGCCCATCCTTTTGAAGTCAGTTCTAAATAACTCCAATGCTAAAGAATGGATCCTACATGTACTAATTTGTCATGATTCAGCATTTATAAAATGTAGTGTTTATTTTTCTTATAAAAAATTATCTATCAGACAAGAAAAATCACTGGTTTCATTTTTAAAACTGCTGAACTCAATACAGGTGGAACAGCAAAACCAATGAACTGGTTATTGACTTACGCCATACCAAAGAGTCTCTATGTCCGGTCACAATTCAAGAAGTGGATATACAGTAGAGGTGGTCCACTCCTACAAATACTTGGGGGTCCACATTAATGACAATTTGGACTGGTCTTGGAACACAGAAGAACTATATAAGAAGGGGCAGAGCAGGCTCTTTTTCCTTAGGAGACTGCGTTCCTTTAATGTGGGAAGTGACATCCTCCAGATCTTCTATAACTCTGTGACGGCCAGTTCGATTTTCTGTGCTGTGGTGCGCTGGGCTGGTAACATCACTTCAAGGGAAGTCCACCAAATCAACAGACTAATAGGGCAAGCTCAGTTATAGGACTCACTCTGGACCGCCGTAGCAAATGAGAGGAACAAAACAAACCTGAGTGCAATTATGAACAAATCTGCACATTCTGTCTGTGCCACACTGACAATACTTTTAGGAGTACTTTAGTCAACAAATCAATCGGCTGAAGTGTGTTAAAAACTGTTACTGGGGCAGCTTAATACCAACAGCAGTACGCCTGAATAATGCCTTACTGGGACTGTGACAGTTAAGTCAGAATTTGTTTAATTTTTTATTACTTTATAGTAATTCCAGTGTGTGTTCAGACCAAGGTGTGTATGTATGTTTATTTATTTTTATATATCTACAGTATTTATGGATTTATTTATTTAAAGAGCTTCTGTAAAAAGCCAAATTTCTACAGTATCTATGTGTCTATCTATTTAGAACTGTGCCATTGTGCCACCCCAACCTAATATTTGATTACTTATAAAGACATACACATTGGAGTGTATTAATACAGATGTATATGTTGTCATATCGTTTATTTATTTTTTGTATAGTGTTTAGTGAATTATTCTTTCCCACAATTGCACATAATGGTGTGGGGATGTCATATTGTATATTGTTTTATAAACTATTGTTAAAATTCATATCTGTAACAATTAGGAAAAGTTCTGCTTTGCCTGGTAATAAAATAATATTTGACGTAATATTCAGTGTATTCTTCTTTGCCCCCATTTTACATAATGGTGTGGAGATGTCATATTGTACAACAATATGATACCTTTGATAAAATTTACTACTGTAACCACAAGGCTAATTTCTAGCAGGTAATACATTTTAATTAATTCATTCCATCCATTCTTTCCATTAATCTCTGCTTCAAAGATGTCTTTAATGGAAATGAAGAGAAAAACTCATCAAACATTTTTCTGAGGTTTGGTGGGGCTTTAGAATGCTTTTCCTCTGGCTATTAAGGAAATTGGTCATTTGGAAAGGAAACATAAAACATTTCCATATTATTTTGGGATCATCTTTCCTTTTCTATTAAACAATCTGTCTTTTTCATGTGCACACATTGAATTTATGCCCATGACCTTTAATTGTAATGTTTAAACATGAATTGTTTTGCTTATGTTTTCATATTGAACTTCTTTTGTTATTATAGAGATGTCTGGCATTATTTTTTCATGCAGTTGGCATGTTTTTAAATATATCAGGAAGGCCGCAGTTAAAGACTGTTTAAACAGTTTTCCATGGTGGACCTTTATTTTATGAGAGCACGTGTCTATTTTTCCATTGACCTAACTTCTGGGAAGTTTAGACTGTGTTACCAAAATTTTATTAACATTCTTTGGTGCCATTATCCACTGAAAGTTTTAAATTGACTAAATGAACATTAGGCTTTGTTATTTGACATTTAGATCAAGCAAAGTGCTTTTTTTATCTTTCTTGTGTAAAGTCTTAGCTGTCAGATTCAACAAAACAGCTGATGTCTGTTTCAGTACTTTATCACATATCACTGTCAATATGTCAGTATGTTTCCCAATATCCCCCGGCACCATGTTGTGCTGTATAACATGAAGTTTGACAACACTGCCCAACGTTGCTGCTAATTTGTTTGTTGCAAAGTGTACCCACCCATCAATTTTATGAACTTTCTTGTTTGATGGAAGGCAGGAACCAACTCTGAATGGGACACTTACAGTGGGAAGGGGATACGTTATTATCAAGACATTTATTTAATACTGTATAAACCTGGAATGTGGGAAGAAATGGGTATACCTGGAATATAACTACAGCACGTGTAAACAAAGAGACAAGGTTTCACTGGTAGTGATGAATCTGGGAATTAAACTTCCGTGTCTGGAAATAACAGCTGTGCTATAATTTGTCAGTTTTGTCTTATTAGGGTCCTAGGGTGCCCCTATTCCCCTCTTTATTATATACTCTTCATTATGCAGATCTTAAAAATAATGCCTCAAATCGCACACTTTTATCACACTGTCAGGTACTGTGGTCCAGCACTTCCTGCTAACTTTTCCATCTGTAACCACAGGTAATTAGAGAGAGTACCGGAACAAGAAGGATAGAAAAAGTTACACATTTATTTATGTATTATAGATAATATCTACAAAATACAGGTTGAGTATCCTTAATATATTTGGCCTCAAGCATTTTGGATTTTTCATGTTTTTGGATTTTGGAATATTTTCATATATATAATGAGGTATCTTGTAGACACACATGAACAAGTCGGGAAATGCAGCCAAACCAGCTAAATGACGACTCATACATATAACAATTTTTATCACCAAGCCATTATTAGGATGTGCATTGACATGAAAAACAAATTCAATTCATCAGAAGTGATGAATATGGCATACAGACTGTACTATAGTTCCCTTTTAAGAGGGCCAAAGCTACGTATTTGCACTGAAGAATATTTAGATTTTTCCTCAGTTTATACAGGTGGCCCGTTGTCACTTCTTAGGGAACTGGCTAATAGTGTTTGGAATATCTCAGCCAAGCTTCACTCCTTCACGTCTGCTGTGCTGAAAATCATTAACTGACTGATGACTGCTACATTCAACTTTCATAAGGGTTTGGAGGATGTACTTAAAATGGCAATTTTCAGTAGTGTCCAATTTTGCTAACGTAACCAGGGCAGTTAACAAAGTTCATACTGCAATTAGAGTGCTTAGCAACAATGAAGCAGCTTCTGTTAACTATAAGCAGTTACAATTGGCAATGTCAATATTGGTTTCGAGGCATGTTTAGTGTCACAAAACTCACAATGAGACATAGCAAGGTTTGGGGCAGCCACCCGTATAATTTGGTATCCTGGCTGTAAATCGTCTTATAAATGATAGCACTGCTGTGCTCAAAACCGAGTCCAATGCAGAACTGAGGGAATAGGGAAAAGGTGGAGGCTTTTAAAGGGGAAGGCAGGAAGTGAAGTCAAAGGGGTCGGGCTCATGGAGGTCTTCTGTCATTGGTGCGAGCCCGGACGTGACATCACAGGGGTCGGAGCCGGCAAGGTCTCCTTCCATTGGCTCGGCCCCGGAAGTGCCATCAAGAAGACCAGGTGGAATCTCCCATGAATGGTCTGCAGATAAGGGAGAAAAAGAGTCAGTGCACTCTGTCACATCCCGGTATGTCTCGGAACTGCCCTTACTCAAGCCCTTTAGCTGCCTCCCATGCGCACGTGTGTGACATTGTGTATGCCAGGTTTTCTAAATCTGATTTTTTTTGCTATATACATATTTTCACCCTCAAATCTAAGTTTTATAAATGGTGTGGAATTTTCCCAGTAGAGTCTAGATGTTTACCTGTAGAGCTCTGCTAGGCTTTGCCGAATTGTTAATGGCCTTTCATCTCAGTCCATCTCTATACCCCCAGGCTAACTGACCAGTCAGTTTCTGAGATTTTATCATTACTAGTTTTAAACTGTAGTAAGTTCTAAAGTATTATTTTCTCTAAGTACATAATTTTATGATAATATTAGAATGTCATCATAACACTGCCCATGTTACTACTTGTGAAAACTTATTTATGTGTTAAAATATTTTCAGTAAGCACCTATTGTGGTGCGGCAAACACATGAATATTCAGGATGCAGATGATCCTACATTGCTCTTGTTGCTCTAAACACAGTCTCTTGGAGAGGTGATAAAGGTCATCAAACATGTAAGATTGCCAGGCTAGTGTGTACGAGAGGGATGGGGGAAGCTGTAGTTAGCGCTGAAAAATGCCAGCACAATCCGGGGACCATCTGGAGGGGTCTGCATAGAGAGGACAGGTGTCATCCCAGTGACCTAAATGTTATATATTAGGGTCAGAGCCTGTCTAGCAAAAGGCATGTGCGGTCGGTATTTTAGGTAGGTATGCAGTCTGAAAACAATGACCTAATATAAGTCTCTGTCATATCTTTGCAGAAGGGAAGGAGATTCTATGCCAGTGTATATAATATAGAGCAAAATGTATGATTGAGTATCTTTAGTATTCTTTTTAGGTTAAAAGGATAAAAATATATATACTGCTAATAAAAAGCATGCATATACTCAGTGACACTTTATTAGTAGAACTGCTTGTTAAAAATAAATAGGCTATTTCACCAAAAAGGAAAAAATGTGGATGCAAACCATATACTGAGATTATGAAGAGGTTTAGTTGTTCAACTAAACATTTAAATAAGCAAGAACTGTGATCTAGGCGACTTTAATTATGGTATTGTTGGCGGTAGTTTCAGAACCTAGGTAGATGTTCCAAATCATATTATGTGATATCATTTACTGTTAAATTCTGCTCCGGACTTGCGATATTTTTATTTTTATACAGTATTTGAGAATTAGTTGTATTCTGTTCTGTGTATTGTATTGTATTAACCCCCTTCTTTTTGACACCCACTGCATGCTCAACCTACCTGGAAAGGGGTCTTCAAGGTTTCTTCCATTTTTTCCCTACAAGGGTTTTTTTGGGAGTTTTTCCTTGTCTTCTTAGAGAGTCAAGGCTGGGGGGCTGTCAAGAGGCAGGGCCTGTTAAAGCCCTTTACGGCACTTCTTGTGCAATTTTTGGGCTATACAAAAATAAATGGTATTATATTGTATGTTGTAAACACCCAAACAATTTCATCGGCTTTAGTCCTTAGAGTTTACAGAGAATGGAATGACAAACAAAAATGCTTCAGTGAGCAACAGTTCTGTAAGTGAAAACATCTTGTTAATGAAGAAGATAAAGGAGAAGGACCATACTTAACCTAACCGAAAATGTACAGATAACTCTTCTGCAAGATTTTTGCCACAGTAGTGTACAAAGGGACATCGTTGAATGCATGATATTTAAGATCTTGAAGTAAATGGGTAGCAACATCACACTACTTTCCATACTTATCTGCTAAGAACAGTGGGCTGAATTGGGCATGTGATTATCACAAATGACTAAAGACTGGAAAAATATCACCCGGCCTGATGATATTTAAATTCACTTGCAACATGCAATCAGAATTTGGCACAAACAACATGGATCTAAATAATGAATTAACCATGCTTTCTCTCAATGGTACAGGCAGATGGTGGTAGAATAATGTTGTGGGTAATGTTTTGTTACTGAACTTTAGGCCTCTGAATACCAATTGAGCACCATTTGAATTCTTCAGTGTACCTAAGCATTGCTACTAAACATGCACCTCTTCATATGGCCACAGTTTACCCTTTTGTTAATGGATACTTCCAAACAGAATAACACACAATGTAATAAAGAACATATCATCCTAAACTGGTTCCAGAAAACGTTTTGCTCAACTGACCAAGTAAAGCTGAATGTCTTAAAGACAAAATCAAGTGGCAGAATGAGCAGATGAAATATCTGGAGGAAATGCATGATGTCAGTATGGACCAAAATCCCCAAGGTGTGTTTCCTGAACCTTGGGGAATCCACGTCATTGAAGAAATTAGTGTTAACTAAAGTAAATGCAAAGGAGGTCTTCCCAGATACTAGACAGGACATCCTAATAAAGTGTCCACCAAGTGGAGGAGTCTGGAGGAAAAACACTGAAATTGTGACATGATATTCTTCCAAACAAAATCTTCATACATTAATAGTTATGCTGAGGCCTGCAGTATGTGTAAACATTGAAAAGCATTGACATTACCCCTGAGTATCCATAAAATATTTCTACACACGCGGAAAACATGCAAACTCCACACAGATAGTGAAAAGGGAGAGATTTGAACCCAGGTGTCTTGGAGACATGGGGTGACTTTGTTCTCCACTGCATGACTGGTATGCTATCCTGTCACTCCATATCCTCCATATTTATTTCATTATTACCCATTTTATTTTTTCTATTTCCAAATGTTAAAATGCACGTTAATGGTAGGGCTGGCTTTAGTGCAGCTAGAACATGCTTCTAGGGCTGCACCACAATTAAAGGTTATTGACTCGATATTTCTATTCAGTAAGGTATTTTTTGAAATATTTGTGGCACAGAATCAGCTGGTGAAATGTAAGAAATAAGTAAACTGTCAACAGAGAATTTTCTATATATGAAGTGGCCAAATTGTTAAAACTTTTTAATTAAATCTTGCTTGTGACAGTGATTCTGACTGCTGTGTGGGTCACACTCACTATTTTTATATATTTTTTCTCACTTTCTTCACTTTTCGAACAATATAAAGAGGAAAAATGCTCAACTGTGTGCTAAATTTTTAACAAATTACAGATGTGAATGTACTGACTTGGTTTTGTTTTTCTTATTTAAAGCTTGTTATTCCTTTAGATGTTTTTTGAAAGCAACTCTATCCATGATCACATCAGATAGGTGTATTTGAGATTTGTTGTGGATCAATTTTTTATGCAATGCACTTTTATTACAGCACTTTTATTACAGCAGTTGTGGTGTGGTTTTTAATCATTGCTCATGTTAGTCCCTAAAGAAATGGTTCAGAATCAACAACGTGGCCTCCATTTGATGTTTGTTTTAAAGTTATTCCTGCATTTTGTATTAAGCTAGAGGCCATATGCTACCGTTTTACTATCTTATGCATAACAAATTGTTGTATTCTTAGTATTGTATTCATTGTTTGTTGTTTGTCTTATATGATTGCAGCTGGTCAGTGGGAGACATCCAAGTAAAAATCTAATTGTAACGTGAACATGTGAGAATAAAGACTTGAATTGTCAAAATGTCCCAGCAGATTAAGTTAACACTTTAACAGTTAACGCAACTATTCTGCATTTTGCTAACCTGCCTCATTAGTTAAATATATATGTTTTTGTCCAACTTGCTTTCATAAAGTTTTATCAGATATAACATACATTAGTGACTTGAACATCCAGGGTTTAATGGCTTTCCCTTACAAATGTATTGACCTTCATTTGTTTCTAGTGTATCCAGTATTCATATAATAATAAATAGTTACAGTATATGAGCTAATAACTACGTTTTCTGCAGAGTTACAACATATTCTTTCTTTAAACAGGAAAAAGCATGCCCATACATTAAAGCCATTTCCAGACTTCATTTAATCAAGTACCAATACTGAGCCCATTTGGGCAATTTTGGAATTTATGAAAGGGTACACTGATAATGACTTAGTAAAGAACTGAGAGTAGGTATGCAGATCAAGCTGTAAATAGTTAGTACAGAGATACAGAAGTACAGTTTCTTACCTTCACTGGGAAAGTTATGACTTCCAGTGCGAGCAGCTGTCCTAACTTAAATTAACATTCAAACTACAGTATATCTATATAAAAATGTATAACTGCACAACTATTCAAAAATAGTTATACTGGGATTAAGAGCAAAAGCAAACACAAGTTTTTATATGACGGATGATACACAGGAATTTTGAAACTTTAAAGAAGGAATAATACTATTCTATTTACATAATCTGATTATCTCATCCATTTGCTTTTCTTTTTTTCTGCTTTATGATCCATCTATTATTCTTTTGTCAAACAACATTTAAGGCATGCTGGGTATTTATTTTAACTTTTAGTTTCACATTCTCATCAGAAACAAAAGCAGTTTCTACTAGTGATTTATTCTTGCCAAACACTGCAGCTCTATATTTTTTTTGGAAGCAGATGTTATAAAATCCTTAGACCATGAAGACAAGGTTCAATTGGATCTCAGCGGGAATATGTTTCCAGAAGAGCACTTCCTAACAAAGCATTTTAGGTTTTCTCTCTGAAATTGCAATTCCAGCATGTCATTTCCTACTAATTCCCTATTTGATGTTACAGTCTAGGCACAAAAATATCCCCTAAACATAAATGCTGTTTGTACAATTTATAAGTCTACAGTACAAGCACACCAGGAGTTTTGAGTTCTGATAACTTATCAGCAATGGCTTTGTGTTAAAATAATTACAAGTGATGGTGCTTTAACAGTATCCTTAAATCGAGCAAAACTATTGCAACACACTCAGAAGCTTGGAAGAGTGACTTTGGCTAACTTAACATGAAGTACAGCTGCATTGCAGGCTATTGTCAGGGCACAGGACTGAAGTGAATATTTTAGCTAATTCTTTTTCTAAGGCCTTCAGTACCTAAAAAGTATGTGTCCCATTAAATCTGTCAAATTAAAACTTACTCTACATTTTAACTAATTGTATCCTCTCCTTATTGCATAAACATTTATTAGATAGTAACTTATGAATAGATATGTGTAACAGCAACTTAAACAGATAGCAACTTACAAAGTGTCTTTTGCTTTTGTTGCTGTAGGAAGTTAAATGACTCATTTGGTTATATGGTAAGTCCATGGTGTGGAGTAAAGCAGAGATTTGCATGAATGGTAGTGCTATAGGCCCATGGTCATATTGGATTTGGGAAAATATATTACAAGTGCAGGTTACAGAATTATCTCACACTCAAGGGAATAAAGTTTGAGAATGAAACAATAAAGATGGAAACTAATATTTATGCTATTGATGTGCTACAATGTACTTCAGTTACACTGGTCTGCATAATTGGTGTACTTTATAGATTTAGGTGTGCTGAATCCTCTTCTAAAATTTGAATTTCTCTACCACAACGCCATTTGCATGAGTTATTGGATTCTGTGAAAAATACTAGTTACAGTATGTTGATTTTATGGCATGAGTGTTTTTCATGCCCAGCATTTTATTTTTTGAAGTATATTTTGAGCTGCAATGTTAGTTGAGGTGGAAACAACCCAACTTCATGTATTTGTTACATATTTTTGGCTCTCAATCAGTATTATTCCTTCAAAATAGCCAGGAATTTAGATGAACATGAGGAGTGTTTCCAACACGATTTCGCTGTAACGTAGGGACATTACAGTGTAAAATGAGTCTATGTCAGCAGACATCTGTTGGTAGTTGCACCATGAAACATCTTCAGAGGATTACAAGATAAACAATACTAAGTTGGTTACTTCTTGTTGTAACCAATAATTATATTTAAAACAATTACATTTGTAATTTTAATTTTTTTCAACTTAAAATAATTTTATAATAAATATTTCTTTTTTCTCCATATTTTTTTTTTTTTAATTTTAAACCTTCATCTATAAATCTCCCACTGGGATAATAGTCTACCTAATCTAACATAGTTTAAAAACTGGATGTTACCGAGCAGTTCTGTTTGCAAATTTCAGTTCAGCACCCTATAAATGAACCTTCACATTATTTTTTGCAGACCGTTGTTACCTTAATTCAGGCATTCAGGCTTGGGCATGTTTGTAGCAGATGAAATTAAATGTAAGTAAATGTAAAGTAATACATGAAGGAGTTAAAAATTTTAGGTTTTAATACACAATGGGGGGTCTGAAAACTGAAAGTACACCTTATAAGTAGCAATTTAGAGTCATAGTTGATGGCTGTATCAACTGCCAGGCAGTGTTCAGAAGCCATTAAGAAGGCACAATATATAGAGTACAAGTCCAAGAAGGCTATGCTCAAGCTTTATATTGCACTGGTTAGACTTCATCTGGAGTGCCATTTGCAATTTTGGTCTCCAGGCTATAAAAATGACACAGCAGTGCCAGAAATGGTCCAGAGAACAGAGACTAGGATGAGTCCAGAGCTGAGCTTTTTCAGTTTAAGCAAAAGAAGATTAAGAGGAGACATGACAATTAGTACAGTGGATCCAAAAACAAGAACACAGGGGCACAGTTAGAAACTTGTTAAGGGTAAATTTCACACAAATATTAGGAAGTTTTTCTTTACACAGAGAACAAATGGAATAAGTTACCAAGCAGTGTGGTAGACAGTAGACCTTTGTGACAGTAAATGAGCCTGGTTCTGGTTGCAGCTTCTGTCATACACTATGTTGTGTTATTGATTCATTTAAAGAAGTAATTGTTCACAATAAACAAGAGTAAATTGTAACAGTGAACACATCCAAATGCTCAGTAAGACACCTGTCATGTATTATCCAAACATTCTCAGTTACAAAAGAACCAGATAAAATCTTATAACAGTATGCAATGGACCAATGAAGAGCTAACATCATTAAAATCATTAGTGTTTAAAAAAGGAAGTACATAAATGAAGAATTATTCGACTTATGTCCTGACATGTTTTCACAATTAGGGAGAATTTAACAATGGATAACTTGACATAAATAAATTATAACTGATAAAAATGTCAATGCTTTATTATGACTATTTTTATTAAATTATTGTGACTGTTATAATTTATCTTATTATTTTTGATTTTTGCCTTTCATTAGGTCCAGTCAAAAGGGGACTGCCTACAATGAGCTCCAAATTTAAATGTCTGAACTTTATTATATGTTTTACAGTTTTTTGTATGTGTAAATCTCCTTAGGTAAACTGGTAATGTACATAATTCTCATTAATTCTGTTTGATTATGGTTTTGAGCTTGAATTTACAGTAGCTTGCCTTTGATGTTGTTTCTCTGCATATGTGCTGATATTGATGAAAATCATTTTCAACAAAACTGTGTAATGCTAAAAGTGTTTGCACTGCTTTGAAAGATCCTTATGGTTTATGTCACATTATATTGGCAAAACTAACATACTTGTTAAAACAAGAATCAAAGCACAGAGAGAGGGGTTTCCTGTTTCAAGGCATTTTAATTTGTTTAATCCTTTTAGAGTTGATTTAAAATATCTTGTTTAGTGAGAGATCAAAGAATGTATTAGGGTTGGAGATGCCAATTACTGCCTTGTAAGGCATGCTGGATTATTCACTTAAACGTTATCAAACTGAAAACAAAACTGTTTCCTGTGACCTGCTGATATTAAAGTCATTATGGAAGTCTATGCCTTTTTTGTTCATAATAAAAATTGTTACTTCTTTGTAGATGGCATAACGATTAGTGCTGTTGCCTCACAATTCCAGCATCCCTGGTTCCACTTCCAGACTAATCAGTTTCTGTGTGGAGTACACGCTTTCCCACATGTCTATGTGATGTTGTTTTGATAATAAATAAAATAGATGCATTGATACTATTGCTGTGTAATATCCCAATAAAGTCTCTTGGTGTTTTCATTATGTGTCCGGACTGAGACTATTTCTTATGCTTGAAATAGGTATGTGATACTTTTGTGTATATATATATATATATTGATTTCCTTTAATGAAATAATATTTTAATTATCAAATATATACATTGTAGTTTGAAATGAAAATATTTTAGTCAAACATAGGTAGTTATGCTGTTTATAGTAGGTTGTAATCATTCTAGTTTATCAATACAATAAACATTATTAAAAAAATATTTATTAAGAATTAAAAAAAGTAATAATAATGAATGAATGCAGGATTTATCTGAACAATTGTAGAAAATAAGGCCTGAATATCTTTACAGGTTATGTTTGTGTGCTTCTGCTTCTCAGTTTTCACAATGGAGCGGTTTGGTTATGTAATATGCATCAGAAGGACATTTTCTGCATGCCAAAAATAATAAAATGGCATTACTAATTCTTTTTAAATCATAATATTATAAAAAATGAATAATCTGAAAAAGTTCATTCTAAATTGGCCTTGCTATGGGAATAAGCATTATTCAACCATGCCTTTGTTGTTAAACCTGCCGTGATAGACTTCAGACACCCTGTGACCCTGAATTGGATTAAGAGCATTTGAGAATATGTGTTAATAAGTGTAAGACGTCTACTCTTAAGCATCTGTACCCTGTCAAATGTGATGAAGAACTCATTTCAAAGTAATGGCTGAGTTCAAACTTACTCCCTTCATATTTTTTAATAATGTCCTTCATGAAAATGAAGCACAAAATAGGTATATTAAGATTTGGGGTTTTAACAAGAAAAACCCCGTTTATGATAAAGATGTTAAGGTGGTTTACAAACCCCGTCATTGTGTAAACTCTATTGGTATCCTCATTCAACACATTGTCAGGAGAACCTGTCCTGTTCTTCTGGGACTCTATTGAACTGTACATGATGTGGTAGTGATGGCATCAGATCAGTGGTATTCCTCTTCACTGGCATCATCAGAACAAAGAAGAAGCAGACTAAAATGTGAGTCAGGTCAGATCAGGTTGGGTTGAGGAGTATACACTGGTACAGTGCATTACTGCACCCACTACATGATGAAAACGCTCAGGCTCCTGGTTGGCAACCTCCCAGGCAGACACGTGATCAAGTCCCAACCCCGGAAATGAACATCTATCAGCTACAGTCGGGTGTTATGTGGGAGTCCCCTTGTCCTGGTCCATTCGCTACGGTCCTTAGCAATGAGGATCCTGTGACACGGATCACCCTCAATGAATCATGACATATGGCTGAAGTGTTGTAACTTCCATCACAATGCAGGTAATGTGCCTCACTCAGGATTATGTGAGCAACCACTTGTTCATCACAAAGTCAAACTAGCAGTACCCAAGAATTCTCCAAAGAGACACAATACAGAAGTACTTTGAATAGTAGTCTTTACTAATTTTTTAAAAAGTGAGCTTAGAGATGAATGCTGT
Source organism: Polypterus senegalus (assembly GCF_016835505.1). NCBI lineage: Eukaryota > Metazoa > Chordata > Cladistia > Polypteriformes > Polypteridae > Polypterus > Polypterus senegalus. Next base: position 66,711,392 of record NC_053158.1, read on the forward strand.
GTATAATGCCAAGAAATGTGTGGTGTTTTGCCCAAAGTGTCTTCTAGTTTTAACAACAGAGAGTAACGCAGGAAATTTGCTTGTGATTTAGCAGACTTAACTTTGGGCTTTGGGAAATGTATTTCATGCTTCAGCAATTGTGCCTTTAGGTTGAAAATTTATGTATCATAATTTGTGAAAACCCTAATCCTATACCTAACAAAAATATTTACACATGCAGCAGATTTGCTGGTTTGCTTCTCTTCACAGTAGATTATTTAGTAAAGTCTTCCAGTAATTATAGTATTTTAGTTCTTCCTGGTCACCATTTAATCTTGTTTTCTTGTTATTATTCTACAAAATGCAGGTGTTTTACTTGTTAGCCTTAGGTGTGCCCAATAGTCATGGCTATGTGGAAAACACCTCCTCATAATAAACCTTTATGTATGAATAAATAATATGCATCAATACTGAAATAGTCTTAAACTGATCATTCCTAAAAATTATTGGGAATGCACATATAAAGATCTTGTACCTAATTTCAAGTCAAACTTCAAGTTTAAGAAGCGTGCTTGGTAAAGTCCATTTAGAAAAAGAGATAAAATAAGTTATTTTCAAATAATGACATTATTTTCAGCAATGCTAAGTGCAGTTAACCTGAAGTATTTTTTTTTTCATTCTTACAGCTATTTCACGTTGCTTATGTTCTTATCAAGTTTGCTAACTCCCCTCGCCCTGATCTTTGGGTTCTTGAAAGATCTGTAGATTTTGGGAGGACCTATTCTCCTTGGCAGTATTTTGCACGTGAGTATACTGTGATATTTTTAATTATATGGTACCTAAAGTCATATTGTATGATTGTACAATACAATGTAAGTAGAGAGTTAAATAGGGTGATAATTGTATATGATCACTATTTAGGATATCTTCTTGAGTTATACATTTCATTCATGATTGCTTAACAATATGTCACTTATGATAAATTGATTTCCGAGATTTCTTCTGCAGTGGATTGATGTCATATCTAATTTCCCCATTCAGCATGTATGAAAGAATGCAAACAACTGTGAAGAGTTGGGGGGCACCGATAGGCAAATCCTATACAATTCAAACAAAATGCATATTATAAATGCGTTAAAAATAAAACGTTGTTGCAGTGGTGAGTCTCCAAATAGACTTCTTCAAGATGGCAGAGCTTCCGGTGATAAGGATTTTTGGCAGGAAGAAGCGGGTCCAGACAGGTGGAGACCAGAAGTGACGTCAAGGGTGGTCATCAATCTTCCGGTCTGCAGGGGGGAGGAAGAGATTAAGTGTTAGTCAACACATGACATTATCCAAGCCTTTAAACTGCCCCCCAATATGCATGCATGTGGCAAGGGTTATTTCCTGCCTAATGTGGCCAGGATAGGCACTTGCTCAACCCCAAAGTGGATGAATGGGTTTGAAGATGGATGATGGGTGGTTGACTTTCCAAGATTAGCAAATGAAAAACACCATAGAGTATATGAATTAAACTATCACGGGCCCTCGTGTAAGACGTGCACCCTAATTTTTACAAAGAAAATCGCGAAAATTGTTATGCCCCCCGGACGATGCGCATTGTGATTGTATAGGAAGCGTTTAGAGAGAGACAGCGAGTGCGCGAGCGGGTGAGAGAGAGAGCGCGAGTGTGTGAGCAAGCGAGTGAGAGAGAGAGCACGAGCAAGCGAGAGAGAGAGCGATCCCAAGCAGAAGAAGTAAACGTAACAGAATTACATTTCCTCGTGTATGACGCACACCTGATTTCCTAATGCTAATTTTCGGGAAAAAATATGCATGTGGTACATGCGTAAATACCAAAATTAATTAATAACATATACAAAATAAAGCATATTACAAGGATCCCAAAGTCTCCAATTGGTCCCTCTCACCCTGATGGTTTAAGGGCCATTTTTTTGTGTTCATCTAGGTTTACTCAATACCCAAAATTGGGGTGGACAGATGTTTTATGGCCAGATGCCCTTCCTGATGCCAGACTTCTTTAGTCCCCTTTTACAACACCAAATAGGTCCTTATTCTACCCCTAGGTCACAAGGGCAGCCATGAGGTGTCTTATATGAAAGGAATAAATTATCAAGGTAAGACTAGAAAGAAGCAAAGAGGATCTTTTTGACGTCTGTTATTTGATAAGGCCTGTATCTAGGGGTGTCTGCCTTCGTGAATTAACAACATCAAGTGTACATGTTCAAATCAATGCTCTAGTTTTTTTAACAATAGTGTCTGAGTAAACATTTTAACAAATAACAATTTAGCGGTAGAAGTAACATTATCTGATACTGTAGCTTGCTCTTCCACATAGGTCAATCGTGACTAGTCTATTCCAAACAGGATGTAAGGAAAACAATACAGAATAGATGTAGTCTGCCTTATTGAACTAAAGTAGGAATTTTAAAGAGGACACTTTCCTTTGACTACCTAGACTTACTATAACACTTTTCATGCCATGTGTCTACACCCCATGTATGCATGTATTTATTATTAATTTCTTTTTTTTCAAAAATGATCCCTTTTAATCCAACCTGAAATTTCTAATGTATCAAAGGAAGACACTACATTTCCAAGTAAATAACAACATTCCAAAACTTGTTTAATATATACCAACATTTATGCAGGACCAATTTCGATTTAATCATCGGACATCCATGTATCTATTCATTTCCAAATCACCTTATCCCGGGCAGGGCCGTGGGGAAGCCTGAAGCCTATCTTAGCAAGCTTTGGGCACAAGGAAGACACAATCCCTGGCCAGGGAGCCAATACATCACAGGCAAACACACAGACACACACACACTAGGGCCAGTTTAGTAGTACCAATTCATCTAACTTGCAAGTCTTTAAACTAAAGGGAGGAAAGAGGAGGAAACCCACATGTACATAGGGAAAAACATGCACGGTCAACATAGAAAGCATCCAACATGTGAAACCTGGTCTCCTTGTTGCCAGTGTGCCACCCTGCAATGTGTCACCTTTTTTGTTTGGTTGGAAAACTAGAAAAAAAATTCTGGATATGGAGAAAACGTAGAAACTCCACTTAGACAACTTAATTTTTTAAACATTTTATAAAGTCATTATAGGTCATCATTTTCATGTATACAGAGTATAGTGAAATTTGTACTTTCGTGTTCTTTGCCTGACAAATTGTTTTTTCATAATCAAAAGAGGCAGGATGTAGCAACAATTTCTACTGTTGGTATTTAAGGCACAAAATAAAAGGCAGGTCATTAGAGTGTAACCTTTGGGGAGTAGTAGCCTTTTGTTCTATAGATAACAAAAATAAACTGAAAATCTCATATTGATATATTACTACTACTTGCATTCATTATGCAAAAAACAAAATCAGTCTAAATTTTAATTAGTAGAGTAATTTAAAAGAAAAAAATAGTGCCGGTACTTGATTTACTGATCAAGAGATATTGCTGTCACAGGATGCAATGGGTGTGGGTGTTTATATGGCTTGCTCAGTTGGTTTTGTTGTTGAATGAGATCCTCTGGGGAGTGGAGCTAATTTAAGATTATTTAGGCATAGCTTTTTTTAAGAAATTATGTTATAAAATGTTATAAAAAAGCCATGGTATGTAATATACCACACATTTCTTTGTAATACAATTAGCCTTTAACCCCCCACCCACCAAAAAATCAGCCTTCAAAATTATTTGAACTGAAGATTTGAGTTCTTCATAACTGTGTTTCTGCTTTAAATACTGTGTAAGATAGTACCAACCAGGCAGATATCACTATGTAAAAAGTGCAACTATTAAAAATAATTGCATCACAGAGGTGCCACAGATGTTTACTTAGATGTTCTTATTTTTGTCACTTATGTTTATTTATCAGAGTGCCAGTGTGTTAAGTTGATCTGTGATTATTTCCTGTGTGGATTTGTGTGTAAGTGTTCCTTGCAATGGACTGCCTTTCAGTCTACAAGTTGCCCTGCCTTGTATGTCATGTGTCTTGGGTAAGCTTTAGTTAATTATAACCTGGATACAGAAAAAAAGCTTTGAAAGTGGATGGATACATATTTAAATAAGTATTCATTTGCTTCAAATGCTTTTAAAAGAAGTCCTAAGCCATTCTGTTTTTTCTGTTGTTTAGTTACTGATCAAAGAAGTTCATTATCAGTTGATAAATAATCCAAAAACAAAAAGATCAGCACAGTCACAGATCTTTGACCATTTTTCTTTCATACCCACAAGGTTACACACATTTTGTTCAATCACATTTTTTTTTAGAAGTGGTCAGACTTAAAACTTCCTGATAACTTACATCAGTTGACATCAAGCCAGCTCAGATATGCATGTATTTCATAAAGCACAGAAAGTATAATATAGAGTTATCTGTCGAGTTTGGTATTTATTCTTTTATCTGAGTGTTTAAATCAATTACATTTCAGCTAACCTCATTCTACTACCAATATTGCATTATCCAATATGGTTGGATGGACGGTCAGTCAGCAAGGGTCTTTGATGTCTTTGACTGACTTGGATCTTCTAAATCTCTTCATATCTGAATTTCCAAAAAATAGCTAAATAAAGTGTGACATGGTGGCTTAGCCCCACTGCCTCAGAGATCTAGAATCCTGAATTTGAATCCTATTTCTGGTGTGTGCACAGTCATCCTGTGTCTGTATTGTTCCTCCCACATTCCCAAAAATGTGTTTGTTAGGTGATAATAACTGATATCCCCCCTATCGGGATGGTAGCCCATTCATTAATTGGGCTGAATGCCTTTGGTGCTGTTATACTGTTTTTGGTTTTTTTTAGAAGTGAATTGTAATGTATGGTGAACAAAACTAAAAGAGACACATAACTTGTTCCTTATTTTTTTTTAATAGACACATTAATGTAGAGACATATTAAGCATGCTTTGTAGTGAGACCCCTTTTGAAAGTATATCTTTTAACTTGATATTAATTATTGGTTATAGTTGTTTTATAAGCTTTCTTAGAAAGAGGTCTTTTTTCTATAATATAACTCCCATTGTCAGATAAACATTTCTAGGGTTACACTTGACCATGCAGACATTCTTAATAGGTCAATTAAATGATAGTCTTGTTATGACACTAGTGGTTTTTTCTTGTTTTCTGTGTTCCTTCCCAGCTGCATCATGTATTTACAGTAATAATAATGTAAATCAAGTTGAGTGCATTTAATGGCCTGAAAGAAGTGATTATAACTTTACAATCTTTGTACTATTATGAGAACAAAATAAAAAAAAGTTTACTTTGGAATGGTGAGTTAAAGAGCTTCAGGCAATCTGGCATTGAAGGGGAGTTTTAATGTAATTAGGCCATCAAGCTATTTTGGCAAACTACATTTATGATGTAATATGATTGGAGTTTCTTCATGATTTCATTAAAATGGGAATTTATAACAACACAAGAGTTATTTGCTTTAAATAGGGCACTAATCCATAATGCTTACACTCACAGACAAAATTGGATAAATTTAGAACCCCCAATTAATCTAACGTACACATGTTAGCCATGAAGAAAGAAAACCGAAGTAGCCATAAAAAAGCCCACCCAGTCAAAAAGAGAACATGCACACAAGCACTTCTTGAGTAGTGGGCTCTAAATCAGGACTCAGGAGCTGTGAGGCAGCAGTGCTTGACATTCTTCACATTCAACAGCCCTTCACATTATTATTTATCAAAATCATCATTGTTGTTTTTCATGTTCATTTATACTTATATAAAAATACATATAGAACAAAATAATTCAAAGTAAAGTAAGTTTCCAGTTCATAACCAAAGCATATTAAAAAAATTTAAACTGGACACTGACCTCCAAGGAAGATGAATTTAAGTATTGCTTACCTTATAAAACATTATTTTTTAGTTACATAATGCCCCTAGTTTTGTACAGTATGTGTACAAGGTGTGGCAGAATAGTAATGAGACTGATTTTTTATTTACCAAAGTTTTTATTTTTTTCAAACATCAATGTTATCCCCTTCAAAGTAGTTCCCTTGGGCAGCTACACACTGATGGAGACGTTGTTCCCACTGTTGGTAGCAGCGCTGGAAGTCTTCAACCGGTATGGTCTTCAGCATGTCCGTTACACTCTTTTGGATGTTTTCTAAAGTCCCGAAATGATGTCCTTTGAGGACATTTTTCAGTTTAGGAAAAAGGAAAAAGTCACACGGACAGAGGTCAGGTGAATAAGGGGGCTGGGGAACCACAGGAATGCCTTTTGAGGTCAAAAATTCTGTTATGGAGAGGGCAGTTTTTTGGCACCATTTTGGCACAGACCTTTCGCGTGTGCAAATGTTCAGTCAAAATTTGATGAACGGTAAATCTGTTCAAATTTAATTGTTCACTCAACATTCTTAATGTTAAACGACGGTCTGATCTCACAAGAGTGTTCACACGTTCGATGTTTTCATTGGTTTTCGAAGTTGAAGTCCTCCCTGAGCGGTGTTCATCTTCAACGTGTTTTCTGCCTTCCAAAAATGATTTGTGCCAGCGAAAACTTGAGCTCGGGATAAAGAATGTTCCCCATAGGCCTGTTTTAACTTTTCAAATGTCACACTTGCCGTTTAATGGCACAACGTTGCTCCAAATTCCGCTGCTCCATTTTCAAGTGACGCACAACCAAAAACACAACTTCACTAATAGCAGTCACAAAAATCACGTAGTTAACGGAAGGAGTTGAAACTCGCACTGAGCTATGGGAGGGTTCTGATACACGCGCTCTATCAAGGACAACAGCGCAGTGTTGCCAGTCTCATTACTTTTCTGCCACACCTCGTACATTAATGTAACTGGATGATGATGTTTAAGGATGAAAAACATACAAACCCAGGGTAAACATGAAAATTCCACACAGAAAGTGACCAATCCCAGGATTTAAGAAGGTGTTTGCGAATGAATGGTTGGATAGATAGATATTTAGGTGGATGGAAGTGAAAAACTGAGATATCTTTGACATAAAAGTAAATATAAAATGCCTTCCCATGGAAATTTAGATCCTAGCTTGTCTGCATGGAGACCTTGAAATCCAAGAAGGGTTCATATCTGATAGGATGTTGATTTTATTTAAACGTTTTGTGGTTAATTGGCACTGTCAGACTGGCTGTGTGTGAATATAGGACTGTTTGTATTCGGTTCTCTACAATGAATTGATGTTCCCTCCAGGGTTGGCTCTTCCTGCTTTCTGCTACTGCTGTTGTGGACTGACCCTCAGTAGAAATATTTGCTCCTCTTTGGAAAATTATATTAGAAAATGGGGTAATCAGTGGGTGACATATTTGGTTATCAGTTATGATATGAATTGAAAAGTATTACATTTTATCCACTTCTTAGTAAACTTTTTGCTAAACAGAGGTTTTACTGTAGGTCTATTAATTTGTTCAATCAAATGAACAGCTGACAAAAAACTGCAACTCTCCAAAACGATTCATTTAAAAAGAATTTAAATATTTAGCATTTTCGACCTTTATCTCTGTATAGGCAATCCACAGTGAGCTCATACGGTATCTGTTGAGTTATTTTTAAACACAGAATTCATCAATCATACCTTCTGCGAACGTCTGACATCTTTCCCTGTATCTGGGTGTTGTTTTTATAACATGTGGTTTCAGACTATGATTTTTGTCTTTCATTTTTATGGAATGCACTGGAATGTGGAAGATAACTGAAATGGGATTTATAAGTTTATTTGAAGTGAATACCTTCAAAGTCAAACAAAGAACATATATTTTTTTCAAATTCCATTAGATCTGAAAATCCATGGTATCTCCTTTAAAAGCAACAAAGCCTTTTGAAACAGTTTTTTATTAAAGGTTTATGAAAATAAGACTCAAAATTTTGCCATTACTAAATGATTGGAGGCAGAGGACATGATTTTTTATCATGCTTTCACATTATAGGAAAATGCAACAAGTACATACTATTCTGAACACTTTATCAAATGATTGCACTTGCAAATTAAAAAGAACATTGAATGAATTATATGTAAGCTGAACTCTTGATATTATTTAATAATGCACCATATTCAGTTTTATTGATTCACCTAAAAAACATATTATGAATAAATGTACAGTGTCGAGGATGCCAGGGGCCACGACCTGGCCGGGACGCCTTGGAGGACCGGAAGTGGGCGTGCGCCCATCTGGGATCACGTGGGGGCCGCCTTCCTGGTTGCTTTGGGGGCCACGGGTTCAGGGCATGGAAGCCCCACCCTGTAGGGGCCCGTGGTCACCGCCAGGAGGCGCCCCAATGCCTTGGGAACCCTGGACCCCAGTACTTCCACCACACCAGGAAGTGCTGGGGGGAAAAGGAGCAGGGACACCCGGAGAGCTTCCGGGAGAACAGCCGGCACTTCCACCACACTGGGGCGAGTCAGCGGAAGATTGTCGGGGAACACCTGGAGCTCATCCGGGTGCGGATAAAAGGGACCGCCTCCCTCCAGTTGGCAGCAAGAGTCGGGTGGAAGAGGACGGAGCTCGGAGGAGTGGAGTGGATGCAGTCAGAAGGACTGAGCAAGGCATTGTTGTGCGGCCAGGACTGTAAGGGGTGATTGGTGCTGCGGCACTGGGTTAATGCACTTTACTTGTGTTTGGAACTTGTAAATAAACGTGTGTGGAGAAAGAACATGTCTACCTGTCTGTGTCCGGGCTGTACCCCACAACAGTTAGAATTATTGGAGTGAAAAAGGAAGTACTGATGGGTAATTTAGAATTAGCGAACACAGAGTACTATTAACTAAATTTCTTTTATGGTTTTTCTTTTTTGTCATTTCAAAACTGAATACAAACTAATTCTCCAGTGTGTTCTGTTTCTTTGTAAAGTATTTTTTAGTTCATACTCGATGATAAGGTTGTTTAAAGACTAAAAAGAACTGTTTGCTACTTTTTTTTAATTTTGTTCTGCTTTACTTTTTTCATTAAAACGTTTTATGATGTGATGTACCTACAAATAACAATGAAAGTTAATAAGCAGGAAAATCAAAAGAAACAAAAAATCCTTGTGAGCCAGGGATGATAATCTACATCTTTCTAAATAGATAGACAAATAGATAGCACTTTGTTTGTCACAAGAGGGAAATGTGGCTCTTATTTTTATAAATTTATAGTTAAGTTTTAATTTTTTGAAATTTTTCATTTTTATCCTAAGAGAAAATGTTGTGAGTGCAGGACAGACTTGTATGAGTTGCTTTGAAATTTTTCAGCATCAACTGGGTATCCTCTTTTAATAAAGTAAAATGAAAAAACAACTTTGCACAATGGTACCAACTAAAGATTGTGTTGTCAGCCCAATAAAAAAGAACGCTTTGCAGTTTATGGAAGCTATGACAGCAAAATGGGCTTTGCTCCAGGTTGGGTTCCGGGTCCAGCAGCAGATGGCATTATTTGGGGAACATCTGTTTTTATAGCACCTCAACCAGAAATGGTGGAGCATTGCAACCAGGTCAGTTACCCTCACTTGATTTCTCCTTAAAGCTGTGGGTAGAAAACGAGAAACAGAGTGAGCACCCCTTCTTCTTCTTCCTCAGTTTTGTTTAGATTTTAAAGACAAATTTAAAGACGAACCAGTTACTACACATACCTCACAAAAACAACATGTTGTAAGGCCAGGTTTAAACTTCATGTGACGTGACATGTGCTCCAGAGGACACTATTGCTACGCAAGCGTTGTACTGTTCATACTTGTGCTCATACTTTACGTAAATCTGGAAGATTCCACCAGGTGGCAGTGTGAGATATCATCACAGTGAGAACAGGTTTGGTTTCACTGTGTTGTGAATTGCCTGAAACACCCATTAAATTCTGAGGACACCTTACTGCAATATCTCTGAAAAGGAGCTACTGCTCTGCCACTGTGCCACCCCCATACAGTATGTGTAATTATTAACAGTATTTATTATTTAAACAAAGTGAACGATTTGCCTGTAAAATGCAACATACATACTTTAATACATTTCATCATGAAACTGCTATCAAATATAAATCTAAGACTTTTCAATTATGCAGAGAGTTGGAAAATCATAAATGTAATGTATTCTGTGTGGTGATCTATTGCTACTTGCTGCTACTATCAGGTCTGGAGGAAGCCCCAGAAACACGTAGTGATTAATAACTGGGTCAGTTTTAAGATGACGTTTACAACTGTCTACTCAAATGATAAAGTAAACTACAAGGTAAAAGTGGACATTATGAGATGAAAGCCGAATTTTCCACTTTAATCACAAAATAGACCTTTTCACCATGTACTTTAATTTTTTTCTCTATGGCTCAAATATGCTGCCAAATATTCTGATGCTGTTGTGAAGGTGCAAAATAAAAAAGATGGCACAGAAGATGGTATGTGAGACCTTTAAAATGCATCGTGTCATTACATTGGGAAATATGCAACGCTTGAATATAAAAGCACCACGAATGCATTTGCATGTCAGCATTTCGCTTCACCACATCAAACCATTCATCAAACATCGAAGCACGCACATCAATCCTGGAGAAACCTCAAAGCGGCTTTCTGTCACATGTAGATAGTAAACAGAGACTCTGACATCACATTCCGACTTTTATCACATTGCGCTCCCCGACATTTTGCTGGTACTGCAACTCGCGGATGCGTCGCGTTAATTTTTGAGGACCTCCTCAGAGGATAGTGGATTTTGCCAAAAGGATGGACATGGCTGTGGTGAATACGTATTTTAAGAAGAGGGAGGAACATAGGGTGACGTACAAGAGTGGAGGAAGATGCACAAAGGTAGATCACATCCTATGCAGAAGAGTTGATCTGAAGGATATTAAAGACTGCAAAGTGGTGGCAGGGGAAAGTGTAGTTAAGCAGCATAGGATGGTGGTCTGTAGAATGACATTGGAGATCAAGAAGAGGAAGAGAGTGAGAGCAGAGCCAAGGATCAAATGGTTGAAGTTGAAAAAGGAAGACTGCAAGCTTGAGTTTAGGGAGGAGGTGAGACAGGCACTGGGTGGCAGTGAAGAGTTACCAGACAGCTGGGAAACTACAGATGTAGTAAGGGTGACAGCAAGAAGGGTGCTTGGCGTGACATTTGGACAGAGGAAGGAGGAAAAGGAAACTTGGTGTTGTTATGAGGAAATACAGGAGAGTATACAGAGGAAGAGGATAGCAAAGAAGAAATGGGATAGTCAGAGAGATGCAGAAAATAGAGAAGAGTACAAGGAGATAAGGCACAAGGTGAAGAGAGAGGTGGCGAAGGCTAAAGAAAAGGTGTATGATGAGTTGTATGAGAGGTTGGACACTAAGGACCTGTACCGATTGGCTAGACAGAGGGACTGAGCTGGGAAAGATGTGCAGCAGGTTAGGGTGATAAAGGATAAAAATGGAAACATACTCACAAGCGAGGAGAGTGTGTTGAGCAGATGGAAACAGTACTTTGAGAGGCTGATGAATGAAGAGAACGAGAGAGAGAAGAGGTTGGATGATGTGGAGACAGTGAATCAGGAAGTGCAACAGATTAGCAAGGAGGAAGTAAGGACAGCTAAGAAGAGGATGAAAAATGGAAAGGTCGTTGGTCCAGACATACCTATGGAAGCATGGAGGTGTCTAGGAGAGATGGCAGTGGAGTTTTTAACCAGATTGTTTAATGGAATCTTGGAAAGTAAGAGGATGCCTGAGGAGTGGAGAAGAAGTGTACTGGTGCTGATTTTTATGAATAAGGGCAATGTGCAGGACTGCAGTAACTACAGGGGAATAAAATTGATGAGCCACAACATGACGTTATGGGAAAGAGTAGTGGAAGCTAGGTTAAGAAGTGAGGTGATGATTAGTGAGCAGCAGTATGGTTTCATTCCAAGAAAGAGCACCACAGATACAATGTTTGCTCTGAGGATGTTGATGGAGAAGTTTAGAGAAGGCCAGAAGAAGTTGCATTGCATCTTTGTGGACCTGGAGAAAGCATATGACAGGGTGCCTCAAGTGGAGCTGTGATATTGTATGAGGAAGTCGGAAGTGGCAGAGAAGTACGTAAGAGTTGTACAGGATATGTACGAGGGAAGTGTGACAGTGGTGAGTTCTGCAGTGGGAGTGACCGATGCATTCAAGTTGGAGGTGGGATTACATCAGGGATCAGCTCTGAGCCATTTCTTATTTGCAATGGTGATGGACAGGCTGACAGATGAGATTAGACAGGAGTCCTCATGGACTATGATGTTTGCTGATGACATTGTAATCTGTAGTGATAGTAGGGAGCAGCTTGAGGAGACCCTGGAGAGGTGGAGATATGCTTTAGAGAGGAAAGGAATGAAGGTCAGTAGGAACAAGACAGAACATATGTGTGTAAATGAATGGGAGGTCAGTGGAATGGTGAGGATGTAGGGAGTAGAGTTGGTGAAGGTGGATGAGTTTAAATACTTGGGATCAACAGTACAGAGTAATGGGGATTGTGGAAGAGAGGTGTAAAAGAGAGTGCAGGCAGGGTAGAATGGGTGAAGAAGAGTGTCAGGAGTAATTTGTGACAGACGGGTATCAGCAAGAGTGAAAGGGAAGATCTACAGGACGGTAGTGAGAGCAGCTATGTTAGATGGGTTGGAGACGGTGGCACTGACAAGAAAGCAGGAGACACATCTGGAGGTAGCAGAGTTAAAGGTGTTAAGATTTATATTGGGTGTGACGAGGATGGATAGGATTAGAAATGAGTACATTCGAGGTTCAGCTCAAGTTGGACGGTTGGAAGACAAAATCTTCTGGGGACGAGATTGCGTTGGTTTGGACATGTGCAGAGGAGAGATGCTGGGTATATTAGGAGAAGGATGTTAAGGATAGAGCTGCCAGTGAAGAGGAAAAGAAGAAGGCCTAAGCGAAGGTTTATGGATGTGGTGAGAGAGAAGATGAAGGTGATGGGTGTAAAAGAACAAGATGCAGAGGACAGAAAGTTATGGAAGAAGACGATCCAGTGTGGCAACCCCTAACGGGAGCAGCCGAAAGAAGAAGACGACTTAAAATATCCATTCAGGCATTTTTTGACCCCACTTTTTGACCCCACTTTTTCATTAAAGGGTCTTTGGGCAGTACTTGTTGAACTTGTTGAATTTAGCTCAAGGCAGAGTTGGGTCCTAGATGGGGCGCCAGTCTTTCATAGTGTGCAATGTACACAAACACATTCAGTCACAATCTCCATGATTTTAGGGTAGTCTGCTAACCTAGTATCCACTGTTTTCAGTAGAACTGGGTAAATTTTCTCAAATGCAAAGAAAACATGCAAACTCCAAAAAGAAGTGCCTGGGCTACCAAATTAATCTTCTGTTCTTGGAGTTGTGCAGCAGTAGTGCTAAAGGCTACATTACCATGATTTTCATAGTTTTCTGACATCAAAAAGTTAAAAGTTCATTCCAAAAGTCTCTAATTTTTTCTTCTTAGACTTGTTTCTTTTCATATTAAAATGGGTAGTGCTGTAAAAGAATCCATGATATTAGAAAAAAATAGCACTCATGTGGAAAAAAACCCAGGTGTTCATTTTATTATAGGCTGTCATTAAGTGTATGACACATGATGAATCAGCTTGTTGCCAACACTCTAAACAGATGCATTTAACTGTATATTTTGTGACACCTAAGTATGGCAGAGCTGGTCATAGATTTTTAGAAAGCAGGAGGCAGACCACAATTTTATTTACATCAGAGGAAAAACTTTGGAGAGTGTCAGTGGCTTTACATTAAATTGAGTCACTTACATTAGATGTATTTATTTGGCTCATACTTTTATCCAAGGCAGCTTACAACATTTGAGATACAATTGGTTACATTTCTTTTTCCAAATGGAGCACAGGCAGGTGAAATGACGTGCTCAAGGTCACACAGTCTTAATGGTGGGATTTGAACTCACAACCATGTGCAAAGCATGGAGGGCACACGGTTTCAAACTGTACCTTGACATGCCCAATAGCAAGAAAGTTAAAATGCTCTATTGAATGTGCAGTGCCATACGTTTAGAGCATACTGAAGGCGAAGTAAAGCATCTTTAAGTATAGAAACAACTGAAGTTTTGTAGGCAAAGCAAAGTTTAGAGATGATACATTTTCTTCCAATTTTTTTGCCTTTTATTCTACGTGTGTAACAACTTTTTTTCTTTATTCTTGTGTGGATTGTTTGCTATGAAGTTTCAGTAAATCTTTTAAAACAAACCTTTGGACTGAGAGTTTTATTTTGGCACGTGTTTGACCAGTGCTTGATCCTGCCTTACTCACCAGTAGAAGAATTGTGTTGATGAAAAATTAAATTTGGAGTGTAATTGTTCATAGGATGCAAAGACATTATCTATGTACAAATCTCTAAGTGATTTAATCCCTTATGTTTTTCCAAACATTAAAAACTGCTTACATTTGAGTAAGTGGAAAAAGGTGGTTATTGTGCAGAGGTGCCACAGATCAAAGCCTCACTAACTTGAAGTACTTCCTACATTGCTTCCATATTGTTAGTGAATTAAGCACAATTGAGTTGTTAGTATATTGACGATAGCTCATATTTACTGGGGTACAAGGCAAAGAATTTTAAAGCCTGCCCCAGACCAAGCCTGCGTGTGTTCATCTATTTGTGTTAATGTCCAGGTTTGTTAACTTGTATATCTGTCTCCCAGTAATAAAAATGAAAATTAAGTAGATCTATGGCACCTTCTGCCTTAGGTCTTTGTATGGTCACCCTTTGAATGCATGGATGTTTTTAATTCCAAATAAATTAGGTTATGATTGAATCTAACTTCTTAAAAACTGATTTCTTAATGTATATTGGAATGCTTTGAAATACAAAAAGAAGCTTAGGAAGTCTATTCATCTTGACCATGTTAATATTTCCAGCAAAAGTGAGATGAAGGGTAGATCATCTATGCAAGTCACACTTTTATTCAAATTAATTTTGAGTCCAGAAATCTTTTGAAATTCTGCTAGTGCTGTTAGGACTGCAGGCACAGCATTTTGTGGATCTGATATAGTGATATTTTCTGTTCAAGTCCTTCACTGATAATTCTCTTTATCTCGTGAGCATTTCAGAAGTGAACTGCCAGTGGCTTAATGGTGATTGCAAATAGCAGTGGTGACAGGGGCATCCTTGTCTAGTACCATGTTCTAGTATGAAGTAGTCTGAAATAATGTTATTAATACAAACTGAAGCTTCTGGACTGTAGTTTGATCCAAACCCAAATTTCTCTAATGTAGTGAAAAGGTTGTCCCAATCAACAATATCAAATGCTTTTTCTGCGTCCAACAATGATATCATCTCCAGGGTATTAGACTTTGTGAATATATTACATTAAACGGGTGTCAAACATTGGAAGCTAAGTGTCTTCCTTTAATGAATCCAGATTGGTCTTGTTATATTACCAAAGGAAGCACTTTGTCAGTCCTTCTAGTTAGAACTTTGGAGAGTATCTTAACTGTTATCCTTATTTTTCTTAGAAAAGACAGTAATGAATTCTTGGTGAAACGTTTGAGGTAGAATTTTATTGTCTCTAGCTTCTGTAAATGTTGCTAATAAAAGGGGAGCTAACTTAATTGAATTTTTTTTCTAATTCGCCAGGGTAGACATCAGGGCCGGCTGCTTTCCCACTCTGAAGTGAGTTTATAGGGTGGGAGCACGCGCGGATAGCGTGTTGCCGCACCCACCCCATGACAAACCACCTGGATTGGAAGGAAATCATGTTTCCTTTTAGATTACATTGATGGCTGGGTGCATGTGTGTTAATGGGAAGAAGGCAAATCAGTGGAGGCAGTGTGAAGGACAATGCTCTGCTGGGAATCCATGGGTCGTGGCATTCATGGATATTACTTTGACATTTAAAACCTACCTAAACATTGTTGTTGACCACATATAACTCTTCATGGCAATGGCTGATGGCAATGGCCATTTTCAGTATGATAATGTGCCCTCCACACTGTAAAAACTGTTTACGAATGGTTTGAGGAACATGACAAATAGTTCAAGGTGTTGACTTGGTTTCCAAATTCCTTAGATATCAGTCCAATTGAGCACATTAGTGATGTAATGGAAAAGCAAGTCCAATCCATGGAGGCACCACTTTGCAACTTCACAGGACTTAAAGGATCTGCTGCTAATGTGTCGGTGCCAAATACCATAGAACACCATCAGAGTTCTTGTGGAGTCCTAATGGGTCAGAGCTGTTTTGGTATATGAGGAGGACCTACACAATATCAGGCAGGTGGTGTTAATGTTGTGGCTGATTGGTGTGCTAAGGATCTTGTACTATTTGCCAATACAAAGACAGGAGAAAAGTGACTATGCCATGTTTCCTGTTAGGAAATAGACTAGTACTGATGATGTGCAGCCTTCCTCTGTCTCAATACTAGTTTGTTTAAAGAAAGTAAATTAGCATCAGAAATCAGGCTATTATTTTTTCCTAATGTTCAATTGTTTTGTCCTTCCATCAACAAGTTTGAGATGGGTGTGATCTGTGCAAGGGCTAAGAAATTAGAGAAGATTGGTAGATAAAAGAAGCTATTTTTCAGGGAGTGTATGACCTATGCAAAATTCAACTCTACTCTTTCCACTAGTCGGGTACTTACAAAAATGGGTTTGTATTAATAGACTCCTAATGTGACAAGAGAAGTATAAATCTTCTTTATGTATATTATGTATTAGAGTTTGGAAATTTTTATTCAGGTATCCAGGTTTTAAACTCCAAAAGCTAGGTGTATTTATCTTATACAGGTCTCAAATGTCATAGAAAATGATGACTAATGTTGATCATATTTTCCTTGCTGAATTGTAAATACTGATATTTTTAAATAAGCATTAAATAAAAAAGAATATTAGAGCATTATTCAATTATTTACATAGAAAAATATGCACAGCATTTTAAACTTTTGTATTTGCTAATATTAACTAAATGTATAATTTTGGCAAAAAAATAGTTATGTGTTGTTGCAATAATGTATCAGTGTATGCAAAATAATTTTAGATATGTGTGTAAGCATGCAGTGTAAAACCACCATCATCAACTGAATTTCTGATTTCAAAGTATTGCGAAGTCTTAATAGGAATGATTCTTCAGGCATAAGTAACATAAAACAAAATAACCATTGTTATTTGCAGATTCCAAGATAGACTGCATTGAAACCTTTGGAAAAATACCTAATCAGCGCATTGTCAAGGATGATGATCAGATATGTTCTACAGAGTATTCTCGCATTGTGCCCTTAGAAAATGGAGAGGTATAAATATGAATTATTAATATTTTTGTCTAGAAGCAATTTTTCAAGCCTTATATTTTGATTGAGGAGGCATTCTAATAAGAAATATTCACTATAATGTAAGACTTTTGACTGCCTATACTGTACCTATGCACCTATGTGGAGTTTGCAACATGTCTGTTTATGTGGATTTTTCTCAGGGTTTTCTAGGTTTACCTGCACCCTGTCCAAATGCATGCAGGTTAAGCTGCCTTTAAAACTGATCCAGTATTCATGAAAATGGATGTTTGTAAGTGCATCTTGGACTGGTTCTTGTCTTGGGTCCAGTCTTGCCAGATATCTTCATTTACCTATATGGACTAGAAAGATGTTTACATATTCAAAAAACAGTTCACAAAATAAAACCAAGAAGTTTTTAGCCTGATTTATTTTTTAAATAGAACCTTTTATAATTAAAGTGGAAAAAACATAATGTTATTTTCTGCCTCTGTTACAAGGCTAACCTGTCATCCCTAACCCTGTTTTGATTTGTTCACGTCCATTTCTTTCCTGGTCCTTTTTCTCTTTTTCTACCTCTTTCTCACTGTCTGTGAGTGTCAGTCACAAAGAGCTGGAACAACATAAGCTAAATGGAACATCTTGTCATGTATCAGGTTGAAGTTACGTATATGTATTTTATACTACTGTTTTTATTAATTTTGAGTTTTTTTCTTGTTTCTGTATGTAATTTTTGTTCATTTAATATATGATATAATAATAGTGTGGTAATGTTCCATATTCTTTGTTGGTGGAGCCCCAAGAGACAGGACCACCCTGATGTCAGCACTCCTGGGGCCTTCCTCTGGCTAAGTAAGTAAGCTGAAAAGGCCTAATAGTAGGATTCATTCATTTATAATGGACTTTGCAAGTATTCTGTCTCTTTTTGTTGGATTTCTATGGATTTCTAATTATTTCTAGCTTTGTAATAAGGATTCTGCTTTGTGGATATTATATTGGGTCAACTTAGGATTGCTCTTTAGGAAACTCCTTTCTGACTTTTTTTTAGCTTTTGTTTTTTGCCATTTCTGTGAGTAAGTCTTCTATTCATAAAGATTCTTCATGTGTCCTTTCTATATTAGCCAAGGGTTTATGGTTATCCTTTATCCTGTGGGGTTTCACTGTTTTTTTGGGAGTGTTGCAGTTGTTTTTGCCAGCTCCCCATTTTAGGCATTCTCCATGTGAAGGCCACAGGTAGCCTCAGGGGCCTGGCTGAAGTCACGTTTGCTTCTGCTGGACAGACCAAACAGACTTCTGACTTGCTCCTTAGTTTGTTTATTTTGCTTAGGATGAAACTCCCAGATCATGACACATCTGAGTTGCCTGAATTATAACTGTGACAGATAGGCTTGCTGAAAACAACAGGTGGTTGTGGAAAGCAGTATTCACCCATAGCACTAACTGGAAAAATGACAGCCGTTCTATGAAAAGCCTGCAAGCACATATTTCACCACCTATCACTGCAAAGCACCTGCCTTTGGATGCAATGATCACGGTAGTAAAAACAAAAGAAGCAAAACACAAAAGAGATTATGGCCTAAAATTATTGTCACAAAGGATTAAATGAAGTAACCAAAAATTAGCAAAGATATCCTTAAAGAAAAAGGATCTATGTTTTTAATAAAATCAGAACAGATAATGATGTTGCACTTTTTAGGTCTGCTTTTATGGGAATGGAAACTACTGAGTATTTGAAGGTAGGGCTTGACCAATAAAAAATAATGACTAATTAATATCTATATTTAATATCATCCGTTCATGCCTGCTTTTACCTGAGTAGGGTCAAAGGAAAGCCAGAGCTCATTGCAGCAAGCAAAGGGTCAAGGCATCAACAATCCCTGGACAGGGCACCAGTCCATAACAGGACACACACACACAATCACATCAGGGACCAATTTAACAACACCAGTTTACCTAACTTGCAAGTCTTTGGACTGTGTTTGGAAACAAGAACACGTGGCTGAAAGCCGTGCAGGATTGGGAGCCTCTGCCAATAGCGTGTTACTGTAGCCCCACATGCCGAACCACCAGAATTGGGACCCAAGTGCAGTGTGTGACACCTCAGTACCACTTTGGAATAGTGTGAGGTTTTTTATGGTGGCTGGAGTGCCAATCCTGCCACCAACACCAGCCATGCAAACACCAGGAGAAAACCCCACGGATGACCCAGGTTTATAAACTCCATTATCCTTCTTGCAAGGCAGCAGCGCTGCTACTGCACCATTGTGCCACGTCATCTGATGTAAATAAAAGAGAATTGAGAATATATATTACATGTGCTCTATAAAGGGGTTTAATTAAAAATATAAATGTAATTAAAATGAAATAACATTTAATAATAGGTTAATGTTAGCATTTTCTAATTAGAAGTCCTTTCTAACTGTAGAAAAGAACAGAAAAGACACAATCCTTGTCAAAGTTATGTTGATTGTGAGACCCCAATTAATTTAAAAGGCAGGACAGAATGAAGTGAAGAATGCAACAGATAGCACTTGGCTCTTTCAGTTCCACTTGCGTTGTTTCCTCTTACAAAGTAGCCAACTCAATAATGACCTACTTCCTGTTGGCGCCATCCATTTATCTTGATTAAAAAGAATGGGCAGGACTAGTGGTCAGCCAGAAGTGTCATCATGGATCATTGCCAGTTGCCTTTTCTTTCATTCTTAAAATGAAAATGGAGACTTTCCTGAAGACTAGACTGTACCTCAACCCCTGTGCTCCTCCCCCTCCAACATTCACCATACTCATGCATTTGACATCACAATTAAAAAAATATTTTACATCTGTACAGATAGATTATTTTTTTCTCTGCACTTCTGTTTAAGTAATTATTAAGTTGTTTGCACATTGCTACAGACTATACATGGAGTACTATTTCAGTCATAGCCTTAGAACACAGGCATTTATTTGATCCATACATTACTTAAATCTCTTGGAGAGTAAAATATGTTAAATTAATAGGTACACATTTTGTTGTTTTTATTTATTTATTTTTTTATTGATTTTTTTAAAATCACACAACATTCAATTTTTACAAAAATAGGATCGAAAACAAATCAACTCCCAACCCTGAGAAAGAGAGCTAGGCCAGCAAAGTAAAACTTAAAGCTAGTAACAATAAGTAAATAGATGAATTAATAAGTAAATAAAGATAAATGGAAAAAAGGGAGAGAATTTGCTTCCTCAGTGCTTTAAATGCTTATTCCAAAATGTAATTGATTAGATCCTGCCAGGTTTTGAAAAAGTTTTGCACAGATCCTCTAAGTAAGAATTAGATTTTTTTCCAATTTCAAATAGTATAAAACATCAGTTACCCACTGACATAAAAGAGGAGAGTTAGGATTCTTCCATTTGAGCAAGATAAGTCTACGTGCCAATAGTCTGAAAGGCATTTAAAGATTTTGGTCCAGAATGATGTAATTTGGTGCAGGCCCAAAACGTGTGACCCAGTGAGGCTGGGACTTGATTGCAGCATTCACAGGTTGGATCTTGCCCTGGAAATATTTTGGACAATTTTAAGTGAGACAGATGTGCTCGATATATAATTTTAAGTTGAATAATTGTATGCTTTGCGCATATGGAGCGCGAGTGGATTCTCTGCACTGCTACCTTCCACTCCTTTTCTGAGATATTGAGTGAGAGATCCTTTTCCCACTGTCCTCTTGGATCTTTGATAAGTAAACTTTTTGGATGCTCCAAATAAAAGTATAAAAAGCCACTATGTTTATTTAGAAGCAATGCTTGCTTCCAATTAAGAAGATGTTAGTTTCAAATAAAATCTATAGGTACTGTACGTTCACCCTTAAGGAACTGAGAATGAAACCATTGGCATCTTAGCACCATATAATTGGGACCACTGGGAATGTAACTTTTTCACAGCCTTTAATCTCACACGGAAGTTTGGCTACCTTCTCTTAATAATCTGAAACTTATCTTTAGTGATGCAACCACCAAGTACAAGTGTGTCGCATTGTAGTTACAACCCTCTTATAGAAAATCAAATAAAATATTAAACAATCACTTTGGAATATGAACAGTAAATTTAAAAAGTACTATGTCACCCATAGTACTAGCTGGAAAATGACAGCAGTCCTATGTAAAGTTTGCAAGCACATATTTCAAAATTGGTCTTCATTTTTATTCTGATTCCTATGATTCCTACCGTCAATTAAAGCACACTGACAAACCCATCATCGGAGCTGTTTTTGAAAAGCTTAACTTTGTTAAATGTAATGTTTGAAATTACTAAAATTTGTTTTGGATGCATCTTTTGGATGTTATCTGCAGAATTGCCAAGGTAAAAACTTAAATCAGAACACCTAATCATTTTCAGATTGTCTTGCAGCTTACTAGAAGCTATAGTAAATTATGAGTCAAAAAACAAAGCTAGATCAAACCGTTGTCAGTTCTGATTTGTTTATACACGTGTAGAAAGTCTCTCACAAAGTGTTTTCTCTAATTACTTTTAAATTTGCATTTTGGCATCTATGAAAAACCACCTTATACAGCGTGTCATGCAGAGTGCACATATCATGCCCGTATGATTTTTTTATTGTTGTGATGGTTATGTTATCACGTTGATATTAGAGGCATTTGTTTTGGCTGAGGATACTGCTATTTTATCTTTAGGATTGTTGACATTGCTCTGGAGTTTATAAAAATTGTGATCTGTTGCTGGATTTATGACACGTGTTGTTACTTGACGATGTTATTATTTGGCGGCTTTAATGCACTAATAACAAAAATAAAAACAGGTTTTGCTTAATGTGGTTAGAGGAAATAAATTCGAGATGGTGTTGAGATTGTGCTAAGATTTTTTGCTTGTGCTTTTGACCATTCTTCTTGATTTGAGTATTTAGGCTCTGACATTTGGTTTGTTTTATTTTGCTAGTATCTTGATGACTTGATTGTTCACTGCATTTATTTTTCATTTCCCAGTATATTTTTCAATACAAACCATCTGTCCTTCCACTGCACAAAATTTCATAACCGTGCCTAGCAGCCTAAAATATCTGTACTAATTTTCAAAATACACAAACATGTCTGCTGTTCTTTCTCCATAATACCTCATCACAGCTCAGAATAGAAACTGCTTCTTCCTTTAAACCAGAAAACATCAATTATTCTCTCTGTCTCACATCTGCACAGTCCACACAGAATGAACTTTTGTGGATCTTGGGATACTACAGTAGCTATTTGAAAATTCATGAACTGTATGATGAAAATTGAGATACTTGTTAAGTAAATGGCCCCCACTTATACTATTTACTAACACTAACCCAGCCATAATGTTATCTGCTTTTCAAGTGATAATATTATATACTTTTCAAACAACATTATGTGTACTCAAATGCAGCATATATTATCACTTTCAGGCCTAAATGTTCACTATTCACTGAGCTAGAGATCCATACTTGACTGATTTCAATATAATGCAGCTGCACTTTCATACACACCGTTTTTCCAAACAAAAATAAAATAAATAATTTCATGGAAACATAATGGATCATTTGTAATCCTTAATTTCCATTTCTGCCTCATTGTGACATTTTCTTTAATATATATATGTTCTCTAATTATATATAAATATATATATATATATATATATCCATCTATCCATCCATTTTCTAACCCGCTGAATCCGAATACAGGGTCACGGGGGTCTGCTGGAGCCAATCCCAGCCAACACAGGGCACAAGGCAGGAACCAATCCTGGGCAGGGTGCCAACCCACCGCAGGATATATATATACATTTTAGTTTTTATATAAAGCTTTCAGTCTTCATACACTTGTCTGTATGAACTATAAGCAAACTACGAAAAGACAGCATGAAGTAATTATAGCCAGGGCTATTTTTGGTATGAAAAGCCCTAGAGGACCCTAAACACTAGTGATAACATGACCTGCCAAAAGACTGCTTCTTATATTTATTTATTTATTTATTTATTTATTTATTTATTTATTTATTTATGTATTTATTGCTTTGCCAAGGTATAATAAATTTCACTACTACTGTAGTAACAGACAGTAGGTGCCAGGAGACTACATATTTATCTCATGTCACAAATTGGACACATATCTGTATGCAGTATCTACATTTGTCTTTTTCTTTTCCTATTTTTCATCTTGCTTGACAGTCACAGTGGTTAAGCAAAGGTTACCAGACTTTTATCTCTTTAGTTTACAGCTCTTCCCGGAAGAATATACCATTCCCAAACTAACTAAGAATAATAATTTCTTCAGCATATGTCATGCGAGGCTCTCAGGTCACCTTGCCAAAGGAATACCATTTGGGTCATCTTAATCAGCAGCAGTAGTTACTCTACTCATAGATCTTGCCTGGGTGCTAAGATTATCACAGATAAATTGTAAAACCAAGAGCTGAGACGCCATTTAAGCAGCTTGTACAAGTGATGTCATTCTTTTCGTCGCCATCCATAACTAGTGAGCTTATGACAGAATGGAGACATGAATTGGCTTACATACAAGTTCACCACTCTTGTCAGGTACAGTGTCTGTAATACTGTTGCATCTGTTCCAAACTTTTGATATCTCATGATCACCTAGGGTTCTTTAATGATCTGCCTTTTGTCGTGAAGTATATGTTGAGAGCCGTACATGTTCAGCACTAATGAAAACTTTTTGAGGAAACAATTTTTTTTCGAGGATAGAAGGATGGCTGTAGATTTGGAGTTGCTAATTCCCCTATAATGCACAGCAGACTTCAGTCAGATGATGTCAAAAGGACAACATCACTGACTAACCACAGATATGTATTCCTAAGATTTCTAAATTAGATTTGTTTCAGCACTATTCCATTTCTTGATATTTTGATCATGAAGATCACAATCATGAAGTGAACAAAGACAGATTCTTTAGGCAACTCAGTCCTACATCAGATAGTTTAGAAATAACTATAAGAATCCAACTGCAATTTTTGATCTGTAAAAAAAAAGAAAGTAATGGCATTCAGCATTGGTCATGGAATATTATTTTTCCTGCACTATTTTAAAGTATGCAGACCTAAGCTGTTTGTATGCCTACAGATGATATGATTGAAAATTTCTAAAACCATTCAAATATCCAACAAAAGTAAAATGTTGTTCATTCCTTTTTATAGCTGTGTATCGATTTTTTAAATCTATTTACGTGATTTATTCCTCCTGTCATTTTGTTGCATTAATAACAGCAGATCAGAGATCACTAGAATGTTTAATGGACTTGAATTATTGATTAATACCACCTCATTCATATTTATTTCTAAAATGATGTTAACATTGTTGAAATGAAAACTTTTGTCACTACTTGCATAACAAAATATACAGTATTACAATAATTTGTACATCAGAAACATTCATGCTGAATATTACCAAAAACATGAAACCACCAGAGACACAAAGGGGAGTCCGGCTTCAAAAAGACACAAAAAGACAGATTTGCCTGCTTCACAGGTGAGGTCCCACTGGATAGATCGTAAGTAGACTAATCTCAGACTGGAAAGGCCAGCTTCCATTATGAAAGCCCGAAAGCAGGGTTTCAATAAATGTTCTCAGAAGAGGAGACAGAAACTGAAAAACCCCTGGTCACAGGACAAAAAAAAAACTTTGTTTAAAGATACTTATTATGTAATTAAAAATCAAATGTGGAAAAAAGGCAAACCAAGAAAGAAAGAGCAAAAATAGGCTGGCCAAACCTACAGCAAACAAATCCAAGCATCACAAAGTAGAAATGATACCTTTTGTGTGAAAATAGGGGTCAAAAGCCATGAAATCTAAAGAATTACAAAATGACGAAAGTCAGGAATCAAAATCAAAAGTACAAATTACCCAGGCTAAAGTTTATTTTTTGTGTTTTTTACAAATTATTCTGTATATGTTATTAATTCTGTTTTTGGTTTTGTTCTTTTCTTTGTACTTTTGTAGCTTTATGATTTTCTTTGCTATTGCGTTTCTATGTGGTATTGTTTGTGATCTGCCTTGCCTACTGCATTTGGAGCCTAAGGAGGCAGAGCTATCTAATTATGCAGTCAGAGTTCTGGTCCCAGCAGTACTTAAGGTGAAGGTTTAGGGTGTCCAATAGCTTTGGTACAGTGGCAATTGTGGTTTGTTTTTAATATGTTTGTTTTTGTTCATGTTTGGATTTCATGGCTTTTGATCCTCTCATTTCCATTAAGGTACTATTTAACTATTTATGGTTGGTATTTATTGTGATTCAGTTGTTTTTAGGTTTCATGGCAAAACCTATTCTACTTCTTTTGTTACTCCTTCTTTTGTTTTTTTGTTCTATTTTTGAATTATTTCAAATAAATATTTAAATACAAGGAACATATACAAGGAACTTTTTTTTCCTCAATTTTTGTGGACATTTTGAAATTTTATTATTTTAAAGCTTAAGCCCTATTTTTGGCCCAGTGTAAGCTTGAAGTCTGCCTTTTGCGTTTGGGGCCAGGCTGCCTGGGAGGAGGGCAAACCAGTTGGCCTAGTCTTGAAATAGGAGAAGATCAAGCATAATGCCATGCGTAGAACTCACACTAAAAAACGGCGTACAGACAAAGTGGAAATGTGTGTACGCACAAAAAATCCTGATTCATAAATCTATGTGTATGTCAATTTCCACGTTCTTCCGCTACATAAATATCGGTCTGTGTGAAAAGTAATGCACATGCACGCACCTGCTGCCACTCCCCAACTATTCCCAGAATTTTGCCTCTTTGAATATGTAAATCAGTATAAATAGCCCTTAAGCTCAGCATTCTGTGAAAAGACAATGGCAAAAGCACAGGGGAAAATTGAAGAATTTCAGTGAATACCAAGTGGAGGCAAGGAAAAGCATACTATTTGTTGGTTTAAACAATGGTATAAACACTGGAGCACCATAAGGAAAAGTCCAGTCACCTCTTCTCTTCGCTCTGTATAAATATACCACTAGGCAATATCACTTGCAGAAACTCTCAGATGATTCTGCACTTATGGGTTGTGTTTATAAAG
The DNA here is from genome assembly GCF_016835505.1 of Polypterus senegalus. Classification (NCBI taxonomy): domain Eukaryota; kingdom Metazoa; phylum Chordata; class Cladistia; order Polypteriformes; family Polypteridae; genus Polypterus; species Polypterus senegalus. The sequence continues at coordinate 66,737,555 of NC_053158.1, forward strand.
GGGATGAGACAAAGTATAGGAGTCAGGTGTAGAAGTTTGTTTCTTGGTGCAAAGAGAATAGTCTGCATCTTAATATCAGCAAAACCAAGGAACTGGTTATTGACTTTTGTCTGGTCACTATTCAAGGAATTGATATAGAAGTGCTGCACTCCTACAAGTACTTAGAGATCCACATTAATGACAGGTTTAACTGGTTTCGGAGCCCAGAGAAACTAAGGATGGGCAGAGCAGGCTCTTTTTCCTTAGGAGACTGCATTCCTTTGATGTTTAAGTGACATCCTTCACATCTTCTATAAATCTGCGATGGCCAGTGTGATTCTCTACACTGTGGTGTATTAGGCTGGTAACATTACTTGAAGGGGGGCAAACCAAATGGACAAACTAATTAAAAGGGCAGACTCAATTATAGGATAACTCTTGATCCCCTGGATGTCATAACAAAGGAGAGAATGAAAATTAAACTGAGTGCCATTATGAACAATGCTGCATGTCTTCTCCCTGACACACTAACACTGACTACTTTCAACCAACTAATTATTCACCAGAAGGGACTATAATCTATCTATCTATCTATCTATCTATCTATCTATCTATCTATCTATCTATCTATCTATCTATCTATCTTAATAGGTCAGCCTTTACAGTTTTAATTTCCTGGGAATTAGAGATAAATAATACAGTATACATACACTGTGTGTGTGTGAAAGTGCCTTTGTAGTTAATATAAATATACTGAATAGAAATAATGAATCAGACAGATCACAAAAAAATCGTGATACAAACATCTCATGCTTTGAATAAACAAAATCACTAATCTATTATGTATGATCGTTGTATTTCCATTACTGTGGGTTTCAATAGATTGTTGAAAATGTTACATTTGAACTGCTATAGCAAAATATCTTTAAAATATATATTTAGAGTATAAAAGTTGCTTATTTGGTGATTCAACTCCATCTGCTTTTCTCATTAGATCGTAGTGTCTCTAGTGAATGGGCGTCCTGGAGCCAAAAACTTTTCATATTCTCCTGTGCTGAGGGAGTTCACAAAGGCTACAAACATTCGTCTGAGATTCCTTAGAACTAACACACTCTTGGGACACCTGATATCAAAGGCTCAGCGTGACCCTACTGTCACCAGAAGAGTAAGTAGTGCCAACAATATCGGCTTTACTAAGTAGTTGAGCTTTGTTCTGAAAGTTCCAGATCATTCCACTCTACAATATGCAAGTGTAAATATATATCTAAGTGTGACTGAATGACTTAATGATTTTTAAAGTTAAACTGTTTTAAAATATTGCTTGTTTAGTGGTGTATTTCTTAAATCAGTGTAAACATTTTAAGACAGAGTAGCAGCATCCTGTCTTAGGAAGCAAACGCAGAGTACAATTGTTATAAATATAAAGTGTTATATCAGCAGTTGCCCTCTGGATGCTATGAGAAGCCTCATTAATTTAATTTTAGACAGCAGGAAATACTCAGAAGGGTTCCTCTTTATTAATCACTGAGTAGCTCAGAGCACACATACACAAAGTGAAATGCATAAGCCCAAGGAAAATAAGCAAAACACAAGACCCCCTACAGCTGCCTTATGCACTTATTATTTTTTCACTTGATCTTTGTTGAGGATTATCATTTATGTGGCCACTTTACAATCACTTTATTTACATTTTGATAATTTTGTTTTTCCTCAAATAAGCTTTTTCATGTGTATGAAATTTCTTGTTAATGAAATAATACCCATCCAGATAGAGAAGATATGTTCCTTTACCTGGGTTGGTCTTCCATCTATTCACAGCTTCATAGTAATACTCACATCATCAGCTGAGTTTACTTCAGTAGGGGACATTGGGAGGCTGTTTCATATATGAAGTGACCAGCTGACAAGAGGGCACCACCACAATGGCACGGGGAGATTGAAGTCCTCCATGACTGCTCCATAAGTAAGAGAGAAAGACACAGCTAGTGGGTACTATACACTATGGAAAAGAGCAACATCTTGCTTAGCCCTCCTTTGACCCGTGTTCAGTCTAAATTAAGAGAAGGGGTCTTTTTGACAAGGTACACAGTTGGCATGACTGGCCGTGCATGTCCACTTTGTTACTGTATTTTTCTTCTTTTATTGTGTGTGTTCTTCCTCTAGACTATGCACATTTAGTGGTGTCCTTGCTGGGCATTATGATGTAGTATTGTTGTTGAGGCCAGAAATCTCATCATATGTGGAATGTATCATTATGGAACAAAAGGAATGTTACAAAGAAGTCTGCATTAAATGTAAAAAGATTTCCTTTAAATTATAGCAGGGGTGCTACACAAACAAAGCTATATCCCATTTGATACAGAGGAAGCAACAATGGAAACTTCTGGATGCTTCTCATTCCTCAAGTATTGTAAAACTTAGCTTGGTTCCAAAATACAGAAACAATAATGAAAAACATCCAAGAGTGTCTTCTCTTTCTAGGCACCAGAGGAGATGTGGGAAAACAAGAGGACACTCTTCAAGTTTTATTAATGCAACGAGGATATTGTGTTCTGATTGGTGTCATCGTCATATGGCATGGAAACCTAGCCAAACAGGGATTTATTATTTATATTTTGCAAGTGTCTTTCTAAAATCCTGCTGTAATATAATCAATGCCATATTACACAACTTCAGTCACTGCAAACACAAACTGCCGCTTTTGCCACTGTAATCTGGAAAATGATATTGTAGCATTAATACCCAGGCCTGAATATTTTTACCACCAGTGTTTTTCAGTCAGTTGAAAAAGTGAGAAATGTTTTTTATATTTTAAAATATGTGGACATAACAAAGTTGAATCTTCATTTAAATACTTTGGTATTTACTGGTATGTTTATTGTCATTATCATGTTGCAGATGGTCTCACATTACCTCAAGTATCCTCTGGTACAATGAAGAATTCATAATAGATTCTTTGATGGTGAGATGCCCATGCTGTGATTCAGCAAAGCAACTTCAAACCATAACATTTCCATCACCAAGCGACTAAGGAATTACTAAGCGAATAAATAAATGCAATCTGTAAAACAGCTGTTCAGAGTGGGCCTTTAATATTGGTTCTAAGCTGAAGGTGGCATCTTGTAATGTATTAAGTGGTTCAATGGGCTAAGTCTGTGCCTAAGTCCAAAATGAAAAAAGTGTTTTAATTGAAGCTGCGATTTTTCCCCTAATTTAGCTATATTTACAGTATATGCAGTTTTTCTTGATTCAAATTAAAAATCAATGGATCAGTAATGTAATTTTTTAGGTAGGCTACATTTCTTTACTTGTCATATAGTGCATTATGCCTTCTAATTCATCTCTCCTCACTGACAAGCTGATATAGTGTAAGATAAGATTAGATAAGATTCATTCATGTGTGCTTTTGAAATAGGCTTTTGGACAGAGAGAGAAATTTTAGTTTAAAGTTGTAATCCTTTTGAACTGAAGTGAAAATATGCTTAAATATTTGATATAATGTGTTATGACACCTTCCCCACATACAGTAAATTTCTGTCACATAGTAAATGTGTATTCTGAATATGACATGAAAAACCGAGTTCATGATGACCGCATCTTCAATGAGAATCTATACTAATAAAAGGCAAAGCCCTCACTCACTGACTCACTCACTCATCACTAATTCTCCAACTTTCCGTGTAGGTAGAAGGCTGAAATTTGGCAGGCTCATTCCTTACAGCTTACTTACAAAAGTTGGGCAGGTTTCATTTCGAAATTCTACGCGTAATGGTCATAACTGGAACCTATTTTTCTCTATATACTGTAATGGACTTCAGCTTGATGGTCGTGGGGGGTGGAGTTGTGTGTGACATCATTACGCCTCCCATGTAATCACGTGAACTGACTGTGAATGCAGTGCGTAGAAAAGAAGGAAGATCTCCAAAGAGCGCTGAACAAAAACGCCATTTCACAATTGAGAAGGCAGCAAAAGATTATGAAGCGGTGACAAATACAAGCATATTCATAAGTGCAGCTACTGCGTAAACAAAGCATGGTGTGAACCGTAAGTTTAAATTAAGTTTATAGACACACTCCGCTGCCGTTTGTCATGCCTCGACGAATATGGTATTAGCGAGATACAAGTTTAATGAGAAGACACGAGGTATAACGAGACTTTGGATCACTTTGTAACGGAGTTAAAATTGCTGTAGCAAGAAACTTTTAAGTGCGGGTCTTAGCTAACATTAAATAAAGCCGTTGACATCGCGAGATCGCATGAGCACAGCTGAGAAGCTTCGATGCATGTACTCCGAGCGGCTCATGTCAACTGACTTTGCAGGACTGGAAAAGATTAAATTAAGTTCATACACACGCTACCGCTAAATATTCGCAGGCAATTTCCACAACTTAATACCGGGAATGCCTGTTGAACATCTTACATTCACGAGTACCGAATTGGGTGGTGAACACTTTGATAAACCTGTTATCTTTACAACGGTTGACAAACACGGAATATAACTTGAACACAACACATCCTCCAAATACGAACCTGATTGAAAGAAATAATAATAATCAAATCCTTGATGACAGCAACACTCATAATGGTCACAAAACTATTGCATTGACAATCATGTTACTTTATCTTTAAAATGTTTCCTTTTCTTAGCACAAGCACAGCTGAGAAGCTTCGATGCATGTACTCCATAACGCGTAAAAAATAATGCATTTAATCACACTTTGCATTCCAAGCAAAGGGGAACATTTGTCAATGCATGATTTCCTGGTACATCGATTACATTGATGCACACATCAGAGCTACAAAAATGTAAGGGTCGGAAGAAAGCGCGTTGCTAGGACTGATCGGAGGCAAACTTCATTTCAAAAGACTACCCTACGGAAGCCTTGATAAAAGCGTGGTTTTGTGCAAACTGTGCAAAAAGGAGTTTGCATACCACCAACGCACTTCAACCTTACGGTACCATCTAAATGCAAAACATGTTACAGCGAGCACAGAAACTGCAATAGCAGTTCGAGTACCAACAAAAGTTGTCGGCAGCCCAAACCTGATGAAATGACTGGCTTCAGGCCCAAAATTAGTAAGTCAACATTGGTCAAACTTACAAATTCTCTTGCAAAATGGATTGCTTTGGACTGTAGACCACTAACAGTGGTGGAAGATAGGGGTTAGAAAATGTGCTACGGTTGCGAAAGACTATTTCAAATAAAATTCAACAGCTTTATGACACTGAAAAGCAAGCAAAATTAGATGCATTACAGAGCGTGTACTTTGTGGCTCTTACAGGGGATCATTGGACTTCCGTGACCGTTAGTAATTTTAATTACATCTAGTTACAAAATGTTCAATGATCACACTGTTTTACCCTAATGTACAAAATAATTTTGGCTAAGGTTACTCAGAGTTTAAAGGTGAAGCTGGTCAAATTACCTTTTATGTTTCTGCCTTATTTTTTTAAGAAGAAAAACTGCACTTAATGTTGAAATTTTTGTTATTATTTAAAGACAATACCATTCTGAAAATGTACTTAAAGTACTTAAAATACCACTTTATTTTTAAGTCTGCCCAATTTTAGCCAGGGATGATATTTTTGTTTCTGTTGAGAATTGAAATGCAGTTTAAATACATTTTTTTTCAGAAATTAAAAGAGCTTGAGTTTACAATATTCATGTCCATGTCTATTATTTGATTCTGTCGCCCACTAGAACCCTTTTAAATTAAAAAAAACATTTGCGAATTGGGGCAAATTTTCATGTATGCGATTACATACGATTAATCAAGATTAATTAATTACACAACCTCTAATTAATTAGATTAATTTTTTAATCAAGTCCCACCCTAATATGTATATATGTATGTAGATCTGTATATATATATATATATATACAGTGGTGTGAAAAACTATTTGCCCCCTTCCTGATTTCTTATTCTTTTGCATGTTTGTCACACAAAATGTTTCTGACCATCAAACACATTTAACCATTAGTCAAATATAACACAAGTAAACACAAAATGCAGTTTTTAAATGATGGTTTTATTATTTAGGGAGAAAAAAAATCCAAACCTACATGGTCCTGTGTGAAAAAGTAATTGCCCCCTGAACCTAATAACTGGTTGGACCACCCTTAGCAGCAATAACTGCAATCAAGCGTTTGTGATAACTTGCAATGAGTCTTTTACAGCTCTGGAGGAATTTTGGCCCACTCATCTTTGCAGAATTGTTGTAATTCAGCTTTATTTGAGGGTTTTCTAGCATGAACCGCCTTTTTAAGGTCATGCCATAGCATCTCAATTGGATTCAGGTCAGGACTTTGACTAGGCCACTCCAAAGTCTTCATTTTGTTTTTCTTCAGCCATTTAGAGGTGGATTTGCTGGTGTGTTTTGGGTCATTGTCCTGTTGCAGCACCAAGATCGCTTCAGCTTGAGTTGATGAACAGATGGCGGACATTCTCCTTCAGGATTTTTGGTAGACAGTAGAATTCATGGTTCCATCTATCACAGCAAGCCTTCCAGGTCCTGAAGCAGCAAAACAACCCCAGACCATCACACTACCACCACCATATTTTACTGTTGGTATGATGTTCTTTTTCTGAAATGCTGTGTTCCTTTTACGCCAGATGTAACGGGACATTTGCCTTCCAAAAAGTTCAACTTTTGTCTCATCAGTCCACAAGGTATTTTCCCAAAAGTCATGGCAATCATTGAGATGTTTCTTAGCAAAATTGAGACGAGCCCAAATGTTCTTTTTGCTTAACAGTGGTTTGCGTCTTGGAAATCTGCCATGCAGGCCGTTTTAGCCCAGTCTCTTTCTTATGGTGGAGTCGTGAACACTGACCTTAATTGAGGCAAGTGAGGCCTGCAGTTCTTTAGACGTTGTCCTGGGGTCTTTTGTGACCTCTCGGATGAGTCGTCTCTGCTCTTGGGGTAATTTTGTTTGGCGGCCACTCCTGGGAAGGTTCACCACTGTTCCATGTTTTTGCCATTTGTGGATAATGGCTCTCACTGTGGTTCGCTGGAGTCCCAAAGCTTTAGAAATGGCTTTATAACCTTTACCAGACTGATAGATCTCAATTACTTCTGTTCTCATTTGTTCCTGAATTTCTTTGGATCTTGGCATGATGTCTAGCTTTTCAGGTGCTTTTGGTCTACTTCTCTGTGTCAGGCAGCTCCTATTTAAGTGATTTCTTGATTGAAACAGGTGTGGCAGTAATCAGGCCTGGGGTGGCTACGAAATTGAACTCAGGTGTGATACACCACAGTTAGGTTATTTTTTAACAAGGGGCAATTACTTTTCACACTGGGCCATGTAGGTTTGGATTTTTTCTCCCTAAATAATAAAACCATCATTTAAAAACTGCATTTTGTGTTTACTTGTGTTATATTTGACTAATGGTTAAATGTGTTTGATGATCAGAAACATTTTGTGTGACAAATATGCAAAAGAATAAGAAATCAGGAACGGGGCAAATAGTTTTCACACCACTGTATATATTGTATATATTGTCAACGGCACCCGGGCACAGACAGGCAGACATCTTGTTTTGCACAAACCACCACACGTTTATTTACAATATGTACAAATTATGGTCACAAAGACCCCAGTCTATTTGGTCACTCAGACCCTGTTTAGTGCACAATACCCCAAACAGTCCTCAAAGTCCTGGCCCCAATGCCTTTCTTGGGCCGCCTCCACTCTCCACTGCTTCGTCCTCCTTCCACCCGACTCCAGCCCGAATGAATGGAGACGGCCCCTTTATAGATGACCGGATGAGCACCTGGTGTTCCCGGCATTCCTTCTCGGACCACGCCCCAGCGTGGCGGAAGTGTCGGCTGTCCTCCCGGCTGCTCTCCGGGCATCCTCAAAGTCTTCCCCAGCACTTCCTGGTGTGGCGGGAGTGCTGGGGAAACAAGTCCCAAGGCATTGGGGCACCTCCTGGCGGTGACCACGGGCTCCTACAGGGAAGGGCTTCCATGCCCTTGACCCGTGGCCCCAAAGCAACCGGAAGGCAAACCCCGTGATCCAGGCAGGGCTCTGACCCTCTTCCGGTCCCTCCTGGCGTCCCGGCGGGTCATGGCCCCTGGCATCCCTGACAGTGCCCACAGCCAGCGAAGACCACTGCGTGGGTAAGAGCGACCCGTCCCGCGAGGGCAGCAGAGCCAAGCGGGTCCCACTCGAGGATAGCGGGGTCCAGCCCGCACTCCTAGCAGGGACAGGGCGGAGACACAATCCGAGCACCAGCCCTTGGTGCATCCTGGGCCTCGCCCAGGTTGTGCTCCCCCCTTTTACCGGCCCCCCGGGGCCTCCTCGATCGGCCCCCCCTCCGGGGCCTCCACGCCCCTTTGTTCCGAGCCACTCGTTCCCCGTAGGCTCCTCCAGCTGTGGCGCACCTGCGCACCAGCAGAGATTATTCCGCAGACGGCCCGACATCAGAGGGCTGTTCCGCCCGAAGGGGCTCCTTCAGCTTCGCCCAGGGTCCGTCCCTACAAAGAGAACACAGGGGCAGAACCGCTGCCAAAGCACCCAGCTCGTGCCGCATGCGGGCAGCGTTCCCCTCAATCGCCCGGCACTTGCCTGATCGGCACCCTCTCCGCGCTTCCGTGTCCCTCTCAATGATGGAGCCGTCGGCACCGCCTGCTCTCTCTCCGCCGGCCTCAGGGATTCCCTCTGCTCCCCAGAGGGCAGCCAGCCATCGCGTGCACCCAGCAGCGCGTCTCACCATATTGGAGGCGGCACCCAGCGCTTAATCCTCCCTTCACTTCGGACGCCTTGGCGGTATGCGACTCCGTATTTAACAACACGAGCCCCTGTCCGTCTGCGTCCCCATCATATCGGAGGAATCGGCACCCAGCCCTTTATTCCTCCGTTCACTCTGGGACGCCATGGCGGTTTGAGACTCCTTATGGAATAAAAGCGCCTCTGTCCCGTCTGCGTCCCTATAGTGCGGCGCAAGGCCGCAGCTGACTTGGGCAGAGGCGCTAGGACCGGGGCACTTAGCAGCCCGTGACCACTCAGCGTCCTCTCGGACTCCCCTCGCCCGCGCATACAGCCCATGGCGCGCACCTCCTGTCGGAGGGCTGCTTACGGAACTGATCGTTATCATCACAGCCTTTTCAACAGACCCTCCCGCATGCTGTATGCGAGTCGGCTGTACTCACCGTCTCGCTGTAACTCTCCGGCTGGAGATTCCAGCGTCGCGCCCGTCCGTTGGTGATCGAAACAGTCTCAGCGCCGCGAACGCCTTCCTCTCCAGTTCCAGCACCTCAGCCGGAGGTTACAAAGCACCTGCAACACACGCTGCCCGGTGGGCTGAAGGACACCCCAGCTCCGCCAAAGCAGCCGGCAAAGGCGGAAGTGAAGCGGCGCGAGCCTACCTTTCTGTCAGCCTCCAGCGCGGCCACTTCCTGTGGGCCTTCTCCTCCGGCCCAATCGGGTCTCCCCTGCCCGTGATGGACATTCCTTGGTCCCGCCTCTCTGCAGTCATCGGCGGACCCGCAAGACACACCGTCCAATCGCGTGCCTGTCAGGGGAGGGACTTCTGGCCCGCGCCATCTTGCCTCCCCTTCTGCGGTGGCGGCGTGCCTGCTGGCAGCCCTGCTGTTGCCAGCGCCTTCGAGCTGCAGCGTCTCCTCCTCCACAGCCCTCGCGGCTGCCGCCACGCTGCGGAGCCCGCAGACCAGCATCGCCTGCCACCGGCGTGGATCCGGGAGGTCCCTGCCTGCAAAGAAAACACGCCCGGTTCCCATGGGCGGCTGCGCTAGGCAGGAACTCACCTTCCCGGACTCGTCAAACCGAGGACACTTCCTCGGCGTGGCCTTTCTTGGCGCCATGCGGTCCCGGCGCCTCCAGCAGCGGCCTGCTCGTAGGAGACCGCTGCACTTTCGTTGTAGGCCGCCACCCGCCCGCATCAGGGAAACATGGCCTTCATGCGGACCCCTGGCGGTCCGTGGGGTTCCTTTACCAGCGGGGCTGTGTGCACGCAGCACCAGCGGCGCGTGGGTGGGTCCCCTGCTGCGCGGCCGTCCACAACAAATTTGTTTGTTGCAGGTCCCGCTTTGCAACAGGCGGAGCATCCTGCCGACTTCGCCAGATGTCAACGCACCCGGGCACAGACAGGCAGACATCTTGTTTTGCACAAACCACCACCGCGTTTATTTACAATATGTACAAATTATGGTCACAAAGACCCCAGTCTATTTGGTCACTCAGACCCAGTTTAGTGCACAATACCCCAAACAGTCCTCAAAGTCCTGGCCACAATGCCTTTCTTGGGCGCCTCCACTCTCCACTGCTTCGTCCTCCTTCCACCCGACTCCAGCCCGAATGAATGGAGCGGCCCTTTATAGATGACCGGATGAGCACCTGGTGTTCCCGGCATTCCTTCTCTGACCACGCCCCAGCGTGGCGGAAGTGTCGGCTGTCCTCCCGGCTGCTCTCGGGCATCCTCAAAGTCTTCCCCAGCACTTCCTGGTGTGGCGGGAGTGCTGGGAAACAAGTCCCAAGGCATTGGGGCACCTCCTGGCGGTGACCACGGGCTCCTACAGGGAAGGGCTTCCATGCCCTTGACCCGTGGCCCCAAAGCAACCCGGAAGGCAAACCCCGTGATCCAGGCAGGGCTCTGACCCTCTTCCGGTCCCTCCTGGCGTCCCGGCGGGTCATGGCCCCTGGCATCCCTGACAGTATATATATATATATATATATGTAGATATGTATATGCATATATATGTATATATATATATATGTGTGTGTGTATGTGTATATATATATATGTATACAGTATATATATGTATATATTTGTATATGTGTATATGTATATGTAATTTATATAACATAAATTTAAAAATTATGATTTTGTATTACGTTTTTCAAAGAATTTTAATCATTTGTGTAAATACATATTTTGAAATATCTTACATAAATAAAAATGCTCAGTTTGTGTCTATTTACTGTATGTGACGTGTTACTTTTTGTTTATCATATTTAGGGTCACTGTCCATTTTTATGTTGAACATTTAACTGTTATTTTTTGTAGCACCACCTTGTGGTGAATATTATTAAACTTTAGTATTATCATTAAGTACAGGGTGGTCCAGATCTGATTATTCAGATCCAGACTGTCTGGATGACTTTGATTTATGTGGGGACAATTCCAGTTTGGCACGAAGACGATTCTTCATGTCGTCAATTTGCACACTTCTCGATGGTCCGGGATTTTTCGGGTGATTTTCTATGTAATAAACTTAATAAGTTATAGCGTCATGAAAATTGCATAATTAGATCTGGACCACCCTATACAAATGTTCATTCATCTTTATAATCTAATTATTCTAATACATAATCACTGTGGGTGGAGTCTGGCCTGACAATAAAAGTCATATTGTTGGAATCAAGCCTAGACTGTGCTCCAGTCCATGACAGGTCTAAACTTGAGCTTTATCAGATGATCATCAGACCTTTAAAACTTGAAAGTTCTACTGCATAACACAATTTTTTGTTAACTTATATTGTTCTGTTAAGTAATGAACATCATGTATATGTTAAAGTGAACTTTGTATCCTAAAGCTTAAAGGATTTCCCAAACTCCATCTTGGATGAAAACCATTGTTCATAACATTTGAGAGAACCAATTTTTGGATGCAAATTTCTGCCTGTAACTAGAAAATGCTTTTATCACTTAGATTGTACTTAAATTAGAGTAGTTGCCTGAGAATATTCTTTGGACTTAAGGTAAACTCAAGTACAAATATTATTGACTTAATGCCCATAAAATGTTTAAATCTATTTGCTTTCTTCAACGTAAAACCTGTGACCATTCAAATTGTCAACATCACACAGCTTAAATTGCTCATCTAACGAAGGTCACCTGTACCTGTATGATTTGAGAGTTGTGATGTGAGGTGCTGCTTCAGTTCAGTCCACAGCATTTCAATGCTTGTTCCTCATTTGCTTGATATATAAATTGTTTGATTGGGAATTTGTCAATACCTTTGTAAACAAGCAGCATAGATGGCCTCACTAAATCATTTAGTGCTAGTACACATACTGACTAATATCATAAATAATAATTAAATTTACCTTTTATGTCTGAAGTTCGGTCAGCATGCTATTCTGCTGCTGTTTTAAAGTAAGACTGAAGTATAGCAGTTATACCTGAGTAGAATTACATTTATTTCACTACTAATAGCAAACTTTCATGGAAAAAATAAAGATTGCATTCAGACTGATAATGCTGAGATATACTTTCAATTGTATATGTTTGTTTTTATCAAATGATGTTATTTATTGTTCAGTAAAATAAAGACAGTGGTTACTTAATAGTGATTGGAAAAATATGTGTAAAAAGCAACTTTTTAGATGTTTTTGTCTAAAACAAATGCTTTTCTTCTTTGTTTACTCTTTTAGTATTATTATAGCATTAAGGACATAAGCATTGGAGGACGCTGTGTGTGTCATGGTCATGCTCTGGTCTGTGATGCAAAGAATCCAGAAAACAGATTTCAGTAAGCACTGCTTATTAAGGTTTTATCAATTTTCACAGTATATGTGCTTTTTTTTCTGTACTCTTTTAGTTATGTGTATCTATAACAGAATAAGCAAAATCAAATGAGTCAATTTTACATATAAACTGATTGGGCTAATTGGCTAATGTAGGCAATTTTAAATTTATCCCATTTTTTAGCAAAGAAGTGTTTTGCTCCTGAAAAATTTTGACTTTATGTTGTTTAGGATTGAGTTCTTAGGCATTATGGTGCTAACGTCTCAATTTCACATTGACCTGGCTTGAGATGAACTGACTAAATAAATACCTATCAGTAAGTCTAACCACCACATACTGTAATATCACCTATTACAGATAAATTTAGCAAGCTAGATGCAATTATATTTTTTAATTTTAAATGAAAAACTAGTGCTCTGGGAATGTTTTCTCCTCCTCTTTTTATTTAACAATGTAATATTTTAGTCACTTATACCTTTTTAATAATTCATTTTTTCAGTTTATGCCACCATCTGAACCTACTTATAATCTCATGAAATTCACGTGTGTCATCCATGCCATTGTTTGTTTCCCCATTTACAACAAGGGGTTTCTGCAAAACATAAAGTAAAATTAAAATCTTTAGATCGAGAAGAAAAGTAATGGAATGGGCCATAAATATGATTATGTAATTTACATAGTCTGGCCTAAAAGAATTAAAAATGCAGATGCAGCAGTAAGTGCTGATCCATTCAAATACTTCTAAATGTAGGGACCTTTCATCTACTGAAAACGACCCTCGTTTCAGATCTAGCATTATTTAAGAGTGAGGTGACTTGGATCAGACCCAGGGACTTATAGTAAGAGGAATGAGCAGCTCAAATGGTATTCTATAATCGAACATCATATTGGGGTAGACTTCAGATACTAAAGGTTTGAGAATAAGAGAATACGCTCATGTAACTGATCGTGCAATTCATTTTATAAAGTGGGAAATCAAATCAAAATAAAACATAACATCAGGCAACGCTTAACAATCAGTACCTGATAGATGTTGCTTAAAACAGGAGCGTCACTTTAGACCTATTTGATTACTTAATATGTCAGATTCAGTTTATAGCCTAAGTGCTTTTATGCAAAGCACCAAGTCCAAATATGACATATTTTCTGTGCAGAGTTGCATGCTGGTGCAGTGCTACAGCGTCACAGCTTCTGTATGTCAGTATGGAGTCTGTGCATTCTTCTCATTTGTGCGTGTGTTTTACCACAAATATTCTGACTGTAACTTCTATCCCCAAAGCATGCAGTTTAATGTAGCTGATGTCTCTAAATTAGCTCGTTTAGAGTGAATGTGGGCTAGGTGACAGACTGTTGTTCTGTCCAGGGTAGATTTCTGCTTTGTAGTCTAATACTAAGCTCCAAGATAGGCTCTAACCATATATCACTAAACTGGATTAAGCATACATGATAATAGATGAAAGGATGTTTGTTGTGCAGAAGTGGAGTGTTAAAACAATATAAAAAGACTTGACAATGAAGGCAGAATGATATTGCTGTAAATATAGCATTGGTGAGGATCATGAAGCTGTAGTACAACAGATATTAACAATTTCTTAAAATACAAGATAACATAGAGGAATATTAATTTTTGAGAAACAAACATCCTTAATCAACTTAACCAAACTGCAAATTGTGGGGCATTTGCCTAAAAACACATGAATAACAATAGTCTATAAATATGACCACTTGGTTGTACTGTATATGTTTTTCTGGCCTCTATGTAGTTTGCTTGTTTTTAGACTAAATCTAATTCCAGCACCACTTCAAAGTACATAAGCCCAGCATAGAAATGTTGGATTTTAGAAAAAGGAAAATTATTTTAAATCTTCAGTCATCTCTGTCTTTGTTTAACTCATTGATCGTAATTTCTTTCAGATTGCAATGTGACTGTCAGCACAACACCTGTGGTGAATCGTGTGAACGCTGTTGTCCAGGCTACAACCAGAAGCCTTGGCAAGCAGCAACCTCGGAAAGTGCCAATCCTTGTGAACGTAAGTTTTAAGCATGATATTTGATGAAGAGGACTTCAAAAAAGAATTTGATTTATGCATTCTTTTGTCTTGTATAGCTATCATTGTCACCCTGTACATATGTATATTTTTTGCTCAATCGTATGATTTCATTTTGGACGCTATTGCACAATTGAATAAATGATCTTTGAGAACCAGTTAATACATTCTGAATCTGAATTACAATCAAGTAAAACGATTAATTTGTAAATTATGTACACTCGCTTTAGCAAATGTATAATAGATCTTGAAAAATATTTTAAGTGAAGGGAAAAGTGTAAAACACATGGTTGAATTACTATACAGTGATCCCTCGCTATATCGCTCTTCAACTTTCGTGGCTTCACTCCATCGCGGATTTTAAATGTAAGCATATCTAAATATATATCACGGATTTTTCACTGGTTCGCGGATTTCTGTGGACAATGTGTCTTTTAATTTATGGTACATGCTTCCTCAGTTTGTTTGCCCAGTTGATTTCATACAAGGGACGCTATTGGCGGATGGCTTAGATGCTACCCAATCAGAGCATGTATTACGTATTAACTAAAACTCCTCAATGATATACGATATGCTTCCCGCGCGGTGCTTGATTGTTTGCTTTTCTCTGTCTCTCTCACTCTCTCTGCCTGACGGAGGGGGTGTGAGCAGAGGGGCTGTTTGCACAGAGGCTGTTTGCGTAGAGGATATGGATGCTCCTCTAAAAAATGCCGCTTTATCGCGGTGCTTCGGCATACTTAAAAGCTCAAAAGCATGTATTGATTTTTTGATTGTTTGCTTTTCTCTCGCTCTCTCTCTGACATTCTCTGCTCCTGACATGCATTCTTTGAAGAGGAAGATATGTTTGCATTCTTGTGAGAAAGAACTGTCATCTCTGTCTTGTCATGGAGCACAGCTTAAATTTTTGACTAAAGGATGTTATTTCATGTCTAGAGGGCTCTAATAATGTTAACAGTGTGGGAGAGTTTATAAGGGCTTAAAATATATAAAAATAACCATACAAACATATGGTTTCTACTTCGCGGATTTTCATCTATCGCGGGGGGTTCTGGAACGCAACCCCCACAATCGAGGAGGGATTACTGTATAGGCATATTAAAATTATTAATAAGAAATCCATTTATCATCCATTGTCCTATTAAGGGTCACAGGACCAGAGCCTCCATGCTGGCTTATTTTTAACATATAACATTCAGTAATCCACTTGCAGCAATCAAATTTAGTGTTACAGGAAGCTGTAGCCTATACTTGCAGCTTTGGCCACAAGACTAGAACCAACTCCAGACGAGGCTCCATTTTGTCGCCGGGCCCACTAATGCATGTACACATCAGGTTTAGAATTGCCAATTTACCCAACAAATATGGTTCTGGAAATAATGGTGGAACACAAGTGCAAACACATGGAAAATGTGCAAACGCCACACAGACCAAGACCGGGCACAAAAAAGTATCTTAAATGAATCGTTTGTAATTTTTTGTATCCATTTCATCCTCACCCATTTTTCTTTTACTTTACCATTTCATTTCTGTATACTTGCAAGTGATGAAACTGTAATTCCAGAACTTTTATTTTAGTAAACCCAGCAAATAAACTGATCAGTGCTCAAGAGTATATGATGCAAATTAAAAAAATACATATACTACAAAATCATTAATGTGAAATTAACATTTAAAAATGTTTGTTAACTGAATGCTCATTTAACCCTATAGATTTTGCTGTGTATGTATAGTAAGCAATGTATGATATTCCTTGTTCATTTTGAATGTTGATATTAATCTTCATCCATCCATCCGCTTTGTAACTTGCTTATTCAGAGCAGGGCCATGGGAGCCTATCCTAGCAATCATCGGGTACAAGACAGGAGCAACACCTGGACAGAATGCCAGCCTATTGTAGAGTGAACACACACGCCATGTCTTGGCACTGTGAAAAGAAACTGAAGCACCCTGTGGAAGCCCACACAGACATGGGGAAAAAATGCACACAGAATACAAATCCCTTATTGCGAGGCAGAAGTGCTGCCACTGCGCCACCATGCCACCCCATTAATGTTTATTTAATATATATTTATCTTTGTGCATCTTAACAGAGAACCATGGGTTTCATTGTGTTAAGAGAAGAATCCAGCTCTCCTTCAGTAACACCAAAACAGCCTTTTTGGAATGTGAACTTTTATTGAAACCTGAATCAATCTGCATTCCTAACTGATAGCACTAGAGACAAAACTGAACAGGTCCTTGTGTTTTTATTTAGAAAAGTCCAGGTAGCATGGAACAGTAGCTGTAATAGCTGCGGCAGAGCTTGGTGACAAAAGGGTCACTTGAACAAAAGAAGCACTGTTGGGCATACTTATTGTGAGCTTTCAGATCCTCAGGCTTTCCACACTTTGAGCTGGGAGCCAGGTCAGAAATACTTGGCTAGTTCTTGAGAGACCATAAAGAGGCTTGAGTGTTCATATTTTTGAACACAGTTTCACTAAAAAAGATTCAACTTCAAGCTTGCTTGGAACTTTTATGCATGCATCTCAGGGCCATTCTGTTAGTTTTTAGTGTCAGTATGACAAATAAAGAAAATATTATGAACCCATGTTATTACTTATATGTACCATCCAATGATGTAGAAATATTACCAGCCCCCACTTTGTGGTATACAGTATACTATTGGAGAAGAGGACATAAATCTAATCTGAGCTAACCTGCTGATTTTATTGGAGTAGTTCCTCAATTTTGTGTGGAATTCGTACAACTAAAATGTCAGCCAGTAAACGATTCTGTCCAGTAAGTCTGTTTTTCCTTTTCGTCTAGCTTAATACAGTGTCAGATCTAGAATATCTCACATGGCCTGTAGAACTGATCATCCAAGAAATGTGCTTTCAATTCTGACCTTCAGAAACTAAATAGCCAACACAGCCAAGCATATTTTAACACAAGCTAACTTTGCTGAAGTAACACAACCATTGACTTCCAAGTATTAAAACAGTGCCATTAGTATAAGAAAAATACTTTTAATAAACAGTATAATGATTGCACAACTGCATGAATTTTCCTAATATAAAGTTTATGCAAGCATACAGTATTGTTACGATTCAGGAATAGCTAAGACAAAAAGTCTGAATCTTTCAAGAAAAGGCTGTGGCCTAATCCTTGTAAAAAGGCCTAAGGCCTTGGTCTGATTAGTCAGTTTCTCTTTGGTTGCTCAGTCAAATATGATTGAGAACAGGAAACACCAGCAAGAAATGTTGATATACCCAAGGATAGCAAAGAAAGGCATAGGAGGAGCGCTGAGCGCCGCCTTCAAACATATGAAGTATTTGGGGCCCACCTGCCATTGGTGGTAGTCAAAAAGCAAACAGGAGGTGAGCAAGCAATGTGCCTCAAAATGACAGAGTCTGAGAATCAGGTTTTATGGGAGCATGATTGCCAGAGGAAGTGCTAACTGAGACAGGTTGAGACACACGAAGATGCTGAAGAAAGGTGCAGGATGATCAATGATTGCGCACACAAGTCAAGAGATGCCAAATATTTTTACATTTATTGTATTACCTGTCTTTGATGGGTAATGTAGCTAGCATATAACAAGGAGACTAATAAAATACATTTTCCAAAAACGGTAATCACTTCAAATATAAAATGCAAAATTCTTAATACAAAGCAATGCCTTGAAATTTCCATAAACCCTAAACCAAACAAAACACAAATAGTAAGACAGAGATCACAAACAGAGTCAAACAACATATACTATGGAGTAAGCTAAGTTATGTTAGTACCTCATATAAACTTGATGGGAGAACTTGTGTATATGTATGGCATCACTGACTCACCTGTACACAAGATTTCAGAGAAACTGGGAAATGATGACACGTTTGATCAAGAAGGAAAATGCAGTCAATCCAGCTAAATGATGCCTTATGGGCATAACAAAGTATAACTAGCACATCACATCAACAACAGAAAGTAGTTTTGAAGGTCCTTAAAGTCCTACTGTCTACCACACTACTTGGTAACCTATTCCAAGTGTCAGTGGTTCTCTGTGTAAACTAAAACTTCTGTGTCATAATTGCCTCCCCCTTTAATCACAATATACAGACAAACAAAAAAATAATAACTAAGAAGGTATTAATTAAAGACAAAAGAAAAATTACAAAATGGTTAAAAAGCAACACAACTTCATAAAAAATAATTAAATACCAAAACAAAGAAATTACCAATAACCATTTTCATTGAAAAACATCACAAAATATAAAAATAAATGAAAGTGAGATCAGATAAGGAGTCCTGTTTAAACTTTTTCAGATGCATCATGAGTGTGTCTTTAGTGATCCACAGCTGCACAAACCTGAATTTAAGTAGGCACGTCTGAAAATGAATGGATGGATGCATATCATATTGGTTTTAAATTTATCTTTTAATTCTTGTTTTTATTCTTTCACCCTGTGTAACATCTTGTTTTGTGTCACTCAAATGGACTGAAACTATATTTTTAACAAAGTGAATTTTCTTTCTAAAATCTGTAGAATGCAACTGCCACTCGCATGCCAGCGACTGTTACTATGACCCAGAAGTTGAACGAATGGGTAAAAGTTTAAACATTCATGGCAGATATGAAGGAGGTGGGGTCTGCATTGACTGTCAGGTAAAGAAAAAGCTATTTGGTTCATGTTGGGACTAAATGTGGAAAGAATGACATTTGATGAAATTCAGCTGAATTTAAAGGGAATTACAAAGACTAATTTAAAATGAAATGAATGCAGGCTTTGTTAAACATTAAAAGCCATTCAAATTTCATTTGAATATTACTAAGAAAGTTAAAAGTATTGAGTTGGTTTTACTTTTCATTTATTAATTTTAACATGCAAAAAAATCATTAGATGAAACACTGAGTACAACTCAAGATACCAGCTTTAGATGAAATGCCAGGTCATTCATCACAAGT
This sequence comes from Polypterus senegalus, assembly GCF_016835505.1. Classification (NCBI taxonomy): domain Eukaryota; kingdom Metazoa; phylum Chordata; class Cladistia; order Polypteriformes; family Polypteridae; genus Polypterus; species Polypterus senegalus. The sequence goes on from NC_053158.1 coordinate 66,757,008, forward strand.
TCACACACACCCGCATTCACTCACTACCTCATTTTTCATTTTCCAAGAGCATAGCTGTTCAACTGTGATCCATAATGGCCATAGAGGCTGCAGGTCACTTCCGGCCACTTTCATAATTAATGACCAATTTCCTAATTTGCTTCTTTTCCTTTTATGTTAATTTTAATTGAAATAGGTGATTTTTTTTTCTTAATTAGCAGCCAAACAAAAAGGACAAACATAGCAATCCAACAGACAACCAACTAATACAAGGCCTCAAACTCCAACCAATTTAATTCAAATCAATTTCTTAAGTTTAGCCGAATCTTGTTGTTAATTAAACCTGTTATTTAATTCCATTGCTTTGTGGTGCTGTCATTCTGCCAGTGTGCTGTGACTGTCACCTTTCTTTATTTTCTGCTATTGTATGATGAACACAGGTTAGCTGGTCCTCTGTTGGCTCACTTTGCGTCTTATTATTGTTTGATACTGATGAGAGAACTCTGTGGTGTTCGCTTCACCTTGAGTTTGAAGTGTTAGTGAATATTGCCAAACTCCACGAAATGCTTTGAAGTCAATGGGGACGGACTAACTGACAGACTAGATAATAATGGTGCAATCATCTTTAAAGTGTCCCTGAAGGCTAGGGAAGCATTTGGCAACTATACTGGACTGATTATTGTGGCCAAAAAGGTGACCTGGGCTGTGCGGCAGCAGTACCAACCACTGCCCCACTGTGCCTCCATATGATCAATGAAGAAAGTACACAGTCAGAGATGCACAAATGTATAGTTCATCAAAACACAGCTGAAATCGTAGAAAACAGTCATTAAAAATAGTAGGCCGATTTATGTTGATTTATCTGAGAAACTATTGCTTTGTGAGCTTTTCAGAAAACAGCCCAGCAGCAGTTCGCTGCACGGTGCCCCCACCCCTCTGCACTGCACAGGGAAATGCACGCAGCAACATATATTTTATGTTGATTTACTTTGTAGATGAGAAACTATTGCTTTGTGTGTTTATCAGAAAACTTAGTTTTTTGGAAAAATATTCAGCCCTTGGAGAAAATAAAAAACTAAAATCAGACCCAAAAAAATTTAAGTTAGAAAATTCAAAATGGCATGCCATGATTTAAGCCCCGGCTCGTAATATTTTTTTAAAGTCATGCTGAAGCCTGTGCTGATGCTTTGCACTTTTTCGTCTATCGAAAAGATAAAAATGTCTTGTAAATAGTAATATATCTTTCGTTATTATTATTATTTCATAGAGTCTACTGTGTTTGGAGGTGATCAGGTGTCAGGCTCATTCAAGGTTTGTTTTCATTCTCCACATGACTAATTACGCATGCATGGGGCATACGCCTCCTTCTCTTATACTGACGTGGAACTTGAGGATGAACCTGCGCATGTAGCGACAAGCAGAGATAACTCGTTATTTATTTATGTTTCATAAAAATAAAATTTGAAAACCTGCATTATTTTCTTATCTATTAAGCTCCTTAAATTAAGTTCACCTACTATACACAGTATTAATGTGCTTTTATGGCTTTACATTTCATAACATTTATTTTTATGAAAAAACTTAAAAAACTGGTATGAATATTGATGCCATAGTAGTTCACCAGATGCCTTAGCACCTTTGGTTTCCATGAAGTCTGCATGTTCTGTTTATATCTGCATGAGTTTTCTGTGCAGTGTGTCTGCCAGTAAACTAGTGATACTAACCAGGGCCAGATTAAGATGAAATTGGGCCTGATGCTGCAGCTCAATAAAGGCCTATTTTTTTCTCGGCATTGGTGCATGTGCATTCGACACTCACCGTACATGCACACTCAGACCGACCAAGGAGCCTTAATTGCTTGCGACACAACCAGCCAGTCTTTATTGAACATGGATAATAATAACGATGTAGTATTGTAAAAACTCGAGATTAACATCAAACTATGTAACATCAACATTCAATAGCAATTGTCTGAAAAGTGCACTTAATGCAGAAAATCTAACAATGAAATACACAAAATTTCGCTATTCCCTTACGAAACAGAGTAAGAAAAAATGAATTTGCAGAGACATTGGGTCAAAGTGACTCAGTTCAGGCTCTTGAGGGTAAATATTTGTCCACAATTTAAATTTCATAATAGACCAGAATCCTGTCGAGAATTTAACAAATTCTAAACATCCGTGGGCCGGCTTTTAGTTTTACCTTTACAGATAACCATTTAAATAGCCATCGATTTTTACCGTACAACTAACTTTTAAGGTGAAAAATTTACTACGTGACACTTACCGAACAATAATAAAGTGGCAAGAATCCCCAAGACATTGCAAAAAACGCAGCTAAATTACTAAGTAAACTGTTTAATGTAAAATTGATAGCATTAACTTGAAATCTTCGGTTAACAATAAACAAAACAACATTATAGTTACATCACAGCGCAAAAACAATATTAACTTGTATATAAGTATTGCTATGTCTAGGTGTCCAAAAGTCAGACTCCAAATTTCATTCTAAGAATTATTTTGAGGTTAATATAGCAAAGGAAAACTGTTCAGCTTCTGAAAAATTCTCGTCTATTTTCATCTGGGCCTATTTCAGGAATGGGCCTAATGCTGCAGCATCAATAGCACCCACCTTAATCTGGCCCTGATACTAACTGTGAGTGTGATTGTATGATTTTCATTGTGCCTAACACTGCGCAACTGTGCCTCCATGAGCTCAAAGAAGAAAACGTAGTGAGAGATGTGCAAGCTTTGTCTATACCCGGGTGGAGGTCCCATCCAATGTTGGCTGTTGGAGATCCAGGGGATATCGCTCTGGTCTCACAGAGCATTATGGGATGCTGGAAAAGAAAAGTTCTCCTAAACCAGCCGAATTATCAGTAAATAATTTGACGAACAAGGGCGAACGCAAATTCAGCAAATTCGCTGTGAGTAATGCTTTGGGGAAAGTCGATGATCAACACTATTATTTGATCGCTAATTAAGGAAAAAGTAAAACAATTAAAATTAAGGCATAAGAAGTCATTTGGCAGAAAAAAACTGGTAGCTAATTAAGAAAATGATTAATCAAGCACGCTGTTTTATTTCTGTTGCTAGTCCCATCACACGACTACTGCATGATTAATACTGAAATAATAGAAAAAAGTAATAATTAAGGATGGAACCCAAGTCAAATTATAACAAATTGCTAGATGAGGATTAATATTTGTTCTCCAAGTACTGAAAATTTTAAAATTGTTTCTTATAATGCAAAGTGAATGTAAACACAAGATATCTTCTTCTTATTGTAGCATAATAGGTGGTATAGGGTTCCTCCAGTTGAGCAAAATAAGGCAGCAACCAAGTAGTGTATTGTAGGCTGAGAGTGTTCATTAAACAATGTTGTCCTATATGGCGTTACCCTAAATAGAGTTTTAAAAAATAAAGTTTTATGGCATACTCAAGGTTGCCCTTCCTGTAAGTAGGTGAATATTGCATTGCAGTAAAATTATGTAGCAGACACTTTCATAATATTTGACCAAGGGAGAAAGGTGCTTAAAAGTATCTCAGACCTTAGGGTTCAGAATAGAGATGCATGTAAAATTTATTTTTGAGCTGTTTCTTGGTCTATCTAGTGCCGACTTTCATTCAGTGTCTGCAAATTTATTTGTAATGACCGCTTCTCTTTGCTGTTTCTAAAGAGAATGTATATTATTGTAGAAATACTGTAATGGTTTTGAGAAACTTTATTTATCAACACTAGTAATAAATAATAAATCCTGAGTAATGTAGAAATAAGTAAGATTATAAAGGTGAGTAAAGATGTTTCTTCCAAGTGGCTGTAGCTTGCAACTTATCAAAGAAATCTTATTGTAATAGATTTAATCTGTAGGAAAGTAGTTCAAACGTTTAAAATATATTATTGATACTATACACAGGTCTGCAAAAGTCTCAGATTTGTACTACATGTACTAACACTGCCCATGTCTCCATGTTTTTAGTGTTATTACAATGAAGTTGTGTATCTGTTCTTTCATTTTAGAATGCTTTTCTGTTATATTGCTTACTAGGCAGAACATGAAAATACTTCAGGAAATGCTATGTCACGGTGACAACATTATTTATGATCGCCTTGAGGTTTAGAGGACATCTGAACATTTTTTTAAATAAAGGAAAGAGATTTTCAGCAGCTCATTTGTTCTTTTGACTTATTTTTGTTTTTAAATTTAGTCTTATCTTTGCAATGTGAACTTTGGTTACTGATCTACAGCATGTTAGTAGTGCACTGATATTTGCTACCACTGATAGTCCTTTACAGAAATTCTTAAAAAAACAAACAAAAATGGCCTCTACCACTCTCCTTAAGAGGAAAAGAGAGGACTTGTAATAGAAAGCTCTTTTGGAAACATCAGGAATAGCAACGAAGTATGAAAGTCGCACTAAAACGTTTTTAGATGTGTATTTTCAGTTATTTAGTGGTTTTTATGAAAGGGAATTTTATTAAGAAGGTTTTTTCTTTGTGTTGGTTCATTTTAATAAATTGTTTTTTTAATACTTTTTTCATTCCATTTTTTCATTTATGCTACACTAGTTTTACATCACATGACTGTTGCTGTTACTTTTATGACTCAGCTGGAACTGGGGTATGGAGACAGCGGCATTTCTGTTGTGAATTATACCTCATTTGGATAAGGAAGACACTGCTTGGTGTTAGTTTCTTCTTCAAAGCAGGGCTAGTGTCAGATATCGTTTTTGTTTTTTGGACTTTTTTTACCTTTTTGATGTTGCTCCTCATTTTTCCTTTTCATTTTGGTTGCCTTCCTGATAGGCTTTGTGGCTCTAACCCAGCTGTTGCTTTTTGACTACAATTTTTGCCTTACGTTGCCACCTCTTGGTCAATTCAGGTGCTTATAATAGCCATTTGACACATCTGTGGAATAAAATTGAAGGCAGCACTATCATTCTGTTGGGATGCTTCAGAGACTTGGTAACCTATTAGATATAAAAGAAAAATAATTTTAGCAAAGTGCCAGAAAGCATTGGAAGCTTATTTCATTTCGCAAAAAACTATACTTTGCAGAAAACTCATAATTCAAGAAGACAATGTTTCAAGTGAAAGAGTAAATGCCCAGTTAAAGTCCATAGAATCACAGAGTATCTGTGACACAATTTAAATAGTGTGTTAAAACCACAATTCTGCAAAGTTTTAATGCACCAGAGTAAATATGCCAAGAAGAATGGCCAAAAATCAAATCTGTCATCCCCAAATGACTTCAAGCTGTTGCGGCAAAATGTGGCTCATGTAAACATTATTATGTTGTGGGAATACTTAACAGTCACACCTTTAGATATCTACAATAAAATATCTACGTATTGTCTTTAAAATGTTGTTATACTTGCAGTATATGAACATTGTTTAAACTAATTTCTTTTCTCTTCAGCACAACACTGCTGGCGTTAACTGTGAACGATGTGCTGAAGGCTATTATCGCCCATATGGAATCCCCAAAGAATCACCCACTGGCTGCAGACGTAAGTGATGTGTTTCTCTGCATTCATCTCTGCATATACTGATTAGAAATAGTCACATGGGCAGACGGACATAAGGGACAATATATAATATTTGTTTAAAGACTTTCAGAGAAGTAACTGTTATATGTAAAATGCAATGTGGTGAAGATCAATGAGGACTAAAAGAAGGGATTGTTTCCTGTTTGATACATTCTATATTCCTTTATAATTTTTCTGACTTTGTGTGTTTTTAGGTATAATCCATTTTTTTATTTTGGCATTCTTTATTATGGATTAAAGTAGCATTTAGAACTACCCCTTGTCATGATACATAAAAAGATTCTTTTTTGTTAACTGTCAGTAATAGAAGGTGGCAGGATTCCACAGGGGTAAACCTGGTTAGGACACCCGCAGGGCTACATGGGAAATAGAATCTGGAAACGCAACCCTGTCAGGATCTTTGGGGGCTGCCAGAAGGTGCTGCCAGGGGAGGACTGACCTGATTTTTACACAACTTGGAACTACTCAGGATGACTTGGAGAGGTGACCTGAAGCCGTTCCTGGGTCAAAGAGAGCCCTGTGCCTCATTTGGATTGAGTCAGAGTTGGGAGGCAGTGGGCTATCTGCTTGGAGGAGGAAGAACAAGTGTGCTTGGTGTGTTTTTTGTTGATCATTATTGTGAAGAAGACATAGGGTCTCAGTAAAAACTGCTTTATTTTAGTGTAAAGTGCGTTTCGGCTTTATTATGTCTGAGATTTTGGAGACCCTACTGTTCGCAACAGTTAAGTTTATTTTTGACGTGCCTCTGTATTTTCATTGAAAAACAATTTAGATGGCAGGCAGCTTTATTCTCTATTAGGCAAGGGATCCCTAAAAAGTGAAACTGAAGGAACTTTTAGCCTCTGTCAATAAAACACACAAAACTGACCTTTTTTGTGTAATTTAAATTAACAGAAGAAACTCGATGAAGCTATGTCAATGCAGGCATATTTTGTTTTTATACCTAACATCACTTCAAAAATGATATTGAAATTTTTTTTTTAGATTTGTTTTGTTACTATATTGAAGGAAATATTACTCATATATATATATATATATATATATATATATATATATATATATATATATATATGTATATATATATATATATATATATATATATATATATTCTCATATATATATATTTTTTTTAATTTTACAAGTGTCATCTTTAATGATGTCTCCTATTTTCTGAACCTACACTTTGCCAGCTCAAATCCCTTGAGCTATTTGGTGTCCCTTGTTTCCCATATAATTTTTAAGATTATTCTTTTAAATGTGTTTCTCAATCATACAAACCTTAACATCTTATTATCTAATCATATTGTTTTAGCTTGCAGATGTGATCCACAGTTTACAGCTGGTTGTGAGGATGGGTCAGGAATTTGCTTCTGTAAGCCTAATTATAGTGGCAAAAACTGCAACCAATGTGCAGAAGGATACTATGGGTTCCCACAATGTCAACGTAGGTATTTCAATGATTCTCTTGTTTTATTTCTGAAATTGCCACTTCTTTTTTATTAGGATACACATTTTAATGAAATGTGTATCCACTGTGTTGGTTTCATTGACTGCCTGAAGTACTTTTCTTTTTTTATTGTTAAGACATATTAGTAGCTTGCTATGACAGTTTAACTACATTATTATAAAAGTACATATAGACTTCATTTTTCATTGTTAGCAGCAAGTAGCTGGTTATTATTCTGAGGAAATAAGCCAGAATCCTGTTTTTATTTATAATCAAATCTTGTTTTGGATTTGGAAGTCGAAAAAGAGATCACAGTCTTTTCTTACCATCTCATAGATGTTAAAATTAAATTTTGGTGATGGAGCAGGATGGGTCTGTCATCATGTGCCATATATGGACAAAATGCATCGGAAATATTTCATTTCGCAAGGAAGAAGCTTTTCCGCAAGCCTAAAATAGTTGAAGCCTAATTAAAAAAAATGTTAAACTTCGATAAGTCAGTTAAGATGTGAGATGTTTCTCTCAATTCAGATTATTAATATTATTGTTGTTGTTATTTTCAAATGAAATTATCATTTTATTATTCTACAAATTTTATGAAGTTGAAAAATCCATTTTAAGGGTACAGTATAATGAAATGGTGCTTAGCAATTCTGTCTATTGCTTTTTAGTTCTTGAGTTATTGACTCTAAAGTTGTTTACTACCAATAAGTCAAATATGATACTTTTCTTCCTGAAGCGTCCCATGGTAAATTGCTACTTTCTTTATTGTACATTCCATCAGCATTATATGTCTTCAATTGATTTGAATAGACCTGACTTCAACAATATTTAGCACAACCAGTACAACATATGCAGTAATTGATTATTTGTTTTTATTGAAAATTTTAATATTAACAAGATAATGGCATTAATGAAATTACAGTTAATCATTTGCATGACAGTTCTGAAATATATTCTATATTCATCAGCAGTAAGAATAATAACAGAAAAAATGGTTAGCAGTTTGTGATGGGCTGCCTGGTTGGCAAGGGAAAGTCATACAGTAGAAAGTTCTCATTCTTTTCCCATAATATAATACCCCTAGCAATTCAAATGGTTTAAAGCACCGTTATTTTTATTTTTTGTTAAGTATAGATAGATAGATAGATACAGTGCATTCGGAAAGTATTCACAGCGCATCACTTTTTCCACATTTTGTTATGTTACAGCCTTATTCCAAAATGGATTAAATTCTTTTTTTTTTCCTCAGAATTCTGCACACAACACCCCATAATGACAACGTGAAAAAAGTTTACTTGAGGGTTTTGCAAATTTCTTAAAAATAAAAATATTGAGAAATCACATGTACATAAGTATTCACAGCCTTTGCTCAATACTTTGTCGATGCACCTTTGGCATAAATTACAACCTCAAGTCTTTTTGAATATGATGCCACAAGCTTGGCACACCTGTCCTTGGCCAGTTTCACCCATTCCTCTTTGCAGCACCTCTCAAGCTCCATCAGGTTGGATGGGAAGTGTCAGTGCACAGCCATTTTAAGATCTCTCCAGAGATGTTCAATCGGATTCAAGTCTGGGATCTGGCTGTGCCACTCAAGGACATTAACCGAGTTGTCCTGAAGCCACTCCTTTGATATCTTGGCTGTGTGCTTAGGGTCGTTGTCCTGCTGAAAGATGAACCGTCGCCCCAGTTTGAGGTCAAGAGTGCTCTGGAGCAGGTTTTCATCCAGGATGTCTCTGTACATTGCTGCAGTCATCTTTCCCTTTATCCTGACTAGTCTCCCAGTTCCTGCCGCTGAAAAACATCCCCACAGCATGATGCTGCCACCATCATGCTTCACTGTAGGGATGGTATTGGCCTGGTGATGAGCGGTGCCTGGTTTCCTCCAAAATGTTCCAAAGAGTTCAACCTTTGTCTCATCAGACCATAGAATTTTGTTTCTCATGGTCTGAGAGTCCTTCAGGTGCCTTTTGGCAAACTCCAGGCGGGCTGCCATGTGCCTTTTACTAAGGAGTGGCTTCCGTCTGGCCACTCTACCATACAGGCCTGATTGGTGGATTGCTGCCGAGATGGTTGTCCTTTTGGAAGGTTCTCGTTTCTCCACAGAGGACCTCTGGACATTGGGTTCTTGGTCACCTCCCTGACTAAGGCCCTTCTCCCATGATCGCTCAGTTTAGATGGCCAGCCAGCTCTAGGAAGAGTCCTGGTGGTTTCGAACTTCTTCCACTTATGGATGATGGAGGCCACTGTGCTCATTGGGACCTTCAAAGCAGCAGAAATTTTTCTGTAACCTTCCCCAGATTTGTGCCTCGAGACAATGCTGTCTCAGAGGTCTACAGACAATTCCTTTGACTTCATGCTTGGTTTGTGCTCTTGACATGAACTGTCAACTGTGGGACCTTATATAGACAGGTGTGCGCCTTTCCAAATCATGTCCAATCAACTGAATTTACCACAGGTGGACTCCAATTAAGCTGCATAAACATTTCAAGGATGATCAGGGGAAACAGGATGCACCTGAGCTCAATTTTGAGCTTCATGGCAAAGGCTGTGAATACTTATGTACATGTGATTTCACAGTTTTTTAATTTTTAATAAATTTGCAAAAACCTCAAGTAAACTTTTTTCACGTTGTCATTATGGGGTGTTGTGTGTAGAATTCTGAGGAAAAAAATTAATTTAATCAATTTTGGAATAAGGCTGTAACATAACAAAATGTGGAAAAAGTAATGTGCTGTGAATACTTTCCGGATGCACTGTAGATAGATAGATAGATAGATAGGGGCACCACTGAGCCCCAAACCCCAGAAACAATTAATGCACAGACAATCATGGGTTTAAAAACAGAGGCATGTATTATAAAATACTTCACAACAGGATTCTTCTTGGTCAGACAAGCAAAAATACACAGAAAAATTGTCTTCTTCTTTCTCCTTCCATTTTCTCTCCTTCCACCTACCTCCAGAAAGTGTTGCCTTCTTTGCTCCCGAAGGATACCCAAGAGTATTTCATGTGCCAGGCCATAGCCCGAATGAAGCAATTCCTGGTCCGGTGAAAGTCTCAAAAAGTAGGGATCTTGATCCCTGCAGCAACCCTTAGTGACTCACATGGGACACAGCAGGGCTGACTCTCAGCAACTACAATTCCCATCATGGCTACCATGGTCCTGGAATGCTGCCATCTAGCAGCTGGGTGATGAAAATATCCAAGCTTAAGAGCTTTCCCTCATTGTTCCTATGTCTTATCCCCTGTTTGGGTAAAGATCTTATACTCATCAGGGCTGGGATGCCAGCTAATCCTCGAACAAACGAACGAACGCACGCACGCACTCACTCACTCACTTACTCACTCCGGGAAATTTGGCTTTTTACAAAACTCCATTAAATAAATAGAGAGAAAGATAACACACATCAGTATGACTAAAAAGAAAACTAAAAATATGTCTTTATCTGGTCTTCCCTCTCTTCCAACAAGTTATTATAATTGTGCATGTTTGTGACTTTTCATTTTCCTTATGTACTGTACATTTCATGTTTTTCTGAATTATTTTTTAATGAATGAAGAATAATCTGGTTTTATATGGAATATCATTTAGAAGTGTAAAATATCCATACTATTAATTTGCAACAAATATACAGTTCAGAACTTCACATTAACTTGTGGCAAAGAGGGTGCGTAACAACAAATTCCATCCATCCATTGTCTAACCCGCCGAATCCAAATACAGGGTCACGGGGGTCTGCTGGAGCCAATCCCAGCCAACACAGGGCACAAGGCAGGAACCAATCCTGGGCAGGGTGCCAACCCACCGCAATAACAACAAATTAATAAAACAAAAAGTATGTCAATGCCATGTGACTTAATAAATAACAAAATAATTTGGGAAATTTTCATCTGCACAGACATAGTGCATGTAACTTACAGAAAAGTAATATTTAATGGACAAGACAAATTAACTCAGATTTCAAATGCTGCTAACTCCTAGCTCTTTAACTTACAAATGTTACCTCCTTTTTCAGATTTGTCACAACTTTAAGGTTATGATTGTGAATAAAATGTCTTATTATTATTAAATCAATCTTCTCAACTTAAGGCTATTACAAAGAGCAACAGAAAGCCTTTGTCCTGTTGTTTTCAAGCTGCCTTACTTAACTGATCAGGCATCGCTGTTACTTATGTCTGTGCTGTAATCCAGATTTTGGTACTGACTTGGCCACCAGAATGAGAACTGGAGGCTGCTTCTGATTCTCTCCCACACTATCCAAATGTGTGTTGTTTGTGCTTTTACCATGTTTGGTATATTTTGTTTGCTATAGTAATTAATATAAATTTGATTTTAAAAACAAATTGAACAACATAAATGTGGCGTTCTCTGTTTTGATCTCATCAATTAATTATTCTGTTTTAGCAGTCCCACTACCTGTGTGTCTCTGTGAATATGCACATCCATTAACACATTACATGTCAATATGCACTGGAACTTGATAAGTTACTGTAATTATAAAACAGCTAAGTGGTTGGATGCACAACTGTAGCCATGTTCATTACAATTAAAGGATGAATGTGAAGCCCCCATTCATTTATCAGTTCTATTTATGCTGCTGTATTAAAAGATGAAAAATCTTGGCATCCTGTCAACTTTCTCCTTTAGATGTGTAAGTTAAAACGACTGCAACTAACAGCTGATTTGTCGTGTCACTGCACTCTCGAGGCAGACATGAATCTAGAATTAGTTTGTTGTAAACAAATTCCATAAAAGGATAATAGTGTTAATAATGAAAGCATTTTTCATCTTGAAAACGCAATATAGTTAATACACTTGATACCTTCTCTGTCTCCCTCACTCCCTGTCTTTGCGCACACTTGCTGCTCCTTGTATTTTTTTTAGTGTTCCCTCATGTACCATAGCTTGGGAACAGCTGCCATAGAGGAAAGAGTGACATAGGGACAGACATCAGAACAGAGACCAACATTGCTGTAGGTAGGAATGAAAATGCATTGTTCAGGAACCTGTGTAAAAGTATTATATTCTGTGGGGAAAATGATCCTGTAGGCACCAGAGTGAGAAAGAGAAAATATAATGCTCTAAGAATAAACTGCACAGATTCCTTCAGGATACTGGATGACAGGTGACACCCCAAATGGCACAGGTACTGTTCACGTCTCTCTAATTAAGAAGAGGCAATGGACTGGTGGCTGAAGGTTAAAGATACCTCTTTGCAGAAAGAGAACAGTATATAGACCCAGGGCAACAAAGCTGGGAGCTCAGTGCATTTTTCAGCACTTGGCTCATAATTGCTGGCCAGGAAGTTATTTGTTATCCTATAAAGATGGCAGTGGGACCCTTTTAAGTCAGGAAATACTGCCCTCTTAAGGCTGCCAAAGTCTTAGAAGTTAATGGACTCCTGAAGCTGGTTAAGGTTAGGTTTAGCCTGTTCTTTCTGAAGCTAAAGAATACCCAATATGTGTTTCTAACATTTGGCCTAAAACTGACCCCATGGAAGAGAGCTTAAACCCATCTTAATGTGATTGGAGTCTAAAGTCATGAAGACATACAGTATAGAATGAGTATTCATTGGCAGGAGGAAAAAGGCCTGGGTCAGTAAATGTAGGAGATCATAAAGGAAAAGCTTGGTGTTACTTTAGAAGTGGTAAGTTAATCAGCCACGAAACATGAGGGGTTCAGTCCTGTTTAGCAAGGTCTACAAGTGCAGCAATTTTTTTGTGTTGTATTTTCTTTTGTACTTTTCCTTAATTAAGGCAGAGTTTTTTATTGTTATTCTGCATTTGAAAATATGTTATTTTTCCCTAGAAAAAAGCCATTAAATAAGCAGAAAATCACACCGCAGCCTACAAATGTCAAAAGATATCACTTCTTAAGATGTTGTAATCGACATACTTTTTCATATTGAGCAGGAAAAAGTGAATAAATTCTGGGACACACTGTTTCAAACATCTTTTGTCTCTGCAGTTCCCTCAGGGTAATGTTCCCCTTTCAGCTGATATCCTTCTGATATGGCAGCGGGAAGTACAATTTGGAGCTTGGAGTATTACAAGCAGCCTTGCTCAGCTACTGTAACTGAGCCAGATTAGAACTCCATCAGCCTTACAGCAGGTTCTCTCTGTCTCACCTGCACTTGGCCCTTTCATTTCACTCACCCATTCCTTTTTGAGATAGCAGTGGGATGTGAATTTGGGATCTTCGACTCATCCAGCAGCCTCCTTTATGACTGCACTAGCAGTGGCAGAGCTTGCTGCTTGTAATTCCAGTGACCTGTGTTTGATTTCCACGTCTGCCATAGTTTCAGAAAGAACATGTGTCAGAGAGAAGAGGGACTGACTCCTTAACAAATTCTTGAGTCATACTGTCTGTTGTAATAACATGCATGTGTTTCATTTTGTTTTCATTCAGGAATCCCTATATATCCAACACGAAGCCCTTCGGCTGGACACATAGTAGGTGAGCAGTTTTAATTAGTCTTCACACACTCTGGTTATTTCCCAATTTTTGGTCTAACAACATTTACCCATTTTATCCAGCTGAGGTATAATGTTATGTGCATTTCTCAAGAGCCCCATGTTTCTTGTACTAATAGATAAAAGAAAAGTGGCATTGTGGCACTCTAACTCTTTAAAACATTATAATGGCTGGCTCTACAAAGGATGTTGTTTTATTGTGGAAGGCTCCTATGGTACACTGTTCTCACCTTTATACTCTATGACACAGACCTGAGCAGACTCCCACTTTTTTTGCCAAATTCCTATTTTAGCCCTTGTAATTTTAAATGGACTCAACCTGTTACAACCCAAAAAAAGCCGGAAAGAAGGTTTATTATTTTATTGGTACATAGATTAACATTCTCTAACTTAAGGTTTTTAAATGTGCCTTAAACAGAAGCAAATTAATGAATGTGACAAAATAATATCAATGCAACCTGTATAAGTAGATAACAGTTCATTTTACTAGTAGTCTAGACATCCAATATGCCTAGACTGTTAGGTGACTCTGCATTTTGGCAAGCTAATTTGTCATTGTTCTGAGATGGTCAGTCAATGGAGTAATATAGTTAGACAGAGGCTCTGAGTTTCTCTGGTCTTGTGCTTCCTTGATGCAACTGTTAGACTAATGGGACGTTGTAGTGTAAGGCTGACTTCCTCTCCGTCTGTCTGTCTATCTATCTATCTATCTATCTATCTATAGATGTATTAACTACACACAGGGCAAAGAAGCTCTTTGAGTGAAGGGAATGAGGTAGCGGACTATTGTGCCTGATGCACCTGCATACTGCTACTTGTGAAGGTAACATAATAGCTTTGAAAAAACTTTTCACCAGACTGTGGTGTTGTATTGGTTTTCCAGTACTTGTGTTAAACCCTCTCATCTTCCATAAAGATCTATGATTATGGCACAATCCAAAAGAATAGCGTGAATCAGTATAGATAGTTACTTTTACCCCCTCATGCAAGTGACCCACTCTGTCCACTACCTTGCCATCTGTTACCGCCTCTGTTACAGCCTTACGGAACAGTCATCTATGAACACCACTCTATCTATCTATCTATCTATCTATCTATCTATCTATCTATCTATCTATCTATCTATCTATCTATCTATCTATCTAATTAGCTGCTTGTCCTTATCAGATTTCAGAAAATAAAGTTGTTTCATAAGTTGTTGGCCTAATGATGTGATTTCTTCTTCCATGTCACTTTCATTTTCTTGTCTGTTCAGGAAGGAGAATGTACCAGCTATTTTCCAAGTGAAACTTTTGCTATGCTTTTGTATTTGGCCTATACAGTAAAACATTTGTTCTGGTAGATGTTCCTTACACATTTTAGGCTCTGTATTGTTTTCTTAAATCTGTCTCTGAAGTAGTTCATGATAACACACACAGTATATTGTACAGATACATAATCCATTCATATATGTGGTGTAATTCCTAGAGAGTTGGACTCTGTCACTATTTATGATTCATACATTTTCAGATAACTACAACAATATGTAACAGAATTTTTTCACAAATAAAGGCACTGTTCAAAATAAAGATTATGGATACTTTTTGACATATATATACTGTATATTTCAAACATATTCTTAAATAATATTTATTAAACCTGAACAGTTTCAACATTTCTTTTATTTTTTTAGAACCAAAAGTTTGTCCATCTGGATACTTTGGCCCACCTAATTGTAAACGTGAGTATTGTATACATTTTTGAGAATTTAAAAAAATGCATTCACACCTGTTTGTAATAATTCTGATATACTAATTTCTCTTTACCATATTTCCCTACACATGTTCCCAATTTGAGGTCTTTATGTTAAACATTGAAAGGTTATTTTCCTCGCTATTTATGATAGGGTGTCTTGTTGGTCTCACAATGTTACCTAGAAACAATGTCCTCTAGCATTCATCATGTTTACTAGTAACTTTTTTATATTTTCTGTCTCTTCTTATTAAACTCAATACATTAGGACTAACAATAGCTTCTACTAAAGGGTGGTCCTCCTAGTATTAAATTTTGTTTTTACATTTTTAGTCTTCATAAAAGGATATACTAAAATTTGAAAAACAGATATCACAGATAACCTCAATCAAGGAATAAAACACTGCAGCCATACTTGTCACAGAAATAAATTAGTGTGGTACACTGTAAAGAACATAAGAGTTTTGACAGGAGCAGGCGATTTCTCAGAACACTGCTAAGAGCTTAGCTAAGATAAGATTCCCTGATAATTAAAGTTTGCAGATGTTAAGAACATAACTGAAATGGTGACAAGAACAAGCCCATTCATGTAACATTTCCATCGTATTATGATGTTGAGATTTGAAAGTTTTCCAGTTTCTACTCTAAAGTGTAATGCCTGGTGAACAGTTTTATGTATTTAATGTGTTTAATTACATGATTACTAATATTTGTGTGAAATTAACTTTTAACTAGCTTTACTTACATTCACTACTTTAGCCCAAATCTGAATTGTATCTTGCTTTACCTTTAGGAATTTTTCTACTAATGTTGGGAGCATACACTTTACTATTAAGGATGTACTAAATCTAGATAATCTCCAAATTCATCTAATTTAGCTTCACCTGGGGATTTTTAGAAACTTAATTATTTATTTTTTAAGTAATTTATGTGAATGATATGACATCAGTTTACAACTAATTCAATAAAAGGTACTCCTGTTATAACCTATTGTTTCTGTCCTCAAGTTAATTCTGTTGTCATGTCAAAAAACAAAAACACTGACAAAACTTTTCTAGTACAAAATATAAAAAGGTGTTTTCATTATCAGACCAACAAATAACCTCTTTATCCTCTTCTTTCAGCTTGTCAGTGCACGGGACCTGGGGTAGTAGATCCTACTTGTGACCCCCAGACTGGAGAGTGCAGGTGCCGGACAGAGTTTCAGGGTGTACATTGTGAACAGTGTGCTCCACAATATTTCAACTACCCCTACTGCCAAGGTATAAAACTCCATAGAGACTTACTGTCATGGATAACTAGATTCAGTAATGTAAATGTTTTAGCGGATTAGAAACCACAGTTCAACAGGCAAGCTGAGCAAGGTCATGCATTGGGACAGGGATCATATTTCTCTTAACACCTGGATTTTTAAAACAACTGATGAGGTATTTCACCTCACCTAGACAAAGCTTACTATTTATGTGGTTATGTTTAAATATTGTACAGTGCAATGCAATGAAATATTAACCCAGCTTTGTCCTTGGCCTTTAGATCTTTCGTTTCCTATTATATGCACAATAGTCATTCCAGCAATACTTAAAGTTTCACAGATTAAAATGCTGAGGTCAACCTCAGTCTTCTTTCAGATTTCGAATAGATTCAAGTAATTTGATTTCTGTTTATCCATTCATCACTAAGACCAAAATTGTTGAAGGTATAGTGGGATATTATAGGAGATTAAGATGGCTTTTGTTGTGAGCATTATCAGAAATCCTTACAGTGTAAAAGATTAGAGTACCAAAGAAATCAAACTATGTAGCACGCTTAAGTGATATTACAGGTATTGGATTAAGTACAAGGATAGAATACGTTCTATGAATCTGATACAAAGTTCATCAGTGAAAAATGCATGAAACAAAGGGGAAAATTTAATGGAGTCTGATTTTTCAATAGATTAAAAAGAAGGTGTTTCTTCTCCCTATATTTAGATTTGTAAACTGGGAAGATTTTACAGACTAGCAAGACAGCATCATCTTGTTCCAGTCTCTTTACAGATATAACTGTTAGGCAATAATTGTCTGTCTCATTACTTTTTCATTTCTTTCTCTCAGCATGGAAAGTCAAACTAACATTTAAAGATATCTCAGAATTCACCTTTTCAGATATAAAATGGCTTTCAGATATCTCAAAGAAACAAGGCCAGTGGCTACCTGGCTGGTCCACAAATGATGGATGGGGAAATGGCCCATGGATTAGCTGCAGGTTAGCTACAAAAAGGGGGAAACCCAAATAAGCAATTCTGGTCTAGGGTACTAGTGCTAACAAACTGTTGGGCCCTGTGTGCTGGCTCCTTACTGAGCTAAAGCATGCAATAAACTCCCAACAATGGCTCTATGACATGTGAGCAGCTTTGCCTCTTAATCAGCACAACCCCTGCTGCCTTTGTGGGTTTTTAGGGTTGGGTACTTCAAAGGTTAGGAGGAAAGCCATGCTAGAAAACCTAGGCATGTGTGCATGTCTAAGGGTGGTAGCAGTATCGGTCAAAGCCCAGCTCAGGGGATGGGGAAAGATAGGGCCCTCCAGCAGTCTCTACTGTTAGACTTAACTTTCCTCTTTTTTTGGTTTTGGTGTCCTGTGCCACCCCCGGCAAGATGCTGCCCATGTTGCCCATACTTGAATTCACCATTGAATGGCAGTCCCTCCTGGGAACTCAGAGGCTCTGAGTTAATAATTTTAAACTTGAAACTGAAATGAATAAAAAATGGTTTATTAAATGATGACAGCTTTTAGCATAAAAATGGAAACTGTTATTTTTTGGAATTGAAGAACGTTAAGAAAGAGTAGGAAAGTAAAACAAGTGGAGAAGGAGATTGAGCCATCTAGACTGGACATTCTTGGATTAAGATTTAATGGGAGAAATTTTAAGAGACACGATATTTAGAATGGCTCTAACTTTTCATATTTGAAAAAAAATAGATCAAGAAAATGAACATGGACAACAATGTACAGGAAAAATCTTATGCAATTGATATCAAAGGAATTGTTGATGGCCTGCATCAAACCCATCAAAATTTCCCAATGATAATGTGCTCCACAAGAAAAGCTGATCTAATGTAAAATTCCCAACTCACCTAAACTGCTTAACAAAAACAGGAAGAAGAAAGGATATCATTATTGTAAAACTGGACTTAACACCACAGTGCCACTATTCCACCCATTAGTGCAGCAAATCTGGACTGAGGAAATCACTCCTGCTAAGTGAAAAATGGGTATAATTTTCTGGCTTTCAAAGAAAAGAGATATTACAATATACAGTAACTGGAGCAGCAACTTTGTATTAAAGACTGTAAAAAGAACAAATGTGTTTATAAAAACAGCTTAGTTCGGTTGACCTGTTGATCTTTAATACCATACAAATTATTTTGGAACTAAGTAGTGAATATCTGGCTTCTCTCAATTTTGGAAAAATCTTTGAATCAGTAAATCGCTGTCTTGTGGCAAACTTTTAACGGATTATGGCATGCCATCAATGATATTAAATATTAAAGATATGTACGAGAGGTACAAATGTCAAGTCTTCTAAAATAAATACTGGAGTTTGTTGGAGCATATCTTGTTCCTAATTCTATTTCTTATGGTGTTGGATGCAATTATGAGAAAAGTGGCAGACTGAAGAAAAAGAGGAATGCAGTGGGGTTAGAGAAAATGACTAGAAGATCTGGATTTTTGCAGACGAGTTTGTCTTTTCACCCAATGTTTCTATTATGGAACATAAGCTAAGATCACTAAAAATGAAGGCAAGGCTATTGGGTTAAAGATCATCCATCCATCCATCCATCCATCTATCCATCCTCTTCCGTTTATCCGGGGTTGGGTCGCGGGGGCAGCAGCTTAAGCAGAGAGGCCCAGACCTCTCCCCGGCCACTTCTTCCAGCTCTTCCGGGAGAATCCCAAGGTGTTCCCAGGCCAGCCCAGAGACATAGTCCCTCCAGCGTGTCCTGGGTCTTCCCTGGGGCCTCCTCCTGGTTGGACGTGCCCGGAACACCTCACCAGGGAGGCGTCCAGGAGGCATCCTGATCAGATGCCCGAGCCACCTCATCTGACTCCTCTCGATGCGGAGGAGTAGCGGCTCTACTCTGAGCCCCTCCCGGATGACTGAGCTTCTCACCCTATCTTTACCCTATCTCACCCATGGGGTACCCGAAGAGGTAATGTGGGCCCTCCTTCCCATGGGCTCACCACCTATGGAAGGGGCCAAGAAGGTTGGGTGCAGTGTGAATTGGGTGGTGGCCGAAGATGGGGACCTTGGCAGTCTGATCCTCGGCTACAGAAACTGGCTCTTGGGACGTGGTTAAAGATCAATGGGAGTGAAACAAAGAAAAGAAAGTAAACAAGGCACTAATAATAAATTAGAATAACTAAATAAAGTTTCTTTCTGACTTATGAAAACATGATTGCAGAGAAATATAAATTTCATATTCAGTTTTGTTGGCTTATACAATCTCATTCAAGAGCTTACATATACGCTTACGTTGTCTATAAGTGTGAAAAAAATTGACATTTTTTTAAATATGCTGAAAACTGTATCTAGTTCTAATATTTTTACAAACATTTGTTAACACAAAAAACCCAACAATTTGAAGTGTATATCTAAAGCTATGAAATCTATACTAATAAAAGGCAAAGCCCTCACTGACTCATCACTAATTCTCCAACTTCCCGTGTAGGTAGAAGGCTGAAATTTGGCAGGCTCATTCCTTACAGCTTACTTACAAAAGCTGGGCAGGTTTCATTTCGAAATTCTATGCGTAATGGTCATAACTATAATAGACTTCTGCTCGATAGCCATGGGAGGCGTAACTTAGACGTAATTTAGTGCCTGCCCATATAAGGATGTCCGTCAGCGGCAATCCAATAGAAACACTGCCGCTAAATATTCACAGGTGAAGGACTGTGCTTATGCAGACGAAAATGAGATGGTCAGGGTGGTGTTTGGCACAAACTCAGCGAAACTGCAAGAGAAACTTTTAAGTGCCGGGTCTTAGCTAACATTAAATACAGCCGTGGACATCGCATGAGACGGCACCAGCACAGCTGGGAACCTTCGAAGCATGTACACCGAGCGGCTTACTTGAACTGACGCAGTGCACAGACATAAAGCAACAGTTCCAAAGAGTGCTGAAGAAAAACCGAATTACACAATTGAGAAGGCAGCAAAAAAATATGAAGCATGTGACACATACAAACATATTCATAAGTGCAGCAACTGCGGAAACAAAGCACACGGTTGAAAAAGTCAAAGTCCCGCTAAAGGAAGACAGTGTAAAAAAAAACCCGTGCATGCGGTGTGTCCGGTCTCAGATAAAGAGGAAGACGAGCTGTTTATTGATGCAGTAAGAAAGGAATCGATGAATGAAACCTGTTATCTTTACAACGATTGACAAACACGGAATGTAACTTGAACACAACACATCCTACAAATACGAACCTGATTGAAAGAAATAATGATAATCACTCATAACACTCACAAAACAATTACTGTATATTGACAATCATGTTACGTTATTTTTAAAATGTTCCCTTTTCTTTTTCATAACTTCTTTAACACACTACTTCTCCCTGCGAAGCGCGGATATATATATATATATATATATCCCGATCTACATACTGTCAAATAGACAAATCACACCCCGTGGCGCAATGGAAGAGGCTTCGCCTCTAGCGCCAACGACCGAGGTTCGATTCCCGAGAGGGGGTGCACTGAGTATGTACGCCTGATGACCCCAAAATTAGGGCGAAACACGTCACGTACTCTTTTAATTATTTCACAGTAAAACTATTTCAATATATATATACATACGTATATATACACACACATACATATATATCAGCGCTTCCCGATTCATTTTACCCTCGCATCTCCTTGGTTTGAGACTTATGAAAAAATATGCAGTTAACGCAGAATGACAGATCACCAATTGAAGCTTTATGAATAATGGATGCTTTATTCGCCATCAATGATTGTTTTGGTAAAGCCATACTCAGTGTAATCATTAGATGAACGGTAAAAAGTAAGAGCGAGGGGAGGGTGACTTATTGAGGCACGCAGGCGAAACCACAATAGCACGCGGGGCTCGATGTAGTGCGCATCAACTCAATCTGAATTGCGCGATCACATTCGAAAAAATATATCTTTTCAAGTTCTATTTAGTCGACACAAATATCTTTGGTTGGAATGTAAGGCAAATTTACTCTTTACATTTCTATAGTGAAGAAAAATTTATGCAATGATGCCTACATTTAACTTACATTCCTACCAAAGATATTTCTGTCGACTAAATAAAATTCCTTCTATTTAAAATTTAAATAGAACTTGAACAGATACGATAGTTCATAATATCCACGCAGACTTGCACGTAAGAGCGGGAGTCATCCGTTTTAACAAGCAGCGTATTGCACTGGTACGAAATAGCCTGCCCATTTAATTATTTAGGAATGGATAAATAAATTAAGATTTCGTACAAATAATGTTTTTCATTTTTCTTCCTTGATGGATTCCGGCACCCCCAGCAACAGTTGCTCACACCCCAAAGAGTGTATATATATATATATATATATATATGTGTGTGTGTGTGTGTGTGTGTGTGTATATGTATATATGTATGTATATGTTTATATATGTGTGTGTATGTATATGTATGTGTGTATATGTAGATATGTATGGATATGTATATATATATGGATATGTATATATATATGTTTATATGTGTGTGTGTATATATATATATATATATATATATATATATATATATATATATATATATATATATATATATATGACAGCAACACTCATCACTCACAACAGTGACAAAACAATTACATTGACAATCAGGTTACGTTATATTCAAAATGTTTCTTTTTCTTTTTCATTACTTCTTTAACACACTACTTCTCCGCTGCGAAGCGCGGGTATTTTGCTAGTGATTTTGTAAATTCAAAGCTAAATTTAAGTGTTCTTTTGACATTAAAGCTAAAGCTAATATTGGGAATTTATACTGCTTTATGATAAAATAGTCATCCTTGTGCCTATTTTCATAAGAAGAACAAATATCCAAAAAATAAGGAGTTACAATATTGACAGTCTTGGAGGAATCGAGACATCTGTGGGATATCACAATTCTAATTTTGTCTTCATCTTTTGTTATCTAAGGTTACTAATGTATATGGAGTTTTTAATTAATGTAGACCTTAAGAGGCAAATGAGAAATCTGTTTGTTATTGGCCTTAGTTAGTGGGAGTGTATGAAAATATGCTGTCATTCTAAGCGGTAAATGTTCCTGTTATTCGTCTTACTACTGTAAATAGGGTTTTCCTGCACAAGATTATTTTGCTTCATTACTGCCACTATTACAGTTAATCATTCTTCATAGCACCAATATACTTCTTGTAAATTTTATTTCAATGCTTTAAACTTTCAGCATGCAACTGCAACACCGCTGGCACCATTCCAGCTGTTTGTGATTTTTCTGGACGCTGTCTCTGTCGACCAGAGGTTGAGGGACCTCTGTGTGATCGCTGTCACGTTGGATTATATAATTTTCCAGTCTGTCAAGGTGAGGACTTTCTGCTTTTAACGCAAAATTAAAAATGCTTTATTTTTATAAAGGTCATTATCCAAATGTTAGGATACAAATATCTAAAGTTGTTGATATGATTCATAGCACATTATTCTGTATGGCAGTAAAAATGTTTGTCTTATTTCTTTAGCTTGTGCCTGTGATGGACTTGGTGCTGTGGATAGAATTTGTGGTCCCAGAGGTCAATGTCGATGTTACAGCAATTATATTGGCCTTACATGCAATTTTTGTGCTCCAGGATACTATGGCTACCCCAACTGTTTTCGTAAGTAATTGCTACAGTATCTCACATTTACAGAGATTCAAACTAAGATAGCACATTCAAGCACAGTTAATATTTTGCTATGTTTCTGCTGTGCCAATACTGTGAGGCAAAAATGTTGTCTATTTGTTGGGTTGATTCCTGTGAGTGCTGTTGTTTGAGTAATCCATTCCATCCATCCATTATCCAACCCGCTACAGTAATCCCTCCTCGATCGCGGGGTTATGCGTTCCAGAACCCCCCGCGATAGGCTTAAAATCGAAGTAGAAACCATGTTTGTATGATTATTTTTATATATTTTAAGCCCTTAGAAACTCTCCCACACTGTTTATAAATATTCTCCGCACAGTTATACAGTAAACCCTTGTTTATCGCGGTTAATCCGCTCCAGACAGATAAATGAATTTCCACGAAGTAGGATTCTTTATTTATAAATCTAATATTTTCGCAGTTAGAGCATAGAAAACCTGTTTACGACCTTCTAAATACGTTTTTTAACATTATTAGAGCCCTCTAGACATGAAATAACACCCTTTAGTCTAAAGTTTAAACTGTGCTCCATGACAAGACAGAGATGACAGTTCTTTCTCACAATTAAAAGAATTCAAACATATCTTCCTCTTCAAAGTGCGCGTAAGGAGCAGAGAATGTCAGAGAGAGAGTAAAGTAAACAATGAAAAATCAATAGGGCTGTTGCGCTTTTAAGTATGTAAGCACCGCGATAAAGCAGCGGCAATGAAGGGATCAATGCGAAGGTAGCCTTTCAGCATTTTTTACAGGAGCGTCCCTATCTTCTAAGCAAACAGCCTCTGTGCAAAAAGCCCTCTGCTCACATCTCCTCCGTCAAGCGCAGAGAACGTCAGAGAGAGAGAAAGAGAGCTTGAGATTAAAGCAAACAATCAAAAAATCAATAAGTGTGCTTTTGGACGCACCTCGAAAAAGCGGCATTTCTTAGAGGAGCGTCCGTATCCACTAGGCAAATAGCTTCTGTGCAAACAGCACCTCTGCTCACACCCCCTCCGTCAGGCGCAGAGAATGTCAGAGAGGTGAGATAGAGGCAGAGACAAGCAAACAATCGAGCACCGCGCACGACGCATATCTTATAGCATTGAGGAGTTTTAGTTAATATGTAATACGTGCTCTGATTGGGTAGCTTCTAAGCCATCCGCCAATAGCGTCCCTTGTATGAAATCAACTGGGCAAACAAACTGAGGAAGCGTGTAGCATAAATTAAAAGACCCATTGTCCGCAGAAAAAAAATCCGCAATATACATTTACATATGCTTACATATAAAATCCGCGATAGAGCAAAACCGCGAAAGTCAAAGCGCGATACAGCAAGGGATCACTGTATATCCTAACTACAGGGTCACGGGATGTTTGAGTAATCAGTGTCATAATTTTAGATTAATTTAAGAAATGCATTTATATGCCAATATGTGTAAGGCTATAATGCCACATAACTTGGATTGTCAGTGGTCTTAGCAGCCCTTTGTATCCTTCCTTTATTGCTAGTTGCTTTTTTTAGAGCCTCTTGAGTTCAAGCAGGATTGGGCACTATAGTCTGCCTTTCAGTTACCCAAGGTATTTTTCTCTGGAAATTATATTCCCTCGTAAACTGCACACTAAAGCATCAGTTCATTAAACTGCTATTGGGGCCATTCAGTAAATTAGAAGAGGGCTCAATAAAGCTGTATGGTGATGATAATGAATTGTAAAGAAATAAATTTATAGGATCGTTACCATAAATAAATACTGTATTGCAGTAGTACTAGTAATAGTAATGAACTATAGGTTCTTTATCTGCATTTCTCTAATTTAATGTTCTAACCATTGTAACATTATGGCAGTTATTTAATTTTTTTTATTAATACATAAAGTAGAATTTTTACCTAGATGTATTGATTTTTGTCACTGAAGTTATCTGCCATCGGTGAAGCTAAAGTTATTCTCTTCACAGCATGCCAGTGCTCTCCTGAGGGTTCTTTTCACAATACCTGTGATCGGGGTTCTGGCCAGTGCCCTTGTCTGATGGGTGTAACAGGCCAACGCTGTGATCAGTGTGCTACTGGATCCATTCCCTTTCCCCACTGTCAGAGTAAGCAGTTTTCTTATTAGCTGTATATGAACGTGTTAGTTTACCTATGTATAAACAGTGTAGCATTTTATATGGTAAATATTAAATATTACAACAGCAGTTGAACACAGTTATAAGTTGTCCCTGGAATTTCTAAGTTAATTGTTTCTGATGGATCTAAATTCACCTGAACAAGCAAATTACATTAAAAGAAAATATTTGTTGAAATGTACAGTTTACAAACCTATACACCCTTTGTGTTTGAATTATTTAACTTTAATTCAATTGTGAATTGTTTAATTCTGTAAGATGTATGCTGTCTTTCTGTTACTCTTATTATGTCTTAAATGCAAATGTTTTTATAAGGGGTCTAGTTGGGTAAAACACTCATAAGTAAAACTGATGGAAAGGAATAACTGCTACAGTGGCATATTTTACAAACAGTGGTGACTCAACCATAAATAATATTAGGATCCATCCTATGATCTCAATCCTAAAAAAATGAAATATTAATATTAAGAAAATATATTCTTCAGAGAGCATTATAGTGGTGCAGTAATTGCTGCTTCTGCCTTAAAGCTCATGGAGAGTAGCTTTGAAATCAAATCTAATCCAGTCACTATCGATGTGTTGACTGAATGGATGAGCTGGTTTTTATCAGAGCATTCTGATTTTACATCTAAAACATACTTTAAGATAATCTACATTGATCTTGTGTAACAGAGTTGTGTGGTTTTTGAAAGCATGGTACAGTATACGCATCCAGTGCTGGTTCCATGAGACCAGGATGTTGGATTGTACTGGTACATGAAGAATGCATAAGTGTATTATAGAGTATATGTGAGTATATTATAGTACTTGCCTTTTTTATTTTGCTATCTTAGATTAGGCAATAGAGGAAAACTATCTGATATTTTATCAAAGTAAAGTCATAGCATCTTTTGGAGATTTTAGCAAAGAAAGGGCTGCTTTTATGTTATTCCAAAATAAGTTAATATTATTACAGAGAGAAACTTGTTCTTTTGCCTATTTCTTAAGGAGACTGTTGTTTAATCCTTGTTGTTGGATTTTACAAGACATTGATAAATTGTAATATCATTAATTATAAAAGTAAAAGCCTTGACACATAAATTTTAAGGTCCTGAGATACTCAGAAAAATAAAGAATAGTTAAGACGCACATTAGAACGTCTGAGTGGACTGTGAATATATGTTACCACTTCAATGTATTCTAAAACAAAATCTCTGTACAGTAAATATTATATAGGTAAGTTTTGTAATATTGTGCAGACAGACAAATTGGAAGTATGTGCTTTGCAGCACCCACCACACAGCAAACCACCCGGATTGAGATCCACTGAACCAGTGTGAGGCTTTTTACAGTGGCTGGAGTGCCAGTTTTGCCCGCAACCCTCAAGTTTTCCCTGAAAGTTGGAGGACCTGCTTGCAGGGCTGGATGCAGATTAACGTCATACCCAGGACGGATTAATTGCAGGTTAAGGGCCTTGCACAGTGGCCCAACGGAACAGAGTGACTTCTGGCACCACTCTGAGATAGATAGATGCTAAATGAAAACATGCTGATTTTTTTCTGTCTTTGGTAGAAATTGACTTCTATACGGATATTGTATAGAGAGATAAATAGAGAGATGTTCCATTTTGTAAATATCATTGTTAGCTCATTTACATCATTTTTATTTTACCTTTTTTCTTCTCTGCTTGAATTTTGTTGTTTTCTTTTTAGCATCCCACTGTCATGTAGTAGGTACAGACAGCAACAATTCTGGAGGAAACCTGGTAAGTGAGCTTTTGTTTGCTTAAAAAATAATTAGGATATCTTTTTTTGTATGTTTCCTTTCACTTGCTGTAGCAGATTATGCATATTAATTGTCAGATTATGTGAGAATATGATTAAATTTTGAAAATACATTTTTGTTACTTCATCTTAAAGCATCACCCTTAAAGTTTTGTACAATACATGGTGTTCTGCTTTAGAACAGCATGCTTGATGCAATCTTCTCTGCTTTTATTATAAACCTTAGTCAGTCCTGCTATTGATTATTCTGGATGGCAGAGCGCTATACTTTTGTGAATTTTCACAGAAGCCCTCCAGAGTATTAATACAAATCCCTTATGTTGCATGGTTTAATAATGGTGTAATACAATTTGGTTTAATTTAATTCAGCATATTTGTAATAGAATTAAATATTTAGTTTAGTTTGATGTACTATAGATAAAGCACACTCTAACTTGCTGTAAAACCCTAGAGCATGCTACATCCATTGCAAATACAATATATTTAAAGTAAAACAATAATTGCATGCTGTGTAGATAAAATGCAAATGTTGAACACAAAATGCAATATTTACACATCCTGTTTAATAAAACCCCTGTGTGCGTCCAGGTGTCTGTGTGTGTGTGTCTTTTGGTGAAGTGAGCATGCGTGAGGCACGGTGCGACACGCACGACCGGCATCGTGGACGCACACACACTGGAAGCAGCACACAGTGAATGGCGTAGCCGCGGCCGCGCATGATAAGCAAATAAAGGACAACAATGCTGGGGAGACTGTGGACGCACACACACTGGAAGCTGGGCACACAGTGAATGGCGTAGCCGCGGCTGCGCATGATAAGCAAATAAAGGACAAAATTGCTGGGGAGAGTGCTGATTGGGTAGTCGCAGCCCGCACATAAAATCCATTGCTGGGGAGAAGCCACACATACTGCCCCGTGCATGTTTACTAACTAACTATCTACTAACAACATGCCCCCCCCAAAAAAAGGACACGTCAAGTAGGACAAAAGACACAGACAATCCAATCGTATATAAGCAACATCTCCTGGAAGAACGGTCAGCTCAGCAAGTAAATATCAACAAAAGAAAGGCTGAAAGACAAAGAAAAATAAGAGCAAATAGATCAATTGTAAAAAAGAAAATGAGCGTCCGAATATTCCCTGTATTGATTTGGCTCCATTCTCTACTAATTTACCCTTTACCATAAGAGGGCGACAATTTCCAGTTACATTAGCTTTTGCCATAACATTAATAAAGCTCAAGGGCAAACTTTAGAAAAAGTTGGCATTTACTTGTTAGAAGTTTTACAGATGTTGTTGTCAACGTTGTAGATGGTCCTGAAGAAGAGTGTTTACAAAAAATGTTGTCTATAATGAAATTTTATTGAAAAATTTCCTGAGGTAAAAAATTAAAAACATTTTCCTAAATATCTTCTTCAGATATTGTGTATTACAGATTGTTATAAAGTTTTACACTAAGGCAATATTAATTATACTTACTGTATTGTCATATACGTTTCTATTTTATTTTTAATATTATTTTACTTTAGGCTTCTTACAAAAATATTTTTAACAAAAAATTAAGACAACAAACAGAATGAGGTCAAGGTCCCTTGCCATTTAATAGTGTTTATGCAATACTGTTCTAGTGCCCATTATTGTAACGGGCTTAATGTCTAGTGTATTTATAAAGTGGATTGCCAATTTGATATATACTTTTTTATTTTTAATTAAATCAAATCATTTAATTTGAAAAAATGTCTAAAATCCTGCTTTTCATTTGCCATTTTGGGTACCATTTGAGTTCTGTGGTATTGAATGTTGCTTGATGTGGTTAAAAATTAATGTTAATGATTTTATCGTAAGGCTGCAACATGAGCAAAATGTGAAAAAATGAAGGGGTCTTTATGTATCCACTGTATATACACTGTACATCTACAGTTTTTTTTTTTACTTAATAATATCCTGTAGCTTTCCTAAAGAATAAACATGTTTAGCATGAATCTCAGTTTAGTTTAACTATTTATGTAATAAACCTTGATGCTTGATGATCGGTTATACTGGGTGGTGCTAAGAATCATATACTAGGCCTAGCATCAGATGCAGTCACATTAAACGTGTTTACACTATAATATTTGTTATTGCATTTTTTATGAATGATATGGGTCTACTTAATTTTAGCTGAAGTTGACATAGCTCAAAAAGCTAGATTTTTTTGTTGTACTAATAAGAACGTGCTTTTAGAGTGTATATATATATATATATATATACACTCTAAAAGCACGTTCTTATCAGTACAACAAAAAAATCTAGCTTTTTGAGCTATGTCAACTTCAGCTAAAATTAAGTAGAACCAACACACTTTAAAGAGTAAGGTGAATTCGCTTTTCCTTTTTATTTAAAAGTATTTTTTAATTACGATGCCCTAAGAAACTTGGGTTGAAACTGCTAATTGGTTACACAAAAAAATAAGTTGTTTCAAGTTACCTTTTTTTAAATGTGTAAATATATTTTAAGCGTCATACATTCATTGCAGTCTAAGCAGTGATTTTCAGACATCCATTTCCCCAGCCACCTCCTCCAACTCCACTGCAGGGAGCTACTAAAGTGTTCCCAGGCCAGCCGAGAGATATAATCTTCCCAGCATGTCCTGGGTCTGCCCTGACATCTCATGCCAGTTGGACATGCCAGAAACATCTTCCAAGGGAGGCATCTGGGAGGCTTCCTAATCAGATGCCTGAAGCACAACTAGCTTCTTTCGATATAGCGGAGCAGCGGCTCTGTTTTGAGCTCCTCCCCAATATCAGCACTTCTCACCCCATCTTTAAGGTGGAGCCCAGACATCCTGCAAAGAAAATTAATTTCTTTCACTTGTATCTGTGGTCTACTTTTTTTGTTCACTACTCACAGCATGTGACCATAGTAAATATAGATGGTAATATAAATTTTTAAGTAGGCACACATTTAAATTGTTCCAAATAGTTTATCTCATTATTTGTTAGCATTTTTGAGTTAAAATTGTGAACATCAACATAAAAACAGTATCAGTTATATCATGACCGAAATGTACAGACATCTCTTTGACCATAAGAATGTTTGTCCATAAAGTAATCCTCACTGTAAGCGAGTTTGTGCAGACATATTAAGTGAGAGGGAAATCAGACATCCTGTTTCAAATCAAGGTGGAGAGAAATCATATTAGTTAACCAGCTTGATTAAGTTACCACAAAATATTTTTTCTTTTTTTATCAGTAAATTAATGAAATGAAGGTCATATTACTTACAATACTAAGTTAAAACAATTGCTTTTATTACCTATTAAATTATGTTTGCAATTCAGAAAGTTTGCAAAATCATTAAATCTGAATTTTTACCTTGCAACCTTTTATTTAAAGATTGGGTAAAAGTCCCCTGAATTTAGATTAGATTAGATTAGATTAACTTTATTAAACCCATGGGGAAATTCAGATGCACACAGCAGCAGAAGCAAAAAACAAGGATACAGACTCATAGGACAAATAATACAGCAGACAGATCAATAAATAAATAAATATATAAAAATAAAATTAATAAATACATAGGGTGGAAGCATTGAATTGCCTGATAGCAATAAGCAGAAAAGACCACCAAAGGCGATTCTTAGAACACTGTGGAGGAATGAGCCTGTGGCTAAACGTGCTCCAAAAGAGCACTTCCTGGAGATGATGGAGGGGATTTTTTATGGTCTATGGTATAGATTTTTTATCCGATTTTGCCACCATCCTCTTTTCATTAAAAGTTTCCAATGTATCCAGGGTATGCCCTGTGATAGAACAGGCTTTCATGATTTTATAGTGTAGGATAAAAAGAACTTATTATGTTTAAGATTTATGTTTATGGGTGAAACTTCAAGCAAAAAATTCTATCTATATTGTGTGGCAAGTAAAGTTTTCATACAATCTTTATTAAACTGAGGAAGACAGAATTTTGAGATATTACTATTAATGTATTATTGCTGAAAATCTTATTCTTAAACATTTCATTCAGGGTACATGCCAGTGTCTCCCAGATGTGGAAGGGTCATTGTGTGACAAGTGTAAGCCTCTCTACTGGAACCTGTCCCCTGAAAATCCAGATGGGTGCATTGGTAGGCACAATTACTTTCAAAGTACTGCTCTATAACTTAACGATTGACCATCTAACCATAATATTACCTAACAAAATCAATGTACAATAAATTAACATCTATGAAGTATGAAATTACCCTTCTGTCTTAGCATCATAGACATGAAACACATTTCTAGTTTAGAGCACTCTCGGGAGAACTATACAAACAGAAAAACATTAGAAAAATGGTGAATACTACATCAGAAACTGTTGGAAAGCATAGGACTTCCAGCCAACAACTTACTCTTATACACTTTTTTGGGTATGTAACAGATAAAAACTTAATTAAGTTAGGACTTAAATTAAGATATCAATACTCACTCTATCCTATTATGCCAAAGAGAAGTTAGCTGTTGTATTTGTTCATGGAGGCTTAAAATTTTTTAAGACAAATTACATAAGCACTTCCTTATTTTTCAATTATGTCTATGTATGTAATTAAAGAACTGAAAAAAATATTTGTAAATATTTATCTCATAGTATCACAAAACATATCATATAGCACATCAGTCATTTATTTTATACTTTATATCCTGTATAAAGTAAAGTATTTTAAGTGTTTTACACTGTGCATCCATATTTGGGAGACTTGCTATATAACATCAGGGTAACAAATACAAAATTACAATGGCAAACACTGTTTACATATTACATTTATTTTATTATTCTGTAACACTTATTTATGTGTATTTTCTAAGACTAGATCGTTTAAAGTGCACACTGCGGCTGGAATTTGACAGCATGGACATTTATTACATTAAAAGACATTGATTTTAATGGGAATGAAAACAAAAGAGTTTAACGATATCATTATACAAATTGTTGACAGAATAAAGAGTTAAAAGTATTCTGTGAAGGTGTCAAAAAGAAGGCTGTAGTAGGTAATCTGTATTTGTAAGAAAAGGCTCTGTTTGCTGTAATTACTAATAATAAGCTACTTCTTTGTGCCAACTGGAAATTAAAAATGGTCTTTGTTTCCAACCTAATTTTTCTTCTTTGTAGAATGTCAGTGTGATGTGAAGGGAACAATCAGTGGAGTCGGGGAATGCCAACAGGTGAGACACGAATGTTTGGCAAATGAAGCCCAAACATTGTTTTCAGTCCAGACATTGCCATCTGTCTATTTACCTGTCTTTTATTTTTTTTAAACTCACATATTTCACCTTAGTGAAACATGGAGGATATGGCTGGTAAATTTTGTTTGATGTTACTGTCTAAAATATATGATATTTCTCACATTTGCACTAAGCATAAAAACTTGTCATCTGCAAAACAGATGCAAAGGTCGCATAAATGTATCAAAAAATCTTGACTTGAAATAATTGTGAGGCTACTTATACAACATTTTCAGGACACAATAAGTTTATATCTAAAGGCACTGTATTGCCAGTATCCTAGATCAGAGCTGTATTTAAAATGTTTTGTGCTTCAGGTTGTATATAAATGGGTGGCATCTGACACAAGAGCAAGTTTCTCACATCTCATTGTTTGCAGTGTGATTGTCAATGTAGCTTTACAGTATACTTCCATTTTATAATACCACTACTTCCTAAAATAGGAAAAATAGAATTTGATGGTGAGTTAATTATGCAATATGATCTGATAAAGTAATGCGAACATTGGACCAGGTGAACGCCATTAACCTGACTGACTGTACCTGGTCACTATTTAGGGTCACTTTTTCAAACATTTTCAGTCTCCCAGTTTTATTCAATTGATTCATTAAATAATTACAAAGTTCAATATTCAGTGCCAAGTGCAGTGACTAATAATTTGAGGCTTCACTTAGCTTTGCCTCTGTAGAATCCATTTCTAAAATGCCTCTGGTCTTCATGCACCCTAATGCCACTGTGTCATTGAATACTGAATAAGTACATATTAGCACATACACTTTGAGAACAATTAAATAAAAAGCTACAGTACTGTATATCTAAAAGTCAGATACAGCACTTGAAAAGTTTAAAAGATAGTTGAATGTTAATTCCACATTCACAGATAAACAGAAAGAAGCAAACAGTGTGTTAAGACAGTTGAGATGTGTGCATGAAATGGAGTAAGTAGAGAAAATGTGAAGGTGGAAAACAGGTAAAGATAAATAAAAGGAGTATGTTTGTTTTTATCACCTTCAAAGGGTGCTTTTGAACCCTTATGACATAACATAACATGACATAAACAAAGAGTTTAGTGAGGCTATGATCCTGAGCCATCAAGGGTGGTGTCAATTCTTACAAAGTTCCCAGATATTTGCTATCTTCCTGTTTCACTAATTTAAATTTTAAGGCATTGACTTTTTATCTGCTTATTGACTATATTTTTAAGTGCACTTTTATTTTTTATAGTCTTCTCTAACTTCTTACCCCTACTTGCTTGAAGATTTTTTTAAGTTTTATTTGTTCCAAATCTGTGCATTACAGAAGAGGTTTTATAGTATGACAGTCCAACATATGTTTAACTATAGCAAAATTAAGGTCTTTGAAGATGATGTTGAAGAATTTACTCTAAATGCCCATCCATCTATCTAGCCATAATCGAGGTACAAGCCAATCGCACAACATACTTGTGCACACCCATAGTCAACTTCCCTAACACAGATGGTGCCATAACATCTTTTTTTCTACTTGTGTGCAGATTTCTCTAATATTAATATTAACTTTTGTAACAAATAATATTTTTTCCTCTTTTATTAATAAGTCGTAAAACAGACAAATCCATGCACCATTCATGTTTCAGAAAATCAATCAAACAATGGGATGATGGTGCCTGGTCTGCTTCAATTGGCATCAAATCCTAGCGATACCCTATGACATTATCATCATCTGATAATGCCTTATTGATTTAAATGCAAATGCCTGTTGCTCATGGAAATATACTGGTTGTGAAACACTTAAATTGAAATGGCAACACCTCCGTTCAGTTTAGAACTAAATGGCTTTGAACTGGAAAGGTACAATCCATTATACATTGCATGAATCAAATTGTACACTGCCCTTCTGGTAGAAATGCTAACTACCATGCAGCCAGATGTTTGATGGCCTGCACAAGTGCTCATACAATAAAGGAAGTGAAGGAGTGATTGACTTCAGAAATAACTACTCAAACTATATAAAATCACACAGGCTAGAATTTATTACAGAATTGTATTTCAGTTTTTAATGCACAAATTTATCTTCATATTTTTGAATGCATACAGACTGTTTTTTTATTAATCAGATATGCTTGATATGCTCAAATAGTTGTCTTATTCTTGTTTGTAGAAAAATGGGGAATGCTTTTGCAAGCCAAATATCTGCAGCCACACATGTAATGCCTGTAGAGATGGATATTTTCATTTGGAGAAAACAAATTACTTTGGTTGTCAAGGTTTGTGTATTTCTTTTCTAATGGTTTAAAAACGAATCCTACTATGGCAATTCATTTTTTAAAATTTTAAACGTTATCTACAGAATATTTTCATTAAATAAGCTTTCAGTTTGCTGGAGTTTCAAGGTATTTCTCTTTAATCTGGAGTTAAAATCTTGAAGTTATCATGAATAGTATTCAGTTTTCACTGTCACAACATTTGCACATTAAACCGATGACAGATTTGCTTAGAAACAAAAGTCTGACCAATGCAGGCTAATCTTACTTGGGATTAATTTTACTGGAGTTTTTGACATAAAATTTCTATTTTGGGCCATACAGGCTGGACAGAGAGAGAGAGACAGAGATTGTGATGGGTCTGGCTGTCTTGAGAAGACATGGCAAGTGTGTGTTTGTGTGTAAGAGAGAGATGATCAGTCACCTAAATCAACTGCTAACAACCAAGAGTGTGAAGTGAAGTTCATTGGACCCACAAGGAAAGAGGTTTGGAAGATTGGAGTGGTGACAGTGCCATTGGGCAAAGTACTATCATATGGTACATAAATAATCAATGTGATTCATGATATTAATGATGGCTACTCCAAAATTGTGAGGTGCAGAACTTCATGCATGCTTTAAAACTGTAACATTGGGTTGCTTAAACAGGCCTCTAGCTTTCAAGTCCCAAGGTGGAACTGAAATTTTGAGGCTGCAAATGCTCACACCTGAGCAAATATATGCCTGAAAAGTGCAGCGTCCAAGGTCCTTCCCATGCAACAGCGCCCTGTAGTCTGAAATGAAATACTTTTCTAGACAAGAAATTGCATCGAGCATTTTGTGAAAAACTGGAAAAAAATTGATCATTGTAACTGTGTTGTGTTTACTATAAACATTTTAACAATACGTTAAACTAGTGAGATGAGTTTATTACTTATTACATTTTTCCACAGTAGTGCCTTCTTGCCTTAAATGCAGTGGCACCTTGATTAATTTAAGTGCAGAAATTATACTTAGTGCTGCAACCTAGGGTCCCATTTCTTCAATTGACAGAGCTTTGTAGTTGCAGAGTCTCCAAGACTTTCCAAGAAAATAATTTATTTCTAGCTTTTTCATTTCTTAATGTATTTCCTTTCTTCATCATCTGTCTCTCTGTTTGTTTGTAACAGTCTTACATTTATAACAGAAGCCACTATAGCAGACATATTCAGAAAAGCTTCTTTGATTCATTAGCAACAAACCAATAGCCTGTATATTCCAGGACCAGAGGTGAGAACATTGAAAAGCACAGATAATGCTCTCCCAGTTGCCTTTCTGGTTTATAATTAATAATGCCAATAAAGGTCACTTATATCAGTCACTTTTCAGCCACAACAAATCTCTCGTTTTTAAAATTAGGTGGAACAAAAACAAATTACAAGATTATAAATTTATGTGGACATAATTTTTATATAATATTAATAACAAAATCATAATATTTACTTTAAGTATTGATATGTGATCTTTAAAGCTTTACAATCAGTGACTTTGTTTCAGCTGCATTTCACGGAGAGTGGATGGTTTGAACTTTGCTTGCCTCTGAGAGAGAGTTACAATTCCATTATGCACCAGTAATGGGCACAGAAATATTATAAAACCGCATAACACTAAACTCTGTGGTGGGTTGGCGCCCTGCCCGGGGTTTGTTTCCTGCCTTGCGCCCTGTATTTGCTGGGATTGGCTCCAGCAGACCCCTGTGACCGTGTAGTTAGGATATAGTGGGTTGGATAATGGATGGATGGATGGATAACACTAAACTTGATCACAAAATAATTGCTGTTCCTCCTGTGGCACACATTGTTTGACACTTCCCCCAAGATATACCCTTGCAAGCCCAGTTCTTGTTTTATCAGGTAACATTTCTTTTTTTTTTTATAATTTTCTAAGCTTTATCTTAAAAAAAATTCCATTTTTTAAGTGATGTTACACTTAAAAATGGTTTCCATCTTTTATATTTGATATTTGAATACCCTTTTTGATGCTATTCTGCTTTAGCTGTTAGGAAGACTTAGTGGGAGACACCTCTAGGGTTTTATTTTTTATGTATGTATGCTGGCTTTACCATTAGCTGTGCTGATTTTGTGCAGTATAGTTTTTTTGAGAAATTTACTGAAAATAAATAAACCTTCGGACTTTTGTCCCCGCTGATTGAACAAGTCTTGCTATATTATTATTATTAATTGTGAAACAGTAGCATACTCTCTGTCAGAGGACATAGTCGTGACTGGAACTGCACATTGCTGGGCATAGTACAGAACGGGAGTGAGACCATAAAATGCCTTGGTAGAATGTACCCTGATATTAATAATGTAATTAACTGTGGCAGGAGTATTGTGTGATCTTCAACAGGTGGTAATATGCCTCATTATTACACAGGGTGCCTCAAAATTAACATTCCTACCGTAAGTGTTCCTTTAAGGATAAGGAACAAATACATCCTTGTGGGATTATTAAGACCCTGGGGGTTCTTAATAATGTTAATATAATAATATTAATATTAAAATAATATTGAAAGATAAAAGTTGACCCAAAATTTGACTCCGTTGGCTGACTCTCTGTCAAACGTAGCGCTGCCACAATGTAGCAATTCTTGGAAACATGAAAACTGAAGGAGGGTCCTTGGCACCTGAAAGATTATAGTCAGAGGTCCCTCAGTCCAAAGAGTGGTGGTGGAAGAACTCATTATGTTTACAGGCGTATGCATTTTTAGGGTCACTAGCTGAAACCTCACTAATTAAAGTTGAATTCATATTAACGTTTGCAGTGCACCATGCAATGCCTATATTTCTATTATGTGCAGGACTAATATTAAAAGTTGTTAAAAGATGTTGGCGGTTAGAATTTATTCATGTGTTTGGATGTGGATGGTTACAGCATCAACGAACCTCTGAGAAAATGACTACTTGAAGAGTAAATAAATTAACTGTCAGAGTTTTCAATTGAACTCTTACAGGCATTGTGGTACTAATGCACGGCAGCTCATAAAGGCAGATGCATGATACTGATAACTTGTTGGAGAACTGCTGTTTTAAGAATCCACCTAGGTTATGTGGCCAATTCATGTGCCTTTTAGAGGAGAAAACAGGAATGCAGTGTGGAGTGGGATGGAACTTGACTGCAAGTGGAAGAAGATGGGATGGAAGTTTGCTGGGAGCAGGATGAAAAAATCAATACTTGGAAGACCTCTGCTTTTGACTGACCAGTGCAGATTTGTTTTTCAATAAACATCTCTAGCTGGGTCTTATTTCACTGTATGCTTAAATTAGTTTTTGTTCTGATCCTGTTGTCCATTCCAGCATATGAACATGCTGCATCTATCTATCTATCTATCTATCTATCTATCTATCTATCTATCTATCTATCTATCTATCTATCTATCTAAATTTGTTCCCATTAGAGTACAGCAGTTATTTCCACATAGTTTATATTATTTTACATAATTAAATACACAATATTGTTGATCTGATTCAAACTAGCATAATATCAGCATCATACTGTAAAAATGTTCTGAGTGCCTCTTTTTAGCACAACTGAAGTAAATAACAAAGTCTAGAAAAATGCTGCATATGGCATGTGCTTCTGCATGTTTTAAGCCTTAATACTTGACAGTAAAATGCCATACTCTGGAGTAGAACAGTAAAGCCCAACTGGAATATGAAACCAAACATATTCTCTCTTTATACAAAAGAAGACTTATCCAAGCAAAACTCGTTTGTGTATGTTTAGTTATGGTTCACTGCATTTTGATGCTTCTACTCTCATTGCAAGGCTTATTTATACATTGAGAAAACTATGTTAGTACAATAAGTATTTTCATTTGTCAAAGGCAACAAAGAAATGGGAATCTTTTGCTCTCCAGTTAATTGCAGTAAAGAGCTAATAATTATGTTACCTGATGAACAAATATTATTTTTCTCTCATTTTCCCACTATCTTAATCTATCAAATTACTGCCCCATTTTCCTTTCTTGCAGTCTACAAAATCAGTACAATTTGTGGAGCCTGTTGCTTTCTAAGTGTCTGTTTAGCTGCCTTGGAAAAATAATCATGCATATTCTGTACACATCTTTTGATAGTGTATTACCGTGTTCTTGCCTCCTACAATTTTTTCTGTATTTCTTCTGTTTATATCAAATTGTCTTTCCTTTGGCCTCAGTTTTAATTTCAGGAACAAAAAAAAGTTATGGGGAGGGAGATATGGTAAATTTGGGTCAAAAACTCTTTGATAGACAAAGCAATGTGGAATACGTTTTTCTGATGCTTTCCTGTAGACGCTTCAGAACTTCAGTGTAATCTAACTGATTAACAGTCTGTTCATCGAGAAACTCTTTATTAATAAGTCTGTTAGCA
Source organism: Polypterus senegalus (assembly GCF_016835505.1). Taxonomy (NCBI): domain Eukaryota; kingdom Metazoa; phylum Chordata; class Cladistia; order Polypteriformes; family Polypteridae; genus Polypterus; species Polypterus senegalus. The sequence goes on from NC_053158.1 coordinate 66,795,816, forward strand.
TTGAAAAATGTTCTCATCATTCTGTTGATTCTCTATATGACTTTAAATGCTTTTTTCAGCTTGTTGAAAAAAAATCGCTGAAGTCACATGCACAATTGTAAAATAAATGTCAAAAATATGGATACCGATCAACTCAGCACAATTTCCCTTGGCAGACTGATTAACAAGACCTATAGGCATGCAATAACTAGTGGCATATTTGATAACTTCACCCTACTCCCTACCATTCATCTGATTAACAGAACTATAACTGAGGCCCATTGTTGTAGGAAGATTTCTGGACAAAGCCAGGTAACATGTTATTAAAATGTTTAAAATACTGTAAATCAAAGGATGTTATGCTTAGACTCAAATGTGCTAGTGCGACTGCAGTTTAAGTATTGTGTGCAGTTCTAGTCACCATGCTACCAAAATGGCACAGCAACTGTAAAGATTTCAAGAGAAGAAAAACCATGTGCATCTTCATCCTGAGACTAAACAGCATGGCAAGCCGTAGCTGCCTCTGTGTTTTAAACCTCTACAGTTTTAAAGAGATTAGTGTGTATAAGTAACATAAGTAAGATCTGCAAAGTTGATACCAATGGTTTTCTGTGAGCAGTATGATGCCAGTAACTCAGCAATTGAGTCCTAACCTTCGAAGAAAAAATTGTAGGCCAGGGTGAGTTGGCAGAAGACTAGTGAAACCCTCTAGACTGGCAGGTGGCATCAGATAAGTCCTAGCTGGGATAGATAAGACCCTGCTGCTCACAAATGAACATCCACAACATGTAAATTTCCTTGGGTAGGGATTTGTTTTCTCTTTCTGTAAACCTACACTTACTATGTTCTTAATAAAAGCTCCTAAATGTGTATGTTTGTATTTCCTGCCTTTGTTCTGTTATTGTGTGCAATACTGCAGGAATTACTTTTATCACTGTAGGTTAAGAATAAAGAAATAAATGAAAGGATAGAACACAACTATAAACATTTATTTTTTATTGGTTGTCTTGAAGCATTTTTTTAGAAACACTACAGTTTTTCATACTGCACATAATGGAGAGTTTCACAAATATTCAGTATAAGCACATATATGTTATGCAAGAGTAAAAACCTTTATACAGTGGCATATTTTATTACATTTTAGGTAAATGTCAATATAACACAGGATGGCATACTTCTATAGTGTAATTTAATATTATTAAGTAAATGCTATTATAATACAGGGTAGCATAATCACACAGTAGTTAGCACTTCTGTCTAGGGAGACAATGTTAGGAGTAGCTATGTGGGGTTGTACATTTTGTTTGTGTTTGTTAGGGATATCCTTCAGGCACTCAGGTTTTCTCCTACATCTCAAACAAAGACATATAAGGCTTATTTGTAATCCTAAATTGAGGTCTGTGTGCATAACTGTGTCCTGCAATCATGGTCAGTTCCTGTCATGTGCTTAATGTTAAATAAACAGGTTGAGAAAATGGATGTTTACTGATTTATAATGTATTATTCAAACAAAAAGATCAAATATATATAAAGATCTTTGGCGGCCATGCATTCCTCTTTTCATCCTGACTTGGCACAGAGAACTGCATTTACTATTAGGAAGTTGTGTATAATGATATCTCTGAACTGAAAATACCTCTTCTGTTTTCGTTAACAGGATGTGAATGTGATATCGGAGGCTCTGCCAGCCTTGCATGCGACGAGAGGTCAGGAGTTTGCCAGTGCAGAAAACACATTGTGGGACGCACTTGTAACCAGTAAGGATTAATTAACAAAAATGCGTATGGGCCTCACCATATGTGGAATGTGCTTTGGAATTACATTTGATGATTTGCAATTTATTTAATATGCTTAGCCACAATCACATATAATCTGTCTGCATTTGTGGTTTAGAGCACATTGCAGACATTTTGAAATAATTTATGATCATCATAATGAACAGGTCTTGTCTTGATAAAATTGGCTATAAAAAAAGTAACCAGGCTACAATTTAAAAGAGTCAACACAGTGTATACTCACACCCAAACCAACACCTGGCCTTTATACTGGAGATTCTACAGTATTACCTGCAGGAAACATCAGTTTAGTGGTTAGAGATACCAATAAAGACAAGGCTAACAGAAAAAAGACGCCATAATAGTATTGTATATTCGTTTATATTCAGTGAGCATACATTATATTCACAGAATGCTGTCCTTTATATCATATCTAGCATAGCACTGTGTGTAACGACCTGGGCAAACTTAAATTAGACCAACATAACAGCCATCAGAATGAACCTGAGGCCTTTTGTCATACCAGAGAAACCACTACATCACCTTAAAGACAACCAAATAGTCCTGCACATTGAAACACATAGATACATTTATTTGCCCAAATAAAATTACATTTTATATGAGTATTATAAATACATCATGTAAGAAACATATTACATTCCTATATATGTTTGCATTCTAGTCCTTAGTTCCAGCTCTTTATCTCAAGAGACATACTCTGTATACAAGAGAGAGTTATTAAAGTTCCTAGCTCTCTTCTGCAAAACACAAACTGTTACCTTGATTAGTAATGTATAAATTATGTGATGCCTGTCCTTACTGATATTATTCCATATTCAGTTATGCCTATTAATAAAGGGAGACCTCCACAAGTGCATTGCAGTTATGAAATGCATGGCAAGACATTCATACTCACATCTCCAACACCAGCTTTACACACACATCTTTGAGTTTTGCCTAAGCCAAAATATGGAACAGGACACATAAATGTGCATAGTAGACAGAAATGAAAATACCTGAAGTTAAGGAGTAGGGTAGTGGTGCTATTCACTGGATTCCAGACATAGGACCAATCGATCTTAGGGTTCAACATCAGAAATAGAAAAGTCATCTATCTCTAAACTATACCATAAACAGAATTTTAGATCAAAATTCATTATCAGAACCTAGGAAATCTGGAGAATTTTGAAGGTCAAAATAAATCAGGAAATTGACCTATAGCTTTTGGTTGCCTTATATGGAGGGCTTTTTTCATAATTTTGATATCAGAAATAAAAATCAAAGTCAAAGTTAATGGAATATTTAAGTGCTCAATGAATCCCATCTGTAAAGGAGCACTCAAAGTGAGCATTCAACAATTTTTTTTAAAAAATTGGCCTTCAGAAACATCACACAGATGGTCCATGCCTTGTCAAATTATAACTGCACAAGTTAAAGCTCAATCAGCTAAAAGAGAAATAATACATGCAACGTTTACCTGGTTGTTAAAAAGATTTTTATCTCTGTCAGTCCTCTTGCTGAAAGTGTGGTTTTATAAGGAATTGGATCCTATGTAACTTGTTTGGATAAAGCAACTGTGATTTCTTAGTCAACTAAAACATTCTTTGCATGCCCTCAACTGATTATTATAATAATATTGGAAAACAAAAATACTAATGTAGCATGCTTGATTTAAGAACAAAATTGAATATACAATTCCAGTACATAGTAAAATTTACTGTTGTTATAGAATTTTCAAATTAACCTTCCATGAATTCTCATTCCTGTTTTTGCTATAATGTTATTTTTATCTAAAAAAAACAAATGTTGAATAGACTAAGCCTGTGTTTATGTTTAAAATAATAACTACCTGCATGCTATTAATTGTGAACAATTTACTGTATAGACCAGAGATAGACCACTATTTTCCGGATCTCCATCATCTAAGATATGAAATAGAGGATGGCACCACACCCAATGGCAGGATGGTTCGCTTAGGTTATGACATACGACAATTTCCAGGTTTCAGCTGGAGAGGCTATGCAGTGATGTCCCCTGTTCAAGTAAGTGTTGATGACGAGTTTCTGTGAAATTGCCGTAATTAATTGCTAAGCTGAAATGATCATTTTTGAAACATTAATAATATCTTACATTGTGGTTCATTAATATGTGATTAGCCTAGGAAGAAAAGATGAAAGCAGACCACCTGCTAGTTAGCATTTAAAAGAAAAAAAAAAATGAAAGCCCAAACACACTATTGCATCTCAGAGCATAGGAATTCTTAATGAATTTTGCGCTTTCTGTAGGTGACCTTGATTTGCCCTGTTCTATTCTAATGAGAGGCATCAAATAAAATTTAATAGCATACTGTATATCATTATCTCTAAAAATATCACTTTTAAAATATATTAAGGCACTGAAAAGATTTGTTTTTGCCTGGCTAGAAAACTTACTCATAAAGATATAGTGATAATTTTATGTTTCTTGGAAATTGGTGGCATATGGTTGGGTTTTATCCTACTTACTGTATACTTAAAGCAGTTATGTAGGGGGAGAGAGGTTAAATTCAACTACAAAACAAATTTAAGACTGCCATTAATATACAAAGTAGCCATGCTGACTGTTCCTACACTGTTTTTCATATGCCAGTGTCCAAAAGCATTGAACTAATTGCCATCCAATTGTCCTAATATATAGGTGGAGTCAAGTATTTAGCCACATGCTTATTAATAAGGTCTTACCATATAGAAACAATATTGTTCCACCCTGACGATGCGCAATAATTATTAAAATCCTTCTTGGCTGGCTGTTGCATCAAATGGCTAACTTTCTGTCTCTACCAAAAAGTGCAAATGATTGATCTTTCAGTCCGTAGGATTCTACTGTGCCATCACTGGTTTTGAAATAGAAGTGGCCTAAAGAGTCGGAGTAGTGAAATAAAGTTAAAAAATATGTAGGACAAACCCTGGAAGCTGAGTGTCTAATCTACTGCCTTCTCATATTGCAATTCAATCCAATAAGCTGAGCATTTATCATATTATTATTACCCATAGAGTGCAGTTCATTATTTACATTTACTCTGGTAACCTCTGTCCTTTGTTTGACAATGACAAAGAAAATTAGGTTAGCCAGTTTTTTGTTTACTCAGAATATTCTAACAACCTGTCACGATATTAATTTATAAACTGAAATAAATGTCAGGTCCTCTGTTATCTCTTTTAATAACACTTCAAAATCAATATAGCACATTTATTAACTATATTTAAAATTAAAACTTTCTATTCCATTATCTGACTGTGATGCTCAAGTCTGTTACAATGCATTGCTAAACACACTCCTGCAGATTAAAATGGGGGGTTTTACTTTCATTGATTAGGTCACTTGTGTGTCTGATCTGTTAAAACTGCAACAACAAGGGTCGAGGGTCCATCCCAGGAGGGGGTTTAGCTACAGATTGTGTCGGTGGTCCTAATCTCAGTAATAGTGGAATTCAAAAGGGGTCAAATGGCATGGAAATGAAGCAATATATTTTAATGTTGTTCAATGGATTAGCATGTTTTATTGTTACAAAAACAAATGGTGCAAGCCACCAAAGGAACAGAAGACCTTCTTCAGCACAGCTGTTTAAGTTGTTTGTTTCTCCAAGGATGAAATACTTCAGGTTTTCCAAGAAAATTATCTTATTTTTCACATTTATTTATGTACATGCATAGCATAACAGAAGACAAAACTTAAGACATCTCACTACAGCCAGAATATTTGTGAGGAGAGAAAAGTGTTAAAATGGAATGAAAAAAGTGAGAAATAAGAACAGAACACTACATGAACCTATACCTCTGACGACAGAACAAATTATTTTTCCCCATATGTAAATCTTGACTCTTCGGCTACCAGATTGGGTGGACTGATCACCTACCCACCTCTCCTGGGACAACCACAGCCCTCCCACAATAAATTTTTCAAGAGTCTCTCGTTTTGTCTTTCTCAGTGTCACCAACTTTTATGCCAAATTCTCCTGCCAACTGCAAGCTCTGCCCTTATGTGGCTTTAAACCTGTGCAGTGGTTGATTCCATGTAAAGTCCAGAATCACATCAAATGTCGGGTTAGACTTTGTTGAGGAAAAGTGACAGTGATGTAGAATTCAGCCTAGAAGATTGAGGAAAACATCTTCAAGGCTGTTATCTGTCCTCCTAGAGGGTCATACGCTACCTCCTGTGACTGAGAAGGTTTGCAATCATACTTTAAAATCAGCACAATCTCATGCAACCTCTATTACTGGTGCCTTTCTTTCTGCTCTGTCATTTCAACTGCCAGTACAACTGCTCATGTGGATTTTCAGGGCTCTCTTAGGGCTTTGTGTCTGTGCAGGTCAGCTACATGATACCAGGTGCCACCGGGAGCCTCTTGAACCCGCCACCACCGATAATATTTCCGAGGGATAAGCTTAGCAAAAGAGGGCAACATACAAAGCAATGGGAAGTTTAAAAGTGCTCAGTGCTTTAATAAAAAAAAGACTAAACAAATGTCCAAAAAGTGCAGTGCTTCAAGAAAGTTCAGTAAATAAATACTCCAATTAAAAAAAAGGTGAGGTGAAGGTTAAAATCAGAATAAATCTATTACAATTAGGTTAAAACCAACTGTCAGAAAAGTGTCCTTTCTAAAAGCCCGGTACATTCATCTTTTAATTGGTGGCTCCTCTGCTTATTCCATACGGGCCTTGCAGCAGAGGTGTCACCCTAATAACAGCAGGTGTAGCTGGTCTCCCCCAGGCCCGGTCCCTGCTGTCCCATGGTTATGGAAAGGCTCCCTCTCTGGACCTAGGCTTGGGTCCCCAACGGCCATGGTGCTCATATTGGGGCTTTCCTCCCAAGCCTCTTCGACCCCCAGCTGCCTTTTGGCTTCACTAAAACACATGTGGCACATCTAAAAATGTGTAAAAAAAAAAAATAATGAATTACATTTATATAGCGCTTTTCTTGCTACTCGAAGCACTTTACATAGACAGAGGGGATCCACTCAAACCACCAATAATGTCTAGCTTCCACCTGGATGATGCAAAGGCAGCCATTATTTCAGGATAGGAACTTCTCTCCCTTGTACAATTTACATATCTTTAAAAAATGTATTTATTTGGGCTTACCTTGATTAATCCCAAATTTGTTCCATTCAGCTTTATTTTAACTTAATGATGTGGGGAATGTATTCTTGGCACACATTATTCCTCTTAATAACGTGAGCATCACTGACTCTTTTTTTTATTATTATTATATTTTATTATAATTACTGAAATTATATATATTCTATATGAAATTATATATTATATATATATATATTATATATTTTATTATAATTATTGAAATTACTTGGTTTTTTGCATACCCCTTGGGGTCAGAGTGCAGGGTCAGCCATTGTACAGAGCCCCTGGAGCAATTGAAGGTTAAGGGCCTTCCTCAAGGACCCAGCAGAGTAGCATCTCTTTTGGCAGTGATGGGGATTCGAACTGGCAACCTTCGGGATACCAGCACAGATTCTTAGCCTCAGAGCCACCATTCTGCCCAATCCCCTTTTACATTTTTTCATATGGATAAGTCCAACACTTTAGCTCACCATGCAAAAAAGCATTGCTCACAGCTAGTTGTGTGAAGTAACTTAAGTTTACTGCAATGGTCCTCGTCATCACCATTCCAACTGAGCATGTTTGTGATCGAACTGAATGTGAGGTTCCCCGCAAGAATATGAGCAGGACCTGTGTTATTGTATCAAGAAGGCCTAGGCCAAAATCCCTAAAGAATGTAAACCCATCCCTCAAATAATTCTGTCTCCTGAAAGGAAAAAGGGGGTCCTACTTGATACTAAATGGGTCTGCATAATGCATTCACCATGGAGAGTATATTATGAAGAATCATATAGGGTGGTCCAGATCTAATTATGCAATTTTCATTACGCTATAACTTATTACGTTTATTACATAGAGAATTCATAAAAAAAATATTTTTGTTGCCAATAGATGGCAGCACCTGCCCTGCATTCCAAAATGGCGTGGAGACGGTTGTCAGTCAAACAGCGGGTGCGATGTGTTCGCCTTTTCTCGATAACGGGCAATGTTTCCAAGGTGCATTGCATTAAAAGTTGCATAATTAGATTGGGACCACCCTGTAGAGAGAATTGTACTATAATAATGGCCACCATTGCACCAAAATTGGACTGTATAATCACAACAGGCACTACTAAACCACAACAGAAAAATCTAAATGCAGAACTTAATTTATTCTTGAGACAGTTGAATGCCAGTGACAATGAGAAATTGATATATGCATTTACAGATGCAGAGATAAAAACTGTAAATAGCCAATTAAACACCCTTAATGCTCTAGTATGGAGATTGTTTTTCCACCCATGAGAATATTTCTGACCTGATACTTAGCAGAATTATCTTCAGAGTTTAAATAGAGCTGTTATTTCTTCCACCTCAAAACTTAATTACTGCACACTGAATGACATAATGTTTAAGGCTTTATTGTGTGATAATTAGTTCCTATTTTTTGAATATTATTTAAAACACTTCTTTGATTAACAGATCTTGCGGCTGCTGTTTACAAACAGTAGTAAGGAAATGTGATTTCTCCTCAAAGCATATCAAATAACTTTAGCTAGTTCTCTAATCTTGTGTTTAATTGATTATGCAATATTAATAATGAAAAACAGAAACTCATATTTTTGTGTGACAGCTCTTTCATCACAAGTGTTCTTCACATTTTGGCTTTACCAGTTTTATTGATTTGTTTCCTATAAGCTTGGTGCAAGTTTTCATCTGTGTGCTTGTAATAAATGGTGTCCTTTCTGTTCCTTTCTTCTGCCTAATACAATTTCTTCCCAGCCAGAGGTGGTTCTTCCAGTTTCTATGACTTCCCCTAGTCTCTTCCTTATTATAATCCGTTATGCTACCCCATCTGCCAAAAAGGGTGCTACTGGGAGGATCTCAGTTGCGGAAGGAGTACAGTCTCCCTCTTGCTGTAACTGTAAGTCAGTCCCAAACTCTTGGTGCCAACTCTTTCCTCTTGGCTTTGTTGTTTGGCAGTGTTTTTGCATGGCATCTTCAAGCTGCTCTTTTCCTGAAGCAAACTGCAAGAGTATGTTCTCTGCTGACAACTTTATACCACCTTCACCTTTTCAGAATGAAGTGAGAATAACACTGCATGTGGATGAAACAAATCTCAATTTGTTCCGCCTCATCCTGAGATTTGTTAACACCAAAGACGAAACTGTGCATGGTCATATACAGGCTTCAGTTATCCGGTTCCACAAAGGTAAGCTTGGTCCTCTGCATACACATACTAATAACTGGAGCATCAGTAAACACAGATAAGAAGAGTGAGTATTGTCTTCTTGCAGCTTTGTCATGCCTTTCTATAGGCTATGTTCCATAAGAAATTACTTCCAGTTTAGCATTTTATCATTTGTATTTTGCTGTGCATGTTGTTATGTAATTGTTTGTGTTGGCATGAATGTCGCACTGATTTTCACAACATTATATTTTCCATTTTTATTTATTACGGAGAGTTTTGTTTCCAAAATGTAAGCTAACAAAAATAACATCTTCATAAAAAATGAGAAACTACTTTTATTCATAATAACCTGTCTTTTCCTATTAAAATAAGGCATTTTAATTGTGAAAAACGTTAAACTGACTGCATTAATGTATTATGGAATAATTGCAAGTTTTCTTGTCTTATAATCAGTCTAATAGTATTTCTGAATATCATGAAATAAGATTGTGAAATAAAGCTATATAAACAGTGGCTTTAATAAAATACTCACCATTTGGACTTTTAAAGCTTTATAGCATTACATTGACCAAAAGTAATGTATTTTTCCCAGTGATCAACTTATAAGTTTTATAATTTCACAATAAAACTGCATTATACATTTATTTATTCATTGATTTTTTTGGATCTGGTAATTCTATTTTACTGAGGGGAAGCTTATTTCAGTCTAGAAATAAAACAATCTTTGTGAATATGTCAGGTAACAATGCTTGCTGTTGTAAACACAAAAATATGGAATTTCAAGAGAGGATAATACATATTATAGATACATTTAACTATTTAAGATGTAATAAGCTTCAAAAATACTTCACAAATAATGCTGTAAGTGAAAAAAGTAAAAAAGAATGGTACTGTATAGCAACAACTTCTACATAATGTGAGATACAGTATGTATCTACAGTATAACATGTATAATCTAAGGCACCTCCAGCACTAATATATATTTTTTTAAATTCAGATGCAGTTAGACATACCATACAGCATTTCACCTAAAGGGTATCCGTCAATAAGGGCGCGTAAATAAAGGCGAGCTTCAAAAGGCCGACCTCAATTGGGCGCAGCGAATAAAGGCAAACGCAACAAAACTATTACAGAAAATTTATTAGATAAAGGCAATGATTGAATGTATAAAAGGCGAAAGCACGAATATTAAAACATCCTATTAATTAATGCATGAACTTCTAACAAACTATTTCTAAAGCTCTCTATATTTCGTTGTTTTCTGCTCTTACTCATTGTTGTGTTACACTTGAAGCTGTAGATTATGTGCAATGTGTAGCCTTCGACTACGAGTAGATCTGCACCTTTGTTGCTCTTCACATATTCCAGAGCCATTTGAACTAAATTATCTACGAAAGCCTTTATTCGCCGCGCTCAATTGAGGTCGCCAATTTGAAGCTCGCCTTTTTGTGCGCGCCCTTATTGAATAGAGCCCTACTAAAGTCAGTCATTTGTAGTAATATATACAGGTATTTAAGGTTGTCCAAAGAATTTTACAAAGCAAATCACATTAACAATGTATTTCTGACTATTACACATGATCACTTATAATGCAAATGAAATCATTTATCATTCTTGAAGAAAAAAATCACTAATGCTAAAAATATGAATTTCAGCTTCCCTTCATATGACAGCATTACTCATACACCAGCTATGTGCAATATATTAGAAGTTATCGATGCTGTTATCATTACATATTACATAAATATTACATATTACAATGCTCAGTCCACCATTGCAAGCGATGCCAGCAGATCAAAAATCAAAAATTAATTTTCATTTTCAATACAGTGTTTTGTGAACGGATTTTCATGAAGGAATTGATATTTCAAACTGACTGGTTATTCATGTTTAGTGTCTCAGGTTGATGGTGTGTAGGATGTTCATCAGTTTTACTTCTTTCCTAGCAGCAGAAGTGTCAAATAAGGCTTCATGAAGTGTTCAGAGCTGGCCCATGACATCCTATACATACTCAACTACAATTATATCACCAGAAGAACAAGCTTTAAACTTTTCATTACATTGGTTGCAGGAATATGGAAGAACAAGTTCTTACTTAGCAGACAACAACCTCATCATAGTATCATAACTAAAATGTTTTGATACTTCAGTAAATTATACTTCTTTTTTTTTTTTTTTTTTTATTTATTAATTTTATTACAATCAATACATAGCAATCAAGTTTTACAAAAAAAAGAATTATGCTAAGAACAGATCGATCCCCACCCTTGAGAGAGAGAGCAAGCCAAATGGTGTAAAATTTAAGGCTTTAAAAATACCTAAATCAACAAATTCTCTGTGCTTTATAAACTCATTTCAAAATATTACTGATTAGATCCTGCCATGTTTTGAAGAAAGTCTGCACAGATCCTCTAACTGAGTATTTGATTTTTTCCAATTTTAAATAATATAACACATCAGTTTCCCACTGACTTAAAAGAGGAGAGTTTGGGTTCTTCCAGTTTATCAGAATAAGTCTGCGTGCCAACAGTGTAGTGAATGCAATCACAATTTGTTTGTCTTTCTCCACTTTAAGACCCTCTGGAAGAACCCCAAACACAGCTGTTAATGGGTTAGGAGGGATTGTGAGTCCAAGACTGTCTGAGAGGTAATTAAAAATTTTTGTCCAGAATAATGTTAATTTGGTGCAGGCCCAGAACATGTGACCTAGTGAGGCTGGGGCTTGGTTGCAACGTTCGCAGGTTGGATCATGCCCTGGAAACATTTTGGAGAGTTTTAGTCGAGACAGATGTGCTCGATATATAATTTTGAGTTGTATAATTGTATGCTTTGCATATGGAGCTTGAGTGAATTCTCTGCATTGCTACTTTCCACTCCTTTTCTGATATATTAATTGAGAGGTCATTTTCCCAGTGTCCTCTTGGATCTTTGAAAGGAAGGGATTGTAAAAGGATTTTATATATTGTAGAGATGGAGTCTAACTCCTTGAAATTGAGCAATAATTTTTCCAGCGTGGATGAGGGTGCAAGATGAGGAAAATCTGGAAGGTTCTGTTTAACAAAGTTCCTGATTTGAAGATAGTGAAAGAAATTTGTAGCTGGAATGTTAAATTTGGAATGTAATTGTTCATAGGATGCAAAGACGTTGTCTATATAAAGATCTCTAAGCAAGTTAATTCCAAATTTTTCCAGATATTAAAACTGCATATGTTTGTGAGGGTTGAAAGAGGTGGTTCTTTTGCAGGGTGCCACAGAAAGAAGCTTCTCCGTCTTAAAATGCTTTCTACATTGGTTCCAGATTCTAAGTGAGTGGAGCACAATTGGGTTATTAGTGTATTGCCGATAACGTGTGTTTATTGGAGCACAGAGCAAGGAATACAAAGAAGTACTGCAGGATTTTACTTCTATTGCGGTCCATGCCTGTGTATGTTCTTCTATTTGTGTCCAGGTTCTTATCGACTGTATATTTGCCCAGTAATAAAACTGGAAGTTAGGTAGAGCCATGCCACCTTCTGCCTTTTGTCTTTGTAGGGTCGCTCTTTTGATGCGTGGATGTTTAGAATTCCAAATAAATGAGGTTATTGTTGAATCTAATTGCTTAAAGAACGATTTATTAATGTATATTGGTATGTTTTGAAATAAAAAGGAGCTTAGGAAGAATATTCATCTTAACAGTGTTAATTCTTCCAGCTAGTGTGAGATGAAGGGTTGACCATCTATGCAAGTCTTGTTTAATTTTTTCCATGCAGACGACGAAATTTTGTTGATAAAGAGCTTTATGTTTACTTGTGATGTTTACCCGAGGTATTTAAACTGTTCTGCAATGATAAAAGGAAGGGTGTCTAATCTAATATTATATGCTTGCGAATTCACGGAAAGAGTACACTTTTATTCAGATTAATTCTGAGACCAGAGAGCTTTTGAAATTCTGTGAGTGCTGCTAAGACTGCAGGCACAGAATTTTCTGGGTCCGATATATACAGTACCATGTCATCTGCATATAATGAGATTTTCTGTTCCAGTCCTTCTCTGCTAATCCCCTTTATCTGATCAGTATTTCGACAATGTATTGCCAGTGGTTCAATGGCAATTGCAAACAGCAGTGGTGACAAAGGGCATCCTTGTCTTGTGCCACGCTTCTAGTTTAAAGTAGTCTGAGCAAATGTTATTGATGCAAACTGAAGCTTCTGGGTTAGTATACAGTAATTTAATCCATGCACAAATGTTGGGCCAAACCCAAACTTCTCCAAAATAGTAAAAGGTATTTCCATTCAATCATGTCGAATGCTTTTTCTGCATCCAATGATAATAATATTTCTGGGGTGTTTGATTTAGTTGGTGAGTATATTACATTAAACAGGCGTCGAAGATTTGAAGATAAGTGTCGGCCCCTAATAAATCCAGTTTGGTCTTGTGATATTACGAGGGAGCACTTTCTCCATCCTTCTAGCTATGATTTTAGAGAGTATTTTAACGTCGTTATTCAGAAGTGAAATTGGTCTGTATGATGCACATTGTAATAAGTCCTTATTTTGTTTTGGAAAGACAGTGATTAGTGCTTGGCGAAAGGTTTGTGGAAGAGATTGGTTATCTCTGGCTTCTGTAAATGTTGCTAATAGGAGGGAGCTAGCTGAGCGGAGAATTTCTTGTACAGCTCTGCAGGGTAGCCGTCAGGGCCTGCTGCTTTTCCACCTTGGAGTGACTTTATAGCATCCAGTAATTCTGATAATGACAGAGGTTTATCGAGTTCCTCCACACTAAAAGCGTCAATTTGTGGTATCTGTAATTTATCCAGAAATGCATTAGATTGTATATTGTCTTCTTTAAACTCAGTAGTATATAGGGATTTATAGTAGTCTCTAAAAGTGTACATTATATTTTTGTGTTCGATGATTTTATCTCCATTCGTGTTAGTAATTACGAGATTGCGTTGCACATCTTGCTTGTGAATTTGTTGCGCTAAAAGCTTATTAGCTTTCTCTCCATGTTCATAATAATGATGTCTGGATTTGTAAATTAGTTGTTCGGTTTCTTTAGTTGTCAAGAGGTTTAATTCTGAATGTAGAGCCTGCCTCCTCTTATGTAGAGTCTCGCTTGGTAGTCTGGCATGTTCTTCATCTATTTTAGTAATTTCGCTTTTTATCTCTGCTACTTTCTTGCGGATTTATTTCTGTGGGAAAGATATGAGATAATCTGTCCTCTTAAGAAGGCCTTAAGAGTTTCCCAGAGTATTCCTGCAGAGATCTCAGGGGATGTATTTGTCTCTAGAAAGAATTCAATTTGTTTGGATATAAATTCAGTACAATTCTCGTCAGCTAATAGAAGCGGATTGAGCGCCATCTGCGGGTGAGTGTATGGGGCTTAGTAATTTCAGCTCCAAGATCATCGGAGCATGGTCTGAAATAACAATAGCATCGTATTTACAAGATTTAATCTTAGGCAAGAAGTTATTATCTATAAAGAAGTAATCAATCCTTGAGTAGCAATGATGTACTGGTGAGTAGAAAGAATATGTTCTTGAATTTGGGTTTAAAACCTCCAGGGATCTGATAAGTTGTGATCAGTTATAAACTTTGTAATTATCTTTGCGGTGTTAGTTGCGTTCCCCTGTGGAGGAAGTCTTATCTAAAAGTGGATTTAGAACACAATTAAAGTCCCCAGCCATTATAAGTTTATGAGTGTTCAGATTGGGAATGGATGCAAATAAATTTTGTATAAATTCCTTATCATCAACATTAGGTGCATAAACATTTATCAAAATCATTTTACAGTTAGATAAGTCTCCCATGACCATCACATATCTCCCTTCAGGATCCAATACTACATCTGATGCTACAAATGGTACTGTTCTATGTATGAGAATTCCCACCCCTCTAGTTTTCTTTGTAAAACTAGAATGGAACATTTGGCCAGTCCAGTCTTTTGCAGCCGGAACTGATCCTTACTTAGTAAGTGGGTTTCCTGTAAAAATACTATTTTAGCATTTAGACCTGTTAGGTGAGAAAGTACTTTCTTTCTCTTTAATTCGTGATTCAGGCCTTTAACATTCCAGCTTACGAAGTTAACTGTCCCATCATGGAGACACTGATTCTGAGTTTTTGATGTCATTTTATAGTCTTAACTGGAAGTGAGATAGTTTAGGTTTTAATTTCCTATTCCCCCAAGAGTTGTTGCCATGCAGCTTATTATTACGTTGATAGTTATAATTATAAAGATTGAGATGATAGATTAGATATAGATCAAGCCTGCTCTCTTTCTCTTCCCCTTAACCCCCCACCCTCCCTTTTTGCCTCCCCAGGTGAGGCTAAAACCCACTTCATGCAGTCCCAGTCCTCTGACATACCCAGAGACAGAGCACGTCCAAAGCACATCAAGCCCCCATGCAGTGGCGCTTTAAGGTTAAAAGATAGAGATATCTGTTACCAATATAGTCTTTAAAAGAGGAAAAAGAAAAAAAAGAAAAAAGAATTTTGCACTTAATATATACATATATATATATATACATATACATACACACATATATACACATACATACATACACATACACATACATATAATCTTCAGCAATTTTAGTGCATTAAGATGATATCCCCAGATAATAAACCCAGGTAAATTAAAATAAAGTTTTTCTGTCTGTGCAATGATGGCAACATCTTTTTACCCCCAAAGAGCTGACATGTACTGCACCTTTCAGCTAATGCTCAGCATGGTCTCATTTTGTCCATACTTGCTTTGTTAATCTCATACTTTGTTCTATGACATAAGTAAGAATGAAATTAGACAAATGGATATTGAAAGTGTGAACAGAAGATAACACTATATAGAACAACAGTGGAAAACAGTTTGTTTTCCTTTATTCACTCTCTAGGACTGCATTTTTAGTTCATTGAAAATGAGTAGCACAATGTCTCTGGACACACTGTAAAGTGATATCATCCGCATGATGCTTTATTGAGCATTTATTTAGGTGCTTATTGACATCTGAGATTTGTGTCAGTTATTTTCAGTGCTTTTGACTCTTCTTAGTGATTTTCAGTTCAAGAATTATAGCAAGCATTTTCACTACATGAGTGTCTAGAATCTCCTTCTTTTGACTTTAAGTTTAATCTTTTCTATCTCCTGGTCCCTTTTTGCCAATTATGTTTGAAGGGAAGTCTGAGTTTAAAAAAGCTGTCCGGCTTTGTTTATGCTGTAACCCATCTGAACTGCTGGCTTTTCAGTCTGGAAATTAATTATTTCTGTCTTTCTTTCTTTGTCTTTTTCCATGGAAGAACAACTCCAATTTACATCCCACATTTTAATGTATGATTACATTACAGGATGCATACAAAGAAGCAGCCATGGAAAAGAAAGAGATAGCACTAGAATATAATATTTACATTAATAAATAAACGCAAAATGGAATTGGAATTTTTATACACCCATAAACCAAAAAGGTAAATGGTGTGATTCAAGATCATCTTGATGCAACTAATTGCTTCTATGGATACCTCATAGTCTCCTTGAATCTATTACTTATTCTTTTTTGAATTGTGACAATGTACATAAATCCACTGGTGTGTTGTTTAATTAATGTTCTCTGCTCTGGGACCATCTTTCTATATCATTTTATAACTATAATGTATTTTTTTAAAAATGTGGTTTTCACTTATAGTCTCAGAAAAATAACATGAAGTCTAAATAAAATAACGAAAAAGGAAGTGAACATCGTATTTTTTTTATTTATCCTTAAAGTTTTACTTAATTTCTTTATTTTTTTTAAATTGCTAGTAGAATGCTCATGTGCATTTGCATACTATAGATCCTCACATCCTGGAGGGCCAAAACGACTGATGATTTCTAACCAATTACTGCTACTAATGGAACAGACGTCTTTTACGTTAGTTTCAGTTGACTTCTTTTTTAGATTCAGAACCTTTATTTATTTCATTTTTCCATAGCCAGGCCCCAAAAAATAATAAGATGCAAAGCAATACAATTGATGACCAAATAACTTCATCCTATTTGAAACTTTTGGTTCTTTATATTTACCTTGATAAAATATTTGAAAAGAAAATTGCAAAGGCTTGGGAAGCTTCAGCTCAAGCAATAAAAGATTAAGAGGTAACATGATTGAAGTGTTTAAAATTATGAAGGGAATTAGTACAGTGGATTGAGACTGTTATTTAAAATGAGTTAATCAAGAACACATGGTAAATTTTGCACAAAAATTGGCTTCTATTTAAAAAATCAGTTGCAGTGGAAATTATAAGACCCAGAAGCTGAATTTGAGACCCTAGAGATATTTGGATAACAAAGAAAAGTAACTAAGAGTCCTGAATCTTACTAGAAAAAAAGAGGAATGAGCCAACAAGGGATATGTTATGTAGGTGAAAATAGGAAAGTTTCTTAGTGTGGTTTATGTGGGTTGTATAAGAAAGGTAGGAATCACAAATGATACAAGACCTTCTTAGAAGAAGGTCTGATGAGATTAAGTTTGATTGAAAAGGATCTAATTTCCTTAAGTTCTGCTTTAGTGCCAATTTGCATGAGTTCAGTTTTGTTGTAATTTAATTTTAAAGAGTTATGCTCCATCCAGGTTTTAATTTACTGAGACAAGTTGTGAGCTGAGAAAGCTCTGATGAAGTTTCTCTTTTAAAATTGAAGTTGAGTATCATCTGCATAAAAATGATAACCAAAGTCCAAAGTCATGAATAATATGGCCAAGGGGAAGCATATAGGTACAGAAGAGCAGACGCTCGAGACCTGAGGAACTCCTTGTGTGACTGGCTCTGTGAGCTGGATTTGCTGTTGCCATAACTGACAAACTCAGTTACTGTATATCAGTCATATACTGTAGGACTTTAACCTCTGAACGGCAGTGCCAGAGATGCCCTGAATGTTCTCCATTCTGAACAGTATAATTTCATGTCTGACAAAGTCAAAGGTTGTACTGAGGTCTAACAGAATTAATATGCTGGTTTGTCCAGATTCTGCTGCCATAAGCATATCATTAGTTACCCGAGGCAGAGCAGCTTCACAGGTGTGCTGCATTCTGAGACCAGACTGAAAGGGTTTCAACAAATTATTAGAAGTTAAATAAATGGTGAGTTGGGAGGTTACAACATGCTCAAGAAATTTTGACAGAAACAGTACATGAGAAATAAGCCAAAAAATTGTTAGGATTCTCAGCATTAAGATGAGACTTTATTAATATTGGGATTACAGAAGCAATTTTAAAAGTGGTTGGCATAAAGCCAGTGTCAAGGCATATATTTATTATTGTTGTACCAGTCAGGATTATAGCATGATGGCAGGATTCAAAAAGTGTAATGGGGAAGGTGTCCAGTACACAAGTAGTCGGCCTTATCTTATAAAACAGGTCATTAATAAATGCAGATGTAACTGGTGGAATTTTAAAAAAGGAGCTGGATGGAATGTGAAGACAAGGAAAGATATAATGGATTTACGTTGGTTGAATTATTTAGATTTGTATTTTTTTTATGGAAAACGTGGAGGAATTTTTCATAGACTGCAGTAGAGGAGGTAATTGGACCAGATACAGGATGAAGTAGTTTAACTACAGAGAACAAAACCCTAGGGTTATCATGGTCACTTTCTATTATTCTGCTATAATGCATGTTCTTGGCTACAATTACTGCATCTCTGTAAGCCCTTTTATGGTCAGAGAAGGTCTAGAAGTGCACAGTGAGGCTAGTCTTACATGACATTCTCTGAATTCTCTAATTCTCTTTCATAGACCATAATTCTAAGTTGTACCATGGTTCTGAACAATTAAAGGAAACCTCCTTATTTTTTAAAGGAACAATTTTATCTAGTGCTGAATGAAGGGCTGAGTTATAGTACTCAACAAGACTATCTACTGAGGATGGAATAGGGGAAGACAGAAAAAACATCAGAAAATGGTCCAGCAAGGATATTAGAACAGATATTTCTAAGGTTTCTGAAAGAAATTTGATGTTTACAGCTAAGAGGATGAGACAGTGAAATAAGCCAGATACACAGATCATTTCTAATATACAACCACAAGAGTGGGTAGGAAAATCAACATGATGCATCAAGTCAAAACAGTCTGGCAAGGATAGGAATTCATTTCTCAGTTTACATGTAGGAACATGAATATGGATGTCGAAATTGTCAAGAAGAATGACTGTCTGAGAAAGGGAACTTAAGGGAGTTAATAGATCAGATAAGAAAGACCCATTGTATTTTGGGAGATGATAGGGTACAACAAGTAAGATAGGACAACATATCGCTATTAGTTTAAGAGCCTGGCATTCAAAAGACAATGGGCTGTCAATTGGGATTCTTTTGATGTTTAACTTAGATCTAATAATTACTGTGACCCTTCCACCTTGTCTTGAGCTAGGAGCTTCTGTGAAGTAAACATATCTGGATGGTATCACCTTCGTAAGAGATGTAAATTTGTTTGGTTTTTGCAGAGTTTCTGTTAAGCATAGCATATCAAGGTTGGAATCTGTAATGAATTCTGATAGCACCAATGCTTTGTTGTTAAGAGATTTTGTTTAAAATAATGCAATATTAGTTAATGAGGATTCATTGTGCACAAATCCATAACCAAAGTTTATTTTAGCATATTGCAAATTTGGCACACTGAAACTCTTATTTCAAGAGCCATGAGTAGGACTGTGAATTCCTAAACAAATGCAGCTGGTGAACTTGTGAACTCCATTAGGGTAAATTCCATAAAAATAAATACAAATTCAATACCAAAAGTAATCATTTTCATCCATGAACGATACATTAAGTAAGAGAAAGTGAAAGGAGTGCAGAAAGTGCAAGATTCAATGCAAAGTTTAACAAAACATGTTGTTAACAGGGTGCAGCAGCAACATGCATGAGCCAAAGTTCCGTCCATCATTTGCTACCCAAACACGAAATAAGAATTTTCTAACACTAAGCCTCTTTGGAAACTAAAGCTAATTACTGTACACTATATCCACTGGGGGATACTGAATCTGCCATATGCTGCCTAATTTATACTAGTGTGTTGTCTGCCATGGCAGCCAGTAAGATAATTAGAAAGTGAGAGCAGGAGAAAAAGTGAAGTCACTAAAACAAAGCACAGGTCAAAACCAGAAGGCTATTATTGATTGTCAAAATACAAGGGCAAGATTAAAACTTGTACTTAAAGAAACATGCAAGGTTTGGAAAATAAAATAAAAAGAGAATGAGAAACTAACTAAAGTAGAATACTATCCAAATTAGGCGTAGACTGAAACATCCATCCATCCATTATCCAACCGGCTTTATCCTAACTACAGGGTCATGGGGGTCTGCTGGAGCCAATCCCAGCCAACACAGGGCGCAAGGCAGGAAACAAACCTTGGGCAGGGCGCCAGCCCACTGCAGAGACTGAAACAGTCTATGTAAAATTTAAATAGTCATGCTGGTGTCATCACCACTGCATCATCCTGATGCATTCTGGAATACAGTGCCATAGAAATGGCTGACATGAACATAGGCTAAATATGACAAAATGCACAGCATAATAAAGATAAGCAAAGCATTAAATTCTGTTTGTGTCAAAACCCAAAAATCATAGCTCACATTCAGTATTGTAAGTGAAGGTTATGCAGATCCAGATCAACATGAGAGTTTAGAAGAGCCATAACAGAGTCAGGTAAAACTATAGTACTGTATATTGATATACCCACTTATCTCTTCATAGTTCCAACCATTATTAAACATAAGTTTTACTGTGCTTCAATAAAAATATATTTACATAGTTCACCACCACTGGTGGAAGAAGCAAGCAAAAATGGAGAAATGGATATATAGATATATATATATGAGTAAAACTGTGTGTTTAACCAGATTTGATGGTGTCATATTTATAAATGGCATATGGTTTTACGCTATTGGACTATAACTGCCACTCTGAGCTTATACTATGTAAAATAAATAAATGAATCAACTCCATCCATCCATCCATTTCCTAACCCGCTGAATCCGAATACAGGGTCACGGGGGTCTGCTGGAGCCAATCCCAGCCAACACAGGGCACAAGGCAGGAACCAATCCTGGGCAGGGTGCCAACCCACCGCAGATGAATCAACTCAATTGAACAAATAAAAAAAAGGCAGTGCTCAAAAACTGCCAGTGGAGCAAAGACTGATAAGGCAAGGTAGTCATATCTACAAAACACTGAGCTAATACAGTAGTAGAATTCAAAAGCCAGGCAAGGAGTCCAAATGCATTCAACAAGCTGTAGATATAGGACTAAATGAATGTTACAAACATTATTATGGGACAGTGGAAGAGCAGTACAGAAAGCCAGTGTTTAATTTTTATTTTCCCTGTCACTCGCAGTACGTGTCTACTTTATAGCTGATTCCAGGCACCAAACACAAAAGTACCTGGTCAAGGGCAAAGCAAGGATGGAGGATCTTTATAGACTAATAAAAACAGACTGGGCTGAGAGGGTTGCTGGAAAACGTTCATAGAGAACATTTACATTAAAAGGAATGTGGTTATCAGAACATTTCAGACCTCTTAAAAGTTTACATGGACCATGCTTTAATGTTTGTTTGTTTTGTAATTTAGTAAAGAGATATGAGAGCTAGTGGCCATTATTCTTCATCACAACAAAAACAGCATCTTTTTGACTTACATTTTTCATCCGGATACTAACTCTGCTTGCCTGTAAATTTGCTTTAAAATATTGCATGCTTTTTGTATTGTAATTGTTAATTTACTAACTGAAATATATAATAAACTGTGTCCTGTATAATACACAACAGAATTAACAATATATTTATATCTTATCATTCTTGAAAGAGGGCAATTCATTTATGTGAAATTTGAAAAAAAAAACATACTTTAAGAAGATAGTTATTTGTGTATTAAAAGATGGGCCATGCATTTTTACATTGTTCTTTGACATTGCAATTGCATCTTGATTGAAAAAATATTAAGGAGGATTTAGCGTGCAACATGATGAAATGTTATCAAATACAGCTAACACAAGACTAACACAACATTTACCACCTGTCACGGCACATCATTTTTCTTGCACTGAAGTATACAAGCTGACTGAGGGAAATGATGTCATGTTTGATTCAGGTGTGAGAGATAGCAGTTTGAAGTGCAAGGTACGTACAAGACTACACATTTAAACATTGCCGGCATATACTGTTTATTTTTTGCAGGACACTCATAGCTCAAAAATAATTTCTCTCTTCCTCTATATATACATAATGTGCCATACAGTCTGCTTTCCAGTGTAATTTATAGTCCAGTTACTGCATGTTCTCCCTGTGTGCATGCAAAGGTCTTCTGTTATTTGTCGAATTGCCGTGATGAATTTACATAAGTTGTACTTTTTTAAGTGAGTATAAGTGTACACTGAATAGAAATAGTGACCCTGCAATGTGAAAAGCAGGTTTGGGATATTTAAAGAAATGTGTAGAAATTTGGGAAATATAAGGAAATTTGAAGAAATATCTAGAAAGTATTGACCATCTAGATAGATAGATAGATAGATAGATAGATAGATAGATAGATAGATAGATAGATAGATACTTTATTAATCCCAAGGGGAAATTCACAATCTACACCATATGCTTAAACAATTTACTATGTTTTAACCAAAGTTGCAACACATTTTCTGAAAATAAGATTTTTTTTTTGGTTAAGAAAACATACTTTAAATTTTGATAGGCCATAATTAGTTTATTATAAAAGAAAAAAAACGGAAATACCAGTTTTGATAAATATATTCACCACACTTAACGTCTCCAAGCACAACGAAATACAGCCTCAACCTGACATCTTTATAAATTGCAAATTGTGTTGATGGGAGTCAATCTATGTGCACTGAAACAGTGAAATTGAATTTACCACTTTATGAAAGTTAAATGCCTATATTGATCATTGTTTACAAAGCAAAATGAAGACAAAAACACTTTTGGAAATGGTGATTAACAATTGTTGATAAGCATAAATAAGGTAAAGGATATAAATGCATTCATAATCCCCAAGGAGGACAAATAAGCAAATTATTAGGAAACAGAGGACACTTACAGTTACACAACAACTTCAAACAAAGGGTTCTTTTCCAAAGTTCTGCAAACAAGAAAGAATAAAATTGGATGAGAAACATTTAGGAGTTCAAAAACACCTCCATACATCTCCCATCACAAATGAGATGGGAGAAAGTATGGCTTTGTCAAGAAATGTTCAAGCACTCCTCTAATCTGGACTTATTTTAGAGTTCTGAAAAAAGTTAGCGACATACTATAACCTACAGCTACAATTAGTTAACTGATTTGAGTTGAGTTGGAACAGTTTCATTTTTTTAGTTAACTTATCAAAGAGTCGGTTATCACAGATTTATTAAATATTTTGTAATAATGAGTCATATTAAGAAATAACAATAGAACACAATTATATTCATTAGTCAACCACATTAAATACAAGCATTTTAAAAGTACTTTACAACATCATGAAGTTAAAAACGTAACCCAAAATCACTTGTGGTGGTTCTGTAAATTGTATAGACATCAGAATCCAATTCAAATGATATAAAAATGTCCTGTTGTTGATTGTGGAGGGTATGTGACTAATTTTTGTTGACATTTTTTAAACATAACATTTCTGAAAGAGTTAAAGTCTCAGTTGAAATCTCATAGTAGTATTGTTGGCTGCCTTGCACTATTATGGGAGCAGCTCAGAAGCTTTGCCGATAAATTAGTGTCAGAGAAATAATGAATCATTATGTGCAGATTGCATAGCTGTGAAGTTGTTTTTAGAGTAACGTTAATACAGAGTACATATTTGTTAAGATTTTTGTTTGTAGAGCCACACTAACATAATTCCTTTCCTCTTACAATCATTTCTCGATAACTGTTTTTTTTTTTTTTTATTATTAACTTACCTCGGTCAGAAGGAGAAGTGGAATGATATAGAGAACACACAGAGAATCTGGTGTGCAAGTAGCTTTTAACGGATGCCTCATCCAGTGTTTGACTTACTTGTATTGGTGGTCTAAAACAGTGACAGTCAGATAAGTAAAAGTGGAAAATATAGAAAATATTCAAGTTGAATTGGCCCCTTTTAAGGTAAATGTAAAACAATTAGCTAATCTGTAATTGACACTGCACAAAATGTTTCTCTTCTTTGAGATAGAGTTTGCAAATTTGCAAATGATTTTCAATGGAAAGTTTGTAGTGAAAAGTCAAGCAAAATGACACCTTTTATTAGCTAACTAAAAATATTACAATATGCAATCTTTCGAGGCAACTCAGGCCCCTTCTTCAGGCAAGATGTAATGGAAAGTTTGGAAATTGCAAAATGTTGTCCAGCCCACTGTACAGAGATATCTCAATGCATTTTCCTAACAAATTTTGATGAAGAATAAGTGTGTAATATTTCAAAAAATCAATCTGCTGGAAGCTGACTTCGTTCAGACAGACTGACAGGCATGGCAACGGCAGTAGGTGCTTTTCTGTTATATGTGAACAGACCAAGAACACTAAAATGAACTTTGAAAAATGTATGCAGGAGCCTCAGGAAGAAAGCGGAAAGCCTTTGGTTGTCTAATGAGAGAAAAATTGGATTATTTGGCCCTAATGCCATATCAAAAAAAGAACACAGTTCATCACTTACAAAATACAAAACACACTGAAATGTGGTGGTGACAGCATTATGTTCTGGAAATGCTCTTTATTTTTAGGAATAGTTAGGCTTGTCAAAACAGAGGTAAAATGGATGGCACAAAATATAGATGTAGGTAGTTAGCAAAACCTTGTACAATCTGCAAATGATGTGAACCTTGAAGACCAATTCATTTTTCAACAAGACACTGGCCCTAAAAACAAAACCTTGCTACTCTTAAATGGATTATTAAGATGAATGTGAAATTCCTTGCGTGGCACAGATAAATCTATGATTTAGATGCCATAGAAAATCTATATCAAAAACTTAAGATTGTTGTATGCTGTCATTTTGTAAATAGCCTACAACAGTTTGAGCAATTTTGTGAGAAGTGGGTAAAATGTTAAACCTGCAACATGTGAAAATGCCACAAAAGATTTGAGTCTAGAATTGTAATAGAACAGTTAGTCGCCAAATATTAAATACCTATGAACTAAAGTGGGTGAAAAGTTTTCCAAAGCTTAATTTTTTTATTGTATATTTTGAAAATAACTTTCTTTAATAATCAAAGTGAATAGGGCCACTAAAATGTAAAGTATGTTTTGTTAACCAGATACGATAAACATGATTAATAATTAATATGTATTGTAACTTTCAGTTGTAACATAGCAAATTGTGGTGGCAGTCTGATGGTGGGGATGTGTAGTTTCTTTCAATATATATCTGTCCACTTTGTTTAATTGTTCAGCCAATAAACAAACACAAGTTATGTATACTTGCAGATCAAATAAGAGTACTTTATCTTGTGTTAAAAGGAAAGGTACTATATGATATTTACTTAGGTATCGATCTTCTTTTTCACATCATTGTCTACATTGATTTTGTCAAGCAAAGGAGCAACAGCTCTAGCCAAAATGATAAGTACAGAGATTTTTTTTGTTAAGTTTCCATGTATATTCATATTCAAATGACCACAACCAAGGGTGACGTATTGTACAGCAGCTGTCATTCTGCCTTGCAATATCAAAAAACAGCTTGTGAATAATGCAGGGTCCAAAATTTAGAGAATAAAGCTGCAAGTGTATTGGTTATCACTTTTATCCCAATAAGATATTGAAAATTTTGGAAATACAGTAAAAATAATTTCAGAAAATAGTACAATTATGTGAAATTAATTTATATTGGGAATTCTTATAAAATGTAAAATTACACTTTGTTATAATGGTTTCATGTTTATATGCTTGGATTCTGTATCAAAATATAATTCAATTTTGATTTGGACAAACTACTGTAAAGAACTCCCATTTGTTTTCTCAATTGTTTTCTTTTTCTTAGGGCCCATTCAAAATAAGGACATATTTTTCCCACCCAGTCTGAAACCAGCATTTATCACAGTTCCAGGGAATGGATTTGCAGATCCATTTGCGCTCACTCCTGGAAAATGGATTATTAACATTAAAGCTGAGGGAGTTCTGCTGGTAAGAAATACTGTGGAGTTTTGCTTTAAAACTGGCAAACATGATCATTTATTGTGGCTATATTTAGGTAAAGACCTCAGCATTTATCATTTTTAATAGTTTACCTGATAAACAAATGGCTATAACACCAATGATAATAACATCAGCTAAGGCTTAAATACTTTGTACAAAATGGTATTCACCTCTCCATCTGTTTGCTTAATCCACCTTGTTCAATGAGCAGACATACTAGAAGACATGGCTCTGCTCTGCTATCTTAATTTCTGCAAATATGAAGCAGGTTCATGTAAGTTCAATACTTGTAAATGACCAAAAATGTTAAGTTTTGACGGTCCTAGTTTAGCTCTCTTCTCTCATATAAATGAGTTCTTTTGTTTTGCCGTTAAGGAAGAGTTTATTGCTATAGGACTGTACAGTTGATATCCATAACCTCTTCTCTAGGCATTTTTTCATAATAGTGGTGTCTTCAATTATGATTTTACATAATCATTTTAATTAAAAAAAATATTGTATTTTTTTCCAACATTATTAGAACAATATTATTTTGTTCTTCTTTCTGCTACTGGTGCTCCTTTCGTGGTCAGTTTTAACTTTGTACCCAGTTTTGAATACATTGGCTCTGGACTCCACAACACTGAAGTGGATTATATGTGTTTGATGATGAACAGATAGATGCACAGTCCGAAAATATCTATCTAATACATAAAGATGAATGTGTGTCTGTGTGCTTGTCCTGTATGCACATTTTGCATAGATTTGCCATTTGTACAGGGGAGCACTATAGGCTGTCTTTCATTATGAGATTTTTTTTTCCTCTTGGGGAACTTTATTCAATTACTGCACCCTCAGTATATTCAATCCCAGGCAGCAACGGGCACCCCATCCACTTTACTGTAAAACTGATCTAGAGTCTAATTGCCAATCTAATTGCCCTCGACCCTCTGCAGTTCGCATAACAGGAGAAGGTGGGAGCGGAGGATGCCATCAACTGTATGCTACACTGATACCTCTCCCACTTGGACAGAGGCAGTAGTGCTGTAAGAATTATGTTTTTGGACTTTTCTAGCGCCTTCAACACCATCCAACCTCTGCTCCTTAGGGACAAGCTGTCAGAGATAGGAGTAGATTCACACCTGGTGGCATGGATCATGGGCTATCTTACAGACAGACCTCAGTATGTGCGTCTCGGGAACTGCAGGTCTGACATTGTGGTTAGCAACACAGGAGCGCCGCAGGGGACTGTACTTTCTCCGGTCCTGTTCAGCCTATATACATTAGACTTCCAATACGACTTGGAGTCCTGCCACGTGGAAAAATTTGCTGATGACACTGCTATTGTGGGCTGCATCAGGAGTGGGCAGGAGGAGGAGTATAGGAAGCCAATCAAGAACTTTGTTAAATGGTGCGACTCAAACCAGTTACACCTGAACACCAGCAAGGCCAAGGAACTGGTGGTGGATTTTAGGAGGCCCAGGCCCCTCATAGACCCTGTGATCATCAGAGAAGAATGTGTACAGAGGGTGAAGACCTATAAATACCTGGGAGTGCAGCTGGATGATAAATTGGACTAGACTGCCAATACTGATGCTCTGTGTAAGAAAGGTCAGAGCCGTCTATACTTCCTTAGAAGGCTGGCGTCCTTCAACATCTGCAATAAGATGCTGCAGATGTTCTACCAGACGGTTGTGACGAGTGCCCTCTTCTACGTGGTGGTGTGCTGGGGAGGCAGCATAAAGAAGAAGGACGTCTCACGCCTGGACAAACAGGTGAGGAAGGCAGGCTCTATTGTAGACATGGAGCTGGACAGGTTGACATCCATGGCAGAGCGACGGGCACTGAGCAGGCTCCTGTCAACCATGGAGAATCCTCTGCATCCACTGAACAGTGTCATCTCCAGACAGAGGAGCAGCTATAGCGACAGACTGCTGTCACTGTCCTGCTCCACTGACATTTTGAGGGGATTGTTCCTCCCCCACACTATGCGACTCTTCAGTTCCACCCTTGGGGGGGGGAGGGGGGGGTATAACATTATTCAAAGTTATTGTCTGTTTTTACCTGCTTTTTTATTACTCTTTAATTTCATATTGTTTTTTGTATCAGTATGCTGCTACTGGATTATGTGAATTTCCCCTTGGGATTAATTAAAGTATCTATCTATCTATCAATGAATCTGGGGAGAGCTCACACAGTCACATGCCAGCCTTTAACACCAGCTTCTATAATCAAAGTTCAATATATTCATCATGTCAATGAAGGCGTAGAGTAACTTAAATCCATTTATTCTCTAGCTATTTATCCAGTTTAAACTATTGACTTAAAGGAATACTCCACCCAATGGTGATATTTTTATATATTACTTACTTATATTATTTAATTAAATTTGTAATGCTGAGGACAGATTTCTTGTCCAGTTATTGAGGGTGAGAGACGGATCTTCAATTTAAAAGCATTGTATTGTGGGAATGTGCCTTTCCTGTTTATATTATGTTGTTTGCTGAATTTTTCCATGAGTGTTATAACGTTTTAGCAAAAAAATGCACATACGATCGTTTTGAAGATACAAATGGATTACAGACATGTGGAATATGTAGCGCGTTATGTGAGAATCGTTTTTGTTTTTTCTGTGGATGTATCCCACATTGTTTGCTGTTGGTGTGGACGAAAACTCAGACCCGACAGCAGGTGCGGTTATAAAACAGCTTTATTTTCAGAGTCACGGTGAGAAGAGTTTCAGAAAAGCAGACAATCAAATGTATATGACAGCGTCAGGGCTCTTCTGAACCCCGTCTGTTGGGTGGGGTCCAGTTTTATACCCCTAGAATGCGTGATTTAATATCATTATAAAATGTAACAGTCAACACATTTATTATACACAAACCTTGAGCCCCTTTAACGTCCCTTGTAAAACTTGATTTCTTGGCTCCTTTTGTTATGGCGTTCAGATGTAAGCTAAGGGACAACGTGATAAGGCAGACTCATGTGTGGAATGCTCAGACCTTGAGTCCTTTGCACAAATATTTTTCTGTTTGCTAAAACAAAGCATGCTTTTACATGGTTTCATAAAGCTTACTTCTCAGACATGAATTAGTACAAGGGAACGAAGAGAACATTCGTCTTCCACATTGGTCATTAGTGGTCCCATTCTATTACCTTTCTCCACAAAAATGTGAGATTGCAAATTTTTCTTGGCCACAACTACAAACGACACAGGGTAAGTAACATATTATTTTTGGGTTCAGTATTCCTTTAAAAATGAATTTTGCAATATAATCCATAATTAAGGACACTACTTTATCTGTTACTTGTGTATCTACATTATGCAAGTCCATATTGATTTGTTCTTATTTGCCACTTTTGGTATATTAATTTATTTATTCATCCTATAGTTATTTATTTCTAATTTAATATTTTTCCTTTTACTTGCATTTTTTTACCATTGTGCACAGCACATTGAGCTACATGTTTTGAATTAAAATTTATTGTCAAAATAATTCATGTTGTTGTTGTCAAACTGTCTTTTCTTGTCATTCCTTTTGAAACATGTCTTATTTGCTCATACCAATTTATTTCTCCATGTTTGTTTAGGATTACTTGGTGATGCTTCCTAGTAACTATTTTGAAGCTCCAATTCTGCAAATGAAAGTCACTGAGCCATGCACGTATGATGCGACATTGGAGAACTCCTATAAACAGTATGTTCAAGGAGGATCACTTGAATATCTAATTTCCTAGATAGAAATCTCTGTTAGTCATGGGGAATATCCTGCTAAAATTACTATAAAACTAGAGGAAGCATTATTGAAAATGTCCATTGTTTGTATGTTCAATTAATTCAGTTATAGTTGATTATGGTTTCTTTTCACACTTAAAGTGTTCTGGTGAAAATCCATATAAGTCTGACAATGTTGAAGAATGAATCTTCACCATTTGACTAATATAATATATATAATAATTTGACTATACACAAAAGCTTCCATACAAATTTTATATACTAATGAGGTCTTAATTAAAAAAATGCTCACAATACTTTCCCTTATAATGCACAGACGAGAAATACAACACTCAAGGAACACTATCATATCATAAGATATCGAAAGACAAATAGAGAGATCTGAAAAGAAAAAAAAAAGTATCTGAGGAAATTTATGGAAAATATTTAAAGATCTTCCTTCCAAGATAGGATTTCATACTTTTAAAGAACAGATAGAACATACAGATTTGACAGCATGGGTGCAAGGCACTTCATCCTATCCTATTATTCTTTCATTGCAAGTGATATGGAATCATTTACTTACTATTATCAAAAATTATAAGGCAGAAATTAACTTTACAACTGTATTAAGCAATGTCTTACATTTTACTCTTTCAGCTGTTTGATGTATAAACATGTGCCAATAGACAAATTTCCTAACATAATGGGGACAGAGGGTTTGTTCTTATCCCAAAGTGGGCTCAAAATTCAGATAGAGAGCCTGCAGCCCGCACCTCATTTTCAGGAGATGGCTTACTTCAGTGGCAAACAAGTAAGTTCAAATCAGCTACTATACTGATTATGCGTAAAAAATGACTTCTGGTTTTAAAAGTGACATAGGGGCTGATGAACTTCCACTGTGGTGGACCATATTGCTTTTATGTTTTTCCCCCTCTAACTGTTACCTCCATTTATAGTTTTGACTTTGCTCTTTATTCATGACAGTGGCAGCCTCTCACAATTATGGAAAATAATTCTATTTGGTCATTCTTTTTACTGCCTGGGGCTATCAATATCACCCATGTAAACCTTGTAAGTTAGTGTGCTAATCTGTGGCTTTAACTTTGTATGTATTTGTCTTGCTTTTTTATTCATTCACTTTAAAAACAGTGTTTAGTATCTCCACATGTCTTTCTTTCTGTCTCTGTGAGCTAATGGGCTGTAGGTTTTTAAGCACCTACACATTCAACATTCTGTATGGCTTATATTTCTGAGCATGGGTCATACCAGTGGCAGTGATCACGGCTTCACCAATAAAAAATAGCTAAAGTAGCACAATAGTGAA
Organism: Polypterus senegalus; assembly: GCF_016835505.1. Classification (NCBI taxonomy): domain Eukaryota; kingdom Metazoa; phylum Chordata; class Cladistia; order Polypteriformes; family Polypteridae; genus Polypterus; species Polypterus senegalus. Next base: position 66,826,967 of record NC_053158.1, read on the forward strand.
AGAAAGAATTGTAATGAATATTTAGAGTTTTTTCTAATTTAATGAGGTAGAGATAGATTAAACATCAATAAAAGTGTAAAATACATGATTATGCATTTTTACATTTTCAAACCAATTTTTATTCATAAATGTTTCTAACTAGATGCTTGTAACCAGTGATTATGCAATTTGAATGAAATTTAAAATCACCTGGGGCCTCATGTATAATGCCGTGCGTAGAACTCGCACTATAACATGGCGTAAGCACAAAAGCCAAAATGTGCTTACACACAGAAAAATCCAGATGCAGGAATCTGTGTGTACTCCAACTTCCACGTTCTTCTACTACATAAATCCCGGTCAGCATGAAAAGTAACGCTCGTGCACGCACTTTATGTAACGCCCCAACTCCTCCCAGAATTACACCTCTTTGAATATGCAAATCAATATAAATCACCCTTAAGCTCAGCCTTCTGTGAAAAGACAATGGGAAAAGCACAGGGGAAAATATAAGAATTTCAGCGAATACCAAGTTGAGGCAAAGGAAAAACATACTATTTGTTTAATTAAACCGTGGTATAATCAACAAAAGGAAGTTGATCGAGTGGCATAGCGTGTTGGAGAAACTTGAAAGCCCATGTTCACAAAGTCGCACAGTGCCGGAAATAAAAAAGAAGTCACATATCAAAGTCGCCGTGAAAAAGCGAGTTGTAGCCCACTGTCTGAGTGTCATATAAAAGCTTATTCGGGTACAGAGAAAAAAAGGCACACAGTGGGGAAAAAGCACGAAATGTCAATCTCGAAATTTCCACTTTAATCATGTAGTTTATTTTGTCATTAAAGTAGAACATCATAAACTTCATCTTAAAATTGTTTAATTAACCAGTTTCTCAAATCACATCGTAATTAAAGTAGCACGTTAAATGCTTTGTTTTGTATTTGATCTTCTACTCGTATGTGATCTATGTGTGTGAATCACTACTTGCTTCTTAAACCAGCTCTCTTCCTCCAACTGGACACAGAATTCATTACATTTGTGATATTACAGCTCTCTGAATAACTAAAATACTGAGATGTATATGAGATATCATATTCATGATGATAGAAGTTAAAGCACGTTATTAAACATGGGTTTCACGGCGCAGTGATTGTGCGCGACCTTCGATGAAATTATTTATTGCAGCAGTACTCATGGGCGGCTCTAGACTTGTGGTGGCCCTGGGCAGAGAAAGAATCGGTGGCCCCTTCGCCCACCAATGTCAATATGGTATCTTATGCACGGCGGATGGCCACGTCCCTTGTGGACACTGCATAGCCGCCTCGTGCTCATGACACAAGCGTTTAACTTTTGTCGAAATTTGCCGCTGCGTTTTTAGCTGTGTCGTTATTTTCTCTTTCTGTTTTATATTCAATATATATTGGCGTGCCGCCCCTGCAGTCCTTGCTTTTCTTTCTCCAAGTAACCGATCGCCACACAATCAGCTCTGTAATAGGCGTTAAGCCATCTGTAAGCTTAGAGTGCCGATTCTTCAAAACGTTTAAGGAAAATTAAAATATCTTCGTAGTACATGTTTAATTATTCTATCCTTCACACCAGTCCCAGTGAAGAATATAGATTATTTAAATGAAGTTAAAGTTTTATCTGTATAATAAACATATTTTGCTGCATTTCATCTTAAAAATGATATCGTCATCATATGTAAATACGTGCTTTATAAAGTGGCGCAGGTTGTGTAATATTATAACTGTAGTGCAAGTTTACAGTGAGGTAATTGTACTTATAAGTACAAACAGTTCTACAAGGAGCACTTGATTGAGTGCGTTTAAAGATCTTGGGATGAAACTGTTTCTGAACCGCGAGGTCAATACAGGAAAGGTTTTGAAACGTTTTGCCGTGGCTGAGGTAGTGTGTGCTTGAAGCTGTATACCGATAATTCTCTTTCCGATCAGCTGCTGTTGTGATTCACACTCAGATACAGTAATATAAATACTCCGAGTGGTGCAGTGAGAGTAATATGGAGAAAGATGATCCGTTGTGGCAACCCTTAATGGGAGCAGCTGAAAGAAGAAGAAGAAGGTGCAGTGAGAGTAACAACGCTAAAGCAGTTATGGTATTTGGAATACTATGGCTATTCCCTGGACCATTATATTGTTACAAGTTAATTGCAATCAGATGCATTACACTAATAAACAATATGCGGTTAGTTTCAGTGTATTTATAAAGCCGCATCAGGAAAATAAGGAGTAACCACACAGGAACAGTAACACTGCTTTGACGCTGGGTGCCGCCAGTCTGCAAAACCAAGCGGAGAACTTGCGTTCGACAAGGTATGAGGTACTGTGGAAAAGTGCATGGATTTACGCCAAGTGTAGGTTTTATACATCGTGATTTGAACGTGGAAAAGTTCTTACGCAACATTTCTGTGCGTATGCACCATTTATACATGAGGCCCCTGAAGTTTTCATTTATTTTACAGAGTAAAATTTCTATTTCATAGCACTCAAGACATCAGAATATGCCTTATCTGTTGAGGGGTGGAAAAAAATAAATGTATGTGCTATGATACAGAGTCTACCTGTTGATGACAGGTTGTACAAATAAATCAGTTTTAATTTTTAAAATGTCAGCCTCACTCTGGCCACTATAACTGTAAATTAATTATATATTCTCTATAATGAAGCCGTTTCACTCAGTCTGATGTTATACACTACTTAAAGTGTAAACATTTATGGCAAAGTCATTAGTGTATTTATATTTATATCTGCATCACAGAAGACCTCGTGGCGACCCATAAACAATTTTCAAAAATCTGCAACAGCATCAGTAAAGTAATTTCCTCATTAAAGAGAATGTTACCAAATTCTTAATTTAGGCACATAACATAAATACAAATCAAAATTAGTTTTACCTGACAATTTCACACAAAGCAACACTCATAAAAGCAAGACAAAAATAATATACAATTGAAAGAAATGTCTAACAGCCAAAAATAAATGCATGGTTCTGTTTGACATGGCCATGCAGTGGCTCACCTTTTTTCATCAACATGATAAAATTACATTATTTCTTCTTTTAGACATAAGAGTAAAAGTTTTGAATAAATCCATCATACTCTGTACACAAAAGGAATAGTAATCTGCCTATGCTAAAATTCCATGTACCCTTCAAATGTTAAACAAATAAATTGCAAAGCAATACATCCATCCATTCATTTTACGACATGTCTAATCCAGTTATATGGTCATGAGACAACAAAGTTTGTCTTGTTGAAATTGGGTACAAGACAGAACTTTTCCTATGCAGGGCATTAATCTATTGCAGTGCATGCTCTTCCACAACCACTTTTGCTCCCATCTGGCCAGTTTAGATTCAGTAACTAACAAGAAACTCTTCTGCACAGAGCATTAGTTCATCAGTGTGCATGCAATTGCTCACTCAACGCTAATTTATGTTCACTAACTTCACAACAGGCAAATCTTTGGCATATTTGGCCAAGAGAAAACCAATACATAGAAGAATGTGCAAGTACCTCAGCCAGTGACTGGGTCAGAGATGAAACACAGGCTATGGACATAGCGTAATATATGCTTTATTATCGTGTTAAATTTCAGACCTTAATCTTTCATGTTAATGCTATTTTGATTTAAAGATGGCATAAGCTTAAAAATAGAACAGGAATACGCCTAAAACAGAAAAGGACTTAATACTTGTAGTAAAATTAAGTGCTAATTTAACTGACAGTTGCTACTTTTAATTAGGAAAATAATTGGTTTGAAGCACCCACAATATTACCCCTGCTAAATGGAATATGAAGACTAATTTAGAGCACACAGTAGCTATTTCTGAAGGTGAGCTGTTAGAAAGAACAATGTTATCTGGCATTCTAACAAATGAATAGTCTTTTTAAAGACCTGTAATCCTTTCAAATGCTGTTCAATCTGTTTTCAGTTTTATTTGTATTATTACTTCTTGCTTTAAGTTACACAGTCCACATCATGCTGTCATTCACTAGTTCTGGCTATTAATTTAAAAGTGTATAGCAATGTAGTGACCTTTTTTGCATATGTCTAGTTCCTACCTTGCTGCCAATACTGTCTACAGCTGTACAATGGGAACATCGGGTTCAAGAAAGGAATGGATCCTATTGCTCAGAATCTGAACCAGATTGGAACATAACCCAGTTCATGTGCTACTCCTGACAGGCTTAGAGATGTCATTGTCATTGGTCTTTAACAAAGAAGAGCTTGTCAAGTTATCTAATGTGAATATGCATGAAGGCATTGTTAATTTCAACAGAACAGATTTCCTTAAGTGTGACATACCTTGACCATAGCAGTGAATAAGAAGAAATTGATGGAACAAAAAGCAGAAAAACATGGGGAGTCTGGAATTAAATGCTTAGTCATGTAGTAATGCTGATCACCCTACTACCTCTGAATTGCTTGGATGAAGTATTTGGCAACATTAGTTAATCAAAAGATGTGGATGAGCTAAATCATCTGCTTTTGTTAGGAATCTTTATATCCTTATGTGCTACAAAACAAAGAAATTGAGCTTGTGACATAAAAAAATACTATGGCTCTGATGCATTTCATGTTTTCTTTTACTTAACTCCTTTCCAGGCAAAGATGCATCTAAAACCAAGAGTTCCTAGGCCTGGTAACTACGTTGTGGTTCTGGAGTATGCTAACAAAGAGGAGACCGTTCAGAATGTTAATGTGGTGATTGAAAATCAGCCACAGGCCTTCACACAAGGAAGAGCAAACATATACAGCTGCAAGTACAGGTCGGTCAATAGTAGTTTATTATGGAATTGTTTGAAAATATATAAACAAGATATATTTAATACACTCCTCATTGTTACTTTCTTGTATACTTAGTATAGAGAAAGTATAGTAATTGCAAAAAAATTCGACCTTGAGATTTTTATGAATCTCCATGTTTCATGCGCTCCTGAACACGTGTTGACCATTTCTGTAATTATGTCTGTGTGTGTGTCTGTCTGTCTGTGTGTATGTACGGAAACACAATAACTTCAGAATACTTTGAGCTATAAATGAAATTTGGGATATGGGTGTTACATCAAAATGTTAGTTTTCTATCAACTTTTGGGCAACATGTGTCATCCTGAAGTGGTACTTTACCTGAACACATTTAATAACTTTTCAAATAAACTGGTATATAGTTTAAATAAACAATTGATTGAAATTTTATATTGTAGTTTTTCATGTGAAATTGCATTATAAAAAGAGAAAAATAATTTAAATTTAATGTTGTTGTTAGTTAGGGTAAGAAACACATAGATATAAAATTTCACCTTATTCAGATAACCATTTTAACAGGTATCACCACTAGCACATAAGCATTACTACCATTATATAAATAGAGATAAATAATTTACATTTTGTATGATCATTACTTAATATTAGATATAAAATTTGACCTTGATCAGGTGACGGGAAGTGGTATATTACTGACCACAAAAAATAATCAGATTTGTAATTTCAGTTTCATCAGATTACCGAAAGTAGTTCTTTGCCATATATTCTTGCATTATAAACAAAGGTAAGTGATTGAAATTTTGTAAGAAATACACAGATATGAAGTTTCATTATAATCAGACAACTGTAAGTGGTATCTACTTTACCTGAACAAGTATAAGGAAAGTTGAGAGGAGAACAATCCAGATTTTTTTATCCTTTACGTGTGGCGCTTTACAAAAGACTGGCAAATTAGCACTTAACAAAATAACTAACTATAGTTAATATATGGAAGTATACTTCTGACATTTGGTTTGGATCATTTTCACACATCTGGTATAATAAATGTTTATTACCTCGTAAGACTGACATTTTTATACGCATCAAATTTGCGTCTACCTTATTTCCCCAGAACTACAGATTTTCTAGAATTTATCCTACCACTTTGATTGACTGACAACCTTTCAATATGCTTTCTTAATAAGTAGGCTTATCTATTAAAAAAATTATCACATTTCACTATTTAGGTACTTATTACTGTCTTTATTAAGGCAAATTGTGTTCAACAATTGTTTTGAACTTTGGGTTTTTGAAATTTACTTTTTGCTTTTTTAGGTTTTATGCCTAAAATGCATTACTTTTAGTGATTTAATAATTAATTTTGAAATTTTCTTCATTGTGTTGGTTCTGAATTTCCACAAAAGGTAATTAACTTAGTGTTAGTATTTGTTTTCAATACTTACTAACAGTTGGTAAGTTTGTTTTTGATTGTTACACGTCATTTTGTCAGCAAAAGAAATTTGTTTTATTGTTAATTACGGTGGTTATTTGAACTAATTTAATAAATGATATTACAATCAATTAAATAATTTTTTTATAATTTTTCTGGTAAAAGATCATTTTTATTGAAGTATAAATATTCTTTAAAATTTTGAAATTTACATACAGTACCTTTCTGATTTGCACTACCCATTTACTTCTTTATCCTTATTTTAATTCCATGAATTGTATTTCATATATGTTTTGATCTTTCATCAATTTTGCACTGTTTGTGAATTAATTTAGATTTCTTCTCATTTTCTATTTTTTTCTGGATTGCCTTAACTTTTTTATTACCTGCATTTAATTTTTTATTTGAAAATGAAAGTTGAAAATCAAATGGCAGAAGAAAATTGCATGCACGTTTACACTTTGATTTTTTCATAGAGAAAGAGTTAAAGACAAGCCTAGAATAGTGTATAATATTGGGAATATCTAATTATTCATCTTATTTAGTAACAGTTTATTAACTACATTGCACGTGTTATTATTTTTATCTCCTATTTAACTTTTCAACAATGCAAAAAAATTACATGGTACAAACACAAAATAACACTGTAATTAGCAATTTATCTAATCATGTAAAAGAACTATCAAATAAACTTGAAATTTGAATAGGCACATGTTTTGTTTCACAAGTTGATATATTCATACAATTATTACATAATCTCTATGTATGCAAGAAACAAGGAGAACACTGCAGATTTTTCTACATTAACTGAATTAACCTCAACAACCTTCTGTCATTGTCCCCTTTTTGTAGCAGTCTGAGTACTGCACTTGCATCACTTGTTCCTTCCTCAGTAGACTGTGTTGGCCCCCACTCTAAATCAGTCCCCATTATGGCATGTTTGAGGCCTCCAAAGAGGTGGAAATCTAAGAGAGCAAAAATCTAGGCTCTAGGAAATAATTGTGTACTTGAATTGTGTGAGTTTTTAAATATGTTTCTGTTCATGAATTGTTGTATTTATTGTTCACAATTTATTCATTATTCATCATTTTTGAATGACTGAAATATTCTTAAAAGCTTTCGCAACTTTTTAAGAAATACTCCCTCCAAAAATTATATTTTCCTAACGTTTCATAACCCATGTACTTTGTAGTGATGGCCGAGAAAAACATTTAATCTCATATTTTCATGCAACATGAAGCAAGTGAGGTTTATGTTTCAATGTAAGTGGACAATAGTCAAACAATATCAAACCGTCCATGAAAAAATATGCTACTCGTGTCACATAATCCACATTAAGTTATCCAGTCATATACTCAAAATATGGGGTTTTTCAGTAAAATATTATTAAATTAATATTCCATTAAAACAAAAGTAGCCCACAACCCAGTATACATTTCACATAAGGTCACCATTTTGTATTGAAGACCTACCTCTCTCTCCCTGATACATTGGCCAATAGTTTTGTCTTATTAGTAAATTGTTATGGATGAAATAAATGAGGCATACCTGGGAACCTGCATCCACACTATATCATGCTTTGAGATCTGTAAACATGATGTCATGGGTCGCTATTGCATTGAGGTATGTATACAAGCATTAAGAATTATTGGGCAGATGAAGTGATGGCAGATGGAAAGAAGTTGGCAAAAAATGCCATATTATATCTAAGGTTTCAAGACAGAAAATACTTACGCAAAAAAACACAATATCCAGATTTCATAGCATAGTAAAACCATGTCTGTGTCACATGATTAACAATGAGCAGTTCATATGAACGTCATGGAGGTATCAATGAGAATCCATCCACAAATTGGCAGCACCCACAGGATATACAGTAATCCCTTCTCGATCGCGGGGGTTGCGTTCCAGAACCCCCCGCGATAGGTGAAAATCTGCGAAGTAGAAACCATATGTTTGTATGGTTATTTTTTATATATTTTAAGCCCTTATAAACTCTCCCACATTGTTAACATTATTAGAGCCCTCTAGACATGAAATAACACCCTTTAGTCAAAAGTTTAAACTGTGCTCCATGACAAGACAGAGATGACAGTTCTTTCTCACAATTAAAAGAATGCAAACATATCTTCTCTTCAAACGAGCACCGTCAGGGGCAGAGAATGTCAGAGAGATAGAGAGAGCATGAGAGAAAAACAAATAATCAAAAAATCAATGCGTGCTGTTGGGCTTGTAAGTATGAGCACTGCGATAAAGCAGCCGCAAAGAAGTGAGCAATGTGAAGGTAATCTTTCAGCAGTTTTTAGAGTAGCCTCCGTATCTTCTAAACAAACAGCCTCTGTGCAAACCAGCCACTCTGCTCACACCCCCTCCGTCAGGAGCAGAGAACGTCAGAGAGAGAGAGCACGCGAGATTAAAGCAAACAATCAAAAAATCAATATGTGCTTTTGGGCCACCGCGATAAAGTGGCATTTCTTAGAGGAGCATCCATATCCTCTAGGCAAACAGCCCCTCTGCTCACACCCCCTCCGTTTAGTGATGGGGCGTTCTTGAACGATTTCTTTCATTTTGAATGAATCTTTAATGTGACTCGGGAAGAACGAGTCGTCTCGTGGGAGTGATTCGTTCAGTCGCGCATGCGCATTTGCGCAACTTCCTATAGTTTCTGTATTGGAATTGATTCACCTGTTTCGAGTCTTCGGGTTTTCAAGTCGTTCGTTCATCACGTGACAGCCCCATAAGCTTAAGCAACTCAGTCTAAGCCGGAAACAGAATTGATTAGTTCATCTCTCGAGTCTTCAGGTTCGAGTCGTTCGTTCATCACGTGACAGCCCCATAAGCTTAACCTAGTATGCAGTCTGAGCCGGAAACAGAATTGATTAGTTCATCACTCGAGTCTTCAGGTTTGAGTCATTCGTTCATCACGTGACAGACCCATAAGCTTAACCTATGCAGTCTGAGCCGGAAAGCGAATTGAACGAAATGACTCAAAAAATGATTTGTTCATTTTGCTGAACGAGACTCAAAGATCCGAGTCAGTAAAATGATCCGAACTTCCCATCACTACCTCCGTCAGGCGCAGAGAATGTCAGAGAAAGACTGAGAAAAGCAAACAATCCGCTCGGGAAGCACATCGTATATCATTGAGGAGTTTTAGTTAATATGTAATACGTGCTCTGATTGGGTAGCTTTTAAGCCATCCACCAATAGCGACCCCTTGTATGAAATCAACTGGGCAAACAAACTGAGGAAGCATGTACTTTAAATTAAAAGACCCATTGTCCGCAGAAATCCGCGAACCAGCGAAAAATCAGTGATATATATTTAGATATGCTTACATTTAAAATCCGCGATGGAGTGAAGCCGCGAAAGTCGAAGCGCGATTTAGCGAGGGATCACTGTACATAAAAGGGAGAGAAGTTGAAATATTAAGCAGCAAAGTTTGTAATGATGTGAAGTGGCAGACATTTTAAAGGTGTTTACATTATGTTCATAGCAAGAGAACACTCAGGAACATCACATGATGCGATACACAAGTCTTTTTACCTTTACAGCATATTAATAAAATAAGGCCAGACTCTAAGTTGAAACACATAAACTTAAAAAACAGAAATTCTTTTCCTGATATATTATTTACTTGCTTGAGTGCTGTCTCTTCCGAAAATCTCTTTGTTGGAACCAAAGTTTAGACATTTTGCTGTGCATGCAGCCTCTTTTCATGGCAGAGCTGAGATGCCAGCGTGTACTGCGCGCTGTCACAAAGCAACACAAAATAAACATTAATATCAGAATATAACGAAAATAGCAACCCATAAACACTAGTGTATTCCTAACCATAATATAATAACAAGTAACCACAAAATTAATAAACTACTCAACCATGTGTTCCCTACAATGACTTGTTCGGCTGCACTGTTGTAGCAAGTGGGATATTTCAAATTAACTTGAGAATAAGGTCCTTTTAATCTTCACTAAGGCATAAAAAGTTAATCAAGCATCCTTCACAAATAATTAGAATGCTAAGATGAAAAGTGATCTATTTTTTGTCATTGCACTACTATAAAACATGCCTTTTTGTCAGAAAAGTCAGAGTTTATAAAGTGATACAAAACTAATGCAAATAGAGGAGTACAGTATTCATGTCTTTTTTTTCTGTCATAGCTTTCTTTGTCGAAGTGTTGTCATTGATGCAAAGAATCGAATTGCTGTGTATGACATATCAACGAATGCTGAGCTGCAGCTTCATACTTCCACTGCTAGTTTTTTTCTGGTAAGATGTAATTAGATGTGAAGCTACATTGCCTGAATAATAAATATTTAAAATATTATTGTACTATAGTGAATGTTACTTGTAAACGAACACTGTAGGTGAGTAAAATTTTAAAAGCATTACATACTTTTTGGAAATGAGTACCACACTCTTTACGTTATTTTGTGGGGTTTTTTTTTTTCATATAATAAAAGTTTCTCTTTTCGTGTGCAGAACAAAGTGTATCTGGTACCTGCTGAAGAGTTCACCATGGAGCTTGTGGAACCAAAAATTCACTGTATTGCTAAGCATGGACATTTTACTGAAAATAGGTAAAATCATCTTAAGCAACAGTTATTGTAATAAAAACAGTCATGCTAAACAGATGAACCTCTTTAAAGTGACAATAACCTCTACCTCTATAACCCACACCCTTCAGGCCTTCAGGAGATAACTGTAACACCAACAGTCACATCACATCATATAAATGGTTTACTTTATAATCATATGTGTTAATAATAAGTATCCCTAATCCAAAATGCCCAGAACCAGATGTATTCAAATTTCAGATATTTTTGCATTTTGCAATGTTTGCATATGCATAAGGAGCTATCTTGGAGACACCCTTGATCAAGTAAGGAAATCAGGCCCAGCTCCAGGGGGTCATTTAGCTGGGCATATCCTGTCAAGCCCAAACCAACCCAACAGTGTCCTACCTACACTGGCATGCTTGGCTAGTGTGTGAAATGAAGCGGCAAGGTAATTGCCTTAAATTATAATAGAGATGTGAGCATTTAGAATCAAAGGTTATGAAATAACGATAATGGTTAGTAATTATACTAATGATCAGAAGTTTAAGGGAGGCCAGGGGGCATCGTCCCCCAACGGATTTGCTAAGGTACTAAAATAAATCTTCAATACGGATGAGTTTTTTTTCTTCAAAAGTTTATTTAATTTTTTTTGGTCACAGCTCATGTGTATATGCTGATAGTCAACTAATATGATAATTAAAGCCAAACTACCTAAGGAATTCTTTCTTTCCATATAACCAAACTGATCCTCATTCTGAACTACATAAATTACAAGTTACTTTACTGTTTCAAATTCACCCTGAGTGAGGTAATATTAACATGTATATTTTGCATTAACTATTACTGTATTTTCTTTTACATGTCACACAGCTGCTCCTCTCAAGTCCTCAAGCAGCTAATTACATGATCACAAAGTTGTGTGTCTGCATCTTGTGGTTGCAGTGCTGGACTAACCATATAAGCAAAATAAGCACATGCTTAGGGCATCAAGGGTAAAGGGGCACCACAAAAATATTTCATGGCGAATTTATCACATAAATTATTAAATGAATTAAATTTATAGCCATTTTCAAAATTTAACGAAAAATGAGTAATGCCTCCCTGTACCGTCACTGTATGCCATCACTGTTCGTAGATGGCGCCTTACACAGTGTGTTCTGCATACTGGTGCCATCTATGATGGGGAATTCCCGTTTCATGGTGATTCCCTTAAACGCCATGTTATGTCAAAATATTGTGAAAATAATTCAATTCAAAACAATATGTTTTTATATTTTTAAATAATAGTTAATAGTTGGTTAAAATTATTATCACATAATTGCTGTGTTTCATGAATTATCTGTTATTTAACTTAAATTTCTAGTGCGTAGAAAGTGTTATTTTCTGTTTTAAGCAAAAACAAAAAGTCATCCTAGTTTGAGGAAAAAATATTCTGGTAAGTCTATTTAATTCTATTCTTGGATATTTTTAAATTCATTTACATTATGTAAAAGTGAAAATCGTACGGCTGTTTACTATTGGATAAAATTGTTTATAACTTTTTTTACTAATAAAGGTTTATCAACAAAATTTTCACAAAATATTCTTCAACTCTTGTACTAAGAATATGTGTAAATAGATTTGCTAAATTGACACAAAAGCCATGAATAAATTAAATAATCAAAATGGTAAATCTACAGTTTTCATGTCAAAATGAAGAAAACCGTACATTTCAAAAAAACCTTTAAAATCGACCCCAAACGTTAAAATATTTTAAATTTCGGGTGCCGTTTTCTCTTCAAGTAATGATAAAAAAAAATAACTTAATTTTGGGGTTAAAGTCAGTTTCTACAGGTTTTGGCAGGAGATTGGATAATTTGTAGTCCTTAGAATAATGGCAGATAAAATTAATATTTGTAGCCATTTAAGCCACTTTATAGTCACTTTGAGACCTAAAACATCCTTAAATATGAGATGTAAAAAATTTCAAAAAAGCTGAAACAAAATCTGCGCTAATTGATATTTTGGAATTTGGTTTGTTCATCAAAAACTAGAGATTTTCATGAAAATTTTGATCCTAGTCTCATTTTGATACGACAATTTTCACGACCCCTAGGTACTATAACAATTAAAGTTGTTCGGTTTACGACATGTAGGCGGCAGTTTTACAGTTTTTAATGCATATAACCGCTCTAAGCATTACATTGCCGTATGACTTTAACTGTCATGAATTTTTTCCATTTTTATTATTTAATTTATTTATGGCTTTTGCGTTCATTATTTAGCAAATCTTTTACACACATTCTTAATATAAGGTTTAAAGAATATTCTGTGAAAAGTTTGTAACTAAATCTTTCTTAGTAAAAAAGTTATCAAAAGTTTTATCCAATAGTAGTCAGCTATACGATTTTCACTTTTACATAATGTAGTTTACGGATACTTCTTTTTTCTACTCCCTGCCTAGAATTCATACAATCCTTCATACGGCACTTGTCAGTTCCCCCTGTCCCCCCACCTTAAAAGCACATGATTTAGAATCAGCAGTAAGCTGGGAATTAAAATGTCTGCATTATTCAGTTTATGAAATGCATAACTGTGTTGAATGCCACATAATAATTCAAATAACATATTCTGGACGCTTTATCTCTATTATGTATAGAAGCAGATGTGTTACGTAAGATTGATTATGAAGATTTAATCAAAGAGTTTGCAAGGAAAAAAGTAGGAGAAAATTATTAAGATAAAAATAAAATGAAGCATACAAAAATAAATATTATTTTCCTTCTTACTATAAGTATTTTTGTTTAATTTTGAGGTTTTGATAGTAAAATAAAATTTTATTTTCTAGTTTGTTATTGTTCAAATATTTTGAATTACTAGTGTAAGGGGCACCAAAATTACTTAGTGCTTAGGGAATCTAAGGGTCTTAATCCGGCCCTGTGTGGTTGAATGTGCTGCCTGTACAAACACTGTGTGATGACAACATATTTCTCTTTGATGAAGTAAATAAAAAAAAAAATAAAAGCACTTCAACTGATGATCAATCCATCCAGTTTTTGTAATCATGCTTATCCAGAACTGGGACATAATGAAGCTCATTGTGTGCAAGACAGGAACAATTCTTGGACAGGATGCCAGCCCATCACAGGGTGAACACACACATGAACACTCACATATATATCAAGGGCCAATTTAGTGTCACCAACCTACCTAATCTGCATCTTTTTCAAGACAGTTAAACCAATCCCAGAACACCTAACGCCATTGATACATTATATACCTTGATTAAAACACAAGAATGTACAATACGCAGACAAAAAGAGTTTTCTGTCATTTCATTATCATGACTTTTGATATGATGTAAATATGCAGCAGTATGGTCGTGACTCCAAAAATATACAGTTTTTGTTTTATGGTTTTCCTGCAACCCCACATGCCTCAGTGTCAAACTCCATTTATGATTAGGATAATCTGTTATTATATTTCTCTACAAGCAGGAGAAACCACTAAATATATATATACATCTAAAATGTAACCAAATACTATAAAGAAGTTTGAATTTTCTATCTGCGTTCACATGTGTTTAACTCCATAATCCACTGAAGTTCTGTAAGGTTTAGTGCCATCTTTTGACATTTGACATCTTTAAACCTGTAAATATCCTGATATGAATGTGCACAGTGCTGTGTTTCTGTATGCTCTGTGAAATCCTTGTGTTCTATTCAGGATGATATCCTACCTGCACCACATATTACCAGAAACGGCTATGACTCCTTATGATCTCTGCTCGAATGTTGATTGCAAAAATGAACAGATATTGTTATCTCAGTCTTAGAATTAAATAAATATTTTTTCAACATTTTTTATGTAGCCACCAAACCATTTTGAAAAGGTGTTTAATTCAATTCCCAGAAGCACTGAGCATAAAGTTAGAACCAGCCTTGGATGGATGGAACACCAGTCCACTGAAGAACTCAGTCACTCACTCACCTACTCCTAGAAGTCCAGTACTGACTTGTACATCCCTGTGATGTGAGAGTAAAATCAAAGTAGAAACTGCAGAAAAATTAATGAAAACACAAAGGACATGTGAATTTCACACAGACGTGGATCAGGCTTGGAGCTTTGAAATACCAGATAACATTTTTGAAGACAATGTATACTAATATGTAAAGAATATTTGTATTGTAAGTGAAAATATCAAAGTAAGTTAAGCTTCTATCATAGATGTAAAATATTTATTCAACTTTTTGAGCCACTTTAATACCTTTGGGCGGCTAAAATAGTTAAAACACTGAGTAACAGGAGTTATACTGCCGTATTGTTAATTCTGTTTTATTATAGAATCTGTCTTCAAACCACTTCAACAACTACACTTTTTATTGATCCATTTTCAGTAGCATATGTGTGCCATCAAAGTATGAAATCCCTCAGACAGCTGTGCTTTTGGATGCAGTCAGTGATGGACGTCTTTCTTTAGGATCTGAATCTACTCAGTCTCATATTGTACTGCAGAGCCAACTTCCTAATGTCATACCACCATACAGGCAAGGGAAAGATGCACTTTTGCTTAAATCACCACAGGTACAGTGCTTGTTTTCCTGTTATTTAAATGTAATATATTTAATGGTGTGTATATATATATATATATATATATAATATTCACCCTTACCTGGCTGGGATGTTATGCCTCCCATTTCGACTGAACATTGTTAAGTTTGAGCAATAATTTCAGAGGTTTTATTCTGCTGCTGTGGTTAAGGGTTCCTTCTGAGGCTCCCGAGAGCTGGGACAAGCCTTATAAGTACCTCATCCTCTTTGGCCAGGTGTATTTGGAATTGGCAAAAGAGCAGGAGACTAGTATATTTAAAGAGAGGAAGAAATGGAGGCAGGAATTAGCATTACATTTGTGATATGTATACAATACACACTCACTGAGCTGGTGTGGGTTTAAAAAAAAAAACATTGAGTGAGCAGCAATTCTGCTAACAGACGTGCCTTGTTGATGAGGGAGGTCAAAGGAGAATGGCCAGGGTGTTTTGAGCTACCAGAAATGCTATGTTAACTTGGGTACAGCTGTGGTGAGCAGGAAACCATCTTAGAATGCATAGCACATCAAAACTTGTAGGTAATGGGCTACAGCAGCAGAAGACCATGTTGGGTTCCAGTCTTTTCAGCCAAGAACAGAAAGCTCAGGCTGCAATGGGCACAGGTTTAACAAAACTGGTCAGCCGAAGATTGGAAAAGTGTATCCTGGTCTGATGAATCTTGATTTCTGCTGAGGTACACAGATGGTGGTGTCAAAAATTTGGTACCAACTGCATGAATTCATGCACTCAACTTGCTTTGTGTCAATAGTCCAAGCTAGTAGAGGCAGTGTATTGGTGTGAGGAATGTTTTTTGGCACACTTTGGACTTAAAATTCCAAGACCATTTTGAGTATTGTTGATGGCCATGTGCATCCCTTCATGGCCACAATTTACTTCTATTGGCTACCTCCAGCATGATAATTTTGACAGGTGTCTTGTCACACTTAACAGGTAATCTAACTTAGACACCATTTAAATATCCGACTACGCCACCTAGTTTTATTAACAGACTGGGAACTCCTGAAATTTACCAATAATAGCACACAGGTTTCTTTAAATTGGGCGGTGAGTAAACACACAATGAAAGACACAACAGTAATTTCAGGAAAAGCAACAGTAACTTCTATTACACCAGACAATAATAAGGACATTAAAAAGATAAATGAACATAAACAAAATCTAACAGTATCAGGAAGAAAATTCCTTTTTTAGAAAGGAAAGCACACAGTACACACTCTAAAAGTCCATTAAAAACAAGAATTGGAGGATACAACCTTTAGTGGTGCAGAGTCCAGTTTGTTCTCTGTGTTACCCGAACACTTAATTGTTCAACTGTCCACGGATGCACTCCGTTCACTGGACACTCGCTTCCCAACAGAAGTTTTGTCAAAATTTGTGGACTCTCTGTCAGCGTCTCTTCGTCGTTCCTTTTGTCCACTCTGGGCTCCTTGTGTTGCTGTGACCTAGGCACGCCTCAGTTCTCATCTGCCAGCTTTGCTCGGTCCTTTCATGCGGCTTCCCTCTCTCGCTAGACCCACAACTGACGCCTCCCTGAAAGTAAGTGTTGCAGTCCTTGTGCCTCACATTGTGCCAGCCAGGTACCCTCGTCTGCCTACGAGGCCCTGTGCTTTGTCCAAGTGTCTTGGCAGCGTTCTCAGTGGACCGTCCCTCTTTTGCCTTCTCCTGCCCAGAAGCTTAAATCTCCTTCAAGTCCTTGCCATTATCAGTTCTGGACAAAAGGATTAAACAATGGCACATCTAAATTTCCTGGGTTTAACAATTAATGAACATACAAGTTAACAAAATGTATTGTTACCAACCAGAGTACAGATCTGCTGATTAGCAACCAATAATGTCAAACATGTTAATTTCCAAGTCAGGTAAATACAGACATCCTTCAAGGAAGGAGCACTTCTGTTATCACAACTTGGTATTGTCTGTAATCCCAACCAGCCAAAAACTTCAAAGTGGTGACTCCTTTGCAATCCACCAAATACCTACAATCTGCAGACAGCCTTTTAACTTCTCACCCCCAGTGCCAACAATGGATACCTATTGCCTGTTCATCTGCTGGGTTTTAAATGTAATATCGACATGTTTCTTTTCCTAAGAGAGAAATGGAATGACTCAGTGTACAAAAAATGTCCCCTTCTGACATAATGCACCATGTCACAAAGCAAAAGTCATCTCAAACTGGTTTCATGAATATGACATTGTGTTCAGTGTTCTTCAGTGACTTTCTCAGTTACCAGATCTTAATCCAATACAACAGTTTTGGGATGTGGTTAAACAGAAGATTCACCACATAAATAAGCTGACAAATACGTAGAAATTGTTTGATGCAATCATGCCACCATGAACCAGAATCTCAAAAGAATGTTTCCAACAACTTTATGTATATAATTTAAAACCTAATTAAGAAATGGTTGGTTTAAGTGGAACCTCAACTAATGATTTATTTAAACTTATGATTCCCTTTACACATCTGGTTGCATTTCTTGCATTTCCTGCTCCAGATACAAAACAACCTCAGATCAAAATACCATTCACCTTCACCTCAGCCAGGGTACTCTTTTCAACCATGGTGGATTTCTACCAAAGTACAAAATAAAAAAAAAATAATAATAAATAATAAAAAATAAAAATATATATATATATATATATGTATATATATATATATATATATATATATATATATATATATATATATATATACAGTTGATTCCACTTAATTGGGACACATTAGGACTAGGACCAATTAAGGCTGCCCCAATTAAGCGAATTCCACAAACAAGAAATAATTTTCTTTCAATATTTTAATATTGAAATTATTATTATTATTGTTATTATTATTTATGTAATAATAATTATTAATATAATTATTATTTATTATTGAACAGAAATATAAATTACAAGAAAATAATATAAACTGTGAAGAAAAAATAATAATAAATTCTAAAATAAAATAATAAGGTACGTATTTTAATAAATTATTGAACCAAAATATAAATTATAAGAAAATAATATAAACTGTGAAGAAAAAATAATAATAAATTCTAAAGTAAAATAATTAGGTATGTACATACAATTTAATTCTGCAAAAATGCATCAAATGTAGTCTGTCTTTTGGTTTTGTAAGTTTGCACTTCTACAAAATCAGCACAGATATTCAGTGCAGATATAGGGCTCCCTTCATTGCCTTCCTGCATAAAATAACGCAGTTATTCACATGCACAGGTGGATCATCATCATCATTGTTAATGACTTCAACAACTGCATCCTCACAGTCTTCATTTTCACCATAGCATGTGTAAAGGACCGAGAGACAGTAGCAAGGGTTGGGGTTTTTCCGGCCCGTATATTGTACAGTTTAAACAAAAACAGGTCAAAATCATAAACTAAACAGTTCATATGACTCCTGGCATTTTATTGGGGAGGAGCCGGAAGTGGAGGAATGTCGGGAAGGACCGCAAGGGAGGATGGGAAGGATGACGTCAGGGCAAGATGGCGGAGGAAGGGCGGAAGTATCGCACATCCATGCCTATGGTGCAGGACGGTCTTTTTCCTATGAGGAAGCAGAGGGAGAAAGTTAATACCCCACCATTCCCTGGCGAGTGGTTTCAGGTGCTGTCGAATCAATCCAGCCTCCTACTCGCGTGACACATGGTAACTTGTCATCTATTGTAGAAAATTCTTTGTTATTTACAATAGGAACTTGTAATACGTCCTCATTTTCCTCAATGCTCAAAATTTCGGTAATCTCCAAAGGTTTTAAGCCTCAAACAGTAAAGCAGTTCTGTATGGTGCTGGTTTTTATAGCTTGCCAATTGTCATTCCACACAGTTAATTTTCTTGTTGTAAGAGACACGCTATGGTAGATTTTGGTACACCAGCTATCTCAGGGAGCCTACGATGGCTTGTATTAAATGTCTGGCTTTTAATTTTATCCAGCAAAGCAATTTTACGTGAAAGTGTAAAATCATTTCTTGGCATCTTGGCAAGGTTTATAAATTTTTAAATAAAATTGATTAAAAACAAGTGTAGGGTGTAGGGGTAACAGAATACGGTATAGTAGTGATGAAGGTAGTCTATTAAGCAGACACATGCTACTCCACTCTAAGATTGTACTAGCCGAACTTACTCGTGCTTCTTCGACAGGTGATGATAGATGATTGACTGGCATCAGTTGTCTGCTGCTGTCCCAATTAAGTGGAATATTGTCCCAATTAAGCGTTTAAATTATGTATTAGTTTGGTTTTCGTTCTTTGAGATTTGGCCCAAATAAGCAGCTACCCCAAGTAACCGGTGGCCCAATTAAGCGGAATTGACTGTGTGTATATATATATATATATATATATATATATATATATATATATATATATATATATATATATATATATACAGTATATATATATATATATATATATACAGTATATATATATATATATATATATATATATATATATATACAGTATATATATGCTTGAAGTACTGACTATATAATCTTCAAATCATTAAGCTACAGCTAAATCAGTGTAATCACCAATGCAAAGGAGTACAGAAAACTGTAAATGTCTAATAGGTTCCATCAAAGATTAAATATAAAAAATAAATCTCGGTGCCCAATGTTTCTCTCCCTATAGGCACTTAATGCTTCAGATGGGAAATTCTATCACTCTTAAAATTATTTGTTCATTAAGGAGGAGTTGATCCCAGTCCTTATTATCAGCAGTCTCTGCCATGTTTGGTGCCACCCTGAAAGTCACTGCCCAGAAGGCATAAGAGGATATTGTATGAGCTTAAAAAATCCATTGTCTATAAGGACACAAGTAGAAATTTTGGGCATAAACTCATAAAAGTTAAAATTGTACATCATCCAGCTGTGATTATAATGAAGGCAGCCTTTAAATCACTAGATTTATAAGTTACAGCTGTGACCAAGTTATGGTTATCTATAAGCTAGATGATTTACAAATTTAGTTCTATACTTTTAAGCATTAAAACAAATTCAGAAACATAGACAAATGTAATAGTTAGATAATATACAGTTAACCAATTGCAGGCATGTTGAATTCAGTTGTACTTAAGGGTAACTCTTCTTTTTTGCCTAATTTGGTTTTCCTTTGCAGAAAATTTGATTTCACTAGTAAAAGTTCACTCATCAAATTTTTGAATATACTGTATTAAATTATAAATTGAGAAGGTTTTTCTTTTTGACAGAATCAACTTACATTTAATACACGTATCTCAAATGCTGGACAATATGTGGTTGTTATTCATTATTTGCAACCAGAACATGCCGCATTCCCTGTTGAAATTGTAGTTGATGGTGGAAGGCCTTGGATGGGTGAGTTAACATCTCTCATTGAATGCCCAGTAAGTATAACCGTGCTTATGAGACAGGGGACGTCTATGTGTATATAATTTTTCCAGCCAGTGATGCGTTGTGATTTTATTTATATGACTGCTACAGAAGTTCATTTGGCAGTCTATTCAAATTCAACTGTTTTAATCACGAGCTCAATGATTTAATAGCTGCCTTTATTTATGTGTTTTAACATAGCAATATCACATAACACCCTTGGTGTAGTTTACTCTGTCTATGGTGAAGTGTTTTAAAAGCTAAATATTCAGCCGAAGATGCACAACTGGCATTATTTTAATAATGTTGTTAGCATCATGTAGAGTTGGCTAAATTAATGAGTCATCTTTGAGATTTTATGCCTAAAATTATTTTTTTGTGTTTATTTTTGTTTTGGTTAATTTTATGATAATTCATTGATCTGAATTGTATATTCAGTGTTGCATGTTGGGATTTTTGTATGTATTAGCTTATAGGTGCTAGACTTTGGGCGTCGCAGGCAAAATGGAACGTGTGGAGTTGAATTGTTCAGGATGAACACGTGTTGGCGTTAGTCTGATGTGTATGTAGTGTCAGGCATATCTGTTGCAAATAGAAAATACTGTTGGTATTATATGTATCATAATCATGCATCAGCCCTTCATGAAACCCAATGCCCCTTGCTAAATTTGTTCTGGGGCTGGCCCAGGTTGATCCAAGAAAATGTTTAAGCGGTCTGATTGGTAATGGCAGCACAGGGTTTGTACAAAGATTAGGAACTTAATCAAGACAAACTTATGGCCTGCCTTTACTGGCAGTTCCTTGTTTGCTGGTAACAATTATATGCCTTGGTCCTCCTCTGGAATGGCACTCAAAATAATCTGTGCAGTTTAGATGCATGTTGATTCATATAGTGTACCATATATGCAGCCACAGAATTGAAGATATATCAGAGGTCAGATAGTGCTCACTCTCATGTGGCTAAAAGCTATTTTCCCTCTAATAACTTGTTTAGTTAACTGGTTGAAGTTTCATTCATTGCTGAAATTAACTGAATAAATCACTCTTTTATGTAACAGAAGATATATCACCACTGTGGCCACCAAGAGTCACACCAGCTCCCCAAAACCGACCCAGACAGACACCAGGTACAAGTCCCTGCAACACACAAGGCTTTATTTTCAAGGGAGAAATGCTTTTCACCTGTCCCCCACCAGAACCAAACACTGTACAATTAACAGCACACATCACTTTTCTTCTCTTCCTTCTCTTTTTCTATCTGCCTTCGTCTTCACTCATCTGCTAGCAAGCTTTGTCCCTCTTCCTCCTGACTGTGGCTCCTTAGGTGAAGTGAGGTGGTCCCTTTTATGCTAAACCTGGGAACACTTCAGGTAGCCCGTCAGCCTTTTCTGGAAGTACTCCCAGGTGTGGTGGAAGCCCAAAGTAGAGCTGTGCAGCTCCCCCTGGGAGCCCCCACGGAACCCAACAAGGCTGTGCCAAACTCCTACTCCCATGGAGTCCTGTGAGAATCTGAGGCACCGCTGCAACCCGGAGGTTTGCCATCTAGTGCTTGGGGAAGGCAGTGCCTTCCTTTACAACAGGAAAGAGCCCTGGCAGTCTGTCATACCTTCCAAGGAAGGAACACAATCAATCTGTCAGTTGTACTGTATGACCTACCATTTTATGAGGTCTTCTTTGTTCATTCAAATTAAGACACAGTTTGCTCTGCAGAACTAGCAACGCATAAGTTAAATTTAGCACATTCTGTAATGGGTTGCTTTCTGCAGTGAGGCTAAGCTTTTGAATGATCTGCTATGAGAGTACTTGTCAACGTACTCTTGATAGACTAGTAGTAAAGCACTATTTTTGTTGTTTCACTGCAATTAACCTTGTTTTATTAGTGAGAGCAGGATGTTTTAAATATGTGGAAGCAGTGGTTTTAAAACTGTGACTGTCATGACTGCATACAATGAATTCAAATTGCTGACTGTACTTTACCTATAATTGTTTTGTGTACAGTTGTAAAACTGGCCAGCCATACAACTGCCTCAGGGATACACACTGAATCCTTGGTGGGTTTTAAATTTCTAACCTTGTCATTTAGAGATACTAGGTCACTACAGCGAGTAATGGGCAATAAAATAGTAATTATAGCATCAGTGAAATGTTACTTTGTAATTTATGTTGTAACAAATTTAACACACGTACCTCCAGTCCTCAGAAAAAGGACATTCAAAGGGGTAAAGTCTACCAATTGTGACAGATTAGGGCTCTGTCACTCCCTTGAACCCTCAGACCACATGTCAGACACTAGGTAAAAGTCCAAAGATGAATATTTATTATAATAATAAAATGCACAATGCACCCTCCTCTCCACAATGCTTCAATAACAATAACCAATAAACAAATCCTCCAATCTCCCAGACACTTAGCCACCCTGCCTCCCAACTCAGCTCGTCCGTCTGAGATTTCCCAGAGTCCTTTTAAAGTCTTTGACCCGGAAGTGCTTCTGATCTCCCCAGTCCATGTGATTCCTAGCACTTCCGGGTCAGATCAAAACTCCTCTTTTCTTCAGCCCGAAAGTATATCATTTCTTCCGATTCCGTAATTGTGAATTACTTCTGGTCTATAAGGAAAGTATAAGTCTCTGGGCCTCCCTGCAGCGTCCTCCGGTGGCACCCCATGGTATCCAGCAAAGCTGTGACTAAAGACTCCAACTTCCATGATGCCCTGCTGGAATTCGGGGCCCTTCCATTTTGCAGGGATGGCTTCATCTGGCGGTTTGGGGGTGTTGGCCGGGATACACGGCCAGCAATCCCTCACACAATATAATGATAAACGTGATTATGACTTATGGCCTTATCAATGCAGGGTCTTATGGGCTGTTTATACTGCATATAAACCACTGAAAAAGTTTGCCAGAACTTCTTGTTGGTAATATTAGAGGAAGCACATTTTTACTTGTTGAAGTTGTCTGCCATCTGTCTGTGCATTTTGCTTTTTGTGTTATTCAACTTTGTTACTGTCGATTAAATTTTGTTTTCAAAGCAAACGAGGAGAGGTGTCTTCATTTTAATGACTTGAAAGTGTGTGTGTGTAAGCTAGGAATGCGCTGATCAGGTTTTTTTTAGAGCCAATACCGATTACTGATATCATATTACTGGATCGGCCGATACCAATACCATTTTTTTTTCCTTTATCTAGTTAAGAAAAAATTTTGCACTAAGCACTTGCATAATCTGAAATAAAGCTTTATTTAAAAATAGTACCTTCAACCATTGTCTATAAAAATATGTGTTCTCAAAAATTTTTCAATGTTTGTTTCTTTTTCAGTTTACCAGCTAGATATTCTAAATACTGTTTATCATTTTAATTATGCAGTACTTGTTTTTTTACCAAAAAAAACTCACACTGTAAGAAACAAACAAAAATAATAAATGCAGTACAAATCTTGAAAAAAGACACAAACCTATCAAATGTCCGTAAGAGGTTTCAAGAGGATACAAGGCTAAAATGCTTAACAAGTTTACAAGTAAAATAGACAAACTGATAAACAGACTCTATTTTAGTGCCCTTTTAAGAGGGCCAATGCTGCATATTTGCACTGCAAAACGTTTTTGTTTTTTTGTCAGATTATTCTCCGGGAGCTAGCCAACGGGTCAGGAATATCTCAGCCAACCTTCACTCCTTCGTGCCCGCTGTCAGGGTCGGCTCTGCCATTTCGTCGAACTAGAAAGTCGTGTATGGCCAACCCTGGCAGCAGGAGACAGTGTTTTTTAAACATATCCAACTGTGACTTACGAACGCTTGGACACATTACAACTGTTCAATTATGTTGTCTTATATTATTTTCACACACTAGTGATGTTTAGTCTTAACATCTCATGACCTATATGTGGTCTTCCAAATTCCAGCATGTACCTTACTCAGCTTCTGTTTTCTTTAGGTGAAGGTTTGTTGATTTAATTTTGTTATCCTGAGTGCTGAATCTGCACAAATGTTCTTCACATCCGCTCAACAGTAAAAAATAAAAATAGACAACATAAGTGGCATCATGTTGGCGCGCAAAAAAGTTTCAGATTTTGGAACCTCGGATTAGGGATACTCAACATGTAATTTGTTTTAGTAGTTAAGTAGTAGTAATTAAATGTACAAAGTGCTGTGTGTTAAAACAGCATGGGTGTTGTACAAGAGTGGTGAGGAAGTACTTTGTAACTTCTTGAACCTTTCTGCTGTCTATCTGTGATTGTAGTTTTTGTGCTGCTCCAACTTACCTTTGATTTGTAAAGGCTTGGCATAATGGCTGTTTCAGTTAATGAAAGCCTGTACCTTTTTAAGCAAATGAGAAGAAATGTCTGTAGTTGGTTTATCAATTGAGGCTTTCATACGGTCTCCCTGTTAGTTAGCATGTGTCACTTTACTTGGAGATGAAGTTCGTATGTTGTGCAGTGAGAGGGAATTAAGAAGGTCGGTGCAGTATGCTTGAAAATTTTTTTTGTAGCAACAGGGCTTTGTCTTTTTGCCCACACCTCCCTTGTGTATGTTAGTGCAACGTGGCTACTTCATGTCTAGGTGTTATCATGTCAGCCCGAGGTACGCAGCAGCAGCATGTACAGTATTGCTCATGGAGGCATGTGTGCCTCCATTTCTATGAGACAATGCATGCTGCTACATCTTCACTCAATTGGAGAAGGAGTTAAAGCACGTGGCTGTGTATGTCATGTCAAAGTGGAACGTGGCCTAATTGATGCCTCACCTTCAATTCTTGGATCGTGATGTATGTGTCACAGATCAAACTGTTGAATTAAAGCATGATCATGCCATCAGGCAACAAAGGCACACTGCCATGTCTTTGCCTACCATGAAGGGGACTCGGAGCCCGGTTTTAGTCCCGCCGTGTCCCAATCGTAAAATTCATGGGTTGCACGTGTCATTGCATAAGCTATCGAATGAGACCAAGAAAAAGCTTCAAAGACCAGGGATGCAGTTGTAATTCATAAGCCATCATGATGATAAAAAATTGGACTGTGACAGTTCTTTTTAACTTGTCTTTATTGATTAAAAAGAACATTCTAAGATAACATACAAATGGAATAACTGAGTTTTTTGCTCATTAGGCTCCTTCAGTGCTTCTTTCTGCCCACATGTCTATGGCTGCCGTGACCAGGTGATTGCAGATAACCGCATAGCCCTAGATATACCTGATCAGGAGCTATTAATCACCCTAAAGGTGCCACATGGGAAAACATTACTAGTGGTAAGCAAATAATTTAAGCAATTATTTAAAAAATGAAAGTTTAAATCTACTGACTTTAAATATAACTTTTTTTTAGTTTTAACGTTTGTATGCCTAAGTTGATTAGTTGCATTTTACTGTCTTGGGTACTGTCATCACTTTCATTCTTATCGTAAAAGGATCTGTTCTTTCCTGTAAATATTAACTTTGTTTAAAAACAGATAAGCTGCTCACAAGATTCACTGTGTTACAGGATTACATCTTGGTTGTTTCTGTGGATAATTACAGCCCTGATATCCTCAGTGAAAAACCTTTGGACTTATCCTTTGATTTTATCAACAACTGTGGCGAAAACAGCTTCTATATTGAGTAAGTTTGTAACCTCTTGAATGGTTAGTAATTAGTTTCTTGTTGTAAAAATGCATCATCTTTTTCATTTTATCCAATATCAGGGTTGTAGGGGCCCACAGCATTGGATACATGCAACAGCAAATCCTTACCTAGGTGTCAGCCCCATCACAGGGCAAATTCTCACACACATTCCCATTCAGTCACACCAAGCTAATATAGAATCGGTAATTAACGTGTTATGCCTTTGAAATGAGGAAGGAAAACAGTTGTCCCAAAAGAAAACTCTCAGACAAACACAAAATGAGCAGTCTTCACAAAGAAAGCGACAAGACGAGGATTCAAACGGTGTCATTAACCACTGCACCTCCATGCTGCCTTCATAATACCTTAATGGAATAATTTATGCCTTCTTTTTCTCATACTATGGTACTTATCGCTCACTTGGCTTTTATTTATTGATTTTACAACTAAATGCTTAGTTATTTCTCTCCATATAAAAAGCTGAGCTGTCTTTTAAACAGAAAAACCATTGAGGTAATGTAGTCATTAGCAGTGCTGCTTCATGAATTCAGCAGCTGGGATTTAAATCCTGCACCCAATTGTAGGCTTATAGAGTCTCCATGTTCTCCTGTGTCTTTTTGATTTTCCTCCGGTGTTCCACTCACATCCTCAAACACAAGCAAGTTTGGTTTATTAGGTTCCAAGGGCTGCTTTCTTTTCTTTGGACTGCCAAAGAAAAGGTTAAAGGTTATTTCCATGCTGAAAAGAAAAGACAGTAAAAGACACGTTTCAACTCTATAGCCTTCATCACGGGCGTCAAGCATAACTCCGTGCGTAGAATTCGCACTATAACATGGCGTAAGCACAAAAGTCGAAATAATCTTACGCACAGAAAAATCCAGATGCATAAATCTGTGCATTCGCCAACTTCCGCTACATAAATCCCGATCAACGTGAAGAGTAACGCTCTTGCACGCGCCTGCTGTCCACCCTCAACTCCTCCCAGAATTACGCCTCTTTGAATATGTAAATCAATATAAATAGCCCTTAAGCTCAGCATTCTGTGAAAAGACAATGGGGAAAGCACGGGGGAAAATAGAAGAATTTCAGCGAAGTGGAGGCAAAGAAAAACCTACTGTTTGTTGGTTTAAACAGTGGTATAAACAACAAAAGGAAGTTCATCGAGTGACATAGCATGTCATAGAAAATCGAAAGCTCAAGTTCACAAAGTCGCACAGTGGCCGAAATAAAAAAGAAGTTGTCAGATATCAAAGAAGCCATGAAAAGGGGAGTCGTAGCCCATTGTCTGAGTGTCGTATGAAAGCATATTAGGGTACAGAGAAAAAAAAAGCGCAAAATGTCAACTTCAATCTCTAAATTTCCACTTTAATCATGTAGTTTATTTTGTTATTATAGTAGATCATAAACTTCTTAAAATCGTTTAATTTATTAGTTTCTTAAATCCCATCATAGCTAAAGTGGCATGTTAAATGCTTTGTTTTGTATTTGATCTTTTATGTGTGTGAATCACTACGTGGTTCCGGGTTTTCTCTTACTCCGACTGGACACAGAATCCATTACATTTGTAATATTACAGCTCTCTGAATAATTAAAAACTGAGATGTATACTTGATATAATTTTCATGATTATAGGTGTTAAAGCATGTTATTAAACATGGGAACATGGTGGCACAGTGATTGTGCGCGAGCTTCGATGAAATAATTTTTTGCAGCAGTACTGTCTCTTTCAAATGTACTAATCCCCAATTCCTTTCCTTCCTTTTCTTTCTCTAAATAAACACTCACTCACCACACAATCAGTTCTGTAATAGACGTTAAGCCATCTGTAAGCTTATAACGCCGATTTCTCAAAACTTTTAAGGATCATTGAAATATCTTCGGAGTACATGTTTAATTATTCTATCCTTCATGCCAGTCCCAGTGAAGCATACAGTGAGCAGCAGGAACAATCCGTCAACGGAGCGCCAGTTCCTAGCGTAGCGACACCGTGTCCTTTAATTATTAACAATATAGATGATTTTAAATGAAGTTAAAGTTTTAACTGTATAATATAATAAACATATTTTGCTGCAGTTCATATATAAATATGCGCTTAATAAAGTGGCTCAGGTTGTGTAATATTATAACTGTAGTGCAAGTTTACAGTGAGGTGATTGTACTTATAACTACAAACAGTTCTGCAAGTAGCACTTCTGATTGAGTGCGTTTAGAGCTCTTGGAATGAAACTGTTTCTGAACCGCGAGGTCCATACAGTAAATGTTTGAAGCGTTTGCCGTGTGAGCAGCAGTTCAAATAGGAAGCATGGCTGAGGCAGTGTGTGCTTGATGCTGTGTACCAATAATTCTCTTTCCAATCAGCTGCTCCGAGTGGTGCAGTGAGAGTAATATGGAAAAAGATGATCCGCTGTGGCAACCTCTAACGGGAGCAGCTGAAAGAAGAAAAAGAAGGTGCAGTGAGAGTAACAACGCTAAAGCAGCTATGCTATTTGGAATAGTTTGGCTATTTTGTGGACCATTATATTGTTACAGGTTAATTACAATCAGAAGCCTTAAACTAATAAACAATATATGGTTAATTGCAGTGTATTTATAAAGCCACGTTAGGGATGTAGATCTGAAAAAGAAAGATAAACCACACAGGAACAGTAGCACTGCTTTGACGCTGGGTGCCGCCAGTCTGCAAAATTGAGCAGAGAACTTGCGTATGACAGGGTATGAGGTGCCGTGGAAAAGTGCGTGGCTTTATGCCAAGTTTAGGTTTTATACATCTCGATTTGAACGTGGAAACGTTCTTACGCAACATTTCTGTGCGTACGCAGCGTTTATACATGACCCCAGGTGTCCAGCTCTAAAGGAAAAGGCAGGTAACATGCAGGGGTGTGGTTGGGGGATGGGGGGTTTGGGGGTAAAACACCTGGGCAGATGAAAGGCAAAAGGGAGAGAATAGGTGTAAAAATGTGCCATTACAGATGATTAAGGAAAAGATTAAAAAGTTGGTCAATCATTAAGAACTGAAGAAATGTTTGAACTTAGGGTGGGAATGAGCTTAGCTTCTTCTGTTTTTCTTTGAAAAGAGTTTTTAAAATCATGTGAAAGAGCACAAACAGTGAAATCAGTGTGGTTATGATCAAATGATGTGAACTGTTCTACATTAGGCTTTGCAAGGTCTGTGGTTTTAATGATTCAAACGTGCTCTTTGAAACAGACTGCTAGCCATCTCCCTGTTTCACCAATGTAGATGACTAGACACTTAGAAATGTGTATACAATGTATAGAAATATATATACCTACAAGAAATGTATATGCAATTTTGAGACTGACAAGAGGCCTTTTGTTTAATATTAAGTTTACCAGAGGGACCAGATACAATGGTATTTCTGGTGGCATTTGCAAGTGACACAGTGGTTCCTGTTACAGCTTAGGGTGCCTAGTGGAGAATGTGGCTCATCTGTGTGAAGTGAGTAGTGGGTGAGAAATTTGTGTAGGTTAGTTGATCAAAAGAAGGGAGAGTTGGGAAAAGAGGCTCCTGTAAAAGGATCAATCTGCAAAATACAGAAATTCTGTTTAATGACCTGTGGGAGAAATACATTGTTGGGGTGAAATGGGATGACCAGTGGAATGTGGGTTTCATTATTGGGATTCTTGTTAGAGTGGATGTTATGAGGTCTACTCCTGGGTTGATTGAGGGCTCTGCCCAAAACATGAGAATGGTATCCTCTGTCTATGATGAAACTTCTCCTTCTGAGTGTTTCATTACAAAAGTCAACCTCATCACTGCAGACACAGCAGAGTGACTAGATGGAAGAAGCTTCAGAGAAGGTCACTTTGTGTGCCAGTGGCTTATAATAGACAGAGGGTTTAAGTTCTGAAAAACTGATAGAAAGACTGATATGTAAAAATGGTAGCGCTGTAGTAGAAACATCAACTGTAAACCCAGGAGATGGATGTATACTAATAAAGTCATTAATGAATTACTGTAGCTAGCTTATGGAGCAAGATTCAGCAGCAACACAATCATTGATATATGCTTTGTATAGGTGCAGTACAAAGCTGAAAATAAAAAAACAGTATAAACGGTAACACACAAATGAAGGAGTTAGGTCCAATTCTAGTACTAGTAGGTTATGCTACAATTTGTCATATTTATTTATGAATAAGCTTAGTTTTTTTTTTTTTTAGAAATTTTTTAAATACTAGGGGGCTCTGCCCCCTGCTCGTTTTGCTCGCCCACCCCCAGTTTTGCTTTATCGGATATACAATTTAAAGAGATTTTTTTCATGGGAATTGTTACATATGCGTTATTTTCACTTTTACTTTAAAACTTTTGTAAAAACAATATTTGGAATTAACTTTTCTTCAAGATTGCATTGAATTTTGATAACTGCCTGTGAGTGATTATCGTTTCTTTGACTCTCTAATAAATAAAATGACTTTCTCGAATGTTTGTCCATGCTCTTTCTTCTTCACTTTGTCATTGACTTGTCATCTAGAATGTATAAAATTTTTGTCCTGATAAAAGTTTATAAGAACTGAGAGCGCAGGAAGTGTGTCTGACAAAAGCATTCACACGACTGAGGTTAGATGACCGTGGTCTTGTTTCAAAATAGTTGTAAGTAGAGCGTGACTTGAAAGAATCTCATGTTAAAAGCTTCCATCTCACGGGACTTTATACCGCAACCACGTTTTTGGAATCTTTTAATTCTCTTTGGCAACACGAATTAGACGATCTACAAATTTCCGGCTTAAAGTTTAAATCCAAACAATATATTCAATCTCTTTTCACTGTTCCGTTATTTCACCGAATAATAATTTCCATTTGTTTGCGCTAATGCGATCTTTCCATCCTTTTTTTTGAGACTTTGGCATTTTCATACTTCCATTATCTCTAACCTGCTGTGCATGTGTACCATGCCAACATTTTTGAATTCTTTACGGCGTTCTACTTTGACATCTACTCTTTGTCTACGCCCCGGGCATAGTTAAATCTCTTTCTTGTGGGACGTATAACGCTGCTCACGTTGTGAAGGGGGGGAGCTGAATGCACGCTAAGGAGATGTGGTCGGATTAGCTGCTGTCTTGCTGCTGGCGAGCAGCAAGTTCTGTTTGTCGACCATTTAAAAGCCTGTACAGCAGCTGTCCTTTTGCCACATCGCGTTTTTGCTTTTTGTTAAGGGGTGTGGGAGGAATGGGTGGAGGGCTGAACGCACGCTAAGGAGATGCGGTCAGACCATCTGCTGGTGAGCTGCATGTTTTGGTTGTTGTGCTGCACGTCGATCATTTAAAAGCCTGTACAGAAGCTGCCTTTTTGTCTCACTGGCTTGTCTCACGTGACGTCAAAGTGTTTTCCGAGAAGATCACGTCTCCTCTCCGTCCCAAGATTTTTTTATAACAGAGAGATATAAACAGTTAATAATTCCATAGCATGTTCTTTTTAATACATCCAGTGTTTTTTAAATTTTCAATACATAAAAAATCTACCAATCTTTCATATACTCTGCTTCCTCCTCTACAGCTTGCCACTGGTTAACTAGAAATAGTGACACCTTGACTTGTCTTATGTTTAAAAAAAAATTGTATCACCTCCTTTCAGAAAGAGGAAGACAGAGAAAGAAAGTGAAAGTGAGAGTTAAAGTGAGTTAACCAAATGTACTGATAGGGTTCAAGTTAATGTACCTGCCAGTTTTCAGTATTGTGAAACCGTTTTTTAAAGACTGTTACAATTTCTGCAATTAGTAATAGTTATTTAACCATTATTATAAATTAGAGCATCTTGTGAAAACATCATACATCTAAAGTCTTTCTTTTCATTTATGTTTCCTCAGAAAGCTAGTACTTAAACACACCAGCAATGGTGCCTCAGTATTTATCAGTAATAGGCCATCTTTGCTGCCCACATATCAATATCTTTTTCCATCTAAAAAACCTGCATCAGTCAGTGACTTGCAAAAATGTAAATAAAACTTTAAAAGGAGTTTTCTGCAGCAGATCAGTGCATTATTATGATCAGGATTCAGAAGTTAGCCATCGGGTAGAGCTATTGAAAAAAGTGGTTAAGTTTAAACACCTAGGATCAGTGGTAGCCCATGATGGATAACTGGATGCAGAGATATCCCACAGAGTGCAGTTTGGATGGAACAATTGGAAGAAATTATTAGCAGTATTGTGTGATCAAAAAATAAAGGCAAAGGTCAGAGGTAAGGTTTTTAAGACAGTGTGGTAAGGCCAGTAAATATGTATGGAGGTGAGGCAGTAAAGGGAGCACTGAAGAAGGATGTTGGATGCTGCAAACATGAGAATGTTGAGATGGATATGTGGAGTTACAAAGAAGGACAGAATAAGAAACAAGACAGTCAGAAGTATAAAAATAGTATGAAAGATATCTAAGAAAGTATAGGAAAGTATTTGGAACAGATATGAACATGATTTGATGAGGAGAGACAATTGAATATGTGGGCAAATACTGTAGTAATGGAAATAGAAGTACAGTGGAAGAGAAAGCAGGGTTATCCAAAGAGGATATGGATAGATAAAATAAAAGAAAATTTGAAGGAAAATGGTCTAACTGGGGAACAGGTGCAGGTCTGAGCTGTATGGTGAAGGCTGATAATGCGCATGGATCCCACATTTATAGTTGGAAGAGGTGAAGAAGAAGAAGAAGATAAATGTATTGGCTTTGTAACTTGGCCTTGTTTCTTAAGTTTTGTAGTGCTGCCATCTTGTGATAGTTCTTGCCTTTAAGTCCATCAAATCTTGCATTTCTTTAAAAGACAGAATCACATCATGTTTCAGATGACATCCTTGAAATAAACGTCACAGCATCAGAGGGTGGCAACATGTTATATGTAGGTCATTTCAGACTCATATTTTTGAAAACTATTTTGTTGTTTCTGTTGTTTATACAGTCCATTTTCACATCATTACTTTTGACAGCTAAACACTTGAATACTTGAGTGAATACTTGAGTGAGTTTTTGTTATTTGCACCTAAATAAACTCAATTAGTAAAGACAATTGCTACATTTTCATCTGTTTGAAATGGTGTCTAAGAATTTTATGTATCATTCTAAAACGCCTTTACATTAAGTAAGTGAAAGGAGAAACATAAGGTCCATTAAATTAAGGAATTGCTTACTGCTTTACATCCATCCTTTTTTTTTTCTGAATCTGCTTGTTTCAGTTCTTAGATTCAGGTGGTCAAGAGACTAATCTGGTAATGTCAGGTGCCAGACAAGGACCAGTCATGGTAGCAGCTGTTTGTTTTTTATGAAAACTAGTAGCCTTAATGGTACTTCACAGTTGACTCTTGTAATAATGTGTTAAGCATGCTTCTGGTTTTAATCCATTTCTGGTTTTCTTTTCATTTAGCTTTCTTAGTTCCACACAGTTTTGTCAAGATATGGCCAAATCTTTGGTTGCTTTCAATAATGATGGAGCACTTCCATGCAACTGTGACACATCAGGATCTACCAGTTCCACATGTAATCCCCAAGGGGGCCAGTGTCCTTGCAAGCCAAATGTCATCGGCCGTCAGTGTAGCCGCTGTGCAATGGGATTTTACAGTTTTCCTGTCTGCAAACGTAAGTATTCTTCACAAAGATATAATGTATGCTGTTTCTCCTAAAAATAATTGGAAGTTCTAATAAAGTTTTAATGACATAAAGGGTGGCATTTAAGGTATCTTAGCTAAAAAAGTGTGTATAGTGAGTAGAT
The DNA here is from genome assembly GCF_016835505.1 of Polypterus senegalus. Classification (NCBI taxonomy): domain Eukaryota; kingdom Metazoa; phylum Chordata; class Cladistia; order Polypteriformes; family Polypteridae; genus Polypterus; species Polypterus senegalus. The sequence continues at coordinate 66,860,943 of NC_053158.1, forward strand.
GGAGATCCACAAAGGGAGAAAATGAGTCGTGTATCTTAAAATAGTTTTTATTCCTAAGCTTTTAACAACCTGCCAGGTGTCATCATCATAGGAAGATGATTGGACATAAAGCATTCTGTTGTTGTTTGTTGGTGTGGACACATAAAGATACGCTAAAGAATCTTGTAATGAGAGTTTTCATTTATTGTATCTTTATCATTGTTGTGCTAACATCTTGAACAACTTGATTGTAATAAATACTATTATCGTAAAGTTGTGGTTTATGGAGTAGGCAAAGAGAAGCAGGCACACACCTCTGATGTTTTCTGTTTGTTGAACTAATAGAATAGAAAAAAGAAACTGAGATTTGGAAAGGAAAGAAAATGGGCTGAGATTGCAGCTGATTTCTCCATAACTGGAAAACATTTATACAGCCATGTCAGATGGTGCATTAGTTAGTTGTAAAAATTTGGCAGACTTACAATACCTGGGAGTGCAGCTGGATGATAAATTGGACTGGACTTCCAATGCTGATGCTTTATGCAAGAGAGGACAGAGCCGACTTCCTTAGAAGACTGGCGTCCTTCAACATCTGCAAAAAGATGCTACAGATCTATCAGATGGTTATGGCGAGTGCCCTCTTCTACATGGTGGTGTGCTGGGGAGGCAGCACAAAGAAGAAGGATGCCTCACACCAGGACAAACTGGTGAGGAAGGAAGGCTCCATTGTAGGCATGGAGCTGTACAGTTTGACATCCGTGGCAGAGTGACGGGCACTGAGCAGGCTCCTGTCAATCATGGAGAATCCACTGCATTCACTGAACAGTATCATCTCCAGACAGAGGAGCAGCTTCAGTGACAGACTGCTGTCACTGTCCTGTTTCACTAACAGACTGAGGAGATCGTTCCTCCCCCACACTATGAGACTGTTCAGTTCCACCCGCGGGGGTGGGGGGAGGGGGGGAAGGGGGTGTGAAAACGTTAACATTATACAAAGTTTTTGTCTGTTTTATCTGCATTGTTATCACTCTTTAATTTAATATTGTTTTTTATCAGTATGCTGCTGCTGGAGTATGTGAATTTCCCCTTGGGATTAATAAAGTATCTATCTATCTACTTTGAAAAATGTCAACCTGTGCTGTAAATCAATGAGGCAATTGTACAATTCAACATCATTTGCTTTTCCTAGTTGTGTTATCTAACATTCTATCAAAGTGATAACATCTAGCAGTTGTTAGCTTCAACATTCTTTAACTGAGCGCTGTGTTGTGTGTCATCAGTCTTGTACATAATAACCTTAGCTTGAATTTTTGGTGCTGTGTCATTTTATAGGATAGTCTAATGTATAGTGCAAGTTTGTTAGTAGTGTTTTTTGGAATGATTTTGTACAAAATTATGAAGGCCTCACTTTTCTTTGTATCAGTCATGTGTCAGGGATGACTCAGACACCAGTGCAAGGATTGGGGTATCAGTCTGGCATTCCCCTTTTAATCCAAAAAACAAGTTTTAAAATGAAAGAAAAACATTCTTAAAATTTCCTTTCCTCAGATGTTTCTGAGATAGTAGAACAGTCCTCCTTGAGAAGGTTTCTTCACATTCTGCCCACATGTTGAATTCATAGCAAATGTCACAAAATGATTGAAGCTTTGGTGCCCAGGCTGAGGTGTGCTGTTCTTAAAGGCTGTCACGAATCCTCAGGCATTTGCCCTTCAGAGCTGCTGGAAAAAGGAAAGTGATGGTTAGTGGCACCATCCACTTTCATCCAGGGATGGAAATGCTTACCTTAAAAGATCCTCTAAGATTTCACCTAAGTGCGTGTGTGTACTGCAGATCTAGTAATGGATGGATGGAAGAGTCATTTTCTTAAGGGAAAGCACAGTGGTTGGTGCTGCTGCTTCATAGCTAAAGAGATCTGGATTTTAATTGTTGCCCTGTCACTGCCTATGGGGAATCTGCTCACTTTCTTTTTGTTTGCAACTGACAAAGCTAAATTGGCCTAGTATGCCCTAAAATGGACTGGAGCCCTGTCCAGTGTTAGTTTTTGTTTTGCACCTGATGTGGCAGAGAGAAGTTTCACCTGCCAACCACCCTCAGTCAGATTAACTGGGGCATCTGAATAAACGGATGAATTCTTGAATGCACTAAAATAACAACTATGTTCATCTGTTTCATATTTTGTAGCCTTTATTTTTTCAATTAATGTGAGAGTATAAACGTGGCACTACAGATTAATATTCATCTGTGCTCTTTTTCAACAGCATGCAGCTGTGGTAATAGACTGTGCGATGAAATAACTGGTCAGTGTATATGCCCGCCACAGACAGTCAAGCCATCGTGTAATATATGCCAAAAGAAGACCTTTGGTTACCATCCTCTGGTGGGATGTGAAGGCTGCAACTGCTCCGAATCAGGAATTGTTAATTTACCACATGCAGACTGTGACAGGAGCAGTGGCCAGTGCAAGTAAGCTCTTTCTCTTTTTCTAGTTACAATGGGGAATGTTTTATTTTAAAACAATTATGGATATTTTAGCTTGTACTGTAGTTCAGTATAGACGTTGATCATATTTTGTTTTCTGTTTTAGTGCGAAACTGATCATATTTATATTAAAGTTTCACATAGCTTTCAGATGCAGCTTTTATGTCTTTTTAGTTTACGCCATGAGAGAAAACACAACGAGGATCACACTGAGAACCATTTTTATCTGTTGTGAAACCAGAGCGTGTACAGCCACCCTAACCCTCGACATAGGCGGGATGCAGGTTCAACACACAACACCCAGTTTCTTTTTAATAAAAGTGTACAAAACACCAACCCCGCAACACACAGTTCATTCCCTTCTTTGCAGCCAGTCCATCCGCCTCCACTCCTCCTCTGGTTTAGTCTTTTTCTTCCTCCCGACTCTCTCCCTCGAATGGTGGGACTGGCCCCTTTTTATAGGGCACCCAGAAGAACTCCAGGTGCCCAACGAGCTTCTTCCGGCCACACTAACGGGTGTGGCAGAAGTATGCTCAAATAAGGGCCTGCAAAATGTCCATGTGCCCCCTGGCGGTGGCCACGAGTTCCAGCTGGGTTGAGCTCCAATGCTCATGACCCGTAGTCCCACTGGAAACCAAGGGGGCTGCCCTCCGTCGGCTTGGGGAAGAAACTGTCCTGAAAATACTCTCTCCCCCAGTCCTTCCACACTCTGAGTGTCCTGGCTGAGTAAAGATTTCGGCCGCCCACCACACTCTGCATAGTGTCCATGTTGTGTGAGCACCTGACCTAGTGCTGTAAGAAAGGACATCATGACAGGGTATTCTTCTTCAACAACAAGCCTTAATAAAGTTCCATTTAATAGTATGAATAACCTTATAACAGAAAGCAAAAGTGAATGTTTATTTGCAGAAACACAACATTGCTTGAGATGCTGAAACTTGCAACTCCAGGGCCATTGAATGTATCAGTTACGTATGCTGCGGCAGTGATAAAAGTCTATGTAAATCCTATTTTATAGTGTTCTTGCATAATAGATATACTTCAGAGTTTTAGTGCTCTAACCTCCCCTGTTAAGAAACTAGAGACTTGTTAAGTGAGAGACCTGTACATCAAGGTTCTTAAATGGCACCACTTCTAACAAAGACCATATTCTGCCAAAGATGCACACACTGCTTATTATTTCCTTTTTTGTTTTTGTTTTAGCACATTTATTTGAGTTATCGTGTTCTAACATGAAGCCGATATAAGTCAATTCTTCCTTATACCTTAATGCAGTTGTTAACTTATTATATATTCTTATCATCTCCAATAAATCTATCCCGTTACACCTGCCAAAAATCTTGATGAAAAAAAAAGAAAACATGCCTGTCATCTGTTCCAAAGTAGAAACTACTCAATGGTATTTATTTTTGAAATTGCTTGTCAGCAAAGTGAAAATGCTAGCTCAACAGAGTACCTCCCATGTGCCTGCCTATAGCTCTTATATGTAATGTTTGGTACATTTTCGTGAGTTTTGGCTTGCAGAGATAAATACTAAATAACTACTTAAATATACAATACATTTACTTACCTTCCCACCACTGTGACTGCCCAGACACTACTGTGAATTGTGTTGATGTTGTGACACAATCAAACCAATCAGCCCCAATTAGTTGAGCTGAGATGTGAACACATTTAAACTACTAATGTCTAACAGTACTTGGTGACTTAGTTGCTTTATCTATGGTTGTCTTTGTATACATATATTTGGTGAACCTCAAAGAGCAAAATACAAATAAATAATTGAGCTTTTAAATTAAACATGTTAAATTAAAAATAAATAAAATGTATTATTATGGATAATTGAGCTTTGCAACTGTACTAATTTTAAACTAGTACTACTGCAGACACCTTTGATTTTTATTCGGTCTCATTTAATATAATACAGTGGAAGCCACACCTTTATTAGACCTGATCTAATTAGGCATACAGTTTGTTAAGATCGTTGTGTAGAATGCAATAAGTATGAACATGTACACATGCAAACATTTAATGAATGCATATAAACAGCAGGTTTTACAGACAGACTATGACATACAATCAACCATCAAACATAAACTTGGTACAGATAAACACAATATAGCAATGAGCATGATACTTATTGGGAAAATATTAGACCAGACATATTAGACATAAAAAATAAACCAACAATTACACTTGACTGATAAATGAGGCAAATAACAGTTAATTCCATGAGTAAAGCCTGTGGATGGTTATTAAAATTGAACTGATTTAAAGGATTAATAGCACTTGGAATGAAAGAGTAACTGAACCAAGTGTAATTTTTTCCCTTGGAAACTTTGAACCTCTTGTCAACAGTTGAAACTGAGAATGCACTGGGCGAGTCCTGTCTGACAGAACAAATGCTGCTTTCCATAGCACCAGCTTATTAAACAGGTCTGTGAGATTGGACTGTTGAGATCCTGGTATTTTACTACATCATTTTACTATATGGTTTATTCTGTTTTTGTTGAAGACATTAAGATTGCCAAACCAGGACAGCAGATGATAAGTAAAGACAGACAGACTCAATATAAGATTTATAAAAGAGTGACACAGTGGAAGGTCTCGCATTAAAATGACTCAATGGAGGTGCTACTATCCCTTTTTGCACATAGCTTCTGTGTTTTCCTTAAAAGTCAGTTTTGAGTTTATAATTGTCCCCAGATACTTATATCTGTCATCAAAATTCACTTTTGAGTCTATAATTGTTCTCAGATATTTATTTATAACTGTCAACAATTTCAACTGCTTGATCTTTGATGAATGTTTCTTGTGGGTGAACGGTGTTTCTTCTAAAAACAAATATATATTCCCTAGTTTTTATAACATTTAAATGTAGAAAACACTCATCACAACAGTTAATATTTACCACTGGACCAGGATCGATTTCATAGCAATTCAGTTGGCTAACAATCAGTGAACCATGAAAAAATTTTAAGATGAACCAGTTTATTAAATTTAGAGCAACACCTACTGTATGTGTGTAGACAATGTACAAGAGAGGTGAAAGAACACAGCCCTCAGGGGAGCCTGCAGATGAGGACAGCATATCAGACAGACAACCATTGACTTTTACTCTTTAATTCCTGTTTGTTAAAAAGTCAATCAGCCAACCTACCAATTGAAGTCCCATTTAAAATATTTTAGAAGTCTCTCTGAAAGATGGTGGGAATGTATACATATTAACTTGAAGTAATATAGTAGTTATTAGTTGGTGGAGTAAGTATTTTTTTCTTTTAATGAAGGTGTAAACCAAAAGTTACTGGACGCCAGTGTGACCGCTGTGCTCCTGGTTACTTCAACTTCCCTGAATGCATTCCCTGTAACTGTGAGACAGGAGGAACTAAACCAAATGTGTGTGACCCACATACAGGCCAGTGTATTTGTAAGGTATGCATTTTTTATTTAATTAAACATTAGGATTATTTTCTGTAAACAACTAGATACCAAAAAGCTATTAAAACAAAAAATAGCGTTTTCTGTTTTCTTCTGGCTGAATTTTATGGACTCTGGAAAGGGCTAACAACATTATTCTTTAACTAACAGCGTAAAATCCTGAAGTAGTTAGAAAAGCTCATAATTCATTTTTTAAATTTTTTTTGTCTTTGTGTTTACAATGAATCTCATTTATTTTTAAAAAAATCATAATCTACTTCTGCTTATTCACTCCAGGAAAATGTAGGTGGAAGAAAATGCAATACCTGCCGGACTGGATCTTTTTATTTTGACCCCAACAACCCCAAAGGATGCACAAGTTGCTTCTGCTTTGGTGCCACAGAACAGTGTGAGAGCAGTAAGCAGCACAGAAGTAAGGTAGGATTATTATAAGGCACAGTGTACATAATGAAAAAAGATGTCCTGTGATGCTGCCATGTTAGAAATCACCTGGGACCTCATGCATAACGGTGTGCGTAGAATTCACACTCTAACATGACGTACGGACAAACGCGGAAATGTGCTTTCGCACAAAAAAATCCAGATGCATAAATCTGTGCGAATGCCAACTTCCACGTTCTTCCGCTAAATAAATACCGGTCAGTGTGAAAAGTAACGCACATGCACGCGCCTGCTGTCCCACCCCATCTCCTCCCAGAATTATGCCACTTTGAATATGCAAATCAATATAAATAGCCCTTAAGCTCAGCGTTCTGTGAAAAGGCAATGGCAAAAGCATGGGGGGAAATAGAAGAATTTCAGCAAATACCAAGTGGAGGCAAGAAAAAAACGTACTATTTGTTGGTTTAAACAGTGGCATAAACAACAAAAAGAAGTTGATCAAGTGACATAGAGTGTCGGAGAAACTCGAAAGCTCAAGTTCACAAAGTTGCACGGTGCCCGAAATAAAAAGTTAATAAGAAGTTGTCAGATATCAAAGTCGCTGTGAAAAGGTGAGTCATAGCTCACCGTCTGAGTGTCATATGAAAGCTTATTAGGGTACAGAGAAAAAAAACAAGGCACACAGTGGGGGAAAAAGCACGACATGTCAACTTTAATCTCAAAATTGCCACTTTAATCACGCAGTTTATTTTGTCATTAAAGTAGAAATCATAAACTTCCTCTTAAAATCGTTTAATTTACTAGTTTCTCAAATCCCATCGTAATTAAAGTAGCATATTAAATGCTTTGTTTTGTATTTGATCTTCTATGTGCTCTATGTGTATGAATCACTACGTGCTTCTTAAATCGGCTTTCTCTTCCTCCGACAGGACACAAAATCCATTACATTTGTGATATTACAGCTCTCTGAATAATTAAAATACTGAGATGTATATGTGATGTCATTTTCAGGATAATAGGAGTTAAAGCATGTTATTAAACATGGGAACACCGTGGTGCAGTGATTGTTCATGCCTCATGAAAGATGCTTGCTGTGCCGTGTGCTATCCTTCAATGAAATACTTTATTGCAGCAGTACTGTCTCTTTCAAATGCACTAACCCCAAATTCCTGTCCTTACCTTTCTTTCTCTAAATACCCAATTGCCATACCATAAGCTCTGTTATAGACATTAAGTCATCTGTAAGCTTAAAACGCCAATTCTTCAAAACTTTTAAGGAACATTGAAATATCTTCGTAGTACATATTTAATTATTCTGTCCTTCCAGTGTCGAGCCAGCCCCAGCAAGCATACAGCACGAGGCAGGAACAATCCGTGAACGGAGCACCAGCTCCTCACTAGCGCTGCGACACCGTGTTCTCACACATTTAATTAACAGTATAGATTATTTAAATGAAGTTAAAGTTTTATCTGTATAAATATAATAAACATATTTTGCTGCATTTCATCTTAAAAATTATATCGTCATCATATGTAAATACACGCTTTATAAAGTGGCATAGGTTGTGCAATATTATAACTATCACAAGTTTACAGGAAGGTAATTGTACTTATAAGTACAAACAGTTCTACAAGGAGCACTTGATGAACTGATTGATTGCGTTTATAGTTCTTGGGATGAAAGTGTTTCTGAACCGCGAGGTCCATACAGGAAAGGCTCTGAAACTTTCGCCATTTGAAAGCAGTTCAAAAAGGCAGCATGGCTGAGGCAGCGTGTGCTTGATGCTGTATACCAATAATTCTCTTTTCAATCAGCTGCTGTAGAGCTGTAATTCCACACTCAGATGCAGTGATATTAATACTCCAAGTGGTGCAGTAATATGAAAAAAGATGATCCGCTGTGGCAAACCCTAGCAAGAACAGCTGAAAGGAAAAGAAGAAGGTGCAGTGAGAGTAACAACGCTAAAGCAGCTATTGTATTTGGAATACAGTAATCCCTCCTCGATCGCGGGGGTTGTGTTACAGAACCCCCCCCGATAGATGAAAATCCGCGAGGTAGATACCATATGTTTGTATGGTTATTTTTATATATTTTAAGCCCTTATAAACTCTCCCACACTGTTAACATTATTAGAGCCCTCTAGACATGAAATAACACCCTTTAGTCAAAAGTTTAAACTGTGCTCCATGACAAGACAGAGATGACAGTTCTTTCTCACAATTAAAAGAATGCAAACACATCTTCCTCTTCAAAGAATGCGTGTCAAGAGCAGAAAATGTCAGAGAGAGAGAGAGAGCGAGAGAAAAGCAAACAATCAAAAAATCAATACGTGCTTTTGGGCTTTTAAGTATGCTGAAGCACCGCAATAAAGCGGCATTTTTTAGAGGAGCGTCCGTATCCTCTAGGCAAACAGCCCCTCTGCTCACACTCCCTCCGTCAGGCAGAGAGAGTGAGAGAGACAGAGAAAAGCAAACAATCAAGCACCGTGCAGGAAGCATATCGTATATCATTGAGGAGTTTTATTTAATACGTAATACATGCTCTGATTGGGTAGCTTCTGAGCCATCCACCAATAGTGTCCCTTGTATGAAGTCAACTGGGCAAACAAACTGAGTAAGCATGTACCATAAATTAAAAGACCCATTGTCCCCAGAAATCCGCGAACCAGCGAAAAATCCGTGATATATATTTAGATATGCTTACATTTAAAATCCGCGATGGAGTGAAGCCGCGAAAGTCGAAGCGTGATATAGCGAGGGATCACTGTACTTTGTCTATTCCATGGACCATTATATTGTTACAGGTTAATTACAATCAGATGCCTTAAACTAATAAACAATATACAGTTAGTTTCAGTGTATATGATAAAGCTTGGTCAGGGACGTGGATCTAAAAAAGAAAGGTTAACCACACAGGAACAGTAGCACTGCTTTGATGCTGGGTGCCGTCAGTTTGCAAAACCGAGTGAAGAGCTTGCATATGCCAGGGTTGGAGCTACCATGAAAATGTGTGTGGCTTTATGCCAAGTTTAGGATTTATACATTGCGATTTGAGTGTGGAAACGTTCGTACGCTATATTTTTGTGCGTACGCACCGGTTATACATGAGGCCCCTGCTGACTATTCTGATATTGCCATGCACACTCCCATCAATACACCTCCAACCACACAATGTAGTGTGTAAAGTGATGCTCAATATATTGAAATGTTTATCTTTTATTTACTTACCTAAAATAATAATATAAATATATAACTAAATATAAATAATAAGTAAAACCTTTGCTTACCTATTTTATCCTTTCCTTTATATTTATGTTATTTCATATATTTTCTATCCACTTCTAGAACATTTTTTTGAGGTGGCAAAAGTGTGCAGGGAGTTTGTGTTTTGGCACATCCTAAAAATAGCAGAAAATAAGTGGTGGTGGTGCACAAGGAATATATGAGGGGCTCGCCAGAGAAATATTGTACATATGGAGACTAAGTAAACAAGCTAAAGGTTTCACATTTTTGACATGTTTTCTGCGATTAACAGTTTTAGGGTTTCAATATACTCAGTTCAATTGGCTCTACTTCCAAATAAAAATGTGCTTTCTGATCTGTAAATTTACAAGTAGGAATGAGATCATTTCCAATTAACATGTTAGTAACAAATAAACCATTATCTTTAAGAGATAATGTTATCATTAGGACTTAAACCAAAAGACACTGGTTTTTTTTCGAATATAAATATTTTTTTCTTCTACATATTAATTTCTTTACATTACTTCATACATTTTAATATACCATTTCTAAAACAGACTACAGTAATGTTTCTTCATTGTTTTTACAAAATCAATAGTGTACATTTTAATTAATGTTCCATTTAACAAAATATACTTTAACTAGGTAACATCTGTGAGGTTTTTTTTTTTTTTCCATCAAAATCTTTTTATTTCTTAGTAAAAATTTTATGCAAAAGCCCAGAGGATTTCCATTGCAATTCATACAACACAGCAAAGGATTTAGAAGGAGATTTTTTCGAGACAGCATTCCTTATGCATTTATGTGTTGCTTTTACATTTATTAATGGGCATTGTGAATCTATGTAAATATTTTCATAATTTATTTTTCCTTAGAAGCACTAGATGATAACATTTTCACCCCACTAGGAATTTCACCAAACTGAATTGTATGATCTTTAGGAGTGACTGGGAAGTTTTATTCCTTCATAAATTAAGTATTTGGAAACAAATGTCTGTTATTGTGAAACAAATTACAGATTGATCATGTCCTTTTGTCAAACAAAATTTTGAAAAATGTTTATTTTTTTAATTGTATATACATATTGTTCTATATAAAGCAATTATGTTTTTGAAAAGTTATACAATTCAATAACATTTCTTAATGAAAAGATGACCATTTTAGTGAGATTTTTGATATGTCCTCTTTAAGTCAGCAAAAAGTGCTGAAGACATAACTGGGTATAAAGTGCCATGGATAGTAGGATTCTTGAGAAAAAAAATTATTCATTGTACTTTAAAGATGTAGTTAGTTGTGGAGATGTCTAAAGCTTTCAAGCCATCAGATCATGATTATTGCTTCAAAACACTTTTTTTTAAATAAAGAACTTTCATTTTTACAAACAAAGTTAAACATGAGTTGTTTTACTTCCTTTGGCACATTCAATGTTAAGGCAGTATAAGTGTTTCATTGTGCTAGAGCTTTGACATAGTCCTATCCTAGCACAGATTTTTTTTATTCCCACACCAAGAATCTTAGTTGTGTAGACCCGAATTATGCCCTCACCCCTTGTTCTCTTATCCTTGCACACACATGACCTGAAAGAAGACACAGCTCTCAGCCAATGTACTTGCATTTGGGTACGGTCTGACTTTACCCAGAATTGACAACTACTCTGCTTTACGTTCCCTGTTGGAGTCTCCTCCAATTCTCTACATCTCCTGGTGACAAGACAGAGCAACATGGCAAGCAGGGGGGCAGGTTTAGATTCCTTTTTCAGTCATTATAGTCTTTAACACTCTTAAAATGCTTAATGTGCCAGAAGCAAAAAACAAATGTATGTGACAAATCACCATACAACCTGGATATTGCAGTAGCTGTCATAGACAATGCTGGCCAACACAATCAAGGTGTTTCGGTGTAAATGTTTCATGACAGTCACTAACTAATGTTTACAGATTATGTGTGTGGAGATGAGCATCTTTGCATGCTGAATTTTGAAAAGATGTCACTTAGACTGTCTTTGACTGGGTTCTTTCTTATTCTTCTTGAAGCTACTGTCTTTTGAAAGCTTTTCAGGGCTGAGGTGAACACTGCTATTCCCTCTCTATTCAAAGTCTTCTTGACAGATCATGTCAGCATATGTAAAAAGTCTACTAAAGCTTACCATTTTGCTATCTTTATTTGGCCTTCCTCTAAATCATAACTGTCTTCAAAAGTCCCTTCTTGAAGGGGAAAATGTCTTCTGCAGCTACTAACGTTACATTGCCTCACCCACCACATAACAAAACTCTCGGGATCATGGTTGGCGACTCCCCAGGCAGACATGCAGTCCAGTCCCACCCTCCAGAAATGACAGTCTACCTGCTGCAGCCAGATGTTACATGGGCATTTCCCTGACCTGGTCCAGCCACTCAGGTCCTCAGCAATGAGTATCCTATGAGTCTGATCTCCTGAGTCAGATGGACGTACGGCACATGGACATAGTGCCATAATTGACACCTCCTTACAATGTGGATAATATGCTTCATTTGGGACTCTATGAAAAACCGCTCGTTCAACACAAAATCAGACCAGCGTTACCCAAGGATTCTCCAAAGAAGGCATTGGATAGCGTCCAAACTTTGCAACCATACAGCAAGTCAGGAAGCACCAGGTCTCTAAAGACTTGGACCTTCATCTTTTTGCAGAGATGTTGGGAGCGCCACACAATCCTTTCACGGAACCTCATGACATTCCATTCTCTCCTAATCCATCTACTGACTTTTGCCAGACTTTCTTTAGTATTTCCAATATGCTTATTGCTTCTAGCATGAGCCATGTAATTCAGATCTATCTATCTATCTATCTATCTATCTATCTATCTATCTATCTATCTATCTATCTATCTATCTATGAATATTCAGTCTGGAACTTGTCTTTTTAAAATTTGGTGGTATTCTCTGCCATCTGACTGTTCAAACACGTCTACCTGCAATAGATAGGCCCATAATATTAGTATTTTTATATGTAAAAGGTGAGTTTACATAACTAACAGAAAGAGATAGGACTTCCTTTGAGAACAGTTTTTCTAATTTTTCCACATCTTTTCATAATTCAGTATTCAAACATATTTATCTCCACCACCATCCCTTCTCCCTCCCCCAAACATAATCTGTAAACATTAATTAGTCTGAGAATAAGGAGTCAATACTGCTAACCTCTGTAAACAATGTCCTAATACATCATATATTTTATAAAAAATACAATACATTTGAGTTTTTTTAAATGCAAGATATACAGTGCAAAAACATTTGCTGGTTATGGATAGGACTTTTGGTTTTATGGCTGTCGTATCTTACTCTGTAAGATGTCATTGTTTTAAGAATGCATATTTTCAGTTTAATTTAATCATAAATTAACTTGACACAAGCTATTTGAACAAAATTTGCAAATCAAGTGCTGAGTCCATCCATCCACTATCTAACCCGCTATATCCTAACTACAGGGTCACGGGGGTCTGCTGGAGCCCATCCCAGCCAAAACTGATCGCAAGGCAGGAAACAAACCCTGGGCAGGCACATACACACACACACACCAGGCACACACTAAGGACAATTTAGAATCCCCAATGCACCTAACCTGCATGTCTTTGGACTGTAGGAGAAAACTGGAGCACTTGGAGGAAACCCACGCAGACATGGGGAGAACATGCAAACACTACACAGGGAGGACCCAGGAAGTGAACCCGCGTCTCCTAGCTGCGAAGCAGAAGCGCTACCACTGTGTCACCGTGCTGCCCTTTTCAGAAATATGAAAAAAGAAAATAAATATAAGCACATATAGGTTGGATAATGGATAAATATAAGTGCATATGTTTGATTAAATTGTAACATATTGAGTACCATTACTATTCTTCGTAGATAGAAAATATGTTTCTAACCTGCTCTCACTGCTCATGGTATAGTATTCAGGCAGTACACATGGGTAGTAAAGTGTCCATACTCCCGTGCTACTGAGTATTCAAGGTTTTTATTTAAATCTTGTGAGAAAAATGTTTCATGTTGTAGTTTCACAATTGTATCAATAGGTGGCAGCAATAAGTAATATTTCTGTATGTAATAATGACTGGGTAAATGATAGAACAATACAATACTGTGTTTTGTGAAGCAGAGCAATAGAACATAAGTATGCAGTTTTTGTAGATAAAATCATGAAAGTATTGATAACTTGTAAATTAAAAAGAAAGTTTCAGAATACAAACATGTAAAATTCATCTTGTACATGAAAAGTACATTTAGGGCAATGATTAGAATAATTAGTTCTGGAAGCCCCTCCTGGAGCTGCTGGTTTGTATTCTAACTGATTTCACAATGTGCAAACAACAGTGAATGCTAAAAGGGTATCTGTCTGTCTGTCTGTCTATCCCTCTTTTAATTGGATTCTTACATTAACATGCTATTATTTCCATTTTCATCACTGATGGTATCAGTAAGAATACTTTCAACAGTTTTTTCACCTTGGGTAGACCTCCAAGTGTGGATAAACTTTCTACTCTTGATCATTAAGATTTTGCTAAATTATCTTGATTATTTAAGACATAGCACACTAATGGTAACAAAAACATTGCTGAAGCAGTTGGTCATGCTCTTTTTATTACTTCAATATGTATTTCCAACATGTTCAATAAAAACAGTTTTGTGTCTTATTTTGAATGCATCACAAGGCATATAGCAGTTATTATCTTTTGTACTGCAATTCTAAATGGATTTTGCTTTGAGTACATTTTCAGCAGGCTTTTATTTTATCTTGCCATTGCTTAACACATGTTCTCCTTTAACTTTCAGTTTGTGGATATGAATTTTTGGAGACTGGAAAAATTAGATAAAGAGAAAATTCCTGTAGTCTTCAATCCTGCAAGTAACACTGTAGTGGCAGATGTACAAGAACTCCCAGACAGTATACACGACTTGTACTGGGTAGCACCTGCAAAGTACTTAGGTGACCGGGTAAGTTACTGCACATTTGTGTCTGTCAAATTTTGCTAATAATTCCACTGTAAGTTCTGGAATAGTTTTTCAAACTTCTGTTCTGACATTTTTCATTTCAAATTATCAACATTTCTTTGATTGTTTGTTTTCACTACACTCTCTGTTAGTTGTTTTAAGAGGCACTTTACTTTGTACTCTTCATCTTTACCTCTACTTGACCCACGACAGTTGGAGACTTCTACTTTTTGTTGTAATTCTTTTTACTAACAGTCTTGATCTTTGTCTTTGTCTGTGTTATAGTGTTTAAACATTACAGGGCTAATGATATTTCTAGAGAGGTTCCCTCATAGCCCAGTATGAGAGTCTACAAAGTGAAGTACAAGGCTCATGCTAGAAGCAATGAGCATTTTAGAAATACCTAAAGAAAGTCAGGCAAAATGAAATTTTCAGTGATACTAGTACTTCTATTTCTCATTGCACCATGCTTGAAAAAGATGTCACCTGCCTCAGTTGTAATTTCATAATTTAGTACAAGAAAATAAATAATAAGGACAAGTTGTTCCTTGTGAACCACTTCACTATACATATGGAATTGCCATAAAGCTTCACTCAGGGTGGGAACTTTTTTGTTTTTTCCTTTGTATTTCTGTGGTGCTTTGAAGTAAATTGTTGTATCTGTTATGTTTTCATTGCTTATTTGATTGAGTTGTATATCACTGTGATGTTTTGCTTTTCCATCCCGCTAGCCAATCCCAGGGTGCAAGGCAGGAAATAAACCCCGGGCACATACCCACACACCAAGCACACACTAGGGACAATTTAGGATCACCAATGCACCTAACCTGTGTGTCTTTGGACTGTGGGAGGAAACCCACGCAGACACGGGGAGAACATGCAAACTCCACGCGGGGAGGACCCGGGAAGTGACCCCGAGTCTCCTAACTGCGAAGCAGCAGCGCTACCACTGTGCCACCGTGCTGCCCTTTTCAGAAATATGAAAAAAGAAAATAAATATAAGTACATATAGGTTGGATAATGGATAAAATAAGTATGTGTATTTGATTAAATTGTAACATATTGCCTTTTCATGTTCTTATTGAACAAAATTGGCATGCTGTTTACTTTTAATTTGACCCTCATGAATGAGCTTCCTAGTTCTTATTGTCTTTATTCACAGTAAGACATGAATGCTCTTTTAGAAGTTAAAAATGAAAATGCTGTACATACTTTAGGAAACATATTAGGCTGTTAAGGTAAAGTAATGCAGTTAAACATAGCATACACCCTTTTTCATAATATTAATAATTTATCCACATTCAGACAAATGTTACCTTTAGTCCATCCTTTATAGCCAACTTGAATATTATCCTGTAAAGAAAATCTGAAAAATGTCTGGAATTATCTGAAGACACTAAACATATTAGTGATTAGGTTGCTTAGTTTTGTTGCATATACAAATTATGAGTGTTCAGAGATTGTGGATGAAGTTGGAGAAACATGCATAAGGAATTAAAAGCTGTTATGATAGAAGTCCAGGGTGTGCCTTTGAAATCACAAAGCCATTCTGAAGTCAAGCGACTGTAGCTTCCAGGGTTACAGGGATGTTCCTTCACCTTTGCAGGTTTTCCACTCCACAGTGGGCCTGATCAGCATGGTCCTAGGTTTGAGTCCAGATGCTTACAGTGTAATCAACAAAAAGGAAACAGCAAAACCTAAAAGCCATTCATTTCTATTATATATTGCAACTAATATTTCTCTATATTCATCCTTCATAGCCCTGTATTTAGCCTTCTAGGCCTGGTTATTTACATGAGTCTGGTTTAACATTAACCCATTTAACTTGGTGTTTTTAACAGATATCTTCATATGGCGGTTTTCTAACTTACCAGATAAAATCCTTTGGATTACCAAGTGAAGGCATGGCTCTGTTGGAGAAGAGACCGGACATACAGCTCACTGTATGTATATTCTTTGGTATCTTTGATTCATCTGGTATTGGCATCCCAGTGGTGGCTGTTATGGTCTTTCTGGGTCTTTTGTAATTTTTTTTTAAATCAAATACATTTTTATTGTGTTTAAATAGTTTTCATTAGGATTTCGAAATTCCTATAAGAAATATGAAAAATAATTGTTTTTTCTTAATAAAAGTTGTTTTTTGCTTTTTATTTTATTTAATGTTTAATTATGATTTTCTCTGATGTCATTTTCTTTTCCTTTTGTGAGCATCACCACTTTGAAGTAGCATTGTTATGGTGTGACATCCTGTTGCTAGGGTACATGACATCAGCTGATTTGGTAAAGACATTTTGGGCTTGGACTTCTGCTTTGTTATTTTGGTTACTGATTACTAGGGCTAGCATTGAGGATTTGGTGCACATTTATTGTAAGTATCTGGTTACACACAAAGCACACTTTGGCGCTGTAATGGAAAAAGAAGGTTCTGCTGGGTATCTTGGATTATTGTCTACAGTATTTTAAATATTAGCATTGTTTTTATGATTTTGATTCATTATGTTGCTGTTTTTTGTAATGTCATTATGTCACCACTTTTTGGAAATTTCATATCAAGTGCCACATTTTTTCACATTCCCATAGGGTAGCCCTGTTTTTTTGGTAACAATATCTGTTGGAGGTCACATGATATGTCCTGGTTATGAAACATGGCATCAATATGCTGCCATTATAAAAGATGACACTACACATGGACATGTGCCCAAGTTTTGGGTTTGCTTAAAACAAATAATTTCTTAGTGTAGTAAGGGAAACAATGACAGATTCATATTAGGATCTTTTTAGCGTTGTTCTGCTGACTTCAAGGTTTTATCAGCTTTGAATTTTGGTGCTCAGTTTATTTGTGTTTTGACCACTCTCTAGCTAAAAGACTGCTCTATTCATTTGCCCCTAAGAAAATCTGTTATTTCTTGGTCCATAAAGCAAATATAAACTAAGTGTTTTTAACTTGTCATTTTCCAGCTCAGCCATAACACTTGGTTTTCCTAACCAAGTGGGTAGTAAGAAACAGATGGGATCTTACATCCCACTGCATCAAGATTTTTAAGGTTTTTTGTCCATCTGATAGTAGCAGGGACTCAACGATGCAACTGTTCCAGGGACTCGTAGAAGGCATTCTCAACTAGAATTCATTACATTTTTTAGTTTGTCTTAGATCCTATGAATAATGCATGAAAGTTAATCCAAAAGCAGTTTTGAGGACTATACTCTACAAGCGCTCAGTGAGTTTGAAGTCCTGAGGTGAGTTTTGGCAATATAATTAATGAAAGGTTGTATAGTCAAGAGATCTAGAGGCAGAAAGTAAATGAGATTGTTTTTATAATTTGGTTTTGCACAAAGTTTTGGAAAGTGGTTAAATAGAAGAGACACTCCACCCCAAAGTCATGGACCAAGTTATAACTGGGATTTGCTTTTTGTTTTTATTTGATGTATTAGCTTATCATTTTAAACATCACTCTTTTTTTGTCTTTGCATAAACCATACATTTGATATGTGGTGTCTCTGCAAAAGAGAGACCATATAATGTACATAATTATTTAACCAGTAATATTGTTATTGCAGCATTATTAAACTTGAAACAACTGTTATGGGCTGAATGGGTCCTCTATATTCATGATTTTAGTCA
Organism: Polypterus senegalus; assembly: GCF_016835505.1. Taxonomy (NCBI): domain Eukaryota; kingdom Metazoa; phylum Chordata; class Cladistia; order Polypteriformes; family Polypteridae; genus Polypterus; species Polypterus senegalus. Next base: position 66,879,048 of record NC_053158.1, read on the forward strand.
TACACTACAAAAAATATTATTAAACCTTTTTACAAGATTTTGTATTTTGTCTTCATTGTTATATATTATCACAATGGATAACTTTGATCACTGAAATCAATAAAAAGAAATTACTAATTTCACAGTGTTTCACCAATACATACTAAAGTTCTGTAATTTAGTTTAAGTTTGTTCTTAATAAGTACTCTTTTCATAGATTATGAGAAAAAAATGTACACATAAAAATACTGTAAAATATAAATATAGGAATATGCAATATACATATACAGGGTGGGCCATTTATATGGATACACCTTAATAAAATGGGAATGGTTGGTGATATTAACTTCCTGTTTGTGGCACATTAGTATATGTGAGGGGGGAAACTTTTCAAGATGGGTGGTGACCATGGTGGCCATTTGGAAGTCGGCCATTTTGGATCCAACTTTTTTTTCTCAATAGCAAGAGGGTCATGTGACACATCAAACTTATTGGGAATTTCACAAGAAAAACAATGGTGTGCTTGGTTTTAACGTAACTGTATTCTTTCATGAGTTATTTACAAGTTTCTGACCACTTATAAAATGTGTTCAATGTGCTGCCCATTGTGTTGGATTGTCAATGCAACCCTCTTCTCCCACTCTTCACACACTGATAGCAACACTGTAGGAGAAACGCTAGCACAGGCTTCCAGTATCCGTAGTTTCAGGTGCTGCACATCTCGTATCTTCACAGCATAGACAATTGCCTTCAGATGACCCCAAAGATAAAAAGGGTTGCATTGACAATCCAACACAATGGGCAGCACATTGAACACATTTTATTAGTGGTCAGAAACTTGTAAATAACTCATGAAAGAATAAAGTTACGTTAAAACCAATTGTTTTTCTTGTGAAATTCCCAATAAGTTTATTGTGTCACATGACCCTCTTCCTATTGAAAAAACAAAAGTTGGATCCAAAATGGCCGACTTCCAAATGGCCACCATGGTCACCACCCATCTTGAAAAGTTTCCCCCCTCACATATACTAATGTGCCACAAACAGGAAGTTAATATCACCAACCATTCCCATTTTATTAAGGTGTATCCATATAAATGGCCCACCCTGTACTGTATAATGTATACAGGTTCACCTGTACATGCAGTAGTTTTACATCAAAAGGTAAGAAAGTTAAGAAATAAACATTTGCTTTCATTTACTTTGCTTGTCTGTCAGGTTTGGTCAACTCAATACATTCAGCATTAATTTGGGTGCTTTATGACCCCTGACAAATGTTCTTGTGACATGGTTAAAAACAAATGTATTAGGACAGCAACATAAGCCAAAAACAAAATGAACCTTTTATGTATAACACACACAAAAAAAATTGTTTACAGCTCTGTCTACTGTACACAAATGATTTCATCTCCAATCTGTCACTTGACATACACAGTACAAAGTAAGGTATATGGTTTAACAAAAAATATTTGAGGAAGCAATTTACACCAACTTGATTTTGGTAAATGTATCCCCATTTTTAAGTAAGTAAAGAAAACCCAAATTTAGTGTATTAAAAACATCCAAATAAATCAGGTAAAGTCTATCTAATATAGGAAATTCAGCATGTCAGAGTCATAAATGTAATTATCAGATAAAGACTGCTGAATTATATGAGAATATTTTACTTCTGTATTATCATATGCTATATTACTCAAAATTATTTGGTACTATTTACTTCTAACAATCTTCATTTTGTGTTGTTTCAGATTTATTTGAGAGCTTAAAACGTCATGGTAAAACCATCCATTTACTAAATTCACTTATCCAGGGCAGGTAGTCTTTATCTGATTTCATTTGTGTGACTTTTGTTGTGCTAAATTTGCAGTATTAGGTAGAGTTTACCTGATTTATTTGGATGGGTTTAAAAAATTAGTTTGGGGGGGTTTCTTTACCCACTAAAACATCTGCCTAATGTGCCCAAATAAAGTGGGTGCAGATTGCTACCTCATTTTTTTGGGGTAAACCATACATTTTATTTTTCATAATGTTGATTGTGTAGAAAATTTACTGTAGTGTGGTGATATTCAGTGTCTGGGACCCAAGCATTCTAATAGACATGTCTTGATTTGCAGCATTTATAGGGGTGGGAATGTGCAGTTTGGCACTCTGGTATTAGCTCTTCAGTATACTGGAACCGGCAGGAGGCACTGTGCCATTCTTCACTCTGCTAAGCACAGCTGACCACATTCACCAGAGTATTTGTTTAGATTGAGGAGAGTTACAGAAGGATGAAACACATTGAAAAATGAATGAGTATTCAAAAAGGTCTGTTATGCAAAAGGAAAATCCAAAAAAAACTAAAGCAGTCATACCAAATAGGGAAGAAGCTAGAAATCAAATCAAAAAAGGCAAAAAAACAAAAGACCAAATACACAAAAGAAAATGAAAACCAAAACACTAAGCAAATGTGAAAATCTAAAGTCAAAACCTCAGAATACCTTTAACTCTGCTAAGGTTAAAGTATAAACTGATAAATGAGGGGAGCTCTAGATGGGCTATTGGAAAAGTATGAAGCACACCATTTGAACAAAGACATCATCCAGATTCAGGCAATATCACATGTGCAATAATGTGTGCATAGCAGCAGACATGTACTGTTTAGGAGAGGCCAAAGACAAATGATATGCAGCTCCTAGTGAGCCCAGGAAACATCACAGTATTGAAAAGAAACAAAAAATAGTACAAAAATAAGTGTTTAAAATATATGTGCTGTATATGAAAAGAACAATGTCCAAAGAAATAATTAAATTTGTAGAAATTAGCTTTGAGAGAGCAGTCTTTTTCTAATAGATTCTTTCTATTTCAGAAAAGTCAAAACATTACTGTAAGTCTGCATTATAATGACTTCATGAAATAATAGCCAACATGGATTCTGGAAGAAAACCAGACTGCAAGAAACAATAATCCCTGTAAACAAAGAAGAAAATACACAGCATAAAAAGCAAACTTGACTAACTGTCAGACTTAACAGGCAGCATGTTTGCAAATGGTTGCATGCAGAAAAGTCCTTAATACCTCCTCCAATCTTATCTCCCTTATTATTAAAAGAGATTTTAAATAGGCAAGGAAGGAACTTTTGATGTTTGGTAGATGTTTTTGATAATTGTAAAATTATTAGCACACAGGGAATAGGATATTTATTTTGTTATTTATTATATTATTTCTTAGCAACAAAACTACTATATAGTTTTAAATGCTTCAAACAGTCAGTAGCATTTGCTTTTAATCTGTTTTTTAAAGATGCATAAGATTATGGTGCCCATTAATCAGACTTGGTTAGTATAGTATTAATTGTACTACATCAAAATGTAAATACATTGCAACAACTATAGTGTACATGGGTTAGTTTAAAAATGTGTCTGCTTAACTAAGGAAGAAAACATTTCCTGCTTGTTAAGGTTTATTATCATTTAATTCAGTTCTGCATTTCTTTATTCAGGGTCAGCAGATGACATTAATATTTATAGACCCTCACAACCATTCACCAGGCAGGCTTTACCATGGACGAGTTCAGCTAGTGGAGGTAAGGGGTTCTTTCTCTTTTTCTTTGCATTAAATATAACTTTAATGAAAATGCATTTACTATTATAAATATTAATCTAACCAAGATTTTGAAAAGGATCTGATTCATACATTGTCAATATCCTAATGGCTAATAGCTCTCCTGTATGTACAGGAGTAGTGTATATAAATCATACTGGAGGTGTTAGTTTGGGTCAATTATAGACTAATAAAATCACACTGTTATGATTTAGATTTTAAACTACGTTGTAATATAAAATTTGTTTAAATTAGAAATGGCCTATACAGACAAGGCATCACAAGTTTTTCTTTATTTGGTTTGATTATTTAGTAAATTTAGAAATTGTCTTCTGAGGTCAAAGTGCATGATCAGCCATTTTACAGTACCCCTGTAGCAATTTTCAGGTTAAGTGTCTTGCTCAAGGGCTCGGCAGAGAAAGATCCCTTCTGGCAATAACAGGATTTGAACCAGCAACCTTTCAGATACCAGCGTAGATTCACTACTCCACTTCAGTCATACTCAAAATGATTTGAGATGTAATAGATTTAAATATAGTTATATGTGTACAGGTCATTGATAAAGTTAAAAATGATTAATTAAAACATCAGATGATTTATGCCTATTCACTGTGGGCCATTTGTATATTACAAATTTTGTGACCCAGTGATATAGGCAGAGATGAGACAGAAACATGCATAAGTAATGGCAACATACATCACCAGACCAGTATGAGGAGTTTGGCTAATACTAGAGGACAACAGTTTTTGTGTCTAAACTCTAGAGAGTCCTTTGTAACACTGAGTGGGGGACTGACTGATTGACGCTTACATGTGCTTGAGTACCTAGTCATGGCACAAAGAGCTCTGGGAGTATGACCGCAATATTTTCAGGTGGCATTTTTGACCCTGGGGGTAACCCTGACTTGTGGCTTTAGAAATATCAAATACCAATCACCAGTTAAATATGGAGTTTGAACATGCATAGAGGCAAGGGCTATGGTGGCCAGTCAAAATGCTAACATATCATTGCTTCAACTGCCAAGATTAATTGGGGTTTTGTTTGTTTATTGGTTGAAGAATAAAATTGACCCCTACATCATGGAGGACAAAAAAAGGAAAAGTGACTGTCACTGACTCGGAGCTTACTGGAATTTATAATTACAAGTGTAAATCATAACTGTAACTGTTTTACTCAGTTTGCACCATGTATTAATATGTTAATATGATATTTTAAAAAGTTGCAGGGGTTTTTTTTCCACACTTCATCATGCTTTTGTATTGTACACAAATGACTCAACCTTGACCATTCACTGAAACACCCTAGTAAGAAACTCCTAAAGGAGACCATGTAGTAAAACATAAAAGTAATAGGCACACAATAAACACTGAGACATGAAAAAGAATTGCCTGCCAGAACTCTTATCTCTGTAAAAGTCAGTAGTTAATTAAACCCTAGGATACGTAGTACCTTCATTTACAACTGTGAAAAAACCTACCCTCTCAAAGTTCAAAATTCATTCAGTTTGAAATTTTAATTGCACGGGCAATGTCTGATATGTAATCATGTATACTATGTAAATGAATGTCAGTATAGTGTAAATAAATGTTATCATTATATTCTATATTCACATGCAACGGTAAAATCATGACATAGAACTCACTGGAACAACACTTCATTCAGTTCAGTTTAAAAATTATTATTAACAGATTTAAGGTATTTACACAGATTTAGAAGTGCAAAATAGTACATAATCATGCAATATGTACATACTGTACATATCTAGTTAAGTATTATTTTTCTTATTTAATGCCTTTATCAGAGGCAAATTATATTACAGTACAGTCTCGCTTATCCAACATTCTGTATTATCCGATGTCCCACCGCAAAAAAAACATATCAATCGGCAACAAGAACTGCAAGTTGCGAGCATGAGCGTAGTCTATTTTTAGTTGCTAAGTTCATTTTTTCAGTTAAATTTTTCTGTTGTTTTGTTGTAAAACATGATTACAGTGGATTATGTGGCCCTGTCTGGCGTGTGTGTCTCTCTCGCCCGTGTGTGTGTGCGCCTGTGTCTCTCTTGCGCGTGTGTCTCTGTCTCTTGCGCATGTGTGCATGCGCCTTTGTCTCTCTCGCGCGCGTGTACACGTGTGTCTCTCTTTCTCTCACGTGTGTGTGTGCGCCTGTGTGTGTGTCTCTCTCGCTCGCGTGTGTACGCGTGTGTCTCTTTCTCTCGCATGTCTCTCTTGCGCACACGCGTGTGTGTGTGTGTGCGTGCGTGTGTCTCTTTCTCGCGCGCGTGTGTGCCTGTCTGCGTCTCTCTCTCTCTCGCTCGCTCTCTCTCTCTCTCTTGCTGCACAAGGAATGCACAGGGAGAGACTGAACACGTGCGGAAATCATCAGTGCACACAAACCGAAAGAGAAACTGGCTTGTTCGTATACCTAGTGTGTGGTCGTGAACAGATGCAAAAGTTTGGTGAACTTTTTGGTCATAACCCGATTTGTACGTGTCCAGAGACGTTCGTGAACCGAGGTTCGTAATGTGTAAAATTATAACATAGTCTGACGTTTAATAGGCTTTTTCTTAACACCTCCCATTATCCGACATTTTCGCTTATCCAACGTTCTGCCGGCCCGTTTATGTCGGATAAGCGAGACTCAACTGTATCTGGATATTGTACATAGGATTGCTTATACTGTAGATGTGTTTTCAGAAATGGTGCAGGTTAAGTGCCTTGCACGTGCTCAGGATCACAAAGTGACTTAGTGGCAGGAATTCAAACAGAAACTTTGTATTTTAAGTCCAATGTCTCAGCCACTGCACTAAAAAAAGATTTATTAATTGTGTCGAAAAATAAATGGAAATCAAGTTAAGCAGAAGATTTGTTAATTTGGCAAAATAGGAGAATAAACATTAGTTCTGATTTACAATGCCCCTATTGTAAGAAAAAAAACCAAACAAACAAATAAACCTGTGAATTTGGCTAAGTGTTCTCTCTCCTCCATTTAAAATCGTACAATATATGCCACACTTTGGAGTCATAAATGCATTATAATCATGCATTGGTGTACTGTACTGTTGTTTTTGTACCTTCTGATACCAAAGTCCTACAAGCACTTTGGTGTCTATTTCTTCTCATGTCCAGGTGTAGCTGGTCAGCAGGGAGCATTAGCTTCATGGAGGACCAGGTTCAGTGTTGGGAAATACATTGTGGGAAGGTAATTCTGCTTATAGTACCATCTTAAAGCCACAACATCAGCAAAATAAGAATAACAAAAAGGAAATAAGGGCACAAGAAATTATTTTGTACTTGTTTTAAATGATCATTTAGTGCAGCCCACAAAAGGCACTGCTGGGAAAACCCCAAAATAAATTTTGGAAGCATAAATGTTACTATAGCAGTTAGGGCTCTTTCCTTCTATCTCTTTCTCTCTCTTTTTCTCTCTGCTTGTGTTACAATTTAGGCAACCTTGTAAATTTAGTCTGTCATCATTTTTTGTGAACATTAGATATAGTTTTCTAGTTTATTTCTTCTTACAGTATATTTCTCATAGAGTAATGATAATTTTATTGTGTTTTGATGGAGCAATTTTGTTGCTCAATTGCCATGGTGCAATGCTCTGTTGTGGGATGCATGATTTGTGGAAGTTTTACTGCCTAATATCATACATGTGACATTTTATAAACTAACACTGCATGTCATGCATCCGCCAAGATCTTGGTTATTCTCAAAAAGACTTTCATATACATTTAGCGAAGAATCTTTCAGAATTTTTACTTCTGAATAGACTTTCTCTTAATCCAATTTTTTTGTTTCAGAATTTGGTTTTGATTCTCTGTTTATTCAACTTCTGGTTTAGACCCTTGCTAGTTTAATTCATCTACTGCTCCCTTTTATTTGTAATGACATGCTATTATCAAGGGATTATTGTGAGCATGGAAGATAACCAGGGTATGATAATGTGAAGCAAGGTACTTTCTCACAGGCCGATATGGCATAATAGTGAAAGTTAAAGGTAAGAATCTACTATATAATAAAACTCTATTGTTTGTGTGTGAGAGTGTGTCCAGTCCCTCTGAGTAATCTTATTGGTCACATTGGCTTTGGTCTGATTGGCTAATTTCGCTTTGGTTGCTCAGTCAATTGTGATCAAGATTGGAAGTGCTGGGAAGGAGACAGGTTGAGACACATGAGAAAACTGAGGAAAGGCAAAAAAGGAACGTTAAGATTTGTTTGCAATGATAGGAAGTATTCACAAGAATATAAATGTTGTTTTCACAGCAGGTAATGCCAGTCCATCTGCCATTGGTGATAATCATAAAACAGATATGAGGTGAACAATGTCCTTTGAGTCTGACAAGCAGGTTTTATGGGAACACAATCAAGAGAAAATATTGGAACATACAAGAATACTGAAGAAAGGTATAGGAGAAATGCTGAGGGTACACATAAGATATATCTAATATCATCCATCCATCCATTATCCAACCCACTATATCCTAACTACAGGGTCACAGGGGTCTGCCGGAGCCAATCCCAGCCAACACAGGGCACAAGGCAGGAAACAAACCCCGGGCAGGGCGACAGCCCAACGCAGGGCGCACACATACACACACACAAAGCACACACTAGGGACAGTGTAGAATCGCCAATGCACCTAACCAGCATATCTTTGGACTGTGGGAGGAAACCAGAGCACCCAGAGGAAACCCATGCAGACAGGGGGAGAACATGCAAACTTCACGCAGGGAGGACCCGGGAAGCGAACCCGAGTTTCCTAACTGCGAGGCAGCAGCGCTACCCACTGCGCCACCATGCCACCCTATGTATTATCAAATATTTTTTAATTGATTCTACAACCTGTCCTCAACTGTAATGTGTTGTACCTAGTGTATAATAAAAAAGATAAGCAAATAATTTAAAATAATAATAAATAGGAATAACATTTCATAAGTATGGTGGATGAGTGCAAAGATTATTGAATACACTGACCACAGTGACATATTGAATACTGATTGAACTTTGATGGCTGCCTACACCCAGCTGGGAGTGGCACAAATTGGAGACACCAGTTAGCTTAACCAGCATGGCTATGGGATATGGGAAGAAAGTAGAGTACCTAGAAAAGAAACTTCAGGAAGTAAGTATCCCATATTCACATGGCACACCATGACAGTGCAAGTTGCCAAACAAAAACAAAAAACAAAAAAAACTGTTGTGAGAGGAGAAAAAAATGTAGTCACAAAAAGACATGAAAACTTCACACAGACAGTACCACATTAGTGTTAGACCCTGTCTACTAAGGTTGTAAGCAAACAGTACTAACTGCTTCTCTATTGTGCTGCCTACTCTAATAAATATAATACAAAAATTCTAGTTAGAAAAATAATATTTTTATTGATTAATTAATTTCTATATTTTTTTTTAAAGTTACAGTAATCCTTCCTCGATCGCGGGGGTTGTCTTCCAGAACCCCCCGCGATAGGTGATAATCCGCGAAGTAGAAACCATATGTTTGTATGTTTATTTTTATATATTTTAAGCCCTTATAAACTCTCCCACACTATTAACATTATTAGAGCCCTCTAGAAATGAAATAACACCCTTTAGTAAAAAGTTTAAATTGTGCTCCATGACAAGACAGAGATGACAGTTCTTTCTCCCAATTAAAAGAATGCAAACATATCTTCCTCTTCAAAGGAATGCGTGTCAGGAGCAGAGAATGTCAGAGAGAGAGAGAGAAAGAGAAAAGCAAACAATCAAAAAATCAATACGTGCTGTTGGGCTTTTAAGTATGCCGAGCACCGCGATAAAGTGGCCACCAAAGAAGGGAGCAATGTGAAGGTAGTCTTTCAGCATTTTTTAGAGGAGCGTTCGTATCTTCTAGGCAAACAGCCTCTGTGCAAACAGCCCCTCTGCTCACACCCCCTCCATTAGGCACAGAGAATGTCAGAGAGAGTGAGAGAGACAGAGAAAAGCAAACAATCAAGCACCGCATGGGAAGCATATTGTATATCATTGAGGAGTTTTATTTAATACATAATAGCGTCCCTTGTATGAAATCAACTGGGCAAACCAACTGAGTAAGCATGTACCATAAATTAAAAGACCCATTGTCCGCAGAAATCCATGAACCAGCGGAAAATCCGTGATATATATTTAGATATGCTTACATTAAAAATCCGCGATAGAGTGAAGCCGCGAAAGTCGAAGCGCAATATAGCGAGGGATCACTGTATACTGATGTTGCAATGGATAGTGTTATCCATTCTGAGCACTTGGGCCTCTTTCTGAAATGGATGTCTTGTGTATCTCTTTCTACCCAGTTTAACCTGGATTTTCAACATGAATTCCAGTTACATAGGCTACTCCACGTACCTCTAGTATGTTTGTATGTGATCTGCTTTGGGCTGACATCCCATTATATGCCAGTTCCCTTCCTCTCTTGTATCCACTACTGCTTGGTTAGGTTTTGATTCCCCAATATTTCAAAAAGGAATGAGCTTCACTGGTGATGAAATAATGTCTTGATTTTTAATGAAACACTTTTAACCTACACTCTGAATTGCTGTTATAGAGGAATAGAGGCCCTAATAAACTGTTTCAGGAGCCTTGGTCGCTTAAATGCAATACATGGTAGGGTTGTTTTTCTGTAAAATGGTTTTCAGGAGGCATATTGGTCAATGCTACAGCGTCAAAGTAACATAGAATTGATTTGATTTCCAGTCTGCTCACTTAGTGACTAGAGCAGCGTTTCTCAACCTTTAAGTATTTGTGACCCGAGTTTTCATAACAGTTTTAATTGCGCTCCCCCTAACATTTTTTTGAAATGTAGATGCATATTTTATTATACCTACTTAACTTTTATCGACATTTATCTACCTCAATATTGTTCTAGTATCAGAATGTAGTTTAAGTTAATTTGTTTTGGTTTCAACAGATGTTTTTTTCATATTTCTGATTCTTGTTTTCTTTTTTCACATCTTCGCGCCCCCCTTTTTGTTACTTCGCGCCCCCCTAGGGGTTCCCGCCCCACAGGCTGAGAACCACTGGACTATAGCTTGAACGTTCTCACTGTGTCATATGGGTTTTCTCTGTGCATGCTGGATTTCACAAAGATACTGTATGCATGTTAGGTTAAGTGATGTGGTATGCTTATGTCCTATGATTCAGGGTTGTTACTGCTTTGTTCCAAATGCAGCTAAACTCTTTATTGAAGAAAGTGGTTTCTAAAGTTGAGCCGGTCAATGGCTACATTTCTTTACAGTCAACTTTATATTTTATAGGCACATAAGTAAGTCTTAGAGTTATTACATACTCATACTTACCCCAAATTTATGGAAATAATCATTTGTCACTCATGTACACTATATTTCATTTTGAATGCTTAAAGATAAAAGCAGTGTTATCTTTTAGAATTTGGATTTGGGTAGTAAACTGTTGCGTTGCCTGTTCAGATCTTGATGTGTGACCCTGATCTGCTCACTTACCCTGCTTCTGCTATAACAACTATTTAAAATGCATCTCTGTTGTTTTATAGAGATTCAGGATAGTCTTCTATTTATTACATATGCTATTTAACCTGAAACTGAGATTGACTGATTAAGACCCCCACTATCAAATTACACTGTTTTGAAATTGGATCATGGATGAATACTCAAAAGAACAATTACATATTTTGTCTAGTGCTAAGATTCCTGTAAAGTCTCCTTTACACAGCACGGTATTTGTTAATATTTTTCTACGATTACAGCAGAATAGTAAAGCAATCTCATTACGTCAGCTCAGACTCGCTAAATGCATTCATCCAGAGTTTGTTTATTTGTTGTCTTTTAGGTTTTCAACACTGATAAAATCACTATTGATTTCTGCTGTGTGCCTCTATTACAAAATATGTAGATGGGTCCAGTGCCAGCAATCAGACCCACACGCTCTGACATCCTAAGTCTCATACGGTATTTAGTAAAAACATTTAAGCAGCAGCTGCAACTGGTAGAGCGTGTTGCACATAGTGAGTTAAAGCATTTAACAGAAGTGTTAGCCAAAAACATGTTGGCTTAAACCTATTATTGGAAGAAATTATAAACACACTTAATGTCTGCTGTTAAGGACTACCAATATGTGAGGACAAATAGGAAACTGTTGTGAAGTCCATTTAGCTAGTGGCAAGCGAAAGAGGAACAACTCTCATTGAGTTAGTGTTAGTGAGTGTGTTGTATGTATTGCATGCATGGGTCTTGCCACTGAGCACTTTGTCCTGTGTAGCCTTCTGCATTGTTTCACCCCAACCCTAAACTGTATTAACCAATTGTTTTTCCTTGTATTGCTAGCTGCAGGTAATCATTTAATTCATCGTGATGTGCGCTAGTCGAGTAGTTTCCCAAGTGCAGTCTTTGGAGACCCTTGTGGCTCTGGGTTTTTATTCCAACCAATTTTATAATCAGTGTATCATTATTATTTTTTTCTCTCAATGTTTAGTGACCCGCCTTTTTATCACTTATTTCAAGAAATTCTGAAATATATGTATTTTTATGCCCAGATTTGAAATGCTTGCATGTCTTTTGCCATTTTCTTTTTAATTCAACATTTTCTCTAAAGCATATTAACTTGTCTGGTCATTTGTAAAAGATGTTCTTTAATAAGCAGACAAATGAAAATAGCAGCAAAGTTAATGCTCCCCTTCAGCCTTCAATGTTGTTTGCACCAGTGTCTGAAGAGAATATTGTTAATTAACATATTTAGATACAATCAAGGGAACAAACTATACATGTAAGGGCAAATTAAAAAGAAAATGGTAAAGAAAGAGAACTTTGTAAAGCTGTGGAAAAAGAATAGAGATATTTATGAATTTATATATAATATTTAGACCAGTCAACTAAACAATAAGATTAGTCAAAAATGATAAAGATGTATGGGTTCTGAAATTAGTTGGAGTTGAAGCCTGCAGCCAGGACTGAACATGAAAATTACTTCTCTAGCCCATTTCATGGCAGTGTGCTAGATCTTTTTTGCAAACTAAATGGAAGAAATCTTTTCAGTTTTATGATGATCTTTTTATTTTTATTTTTTTTTTTTTTCTTAAAGTGGTTGTTTTGTACTTTAAAAATCCTTGCTTAAAAGATCTCTCTAAATATTATCTGTCCTGATTTTAAATATTTTAACCAACTCAAAAAAAGCAGATGTTTCAATATGAATGCATAATTTTCATTATTCTCCCCAAGTGACTGAAAAAAACGAGTATGTCAGGTTAAAGGTGTGTTGTTTCATAATACTGTAACTTAAGCAATCTGGTTATCTATGATTCAGATTAATTAGTAGGCATAGTGTATAGTTAAAAAAAAATTCCTGTCATTTTTACATATTATGGAGACATTACTGAATTTCACATGACTCAGTCCTCTTACATTAATTAATATGAAACCAGAAAAATAATAAAAAAGCAAATCTATTTTTGCGCGTACGTGTGTTGTGGCTGGTTGCTTGAATCACCAGCTTTGGAATTCTTCCCCTGCGTTTTGGTAGTTAATTATCTAATCTGATTATGAGATTTCGGTTCTGTTTACCAAACTGAATGGTTCTGAATTTTTTTTTAAGAAGGTTCAGTTTTAGAGTCTTAAAACTGTTCCATAGGCTTTTCCAGACAACCCTGAATCCCTCAGATAAAGAAGGATTGACTATGCAGTATGTGTCTCTCCAAAACCCCTACCTTATGTTGTATTCCAAATTAATATATCAGCATATTCAAGTTATAATCTAACTATGTCTTGATTGTGTGCAGCACCTTTCACATCAATCTGTTTTATAAAGTACTTCCCGTATGTATCAAATTAGTGTTCTCATTTTTCCATATGTTGTTAAAGTACTGGATCAGAGTGCTTGCATACTCCAACAAATAGAAAAATTCACTTAACCACAGAATTATCAAATTAAAACGTATACAGCAAGAGACAAGATGGATGAGAGCTGAGAAGAAAACAATCCAAAAGGGACACACATCTTCGCCATTTGTTTGTCCAGTTTGGCAGACCTTTGACAGCTTGTCACCCTGCTCCTTGTGGTTTGTGAATTATCTTATTTATTTACTTTTCAGCCCTGAGATACGTAAGTGGGTATTTATTTATTTTTAATAAACATTTTGAAGATCCTTGCCACTTCATCACTTCTTTAAGCTTCCACTGATAAGCACAGTAGAAGTACATAATACAGTTTTCGTGAGTTTGTATTGTTACATAAATTATCCCAAGTACATGTATGCATATATTTTGCAACTACTCTTCTGTATCCAGTTTTCAGTCTGGGGTTTCATCCCTTTGCTTCCCCACATTTGTCTACTTATATATTTTTTCTTACTTTATTTATCTGTTATTCAGCAAGGCTATCTGTGTTAGGGACATTGGCTTCTAATGTTGCACTTGACACTCAGTGGAAATCTCCCTATTCCTTTTCTCTTTCCATCTGGAAGTCTTCCTCTTTTTACCTAACCTTTTTGGAATTGTCGGTGGTAAGGATCAATGGAACATCTGGCATTCATATTGATAAATGATCCGATTCAGTATATTTGGTTTGAGAACAGATGCCCCCCGGGCCTGGCCACGGCCCTAATCCTTAGCTTTTGCTGTTCATAATGGAGTCAGTGCTGTGCTGTTCCCACTTTTGCTGGTCATCTTGGGTTCCTTATTTTTTTGTTCTTGGTCTCAATTTGAATTTGGCAAGGTTGGGTTAGATTGTGTTATGGGGTATCATGGTCGAGGGTAATACCCTAGCATTAGGTTTTATTTTAGATTAATTCTTGTCAAAATAACTTGTATTTTCCTTTAAAGTGTTGTCTTTTGAATTTAAAAAAAAATGTGATCATCAAAAAAAGTAAAGTTGGGCTGAAGAATTTCATTGCTGCTGTTACAAAAACACTTAATCAAATGAATGCCACAAATTGCTGCTAAGCTTTTCTTTGAATGCTTCTTTTGTATTTGTATAGGGGAATTTCCGACATGCTACTACAAATAGTCCTGTGTCACGGGAAGAGATGATGATGGTGTTAGCTGGCTTGGACGGGTTACGCATTCGAGCTCTTTACTTCACTGAGAGCCAGCGCCTTACCTTGGGAGAGGTGGGACTTGAAGACGTCAGTCCCACAGGAAGTGGTATAGCTGCTCTCAGCGTTGAAGTCTGCAAGTGCCCGCCTGAAGTCAGAGGTGATTCTTGCCAGGTATGGAGATAAGAATGCACATGAAAATTTTAGGCTGAGCCAAAAAGTCAGCATATGGTGAAGATACTTAATGCCACACCCTAAAGCTAAATAAGCAAAGTTGTTGTTCCTTTTTAATCTCATTGCAGTCTTTATTCTTGTACCTTTTTGAATACATGTCTGAACGTATTTGAAGATGTACTTCATGCAAATATCCAGCGTAATACTATTAATAACTTATTTGTTAGAGTTATAATGGTGCAGGAATAAAAGAAAAAGATAAGGACACCTTTCTAAATTTAACTCCTGGCATCTTATGGTTACAAGCCTGCTGTCCAGTACTAATTTATCAATATTGACAGTGGTATAGAGTTTGCCTATACTTCCAGTTTCAGTCTGAGTTTATGGTTTTCTTTACACATCTCAAAGATGTGCATATTAGATTAGCAGGAAACTCTAAATTATTCCATGAGTGAGATTGGATATGTTTCTTTCCATGCTCCTAAAGTTCCTCCTATTGGATCCGGTCCCAACAACCTAGATATCAATTAAATGCATTCTGTAATGGATGGATATTGAAATTGAGAAGCATTTTAGCACAATGGCCTTGTTGCCACATAACTCAAAAGGTCTCACTTTGTGTTCTGCATCGTATTTTTATGGGATGCTACATGTTCCTTTGACATTCTCAACATATTCAGGATTTGTTGACTGAAGAAACTAATTTAATTCCATGTGTTTGAAGGTGCCCAGAAGATGGACTGTTGTCACGTTCAGACAGAGCTGCTTTCCATTTTATTTTCAATGCATATGACACTGGTCCTGGCTCCCAGCAAGTTTCAGATGGACCGTGTGGTTCTAAAAATGAATAGATAGATTTCTGGATATACTGATTATTTAATTTCACAATAACCATACACTGCATTCTCATCTTGGTAGTATTCTGCTCTCTGTTGCAGAGCGCTGTCAGATTTATGAGAACATGGTGTTTGTTTTTGCCATGTTTCATGAGGATACAATGAAGACTGGAATGTCATGTTGTTTTTTTTAAACTTTATGCTGAAGAGGATCTTGTTCAGTGATTCTCAGGTTAAGTCCTGGGGGACAAATGTAGCTGAGAGTTTTTATACCATCCATTTTCAAAACCAGTGTATCATTCATAACTTTGCCTTTTTTATTGTTATTCTAAGACATTCTGGCATATTTGTTTTGGCATAAAGTTTATTTTCCATTTCCTTTTTATTTCACTCTTATATTGTGTCTAAATGATGGCAATACTGAGTGTTAATGTTAATTACTACAATGCCATATTCATTTGTCTGTTCATTTATAATGAGCACACCAGTCAAAAAGGCAGTGATGTTATTACTCCCCTTTAATGTTCAATGCTGTTCATGTGTCACTGTTAATAATAAGCATTTGGAAACAATTAAAAGAGAAACCTCTAATAAAAAAGAGTAAAATAAAAAGAATGTGTAAAAAGAAAAATAAGCATTTAAATCTATGGCAAAGAATACATATATTTGTGTATTTCTTGGACATATTTGGAGGCCAAATCACTGTACAGTGATTTAAGTTGAAATTGCTGAGAATAAAATTCCACAGTCAAATGGATCCTCCAGGACTGAATTTGAGAACCACTGGTCTAGCTGATTAAATTTAAATATTGCTGATTTCAAAATGTTTTAAAGGGGATAAATTCTGACATTATTTGTCTTACGAAAAGCTGAAATTTCACTTAAGGGTGCAAGGAGTTTTTTTGATCTCCACTGTGTATGAAAACACAACTTTTACATGGCTAAGGATCCTGTGGAGTCTCAGTGAATTTTATAGAATCTGCGTGAGTCGCAGTGTGCCACAAGTGTTATTATTGTTCCTCCACTCAGAAATTCAGTTACTAGGATCATAAAAAGCTGTCTTTCCCTTAGTCTTTTTTAATGTTCTTTGCCTGGAACACTATCTCAATCTCTGCTCAATCTGTTCTTTGCCTGGAACACTATCTCAATCTCTGCTCAATCTGTAAAAGTTCCATGTTCTACTCCGTGTTTCTCTAATATTGCTGAGTTCCTCACCTTGTCAAGGCAGAGCCTAGAAATTAGGTGTAGCAGTATTATTTTAGTCGCCTCTACGCAGAATCTCATTCTTTCAATCTGCCCAGAGTTTGTTACAACAGATTAGGACAAGGATGTAGACTGACACTTAGATTAACAGCTTTGTCCACAGATTTAGTACCCATGGTCCTGTGCAGTATTTTTATTAATACTGCCCTAATTCATTAGTCAATCTCACTGCCACCTCTACTGTTATCATGGATAATGATGAGCAAACAACACCACTGCCATGAGTTTGGCGGAATTGTGTGAAATGTTCCAGAGGTTTGCCAAAATGCATTTAAGTCAATATGGAGGGATAAACTAAACTCATTTTGAGTGGATTATATTGGTACATTGGTCTTTTAAGTGTCCCTAAGGGCTACAGAAGTGTCTGCCAATTATGGTGGACCGATTATTGTGGCCAACAATGAGCTATGAGGTAGCAGTGCTAACCACTGCACCACCCTGCCTTGAACAAGACAAGACGAGGATGGAACAATAACTACAAACAAAGTACAACTGGCCACAAACTAACATAATTAAAACTATTTATATATTTATATGGAAGAGAATGTACAAGTAAGATTTAAGGCCAGTACTAAAAGTGCCAGAGAGCTGGCTGAATCTTGGCTATCAAACGAGAACTCCATCAACAGACATTTGGACATAAAGCCAGCACATGCAAACTTAAGAAGAACATGTTCATAATAAATTAAACTTTACAACCAATACCCAACACCTCACCAAACCACCGCCATTCCCCCCATCACACACTGACTTTGGCCTTTTTTCTTTAAGGTTTTTTTGATTAGGTTCCAGGTAGCAAGGCAAGGCTGCTACAGCTCTATCATTACACACTGGCCTCGTAAAGGGTCATGTAACACTGTAAAAAAACAGTTCATCTATGCCTTCTGCACAGTGAATTTCCAGAAGAAAATATTTGTCAAACAAACCATATTCGCTATGAAAAACTTTGATGAATCTGACCTATCAATACTATTCATGGACAAGACTATGAGGTAGCTGACCCCTTCCACAATCGACAATTTCATGCAACTATTTTTGGTAGAAGACCAAGATTCATGTTTGATGGTGCTAATTCCCACTACAACCTTACCATTACCACAGTCAGAAGTGAACTCCTCCAGTGCACACTGGAATTACAATAAAAACCTCCTAACCTTTTCATTTGGATGTACTTTCCAAAAAAATCATGATCAAGAGAGGAAACAAGAAACAGCCTTGGCAGATTCTAATGCCTGTTTTGAATGATCTTGACTTAATACCAGTTTTGGACATAAAATTTGTCCAAGTCCACAAAAGAAATATAAATGGGATAAACAAAGTCTAATGAAGTATCTGTGCAAGGATTAAAAGTTGGTACACTCTTCAGTGGCCAGAACGGAATCCATATTGTTATTCTTTAAATTGTGGTTCAGTCATTGAACATATTTGCTGTTCCAGTACCCAGACAAAGACTTTTCAAGGGAGAAAATATAATGCTTCTGGTCAACCACCTTAGTCTGCCAATCAAGAGGAACTGTCTCCATCTTCCACAAAACAATAAAGAGGTGACAATATTCAGTGCTTTCAGCACTTGTGTTTGATTGACCCTCATCCATTCCTGTGACCTTTCCACTATGAATTTTTTTCAGCCACAGAGAAGGACCAGACCCCAACTAATCTTTCTGGCACTAAGCTGGTCATATTCACCAGGTGTAGAAGTTTATCAACGTGCTCCTTCCAGCTCTTGACAATATCACTAGTTGAGATCACCTTTTCCTTCGCCTTCTTGAGGTAAACCTAGTGCAACATCTATTTAATCACTGTTGCAGGTGCTGCCTGCTTTACCTGCTGGGACTTCTCAATCAAATTTGGAGACTTTTATTATACAATAGACCTCTTTTTCACTTTAGCAGCTCCCATTACTGCTTGTATCAACCAACAGATCCTAGGACTTCCACCATGACAGACATTGAAAACAGCTCATTCCAGCTGCCTTTACTGCTGAGGCCTGGAATAGGGTTCAATTGATCTACATTTTCTGATGTCTCCTGAAATGTAAGAAAAGTCCTTCCAGTTTCAAGTGTCAAGCTCATTCTGAACAGAGACAACTGCTAGTTGTTCCCAGCACAACCTCATTTTCCATTTATAATTTCCAGATTTGTCCAGCTACCACTCCATCAATCAGGTTCAGCTCCCAATGAATTGGTAATCAGTTGACAGCTTAGGATCATTCTGTACACAAGTCTCATATAACAAAAACACACAAGGGTATGAGTGCAAATTCAGTTACTGATCTTTGGCCTAAGGTACTCTGGCACCAGTTACACATATAATCAATCTTTTCTTCCCCACTAGCCTAAAACAGTAGGTTAACAAAATGCACAGAATGATACCTTCATTTTGAAATGCTAGAATTTTTTAATCAAACAGCAGACTGTAGAGTTAATTGTAAAAATATGCCTTTTAATTATACATTCAATTTATTATTATTATTCTAATCAACAACGAGTAGTTTGATCTGTGATATTTCTCTAGCTGTTTACAATATATTTATAATAGCTGCAGGCAACAAATTTGATGGTTTCAAGAACTGTTTGTTTATTTTGACTCCACCTTTAGTTGCCATGCCCAGCAATACAATGAAAATAAAAAACAGGCTAGAGCTTGATTTCAGCTCAGGTGTTTTAAGTGATTACAGTACGCGTGTAGACAAAATGTTCATAGCCTGGAGGGAAGTGGTACACCACTCCCCACATCGTCTGCAAGTTCCTACAATGTGACTCAAGGTGAGCTCTGCATACTAACTGTCTGACTATGTCTGACTACCTAAGGGTGGGGACCAGGTAGAGGAAACTGCCACACCTCTGACCAGATTTGTCTGCTATGCTTCATGGGTTGCTAATCACTGACATGCGTTTTGTTGTGAATGTATATTTTTTTGCCTTGCGTAGCTCTTGTAACGTAGCTATCACTGACTCACGGGTTGCTTGAAGGTGGAGCATATAAAGCTCTTTCCTGCTCTTTCCCACCTACATTATTTGTGAAGTCTGGCACTGGAAGTATTTCAGAGGTAACCTTGCTTGGAAGAAGACAGTTAATTGCACAGTGTATTAGTGAAGAAGAACAAGGACTGAGCCATGTGGGAAAACATAGTTTGGCTGAAATGGATGGCTATCAGTTTCTTAGTTATAGGACAGTGCATGGGACAGAAACAGCAACAAAAACTTTCATTTCCTTCACTAGATGATGTCGCCTCAGTCAGCGTCGTAGATAAGGTATGGGTATCACCAAATATGCTACAGCTTAAACTTTGGAAATTGACTGAACAGAAAATGCAAAATGTTTCATGTGCTTTGTTAAAGTAAATCAGGAAAATGTTCATGTCTTATTTTTCCCTGTAATCCTTTAATATTAAACACCATAAATATCTGCATTGTAGTTAAAATTAGCATTTTTAACATTTAAGTTTTTTGTTTTTTGTTTTTTTTTGCTGTGGAAGCATATACTTGTATGTGGTATTTATAGCAGACACACCTTATGCAACATTCCTTCTTATCGCTCCAAGATAAAGCTGTTAAAACTTTTTTGCTTTAATCTCCGCACGACTGCAGAGATATCCAGTAGTTTCATATAATGTTCATTTCAGATGTACAGTCTTTAATAGTTGAACTATCTCTTGAATACAAGTTCAGTTTTAGACTTAATAATTTAGTTATCAAAACAATTATTTTGACAAAGTGTGATGAATATTTGTATATATATAAAAACAAAAGTTATAGTGAAAACTATAAATTGTATTTTAACTGAGTTGATCTAATTGGAAAAGTAAGTGGATACAACTATATATTGCACTATAAGATTAAAAATGTACTGGCAAAGTGAAAAAATGACATGGGTTGTTCTTCATGGCTATGTCTATTACTTCATCAACAGAGAACACTATTGAAAGTTTATCTGTATCATTTCTCCTTCTGC
Source organism: Polypterus senegalus (assembly GCF_016835505.1). NCBI lineage: Eukaryota > Metazoa > Chordata > Cladistia > Polypteriformes > Polypteridae > Polypterus > Polypterus senegalus. The sequence continues at coordinate 66,899,849 of NC_053158.1, forward strand.
ATTTAGTTGTAATTACTAATATAGGCACTAGCCCCAAATGCTTTGAACTAACAATCGTATTATTAACAATCAAAAATGTATTTATTTAGTCTAACAATTACATTTATGTCTTTTCTCTCAATTTTTCAACATTAATAGAAATGTGCACCTGGATACTACCGAGATAAGGGCTTGTATCTGGGCCGCTGTGTACCCTGTTCTTGCAATGGCCTGGCAAATGAATGTGAGGATGGGTCAGGAAAATGCTTGGTAAGTAAGCCATGTTTATTTATGTGTGTGCGTATGGATGTTTAAAAGGTGGAGAGGGACCAAAGGGAAGTAAATAGTTACTGTAAAATATAGCATTTATTTATTTAGGGTAAATGTATAAGCCTACAGTTTGAAAGCCTAGTGAAAGGTAAGTTAGCATAGCTACTTGATAAGCTCTGTGTAGTTTGTATGCTGTGCCCAAATCTTTCTGTACATTCTTGGCTTTCAACTCCACATGATCTTCATACTAAATGGAATTAGTTGTGCCAGACGTTTGCCCAGATTGATTAATTCCAGGTTCATTGCTCAGAATATATAATTTTTAAATAACTTATATCTATCATATTTTGTGTCATAATACAGTATGTGAACTCCGCATTTGCTGTTAGGTTCATATTCCTCTAAAGTTAAAATTGATTACATAGTTACAATACCACAGAATTAGACTATACATTTAGTGCTTGTTACGGTGAACATCCATCTTTACTGAGCAGCATACATCCTACAGTCTGTTCTTAAGGGTGCAGCCCAGGCAGGTACGATGTCTTGTTCAGACCAATTCAGTGAGTCAAGTGTAGAATATGAATCTGTTTTCAGGTGATTTCTGGTCCGCTGGTACAAAAATAAAAATATTCCTAATGCAAGCCTTCAGCTTTGTTTCCTCTATTTCCATAAACAGAAATTTCCGCCATAAAAATGTAAAGAAATTAACTGTGCAACTTATTAGAGTAAATATTTCCAACAAACAAAATATGCCTTGCTTGATGTGCATATGCTGTAAACTACTGTTAGCACTGTCTAGTGTTTATAAAATATTTTCGCTGAAATCTACATCAGATCATTCGGTGGTTTTATGATGATGGCTTTGTAGCTGCTGATCTGTTCATTTCTGGCTTGTGAATTTCATGAGTTTCAAGTCGTCTGCAATTCCTAATTCAGGTACATTATAATTTACAATTTTAGCCGTTCAAGAATGCTGTAGACACTTTACAATTACTACTGTCTAGCCACCTTCTCACCACAGGCAGCAATGCATTTCGGAAAAGAACTTCTCATGGATAGTAGCATACTGGGCCTGGCCATGTAACATGTTGAACAAACTTATTTATTCTTGCCTGAAGAAGGAGCCTGAGTTGCCTCGAAAGCTTGCATATTGTAATCTTTTTAGTTAGCCAATAAAAGGTGTCATTTTGCTTGGCTTTTCTCTAAATTTATAATGGCTAACACGGTACAACACCCTAGTACTATTTACTGTTATCTAATCATGGGATGATCCCTGCCTGTTGGCCAATGCCTGTGAACAAAGATGGATGTCTTTACTATTCATACTAATGAACAGGCAAGTGAGCTAAAATTAAGCCCAAAAATGTATTCCAATCAGATTAATAATTTTGTTTTAATTAGGGCATTGGATAGCCTGAACACACACAGCTATGGTGCTCCTCCAGCACCAGGGTCTGATACTTCTGTCTAGTTAAAAACCATGGTGTGCAATATAGAATAGATTTATAATAAAAATGCTGGTCATTTACAGTAAGAGCTGACAGAGTCAAGTGATAGGAGCTGACTTGACATTTGTAAAAGGTGTGGAGGGTAGAAGAGCTGCCTCTGTAAAAGGAAAAATAGGCTAAACTAGAGGCAAAATAGACAACAGGAAGCCAGGCTACAATATATGGAATGATGGTGCTGATGGGGCTAAAATCGACATATTTTTGAATACAGGGATGCCACACAGGGAGAATGTTAAAGCTTCACGTCTGAAGTCAATGAGTGGGCTGGGATGTGTACCAAAGATATTGCCCTCTATTCACTTGTTTATCATTTAACTTAGACATTAAATGGTTACTTTTAAAAGGTCAAATTAATTAATTAAAACGGTAGTGTCCTGATCATGTTTAACTTGGTATATTTTAGAACTGCCAGAGGAATGCAGCTGGAGACAAATGTGAGCGCTGTAAGGATGGTTTCTATGGGAACCCTATTCACGGCACCTGCAAAGTCTGTCCTTGTCCTTTTACATCAGCTGCCAACAGGTATTTTATTGTTCTTCTTAATAATAACAATACAATGCATTTATTTCTTATTGTTATACTTCTAAATGCTTCTGTATATTATCAAAAAACAAGTAGCAGTGCATCAGAATTCTGGTGCTTATATGCAATCTGTTAGTACTACAGGATCATATTGGTGTGAGAAGTTTGATAATTGAAAAGAAGATTATGCTTGTGTGTGGATACTTTGCTTAACTGATATTCTTGCTAAATCTTAGTTTGATATGATTTGATACGAATTTCACTCATTTGTGTTTTTGATAAGATCACAGATCATTTATGAACAGTTTTTACATAAGATTACTGCAAAGCAATATACTTGTGATGTACAGACAGCAGTGTTATTATTTAGCACCTGTCATTCTCACCGAGGACCAAGTTGTCAGAGCAGATTAAATGTAGAGCTGCAGTCTCAAAAACAGAAGAAACCTCCGCTGATATTTTAAAAAGAATAGGTTATTTTAAATGTGGAAGCATACAATCTATTAGTAGAATGAGGTATAAGGTTCCATTTCAGACTGAAAATTATAGAAGTGACAGATTTTTTAAGTCTGCAAGATGTCATAGAAAGCTTGTGCCAGAGAGCACAAATAAATACAGGGTGGTCCAGATCTAATTGTGCAGACCCAGATTGTCTAGATGACTTTGATTTATGCGGGGACGATTCCAGTTCGGTGCAAAGACGATTCTTCATGTTGTCAGTTCGCACACTTCTCAGTGGTCTGGGATTTTTCGGGTGATTTTCTATGTAATAAACTTAATAAAGTATAGCATAATGAAAATTGCATAATTAGATCTGGACCTATACATTGTACCCTAGAAATGTAAAACGACTTCATCTAATTTTGCCACATGGCCAGCAATGCTTCACCTGCACTATCCTGACTAATAAGTTCAGCGTTTTAAATCTTAATTTCCACTTCCATATCCCTTTTGGCACACAGCAATAATTATCCTGGAATTCCACAAGACTTAACTTACAGTAAACATGTTAGAATTCTGTTCTGTTTCAGTGCACAGCAGATACATCTTTATACAACATCTAATAGTATACTGTATGGCCTACATGCAGTGAGTGCACATACTGTACTTCTATGATGGTTGTTTGTGTTTTTTTTAAATGGCATTAAACTTCATTATTTAGAAGCTAGGAATGTGTTAAGAGTTGATTGTCTCATTAAAATATCCTCAAAGCTACAAATTACTCGTCGTGTTATTTCTCCCCAAGTATCTCATTAAGGAATAATTTTTCACTTCAGGAAATTTAGCAGTGAATAAAGTGCCAAATGAGGTGATTTTATTTTGCTTCCCTGAAACCTTATATCTTTTTCTTATTATTACTTACACAGTATGTAGAAGTTTACATTTTTATTTAATGTCTGTGCAAACATTTAAATTGGTGAGCAAAAAAAAAGAAATTTAACCTGAGGGTATCTCCTCTGCATCAAAAGTATATTTGTAAATTATCTTGATAAAGCATTATAGTGAACAACAGATTTTACACTTATTTCAATTTATGAATGATAATATGGTTTTTATAATAATCATTTTTATGTGTCTCTTCATGTTAAAACAGCCTTTCTTAAATAATGGAAAGGAAATGAGTCACAATGACCAAAGACCAAACCCCAACTTCAAAACTACGTACTTCCAGTTGTTCTCCTTTAAACATGTCTATGTGCAAAGCATCCTTCTTTTCCAGGAACACTTTTTGTTTGTAATTCTGATACACTGGCCTACCCACTATATTGTTACCATGTTTCAATTTACTATATAATATTCTAAAGCATGCTAACTATTAAATATTTGATTTTCATAGCTTTGCTATTGGATGTAAACAAGAAGAAAATGGAAGCTTTGAATGCTTGTGCAAGCCTGGATACACAGGACCCAAGTGCGAAAGGTGAAAATGTTACTTCTTTTACCAAAAGCGAAAATTAGTCCTAATTATAAAACTATTGTGTTAATAAGCTTCAAGTTGACTTTTCTGTTTACAATTTTTTAATGATTTCCAACTCATAATGACTGTAATGCCAAACACACTTTTGTTTTGTTACTACAGCATGCCCATGTCATTGCCTTGTGTAGTTCTAAATTTAATTGTTTTTGACTAGGTGTGCACCAGGCTACTATGGAGACCCTTTAGCTTTTGAAGGAGAGTGTCGTCTTTGTAATTGTGGAGGGAATGGAAATTCTGGCAGTTGTGATCCACTGACTGGAGGTTAGTGCCTTGAAAATTAAGGTCTTCTGTGCCATAAATAAAAGACAGTGCACATGTGGTATAGAAGTGGTGTCTGTGTGCCACTATACCGTATACAGTGAACATATCAGTATATTGTGCTTTGTCTTTTTAGTAATGGCTGTTATTAGTTTGGGGGAATTTAGTTTTATTTATACTTCATATTACCAAAACAGTTTTCTAAAGTGTATTCTACATTCATGACAATACTACTACTACTATGACTAGTACTGAAGTGATTTGATACAAATAAACATGACTTGTAATTGAGAATTAACAGTATAGCTATTAGTACATTTAAGCTACACTAGTACCACCTGCACTGTCTATTGGATCCTGTGGAGACACATGAGTATTCTTCTCTCCTTAAGGAGCTAATATATTGTGTCCATGATGGTGATGATGATGATTTCTCTTTATTTTCTTTTTAGTGTGCAGGAACTTGGAACCAAAGGACATCAGTACAGATGAGCAATGTGACGGTGTGTTACCTTTTTCTATATGATTGATCCACAGGTAGTAATTATACCATGGATAGATATTAAATGAATAAAAGTTCACAAATGTTATTTGACCTAAACCTAAACTGAATATACGGCTGAAATAACTGCAATGTTTGCTGGCCACAAATAAGGTGTGAATCCTTTTCAAAGGTTTGGTACTAATTACTATAGAATGGGGTACTCTGGTCCTGGAGATCCGCAGTGTCTGTATGTTATTTTTCTGTGTACAGTTTGAGTTAACTTGCTTGTTAACCAATTTGTGAACCTGTTTTAAACTGCTTTGTTAAGGGTTTTTTTTTGGCCTGTTTTCTTAACCTGCCATCATTTAACAATGAGGTGCAAATGACAAAGAAACCACCAACTCTCCAGCATAGTGCTTCAATCTAAACCTGTGAATAGGCATCATGAAGTATCTGTGTTAATGTAATGGTTTTGGAAATAAATGAGAGAGAAGGGAAAGACCAAGTAGTACAAATTTGTTCCAGATCTCAAAACATATGGAAATGTTCTCAGAAAATGAAAAATCTACTATAAATCTTCTATGTGGTAAATGTTTGTCTTGAAAGAATGAAAGCACTTAAAAGCCATATACTGTACTTACCAACTTTCATTTTCTGCTGGGCCTGTCTTCTAATTATGAAACTGGTTGGAATGGCAACCTATAGCTACAGGTGACCTTAAGAACCAGAGTTTAGTACCCCTGTTGTAGAATAGATATCTGGATAAACAAGGAGTGTTTGAAAGATTTTTTTAAGTGAGAATCTATATATGTCGGGTTCAAAGAGGTTTTTTTGATATTTGGTGAAGGAAACATTAAAAAGTCCCATTGTGTCTGGCATGTGTTCAAATAATGAGTTAAATTTACAATGCATTTGTAGCACGAAAGACATCATATTACAAAGGAAAACTTTATTTGAACTGAAAGTTATATAATACAGTACCACATCATCATTTGGGTTTACTTTCTAACCATAACACCAATGTTGTTTTTTTTATGTTTTTGTAAACGATACTAACTCAGAGTATATGTACAGAGAATGTTTCATAGGAAGTTAGTAAACCTCGTGAAGCAGACATGCCTGCCTTTACCCTATTTTTTTATTTTTGATACATTAAAAAAGTCATATTTTTCAATATCCCTTTTATGCCCATACAACTTTATCTCTTTGCTGAAAATGTTCACTAAACAATTCCGAAAAATTATTCATTACTGTTCTTTATATTCTCATCTAAGATTTTTATTATATAGTGTTTTTGACTTAGTACTTTTTTAAGTGCCATGCTAAATTAAAGACTTTGTGTTATTTGTACTGTCAAATGAAAAGACAAAAACCAGAAAAAGGTTAGGGGCAGCCTCCCGTATACTTGAAGCTTGGCTGCAAATTTGAACTTTGGTTGTACAATAAATCGATTTTTGAGTCCAGAACAGAACTGACTTGGATGAGGCAAAAATGGCGGTTTTAAAGGAAGGCTGAGGAAGTGACATTGTTGGAGCCAGGACCGGAAGTAACGTTGCCAGTGCCAGGCGGAATTTCCCGTTAACTGGTCTGCAGTAGAAGGACAGAAATTATTAAAGTTTAAAGATTAGCACAGTCCATCATCCCCTGCGCTGGCGTGGAATTGCCTTCATTCAAGCCCTTTAGCTGCCTCCCATCCGCATGTGTGTGACAGTACATATAAATATGAATCTGACAATGCTTTATTATATTGTTGTCCTAAAATAATATCCTTTTTATGTATTTTAGAATGTGACAGCTGTGTTCAAACTCTTTTAAGTGACCTGGAACGACTGGAACTACAAATGATATCAATAAAGTCCTCACTCCAGAATTTAAATGCTAGCTCAGGTGCTCAGGAGAGACTGAGGAGCTTGGAAATGAGGATTGATGCGACAAAGGTATTTTGAATGCTCTTTATCCACATTGTTATGTTAAGTTCCCTTAATATTATACATATCATATTTGATGCATTCTTTGAACTTACTTTACCTTGTATAGGGTCCTGGGGAACCACAGCCTGTTCAGTCAACATGGGCAGGAATGAATTGACAGACACATGTTCCTTCCGTGCATATTCAGGCACTCATTCATATTTGCCCACTTTGACTCAGTTTACAGAAATAGTTTAAAGCGAAGCAAAATGACACCTTTTATTGGCTAACTAAAAAGATTACAATATGCAAGCAGTTGCCTTGAAAGCTTGCATATTGTAATCTTTTTAGTTAGCCAATAAAAGGTGTCATTTTGCTTGGCTTTTCTCTACATTCATAATGGCTAACACGGTACAACACCCTAGTACTACAGCAATAGTTTAACTTAACATTAGAGAGTCTCTGTATCCCCATTATCCTAAACTGGATTTAGCAGGCTTGAGAATGTTCATCTATTTAACCTAATGTGCATGTCTTTATAGTGTATATACTGTAGATGTGGACAAAAACATGGTGATAATGAAGTTTAGAAATTCATATTTTATTACATAGAAGCAGCATGGTGGCGCGCTGGGCAGTGCTGCTCTCACATGGTTTTGGTATCCTGGGTTTGAATGTTGGGCCTGGATGCTGTCTGTGTGGACTTTGCATTTTTTTGCTTTGCATCTGTGGATTTTTTTCTGAGTGTGCATGTTAGATTAATCTGCAGTTCTAAATTCACCCCATGTGTGAGTGTGTATGTCAGTGGGCCCTGTCATGGACTAGCACCTGTCAAAAAATGTTTTCTGTCTTGTGCTGGGATAGTCTGCCTCCATTTGAACTTATTTTTTATTAAGCTGGTTTGAGAATATTATAGGAGGTGAACAACATCAGTAAGTGCTACTACCTCATTGGATTTGGTCCCCTGTTTGATTTCCAGGTTAGAAGGCAACCTTCCTTCTGTAAATTTTTCTGTCTGTGTATGCACAGGCATATTATGGGTACTGTGGTTTTCTGCACAGTCTAAAACATGCCATTGATTTGATTAGTGACTGCAGGTTAACATTGTGTGAGAGGGTGAACACTTCAGTGGCCTTCATTTAACATCTGGCATGGTCAATGTCGTATAAAATTTGTACATTCTCCTTAACTCCACTTGGATATCTTGTGATCATTCTGATTTTCTGCCACATCCAAAATATATACTTGTTAAGTTAATTAGTTAATATGTCAAGTTGTCATATATTTGTCTAGATATGTAGTGTTTTCTGTGTTAAATACATTCTTGAATGCCCTTTAAATACAAATAAGTTATTTAATAATGTAGGAAAATTATTCTTTGTCACTCAGCATTGTGAAATAACCCACTCTGTCTTGCATTTTTTACAGAACGAACTAAACAGATATCAATACGATGTGAACTCCCGGAGAGTAAAAATAGATCAACTGAATAGTGATACCATTGGTCTCAGTCAAGATATTAGTATCTTAAAAGAACAGGTAAATTGACATCCTTGACTAAAACATTTTATGTCTAATTTTACTTTCTTATGGTAGCTAAAGAATGCTTGAAAGCTCAGTATCAGCTCTGAGGCTGTAATCACCTCATCAGGACCAGATTTTGAATGTCTTAGCTGAAGCATTTCAGTCATTAAGGCTCTTGTATATTTCATGTGTATAAGTTATTCTTTTTTTATCATGCAGGCTGAGAGGAACTTTAGAAATGTACAGAACATACTGAATAATCTACAGAGTACAAATAATAGAGCCACAACTTTAGTGTCTGATGTCCTATCTCTCTTTATCAATATTCAAGGTAATTTTAACAGAAATATTGTTGCAATAAATACAGTAGCATTTTTAAAAAAATCATCAGTTTTTAATACTGAATATTTGCATTTGATCCTGGGTAGAATTCCTCTCAAAAATTAAGATACATTGGACAAGTAATGATTCAGAAAAGTTGGTTGAAGCAGAGCGCCTGGTCCAAGAGATGAAGCAGCGAAATTTTAATAGACAACGTGGGCTTGCTGAAAAGGAGAAGGAAGAGGCACTGAAATGTAAGTTGTCTTTCTATAACAGTACATAGGATTAATTTCAGACCATGTTGCAGTTAACTATAGTTGTTCATTGTATTCATCTATATCCTGGTTATTTCTTGATAACTGAGGCTCAATCTGCTGTATTGAGAGGTGTTTCATACAGAAATTTACACAAATTGAAATAAACTTGATTTTTCTCAGTTACCATCAATATCCATAGAGACTGTTTTATTTTGTAAGAAATTTGCTGGATTAAGTATTACATGTTTCAGTATTTCATGAAGGAAAGCAGTCTTCTCTGTTTGTGTTCCTCCTGTGGTTTTTGAGGGTCCATTCCTCATCCAAATTCTTACTGGGAAGGTTGATTGGCGACTCTGTGGTAGCTTAGTATGACTGAATGTGTGTGTGAGTGAGTGTGCCTTTTGAAGGATAAGGCCCTGCCATCTGGACTTAGTTCATGCCCTCTGCCCAGGATCGGCAGGATGGGCTTTTGCTCCCAGTGACTCTAAAAAACAGATTAAGCTGATTCAGTGAAAGGGTAAATTGGTACACCAAAAGCTGCATGTTTACTTATCAACAGGCTTTAATTGTTAGAATAATTTTGTTTTGTGAAAAGAGACACCTTGTTTCATTAGTGAGTGCAGTGGAATTACAGATTTTATTCTTGAAAAAAATCAAGCTTTGTCAGATTTTACATTCCAGCATTTAAAACTAATTAAATGTTTGTTTAAAAATAACAAGAATTTGGTATACAATCAAAAAAAGAATATTTCACTTCTGCATTTAAACAGTTATGTTAAGACACAGCTAATAATGATATTAGATTTTATTTCTTTGAATATCTAACTTTTATATTCTTTCTTGATATCATAGTGTTAAACCGGGTAAAGAACAGCCTGCAGAAACAACTTGAGCAAAACCAGAAGTCATCAAAAAGATTGAGCGAAATGTTGAATCAGTACGATGCAAAGCTGAAAGATCTCCGTGATGCTCTGACAGAGGCATCGGGCGCTGTGAACAATGCCAAAGACATCAATAAAGCCAATGTGTTATTAGCAGCAGATACAAAGGTGGGTACATGGGCACAAGCTAGTCATGCATGTCAGAGAGAGCAAAGACACTCATATTCCTGCTGGATTTCTGTTTTGTGAGTCTTTTGAAAGATTGGAAAAAATAATGTGAGATGAAGTAAATTGTATATTGTGAGCTATTTATGAAGGCCATTACAATTTAGTGGCTTAGTTTGATGATATGAAGTAGTCATATTGATTATGAGTTTTAGAATATTGGTAAAGATTTAAAATTCCAGTGTTTTCAAACAAAGAATAACTTATTCACTCATATTTTATTGATTCCAGCAATCTATTGATGAACTGAAAAATGAAAAAAGCAAAGTAGAAAATCAAATAAAAGTGACTCAAGATCAGATGAAACAGATCAGTGACCTAATGCGGATGCTGGATGGCAGCTTACAGGTAAGTACATTTTCAGATGCAAACCTCATTGGTATAGAGTGTGAGTTTTTAAGTACTCACAAATTAACTCTGCAATTTTTGGACATCACTAAAATCTAGCAGAGAAGCATGCATTAGCCTGAATATTAACTTTTCACTGTATGTCTAGAGTTGAACGGCATCTATCATAGTGCCTTTCAAAATTGTGTGCTTATATCTTATACAGAATTTAAAACCACATTTTTAATAAAAATGAATAAAGGTCTAGCAGTAGAATGCAAACACAGAAAAACATTCACTCTTGTCTAAACAACTGAAAAACAAATGTGGCTGTTCTAATGGAGTTGTCACCACTGCAAGGTATTTTGCATCAAAGACACGCTCTCTGATGTACAAGTTCTTTTATAGTATTTCACAGTCTATTTGTAGCCCAAAAACACACATGTGCACAATACAAAACAGGAAGAGAAGACAAGCATTAGATAAAAATTGCACTTAAAGACAAATCACATTTTTAGTGCTGTTTAACTTTTTGAAGCAAGCAGCTGTCAAGTCACAGGAAGGCAGCCCAATGTAAGAACAAGAGTCTGTGGAATAACAGGAACAGGATTAGCTTTGTTAGCTAGTTGTGGCCAAGTGGCTTGGTTTGGAGAAAAGGTCCAACGGCTAGATGGCTTAATGATATTTAAAAAGGACAGCACTCAAATGTTAGACACTCCGATAGAGAGCTAGTCAATAGCAGTGTGTGGTAGGTAATTTTTAAGCATCTCATTTGCAGGTATTAATTTACAAACATTAGGCCAATAAACAATACAGTTATCCTGGATGACATATCTTACCTCCTCTTCTTTGCTTAATCAGAATATTGTGGCAGGTTCTTGGTGATATAAAATATTTAGTATTTCAGCTTTATCTTTGTTTTTCATCTGCCCCTGCGTGTTCATTTTTGAAAGGAGCCTTGTTTTACAGTTCATGTAGCACCTATTGTTCCGAATATAAACAAATATACTTTTATATTAGATAAGTCTATGACACATATGTGCAAAACTATTTAAGGTACAAATCAGAGTTTTATACTGATTATTGATGATATTTGACAAATGCCACAAGCATTTCAATCAATAATAGTGCAGGAGCATGAATAAAGATAACAGTTAGTGATACTCATCACTTTTCCTCCCCAGCGTTTTTATATCGTCCATTAAACCAGTAGGCTATGAATTTATTTCTTTAAGTCATTGTTCTGTTCAATATTTCAAACAGGAATATGAAAGAGAAGCTGCTCAGCTGGATGGAGCAAAGAGGGAACTCACTGAAAAAGTTAAGAAATTGTCCCAAGTTGGAAGTAAAGCTGATATTGTCATGCAGGCTGAGGAACATGCTCGGAATCTAGATAAGCAAGCCAAGGAGTTAAAGGAGTAAGTTTATCTGTCTATCTATCTGTCTGTCTTTCGGTCAGTATATCAGTCGGTCGGTCGGTATATCAGTGTGTCTGTCTGTCGGTCGGTATGTCAGTGTATCTGTCAGTCGGTCGGTATATCAGTGTGTCTGTCAGTCGGTCGGTATATCAGTCTTTCTGTCTGTCGGTCTGTTGGTCGGTATGTCAGTGTGTCTGTCGGTCGGTATATCAGTGTGTCTGTATGTCTGTCGATGTTTTTCTCATTGTCATTTACATCTTTTTATTTAATATGCAGGGCCCTAAAAAATGCAAGCAGCAGTTCTAATGTGCAGTATGCAATTGAGGCTACTGAAGCTTATAAAAATATTACAGATGCAGTGAAGGCAGCAGAGGAGGCAGCCAAAAAGGCAGAACAGGCAGCTAACAGTGCAATGCAAGTAAGTTCTTCTGTTTGTTTTTTCTTGTAGATCAGTACTGATGTCCTTAATTCTGGCCTGCTAATTAAAATATATATACATTGTCACCTCCACAAATAAATATTGGGCAAGGCTTTCAATTTCGTTCCTTCTGCCAGACTCTCCTGTTTAACTTTTCACTTGCTGTGGTGCCATTTAATACTTCTTACAGTATATGCATGCTTATTTATTTATTTTTGTTTAGACTGTGGTCCAGCAAGATCTAGAAGGTAAAGCCAAGACCCTGAAAAGCAATGGTGATCAATTGCAAACAGATGCAAGAAATGCAGAGGCCAAATGGAAAGGTAAGAATTGCTAACATACTTTGGGTGATGTATGTTTTTTTTTTATGTTTTCACATAACAATCAAAAAAGCAAGGATGAGCTGCACAGCTCTGTCCTGTAAGCCAGGCAGTATGGTGGTGTGGATAAGCTTTTGATTTAAATATCAAGGTTGCTAATTCAGCTACCACTTATGACTTGCTGTATGACCCACAGCAAATGACTTAACCTGTCTTTGCTGCAGTGTAAACAGTTTTGACATACCAAGCTGCCTTGGATAAAGTCATCAGCCAGGTATACAGTATACTGTAATACTAATAAGATGAAGGAGAGGAAGAATGAAAATACGTCAACTCAGTCCCTCACTGAGGCTCTGAACCTGGCAATGTAATTTTTGTGTAAAATATATTCTTAAACTACTGTAACATTTGGAAGTCACTGTAAATAATTATTGAGCTAAATAAGGAAATATAGATATCTATGGTGCACCTTTTGCTTTCCATTTAGCTGCTTGCTTGGGCTTGTTTATAATGAATTGTTTATAATGAATTACTGTATGTGACTGTGGTTTATATTTTGAATTGATTTTTTTAATACAATATTTATCCTTTGTCATTTTTTTCCTTTTTTCCATTGTGACAGAGGCTGTACCAAAGCTTGATGACATTCAAAACCGCTTAGCAACTGCAGAAAGGAAAAAGCTAAATTTGCAAAATGAGCTCACAGAGGCCCAGAAAAATCTGAATCTTATTAAGAGAGGTAGGTCTTTCTGAAAAGGCATAATGAAGATATCATTTTTGCCTGATAAAATCCTTTGTGTTGAATTTGGGAATTAGCAAAGACTGTACTAATGCCTCAGTGTGAACATAAGGCTGCAATATAGCTGGAAGGGTCTCTGATTAATGTGACAATGAAAGGTAGCAGCAGCCTGGTCAAAAAAGTATGAGGAAAAGGAGCCAGATGTACTGTAAGTGACCAAACAGTGGCCACATCTGTGCAAAATTCTTCAACATGGGAGCGGATCTTAGGATTCTTTGAGACTTACAATTACTACAGGGCTTAATAGGATATTAAAAGGGTTTTCTACTGTTAAATAATGCCAGACTCAATTACTGTGATCACTTATAGCTTGGCTCAGTTTGGTACTGCTGTTTATTTTTTGCAGTTATTATGCAACAAATGAAAAAAGAGCTGAACCTTTAAATGGAAGTGTATGTGTTAACAAATTAATCATAATAAACTGAATGACAAACTTCTAATGCAAACTTCATGAAGAGTATACTTTGATTATTTACAATCTTTGTGTAACATACTAATATTTTACTACAAATTCTATAAAAGCTGTGCATTGGTAAAGGATTAAAGTAGCAAACACAGAACTCAAGGCATTAATGATGAAGAAATATTAAAGTTTTACTACAGATTAAGTTCCATTTTTATTCATGAAGAATATATATAATAAAAGGGAGCATTATCTTTTTTCTGTTAATGCAGGGCTTTCGTTTGCATATTTCATTAATTAATTTGATTAACTGGAGAGACTTACGACTCCTCTGGTCTTTCACATAGTAAATCTTTCAATGGTGGCAGGGCAAACTGTCGCCTTATAGCACTTGAGTCAGTTCTAGGAGTCTATGGAGTTCTTTTATAAAAAGAAAATGAAAAAAGTCCTTGAATCTGAATATATTGTATTACATGAGAACAACTAGAAAATTTGTTTAGATTTTAAAGTAGTTTTGAGTTGCTGTCTCTGACCTGTGTAAGCCTTAAGTGTGATATGTATACGTATCATACTGTGTCACAGACATTATTCACTTTCACTTCTGTGTTTTTGAACTATAACAATGTGACCTATTATGCAAATGGAAATGTTCTCACGTCAGCATATTCGGTAGTTAACATTGTTGATGACAATTTTGGCATTGACCTGGAAAAGTACATCATTTAAATGGAATTGTAAATGGTTAAAGTATTTTCTCGCAATATTGATGTTTACTATTTTTAAAGCCACATTCTTATTTATTTTGCATATTTTAGATGATATTGGAAGTACTATCAATGCTGCCAAAAATATGGCAGAGTTGGCTAATTCTAAAGTAAATGATGTCCTGAAGGAGCTTCAACCAATTCAAGCTGAGGTGAACGAAATAAAAGAAAAGAATGGAGGAAGTCCCAGTGATCCAAACTTCAACAATGTTTTGGATGATGTTAGTAAATCAAGTGAGTGTGCATTTCAATGAAAACATTTGCTAAAAGTCCTTTAATTCTTGCTAGAGATGAGAATTGTGATATATAGGAATAGGATTTTGTAATATTTAACCACTTCCATTGTTTATTAAGTGTATTATTTGTAAAGCACTGATGTGACTGTATTATTATACTGTTAATATGTAATGGATTTTAGGACAATTTACACCATCAGTAGAATTTACTTTACCAGGGGAAGACTATTGTATTTATTTTGTACTTTGGTTTGTACAATTGGGTTTATAGATAGAATGTCTGCACTAATGCAGTGTACATTTCACCAGAGAAGGGACATTTTTGTATACTAATAGCTAGGCTTTCATTACTATTTTACCTGCAGACCATGGGACAGGTTAAAAAGCAGGTCTGATTCAGTTCTCAGTACTGGCTAACAGTGACACTGAGCTAGTTGTCTTTCAGAATCCCTGGGCTCTATATATACACAGGTGCAATATACACATAAAATGCTTTTGACAATGTTCATTAGGAAAGTCTCTATCTATGGTGTGGTCCAGATCTAATTATGCAATTTTCATTACGCTATAACTTATTAAGTTTATTACATAGAAAATCACCCGAAAAATCCCGGACCATCGAGAAGTGTGCAAAATGTCGACATGAAAAATCGTCTTTGTACCAAACTGGAATCGTCCCCGCATAAATCAAAGTCATCCAGACGATCTGGATCTGCATAATTAGATCTGGACCACCCTGTACAGTATATTTTGCTGCTATTGTAGTGGGGGGTGTTTTTGTTGAGGTTGATTGTAATCAGATTATCCCTATCACAAAATAATACTAGGAAAAGAAAAAGAGGGTGCTAGTCTTGCAGTGCAATGGAACTACTGAAAAAAGCAGTATGTGTGAAGATTGACTTGACGTTTAGTGTCTGGGATTTTTCCCAGTCTGAAAGTGAGTTAGGTAGGCCTCATCTGTCATTTATGGCATTTGCTTAATGGGGAAAGAGTGAAAAAGGTGGCACACAGAGACTTTTAGTCTTTTACATGTCAGAGAGAGAGAGAGGTGGGGCCATTGGTGGTAATCACAACACAATGGCTTCAGTAATTTATATCACCCAATACCCAATATCAAGTTATACCTCCAAAGGATACATGATCATAGTCCTTTTATTTGTAGTAAATATGTTTGTGGAATTCACTTAGTCAGTTTCTCAAAATTCAGTACCATTTTTTCCAACAGTTCAAAACATATCCAGTACAATTCCATCACTCCTGGAAAAGATCACCCAGGTTGAGGAGAGAAGCAGGGAATTGTCTCCAAGCAGCAACATCACTGATAATGTGGAGCGCATCAAAGAGCTCATCAGGCAGGCCCGAGATGCAGCGAATAAGGTGTCTTTTTTTTTTTTTGCTATCCAGTAACACAATGTAGTGTGGTAGAATAAAACAGTAATGCCATGAAATATAAGCCAGACATGTTGACCTTCTGTTATTTGCATTTCCCAGATTGTAGTGCCCATGATGTTTAATGGCAACGCTCGGGTGGAGGTGCACCCACCAAGTAATCTTGAAGACTTGAAGGCATACACTGCCCTCTCCGTGTTTCTCCAGAGGCCTCTTCCTAGAGGAGACCGACGAAGACGCCAGACATCAGACAGTGGAAACATGTTTGTTTTATACTTAGGAAACAAGAATGTAAGTGGATTAGCACTTATGATTTGTGTTGCTGTTCTTATAAATGTGCATATTCAATCTTTGACAAAATAATTGTTATTTCACCAACAACAACAACAACATTTATTTATATAGCACATTTTCATACAAACAGTAGCTCAAAGTGCTTTACATATTAAAGAATAGAAAACATAAAGACATAATTATAAAAAATAAATCAACATTAACATCGAGTAAGAGTAAGGTTCAATGGCCAGGGCGACAGAAAAACAAAAACTCCAGACGGCTGGAGAAAAATAAAATCTGTAGGGATTCCAGACCATGATACCGCCAGTCCCTCTGGGCATTCTACCTAACATAAATGAAACAGTCCTCTTTGGATTTAGGGTTCTCACGGAAGGGCTTGATGATGATGATGGTCACGTAGACTTCTTCCTTTTAATCCGTCCATCATTGTTGGAGCATCATGAAGCTTTGAGTAGGTGGAGGTGGCGCAGGCCACCACCAACAAGAAACCGGAAAAACAAACAGAAAAAGAGTAGGGGTCAGTACCGATTTTAGAGCCACCATGAATAGTTGTTATGATGAATTGAACATACAGAGTATCAGGATTAAGTTAAATTACGATTAAAATGAAGTTATAAAAGGCCATGTTAAAGTAATGTGTTTTCAGCAGTGTTTTAAAGTGCTCTACTGTATCAGCCTGGCGAATTCCTATTGGCAGGCTATTCCAGATTTTAGGTGCATAGCAGCAGAAGGCCGCCTCACCACTTCTTTTAAGTTTTGTTCTTGGAATTCTAAGGAGACACTCATTTGAGGATCTGAGGTTACGATTTGGAATATAAGGTGTCAGACATTCCGATATATAAGATGGGGCGAGATTATTTAAGGCTTTATAAACCATAAGCAGAATTTTAAAGTCAATTCTGAATGACACAGGTAACCAGTGTAGTGACATCAAAACTGGAGTAATGTGTTCTGATTTTCTTTTCCTAGTTAGGATTCTAGCAGCTGCATTCTGCACTAGTTGCAAACGATTTATATCTTTTTTGGGTAGTCCTGAGAGGAGTGCGTTACAGTAATCTAGTCGACTGAAAACAAACGCGTGAATTAATTTCTCAGCATCTTTCAGTGATAAAGAGGTCTAACTTTACTTATGTTTCTTAAGTGAAAAATGCTGTCCTAATGATCTGATTAATATGTGATTTAAAATTCAGATTACAGTCAACAATCACCCCTAAGCTTTTTACCTCCGTCTTGACTTTTAATCCTAATGTATCCAGTTTATTTCTAATAGCCTCATTGTATCCATTATTGCTGATCACTAAAATTTCAGTTTTCTCTTTATTTAACTTGAGAAAATTACTATTCATCCATTCTGAGATACTAGTCAGACATTGTGTTAGTGAATCAATAGAATCGGGTCATCAGGTGCTATTGATAAGTACAGCTGTGTGTCATCAGCATAGCTGTGGTAGCTCACGTTGTGCCCTGAGATAATCTGACCTAACGGAAGCATATAGATTGAGAATAACAGCGGACCCAGGATAGAGCCTTGTGGAACACCATATTGGATATCATGTGTCTTGAGTTGTAATTCCCACAACTAACAAAATATTTTCTCCCTGTCAGGTAGGTTTTCACAAAGCCTATGGAGCAAGACTCAAGCTAAGTGGCAGCGTAGTGGAAAAAATACATATGAGTGTCATTGTACTTTGTACAAAAATAATTATTCTGAACTGAACTGATTACACTGCATTGTAGTTTTAATAAAAGCCTTAGATTTTTGAAAGCACCAAGCTACCTGCATGTCACACTTTACTGTGGCATGTCATGTGCATGCACGATGGAAATAAAGGGCCCAGAAAGTGGAATGAGCTGAATGTGCCATAGATTTTGATACACAGGGAGGACATTCAGACTCCATGCAAACCCTGGCACAGAGACAGGAATGACAGCTCAGTGCTACAACTCTACCTCTGCTTAAACACCTGTACTGAACTTACGAAACTTCAACCTGATTAATCTTAGGTGAATGGACATTGCTAAATTGGCCTGCATGGCTGTGTGTATGTGTGTGTGTTTTACCTTAAATGGACTGTGGTTTTGTTCATGGATTGTTCCTGATGCTCACTGGGGTAGGCTCCCATTGACCTTTGACAATACCTTGGATAAGCTAGTTAGGAGGATGGATGGATATGTGGTAAAATATTTTCTCTCACTAAAGCTATAATAACAGATAGATTTAACCACTCCGCAACAGCAGGGAACATCTTTGTGAATTAAAAAAATAAGCTTCTGTTTAGCAAAAAAAAGATAAGCGATTGTAAATGGGACCTTTTTTCAGTTTTTTGTCATGTTGTCTACTGAGACAGAAATTCACATCTGGATATCAACCTTCAATATTGTCAATAACAATGCTTTGTGATGGCTTTCCAAGGTGAATCCATTCATATCCCTGAAGGGTGCTATGGAAGAAGACAAGCAGCAAAGTGAACTGTGCAGCTGGTCTCCTTTTAAAATAGCTTTTTTCTTTTTCTTCTTAAAACAACATATAATAGATTAGTTTTTTCACAATGTGTTTAATCTCATGACACGGATCAATACTCAGTAACATTTTCAGTTTGAAAATGGACATATTCAGTACATTTTAAGGCTTTTTATCACAGTAGGACCCCAATACCCATAAGAGCGGGCGAGTATTTTTTTTTTGTGAATTTATAAAATATGCTTCACTTTAGAATGCAATTTCATGTGACAAATTAATATATATGTGAATTCAAAGAAATAACTTCGACTTTAAAAATACTGAACATAGCCTTTAATTTTGTAGATCCAGATTTTTAGAAGTAAATCCTGCATGTATGTTATTTAATTGAGTTTACAATATTCTTTGACATTACACAAGCACTTCTAAATGAATAAACTTGTATTACACTATATAGAGATGTGTTAAATAAAAATTTGCTTTTGGTGCATGTGATTAACATATTAGTTGCTAGTATTTTCTTTTGACATTTGCAGTTAGTCATCAGTAACAAAGATATGGACTAGTTTGTTACATAATTTACTAACTGTCATTGAGCTGTTCCTAACAATTAATTATATCTTTTTTAATTTTAAATCTAAAAAGAGGAAAAACAGATTTTTTTTATTTATTTTTTTTTTTTTTGCAGGCCACTAAGGATTACATAGCTATGGCTCTTAGGGATAACAAACTATTCTCTGTTTACAACCTGGGTGGCAAAGAATATGAAATCAGAGTTGACTCCAGTGTGACAAAAACCCGTTCAGACGAATCTGTACAGGACAAAATAAGCCTGGAGAGGTAATGGAGTGCTTTCAGGTCTTCTCTTCTAGTAATAAGGAATTGTATGATTTCTTTATTATGTTGTAACGTTTGTTTTATGGTTTATTGTTGTTTATGTTTACAGAATTTATCAGAATGCTCAGCTCATTTACACCAAAGCATTCACTTCCACTAACCCGGATTTGCCACTGACAATTCAACAAGATGGCAATTATCAATTTCCTCTGTTAAATCTGGATCCTAAAGATGTGGTGTTTTATGTGGGTGGTTACCCACCAGAGTTTATGGTATGGCACCCTTTCTGAGGTTGTGTTTTCAAACATTTCAAGTCATTTGTATAGTTTAATACATATACTATATAATAAAATGCTGCTTTATCTAGAAATACTGTATATTAATGCACAGTTTATGTAGTTTTGCAAAAAATGTCAAGCCAAATTTCCCTTGGCGATAAAAAAAAAAGTTCTATCGATTGATCGATCAATCACTTCGCCTACTAATACTTGCATTTGTCTTTATAGCCCCCAGCTTCTATAAGTAAAAATTTTTACCGAGGCTGCCTTGAGTTGGATATGTTGAATGAACAGAGAGTAAGCTTGTATCACTTCAAAGAAGCTGTTGACGTCAACCTGGAATCTCCTTGTAAAAGGTAACAACATAATTCAGAGTCTTACAGTTTTCTAGGTGTTGAAATTTTCTAAACACACACAAAATCAAAAGTGTTAACACTTTAGGTGTTTATATGGGTTTACTCTTTCCATATATATATATATACTTTTAAGGGTTACTTTGACTCTAAAAGAGTTAATTTGAAATTGATGATTTTGCTGTCCATGATGGACTGTAAAGAAGGGAGTACACTTCATACTAAAGTAAGATAAACAGACAATTTAAAAACTCTTTCTGTCTTCTGGATCTGACTTGTCAAACTTTTCCCCATCCATCAAGTTGTTAAGATGGGATGTTTTCCCACTCATCTTTCATCACCATTTTTCTTCTGGGATTTCTACCTTTTTCCCCCCCGTCTTGCCTCTCAGGTCCAGTACATTGTAGAATTGACTGCAAGCAGACTTTAGAGCTTGAAAAAGCCCACTCCTTAGACAGACCCTGAAAATAATTCAGAGGACAGGTCAAGGAAAATGCCATTCCAGAGATGTTATGCTGGCCTCCTGTCATTCAAGACTTCTTCCACCCCCAATCACCCCCACCCCTCTCTTGTTGTATTGCCTTCATATACCTATTGAACACATTTTACACACAGAGCTTACAAAATGAGGAGCTCACGCTGTTTTCTCATGCTTGCATAAGGTGCTCTGCCTAAGTAATCTGATTAAGGATAATGTCAACAGGACTTTTTGTTTTCTTTTTTTTTTTTAATTTTATTACAATCCATACAAAGCAATCAAGTTTTTACATGACTTTTTGTTTTCTAAATATTAAATATATTAAGTAGTGTAGCAATACTTTATGGTAAAGTTAGCAACCTTCACTGCAAGCCTATGCAACATTAATAAAACATATACAGAGAAGTACACTACCACCTAATCAATATTTTATTCTGTTATTTAGATACAACAAAGGATCCGATCAATATTACTTTGAAGGCACAGGATATG
The DNA here is from genome assembly GCF_016835505.1 of Polypterus senegalus. Classification (NCBI taxonomy): domain Eukaryota; kingdom Metazoa; phylum Chordata; class Cladistia; order Polypteriformes; family Polypteridae; genus Polypterus; species Polypterus senegalus. The sequence continues at coordinate 66,921,239 of NC_053158.1, forward strand.
CCCAAGTGAACAATACTGTAAAGATTGGCCGGTTTGAACAGTCAATTCAAACCAGTTCACAGAATGGGGTGCTTTTCTTCTTAGGAAATGAGGTATGACAATAGCTAAAGTTTATATTCAGTGTAATATATGCTTGTTTTAAAGAGTTTATACACCACACATATATAAATCTGTTTCAGTGGGTTTTAAGTTATGACTGTTTCTGGATCCCTATATAATTAATTATTAATTATTAGCCTTCCTTTACTATGTTTGTCTTAAAAAGAAATAAGGTACAACAACATGTTAATTTAATCCCCAAAAATTAAACTCCATAATGAATTTTTATTCCAGGAAAATTACTTACTTGTGAGTATGCTTCAAGGTAAACTTGCATGGACCTACAAATCCAAGAATTATTTAGACACCGGAACTTCTCAAAATGTTTTATTTAATGGAAAAAGTAGTGTGGTAAGTGTTTTTTCAGTTCTTTATGTATTAATTCTATATTTCTCAATATATTATATCAGGCTTAGAATTTTTATAACTTGATAAAACAAATGTATTCTTTCTTGCAACATTAACTTATGTCTGGTTCACTCCTGCTCAGCTGCAGCTCTGTCTACATTTTCAACACTCCTGGCAATTTTTTTGTCTGCTGAGTATGCCACTACTGAATTGCCTTCTCCATAACCCATATTGTGATTTTAAGCCATCAATTTAACAAAGAAAAGTAATGATATACTGTATTATGACAGTACCATTAAAGCTGCTTTTTCTCTTTTACTATTTGCTAATAGACCTTTTACCCAATTGCTCAATCTTTTCCTTAATAATTGCTTCCATTAGTTTACCCAAGAAGCATATTAAGCTTATGGGCTATTGTTACTTGGATAAGCTTGATCACCATTTATATGTGATAGGATATTTGCTAACCTTTGCTCATTAGGAATTTCCCAAATGATTTTTGGAAACATACAAACCAAGGTTTTGCATCTATATATTTTCAAATTTTCAAAAATTTGAAATTGTATACTAAATCATTGTATTGTTACTGTGGAAACCTTCCTGGACTGCTTGTTTGTAGTCTTATACGTCCTTTTCTGCATGAACATGAATTAGTCCAGTTAGGGCATCTTTTCCGAGAGTCTCATATACAGTACCTCTGCTCTACTTTAGTGATTTGGCTTAGTTCATCATTCATATTCACATATCAGATCTAGAAATGTGTAGATTTAAGGATCTTTTTAGAGTATGTTTGCTTTTTCCTTTTAATTCTAGCACTACATATTTGTTTTTTTTTACTTTTATTCAATTTTTTAACCAAAATACATTGGGTAATTATTTATCTTTCTGTGTTTACTTTATTGGAACACTAAGTTCAACTCTTGTGTTTTTGTTGGTATTATGTTTCATATACTGTACCTTGGTTAATCTGAATGTGTAATTCTTTATAATCCATTCTAATGTTATTTATAAATTTGTTATGTGGACATATATTTGGTTTTCGCAAAATGTAATTGTGGTTTAGACTGAGACTGAAACAATTAGTATGTTTTAAATTTGTTCATGTGCCTAGCTAAATCACGACAAGGGCAGTGGTATAAAACTGGTTGAACTAATCTTAACGTCTCAGTTTAGAGACTAACACATAAAATGAAATTCTCCATTCTGTCAAGTAGCAGATATACTTGTAATGTAATTTTCTTATGACCATTTTTACTGAGCACTGTTAGCAATATGAACAGCGGAGAATAGAACAGAAGTCAATGGCCCAAAGTCAAATAACCAAATAGTTGGTCAGTAGAATGTAATTGTGCTGCTGTAATGTTTTCAAAATATGCAAAGTTTAGCCAGATGTCCTTTATTGTTATTTCACTATACTACATATCATTTAAAGTTGAATATTTCAGACAGCAGCTTTTCAGACTAAAATGTTTGTTTTTAAATTGGCTGCTGGTGCTGTGTATGATATATACTGTAGAAATTGTTGATAGGTTTGAATAAGCAATAATAATGGGCTAATCACTGCAAGGACAAGCTCTGCCATCCTGGACTGCTGCTTTGGTAGAAAGTCGATTGGCCATTAGGCTCTTAACTGGTTGTTTTATGATTAATTTATACTATAAAATGAAAAATGTAATAATCCAATGTATAATAAAAAATGTTTTCTATACTTGTTAAATAGTAAAGTGTTCATTAATTTTGTGTTTTTCTAATTTTTATAGAATTTGGGAATTTATCTGCGGCAAAAAGATTTCATGATTTATGTAGCTGGGATAATAAACAAGTCCAATTTTTCCATGTCTGGTGAATTTACTGAGTATTACGTTGGTGGAATTCCTAACTCCATTAGAAAGAAGTAAGTTCCAGTGATTACTTGTAGGAGTAAAATGCATGCTGGGTACTCCTTAGGCATTCTGAAGTTGCATAAGAATTTTACCATATTTGTAGATTATGCAGTCCTAGGAAATGTTTTATTTATGGTTAAACGTTGATGAAAAATACAATAACTTTTTTTATTGTACTTGATCATAATACTGATAAGTGTTCAAAATTAGTTCTTCTTTTAATTGCAAATTTTATTTGTTTGAATTACAAAACTTTAATGAGAGTAATGTATATCTTATCAAGCAGACTGGCCTCATCGTTGCCAATATGGTAATGTACTGTATATGGATATCAACAATAAGAGTAGTTTTTAGCTAAATTAGTATTACGGCTAAACATATTCTAGCCATCATTTTTTTAAGTTTTAATTTAATTTTAAAGTGAAGGAATGTAATAAAGTGATATGCTGTTTAATTCTTAGAAATATAATATACAGAGATGCTTTTTGGGAGAACTTGAAATAACCCGCCACTCCATCCCCTACCAATAAAATCATTGATTTTGATTAAGAATTAAGTATAACATTTTGTTATATGAAAGTTTTTCTTTATGTTTTTTCCTTTTAGATATCAGATAGACACACCACCACTCAGAGGCTGTGTTAAAGGTGTCAAAACACCTGAGCGTAGTGCACAGTTTGTTGAAACAGTTGGCGTTAGCAAAGGATGCTCAGATGATCTACTGGTAAGTTGTGTTTATATGTGTGTATTTTGTAAGCAAGCAGAGAATAGTTTTTCTTAAAACAAGTGCAACTTTAGGGATTTTTCTAAATGCACATCTTAAACAATGTCATTGAATCATTTTAATCATGCTGTAGTTGCTGAAATATTCACTTTCCATCCTCCATGAGCACCACTTAGCTCACACCACCAACAACCTGCTAGTTTGGGATCTAGTTGTTATATAGTGGGGAGAAAAACATACAAGGCTGATTTTTGCAGTTTTGAAAAATATATGACAATGTTGCTTCATAACTGCAGGAAATAATTTTTGGATTACAAAAGTGTGTCTGCATAGGTTTGTCTGCAGCTTTTCTGCCATATCGTAAAGCTGTACAGATTACATTGAATGGCAAAGTATAAATGAGTTCAAGTGATACCTCCCTTTTCCAAATGCTTCTAGGGTTGACCCTAGCTCACTACATCCCTCAAATGTAACATTTTTTTGCAACATTATATTATATTATATTATATTATATTATATTATATTATATTATATTATATTATATTATATTATATTATATTATATTAAAGGGGAAAACCAGTTTGTCCTGCTGCTTCATGGATCCAGTATCCTCCACTTAGCTGTTGACAGGGTCATATTTGTACATTCTTACTGCGTGTGTGTATGGCTTTCCTCCACGTGCATGTTAGGTTGATTGGCATCTTGTTTTCAGTAGGTGTGTGCCTGAATGGGCCCTGCAACAGACTGGCAGCCAGTCCAGAGTTGCTTTCCTCTAGTGATGAGGCAAATGATTGATGCAAAATTGAATTTGCAGTGAAGCTTAGTGTTTTGTTTCTCAAACAAATTGTGAAGTAAGTTGCATTTTGCTTCCAGCAAAAGTCATACCACTGACACAAGAAGAAAGGTGTATAGTATATGCATTAATTCCATGTGCACCTACCAATCATTTAAACAAAGATCTCTAGGGAAAACCATATTCAAACTCACTTTTAAATATTTTGTTGAGATGCCAAGACCAAGTACAGGGTATAATGACAATCATAGTAAAGATACACTGGAGGCAAAAAAGAAACATGAAGCGCCACAGCACTCAAAGAGTGATTTTTTCCAGCCTCTTCTACAGGAATCAAAAAACAAGAATATGATGTTGCTAGGTAACGGCTAAGGGGGTTTCCTCATATATTGAAAGTTTTCCATGGAGAAAACCCAGTAGTGTTCACTATGCTACATTTAAGTGTGTCTTCGTATGGAAAATATGCAGCATGTCATATTTTTAAAAAACACACTGCACTCCTGAGCGGTAATGTGAATGAGATGCATGAAAAGGATTATTTTTACCGGTGTGCAACAGATTACTGTATATGTATTATGCCACTGCAGAAACGAACACGCGTGTATATACAGAAGTACAAACAAGCAATATTTCTTGTTTTCCACACCCAAAAAATATTTAAAAACTCTTTGTAGTGCATGTTGCATTTCTCAGTTGTGACATAACCTGCAAAATTCATTTTAGTCTCAGATGCAAAAAACTGTATGTAACTCATTGCATGCTCAACTCACCCTCACCACACCAATTCCAAGGAATTTCTTGGAAACTGCATACATTGCATTTTTCATTCCAAATATAGCACATACAACTGACACTATAACCTAATAAAGGAAAATTTAAATAGAAAAAAATATAAATTATAAAGTCTGATAAAAGAAGTACTAATCTCATTGGAGCCCATTGACTGGCAAAGAGAAGGAAGTAGCTGATGGTATGACCAATGGGGCCTCAACCTCTGATCCTAGGAGACCAATGTGCCGTCATTATAATTGTTAATGGAATTTACTGTTGTTTATTTACATGATTTATTCCTGCTGTCAGAGTGTTTAATGGACTTAAAAAATTATTTATTTCTTATTTTGTTCTACTTAAATTTTCCACTATTAATTTATAGTGTCAGTTTATCTGTGGCTTCATTTATACAGCATTTGGCATAGGATTCTTAATGGTTGTGCTAATGTTTGTGATGCACCATCTGTTGGAATAAATAATGCAATGTGTATTATTACTATATACTCTACAAATTTCATTACAGTGGATGCTGCATCACAAACATTAATACTGAAAATGCTGCACCTGCCCAACAAAGAGTAATGTCAGATAGGCAGAAGTTTGCTTATATTATATAGATTTTAAAATATAGTTTAGTTTGTTTTCTTTCCATATAAACCTAGATGGAAAATGTAATCCAAATTTCATTATAGATCCTGAAAATTTGCGACAATCTAAAGAAATTCTTTGTAATTTTTTTCATATAAAAGTAATAATCTTGTAATAGCGAAAGCAATCTTAAGCACACACACTTAAGATAAAGTAATAGGAATTAGTCTACCATTGTGTAATTTTCCCTGGAAATGAAAAAGTAAAAAATACTGTACTAACTCTGAAATAAAAGAAAGTACACATACAGGACAATATGTATTACAGGTTTGCAATAGAATCTAATCCACTATGTGAATTATTTGGGCAATTTTGTGATATGTCAGCCAGGATCTACTGGGTGTTTTTTTATTAAATCTTGTTACTAATGTTTTTCATGGGTGTGGGGACAGAGTCTCTAGAAGAAATCTAGTAAGTGTAAGCAGGTATTGCAACCATGTGTCATACCAGAAACATCAAATAATCATGAACCATACTAACATGTAGTATAACTGAATATATAGTGTATACACATACTGATATAGATAAAGTATTGTAATTTCAAATACAAAATACAGGTATATCAAAGAGAATATTTCAGTTTAACCAATCAACTTTAAACCTACCTTTGAATGTTGAAAAGGAAAAGATTAACAAATGCCTACATCTTGAGTTCATTCTTTGTAGTCTCTTTACAATCTAGTCTGTCTGATTTAATTGTTCTGACTGTTCCTTCCATTGCAGCTCACTCGCTCAGCAAGCTGTAAAAGTCAAGGCTTTCTGGATTCTGATCCAAACGGCTTCTCTATTCCTGATAACTTTATGGCAGCACTGGGTTTCAGAACAACTGAGGGGAATGGCTTGTTACTCAACAACAACCAAGCAGTAAGAAATCAGTTGTGTTTATTGTGTTTCTGTAGGAATGTAATGCATGCGGGTAGTTTGACAGTTTACTTTTTGTTCTGAAAAGTATAATGATTTGTAGATCATATTCAAGTGTGGCATGGCTTCTCTGGAAATAAATACAATTGTCTTAAATTACAGTTCCACTGAACTTCCAATCCCAGCAATATAAAAATTCAAATAAATACTGGACATGAAAATTTGCCATTGTTCTATATACTTTATGTAATATCTATAGCCAAAGCATGTTGTTAGCACTATGATTTACTTTTTTCCTAATAGAAACTGTAACACCTTACTTGGCCTGTTCAAGGTGGCAATGGGAAGTAAACTGATGACTTTGTGGTTTACCATCCAACAATATAATCACTATGCCAATAATATAGAATTCTGCAACCCAGTAAATAATGTTCAGGATCCTGGGGGTAGCTGGAGCCAGTCCCAGTAGCATTGGGAGCAAGAAAGGAAACAACCCTGGACAGGACATCAATAAATGGTTGGGTCCACACACTCAGAGCAAATTTAGAGTCTGTAATATACTTTACCTGTATGTCTTTGGAGAAGGAAAATGAAAATATCTGGAGGTAACCCTACACTTCAGAACACAAATCTACATAGACAGCTTTCAGGCATACAAATTGAACTTGGAATGCGGAATACATGAGGAGCAGCCCTACACACTGTGCCACCAGTTTACCTAATTTGTAAGGTATAACATGAAGATATTCTGGGCCACATATAGAATTATAATACTATTGTAATAGGTTTCTTAAATTTTTGATGCAATAATTGTGCACTCTTCCCATAAAATGGGTACAAACCAGTAAGAAAATTTTTTGTTAATCTGGATCCTTTACTTAACTGAGGAGGCTAACTGATCAAAAAATAAGCCCCTTACCTAAAGACGAAGGGGTGTCTATGTAAGACAACAACAACAACAACAACATTTATTTATATAGCACATTATCATACAAAAAGTAGCTCAAAGTGCTTTACATAATGAAGAATAGAAAAATAAAAGACACAGTAAGAAAATAAAATAAGTCAACATTAATTAACATAGAATAAGAGTAAGGTCCAATGGCCAGGGTGGACAGAAAAAACAAAAAAAAAACTCCAGACGGCTGGAGAAAAAATTAAAATCTGTAGGGATTCCAGACCATTAGACTGCCCAGTCCCCTCTGGGCATTCTACCTAACATAAATGAAACAGTCCACTTTGGATTTAGGGTTCTCACGGAAGGACTTGATGATGATGATGGTCACGTAGACTTCTGGCATCAATAATTGTTGGAACATCTTGATGCTTTGAGTAGGTGGTGGTATGCGCAGGCCACCACCACAGAGAAACCGGAAAAAGAAACAGAAGAGAGAGTTGGGGTCAGTACGGATTTTAGAACCACCATGAATAGTTATTATGATGAACTGAACATACAGAGTATCAGGATTAAGTTAAATTGAAGTTATAGAAAGGCCATGTTAAAGTAATATGTTTTCAGCAGTGTTTCAAACTGCTCTACTGTATTAACCTGGCGAATTCCTATTGGCAGACTATTCCAGATTTTAGGTGCATAACAGCAGAAGGCCGCCTCATCACTTCTTTTTTGTTTTGTTCTTGGAATTCTAAGGAGACACTCATTTGAAGATCTAAGGTTACGATTTGGAATATAAAGTGTCAGACATTCCGATATATAAGATGGGGCGAGATTATTTAAGGCTTTATAAACCATAAACAGAATTTTAAAGTCAATCCTGAATGACACAGGTAACCAGTGTAGTGACATCAAAACTGGAGAGATGTGTTCGGATTTTCTTTTCCTAGTTAGGATTCTAGCAGCTGCATTCTGCACTCGTTGCAAGTGATTTATGTCTTTTTGGGGTAGTCCTGAGAGGAGTGTGTTACTGTAATCTAGTCGACTGAAAACAAACGCGTGAACTAATTTCTAAGCATCTTTCAGTGATATAAGAGGTCATCTATAAGACATCTATCGTGGTCAGGTTACTTGAGATGCCTGTTGCACGAGTGTTTTATAATGTATATAAACATCCACCAAGACAATTTAAAAACTTTATAAAATAACTTTAAAAATAATGTACTAATCCTTAAAATAGCCCAACTAATAGTCATATACAGAGTACCTTTTTATTGTTTTGTAGTTCTGAAGTCTTTAAAAGCATTTTACTTTAAATTCAGTTTCAGATTTTTAACTGATGCCAGCTGGAGTTGAGGGTGTTATGTTTCTTTTTTAAGACGCTACCAGTGTAAACCTCAATAGTAAGATGAAAATGACAGAATTTCAATTTAGGAGATGAAGTTAATATACTCTGGAATGGTTATACTGGCACATAATTTAACTTTCATCTGTTAAATTCAAAATATTATCATAATTATATAGGTAGTATAGTAAATATAACAAATATTTCAATTCTTGGCTGACACCTAAGTCACATTAAAACTCAGGATATACAGGAGAATAATGTGCTTAATTTTCTAATGGTAGCACACAGAAGCTTACATTTACAGAATATGATTTACTCAGACAAATATTTTCTGTTGTTTTTTAGGATAACACCCTGTCTCTGTCTTTGGAAGATGGTTATGTAACATTTAAAATTAATAATAAAATGCTGAGATCAAATCAAAAGTATGCAGATGGTAGCTGGCATCACTTAATGGCTACGAGAAATTCACTGGGGTAAGTGCATATTGCAGTTCTAAAATAAAGATAAGTAGACCTGGAATGCTTGTTTAAATAGACATTAATTAATTAGACAATTAATCTGTGCAACCTGGTAATGTTTAACTGAAACTGAATTGTCAAAAACATACTGTACTCTAACAACTCCTGATTTGTGCAGGTAAGAAGTTACTTGCCATATTTAGTATTATTTTGTCAGAACAGCTCACATACTATACTATATAAGCATGGATATTTTAAATAATAGATTTATCTGCTAATAAAGATTTGATCACCAGCAGTAAGACTCTCGAAACAGTTTGTTCATCAAAAGTTAAACATTTTATTAATCTTGAAGTTTCACATTGTTGTTTTTTTCTTTTTAGGACAACATTGCTGATTGATGAAAATGACATGGGGGGACCCTATCAAGGCTCACCCCCTAATATACAGGAACCGCCTAACCCTAATGTATATCTGGGAGGAGGCTCGTTTGATGGCTGCATATCAGATGTCTATTTGAGGAGGTAATTTCCACCTCTTGATAATGCCTCATTCTGTATATTTTTATTGTGTATATTCTCTAGATGGGTATTTTTTAGCTTGATTTAATTCACAGTATTTCTGGAGCATTCATTACTGGTGTTTACAGAGGTGAATAATGTCATATGTTGTGTCAAACATGAGTAAACTAGTCTAATTGTGTCTTAAAATATCCATCCATCCATCCATCCATCCTCTTCCGCTTATTCGAGGTCGGGTCACGGGGGCAGAAGCTTAAGCAGAGAGGCCCAGACTTCCCTCTCCCCGGCCACTTCTTCCAGCTCTTCCGGGAGAATCCCAAGGCGTTCCCAGGCCAGCCGGGAGACATAGTCCCTCCAGCGTGTCCTGGGTCTTCCCCGGGGGCTCCTCCCGGTTGGACGTGCCTGGAACACCTCACCAGGGAGGCCTCCAGGAGGCATCCTGATCAGATGCCCGAGCCACCTCATCTGACTCCTCTCAATGCGGAGGAGCAGCGGCTCTACTCTGAGCCCCTCCCGGATGACTGAGCTTCTCACCCTGTCTTTAAGGGAAAGCCCAGACACCCTGCGGAGGAAACTCATTTCAGCCGCTTGTATTCGCGATCTTGTTCTTTCGGTCACTACCCATAGCTCATGACCATAGGTGAGGGTAGGAGCGTAGATCGACTGGTAAATTGAGAGCTTTGCCTTACGGCTCAGCTCCTTTTCCACCACGACAGACCGATGCAGAACCCGCATCACTGCGGATGCCGCACCGATCCACCTGTCGATCTCACGCTCCATTCTTCCCTCACTCGTGAACAAGACCCCGAGATGCTTGAACTCCTCCACTTGGGGCAGGATCTCTCCCCCAACCCTGAGAAGGGCACTCCATCCTTTTCCGGCTGAGGACCATGCTCTCGGATTTGGAGGTGCTGATTCTCATCCCAGCCACTTCACACTCAGCTGCAAACTGATCCAGAGAGAGCTGAAGATCACGGCCTGATGAAGCAAACAGGACAACATCATCTGCAAAAGCAGTGACCCAATCCTGAGTCCACCAAACCGGACCCCTTCAACACCCTGGCTGCACCTAGAAATTCTATCCATAAAAGTTATGAACAGAATCGGTGACAAAGGGCAGCCCTGGCGGAGTCCAAAAACATACTGTCTTAAAATGTATGCTTATTAATTCATGTTCTTGTTCTTTCATTGTCATGTTTTGGATCTTTTGCTCTCCTGTCCATATTTTCTACTGCTTTTTTCCCAGCTTTTTTTTTATTACATTCTGACTAGTTACTTTTGTTATTATTCACACTTAACTGGCTTATTAATCTTTATTTGCTCCAATGATATCTCCAAACTCTCTAGTGATCAGTTCTACAACATTAGATGCGTTCTTAATATACATTATGTCTTTAGCTGTTTTCATACCCTGTAATGACTTGCTACTCAACAGGGAGTAAACCATGAATGAACCACAGTGGGCAAAAATACAATGAGGGTTGAAATGTGCATACAGCAACCCAGCTTTGGGGCTTTCTGAAATCAATGAAATATCATTTTGGAGACATTTACTAGTGATTTTGAGTTGTTTTGCCCATTTTCATTAGCATTCTTACATGTGTTCTTCTTATTGTACTGTAAATCCCATTGGTCTAAATTGTTACAAATAAAGTGTATTTTATCTTCTTGTTTCCGTTGTAGGTCAACAGCTCTATACAGTGTTGAAGATTTCCGCAATTATTCAAAGACTGGAGATGTATCATTAGATATGTGCAGAGCTGAAAAGCCTCCACAGTCAATAATGCTCAAAGAAGTTTGGAATCGCACCAGTTTAAGAATGGACAAGGTTAGCAGAGTGAGTATGCTTTATGGACTGGAGAGAAAAAATCAATCCCTCCCGTTTTAATTTGTGATCAACAACTGCAAAAGATTTTATTTATTCTAATATACCACCAATATCTAAAGCAGTAAGATCAGTATGCTAAAAGATGCAACTCTTGCAAAGTAGTTTATCCACCAAAATTTAAATGTAAAAATATTTTGCATTAAAATGTAGAAGAAACCAATAAAGATGGTTTCATTTGATCATTCTATAATGAAATGATCCTGGTCGATCAGAAGCACTATTGAAGGATTGAAAAAGTATCACTAACAAGTAAAAACACATTTTCTTTTCTCTGACATTACAATTTTTGGATTTACTGTACATCCACCAGAGTCTTTCTGCTGCTAGCACTCCAACTACAATCTTAGTGGAAGAACAGAGGCCTTAAATGCTGAACTAAAGAAATGCTGTATTAACTCAAGAGGAGGCAATAACTCTTCTTCAGTTGTGGGTAGTGATATTATCTTGATCTTAGTTATGTTTGATATACAAGAATAAATTCAGATTATCATCCATTATCCAACCTGCTATATCCTAACTACAGGGTCACAGGAGTCAATCCCAGCCAACACATGGTGCAAGGCAGGAAACAAATCCTGGGCAGGGTGCCAGCGCACCACAGGGCGCACACACACACCAGGGACAATTTAGAATTGCCAATGCACCTAACCTGCATGTCTTTGGACTGTGGGAGGAAACCGGAGTAAACCCACACAGACACGGGGAGAACATGCACACTCCATGCAGGGAGGACCCAGGAAGCGAACCCGGGTCTCCTAACTGCGAGGCAGGAGCGCTACCACTGCACCACCGTGCTGCCCAAATTCAGATTATCATCACTACATAAATGACGTTAAAAATCAAAAATTAATTTTTATTCTTCCTTTCTTATGCAACTAGCATTGTGTACAAAGAAAAAAAATCATTAGGAATTACATTTACTTTTGACAATATTTGTTTAAAATTGTTTAAAATCAAGCTATTCCATAATAATGTCATCTGTGACAAAAATTAAATGAATCACTGTGTAACTCATTAAAATATAATGTTACTGCTTTTACTTTCTAAAAAAATCATAAAATGCTAAAAGTTCATACCATGTCCACAATGACCTATCCATTTCTCATATTTTGAGATATGCATTTATTTTGTATTATCCTCTTGTGTGGAAGCATAATAAAAACTTTTGATTTCTTTTGAATATTACATTGCCATCTTCTATAGTGAAGTGTAAACGGAGTACATAAGCATTTCTCATGCCTGACTTGCTCTTACACAGTTATTTAGCGAAGATTTTAAAACTATCATTCCAGTTCAGTTCCAAGTGCATTTTTAGTATTCTACTTATGTCTGTTTCTGTCGATACTTTCATCATAAAAGTGCTGTCTTTTCCATGCAAAAAAAAAATGAAAATGAAACAGCTTGCAGAATGATAATAGTCTTATATATGATAACTAGGTAACTCCCATATGGCTTTAGGTTTTCACTTTGCAATATTTCTCATGAAACTGGAGAATGGCTAAATGCAGTTAAAATTAAAAATAACAACATTAATCGTTTACTGGAAAACTACATAACTACAAAACTGAATAGGCACTGAACTGAACAGAATTAATCAGTCCTTATGTAACTTACATCTTAGTACCGTCACAAAGCACAATGCCATAAAAATTATTCCTGCATTGCAAATATGTGAAAAAATAAAAGCATCCATGTAGGAAATAAACAAAGTTCAGTAAACTAACACTATATGAGTACAACTTTATACATTATATATTCTGAATAGAAAAGTCAGTATTTGAATGCAGTGCTTAGTCTGGTGGAAAATAAATCTTAGTGTCTGAATACTTTCTTACAAACATCCAGTAAACAAACCATTGTTAATTAAATGCATATTGGCTTGTGTGCTGATATCTTAAATGATTTATACTGCTTCATTTTCAGAGATGAAGAGCTTATCAGAACCTCCCCCTTCCCAAAGAGTAAAAGTGAACGCTAAAAGTGATCAGGAATTTTGACTTCTTCCTTAAAAATGTGGAGTGCCACAAACATATGTGCATGACTAATTATATTTCATGAACTAAATGTTACTGTATAATGTCTACAACCATTTTTAGCTAATTTGTTTTTAAATACACTAATTGCTGTGTATCTGTGCATTATATAACATTGCTACATACGAGGCATTTCACTTTAAATGACAAAGAAACTAATGTGCTTAACAGTCCAAGACAAATGTCTTGCTGATGCGGTGTTCTGTTCAATCTGTCATTTTTAAATGTAATGTGAAAGCTGTTTGGGTAGGTGAATGTCTAACTAAGAAGTACCTGAAGAAATGTGATCATGAATGAGATGGAACACAAAGGAAATTTTATTTTGAACAGAATGTGTTATTTGTAATATAAACACCAAGATTGTTTTTGTGGGTTTTATTTAAAAAAAAAAAAAAAACTCTCTGAACTGTGTATAATTTTCATTATTGAGGCCAACAAATATGTGAAAGAAAAAATAACATTGTGGCTAAATATTTATTTTTACATTAGAAGCTGTAAAACAAGTATTGTTTAAAAAAACCTTTTGACGCACAGTGACACCTATAATTATAAGAAAGTTAAACCTATGCTCTCATGCTTTGGTTATTGTGTGCCTATTAAAAGTGAAATGTGCATTTATCTGACAAAATGAAATGTCTGGCCTACTCTGCTAACCAATAAAATGTCATTGACTGTTTTCACCAGAATTAAACATTGCTATATTCTCTGCCTAACTTACTAATTAATTCACAATACATACATATTCAGTAATACATTTGTTGCAGCAGGGTTTTTTTAATTTCATTTTTAATGGTAGGAACAGTTTTAGCACAGATCGTTCTCTGGATTAAAGATGATGTATGCACATCAAACAGTATGCTGTAAGCATATCCCAAAATGTACAATATGTCTTCTTTTGAAAACCATTGCATATGTCACATGGAGTGCAGTCTAGTTTAGAGTCCCTAGTCAGTCTGACAATGCACAATTTACCAATGGGATTAATCAGGGGTTAGCTTAAAAAACAGAAAAAAACAGCAACACATGAGCATGATGAGAATATTCAAATTGCGCAAAAAGTGATAATGTACTGAAATTTAAACAGTGGTCCAAATTTGTCTACATACTGCCTGTTTAAATAACAGACTTGGCAACTCTGCCTTTCTGTCTGTGTATCTTCAGTATGTTGCAGAACCAATCCTAGCTGCCAATGGGCATTGAAAAGTTAAAAGAGAATAAAGATTTAATGTATGTGAAAGTGAAAAATGGTGTTTCTCAAGCAAGATGGCATTTTTTCTGCATTTCATTTTTGTTCTTCCATTTTCAATCAATCAATCAATCAACATTTATTTATATAGCACATATTCATACAAAAAAATGTAGCTCAAAGTGCTTTACAAAATGAATAGAAAAATAGAAGACACAATAAAAAATAAACATAAGTCAACATTAATTAACATAGAATAAGAGTAAGGTCCGATGGCCAGGGTGGACAGAAAAACAAAAAAACTCCAAAGGCTGGAGAAAAAAATAAAATCTGTAGGGGTTCCAGACCACGAGACCACCCAGTCCCCTCTGGGCAATCTACCTAACATTAGTCAAACAGTCCTCTTTGTATTTAGGGTTTTCATGGAAGGACCTGATGATGATGGTCACGTAGACTTCTGGCTTTCAGTCCATCAATGTTGGTGCATCATGATGCTTTGAGTAGGTGGTGGTGGCGCAGGCCGCCACCACAAAGAAACCGGAAAAAGAAACAGAAAAGAGAGTAGGGGTCAGTATGGATTTTGGAGCCACTGTGAATAGTTATTATTAAGAATTGAACATACAGAGTATCAGTATTAAGTTAAAGTGAAGTTATATAAAGGCCATGTTAAAGTAATGTGTTTTCAGCAGTCATTTTGTCAGCAAACTGTAAATGTTTCACATAATCACAGGACAAACGACAATCCACTTAACACTGGCATGGATGATATATCTGTGAAAAACCATTTGTGTTATTTCTTGATGAATCATATTATAGATCCCAGAATTCAAAGTGTAGATATCAGTGATTAATTTTGAATAGATATAATTCAGATTTTATATATCCCCTATCTCTTTTTAATATTCAGGACAAAGGGAGGTTTTCCAGTGACTTCTAGCAAGCTTTCAGATACTGTTGGTTGTAATTATACTTTGACTGGACAAAATCCTAATTGTAGATATGAGTCATTTCATTTAGAATAGTCAAAATTAGATTTAAAAAATTAGATTAGGTTAATTAGATTATGTACCGGCTCTGATGGGCGGCAGCAGTATTTAAATAAGAATGGAATCAGGAGAAGGGTCATGGGCTTATTGACAGCCCAAGTTCAATAATCAAATATGCATTACACACACACATATATGTATGTATGTATATATATATATATATATTACACATATATATATACACACTGCAGTGGGCTGGCGCCCTGCCCGGTGTTTGTTTCCTGCCTTGCGCCCTGTGATGGCTGGGATTGGCTCCAGCAGACCCCCGTGATTGCAGTTAGGATTGATGGATATATACATTGTGATAAGAATGAGTCGGAGACATCATAAAGATTTAGGGCAGCCACCCGTATAATTGAATCGGCTGCAAAAGTAGTTGTAAATAGCACGATGTGCTTAGTTCGGAGTCCAGAACAGAACTGCCTGTACTGAGGCAAGATGGCAGTTTTAAAGGGCTGGAAGGGAAGTGACGTCATCTATGCCGGAACTGGGAGTGGTGTCCTTGTGCCCGGAAGTGATGTCATCCTTGGGGCCGGCAACAGGCGGGATTTCCCGGAAAACGTCTGCTAGGGACTGAGAGAGATAGTCAGTACACTCCGCCACCCCCTGGCCTGGCATAGAATTACTAGTGTTTAGGCCCTTCAGCTGGTTCCCATGTGCATGTATACACATTATACACACACACACACACACACACACACACACACCCACACACATATATATATATATATATATATATATATATATATATTGTGGACACCAGTGGGCGGACAGTTCACCAAACACCCAACACAACAGACAGAAACACAGACTCAGCACAACACAGTCTTTATTCAGAATGGGGAACACTTTTCTTTTGTCTCGTACCTGTAGCACAGTACTACAAGCACCAAATACACAGTCCTTTCTTCTCTTTCTCTTTCTTCCACCTTGACTCCTCTCTCAAGCCTCCTGACTCTGACTTCTGGAGTAGTGGTAACTGGCTTCTTTTATAGGGCACCCAGAAGTGCTTCCAGGTGTTGGGTGATCATCTTCCGGTGGTATTTCCGGGTGTGGAGGCAGTCATGCTAAGGAGAGCTCAGACGTACCCCTAGTGCCCCTTGGCAGTGTTGAGATTCCATACTCTAACCCCATGGCACCATAGCAGGCCAGCAGGGTTGCCCTCTGCCATCTCAGGGAAGGTATTGCCCTGTGCAAGCTTCTTCCCCTAGTCCTTCCTTAAGAAGGCGCCATGGCTGGGTAAGAGTCCCTACTGTCCATCACTATACAGTGTTCTCCACAATTATTGGCACCCCTTGTAAAAATTAGTAAGAAGAGTTAGAATAAAATCACTTTTTGCTGAAGAATCGTCAACTTGAACTGAAAAGATTAGAAACATCTGGCTTTTAATTGAAACAAGTTCATTTAAAGAAAAACAAAGCCCTCATCAAGAAATAAATATTTTTAACAAAAACACATGTGCCACAATTGTTGGCGCCCTTGGAAATTAATGTGAAGCAATGTAACTGAAGCATGTTTCCCATTTAAATTGGACATTGTTAAGTTGATTGGAGTGTATAGGAACTTTCCAGCTGAAATCAATGACTTCCTGATTAACTGGGATACAACTGTGAGGAGACACAAACCCAAATTCATATGTGGAGTACTCATATAATTTCTCATAACCAGAGCCAAACTATAAAATGAAAGTGACAGTCAATTACTTCCAAATCATATTGAAACAAATGACTGTTTTTATAATAAATGTAGTGATAAACTACTTAAAGTACTTAAATGTAAGTTTTACTTCTCAGTATGTAGGCATAACTTATCAAAGTATGGCATTAAAGGCCATAGTGATTTGCTATCAACTTGTTTACGTCACTGTGCATTGCATAAAGTGCCATTTCTTGGTCCACCCAGTTAGGTGCTGAAGCAGGCTACTTGACTCCAGCACTTGGGGGAAACTCTAAAGCTGGTCAATGTCAATGCAAAATGTGACTGATCACCCAGATTTAAATCTTCGGTTTCACTCATAGAAATGGTTTGCAAATGTATAGTTTATGCCTGACATATACAGTAGATTCATTAATGATGCTAACTATAGCATATCTATAGCAGTATAACCTTAATCGTGGTTGCTTGTCTTCAAAATGTGAAACTGTGCTGGGAAGCCTTCATACTACTGTGCAACTTGACATCCTCACAAATTACAATTCATATAATCTGACATCTGAGAGTGATCAGATCAGCTGTTGTGACTTGGGAATTCCAAAAGCACAAGTCCCAAAAATACCTTTTTGACCTCTAGGTGGGGAAATACTGTCAAAACCCAACAAGACACCGAAAACGGTCTTGGAAAATCTTTATAAAATAAAAGGTTTATTTGTGCAAAAAGCTTTGCAAAACACAAAACTCCATTGAGCATAAACGAATTGCCTGAAAAGGCAAGGAAATCCACAGTAAACAAAGTCTCAATACAGAATCCAAAGGTTTGAAAAACCAGTAAATCATAAAAGCAATAGCAAAGGGCACAGTAAATACAAGAAAGTCTCCACTCCCTAGTACATTTGAAATGAACCGTTAAGAACTATGGAAAGCCGTCCCATGCATAAGGTGGAGTGCTTTTCCTGTTGGTGATTAACAGGTTGCCCCACCCCTTGGGGAACCACCCACAAAACATATCACACATAATCTGGGTATTTACCAATTACAAATAACACAAAGAAAATGCACTTAATAATTAAAAGAAACATGAATACAAATAAATGGCATAAAATTAAACAGTACAAACAAAAACACCACTTTGAACCCAAGCCAGGGGAAAAATGCTGCCTGAAACATGACATCAGCAAGTGCAGATGTCAATTTTGACATCCCCTCCAACTAGAAGTCACGTAATAAGACATTAGCTTTAGGGGACTAAGCAGTGGTAAGAAATTACAATGAGGATCACACAGATAATGAGCCGCTGTACTTTCATTTTTCTCCAAAATGAGACGTTTCTTAATGGTCCAGACTACGGTGATAAGTGAGACTTTAACAGTTATACAAAAACAATCATAAATGAAAGCCAACAGTTATTCAGTTCTACTTTTGTGTGTTCAAGCTATTCAAATTTGAAAAAAAAAAACTAAGGCAGCTAAGGAATGTGTGTCTCTGCTAATATTTCAACCAGTAGAGCTGAGACCTTCAAAGACAAAAGATTGAGTGGCAATTGTGTTAAAGATGGTAGCCTCACTTCTCCTCTGTATATATTTATATGAATGACATGATAGACTTGAAAAGACCTAAAATCTTCAAAGGCACATCATTGAAGACGAATTGAAGTTCATTGTAATAGAACAGATTAATTTAAGACCTCTATTCACCATAAACACATTTCCAAAAACCGTAGATATGGAAGAATTTCATGTCAATGTTGATGGCACAGTGGCACAGATGTTAATGCTTCTACTCACACGTAGCTCCATGATCCTTGTTTCAAATCCTCTTTATATAAAGTTTGTACGTTTTCCTCTTATATGCATGTTTTTCCACCAGACATTCCAGTTTGTTTCTCATGTAATAGAGACACAGGTTAATTTAATTGGCTACTAAATGTAACCATTGCACTCTGCTGCAATGAAGTGGCACTCAGTCCAGGGTTGGTTGCCTGCCATGTAGCCAATAGACCCAAAAATAGGCATCAATTCTTTATGCCATACATTGGACATGTAAGTCCAATGATGAATGGGTTTAATTTCAATTAGCTGTACACTAGAGAAGGGTATTTTTGGTTTACAGTACAACAATATGCATAAAGGTAACAAGGGTTATCTTTAAACTGTGTAACATATTAGGTTAGATCATTTTTGTAAATCTCAGAAGGGGACTATTTAGTTGGCCACTAGGCCATTCTTCCAACCACTTTTTAGTACTAAGTCATAACATTTTCAAGTACAAATATGAAATAGTGCAAGGCTGGAATCATGTATTTAAGGGTGTATGCATAACTGCTGACCAAATAATGACCCCCAGAGAATGAAACCGTTTTTTCTGTAGTTTTCCTTTAATACCCTACCATTTCTTCTCTGAATATTGTCAGTTTGTTCTTCATGATGTCCATTCTATGCCCTAACACTCAGACTGATAGTTCTGAAAAGATGTAAAGATTCATGATCATTTGAAAGCTTGTATTTTATGGTGTTACCTCATCACCACCACAAGCGCTAACATGTCTGTTCTAACGTGATGCACATGACAACGTTTCAGTTTGAAGGGCACGTCTCTTTGGCTCACTTCAGTCCTGCTACTACCAGATGTTGATAAGAAAAGCTTTCAACACATCGTATACTGTACATTCCAAAAATGAGATCATGCAAAAAGGTTAGAAAAAAGTGAGTAATAATAAAAGAAAAAGAACTGCACCCAAATAAGATACGTAGACTGCAAAACAGAAAAAAACTCAACCTGCATCACACATTCCTGGACCTCACACTGCACAAGTAAAACTAATCTTTGGCAAAATCACAGGTAATGTGGTTAAAATGTGAGATTTCTGTTAAAATGGCTGAACAAACTACTATTACATCTGGCTTCTAAAATATCTTCCTGTTTCTACAATTGGACATACCTGAAGGCAGTTTTAAAATATTCATGTCAAAAAGGCAAGCATTAATGCAAACGCCCTGAAAACAAATATGTGATCCCAAAGGCAGTCTCACAACTTCTGAATAATCATAAATAATACTGTATGATTTATTGAGGCTTTTAAATGCCCTTCATGGATCTTAAGCTGTACATCATATTCACCACAATGCCAATAAAAATGTTTTGTATCCAGCGCCAGTCTCCATTCTTATTCTTATGTGTCAGCATACTAAAATGGATGAGCACAAACCCAGAGGTACTTGGCAGATTTCCAATCCACTCAACCTTATTTGCGTTAGCACACTGAACAGATCTGGAATTATGTCAATGTGGAGAGCTTGATTTAAAAAAAAAAACAATTAGCTATTATATAGTGAGTTATCTCTTTTAAATTATGCAAAATTCTGTCAGTTCCCCATCCATTCGACTTTTACCATTTTAGGATCACAGGACACCCGTTTCAGCATTTCAGTCAATTAATAAACACACTAACAGACAAATACATTACCTCTTGTATGAGCATTTCTTTGAGATGTGGTAGGATGCCTGAACTCCCACAAGGACACAAAGAGAACATGTAAGCTCCATTACATCTAGGACTGATGAGTAAGTAGTACTACTCACTATATCACCTGTTATTATAAAAGAGTCTGGAAAATCATTTTATGTGAAACACAGAGATAAGAATGGCATTTGCACATCAGCTTTGGGGGCATAGAAAAACTTTATATAGTGTGTATTTGGAAAAGGCAGTAATCATTCATGTCAATCATGAAGAATCCACTGCATCCACTTAACAGGATCATCTCCAGGCAGAGGAGTAGCTTCAGTGACAGACTTTTGTCACTGTCCTGTTCCACTGACAGACTGAGGAGATCGTTCATCCCCCACACTATGCGACTCTTCAATTCCACCCGGGGGAGTAAATGCGAAAATTAATTTTATTTTAATTCTTTTCCTTTTTATTACTATTTAATTTAATATTGTTTCTTTGTATCAGTATACTGCTGCTGGATTATGTGAATTTCCCCTTGGGATTAATAAAGTATCTATCTATCTATCTATCTATCTATCTATCTATCTATCTATCTATCTATCTATCTATCTATCTATCTATCTATCTATCTATCTATCTATTAATATCCACTCATAAAAGGGGTGTTTATCTGGAGGGGGGAAGGTTTACTCACCGGTGGAGCATATTTAAGAAACCCTGCCAAAAGACTGGCATCATAGGTTAGGCTGAAGGTCCCTAATACCAGGTAACCGATTGAGTGGATTCAGGTAGGGAATGGATGGATTGATGAAATTCTTCATCGTCATTAATATAAAGAATATTTTGCAATTGTTTATATATTTAAAGGCTTTTTGACTGTTCACATTTTTCAGTAAGTATGTTTCAGGAGATTGTTTTGGTGGTAGGATTTGTGAGATGATAATTATATGCATTTTGATATGTGGAAGCCTAAAATGAAGCAAGTCTAACATAAAAAAAAAATAAAATGTTGACCTGTTTCCAAATATATTTACTTGTGTGTTAGGTTAATAGGCAATTCTAAATTGTCCCACTGTAAGTGAGTCAGGGTGTTATGGAATAGACAGACACCAGGCCCAGGGCTGATTCCTTCGTTGAGCCCACTATTTCTGGGATGGACTTCAGCTTTTTTGACCCTGATGTATTGTAGATTATATGAGTTCAGTAATGGATGAATAGAGATAATTTTTGTGTCTGTTTTTATTATGTACATATTTAATATGTATTTGCACATCTGCTTTTATTTTATATATGTACTCTACTATTTATCTTAAAGTGCATTTCAAAATATTTGCCAACAATGCAGTATGTTCATATGTAGTACAATTAAAAAACAATATGGTGGCCATGGTGGTGCATTAGGTAACATT
This sequence comes from Polypterus senegalus, assembly GCF_016835505.1. Lineage (NCBI taxonomy): Eukaryota > Metazoa > Chordata > Cladistia > Polypteriformes > Polypteridae > Polypterus > Polypterus senegalus. Next base: position 66,943,257 of record NC_053158.1, read on the forward strand.
ACTGCCTCACACCTTTACAGTCCAAAACCTGGATGTTTGATATGTGGTTTCCTCTCAAATATCAAAGATGCAAATGTCAGGCGACTTTAAACTGGCACTGATGTGGCTCTGTAGATGAGTGCGCTCTGCAGTTTGCTAACATTCTAACTATGGCTGCTTACAGCTTAGTGCCAGAAGCTTCCAGAATATGTTCTTTAAAAAAAGGAGGATGCAGACTTCCTGTGACTACAAATTAAAATAATTAGGTTCAGAAAATACACGAATGACCAATGCAGAGCACAAAATAAGTTTAATTAATTTACCTTATTAAAAGCACACCAATGATTATTATTTTTTCTTTTTGATAAAGGTTAAAGTTATGGAAAAAGGGTCTACCAGCAGAATAAGCGATGCTAAAACAGGACAAAGCTCCTCAGGCTGCATTTTGCCAAAATCTGTCAGAGATGCGTTCAGTCTACGAGATTCACCTTTACTCAACCGACTAGAATATGATTTTAACCCCACTTCACTTCAAAATGGGTAACTTAAACATTTAATTTCTATTTGTAGACATTTTTCATTATGTATGATTATTATTATTTGTTGTTCTGAAATAATATTTCAGTTTAAAAATACTGTTGAATACTACTTGTTATAAGTTAACTATGTGCAGTGTATCTGAAATGTACATGAATTTTTCTTATTCTGTTCTTAGACTTGCTTAGTCATTAATGTTTTTTCTAACTTAAGGGTGAAATGTTGAAGTGAAGTCCGTGTACTTTAACTTAAAACAATTGTGCGCAGCTCATTTGCTCTTTATATTTTTAGGTTACATTTCTCTCTAGACATCCGAACAGTGTCCACAGAAGGCTTGATCTTTTACATATCAAACCAGTTTGGGACCTCTCATTTGGCCTTATTCATTCTAAAAGGGCGTTTTGTGTATTCATTAAGTTCCTTTGGAAGGAAACGTAGAATCACCAGTAAAGAAAAATACAACAATGGCCAGTGGAACACAGTAAGTATACAAATGATGCCGTTGTACATATAGATATTTACCAGCCATTGGCATTTAGGGTTGATGTATCACTGATCCAGTATCTGACGTTCAGATTCCACACACTGTATGAAATGTACATGTTCTTCCCACGTCTGGGTTGCCCACCAGGTATGCTGGTTATCCTCCCACCAGCCATTGCAGGCCTTATGCTAATCAGAATTTTAAAGTGGCCCTGTGTATGCGACTACATGTGGGTCCTGCACTGCACTGGTTCATTGCCCAGTGTTGGTTCTTTTTGCTTCCCAGGGTAAGATTATTTTTCTTAAAATCCTGAACTGGATTATGTGGATTTAAGCACATTATATCATGTTGTTTTTGTATTAGACTATTTTTGCTTTGTCAATTTTTTTTTCTGTTCAATCTGTAGTAGACATAGAAATGGTTGTGATTGACTCTTTCATGCGCAGAAAAAGAATGAAAGAACTGAAGCCATACCAGTAGCATAATGCAGAAACTTTAGGCAGGGACAATGTGTTTTCAGGGCTGAGAAAATCAAACAACAAAGGCTAAAGAAAGGAGAGTTATGGCATAGAGAGTACAGCGATCAGAGACAGACAAGAAAGTGCGAGGCAAATAACAAAGGTACCTTGTAGTTGCCAGGCTTGCATTTGAAACACACAAATGTGCTTGGTTAAAATGTAGCCATGTGTAAAGAATATGTGGTGCTGAATTACTGGGCTCTTTTTAAGGAGAAGGTTGGAATTGTTTGGATAGTTTTTAAACTCAATAAGTGATCAGTGGTACAAATCTTATGAAACAGAGATTATTAGCTGTTGTTTATTGACTGTATTGCAGCCAGTTCTGGTGCCCCGGATTTTCTGGTTTATTTCTTTTATCATAGAGATGTAGTTATGTGCTATTTCAAGTTTTTCTCTATAATTTTATAGGTGATGTTCAGCACAGAACAAAATAATATGCGGTTAATTATTAATGGACTACGAGTACAAAATGGGACCTTTCCACGTTTTTCTGCCCTTGAACTTCAGTCTCCCATCTTCCTTGGTGCAGTTCCAGCTCTAAAGGAAAACTCTGCACTAGAGGTACTCATAATTTCCTCACTGTGGCATTTGTTGTTTAAATATGAATGTGTAGATAAACAGGTTCATAAAATGGATGAATGGAATTCTGTAATGTTTACGGTAGTTATTCAGAGTATAAGAACCTTGTTACATGCGTTCTGTTTTATACCTTCAGACAACGTATACTGATAGAAATACATACTGTTTTGCTTTAAGCTCCACAAAGATACATTCTCAAGTTTAGTTTAATCAATTTCCTTTACTCTTTTCTTTCCTACTTCTTTATGACCTCTGCCTATTACCACCTCTGCTTGTATAGCTGTTTTTGTAAAGTGTCACACCTGAAAACTCTTATGCTTTCTGTAAATGATACAAAATAAGGATTGAAAATCCAGGAGTTTACCTGGTGTGATGCTCAGACACGTACTGTACAGCTGCCCTAACCCAACACAGACAAGCAGAGACAGTTCCAGCACACAACACACACTTTTACTCCTCTGTGGTGAAACGCTTCTTAATTTGCTTCCCCACTTCTCAGCACAATACAAATAACATAAACAGCTATAGCACAGTCCTTCTGCCTCCAGTCCTCCACACAAGCTTTGTCCTTCTTCTTCACAACTCTAGCTGTTGTATACTGGTGACTGGCCCTCTTTTATAGGACACTCGTAAGGACTCCAGGTGTCCAACAACCTTCTTCCACCAGCACTTCCTGGTGTGGCGGATGTTCTGCCAAACAGGGCCCAGAAAACGTCCAGGCGCCCCCTGGCAGTGGCCACAGACCCCAGCCAGGTTGAGCTTTCATGCTCCATGCTGCAAGCCAAGGGGCCTGCCCTCTATTAGTCCGCAGAGTGTCCTGAAAAAGCTATCTCCCCCGGTCCCTCCATTGTCAGGCCGTCCCAGTCAGGTAAGGGCCCTGGCCTTCCGCCACACTGGCTAAAGGGTGATATTCCTCTTATGTTTGTTTTCAAATTTTCTTATAAAAAAAAGTTAATAATTGGATCCAGTGAAAAAGACAATGTCAGATCAGTTGATGAATAATAAAATGGAGCATTTCTAGAAGCCAACATCTCAGTGTAGACATTGTTCCCAGATTTTACCATTTAGTGCTTTTATAGTTGGAGTCCCAACCAAACTAACTGGTTCTTGGGAGTTCTTCGCATTTTTCACCTTTTTACCTTTATTTACTCTTCCTCTTTAAGTTGGTGTATTCCTCCCATTGCATTTTACCTAGCCAATTGTACCTTGTACTAATTTTAGACCACTCAAAGTGTCACAAGAAAGGATATTAGACCGGTGACATGTTTTTGACTTTTTGAAGTGCACTTTGTGGTTTTGGTGCATGTTTCCTGCTCTCTTATATGTATGTACTGTTTATATATATATATATATATATATATATATATATATATATATATAATGTGAGACTTGCCCGGACACCACCAGTCGGAAACCACATCTTTATAAAATTCACACGTTTATTTAACATAAATAAACACAGTCCCAAACACGACACAGAGCACACAGCAATAATCTCCCACAATGTCCTTAGCCGCCAATCTCCTCCTGGGAGCTTTGTCCTGCTCCCACTCCCAACTCTAGCTCCTCAAGTATAAGGAGGCGGTGCCTTTTATTCCCGCCTGGATGTGCTCCAGGTGGCTGGTGACGATCTTCCGGCAGCACTTCCTGGTGTGGCATAAGTGCTGCCCTTTGCCCTGGAAGCACTCCAGGCATCCCTAGCAGGTTCCTCCACCATCTTGCCAAGTGTGGTGGAATTAAAGTTCTCCCGGGTTCTAGAAGGCTTAATGCGCCCCCTGGCGGTGGCCATGAGTCCCAACGAGTTGGAATGTCTCTCCTCCTCTCCCGTGGTCCTCTCCTGCTCCAGGGCGGTTGTGTCCTCCTGACCCGGAAGCTTTTAATGTCTCTATCCGGTCCCTCCAGGCATCCCGGCCAGGTAAGAACCCCAGACATTTGTGACAATATATATATATATATATATATATATTATATATATAGTATGCATATATTTATATGGGGCGGCACGGTGGCGCTGCTGCCTCGCAGTTAGGAGACCCAGGTTCGCTTCCCGGGTCCTCCCTGCGTGGAGTTTGCATGTTCTCCCTGTGTCTGTGTGGGTTTCCTCCGGGCGCTCCGGTTTCCTCCCACAATCCAAATCCATGCAGGTTAGGTGGATTGGCGATTCTAAATTGGCCCTAGTGTGTGCTTGGTGTGTGGGTGTGTTTGTGTGTGCCCTGCCCAGGATTGGTTCCTGCCTTGTGCCCTGTGTTGGCTGGGATTGGCTCCAGCAGACCCCCGTGACCCTGTGTTCGGATTCAGTGGGTAAGAAAATGGATGGATGGATATATTTATATGTCACATGTTTGCAATTGGAGATCATTTTCTTGGTGCACCTGAGGATAAGCATTAACTCTCTAGGATGGGGGGGGGACTCTGTCAGTCACTGTATCTTCTCAACAGATGCCCCATTTGACCATTTAATAGCAGTATCTGTATGACAAAAGAAAAGCATGTAATGTGCACAATATAAAGAACGGATATTTGTATGTTGAAGAAGGCTTCAGACTGGTCTGTGAACAGCAACTTCTGTGGATGACAATTTAAATATGGGATGACCAGAAGGGGCAGGGCTTAAGACAGTGTCTCGGAGATGGCATCGACTGTCTTCCAGGGTTTTCTCCTACGTTTTGGGTAATACATATATCAGTGCTGGTGTCACACTCCTATTCTCTTGCTGTATTTTTGTTTTTCCCAAAGCCAATAAAACTCAAGTGAGTGACAATATTTATAAAATATAAATATTTTTGCCATTATCACCAAATTGCATGCAATAGTATACTTAGTCTCATTCATTTAGAATTGTCTACTAAATATATTTTACTCAAACAGTTTGCTAAAATACAGAATTATATCACTTAGGTATCACAAAAGGTATTTACTCATCACTTGTCCCAACCTTGTTCTTTTCAGTACATTCCCAAAGACAGCGTGACTGGGTGCTTCAGAAACTTCAAACTGAATGGTCAGCTAATGGTAGCTCCAACTATAAATCATGGAATAACCCCTTGCTTCGAAGGCAAAAGTGAAAGAGGAGCCTACTTTGCTGGCAGTAGTGCATATGCAGTTTTAGGTAACATTCTATATTATATCATTTAAAAAGTATCCTTGCTTTTATGGCATTAGTCATGGCACAGCAAGTAGTGTTAACATTTCACAGCACTTAGCTGATGTCTTGCTTCCCTACAGGCTGCATTATGTGAAATTTGAAGTTTCTGTGTTCTGACTGTTTTCCTTCCATAGTCCAAAAGCATGCAGCCTGGCTGTTTGATAACAGAAAATTGGTACAGTGGGAATGAAAGTGTGTGCCTGTTTGTAGACGGTAGGACTGACATTCCATACAGGGTTGGTTTCTTTATTGCCAGCTCCATCTGACCCTGTACTGGAATGGTGGGTTCAGAGACTGAAAAATTGAATTTACTAGGTTAAATGCTAGCTTCTGTAAAATACTTAAAATGATGCTCTACATCCATTCGATACATTTGCTAGGTCATCAGAACCTGGCTGGATTATTTCTGTATCACAATGCAATACTGCACAAATCTACACACTCAAAATGGGATCATTTACCTTTAGGAAAACATAAATATTTTGAATACAGATTATTTTAAAATATAATGTTGGTGCCATGTATACTAACTTTCACATTTTTGTCATTTTTCAGTTGTAATATTGTATGATTTCTTTTTTATGTACCATTTCTTAACGATAGCCATAATACTGAAAATTAAATGAACTTTTTAAACAACCATATTAAACAGACAACAAAATATTTACTTAATAGTCATGACACTATTTATATCTCTGTCCATTCATGTAATTTTTAAATTAACTGAAAAATTACTTAAGCCCATTTTTAGAATTGAGAAATCTAAAGTATGGGTCAGGACACTTCTGTGTCACAGGTTATATGTTGACACTTATTTATTTTGGGCCACACTACATTTTCAAATCTGTCAACTAAATGGGTCTTTGTAAATTGTGCAGAAAACAAGAGAATGCAGGGAAACCGCACAATGACAGAGGTAGAACATGCACACTCTGTGCACACAGTCACCAGACTGGGATTTAAATACATTCTCCTGGAGGTGTAATGCGTCAATATTACTGAGTCCATCACTCTGCTGCCCACTAATTTTAAATGTCCCTCTGTTCCTTTATAACATACAACGTTTATGTTTATGAAGGTAGGGCCATTGGTTCAATAACCTCCCTCTTTCTCGCTGTATATATCTTGCTTTTCATTAGATCTTTACCACACTCCTCAATTAGCAGTAATTGTTTTAGCCATTATGAGATCTTGATATTCCAAAAATAACCCTTCAGCCAAAGACCCCGTTCACATAAGCCTGTGAAATTAGCTGTGTAATCAAGATGAACATCCATCAATCCTTTCATTTTCCTATTAAATCAATCCAGTTGAGACCTTGGCAAAGACACATAGACAGAGAGAGAAAGAGCAAGACACGCAGTCACAGCTACAAGGGCAACAAGACAGGCCTCTTCACCAGAATGGATGCTATCCTGTCTCAGATAGCAAGAAAACACTGGTCAAAATATCCTAAAATTAGGTTGACTTCTACACCATTTGACTTAACATGCTTGATCTGGGAAGCTAAAGACTGTCACTAGTGACATGTTCTGTAAGGTAGTAATATCACCTGCTGCACCACCTTTATGCAGACTTTGCACTTCACACACAGGTCATGAGTAGATTGTACTTTAATCTTAAACATTGTTAAAGTTATTTTAGGAAAACAAAAAAAAATACAGAGAAACCTTTCATGTGTTTTCAAGTGATCTTTTATCATATTTAAAATTCATCAATGAAGTAAAATATGGTTGTCTGCAATGACAGTTGTTTGACGTATCTGTTTAGATTAATTCTTCTGTGTCACTTGATGAGCAGAGTGTATTGATTCATAATTCATGTTAGTCAATGTGCACAATTTCTAATGAACTGTCATTTAATTTATTAGTATTTTATTCCTTCTGCAAAATTACAACTGTTTTATTCATTAACGTCAAATGTTTTAATAATTGTATTCTTTGCAGATCCGTCTTTTATTATTGGCTTGAGTTTTGAGCTGGTGTTTGAGATTCGTCCCAGTGGATTAAATGGTATTTTATTCTACATTGGAAGCCAAAGTGGAGACCATCTAACTTTGTACATGAAAAATGGAAAGGTGAGGAGGGCATGTCTTAAGTTATTCTTGAAGATAAACCAAATGTATTTTAAAGAATTTCATGATATCACTTTAAATCATGTGCTTTAGCAGATTGTTATAGTGCACATTTTAGTCATGCATTGCTAGATAAAAGAAACAAAACCTTTGTTAAGGTTTTACTACCATGGTCACCTCCCCAATCCCCTCTCTGCTGATCATGCTCGATTCACCAAGAATGAAATGCCTGGATGATCGCACTTGATTCCTCTGATGCACTGGTGATCACTTGGAACCCCCCAGCACTCAGTTCATGAAGTGGGATAAACCCACCTCCCTGGTGGATCGCGAACTGCCATGTGAAAAACTGGGTTGTGACACCACAAAGGTTGGGAAATGCTGCTTTAAAGTATTGCCATAAGTGCATTTTAAGTCTTATTAAGACAAAACAAAGTATCTGTTAAGGTCTTGGTACACAGCAGTAACTGACTAAAACATTTATATGGGTAGCTCCTATTCTAAACTGTTTAGCAATAACATTTTGTAAATAACAAAAATATAAAGTAGAAACATAAAAGGCTATTTTAATTGCTCTGCAAAAGACTATTTAAAATATCAGGTATAGAGCCTGACTTTGGCAAAGCAGTTCTGATAAAGTTGTATTATACTCCCTTTGAGATGAAAAAAAATTCTCAAGGTGGTATGTAATAATATTGAAGCAACTTAAGCAGATTCACATACTTTACAAAATGTGCATAGCTATACTTATGAAATCAGTGAGGACTGATGAGAATAAACTACTCTTAGCTGTTTTTTAGGCAATTGAAAGTATAAGACAAGACAACTTAGTCACCTCACTGAAATACCTCTGGGCTCAAACCCATATGTGTATTCTGAAGGTAATCATTGAAAATATGGAAAGAGAAGAAGGTGTGTTTAATATACTGAATCACAGGAACCATCTATAAATAAATAACTGCTATTTAAAGTTATTTAATTTTTGGCAACTGACAGTGTCTTATAGTAAAGTAATTTTCTTTCCAGTGCATTTAAACACAGTTAAAAACTTTAAACTCATTTAATAATTGAATTTTGAGTTTTCTGTTATATGGCTAATCTGCCCCATGGCTACAGCATTCTGGGTTTAAGACCTGCATCTGCTTAGTTGTGGTGGGAATTGCCAGAACCTCCCAATTCTGGCTTTGATATAATATTGCATTTTTTTTATATTGTGTAATATACAGTATTAACTGCTGTGACTCAGTTTTGTGATAAATTACAATTTATTATCATTTATATTTGCCAGGTCAAAGTTGAAATCTTGCCTATAAGAAAAAAATCTGTTTGTTACTGTTTTGTCACATAGAATTCTTGGTGATCCTATTTTCCTTTTTATACATTATGCAGACTTTACCAAAATGCCTCAAATCCCATACACTTACTACACTGTGGTCACGTACCATACTTTGGAACTTTCTCCCCCTTCCCTTCTTTATCAATAACCTCAGGCAATTAGATAGAGTGAAAGAACAGGCAGGGGAAGAAGCTACACATTTAATTATGCGTTTCAGATAATATGGCCAAATTATAAGCAAAATAAAATGAGTGCCACAAAAATATTATTACAGCCTAAGTAGCAGTGCATCCTGCGTGTATAAGCAGTTCTCAACTTATCTTTGGTCTAGCTTGGCCTTTGCTACCATATGACCTTTGAATGGAGTAATGAAAAAAGCTCCGCGCCTATCTAAATATGGCTGCGAAGATAGAATTATCTTCATGATAGAGAAACGGCAAGAGATAGAGGTGATCTTCTGTTCATGGCAAGATAGCAAAACAGAGAAGGAAAGGTGCAATAACCAGCTTATACCATTCCTATCACAAATTTTAGACAAATGGGTGTGGACAATTCCCTTGGTTCATCCTATCTATCTATCTATCTATCTATCTATCTATCTATCTATCTATCTATCTATCTATCTATCTATCTATCTATCTATCTATCTATCTATCTATCTATCTATCTATCTATCTATCTATCTGTCTATCTGTCTGTCTGTCTGTCTGTCTGTCTGTCTGTTTATCCATCCTATTCTGGCATGACTTGCCCAAAGGAATACAGAATGGCTAGTCGTAAACAGCCACATTCCTCCAGACCCTGCTTCATATTAGCTAAGCAGTTTATGTTCTCCCTGTGGAGGTTTATAGACTCGTGTACAGTAAAGTCCAAGCAAAGTCACCTTTGCCAAACCAGTTTGATGTATGACCTCAATCCCACTGCCATAAATTTCACATCATGAATCAGTGCTTAGCACTAAAGGTTTGGTGGTTGATTAGGTAAGTGTCAAAGCACAGCTCTTCTTATCAGTAATGTAAATCATGCCTCCTGAAACACTGGATGCATACTAATACAAACGTAAACTATTCTTATAAGACATAATACATACAATTATAACAATACTAGATAGTTTAAACATTTGCTAAAAGGACCTCTACAGCACTGCTAAACATTTGCAGTATGACATCTGTTGGACTTCATTTTGTTATGTATGTACTAGGCCTGGGAAAGTTAGCACATTTTTTTTTGTAATTAATGTGGCCTGTGTGGCACGCGGCTGGGGGTGGTACCCAGCCGGGACCCCCAGGAGGACTAGAGGAGAGCTTGCGCCTCCTACAGACCACGAGGGGGAGACTGCCCTGGTTGCTTTGGGAACCACGGGTAGAGAGCTTTGAAGCTCAGCCCTGTAGGGGCCCGTGGTCACTACCGGGGGTGCCCCCATACCTACAGAACCCTGGCCACACCCAGAGGTGATGGGGGGAAGAGGATTGGGGACACCCAGAGTGCTTCCGAGTGCGCAGAAGATTGCCGGGAAGCACCTGGAGCATGTCCAGGTGATTGTAAAAGGGGCCGCCTCCTTTCATTAAGGCTGGAGTCGGGTGAAGAGAAGGACAGAGCTTGAGAGGAGAGGCAAGGAGGCGGCCTGAAGAGAGACAGAGGCAGTGTGAGGCCTGGACTTTGGGGGAGTTTGTGGTTTGTGTGCACTTAATTAGTTGTAAATATTGTGTAAATAAACGTGTGGTGGTGCTTTGAAACATGTCTGCCTGTCTGTGTCCGGGGCTCGTTCCACACCTGTTTATTATGTTAAAAAATATAGTTGCATCCAGTCTGGCAATGAGGCAAACACCTCAAACAATGCTTTGGTCAGGGTAGCATTTTCATGTAATTTTTTTTTAAACATTAAGAAACAATAATACAAAAAAGTTAAGTGTATACCTGAAGAATTACATACACATTCAGTACGATATATACTTCCTTTAAAAATGTTAACAAGGTTTAATATTTCATATTACGCAGTTCACAAAGACATGCCACATGTCAATACGTACATAGCACTGGTGTTTGTTGCCTTGATTTTATACATACTGATATCGGTGCAGGAAGTGGGAGGAAAGGGGGTGGTGGGGGTTTATGGCAGTCCTGGTTCAATGTTAGAGAATAGTTGCAAAGGTAAAAATTACACTCTCTCTTTTCATTTCATGTTTCTGTAAGAAATTTGAATCTTGTCATATCACATAATCACTAAATAAGTTATCTTTGAGTGGCACTAAAACCAAAATAAGTCTTTGGTACCTCTGTATTTAACTTGCTAGTCTGCCGCCAGCTTATAGTGTTAACTCACCCTAATATAATGACAAAATTCTACAAAACAGTAGTGTAACGATTATTCCTACCCATTATTCCAGTTTGCAGTAATTCAATAATGTATGCAAAGAATGCAACATAACCATCCAAGTAATGAACAGTGTCAGCTTTTAATTGAGATAGCAGCTATGGAGGTCTTTTTGGCATGCTAAGAGCAAAGATGTGGGTAGAGCAGTGTTTTGCAACCATTTTTCTATGGTGGCACACATTTTGTAACCCAAAAAATTCCAGGGCACAATTCTACCTGCCATAAAAGCATTAAATGTATAGACTTGCAAAACTGTCCACAACAGCAGTCATGGTGTTGCTTTTATTTAACTTCTCCAGGTAGTCCTGTCCTCCTCAGACAGGTCTCGACTACCTGAGGAGTGTGTCTGTCTCAGGCTACAACTCAGGGGCACTACACTGTTATTTCCACAGCGCACCAGTTGAAAAACACTTGCATAGAGTGTAATCATCAAATCGCTGATGGTGATGAACAATTGAGGATATTATTTACGGTGTTTTTAACACAAGTTTTAATGTACAGTATGCCCATTTAGGCAATTAAAGTCTTCAGCAGTGCATTCAAAGTCAACAGTTATTTCAATCGTTTAATTTTTACTTTGACACTTTTGTATCTCATATGCTATGCTAATTTGATAATTAATACATTGGCCTCGTTTTCTTATTTCTTCCTTTTCAACTTTTTTCAGGTTGTACTTGATCAGGTAGTATTTCATTAAAAGTTTAGGTTTAAGGTAATTGTTTCAGTTTAAACTATGCCATTAATTTTTCGTTTGTGTTGATTCTATTTTAAATTTTCATTCAGTGTGTATTTATTTCATAATTTATGTATTCATTTTATAGTTGTATGTTTTAAAGTTAGATGCAATTAATTACATACATTTACAATTAATTAGTTCGTTTTTTAAATCGATTTCCAGCTCTAATATGTACAAATAAAATGCCTTTTTTTCTTTCCAGTACATGGCATATCACACAAATTACAGCTACTGCACAAACTCTCACCCTGTACAAGAAGCAAATAATACAAAAAATATCCTAATACTGTATTTGCACTGAATATTGTAATGATATATTATCACCATGATAAATGTGTACTGGTTTTTTCCTTTATCGTTGTCTTTGTCAAGTCATATCTGTATGAATCCTCGAATGCTAATCTCTTCGACACCATGCCGCCTCTTTAACTGTTAATATATTCACACCTGGATGTATTTTTTCCTATTCTCATCATTACCCAGTGGGGAAAAAAAAATCTGTAAATAGATGAATACTGTTTTCTTATTTTATAAAGAAACCATAGTGTGCACAGCATATACAGTACATCCAGTATTAGCTTGGTATAGTGTAAAATGAATATTTAGCTACTCTTTGTTAACTAAAATTGAAAATAAATAACCACAGTGTCTATTCAGTATCATAAAACTGGTAACTTTCACTATCAGAGAAACGCTATCTTTATGGGTTTTATCAGTTGACTGGTTTATAGTTGAGACTAGCTGAAGTGGCAACTAATGACAGCCTGCAAGTGCTCTGGACATTAAGGAAATTATTCTTCATATGCCTGTGCCTGCAGGCTGAATAAACACAATTTAAGTGCATCTACAATGAAATACTCCTAAATCTTTCCTTTCAGGTGATTGTTCAAGTGGATAATGGGGCTGGTGCCTTCAATACCTCTGTCACACCTCTTCAGCCACTTTGCGATGGCACATTCCACAGAATAGCAGGTACTTTAATGTTGTTTCTTTTGTGTAACTGTTGCGTTATATTTTGAGTTATATTATTCCGTCTGTCTTATCTGACTGAATAAACAGAGGGAACACTGTGTGATCTAAATACCTTCATTGGTTTAAGTATACATTAGTCCATTTTTTATTTATAGAATACCAGAGTGCAACTCCTCTTGTCTTTATAGTGGAACTAGGGTTAAATTTATCAACATCTTCAATCAATTTTGAATTCATAAGTCTGTACCTCACTGTGGCAGAGCCCTGGATTGACTGTAGGCCCAAATGATGTCTTTATAGAGTTCACAAGTTCATTCTGAATCTGCTTGGGTATTTCCTCTATATATTCTATACTGTATTTTGAGTGAGTGTGGGTATGTGTGTAAATGGACTGGCACCAGATCCATATCTGTCCCTACCTTGCCCCATTTGCTGCCAGTGTAGAGTTCATCCTCTTGGATTAAGCAGATTCCATTTGTTTGTTTGAGTACTCCTTTGTGCTCCCCTCCGTTGTGTACTTGATATTAAGAGTAATTGTACTCTTTTTATAATTTGGGGCTTCTTAAAAATGTCCTTATGTGTTGCAATGTCACAAGTACACAATATCATGTTGTACTATGTAAAAGAGGAAAATGTCTTTGTTATTTTTAATTCATACATAGAATTTAAACAAGTAATGAAATAATATAATAGTCTCAAACTTGTTACATCCTGTTGAAGACCTTGGGGACGGTTGGGTGTCTGGAGTCTGGCACCAGCGGGCATAAAGCAAGAACTAGACAGTGTAACAGTCTTATCTCAAGTGGGCATTGCTGGGCCCACTTTTGCACATGACAGTACAATTCGGAATCATTGGTTCACCTACATGTGGGAGAAAAACTCATCAGACACAGTGAGAACATGCAGACTTCTCACAGAAAGTAACTGGCCTGGAGATTCACATGCAGGGCACTGGGTTTGTGATGTAGCTACACTTATCAATATACCCATAAAACTACAACTGTCCAAATATTTGAAATTCAGAACTATAATATTGTGACCGCTAGGGGGAATTAAATAAATAAAGAGACAAGAAAATCATTATTTTTTTCAGATATGCTAAACTACATTTTCTTTTTCCACTTCTCAGTGTGTTTCCCTTACTGTTTTTAATGAAATGAATTCCTGTCAGTCAATAAACAAAGTTCATACCCAGTTAGCCTAACAGGGATATTCTCTCTTTTATTCACATAATAACAATATCTGGTAAATCCTCTCAGAGAGAGTTATTCTTGTGTCAGTGGTGTTCAGTGAATTCTTCTCATTTTGTTTGTCAAGTTCTTTCATATCCTCCTTGGACTCTGCGACTAGAGAGAGGGTAGTCCTTTTTTTTTGCCCTGTATGGATGGACTGGCTCTATGGTACATCTAGCGGCCCTCCTGGATGTGTTTGGACTCTCACATTTCCAGCTTCTTCCAAAAGGAAAACAGAAAACACTTTGTCACATCTAAACCCTTACATTCCTTTACGGTGGTATCCCAGCATGTTCCCTGCTGAACTGTCATACAGTATACTGAAAGATACACCAAAAAGTAGCCTGCAATTCATGAAGTACACAAGAATGCAACTTTTGTGACATGCCATCCTCCTTAATTAATTGCCACATTAACTCAGGATGACTTTGTTCCATACATTTTCTTGGTATGGGTGCATTTATCACACAACAAGTCATTCACAAGATTTAAGCGATGTGAGCTACAATGTTCATACACCAGATGGGGGAAAGTGCCTTTACACTTTTGATGAGAAACATTTACATTTTCTGCTTACTGCTGTGACTGGGTATGTTTGTAAATTTTGCTGACATGCAGGTTTGTTCATTGTGGAAAGATCCATAGGAATTGCAATACAGTACCATGTTACAGCCGGTGAAATGGATGATGTGTGAGAGGGTAAAGAAGTGTCCAGGTTGTCTTGTGTAATTTGCTCATTTAACACAATTCATGCCATCTTAAAAACTCAAACAGCAAATGTTGCTTTGAAATGTTTGTGTCCTGATTAATTCTGTATTATCATGGAATTCTGATTAGCTACTGCTGTCGCAAACCAGCTCGTGCTCAGTCCAAGCTTATTAAATAGCACAAGCACCATCTGTTCTTAATCACCATTATTTGGATACAATCAAAGGAGAAAACTTGGCAGAGGAAGGTGTATTAACAACAATATGGTAAAGGAAAGTTAAGCATTTAAAGCTATAGCAAAAATACAAATATGTTAAGTTCTTTTACATGTAAGTATCTAACTCGAACTCTTTTCTGAATGCAAAATAACAGAAGAAAAAAGGCATGCTAACTAAACAATTAAATCAAATAGAAGATAGACTGGCCTTGTGATTTATGGGTCTGGTTGGAATGAAAACCTGTAGCCACAGTGGTACCCCAGGATTGAACTTGAGAACCTCTGCTCTAGAGGGCTGCCCCCTGTTCCACAGCTTTTCAGAGAGCACTGTCCAGGAACTGAGCACCACACAACACATAAGCTATAAATACAAACGCTACGATTACACAGTCATCTGTCATTTCCTGTAGCAGGAGATGAATGGAGAAGCCTATGTGAATTGAACACCTGGGTATATGACAGGAGTTGGATGGAAGAGTGGAAGTGTTGGTGTGAGGATCATGGAGAATCTGCACAGCTAGAGAAAGTTAGGAGAGACTGTGTGCAGCAAAGTGGCCGAGTAGACAGGAGTCATTAGCAAAGAGTATTTGCATATTGGAGAAGGAATTGCGACAAATTGGCCACAGTGAGGCTCACGATCATCACAAGTGAGTGTAGAGAAGAGACAAGGTGAGTTGTAAATTGTTTTAGTGTTTAGGGCATGCTCATTGTTTTGGAGATATTCAACATGAACATTGTAAACCTAATACAAGAGGTCCACTCCTTTGCTCTGTTATTATATACTGTACAGTGCAGTATACGGTATATACAGTAAATACATACATCTGTGCTCAAAAGACCACCAATACAACAATACACTCAAGTAGCAAAAACTGTGCAGAAGAATCAAACAATGTAATAATACTGTATATAACAATATAATATTCATAACAAACATAACATAAATTCATAACAAACATAACATAAAGAAATGTGAAAAAAGCCAACTTTGGAATTAATAGTATATCTCAAAATGTATTATTTTAATGCAGTGATCAAAAGAAATAATGTTGTGCAGTTGGATGTGGACACGGAGCGCAATCACACAGTAGGACCATCGTCATCCCTGTCTACAGACACTAAAGATCCACTTTACATTGGAGGAATCCCAGGTAGGCACTGATTTCTTCTACAGTGGTTGACTAGTATGGCTTTATTATATAAAGGTTCAAGTTACTATAATTATTTTCTGTAGAAAGAATAAACATATTTATAATAAAACAACTGTCTATTAGTTAAAGGTGAAATGTACATTATTTCACATGACACCTGATTTCAACCATGATTTTGGAAAAGATAAGCCAAATGAATGATTTGTTTCACCTTTTTCTTTTTTGTCTTTACAGGCCGAGTAATAAACCCCAAACTGCCAGTCCACACTTCATTCCAAGGATGCTTACAAAATGTGAAACTCAATAGCATCCACAAACCTTTGTCAAAGATTACCGAAGTCTATGGCCCAGTCAGTGTGAGCGGGTGTCCTGTTATTTGAATGGTGACCTACTTGAGCACATATTCCCAGTTGGAAAGTTGACCCCATTTTTGCCTGCTATGTCTTTTCTGCTTCACGGTATTTTAGTACTCTAGTCTGCCTTATTTTTTGATGCAACTAAATTAGTTTTGTTCATTAAATGAACATCAATCCCAAATGACAGTTTCATGTTTTCAGTAACAAATTCAAAGATATTTACTGAACTGTTAATTGGACATTTTTTATTATCACCAGCATTCTGCATTCTAACCTTTTGAGATGTTTCGGATTTATCAATTTTAATAATACTGTAGCACAGAGCAGTCATTTTAACAACATCAGCACTTTCATTATTTAATGTCATTTTTATTAGTATGATTTTTATTTTCTTACAAGTGCTACATTCTGTGGGACCAAATAAACTGCACTATGTGAAATGTATGAGGCAGTTATTTTTTGTAAGGAATCAGTTTTCATAAGAATGTTTTAAGGAGCACCACGTGACACAGTGGATCTATCAGCTGCCTGTCTTTATATTTGCACCTTATTTCTTTCTGGCCTGGGTTCCTTTCTTTGTTAGTGCATTGGCATGTTCTCAGTTTGATTGGTGAGACCTAAACTGCAACAGATATGTGAGGCTGGGAATGAACAGTATGCACGCTGCAAAAGAGCTACATTCACATCTTGGGTGGACTCCTGTTTCCATACCTACAAAGAGCAGAGTTAGTCTTATACAGTAGATGAATGCTAGTCATGCAAAAAAATAAATAAAAAAGGAATGTTGCTACCTTTCATCTTGAGACATAATCAGCATGAAAATGTCTTGTACACTGTGGCATTTTGGAGTGAAAATTCTTGTGAGGCCATACCAGAATTACTGCTAAAGTCATCATTAACTTCTCTAACTACCGTCTGTCCCTCTTTTACTGATTACTAAAGCATCATGTAAGTTCCTGTACCTTTCTCGTCAGAACAAATCAAACAATAGAATGTTGGTACACTGTAAAAAAAAAAAAAAATGTGACATTTATGGGAAAATACTGGCAGCTGGGTCTCCAGAATTTTACCGTAAAAAAGAAGGTGACAATATTTTTTGGTCTACAGTATAATTATGTAGTAAAAGCTATTTGCACTTTACAACAAATTCCAACAGATGGGAATGTTTAACCTATAACCAGAAATTCATGTTGTGTAATAAATATGACAATCAATAAACAATATGTATTGTCAGGGTCAGACCCCAGTACACAGTTTGAATCAGTCAAGTAACAACAACCAATAGCAAGCATGTACCTTTTAATTATACACATTGAAAACAATTCAATATTTAAGGAAGTTATGGCACGTTGTCTGGTGGGGAAGTAAAGTTTTCTTTTGAGGTGTATGGTGTCCTACTTATCGACTACAACCCACCATAAATCAGCTTCCATAACCTCAAAAAACCTTCAGCACGCAGGGAAAAATAAGTCTGCTAACTTAGTTTAAGTTTTTTTCCCTACTATTCAAAGGTATGCGGTTCACCAGGAACAATATTGCAAAAAGGGGTGTGTCCTTATGCAAATATCGTAATCGGTTATACTGAAACAGTGATTTACCGTTTTACATTTTACGGTTGTTTACCTTCGCTATTTAACAGTTTTACACTGTAAAATTAACAGATTTTTTCAGTGTATCTGTAATGTATCAATAAACGGTATTTAGCATATTTTGAAGGTAGAAAAATATCGATTTTACATAATGAAATGTATTGTTTAAGATATACAGGTAATTTTCAGTAGAACATAAGGTAACTTTCCTTTTTTTTCAGAAAAGGTCTTTTACTTTCACCATTTACAGTATTTTTACTGTTAAATTTACTGACATTCTTTATAGTGTACCTAGTCTTTCTCATTTGGCATTACATCACCGTGACATCCTCCAATATTGTCATCATCTGACTAAATGCAGCAATATAGATTTAAACACTATAAAAAAAGACCACATCGCCTTTGAACTACCAATACTGAAATGGCAATATCACAAGCTTAGATGCCTTTGAGGTGAAAATAAGCAAATCACTATAACACAGAGAGAATACACAGACTACACACGCACAACTTGAACCGCACACTGTAAGTCTGATAGCAGTGCTTACAGTGGTAATCACAAGGCCAATAAACAACTGAAAAAATGGTTTTCTATCTACTTAACTGTTCTTTACATACCTGGACTCTGTGCTTCTTTGAGAAAGGAGCATCTTAGTGCTGGCTGCTTTTGCCTGAGTAGAAGGAGTATACTGTACGGCTTCCATATTGGCTTTCTCAAATTTAACACAGTCCTCCTCAGTGGTGGGTAAAAATCAAGATGTAGTGTAATGTTTTTTGAATGAAGCATTCCTGAGATTGATCCCTTTCCTTTTTTTTGTAATTATCATAGCTCCCTTTAAGGGAGTAAATGTTACTGGACTTTTCATAACCTCTTCGCCATGTGCGGGATGGCATTGACTGGGAAAAGCTCACACCAGAAGTGCAAATGTGTAATTTAAAAAAAAGGTGACAACCATCAACCCCAATCCCTAAACTGAAAAGTTCAAGTCACAAACACACACACACACATGCACACCCTCAAAGGTATGGAGAACACTGCAGGGCCAATTGGAAACGGGCTTGTTGCACCCAGTATGAAGACAATTTCATATACTACAAGAGGCAATATTTTTCTAGATACATTTAATTAAATATATGATAGAAAATAGAAAAATGCTTAAGAAGACAGAGCTGAGGGTTATTTATAAACATTTTAATAATAAGTTACTAAGGAAAGCTTATTGCTTATTTTCCACAACATCTAGTGCAGTTATGCTCCAATGTCCCTTAATTTAGAAAGTCCATTGCTTGTACTTGAAGTTTGCCTGCACTTTCTTGTGATTACATTTTATTGTATTTAAATGGGATTTGAATATAAATCAAATATTATTGACAAGAAAATGGAGCATTAGAATGAAACAGTCTCCTCCATATGATGCCCACCCAATCATCACATGCCTAAAGTTAGCTTGCACCTTTCATTTTCAAGGCAGTTTTGTCACCTTTAGTGGCTTCTTTTATAAACTCCAAGAGGGTCTGATGTACAAGGGAGGATACATGTATTAATACATAAACTCAAATGGCACATTTAAAGTTGAAAAATATAATTCATTTGACTCGTCTAGCATCAAACAAGCTAGTTGAGGAAGTCTTTATCCACCAATGCTAATTTCTACAATACATTCCAGTTACAGTTTGCATTGCTTTGAATTAAACTGTAATCCTTCCAATGACTGATTCCTAAATTGAAAAAAGAGAGTACATCACACAGATAGACTGTACAATTTTTAGTTTCCAATAACCAATTGTAACACATACATTTTAATGAAAACTCACTGGTCCCCATTCTAATTTTCTAAATCTTTGTATGTTTTTCCTGGGGTGTTTAGTCTGATTAGTTTACCATGAGGGTCATATTGTGTTTTGTTTTGTTTTTGCATTATGCTCTCCCCCACCATAACTTATTGTCTATGGGGAAGCTTTAGATTAGTCAAAAATTCTGATCTGCAGTTTTTGACGAATCTTGACATTTTAAGGTCCCCTGATACTGAAACTGTAACTGATACTGATACAGCCATCTCAAAGCCAACTGACACTCATGTCTGAATTTTTTGTTTTGTCATCCATTTGGGTTTTGAATGTATTAGTATGAAACGTTAACACCTGGAATTACATAAAGGCATATCTCAAACCAGCTATATGAGGCTGGATTTCCAACTGTTCTGTTTTCCTAAATGTTCTGTATGTGCACAAATAAGCCGTGGTCACAACATGTTCAGTATTATGCATATTCTCTAACTGAACTGCCCTCCGTCCTCATCCTCACTTTCTTTTTATAGAATCATAGTGGGCCCTCTAGTGGATGCATCATACAGGCACATTCTATTACTACATATTGTATCAAGTCTTACAATCTATTATGCCATACAGAACATAATCCATTGAAGAACTTGCATCTAATGTACGAAACCAGGGTTTCTAAATTTTACATTTTTTTGTGACCCAGTCTTAATCTTAAAATCTTAATAATCAGTGCAAGGAAAGTTTCCCTTACTGAATCGCAGCTGACTATCAGAGTCGATGGGGGAGGTTCCCCAGGGAGAATCATGGACGATCATCAGAGCGGGAGGGGAGACCCTTGGAAAATCGTATGTGTTGGGTACTCTAGGACATTTGTCAGAGCAACCTGTGGCAACCCACTTTGCTAACCATCTGTGACCCATTAATATTAAATGCAACAGTAACTCACGACCCAATGGTGGCAACCCATACCTTAAGAAATTCTTTATTAAACAATACAGAGTTGGGGCTTTTAGCAAGATGAAAATGCAGCACCTTTTTTAGCCCTGTTCATATAAATATCAATAATATAACAGATTTTTACAAATTGAAACAAAATACACTGTCTAAATCAATATTAAATGAAAGTCATATTTTGTTTACTCTTTAAATATTTCAAAAGTAATAACAATAGGGGCAATGACCCTTCTCAAAGGCTGAAACCAAAATCTAAGGTTGTACAGACTGCACAAGATAGCAGCAGTGTGGATACAAAAATGAAATTGGGACAAAGTTCTGGTAAAATATACTAGAAAAAGTCAAAATGGAAAGAGTGAGATGTGAGACAAAAATTGTAGTTGATATATTTTAAAAAGACAAAATCAAGAAGTTACACATAAACTGAGCCAAAACGTAAGTTGAAGAGTGTGGTCAGAGGGGCACAAATAGTTTGTAACCAGAATTCAGACCAGGACATAAAGGAAATAACACTAGGCTAAGTGTCTGATGGAAACTTTAAACCCAACACTCCATGGTGTCACGCAGATCACACTTCCTTCTAAAACCCCCAAAACAAGCTCATTGACTTTCCTGGTAATATTCTTACATTATGGCTAACAATGCTCTTGGTTGCAAATGACTTAATTTAAAAGTCTATGCCAAAGCACTATTATGAAAAGAATGATCAAAATAAAGACTGAAGGCTATGGAATAAAATCAAAAGCAAATGATTTATCCTTTCAAAGAGTCAAATTCAAGAGCAGTAGGGACTATAGAGTTATTCGGACGAAATTAGTTTTACAACAGCAGGTGGGGTACAGTCAGTGAATTAACGACATTGCTTTACTCTATACCGGCATTTCCCTGTTCCCTTTAGTTATGTATGGGTACTGCAGTCCGAACCACATTAGCAATCTTTATTTATAAGAACAAAATGTACAGCCAAGGGGGACAGCCCTGCTCCTACCCACTTTTCTATATAAATTTTACAGTCAGGTCCACAGGTATTTGGACAGTAACACAATTTCCATAACTTTGGCTGTATACACCACCACAATGGATTTGAAATGAAACAATCAAGATGTGACTGAAGTGTAGTCAAGTCAAGTCAAGTTGGGGAGCATGCACTGGTACAGTGCGTTGCCGCATCCACTACATGTCAAAACTGCTCATGATTCCGGTTGGCAACCCCCCAGGCAGACACACGGTCCAGTCCTACCCTCAGTAAATGACCCTCTATCTGCCGCAGCCAGGTGTTACGTGGGCAACCGCTTGGCCTGGTCCAGCCACTTAGGTCCCCAACAATGAGGATCCTATGAGCTGGATCACCCTCAGGGAAATGTGCCACATGGCCATAGAGCCGTAACTGACGCTCCCTCACAATGCAGGTAATGTGCCTCATTTGGGACTCCATGAGCAACCCCTCATTCGACACAAAGTCAAACCAACAGTACCCAAGGATTTTCCGGAGGGACACAGTACCAAAGGAGTCCAGTCTTTGTCTCAGGTCACTGGATAGCGTCCATGTCTCACAACCATATAGTAAGACAGGAAGCACCAGGATTCTAAAGACTTGGACCTTCGTCTTTTTGCATAAATATCGGGAGCGCCACACACCCCTTTCCAGAGACCTCATGACCCCCCCATGCTCTCCCAATCCTTCGACTGACTTCACAGGAAGAGTAACCAGAGACAGGAATGTCACTGCCAAGGTAAGTAAACCTCTCAACAAGGTCAACACTCTCTCTGCAAACAGACACACTGTTGATGGCTGTGCCCAAGAGGTCATTAAAGGCCTGGATCTTGGACTGAAGTGTAGGCTTGGAGTTTTAATTTAAGGCGTTTACCAAATATTGTTTGAGCCATTTAGAAATGACAGCCATTTTTCTGCAAAGGCCCCCCATTTCCAGGGGCTCAAAAGTATTTGGACATTTGATTGACAAGCTGTTCCAAAGCAAGGTTGGAGCAGGTCCGTCATTAATTCATTAATTATTAAGCAGATAACACTGGAACTGATTCCTAGTGTGGAATTTGTATTTGGAAGCTGTCACTGTGAACTCTCAATACGAGGTCCAAAGAGCTGTCCATGCACGTAAAAACAGGCCATCATTAGGCAGAGAAAAAAAAAAACCCTTCAGAGAAATAGCAGAAATACGAGGAGTGGTCAAATCACCCATTTGGTACATTCTTAAAAAGAAGGAACCCATTGGTGAACTCGGCAACACCAGAAGGTCTGGACAACCACAGAAGACAACTGTTGTGGATGATTGCAAAATTCTGTCCTTAGTGTAGAAGAATCCCTTCACAACATTTAGCCAAACCAAGTACACTCGATGGGAGACAGACCTATCATTGCCAAAGTCTACAATCAAAAGAAGTCTTCATGAAAGTAAAGACAGTTTACCACAAGGTGCAAACCACTGGTAAATCTCAAGCATAGGAAGAACAGATTAGTCTTTACCAGAAAACATTTTTCAAAAGTCTATCCAGTTGTGGAACATTTTTTTTTGGACAAGGGAAACTAAGATCAATATACACCAGAATGATGGTAAGAGAAGAGTAGGGAGAACAAACGGCTCATGATCTTATGAATACCGCATCATCTGTGAAACATAGTCAAGGCAGATTTATGGCATGATCATGCATGGCTGTGAATGGAAGTCACTCACTAGTGCTTTTTGGCAATATAACTGCTGACAGAAGTAGTTGGATGAATTCTGAAGTGTATAGAGCTACACTGTCTGCTCAGATTCAGCCAAATGCTACAAAAGTGGTAGGACAACACTTCACAGTATGGAAGGACAATGAGCCAAAACATACTGCAAGAGCAAACCAAGTACTTTTCAAACCAAAGAAGTGGAATATTCTTCAGTAGCTAAATCAATCAAGTGACCTCAACCCAATTAGACATGCAATTCACTTCCTGAAGACAAAACTGATGGCAGAAAGTCCAACAAACAAGCAGTAACTGAAGACAGCTGCAGTAAAGAACTTGCAAAGCATCACCAGAGTGGAAACACAGCACATGGAGATGGCCATGGGCTCCAGACTTTAGGCAGTCATTGTCTATAAAGGATTTTCAGCCAAATATTGAAAATGTTCATTATATACAGTGATCCCTCGCTATATCGCGCTTCGACTTTCGCGGCTTCACTCCATTGCGGATTTAAAATGTAAGCATATCTAAATATACATCACGGATTTTTCACTGGTTCGCGGATTTCTGCGGACAGTGGGTCTTTTAATTTATGGTACATGCTTCCTCAGTTTGTTTGCCCAGTTGATTTCATACAAGGGACGCTATTGGCGGATGGCTTAGAAGCTACCCAATCAGAGCATGTATTACGTATTAAATAAAACTCCTCAATGATATGCGATATGCTTCCTGTGCGGTGATTGATTGTTTGCTTTTCTCTGTCTCTCTCACTCTCTCTGCCTGATGGAGGGGGTGTGAGCAGAGGGGCTGTTTGCCTAGAGGATACGGATGCTCCTCTAAAAAATGCCGCTTTATCGCGGTGCTTCGTATACTTAAAAGCCCAAAAGCACGTATTGATTTTTTGATTGTTTGCTTTTCTCTCTCTGACATTCTCTGCTCCTGACATGCATTCTTTGAAGAGAAGATGTGTTTGCATTCTTTTAATTGTGAGAAAGAACTGTCATCTCTGTCTGGTCATGGAGCACAGTTTAAACTTTTGACTAAAGGGTATTATTTCATGTCTAGAGGGCTCTAATAATGTTAACAGTGTGGGAGAGTTTATAAGGGCTTAAAATATATAAAAATAACTATACAAACATATGGTTTCTATTTCGCAGATTTTCATCTATCGCGGGGGGCTCTGGAACGCAACCCCCGCGATCGAGGAGGGATTACTGTATATGATTATGTTAATTTGTCCAAATACTTTGGAGCCCCCATGTATAAAAATGGCTGTCATTCATAAATGGCTCGTACGATATTTTTGGTAAATCCCTTGAATTAAAGCTGAAAGTCTACACTTCAATCACATCTTGATTGCTTTGCTTCAAATCCATTGTGGTGGCATACAGAGTCAAAATTATGAAAATTGTGTCACTCTCCAAATATGTATGGACCTAACTAAATATTTTAAATATTAATATTTAAATATTATATTATAAATATTTTATAATATTTAAATTCAATGCACTGAGTACACCAACAGTTCTTTTTCCACTTTAGGCACTGGGTAAACTAATTAATACCGGAGGACCTCTGTAGCTTTAGTCCCATTCGAATCACTCAAATGATGGAATTTCACTGACAAGGCAATTTGCCCAGGACTAGTTTAACCTGTGGTTACTTTTTACAGAAAGTAAAACTCTCCATAATTTTTGCTGAGATGGGAATGTGCAGCCTGGGAAAAGTTACTGCAAATTTGACAAGACTAAAATTACTAAGGTCTCCTCCTGTAAAAAATGACTTTACACCACCTCCTGGGGTAAAACTAATACTGCTGAAATAGGGTTAGGCTGTTGGGAGTTCTGTTTCCAGCAGAAGCAGACGCAGGACTTGTTGTGGTTACTTGCCTCAGAAAATTGTTCAAATGAGAGGGCTGAAGCAGATAGTCTTTTTTCACTATCTTTAATATAATACTCTGCATAATAAAGACTTTTAATTAATTTTACATTTTTCTTTTTATCACGCCCAATTTTTGTTATCCTGGATATCATACTTCTCGTGCATTAAATTATATGGAGTAACTGCACGCAACATCAAAGGCAATCTAACAAATTGAACTTTCCGCTTGTTTCCAGTTATCTAATGTGTTCATCTTTTAGTTGATTCTCCAGTCTATTTTGATATATTTGGAGTCTATATCAGAAATATTTTTTTGGATTTCATTTCTCCTTTAATATTAGTTCTTTGTAGCTTCTTGTTTATCTTAAGGCCTAATTTGTGATTTGGCTGCAAAGTAATTTAAATTAAGAATTATTAGTACATTGTCTTGAATAGAAAAAACTTACATATACGTCTGTTAATCTGAGTCTGCCATTGCATACACTGTCACTGCAGCCAAACAAGCTGCAAATGTGGGGCATTCAAGGGGTCTGTGGACCCAAAATTAACCCCATAGACCACTTGAATGCCTGAAAACTGAAAGTTTGTCACATGCCTGAAATTAATTTTTAAAAATATGTTTTGTTATAAGATGTGTTATAAATCACTCAGGGCTAATTCAGGTTTGTGAGATAGTGTTGTAATAGCTGGCAAGCAGCACTTCTCAGGCTGGACTGGAGTGGCAACAGCCCTCCAGCAAAAAAAACCCCATTGTTTAAATCAGGGAAACTCCAGAAAGATGGTAATGAGAAACAAATACATTGGATTTACTGGTAAGGACATGCTATTTGAAAATACTTACTAAACTTGCTAGTCGTTTAGTAAAACTGGCACAATGGTAAGTCCACATGTTTTAATTACGTCAATGCATTTAGGAACCTCTGTTCACCCAATATGCTACCCCTTACATCCATCTTTCTTTGTGGTTTGTGTTGCCTTCGTTCATCTGACATTGCTGCAGTCTTGTGGATGCTGGGCAACATTAAACTCAGAAATGCTCACCAAACATTTTCTTGTCTTATATATATTCTTTGTTATTAAAGAGCCTGTCACCCAGTCAAGTGCATTCACAACTAAGGTGCATTCTGATTCCAAGCTATTGGCAGGATCCCTCTACCTAATTATTAACTGTGCATGGACCTACCTGCAAAGCACAGTGAAAACACTTTGAAGAAAAACTAAATTGCCCATCTAACACTTATAGTTCTATAATTTATAAAGCCATTGGTAAATGTTTTGCCTTAGGCAATACCGGTAATTAATTAAATAATTTGGTAAGGCTCTTACTTTATTTACCTTACCTTTCTCTGTTGTAGGTGGTGTTCTCCAGCCTTCAGACTTACACCAAGGTAACTGAAGCACATTTGTTCTAAGAAATACAATAATACTATGTATTGATTAACACATGGATTATAGAAATGTGATGACTCCATATATACAGGGACACATATGACAGGACACATCAAGATCAGACAGGCAAACATGTAACACTGAAGAAGCTGGCTGTTTACTGGTGTCAGAAGTACAACAAAGCGTCACACAAAAAAAGGTTTGGAGCAGCCACCTGTATATTGTTCGTGGCTCCAAATGGATAGATTCAAGGTACAGATTTGTTCAGGTTGGAGTCCACAGCTGAACTGATTTGCTGATGTCAATAGTGGAGGAGCCAGAACCAGATTGGATGTAATTGGGCCCGGGACCAAAAGTGATGTCATCAGTAGGACTGGAGCCGGAAGTGATATCATTAGGCCCAGGACTGGAAGTGACATCATCAGTGGGGTTGGTACTGGAAAATTGCATCGTTGAGGCCGGAACAAGAAGTGACGTCATCAGGGCCAGGCGGAATTTCCCATAACTGGTCTGCATAGAAGTGAGAGAAAGAGTTAGTGCACACTGCCACCCCAGGGTGTGGCATGAAATTACTTTCATTCAGCTCTTTTAGCACCTACCATGTGCACATGTGTGACAATGGCTGTGTAGAGCTTTAGTTTATCTTGGCACAGATAAATAGTTTTTTGAAACCTGTATTTAAAGATGTCCAATGTTGTGTGGAGTTGTTTGTTGCTGTTCCAGGTTCAAGTAGAGGATTCTAGGATTCTTCTTGAGTTGGAGTGCACTCTTTCTCTTTGCAACACAGTGCTTTGTTCTCAATGTGTTCTGCTTTCTCAGTAACTTCTTTGCTGTGTCCTCTGTACGTCCTGGCACAAGCTGAAGTAATAGCTGCTTCTCAGACTGGGCTCAGTGCTTGGCTTGGCAGAGTGGGCCCCAGTTTTCAAATTCAAAGAGTAGGTTTCAGAGCATACAAGAGGTCATTGTGAAGATTGCCAGGAGAATTCCCCTTTTGAGGAGCTGCTAATTTTTGAAGGAGTGTGTAACCTCTCGTGATTGGATCAAAGACATGTCCAGCTACAACACCAGTGTCTTGTTTTGGGCATGTTTTTCTCCATCACAGTTGTCATTTGTTGAATTTTAGCTCTTTTCTTCCACTCAAGCATCTATTTGGTGCTTTTGGACAGATGGGGCTCTGCAAAGATATCAGTTCAACTCTGATTTACACATTTGTTATTAGATGAGGTACAGGCTGAGATCGGTAGAAATGTCCTGGCCCCAAGTACCACAATTTAAAGGGGCACTTCAAAGTTACTTCAGTATGTACCTTTAGAAGACAAACTTTGAAAAACTTTCTTTAGCAAGATTTGTTCTACAGTGTGCCCAACCCCGAGGTCCTCTTATATACTTGGGGTCACCCTGACTCGTTACAATTGTATCCTTAACAGATTACCAGAAATTGTTCACTGGGGTAGGTTTACATAAAGAAATTTATTCCATTTTGTACTGGACCCTAGATGTTCCCATATTTCAAAGCGGGGCTCAAAGTTACTACAGTGGGTACTAGCAGGCAGGTGGGTACTGTCTGGAGACAGAGCTGGAGGTAGCAGATCCCTAGATGCTAAGATGCTAAGATTTGCATTGGGTAAGACGATGATGAATAGGACTAGAAATGAGTACATTAGAGGGTCAGCTCAAGTTGGACAGTTAGGAGACAAAGTCTGAGAGGCAAGATTGTGTTGGTTTGGACATGTGCAGAGGAGAGATGCTGGGTATATTGGGGGAAGGTTGTTAACGGTAGAGCTGCCAGGGAAGAGAAAAACAGGAACGCCTAAGCAAAGTTTTATGGATGTGGTGAGAAAGGACATACAGGTGATGGGTGTAACAGAACACGATGATGAGGACAGAAAGATATGGAAGAAGATGATCTGCTCTGGCAATCCCTAACAGGAGCAGCCGAAAGAAGAAGAATAAATCTTTAACAAAAGTTGTTCTACGATGAGATTTTACATAAAAATATTTTCTACATTTTGACCTGGAACTGAGGTGTGCCATCATTTCAAGGGGGCCTTGAACCTATTAGAGTAAGTATCCAATGGAACATCTCCCTCAAGACTGTAGACTATATCCACAATTCTGACTCCCTCTTCAAAGTCATAATTCCAAAAAGTGTCTTGTTCTTTGGGATGGATTTTCATAAAAATGCTTTTTCTGTTTTGTCCTGGACCCTAAGGCTGGAGTTATACTTCATGCGACGCATGCTACAACAGACGCTCCTGCTACACAAACGTTGTAGTGTTCATACTTGCGTGCGTACGTAAATCTGGAGGAATCCACCAAGTGGCAGTGCTAGACATTATCACGGTGAAAACAGGTTCGGCTTCTCTGTGTTGTGAATTGCCTGGAACACTCATTAAATTCTGATTACACCTTACCGCAATATCTCTGAAAATTATGCTTATTGATTAAATCCAGGTATGTGTCCATTCTAGCAAGCATTGGGCACGCGTGAGAAACAATCCCTGGACGAGGCCTCCGCTCATCGCAAGGTGAATACAAGCACAAACGTACACTAGCGTCATTTTAGTGACACCAAATCCCCAAATCTGCATATCTTTGGAAGGAAACCGGAGCACAGTGTGGAATACCAGCAACATAACTCCCTGCGAGACAGCAGTGCTATCGCTCCACCACCGTGACACCCCTATGTGTGTAATTATTCACCGCATGTGTGTAATTATTAACAGTATTCATTATTTAAATGAAATTATATGTAAAATGTAACATACACACTTTAATGCATTTCATTATGAAAGTGGTATCAAGTACAAATCTAAAGATTCTAAATGTGCAGAGAGTTTGAATATCATGCATTTAATTTGTTCTGTGTGGTGATCTATTACTGCTTGCCGCTGCTGTCAGGTCCAAGAAGCTCGTATCGATTAAAAACTGGGATGACGTTTACGATGGTCTGCATTAATGATAAAGTAAACTACGAGGTTAAAGTGGACATTTCGAGATTAAAGCTGAAATTTCCACTTTACTCACAAAATACACGTTTTCACCGTGTCCTTTATTTTTTTCTCAGTGGCTCAAATACAGCGCTATACATTATGTTGATGTTGTTAAGTTGCAAAAAAAAAAGACGGCACAAAGGTTGGTATGTGAGACCTTTAAAATGTATCGTGTCATTACGATCGGGAATATGGGACGCTTGAATATAAAAGTACCACGAATGCATCTGTATGTCGACATTTTGCTTCACCACATCGAAGCATTCATCCCGTAGGATCTGCAAAGCGGCTTTCTGTCACATGTAGATAGTAAACAGAGACACTGACATTAAGTTCCGTCTTTTAGCACACTGCGCCCCCCGACTTTTTGCTGGTACTGCAACTCGCGCACGCATCGCGCTAATTTCTGAGGACCTGCTCAGAGGACGTGTGAAATGAAAGCTGCGAACGCGTGGCAGCCATGATGCGGGCGCGTACGCAATCTGAGTGTGAAGTATAAATTGGCCCTTAGAGTGCCCCAATTTAAAGAGGGGTTTCAAAGTTACCATAGTGCATTACCGTGGGCAGGCAAAATATGAACAACTGTCTTTAGCAGAAGTTGTTCTACAATGCCAGTTTACATAATAACATTTTTGACATTTTGTCCCAGTACAGCCTCAAACTTGCTGCAGTAGGTACCCCATGGACACAAAATCTGAAAAGTGCCTTCAGCATTAAGATACATCAAAAGTGTAAAAAACCAGTGTAGTATTCAAACTGCAGTCCAAATAGGCTTTGCTCATTCTGTAAGTACTTTCCTGCAGCCCACACATTAGTGCCATAGTACCTGAACTGACTTCCATTGTCTTAGAAAGCAACACAGCTAGTTGCAATATAAAGTTGAAGTAGACCTCAAAAAAGGCTCAGTGCTGCATATAAAATGTCCTATTCGTGTTTTCTCTAATCTCTTCATTAGTTTTGTCGAAATGTCCCGAGGTTTTTGTCGTTATTTAAATCTGCTGAAAGCATTCTGTGAAACTCAATTAGGGCAAGTGATTGAATTAAGTTCAACAGGACACAATTAAATTAGCATGGATTTCATGTGACAGGATGGAGCAGAACTGCAGAAAGTCGAATGAGCAATTGAGATGTCTCGCAATGCTTTTGAAGATCTGTAAACATTTGTTGTAAATATCTGATAATACATGGTAACTTAAATACATCTTCAAATATGTCATGCATTTCAAGATGTGCCTAATACCATCAGACACTGTAGATAAACTGACTTCATGGTAGTTTTTGTGATAATAAGCACCTTGGGAAATATCCATTTTCATCTAGCAGTAAAGTTGCCCTAGAGAGTGTACAGGGCCGGCAGACAGAGTAGACATTTATTTAGTTGTTGTGTTTAACCCTAAAGTACAGTCATGACGTTTTCTTTTCCTCTTTAAGGAATGTGGATGCTGCTCAGTCACTCATGTGTTAGGATAAGCGTTACCTCTGCTGGCAGGCGATTCAGATGAGACCTGAGCCATTTCACATTGTGAGGCCCCCTCATTGTTTCAGAAGAAGTGTACAAAATATTTTCACTTAAAGAAAACCAAATGTCGAAACTGTATTTGTAGAAGGCATCACAGAAGGCAACTCTGACTCAAGTCACAGTTAAGAAAGGGTAAAACTGGAGAAGCATACACCCTTGGCAGAGGTGATGCCCAACTACCCCATCTTGTAGAACCTGCCTGAATTCACTGGTTTGGAAAATGAATTAATGTCTTAAAGCCAGGCTACTCTCTCTGCCTTTTGCATTCAGAAGAATTATTTATTAATGCCTGGAAATCACTTCGGTTTTTTTTTCCCACATATGATATACAGTATACCATTCAACGTGTCTTGATGTCTAGTTATGCAAGATGACAAGCTTTTCAGGTTCTGCCCTATTTTATGCCCCTCTGGACCTGAACCACCCTCATTTTAGTCCATTTTGGATCATATTTTCTGCAGGAAGTTGCTCCATTAATGATAAACAGTAAACAATAGGTGTCTTTAGCAAAATCCATAAAAAGGACTTAAGGTTGTGTATGCCACATCAACTAAGCCCAAGGGTTCACCCCTAATGAGATGTAAGAGGTCAAAGTTGCTAATTTTCACAAAAACTATGAAAAAATTGTGATAAGTAATAGAGGTGTGTGGTATGTAGCCTTATGCTAGTTCGAAGATGCTGATCACAAATATCACAATATTATTGATATTTGTTTTTTTACTAGTGGTCCTAAGAGCCACAAATGACTAATTTCAAAAATATACCTATAGCTTGTTGTTTTAAACTATTTCAAGGTTAATGATTACAAATATGATGTTATTTTTAGTTTTTGATCTGTTATTACTAATCTAGCCTGTTATGGACCTCTATCAGAGGGTGAAAAATAACAAATCAACAATGTTTATATTTTAAGCGGTTAAATTAAAGCACACATTTTAATACTTCAAATATTTGACACAATTATTCTTGTTTATTATATACTTTTACCTGATGGAGTAAATCATTACATTTTTTATAAACACCATGAATTGGGGCAGCTTTTGCTAATTCCGACTTTTAGAAACATTCATTTTTTGAATGCTTTCACTGGAAACCACTTTTTTGGATGAAATGGTTTTGGGATGACCAGCTCATCATCATCACACTGTCCCCTTTTTTAAAATAAAATAATATTTCCACCTAACTCAATTTTGTATGACGTGATGTAATGGACAGGATTATCTTTTTATTTTGGCAGGCAGTGTGGCGTAGTTGTCAAGGCTTTGGACCTCAAGCCTTGAGGTTGTGGTTTCAAATCTGGCTACTGACATTGTGTGACCCTGAACATGTTACTTCATCTGCCTGTGATCCAATTGGAAAAACTAAAGAAATGTAACCAACTGCATCATAAATTTTCTGTGCTGCCTTGGATAAAGGCATCAGTAAAATAAGTATATAATAATAAAGCTGTATTTGCACAGTGATGGCATTTAAAGATGGTATTTTAATTCAACCAACCGATTCAACCCACCATCACATAGGGTCCTGACTCCCAGCAGGGTGTAGAGGCGCCGTTCTCATTCCCTACCACCTTCGCTGTCACTTCCTCTACCTCTTCATATCTTAAATCATTCTTGAGGCAGATTGAAGACTTAAGTGCCAGCTTTAGTGCAAAATTACGGAAAACATACTAAGTAATTGCAACACAAACACTGACTTAATCAGTTTTAACGTGAAAAGATGCCGATGAAAGAAGAGAAGCAGTGGGTCGCTAGGGTGGAGAAAAGAAGAGCTGCCCAGGAAGCAGCAAGCACATCAACCTCTGAGCAAATGAATGCTAAACATACAGAGAAACAGGATGAAAACTATGAATGCTCAAGTCAAGTGTATTCACTGCACAAGTGCGCCGTTACTGGTAATAATATATTAGCCATTAAAAATGAGGGAAGAATAAAGAGTAAGACAACATGACTAAGTTAACAAAGCTGGCATAAAAAGGGCAATGACGAATTTTAGTCACATCTGTCAATTTCAGTCAGCAAGTGTAGGCCTGCGCTGCTGTGATGCTTGGCTTCATTGCTTATCCATTCATTTTTCAATACCAGCTTTAAGAGTTACAGGAGGCCAATGCCAGCATAAGTGGCAAGGCAGGAATCCAAGACTAAGCAGAGCTTGTCCAGCACAATGACAACTATTCATTATTTTATATGTGATAGTCAATGAAAGGCATTCTAACAAATATATGAAATTACAGAGTAATATTAAGAAACACAGAGCCACAGTACTAGGTATTTGATTAATGAACCGAAGCGGCTGGATTCCAAGTGGCATTGTGAGCAATGGTTGATGCCTGGGGGAGGGAAAGGGCAGCCAGTTGCAGCTTGTTTCACGGATTTTTCTCCACTAGCTGTCATATCTCTTTGGCAGATGATTTAGATAACTGAAAGACATGTTATATCAAGCTACAGAAGTGACATATCTGGTTATGGTGTGTTGCAGAATGAGGGGAAAAAGTTTTATTGTGCATCTGGAAGACAACTTATGGGACAGGGGCCAAAATGAGTGGAAGGCAGGGCTGCAACTTCTAAGTGTGGACAAAATTTTATTATGTTGCTGGTGTAGTAAAATCATGAAAATCAGAGTCCATTCTACTTAGCACTGCAGCATTTAGGCCGCGATGCCCAAGTTGTCTGCAACTGGCATACGCCCTTGAACCCAGGACATCAATAGTCATGAAACTGAAGATTGACTGGGCAATGAGGACAGATAACAAGCAAGGGTCGCTGCAAAGTGCTTAGTGCTTTTATCAGTGCTGGATTAACCGTATAATCAAAGTAAGCACATGTTTAGGGCATCAAGGGTAAAGGGGGCACCACAAAAATATTTCATGGCCGAATTTATCACATAAATAATTAAATTAATTAAATTTGTAGCCATTTGCAAAATTTAATGAAAAATGAATAATGCCTCCCTGTACCTCCCTATGCCGTCACTGTTCGTAGATGGCGCCTTACACAGTGTGTTCTGCATACTGGTGCCATCTACAATGGAGAATTCCTGCTTCATGGTGATTCCCTTAAACGTCATGTTATGTCAAAATATTGTTAAACTAATTCAATTCAAAACAATATGTTTTATATTTTTAAATAATAGTTAATTGTTGATTAAAATTATCACGTAATTATTGTGTTTCGTGAATTATCTGTTATTTAACTTAAAATAAATTTCTTGTGCGTAGAAAGTGTTATTTTCTGTTTTAAGCATAAGCAAAAAATCTTCCCAGTTTGAGGAAAAAATATTCTAGTAAGTCTATTTAATTCTACTCTTGGATATTTTTAAATTCATTTACATTAAGTAAAAGTGAAAATCGTACGGCTGATTACTATTGGATAAAATTGTTTATAACTTTTTTACTAATAAAGATTTATTAACAAAATTTTCACAAAATATTCTTCAAATCTTGTACTAAGAATATGTGTACATAGCTTTGCTAAATTGACACAAAAGCCATAAATAAATTAAATCAAAATGGTAAATCTACGGTTTTTACATTTAAAAAAAACCCTTTAAAATCGACCCCAAACGTTAAAATTTAAAAAATTTTAGATGCCATTTTCTCTTCAAGTAATGATAAAAACACAATCAAAACTCTTTCGAAAAGCAGTGCCACACAAAATAAATTTTTAAATCAATTTTGGGGTAAAAGTCAGTTTCTACAGGTTTTGGCAGGAGAATAATTTGTAGTCCTTAGAATAATGGCAGATAAAATGAACATTTGTAGCCATTTAATCCACTTTGTAGTCACTTTGAGACCTAAAACATCCTTAAATATGAGATGTAAAAAATGTCAAAAAAGCTGAAACAAAATCTGCACTAATTGATATTTTGGAATTTGGTTTGTTCATCAAAAACTAGAGATTTTCATGGAAATTTTGGTCCTAGTCTCATTTTGATATGACAATTTTCACGACCCCTAGGTACTATAACAATTAAAGTCGTTCGGTTTACGACATGGAGGCGTCAGTTTTTCAGTTTTTAATGCATATAACCGCTCTAAGCATTACATTGCCGTATGACTTTAACTGTCATGAATTTTTACCATTTTTATTATTTAATTTATTCATGGCTTTTGCGTTCATTATTTAGCAAATCTTTTACACACATTCTTAATATAGGATTTAAAGAATATTCTGCGATCATTTTGTAACTAAATCTTTCTTAGTAAAAAAGTTATCAATAATTTTATCCAATAGTAATCAGCTGTACAATTTTCACTTTTACATAATGTAGTTTACGGATACTTCTTTTTTCTACTCCCTGCCTAGAATTCATACAATCCTTCATACGGCACTTGTCAGTTCCCCCCCGTCCCCCCACCTTAAAAGCACATGATTTAGAATCAGCAGTAAGATGGGAATTAAAATGTCTGCATTATTCAGTTTATGAAATGTGTAACTTTGTTGAATGCCACATAATAATTCAAATAACATATTCTGGACGCTTTATCTCTATTATGTATAGAAGCAGATGTGTTACGTAAGATTGTTCATGAAGATCTAAAGAGTTTGCAAGAAAAAAAATGTAGGATAAAATTAAAAAAGATAAAAATAAAACGAAGCATACAAAAATATTTTTTTTTTTCCTTCTTACTAAACAGTAAGTATGTTTTGTTTAATTTCAAATTTTCGATAATAAAATTTTATTTTCTAGTTTGTTATTGTTCAAATATTTTTAATTACTAGTGTAAGGGGGCACCAAATTTACTTCATTTACTTTATCTAAGGGTCTTAATCTGGCCCTGGCTTTTATTTTCAAATAGTTTCAAAACAAAAGTGCAATGCAGTAAATCAACTCAATAAGTAATCCCATAAAAACTGTTTTCTTAAAGAACATGAAACCCATCAATAACTAATGCTTTCAAAAATGGTCTAAACCAGAAATAAAATCACATACAGGTTCATCCTTATTCATCACAGCCGCAGTGCCCCATTCACTGTCCCACCCAGCTCACCCTCACAGGTATACTCATCTGGGCTGGACCACCAATTTCAGCCAACCATTTTTGTGGCTCCTGTTCTGACAACCACACTTCAGTGTCTGTTGAACTAACACTGAGCCCACCCAGCCCGGCTCCGACTTCCACACACCGGCATCAGTGCCTGCAGGGTCCCTAGGAGCCCACAATATCCCATGCTCCATCAGCTCAGTGTAGTTGGTCTCCCCTGGGAGTGCCTTTCACCCCACTGCACAGCCCCCTCACCACAACACTAGTCCATTTCCCCCAAATCCTGCACACTATTTTCCTTACATTTTTTAGCTCCCGGGTTCTCACCCACAGACCCCTTTTACCCCCAGTGAGAGCATGCACGTCAAACGACCCATAGAGTCCTAATGAGGCACAGCTTTGTTAGCCTCCAGTGGACACGTTAAACGTAATTAGTACATTCGCTCATTAAAAATTTCTGTGCCCACACAGCTTTTCTCATACACACACTCACAGGGTCTGTTCTGCCTCACTGTTTTTTTATTTAAAAAAAAAATGCGCACTGCCATGGACTGCTTACTCTCTTCAACACATGGGCACAAGGCTGGGATCAGCTCTGGACAGGGTGCCAGTCCATCACATGATGTGCCCTCTCACAGTGGGCCAACCTCCCTTTTAAAATCAGATGGACGTCATGTGGCTGGAATGACAGCCAATGAACAAACTGAAACTTCAATTACAGCCATTAATTCTTGTTCTAGCCACCATGGGGAAACAGGAGGCCTGCAAAGTCCTCCTAAAAAATTTTAGGGGAAAATAAATGTGAATTTGGACAAGCTTGATTCGACGGTGTGTCAATGCCATTGGGAAAACCTTAGCTTGGGTTTCATTGAAAGCTGAATTCAAAGAAGAGAATTACAAAATGTATTTACCAACAACTTTAAGAGTGAAAACCAATGAAAGTTTTTCAATAAACTGAAGACCTCTGGATCTGGCAGTGGTCCTAACACAAATTAAGTACACTTAGCTAGTGAGGACTGGAAATTGAGAAGGCACATTGCTGCAGAGATCTCAGGTGTGTGTCAGTCGTAAGAAATATCAATCAACCAGGCAAAAGAAATGGCATGATAGCTCAGCTTGGACAGACACCTGAAAGGGCAGAGTGATGCTACAAGTCTGAGCTTGAATCTCAGAGGACCGCCAAGTCTATTTACGTGATTCCTTCCATTTTGTTTGCCACTTAAGGCAAGAACAGTAGCAGAGTGGTGAGCACAGCAATCCTGGGGTCAAGTCCAATGGCCAGTTATTGCCTGTGTGTAGTTTGCACATTAGCCATGCAACCACAAGGGGTCTCCTCCATGTACTACAGTTTACCCCAAATCTCATACATAAGTGCTGTGAAATAAAAATGCAAAAGAGATGGTGACTTGCAAAGAGAACACTCCACTGACTTGTGATGTAGGTGGGTACAGACCTGCTGGACCGGGCAGGCCTTAGGCCGAGTTTATACTTAATGTGACGCGACGCATGCTGCAGTAGACGCTCCTGCTGCGCAAGCATTTGATTTTTGCATGCGTACTTTACGTAAATCTGGAGGAATCCAGCAGGTGGCAGTGTGACACATTATCATGGTGAGAACAGGTTCGGCTTCACTGTGTTGAGAATTACCTGGAACACCCATTAAATTCCGATGACACATTATCGCAATATCTCTGAAATAGATGTTTAATGATTACATCCATCAATCCAGGGATGTGTCCATTCCAACAAGTATTGGGCACGAGGCAGAAACAATTTCTGGACGGGGCCTCAGCTCATCGCAAGGTGAATACAAGCACACACATACACTGGAGTCCTTTTAGCAGCACCAAATTCGTAAATCTGTATAACTTTGGAAGGAAACTGGAGCACAGTGTGGAAACCCAGCAGGAAAACATGTAAACTCCAAGCAGGGAATACCAGCAACGTGACTACCTGCGAGACAGCAGTGCTACCGCTCTGCCACCGTGTCACCCCCATGTGTGTAATTATTAACAGTATTCATTATTATCTGTATCTATTTATTATTATCTGTAAAATGTAACATACATACCTTAATGCATTTCATCATGAAAGTGATATCAAGTATACATCTAAAGATTCTAAATTTGCAGAGAGTTTGAATATCATACATTTAATGTGTTCTGTGTGGTGGTCTATTGCTGCTTGCCACTGCTGTCAGGTCCAAGAAGCTCGTAGTGATTAAAAACTGAGATGACGTTTATGACGGTCTGTTTTAATGATAAAGTAAACTACAAAGTTAAAGCGGACATTTCAAGATTAAAGCTGAAACTTCCACTTTAATCACAAAATGCACGTTTTCACCATGTCCTTAATTTTTTTTTTTCTCTGTGGCTCAAATACAGCTCTGCACATTGTTGCTGCTATGAAGCTTGAAAAAATAAGACAAAAATGGTATGTGAGACTTTTTAAAATGTATCGTGTCATTACGATCAGAAATATGCGATGTTTGAATATAAAAACTCCACGAATGCATTTGTATGTCGGCATTTTGCTTCACCACATTGAACCATTCATCAAATATCGAAGCGTGCACATCAATCTCGTAGGATCCTCAAAGCAGCTTTCTGTCACATGTAGATAGTAACCAGAGACTCTGACGTCACATTTCAACTTTTAGCACACTGTGCCCCCCGACTTTTTGCTGGTACTGCAACTCGCGCACACATTGTGTTAATTTCTGAGGACCTGTTCAGAAGACGCTTTAAATGAATGCTGGGAACGTGAGGCAGCCATGATGCGTGTGCGTACGAGTTCTGAGCGTGAAGTATAAATGAGCCCTTGGGGCCCATCTATTAAAATGAGAATATGAGGAAAAAGTACTCTTTTGCATTAAAAATAAAGTAAAAGGATACACTATGTGTGCATATATATATATATATATATATATATATATATATATATATATATATAGTCATAGAATGGATGCTACGGATCACTGTTGCCTGCTTTAACCCCAACAGACAGACACAGGAACACAGGGTAAACACACCAAGAAGTCATTTTTTTATTCTTCTTTTCCTCTTATACAGTGCCCCAAGCACCACAGCCACAAATAACTAAGCACGATTCTTTTCTCTTTATATTTATCCTTCTCTTTCTCCTTCTCCACCACACCTCCCAACAAGCTTCATCCACCTCCACCCGAATGTGGCTCGCTCGCTTGGTTCACAGCAGTCCTTTTATATAGTCCTTGACCCGGAAGTGTGTGCTTGTATCCTTCTGTCCATGTGACTTATCAGCACTTCCAGGTCAGATGGAGAAGTTGCATTTTCTTCAGCCCGGAAGTACTTCTGTGCTTCCATCCCCGTGACTTTGGAGTATTTCTAGGTTTTTTAGACAGTAGGGTCTCCCCAGTCTCCCTGCAGCGTCTCTTGGTGGCACCCACGGTACTCAACAGGGCTGTGAAGCCGAACTCCAGATCCCATGGTGCCCTGCAAGAATCCGGGGCACCGCTATGCTGCAGGGAAGCTGCCAACTAGCGTCCTTGGGGAGGCAGTGTCCCAAAGCAGCTGCCTTCACCCATCCTTCCATTTCAAGAGCGTCACAGCTGGGTTGAGCTGAGGGCTGAAATTTGAAATTCCCAGTGTTGAATTTGTCAGCAGCTATGGCACTTCAGCATGTCTGGGGTTCTGTTCAGACAAGTAGTGTGGAAAAAATGTATGTAAATATAATATAATATTGTTTTAGTACAACAAACCAGTTAGTGCCTAATTAAGTGCTTCACCAAGCTCACCCCTGTGAGAAATCTCTGGAAGCAAAGAAGTTTCTCAACATTTCTCCTGGTAGAACCCAAGAAAAATGTTATTGAAGACTGATGCAGTATAATGATAACAAACATGAAGGAAGTTTGGAACAGGATGATGACTATTATGGGTTACAAACAGACTATAAACTCTGCTTAGCAAGGGGACAAGAACAGAGCTGATAAACTGAACCAGTTCATCAACAGGTTTGACTCATTCTTGTCAGTCCAGTCCTCCCTCAACACTGCTAGGCTTGGTATGCAAGCCAAAGAGGCTCCAGAATCCCAACTGACATCTCTATCCTGCAAGACTTACAATATCACATATGTGGTATCCAAATTCTTTCTACTTTCTGGACTCGGCTAATACTTTAACACCTCAGGGAACTGTCCTGTCTCCCTTCCTGTTTATCCTCTACTCAATCGACTTCTATAGGGTGGTCCAGATCTAATTATGCAATTATCATTACGCTATAACTTATTAAGTTTATTATATAGAAAATCATCCTAAAAATCCCGGACCATCAAGAAGTGTGTGAATTGACGACATGAAGAATCGTCTTTGCGCCAAACTGGAATTGTCCCTGCATAAATCAAAGTCATCCAGACGACCTGAATCTGCATAATTAGATCTGGACCACCCTGTAGAAATTCTCTGAGGACTCCTCCATCATAAGCTACATTAATAATGGAGATGATTCAGAGTACAGGTGGTTTTGTCTTGTGGTGCAGAGAGAACCACCTGAACCTCAATATCAGCAAAACAAAGGAGCTGGAGGTGGACTTTCATTGTGCCAAACAGACTCTGAGATCAGTCACCATTTAGAGGGAAGACATGGTAGTGGTGCAGATCTACAGGTTCCAGGCAATTCATATAAACAGCATACAGGACTGGTCTTACAAGAAGGGCCAGAACAGACTGTGCTTCTTGAGGAGACTCGGGTCTTTTCATGCATGCAGCAAGCGGCTGGAGATGTTTACCCAATCTATTTTAGGCAATGTATTGTTCTATGCTGTGATCTTCTAGGGAAGCAACTTGATCTCAATAGTTTCACTATACAGTACTTTTTTAGGAAAGCCTGCTTCATCACATGGCAGAACCTGGACACATTAGAAGTGGTTGTGGAAAAGAAAATGGTGGCAAAACGGGATGCCATTATGAAAAAGACCCTCTTTACCTTCCAGGAGGCACTCTCTTGGAGAACATTTAGTCACAGGCCCATTCCACCACTATGGGCTAAGAATTGCCCCCAGGGATCTTTTCTGCCAGCTGCTATTAGGAAATTCAATGCTTCATCCCAACATATCAGACTAAGTACTTAGACTCTTCAGTGTGATATTTCTGCACAATATACATTTATGATTAATGTATTTATATATTGATTGTATTATTTGCAGTGTGTGTCTGTATCTTTGGTTTATATTTCTGTTACTGTATGCATCTAAATTTCCCCTAAGTTTATACAAACTAATCTAAAATGCAAGAATCTATACTAATAAAAGGCAAAGAACTCACTCACTCACTGACTCACTCACTGACTCATCACTAATTCTCCAACTTCCTGTGTAGGTAGAAGGCTGAAATTTGGCAGGCTTATTCCTTACAGCTTACTTACAAAAGTTGGGCAGGTTTCATTTCGAAATTCTACGCATAAGGGTCATAACTGGAAGCTATTTTTCCCCATATAATGTAATGGAGTCTTGAGTTGGAGATGGCGTGGGGTCGGAGTTTCGTGTGACATCATCACGCCTCCTACGTAAGTACGTAGAGCACAAGGAAGAACTCCAAACAGCGATCAGCACAAAAGGCCATTTCACAATTGAGAAGGCAGAAAAACATTATGAAGCAAATGATGCATACAAGCATATTCATAAGTACAGCTACTGCGGAAACAAAGCACGGCGTGAACCATAAGTTTATATTAAATTAAGTTCATAGGCTACCACTAGCGTCTGTAATTTAGTGCCTGCCCACATAAGGCCGTCCATCTGCGGCAATCCAATACAAACACTGCCGGTAAATATTCACGTGTGAAGGACTGTGCTTATGCAGAGGAAGATGAGATGGTCAGGGTGGTGTTTGGCACAAACTCATTGAAACTGCGAGAGAAAGTTTTAAGTGCCGGGTCTTAGCTGACATTACGAGATGGCACCAGTACAGCTGGGAACCTTCGATGCAAGAACACCAAGCGGCTCCGTGAACTGGCAGTGCACAGACAAAAGCAACAGTTCCAAAGAGTGCTGAACAAAACCGAATTACACAATTGAGAAGGCAGCAAAAAAATATGAAGCGTCTTATACATAGAATCATATTCATAAGTGCAGCTACTGCGGAAACAAAGCACACGGTGGAAAAAGTGAATGTCCTGCTAAAGGAAGACAGTGTAAAAAAACCCGTGCATGCAGTTTGTCACATCACAGATAAAAGGAAGGCGAGCTGTTTATTGATGCAGTAAGGAACTAATCGATGAATG
Source organism: Polypterus senegalus (assembly GCF_016835505.1). NCBI lineage: Eukaryota > Metazoa > Chordata > Cladistia > Polypteriformes > Polypteridae > Polypterus > Polypterus senegalus. The sequence goes on from NC_053158.1 coordinate 66,985,681, forward strand.
AAACCTCTTATCTTTACAGCGATTGACAAACACGGAATGTAACTTGAACACATCCTACAAATACGAGCCTGATTGAAAGAAATAATGATAATCAAATCCTTGATGACAGCAACATTCAATAACACTCACAAAACAATTACTGTATATTGACAATCATGTTACGTTATTTTTAAAATGTTCCCTTTTCTTTTCATAACTTCTACTTCTCCACTGCGATACGGGTATATATATAAATGTATATATATACCCGATCTACAATACATACTTTAGCATAGACAAGCCACACGCTGTGGCTAATTGTAGAGTCTTAAGCCTCTAACGCCGACATTGAGGTTCGATTCGAGAGGGATGTACTGACTATGTAGCGCTACCGATTCATTTTACCTTAGCATCTCCTTGGTTTGGGGCGTATGAAAAATATTAGGTTAGCAGAATCATGTTACGTTATTTTTAAAATTTTCCCTTTCTTAGCACAAGCACAGCTGAGAAGCTTCGATGCATGTACTCCATAACGTTAAAAATAACGCATTTAATCACACTTTCAATTCCAAGCAAGCGGGAACTTTTGTCAATGCATGATTTCCTGGTACATCCATTACACTGATGCACACATCACAGCTACAAAAATGTTAGAGTCGGAATAAAGCGCGTTCCTCGACTGATCATTTCGACTTCCGAGCGAAGCCTTGATAAAAGCATGGTTTTGTGCACACTGAAAAGCAAGCAAAATTAGATGCATTACAGAAAGCGGACTTTGTGGCTCTTACTGGGGATCATTGGACTTCCGTGACCGTTAGTAATTCTAAATACATCTAATTACAAAATGTTCAATGATCACACTGTTTTAGCCTAATGTACAAAATAATTTTGGCTAATGTTACTCAGAGTTTAAAGAGTAAGCTGGTCAAATTACCTTTTATGTTTCTGACTTATTTTTTAAGAAGAAAAACTGCACTTTATGGTGAAATTTTGGTTATTATTATTTAAAGACAATACTATTCTGAAAATGTACTTAAAGTACTTAAACTACCACTTTATTTTTAAGTCTGCCCAATTTTAACCAGGGATGATATTTTTGTTTCTGTTTTGAATTCAAATGCAGTTTAAAGGCTTTTTTTCAGAAATTAAAACAGCTTCAGTTTACAATATTCATGTCCATGTCTATTATTTGATTCTGTAAGCCCACTAAAACCGTTTTAAATAAAAAAAAAAACATTTGCGATTTGGGGCAAATTCGTGTCGATTACATACGATTAATCAAGATTAATTCTTACACAGCCTCTAATTAATTGGATTAATTTTTTAATCGAGTCCCACCTAATATATATATATATATATATGTAGATATATATATGTAGATTTGTATATATATATGTATATATATGTATGTGTGTATATGTGTATATATATAACTGTATATATATATGTGTATAGATGTGTATATATATATATTTATATATATGTTTATATGTATATATATGTTTATATATGTGTCTGTGTGTGTGTGTATATATATATATATATATATATATATATATATATATATATATGCCAGCAACACTCATATCAATGACAAAACAATTACATTAACAATCATCTTACGTTATTTTTAAAATGTTTGCTTTTCTTTTTCATAACTTCTTTAACACACTACTTCTCCGCTGCGAAGCGTGGGTATTCTGCTAGTCTATACTAATAAAAGGCAAAGCCCTCACTGACTGACTGACTGACTCACTCACTCACTCACTCACTCAATTCTCCAACTTCCCGTGTAGGTAGAAGGCTGCAATTTGGCAGGCTCATTCCTTACAGCTTACTTACAAAAGCTGGGCAGGTTTCATTTCGAAATTCTACACGTAACGGTCATAACATTTCGACAACGTCCGCCATGTTGAACTTTCTTATTTATGGCCCCATCTTCACGAAATTTGGTAGACGGCTTCATTGGTGCTAACCGAAACCGATGTACGTACTTATTTCAGTGGTATGACGCCACTGTCAGCCGCCATATTGAACTTTCCAACGTCACTAATTCTCCAACTTCCCGTGTAGGTAGAAGGCGGAAATTTGGCAGGCTCATTCCTTACAGCTTACTTCCAAAAGATAAGCAGGTTTCATTTTAAAATTCTACGCGTAATGGTCATAACGGTTGACAACATCCGCCATGTTGAACTTTCTTATTTATGGCCCCATCTTCACGAAATTTGGTAGGCAGCTTCCCTGCGCTAAGTGAAACCAATGTACATACTTATTTCGGTGGTATGACGAAACTGTCGGCCGCCATATTGAACTTTTCAACGGTCTTTGTTACTTATGGGCTCATCTTCAAGAAATTTGGTACGTGGGTTCCCAACGCTAACTGAATCCTACTTACGTACATATATACGTCCATCGCCTGCAGCTCGGTCACCGTGTGGCGGCGTTGGGTCCCCCATCCCAATGCCTCCCACATTGTTGGCTGCCTGCCTATATAAGGCCGTCCGTTGCTCCTGTCTCTACATTCCCTTCCTTGCTTCGCAACGGAATTTACTCCCAGCTGATAACTACAGCCTTTTTATTTAATCCACGGCTTCTCCGCTGTTTTATTGTTCGTTTATTACGATTATAGTTATTGTGTAGGTATTTTAAACTTACTTTACATTGTTCAGGTACCCATCTCCTTTATCATTCCAACCGTAGCCCCATTAACATGTCTATCGAGGTGATCAAAATCACTTACCGAGTGGTTTCCATGCCTGGAGATGGTACCTGCCTTTTCCATTCTCTGTGTTACATATTGCACGACCATATCACGCTTACTCTTGATATCCAGAGGAACATTGTGTCTTATGTATTGAATGACTGGGACAGATTCAAGGTGTGGACTGATGATGGTACAGGAGATAATTATACTACACAGGAGCACTATAAGAGTGAAATGCTTAAGCCCTTTACCTAGGGTTCTGCATGTGAGTTGATGGCTGCCACTGAATTGTTCGGTTGTCGCTTTCAAGTGTACCGAAATTGCCAAATATTTTTCACCTTTTGACAACCGCCAATGCCTCTTAAACATCTTAGATTGACAGGTGACGATTTCAGTAGTGGACATTTTGATGTTTATGAATGTTTAAACTCTCAAAAGCTGGATGTGAAGTTATCAATGAAACCGGTTGTATGCTTACAATGATTGATAGATGCCGAATGTCATTTCAACACAAGTCCTGCAAATACTGTCGTAATTGAAACAAACCATGAAACTCAAACCGATTATGACAGCAGCAATCCAAGCTGTGAGATTTCAGACACGATTACTTTTCACATGGCCAACTGTACACTGCATGCTCGAGTAAGCTCAGCGCACAGCTTGGTCATATTACAACTGGAGGGCCGAACTGACAACATGGTATACAAAGAGATCCTTAACAAATAATTATTGGTATATTTTCTCTCAGTTTAAAAAGGTTTAATTTTCTTCTTAATAAAAATTTTAAGGCAGTACTTCCCTGTTGCGAAGCGCGGGTATTTTGCTAGTGCTTACTAAAAAGGAAATGCAAGCAATGTAACAATAATAACAAGAAATAAAATATACTGTATCTGGAATATTAAAGAATAACATTTCATCAGTTTTTTCAGTGCAAAGCTTACTAAATACACAGACCACAGTACCAGTTTAAATTAATTGAATTTCATGGCTGCCCATACACCTTTATGGCAGTGACATGACTTATAACCAGGAGTGTAGTATGTAAAGTATATGTGAAGTCCACAACCACTGTAGCTCTTTCGGAGTATTCTGCTAAAATTGTTCAGATGCAACAGCTGCCCAGCTGATCCACCTGCCTTCGTCTGTGATCGGGCCGGTCAGGGTGCTGTCATCGGCAAATTCAGCACCTACAGCTGTAGCTGTTAGGGAAAAAGTTTCGGCCTAAATCTGTAAATTGCTTCTGGCTATTGGGACTACCTGTTTAACTATGATATTCTGTACCATTTGTACGTAGCACGTCGTTATGGAGATATTTTAATTTTTTTATTAATAATTTTAACAAAAAGCAAATAACAATCCATACGATTAAATCAAACTTAAAAAATCAAAATTCAACCCCCACCCTAAATATAGAATGAGAGGAGAGACGGCCAAAAAAGTAGTTCTTTGAAGCAGCAAGGAAGGAAGAGTATCCCTTTCCCCAATACAAACATTTATTCTAAAATGTTTGTGATGTATAGATTAGATGCTGCCATAATTTTAAAACGTTTTTAACAGATCCTTTGAGTAAGAATTTGATTTTTTTCCAATTTCAAACAGTATAGAACATTAGGTATGTACTGATTTAAAAGTAATGGGCTGGGATTCTTCCAGTTCAACAAGATAAGTCTACACGTGCTAGTAGTGAAGCGAAGACAGTTACGATTTGTTTGTCCTTCTCCACTTCAAGCACATCTGGGAATACACCGAACACAGCTGTTAATGGATTGGGGTGATTGTGACACCAAGGCTGTCTGAAAGGTATTCAAAGGTTTTTGTCCAAAATGTTGTTAATTTTTGAGGCTGGAGTGAGATTGCAACATTCACAAAACCTTGCCCTGAAAACATTTTTGGATTGTTTTAATTAGGATAAATGTGCTTGATAGAAAATTTGGCAGGGTCAGTTTAGCAATGTTTCTAGCTTGAAAGCAGTGGAAAAATTGTGTTGATGAGAAGTTAAATTTGAAGCTTAATTGCTTCTACGATGCAAAAACATTATCGAGGTTCAAGTCTCTAAATGTTTTAATCCCAGACATTTTCCAAACATTAAACTCTATTTATGTCAGAGGCAATGAAATGAATGGTTGTCATATAGAAGTGCAACAGGACTTCCTATATTAGTTCCATATTATGAGTTAACTAGCAGAATACCCACGCTTCGCAGCGGAGAAGTAGTGTGTTAAAGAAGTTATGAAAAAGAAAAGCAAACATTTTAATAATAACGTAACATGATTGACAATGTAATTGTTTTGTCATTGTCATGAGTGTTGCTGGCATATATATATATATATATATACACACACACACACAGACATATATATACATATACATATATATACACATACTGTATATATACACACACATATATATACATACTGTATATACAACATATACATATCTACATATATACTGTATATACACATATATATACAAATCTACATATATATATCTACATATATATATATTAGGGGTGGGACTCGATTAAAAAATTAATCCAATTAATTAGAGGCTGTGTAAGAATTAATCTTGATTAATCGTATGTAATCGACACGAAATTTGCCCCAAATCGCAAATGTTTTTTTTTTATTTAAAACGGTTTTAGTGGGCTTACAGAATCAAATAATAGACATGGACATGAATATTGTAAACTGAAGCTGTTTTAATTTCTGAAAAAAAAAAGCCTTTAAACTGCATTTGAATTCAAAACAGAAACAAAAATATCATCCCTGGTTAAAATTGGGCAGACTTAAAAATAAAGTGGTAGTTTAAGTACTTTAAGTACATTTTCAGAATAGTATTGTCTTTAAATAATAATAACCAAAATTTCACCATAAAGTGCAGTTTTTCTTCTTAAAAAAATAAGTCAGAAACATAAAAGGTAATTTGACCAGCTTACTCTTTAAACTCTGAGTAACATTAGCCAAAATTATTTTGTACATTAGGCTAAAACAGTGTGATCATTGAACATTTTGTAATTAGATGTATTTAGAATTACTAACGGTCACGGAAGTCCAATGATCCCCAGTAAGAGCCACAAAGTCCGCTTTCTGTAATGCATCTAATTTTGCTTGCTTTTCAGTGTGCACAAAACCATGCTTTTATCAAGGCTTCGCTGGGAAGTCGAAATGATCAGTCGTAGGAACGCGCTTTATTCCGACTCTAACATTTTTGTAGCTGTGATGTGTGCATCAGTGTAATGGATGTACCAGGAAATCATGCATTGACAAAAGTTCCCGCTTGCTTGGAATTGAAAGTGTGATTAAATGCGTTATTTTTAACGCTTATGGAGTACATGCATCGAAGCTTCTCAGCTGTGCTTGTGCTAAGAAAGGGAAAATTTTAAAAATAACGTAACATGATTCTGCGTTAACCTAATATTTTTCATACGCCCCAAACCAAGGAGATCGAAGGTAAAATGAATCGGTAGCGCTGCATATAGTCAGTACATCCCTCTCGAATCAACCTCAATGTCGGCGTTAGAGGCTTAAGACTCTACAATTAGCCACAGCGTGTGGCTTGTCTATGCTAAAGTATGTATTGTAGATCGGGTATATATATACATTTATATATATACCCGTATCGCAGTGGAGAAGTAGAAGTTATGAAAAAGAAAAGGGAACATTTTAAAAATAACGTAACATGATTGTCAATATACAGTAATTGTTTTGTGAGTGTTATTGAATGTTGCTGTCATCAAGGATTTGATTATCATTATTTCTTTCAATCAGGCTCGTATTTGTAGGATGTGTTCAAGTTACATTCCGTGTTTGTCAATCGTTGTAAAGATAAGAGGTTTCATTCATCGATTAGTTCCTTACAGCTCGTCTTCCTTTTTATCTGTGATGTGACAAACTGCATGCACGGGTTTTTTTTACACTGTCTTCCTTTAGCAGGACATTCACTTTTTCCACCGTGTGCTTTGTTTCCGCAGTAGCTGCACTTATGAATATGATTCTATGTATAAGACGCTTCATATTTTTTTGCTGCCTTCTCAATTGTGTAATTCGGTTTTTGTTCAGCACTCTTTGGAACTGTTGCTTTTGTCTGTGCACTGCGCCAGTTCACGGAGCCGCTTGGTGTTCTTGCATCGAAGGTTCCCAGCTGTACTGGTGCCATCTCGTAATGTCAGCTAAGACCCGGCACTTAAAACTTTCTCTCGCAGTTTCAATGAGTTTGTGCCAAACACCACCCTGACCATCTCATCTTCCTCTGCATAAGCACAGTCCTTCACACGTGAATATTTACCGGCAGTGTTTGTATTGGATTGCCGCTGATGGACGGCCTTATATGGGCAGGCACTAAATTACAAACGCTAGTGGTAGCCTATGAACTTAATTTAATATAAACTTACGGTTCACGCCGTGCTTTGTTTCCGCAGTAGCTGTACTTATGAATATGCTTGTATGCATCATTTGCTTCATAATGTTTTTCTGCCTTCTCAATTGTGAAATGGCGTTTTGTGCTGATCGCTGTTTGGAGTTCTTCCTTGTGCTCTACGTACTTACGTAGGAGGCGTGATGATGTCACACGAAACTCCGCCCCCCGCGGCCATCTCCAACTCAAGACTCCATTACATTATATGGGGAAAAATAGCTTCCAGTTATGACCCTTATGCGTAGAATTTCGAAATGAAACCTGCCCAACTTTTGTAAGTAAGCTGTAAGGAATAAACCTGCCAAATTTCAGCCTTCTACCTACACGCTCAATATAATGGGTGAATATATTAAACAAACATCAAAGATTAGAAGCTAAGTGGTTTGGTCCAATGATATTTCAGAAAAAAGCACTTTCTGAAACCTTCTAAGCTAGAACTTTGGAGAGTATCTTAATGTCATTATTCAGGAGTGAGATTGGTCTGTATGATGCACATTGGAGTAAGTCCTTATTTTTCTTAGGAAAGACAGAAATTAACACTTGATGAAAAGTTTGAAGTAGAATAGTGTTGTCTTTATCCATCCATCCTTTGTCTAACCCGCTGAATCCGAACACAGGGTCACGGGGGTCTGCTGGAGCCAATCCCAGCCAACACAGGGCACAAGGCAGGAACCAATCCAGGGCAGGGTGCCAACCCACCGCAGGACACACACAAACACACCCACACACCAAGCACACACTAGGGCCAATTTAGAATCGCCAATCCACCTAACCTGCATGTCTTAGCCTCTGTAAAATTTGCTTATAGTGGAGCTCACTAATTAGAATTTTTTTTTTTTTAAATTCCACAGGTGTCCATCAGGGGAGGCTGCTTTCCTGCTTTAAAGTGAGTTTTAAGCATCTAGTAATTCTTAGAGTGTCACAGGTTTATCCAGTTCCACAGCACTAAGAGTATCTAACTGTGGTACCTGTAATGAGTCAAAGAACTCATTAGATTGTGTCTTATCTTCTTTAGACGTAGTGGAATATAAAGGACTTATACTACTCTCTAAATATGTGGGTTATATTTTTATGGTCTATGATTTTATCTCTGTCTGTGTTGGTAATTGCTGTTATTGTATTGCAAACTTCCTGCTTGTGGATTTGTTGAGCTAAAGTCTTATTGGCCTTCTCTCTGTGTTCATAATAATGACGTTGCGATTTAAAGATGAGCTGTTCTGTTTCTTTAGTAGTCTTTAGTAGGTTAAATTCTGTTTGCAAAACCTGTCTTTTCCTATAAAGTGAGAATGATAAAATAATCCGTCCTCTTAAAAATGCCTTCAGAATTTCACAGAGTATACCTGCAGAGTCATCTGGGAATGCATTTGTCTTCAGAAAATAATCAACTTGCTTGGATATGAATTCTGTATAGTGCTCATTAGCTAATGACAGGGAGGTAAGACTACAACTACAAGATGAGTGTATTGGACATAATAAATTAAGCTCCATGATCAGGGGGGCGTGGTCAGACATAACAATAGTATTGTAATTACATGATTTGATAATGGGCAAAAAATTACTGTGTACGAAGAAATAATCAATTCTTGAGTATCAATGATGAACTTGTGAGAAGAAGGAATATGTTCTAAGGTTAGGATTTAAAAACCTCCATGGGTCTGACAAGTTCTGATCCATTATAAACCGTATAATTATTTTTGCAGTATTAGATAATATTGCCGTTATAGCTGAAGATCTATCCAGAATTGGATTTAAAACACAATTACAGTCTCTGGCCATTATTATGAGTGTTCACATTAGGAATAGATGCAAATAAATTCTGAATGAAATCTTTACCATCTACATTAGGGGCATAAATATCAGAATCACTTGCCATCACCATGACCTATCTCCCTTTAGGATCACATATTAAGTATGACGGTAGAAATCGGACAGTTCTGTGAATTAAGATTCCCATACCCCTAGTTTTCTTTGTATAGCCGGAGTGAAAGATTTGGCCAATTCAATCCCTTTGCAACCAAAACTGCTCCTTATTTATTATGTGAGTCTCCTGTAAAAATACTATCTTTGCATTTAAACCTGTTAAGTGAGTGAATACATTCTTTCTCTTTAATTCATGATTGAGACCGTTTAACATTCCAGCTCACAAAGTTTACTATTGGGTCATAAAAAAATTGCTTGTGAACTTTTGGTGTCATTTTGTAGTCTTAAAGTAGTACATTTTTACATATGATAGCTTTTACCTAAATTTCATATTATTGCCAGGTGTTATGGCTATGAAGCCTATTGTTGTGTTGGCATTAATGGTTGTTGGTATACAAAGGATAAATAAGAAGCAGAAAAGCTCTTGCACTCTCGCCCCCCATTTTACCTCTCTGACTGAAGCAGACCACACTTCATGAATTCCCAGTCCTCTGACATGCCAAGAGATAATATAAGATATAATTGGGAAAAAGAAACAGAATGTATAGTTACAGCAAATGTTGCATTACAAATGGTCCAGGTTGCATGTTGCAAGCAGAATCTTCTTTGCCTTGTCAGAACACAGTATGATTTATGATCGTGTTTCAAAAGGGCGTCAGAATCAGTCTGCTTAGCACTTTTTCTGCTTCATTCGCAGAACTAATAATGTAAAACTGACTTTCAATATATTTTTAATTTGGCAGGGCACTGCATACACACTACAGTGGAACCTCGGGAATTTGTTCCAAAACTCTGGTCGCAACCTGATTTGGTCGTGACCCGAAGTAATTTCCCCCATAGGACTGTATGTAAATACAATTAATCCATTCCGGACCATATGAGCTGTATGTAAATATACATTTTTTTAAAGATTTTTAAGCACAAAAATAGTTAATTATACCACAGAATGTACAGTGTAATAGTAAATGTAAAAACATTGAATAACACTGAGAAAACCTTGAACAGAGAAAACTAACATTACAAGAGTTCACACTATAGCCTTATGAACCCTTCACTGTAAACACTTTTTTAATTAGTTTTAAGCACAGGGAAAAAAACGAACATTTGAAAAATCTGTAATTTATACAAAAACTAACCATAAACAACCAAGAAAACTAACCTTGCATGCGTCAAGTTCTGGCATGAAGGAAGTGAGGAGGAACTCGGTGGGGAGGAGATTACAGTTTTGATGTAAAGTCCCTCTGTGCGATACACGTCTGACTAAGAACAATGTACTGTACAGGGAGAGACTGAACATGTGCGTAAATCACCGGTGTGTACAAACCCAGAAGGGAAATGAAATAGAGCACAAAGAGTTCACAGCGAATGCACAGGGAGAGACTGAACATGTGCGGAAATCATCGGCGCGTACGAACCGGAATGGAAACTGGCTTGTTTGTCACCTGAGTGTGTGGTCATGAACAGATGCAAAAGTTTGGCGAACTGTTTGGTTGTAACCCGATTTGTACGTGTTCATGACCCGAGGTTCCACTGTACAGTATTTAATACTGTAGTATGCAACACATTTAATAGCTGTTGCAGGGGGTAAATCTGGGAAACATGAATGTAGTTATATTCATATATAAACTCCTAATTTTCTCTGAAAAGGGACATGAAATTTTGTTTGGCCTGTAGTTTGCCGAAACGGACAATAACGCTTCTCAGTTTTGAGGCATTTGATCCACATATATGGTAGGCTGTTGAGATCTTGGTGTCCAATTTGAAGTCCTCTCCAGTTATTTTAGAGAATAGTTCAGCTACTGTATGAATTTCACTGGGTTTGGGCCTTCATGTTTTTCAGGGAGACCTTTGATTCTGATGTTTTTCCTTGTATATTATTCTTCTAGTGCAGTCATTTTGTCAGAGAGCACTTTGCATTCTGATTTTGTAATCATTGGAGGAAGTCGATTGTTCAACTATTTCAATACGAGTCGTAAACATTTGCTTAACATCTTTAAGCTGAACAGCAAGTACTCTAATTTTACTCTCAAACTTATTTGTATTTCCTGTATTTCTTCATAACTTCTTCCTAGAATTTCTGTAAATACTGTAGTAAACTTTTTATTTAAATGTTTCTCAAGGTTTTATATCTTGATACTGTTTCTCACCCTTCTTGTTTAGGTCCATTATTCCTTTCTTTATACCCTTCTTTATATTGCTCTTTATATCATTTATGCTCCCCCGAGTGCAGCAATCATTTCCTTCAGTTTGATAAGTGTGTTTCTGTCTTCTCCGCACTCCATAGGAAGAATTGTGAGTCCGGTTGGGGTTGATAGCGGGGATGAAAGTGTCATGCACAGTTCCAGTAATCCTCCTGAAATCAATGAATCCTCCTTGCCCCACATCACTCACAGTTTTGTTCCCACTTTCACTTTTGTGAAAGGATACTTTGAGATGATAGTAAAAAAATGGGTAAAATAACACTGCTGTTAATGCAGCACAGCTCCAGCTCCATTTCATGCAAAGCACGAGACCAAATATTTTAACAGTGGTATTATATTTAACAATTCCTATTTAGGTATAGATATTAGTCAAAGACGTTTAATCTGTTTAACTATTTTGGGACCTTTAGATATACAAAAGATTTAGGTGTGCTAAAGAATATACCCTTTATCAGTATGCCGATTGATGTTCTACTTAACTCTGTTATGTAAATTAACATAATTTTAAATTAGATTAACTTTATTATTCCCATGTGGAAATTTGTATTCTTACAGCAGCAAAAAAAACCTAAAAAGCAAGGATACAGACTCACAGGACAACTAATACAGCCAGTCAATCAATCAATAAGTAAATGTTTAAATAAAAATAACTAAATGTATATTATGCAGAAATTTCAAAATTAACTTAAAGTGTATGTTGAGAAGCACTGAATTGCCTGATAACAATGGATAGAAAAGAACCCCGGAGGCGTTTCCAACATGGTGGAATGAGCCTGTGGCTAAAAGTGCTCAGAGTGTTTCCTGGAGGGATTTTTCATGATGGTATCCAAACTTTGCCACCATCCTCTTTTCCACAACACCTTCAGGTTGTTCAGAGTTTGTCATGAAATGGGGCAGGCTTTCCTGATTAAGTTTGAACAGGCATTGCACTCCTTTTGAGCTCAGGTTGCTTCCCCAGGAGACTGCAGCATACAATTCCACACTGGCACTGGCAGAACTTTTCCAGCAGCTTGTTGCACACATCAAATGGCCTGAGGTGCCATATTAAGTACAGTCTGCTCTGGACCTTGTTGTCAGACTAGTCCAGTTTGATTTTTATGTAATTTCCCCAGGTACTTCCATGTCCTCTCCCTAAATGGTGACTTTTCTCAGAGGCTCCTCGGCATGCCTGACATTCACCACCAGCTCTTTGTCTTGCTGATACTGAATTGCAGGTGGTTTTCCCTGAACCACAAGACAAGATTTAAGATTGTTGCTTTGATATATTCTACAGTCTTGCAATGATAAACTGACTGGTGCACATGACACACTTCCTCAAGCTTGCTGTAACAAACAACATTAATCTTGTACACATAACGATGATCAAGACTATTTTTTATTTTCAGGGTATTTCCTTGACACTAACCATACCTGTTTGACGAATTAAATGGTATCCTTTTGTTCTTCTTTATATGATCTTCTGTTTCAGGGATCTGAGGCACAGACATTTTCTATGACCTTGATATGTTATAATTTTTATGTGTGGTGGGATGGCAACCACTGATGCAAAAAATTTTCGATGATTACTTTTAAATGGTTTCACAAAAATAACATTAAATATGAAACAATCCAGTTTAGTCATAAAAATGTAAACATTCCTGCTTATTACATTACAGTCCATAACAAAGAGACATATTTTAAACAAAATGTCAAAAATATACAGTACCACTGATGGAACTTTGTAAAACCGGTTAGGCAGGTCAAATTGAATTGCTGACACCTATAACATATTAACTTAGGGAAATCATATAGGCAGTACAAAGCTCTTCAACTGGTAAGACAAACATGCAACAACATAGACTGCTTCAAGAAACAGTCAGAAGCTAACAATATGTTACTTAAAATCAAACTTCCAAATACATGATTTGGTATGATGTTCTAAGCCAAGTAAATATCACCAGTAGTATGTCACATACTATCAATGTAATTGCTGTCCAGACTCATCCATTATTTTCAAAATTTCAGAACAGATGACAAGTTCAACTACACTTTACATGAAGCAGAAAAGTGGGCAGCCACACTAGAAACTGAACCAGAATTTGAACAGACAAAGAACTTTTGATATGATTATTTGATTATGAACACTCAACGTTATCTATGATGATGTCCAGAAATTTTAATTCCAGTATTCTATAATATTTTAGACAACATCATTCAATCATTAAAATAATGATACATTCCAAATTATACATGATTTGAATTATGTCTCCACAGTGAATGTACTATAGGAAAAGCTTTATGTAAATTGAAGAAATGTTAACAGACGGTGATCAGAATGACATCTTTGTAATTGATTTGTATTAAGAATTAAAAATATAAGAAACAACCTTGAAGAACCAAAGGATGGTTATTCTCCCCAAAGATTTTTTTTTTACAATTAATATACTTAAATAATAATACTTATCCATTGGTAAATCTTTCTGTGGCAAACTGTTTGTAATTTGTGTAACAATGCAAGTTTTATCAGCAAGTGCGGAACAGAGATTTTCCAAATTAAAATGGACAAAACCTTATTTTCATACAATAACACAAGAACATTCGATAGATTTGCAACATTATCAAATAAACATTTGCTTATCAAAGGTTTTATCAAGTAGAAATGAATCAGCAATGTAGGCAGCAATCTCTCAGCAACAGACAGATGTTAGTTTATTTTTAATTTATCAATAGCATTTTCCATTTGTTGATACAGGTATTACATATTTTTTACTCATTTGCCTATCTGTTTAAATACAGTATGATTGCAAATAGCCAAAAAGTGCTGGAATGTTGTCCTACTCATACCCTATACTATACACACACACACACACACAAATATATAACAACACAATGCCTTGAAAAAGTCTTCAGGCCCAAAAATATTTTCACATTTTATTGTTTCACATTCTATAGATTGATAAAACTTTATTTGTACCTGGAGGGAATTTGTCTTTCACAGAAACTCATTAAATACATAAATAATTACACACTGGAGTGACTAAAAAGGAAGAAAATTAAAAAGAAAAAAAAACTTCTGACCTGACAAATACAGTCTCCATGAGGCATTATGCAGGTACATAGCCATTGGTATAAAAGAGACCCAGTTTGAGGTTTTGTTTGGTAAATGTATTAGCTATTCGGTTTTATAATCTAGGAATTCTAACTCGCTTGTATTTTGTTTTAAGCTCTTTACTTGTGATGGTCAATTTTATAACCTCAATCTCTAACACTTGTTCCAAAACTGTTCCCCACTAATAATTTCTTGATTATGTTGATCCCTTTTGTAAGTCTGCCATGTAAAATGTAAAATCAAAAAGGCTACTTGCTAGAATAGCTGTAAGAACTGTTTCAACTTTTTGGAATTAAATTAATGGTTTATATTTTTTCTTTCTTTTTTGGGCATCGGTCGAGCCCCGGGTTAACAACAACCGCCACGAGTACTGTTAATCAACAGGGTGCTGGCAGAAATTGGGCTACTGTTGGCCATAGAAGGAGGAGAAGAAGAGGGGGGAGACGTGTCCGGAGGCAGGAGGAGAGGAGTAAGGTAAAGAGAGTGGAACTGAGGGTAGGAACTTTGAATGTTGGCAGTATGACTGATAATAGGAGAGAGTTAGCCAGTATGATGCAGAGAAGGAAGGTTGATACATTGTGCGTGCAGGAGACTAAACGGAAGGGGAGTAAGGCCAGGTGTATCCGAGGTGGATTCAAATTGTTCTATCATGGTGTGATAGGAGGAGAAATGGAGTAGGGGTTATTCTGAAGGAACAGTATGTCAAGAGTGTTCTGGAGGTGAAAAGAGTGTCAGACAGAGTAATGATTATGAAGCTGGAAACTGGAGGTGTGATGATGAATGTTTGTTAGTGCATATGACCCGCAAGTTGGGTGTGCAATGGATGAGAAAGAAGATTTTTGGAGTGAGTTGGATGAAGTGAACAGTGTACCCAAGGGACAAAGTGGTGATTGGAGCGGATTTCAATGAACATGTTGGTGAAGGGAACAGAGGGGACGAGGAGGTGATGGGTAGGTATGGTGTCAAGGAGAGGAATGAAGAAGATCAGAGGATAGTGGATTTTGCCACAAGGATGGACATGGCTGTGGTGAATATGTATTTTAAGAAGAGGGAGGAACATAGGGTGACGTACAAGAATGGAGGAAGATGCACACAGGTAGATTACATCCTATGCAGAAGAGTCAATCTAAAGGAAATTGAAGACTGCAAAGTAGTGGCAGGGTAAAGTGTAGTTAAGCAGCATAGAATGGTGGTCTGTAGGATGACGTTGGAGATCAAGAAGAGGAAGAGAGTTAGGGCAGAGCCAAGGATTAAATGGTGGAAGTTGAAAAAGGAAGACTGCATGGTTCAGTTTTGGTAGAAGGTGAGACAGGTACTGGGTGGTAGTGAAGAGTTACCAGACAGCTGGACAACTGCAGCAGATGTAGTAAGGGTGACAGCAAGAAGGGTGCTTGGCATGACATCTGGACAGAGGAAGAAGGAAAAGGAAACCTGGTGGTGGAATGGAGAAGTACAGGAGAGTATACAAAGGAAGATGATGGCAAAGAAGTGGGATAGTCAGACAGATGCAGAAAGTAGACAAGAGTACAAGGAGATAAGGTGCAAGGTGAAGAGAGAGGTGGCGAAGGCTAAAGAAAAAGTGTATGATGAGTTGTATGAGAGGTTGGATACTAAGGAGGGAGAATAGGACCTGTACCAATTGGCTAGACAAAGGGACCGAGCTGATAAAGATGTGCAGCAGGTTAGGGTAATAAAGGATAAAGATGGAAATGTACTCACAAGCGAGGAGAGTGTGTCGAGCAGATGGAAAGAGGACTTTGAGAGGCTTATGAATGAAGAGAACGAGAGAGAGAAGAGGTTGGATGATGTAGAGATTGTGAATCAGGAATGCAGATCAGTAATATAGACATATGGAGTGTCCCTTTATCAAATTTTGAGGTTGCTGTGCACAAATATAATATTGTTGATATTTGATTCTTTACCGGTGGTCCTAGCCCTCTAAAATGCACTCCAAAAAAGCGAAAAATGACAAATTTTAAACATAAGCATGTGGTATTTCATTTTAGACTATATCAAGGTAAGTGATTATGAATAAGAAGTTACTTTTGATCCTTTACAAAGGATCTAGCCTTCTATGAGCACCTTTTACAGGGTGCAAAATGACAAATTTCTATTAAAATCAATAATATAGACACTTTAAACATTTAAATTACAAACTTTAATATTTCAAATACAGTGGTGTGAAAAACTATTTGCCCCCTTCCTGATTTCTTATTCTTTTGCATGTTTGTCACACAAAATGTTTCTGATCATCAAACACATTTAACCATTAGTCAAATATAACACAAGTAAACACAAAATGCAGTTTTTAAATGATGGTTTTTATTATTTAGGGAGAAAAAAAATCCAAACCTACATGGCCCTGTGTGATAAAGTAATTGCCCCCTTGTTAAAAAATAACCTAACTGTGGTGTATCACACCTGAGTTCAATTTCTGTAGCCACCCCCAGGCCTGATTACTGCCACACCTGTTTCAATCAAGAAATCACTTAAATAGGGGCTGCCTGACACAGAGAAGTAGACCAAAAGCACCTCAAAAGCTAGACATCATGCCAAGATCCAAAGAAATTCAGGAACAAATGAGAACAGAAGTAATTGAGATCTATCAGTCTGGTAAAGGTTATAAAGCCATTTCTAAAGCTTTGGGACTCCAGCGAACCACAGTGAGAGCCATTATCCACAAATGGCAAAAACATGGAACAGTGGTAAACCTTCCCAGGAGTGGCCGGCCGACCAAAATTACCCCAAGAGCGCAGAGACGACTCATCCGAGAGGTCACAAAAGACCCCAGGACAACGTCTAAAGAACTGCAGGCCTCACTTGCCTCAATTAAGGTCAGTGTTCACGACTCCACCATAAGAAAGAGACTGGGCAAAACGGCCTGCATGGCAGATTTCCAAGACGCAAACCACTGTTAAGCAAAAAGAACATTAGGGCTCGTCTCAATTTTGCTAAGAAACATCTCAATGATTGCCAAGACTTTTGGGAAAATACCTTGTGGACTGATGAGACTAAAGTTGAACTTTTTGGAAGGCAAATGTCCCGTTACATCTGGCGTAAAATGAACACAGCATTTCAGAAAAAGAACATCATACCAACAGTAAAATATGGTGGTGGTAGTGTGATGGTCTGAGGTTGTTTTGCTGCTTCAGGACCTGGAAGGCTTGCTGTGATAGATGGAACCATGAATTCTACTGTCTACTTAAAAATCCTGAAGGAGAATGTCCGGCCATCTGTTCGTCAACTCAAGCTGAAGCGATCTTGGGTGCTGCAACAGGACAATGACCCAAAACACACCAGCAAATCCACCTCTGAATGGCTGAAGAAAAACAAAATGAAGACTTTGGAGTGGCCTAGTCAAAGTCCTGACCTGAATCCAATTGAGATGCTATGGCATGACCTTAAAAAGGCGGTTCATGCTAGAAAACCCTCAAATAAAGCTGAATTACAACAATTCTACAAAGATGAGTGGGCCAAAATTCCTCCAGAGCGCTGTAAAAGACTCATTGCAAGTTATCGCAAACGCTTGTTTTGAGTTATTGCTGCTAAGGATGGCCCAACCAGTTATTAGGTTCAGGGGGCAATTACTTTTTCACACAGGGCCATGTAGGTTTGGATTTTTTTTCTCCCTAAGTAATAAAAACCATCATTTAAAAACTGCATTTTGTGTTTACTTGTGTTATATTTGACTAATGGTTAAATGTGTTTGATGATCAGAAACATTTCGTGTGACAAACATGCAGAAGAATAAGAAATCAGGAAGGGGGCAAATAGTTTTTCACACCACTGTATTTGACACAACTATTCTTGCGTATTATGTATACTTTATCAAGTAAATCATTACATTTCTTATGAACACTCCGAATTTGGGCCGCTTACGTTAAATCAACTTTGTGAAGGCAATAATAGATGGATAGATACTTTATTAATCCCAAGGGGAAATTCACATACTCCAGCAGCAGCATACTGATAAAAAAACAATAAATTAAACAGTGATAAAAATGCAGACAATAACTTTGTATAATGTTAACGTTTACCCCCACCCCGGGTGGAACTGAAGAGTTGCATAGTGTGGGGGAGTAACGATCTCCTCAGTCTGTCAGTGAAACAGGACAGTGACAGCAGTCTCTCGCTGAAGCTGCTCTTCTGTCTGGAGGTGATACGGTTTAGTGGATGCAGTGGATTCTCCATGGTTGACAGCAGCCTGCTCAGCGCCCGTCGCTCTGCCACGGACGTCAAACTGTCCAGCTCCATGCCTACAATAGAGTCTGCCTTCCTCACCAGTTTGTCCAGGCGCGAGGCATCCTACTTTATGCTGCCTCCCCAGCACACCACTGCGTAGAAACGGCACTCGCCACAACAATCTGATAGAATATGTATCCATTAAATCCTACATCCAGCCCAGGGGCAAGGACTGCGTAGCATAACTTTCTAAAAACATTCTTCTTCCGTAGGTATTGCCATTTTATATGGGGCCGCTATTTTTAACTAGGTTTCTCTAATTGAGGCTTCGGCATATTTTTACGGCTGAATGTCTTTATAGCCGCCATTCCTCAGAAGACTGGAGAACGTAAATTGAACCCGTCAAAATGGGTAATTCACTTACCCAAATAAAATGGTATGCTCGATTGAAAATCGAAAACGTTTCTGCATGTATAACTGTATATTACCATTCATATGCTCTCAAAAATTTGCGTACGTGCTCGTTCATGCAGACCTTGCGCACTCAGCTTCGTTACTACCGCAGCCAAACCGTTGCACGTGCAAAGACGTCGCTCGTATTCGGATGAACGTCGCGGCTCAGTTTTCCCCGCCTTGTCAACGGTTGACGTCACAGATTACTGCTTCGCTCCCATAGGCCATTACAAACAGTCCCGGATCTCCCATAATTCTATTGGCTGGCGTGCCAGGGTGAAGGGTTACAGTTGTCATAATGACTATTTCCCAGAGACAGAGAATGAAAACGAAAAGGGGAAGCAGTTAACATTTCAGGCACTGACGTGTTGGACAGTTGCTGCATGTTGTAATTTATTATGATATACACACATCTTTAAGCCTGAAAGAATCTTAATCTGTGACATTAGGAGCATGCGCTGCTATAAAGCGCTACCAATAAAACGGCGAAGTGGTAATACAAGAGCCTTTCTTTTAAAAGACAGCGGGCGATGGAGCTTTGGGGACAGATAGTTAGGTGTGCGAGAGAGTGAAATACCAAAGGACATAATAAAGGCGTGCTAGCGACGTGTCAATTTAAATCAGCGTAGTGAAAGGCCGGTGTTCTTTCTGGAGGCTAGTCTTGTGTGATTTGCATTTCTGTTTGACGCGGCGCAGTTGTTCGACGAACAGTCACAGCAGACTCCACAGGAGAGCTTATCGTGTAAAACGCCGGCGGCTGCTGCAGCGGCTGCTGCTGCTGCTGCTGTCAGTGCCTGTAGATCGCCAGCCAGAAGCTCCCCGCCTCCTCAGCTACAACCACCACCACCTCTTTGTCCTCCTTCTATTCCTGCTTCTCGCTACTCCTGTGCGGAGCGCTCTGGGGATACACGCCTCACCCTGGTCTTCCTTCAGGCATTATACAGTATTTTTAAAGGGATAGTTGCACTTTCTGGGCCGAGAGGGTGTGATTTTTTTTTTTGTTGTGCATTCACTCTGCCCGCTAAATTCACAGAGCCATGGCCGGGCCAGAACAGGTTCATGAACAGGTAGATGACAGCACGGACCAAATAGATGATGCGGAGCTGGCACTCCAAGGAATCAACATGCTGCTTAACAACGGCTTCCGAGAGAGCGACGAGCTCTTCAAGAAATACAGGTGAGGCGATGCCTGTCCGTTTGCTGCTTTTGTCTACTAGTCTACTAGATTTGGTTTAAAATGGAGCTCAGAAAGTTGGGTTGCTCATTCATAAAATCGTATCCAGTGTGTATTTAAAATATTTGTAATACTAGAGGTAAACCATTGCTGAATAGGGATACTGTATACACTTCACAAATGACATGTTGATAAAGCACGCCTTATACTGGATATATACAATATAATAATGGCAAACAGACTTACTGTATATCTGATATGTGCAGTTAAACTGACAATTCCTATTTTTTGTTAGGTTTGCCTCTTTTAAATGAAAGGTTATTTCCACTATCCTAAATTTACATGTGATTGAGATTCAATGTGTTAGTACTAAGAAGTACACTATAGAGCAAGCAAATCTGTTTTCCTGCTCCTTGCTTACACTTTTTAACCAATCCATAATCCAATCCCTTTTAATCTGCACAAAAGTGTTTCTCAACCTTGACTTGACTCCTTCAAGGTTCCCTAGACAAGAATATGTGACCCCCCCCCAAAAAAAAAAAACCCAAAAGGCCAGGATCTTTTCTCTGTTGTATTTTTTTCTGCAGTCCTCATAAAGGTACTTGTTTTGGAACTTAGATTTATTATCAAAGCATATTTGCAGCTAGTGTTTTTACACTGCTTATATTTTTTTAAGGCATGGTACAAAATTAAGAAGTCATTTCTAAAACAGGTTGTCTTTTTTATTAAATAAGTTTATTTTTTCTTGTGCCTGAATTTCTTGGCTCTTCTTGCCATTTTTAAAGATAAATAATAACCAATAATTACCAAAATATAGAATTTGTCCCTGCAGATATTTTCGATAACAAAAGCTGATCACTTCTCACTTAGCTTAAGTACTTGTTAAATTATGCATAAAGTGTTTATGTATTTCTGAAAGCAAAATAAACAAAAAAAAGAACAAAAAGTAATTTTTAAAGTGCAGAATTAGTTGCTGCAGGCATTTTTTTTCCTAACTTATTTACGAAAGCTGCTTTGTTATGCTGCGGATTCAACACCGGCAAGCTTCCATCAGTGATAGCGACATTTAACACTAGTGTTAATACAAATGTGTTTTCTATCCACTTACACCACTCAAGCCTGTGGAAAAGACGATCGAAGCATGTAGGGTTGTGGCAGCACTCGGGTAAGCCATAGAAGGGTGGTCAGCACTGACACCTATGGACTTTTAAAATGTGAGCAGAGAGGCAGCAGCAGCGCATGTCAAGCTGCATATCCTTCATGAGGGCACAACTTTATTCTAAAATACATTTTTTAATAGCAGTATAGCATTTCATTTTCTTTTCACTTTTTCTTGTGGGTCCGGTTCTTATTCTACCTACAATGCATTGTAATAATTTCCTTCATTCATCATTAGAAATTTCTCATTTTTTGTATTCCCCAGCTTCCTCTCCATAGACACAGAGAGAGAAGTTTGTGGTCAGAGTCCAGGGTCAGCAATTTGTACAGCATCTTGGGGGAATTGCAGGTTAAGGGCCCAATGGAGTAGCATTCTTTCGAGCACTTCCGGGATTCAAACTGCCGGTAACCTTCCAGTTAACAGCACAGGTCCTTTAGCCAGAAAGCCACCACTCTGGTCTTATCTGTGCTGAGAAGATACATTTGAGCGGACATAGGAGATGCATTTTACTGCCAGTTGTAAGTGCGATTCTTCTTATAATATATAGGGATCCAATCTGTAAATTAAATGAATGTTAAAGGGGGTGTTTGAGAGAACTGACAGTCATTATGTGCTGTCTGTATCATATATTGGATATTGATGAAGTGGCCCTCTTTAAAAAGATATATTTGGCACCCCTGCTGTACAAGACTTTAGAGAGACAGGAGCAGCAAGCTTTAGGCAGACACCAGGCTGCGACAGGGGACACAGTCCATCACAATTGCTCATTTATCCATGCATTTCCTGAATATCCTTTTTTCAGTCCAAGGCTGTGGGGAGCTGGAGACTTTCCCAGCATTAACCGGCCTTGAAAGGAACGTCCTCACATTCCAAGCCACAAACACTCGCATTCATTCACTCATCCATCCATTTCCTGAATTCACATCTTTACATCTATGTCGTGGTGAGCTGAAGTTGTCCCAGTAGGGAAAATATTTAATGAGAAGCTACTACACCAAGGCATGAACTTTTGAGTTGAGAGGTAAATGATATCTTGTAATTACTTTACTACTATATTGCTGAATGTTAATTATTCAGTGTGTGATGTTTGTCTTTCAGCTTTTCCCTTAACAGTATGTGCTATTCATGTTTGCACCTTCATGCATGCATGCCATGCATATCTTTGTGTTTCTAGAAGAAGCCAAGGAAAAGAGAGATACGTGAGCTATGGAAGTATAAACATATATGCAACATAGCAAGAGAGTTCTACACAACCTTGAGAAACAAGACGGAAGGCAGCAGCATTGTTCTTTTTTTTTGTAATGGGGTTTAAGGGGCAGCAAGGCACTCTGTACTCTGAACAAATCCAGATTCAAATCCTGCAACTTGGTTGTGGGCTTACCTCCCACATGCCAAACAAAGGTGTGTTAGGTTTATAGTTAATTGTAAACTAGCCTCATATAGGTGAGCGTGACTGTGTGCATGCATAGGCGACCCTTGTGATGAACTGATGCCGTGGCTCGAGTTTGGGCCTTCCTTATGCCCAGTAGGCTTTGGCCCCAGTGAATCTGAACAGGATTAAGTGGGTTTGGAAAAGTTATGGTAACAAGCAGACATATATATATATATATATATATATATATATATATATATATATATATATATATATATATATATATATATATATATATATATATATATATATATATATATATATATATATATATATATATATATATATATATATATATATATATATATATATATATAGTAGGTCAGCAGCATGGTGCTGAGTACCACTGCTGTTTCCTAACTCCATAAGGCCTTAAGTTTCCAAGGATGTACAATTAAATGGCGCTCCATTAGGTGGTGGTCCTTGCCTTGTGTCCAGTGCTGCCTGGATTATGTCTGGACCCAACTGACCCTGACATGGACGAAGAGGTTTTAGAATTGATAAATGGATTTACTGTTTTGTTTTGTCGTGTGTATTTTGTCAAAATTAGAAATTTCACTTGTTTCTGAATAAACAAATCCCTCCATTTCTTTCCTTTCCATTTTTACGGTCCATAAGAAGCAAAGACTATGATGAAAGGGATAAGGGCAACACAGGAACCCACCCTGTTGAAGAATCGTAGCCAATTGTGGGTCTCACAGAGAAGCATCTATAGACACGTTCATCTTGGTGCAATTTAGAGGCCCTGACCAATGTGACAGCAGCATGTCTTTTGGTTGAGGAGATAACTAGAGTACACCTTTATAAGCACATGATTGAAATTTAGTACCTATTAGTTACAAAGACAGTTGACAGAAAATACATTTTGTATTTCGTCTGATTTTATAAAACTGTCCTTATTAAAGTGTTTATTTTTGCGGAATGCTACACTGTTCACTCAGAAAAGCTATCTTTTAGTGTTATAGGATCAGTATGCTTATAA
The DNA here is from genome assembly GCF_016835505.1 of Polypterus senegalus. NCBI lineage: Eukaryota > Metazoa > Chordata > Cladistia > Polypteriformes > Polypteridae > Polypterus > Polypterus senegalus. Next base: position 67,009,368 of record NC_053158.1, read on the forward strand.
GAGCACACTAAAATATGTTCCTAATGGAGGTCAGGCAGTTAGTCATTTTCCAACCCGCTATATCCTAACACAGTGTCATGGGGGTCTGCTGGAGCCAATCTCAGCCAAAAAAGGCCACAAGGCAGGAACAAATTCCTGGGCAGGGTGCCAGCCCACCGCAGGGCACACACACACCAAACACACCCCAGGGACAATTTAGGATCGCCAATCCACCTAACCTGCATATCTTTGGACTTTGGGAGGAAACCCACGCAGACACAGGGAGAACATGCAAACTCCACGCGTAGAGGACCCGGGAAGCGAACCCACGTCTCCTAACTGTCCCACTGTGCCATCATGCTGCCCTCTTAGTGAAGGCTCACAGCAATTAATAGTGTAATTCCTCACTGCATGTAATCATTGACAACAGAACAGCCAGTTTGGCATTCTCCACAGGGCTCTTGAATGTTAACGTACATTTCCTTTTTAATGACACTAATTCATATTCTTTTAATAACACATACTATTGGAGTAGAACTTTAACACAGAAAAGTCATTTTTGCAACAAATATTGTAATAGTTTTATACCATTTGTCAAGTGATTTTTGTAGTGATTTACAAGCCAGCTCTAGTGTTACATTATAAGTGGCATAACAGAGTTTCCATGCAGAAGAATGAGAATTTATATCTCTTTGAAAGCTAAATTGCTTTTACAATATTTGGAATAATAAATACAGGTAATGTTACATTTACTTCTTTGAAAGTTACACGATTCAGTGGCAAGTTGTAAAGTCTGGTTCATTAAACTTCAAGGTGATTGTCTTAATTACTTAACTGCATGTCACCCATGAACAAGTCACAGTATGATATAACAACAACAAATAATGAATAGCACACCATACAGTAAACAGAACATCACACAACATATACTGTATATTAAAAACATGAATACAAACACACACAAACATTAATTATGTTCATGCTGCTCCCAGTACGATTAGATTTTAGTTCCAGTTTATTGTCATGTGCACAAAGTACAATGAAATGCTTTTTTTTCCCCTTGTTTTCCTCTTACTAGTCACAGCGTTAAACAAAAGATGAAAAAAAAAAACAATTAATAGAGTATTATGTACCGAATGAAATATATCCATACACTGCCTGTAAAAAGAATTTACCCCTTGGAAGTTTTTACATTTTCTTGTTATACAGCATTGAATCACAGTGGATTTCATGTGGCCTGTTTTGACAGTGATCCACAGAAAAGAGTACTTAATATCAAAGTGAAACCTGATCTGTGCAAGGTGGTCTTGCGTAGTAATACAAACTAACTGACTACATAAGTATTCATTCACCCCCTTTACTGTGGCTCACCTAAATCATTACTGGTGCAGCTAATTAGCTTTAGACGTCACATGATTAGTTCAGTGGAGATCACGTGTCTATAGTCAAGGAGTTTCAGTTGATTGTTTTATAAATGTACTTCTGAATCTGCAAGGTCCAGCTTGTTGAGAGTCAGTATTGTGGTCTCATCTACCCAATGAAGACAAAAAAAATACCTCAAGCCACTCTGTGAAAAGCACAAATCAGGGGATGGACAGGATAACTTACAGGTCACTGACTGTCCCTTGGAGCCCAGTTAAGCCAATCATTATGGAAAAAAAGTATGGTATTGCTATAACTCTGCCTAGAGCAGTCTGCCCACAAAATCTGAGGGACTGTGCAAGATGAAGACGAGTGAGGGAGGCCACTGAGAGATTCATGAGAACTCTGAGGGAGTTACATGATGCAGTGGCTCAGATTGGAGTGACTGTAGATACAACAACTCTTGTCTGAGTTTTTCACCAGTCTCAGCTTTATGGGGGAATGGAAAAGAGAAAGCTACTATAAAAAAATAAATAAATAAAATTAAAAAGCATACTTGACGTTATGGCTTGAGTTTTCCAGAAGGCACATGGAAGACTTTGAAATCAGCTAGAAGGTTTTGTTGTGTGGTGAGACTAAAATCGTCTTTTCGGTCATAAGAATAATCGCCATGTAAGCACTGTATATTATGAAAAGCTCAGTGTCTTCACTATGAAGCACGGTACATGTACCACCATGCTATGAAGATGTTTCTCTGCAGCAGGCCTGTCAGTCTAGAGTATAATGTGAATACAGCAACACAGACAGGCAGTATGGCTTAGTGGGTAAGGCTTAGGACTGTGAGGTTGTCGGTTCAGATCTCACTACTGACACTGTGTGACCCTGAGCAAGTCACTTCACCTGCCTCTACTGCATTTGGGAAAAAGAAAGAAATGTAAACGTTTGTGCCTGACTAGTTATGCAAAGAAGAATGGGGAAAAAATTATAGTGCCCCGAAATGTAAAGCATATGTCATGGCTGCCAAACAAGAATCTTGTAAATACTGATGTGAGGGGTGTGAATATTTATGTGATCAATTATTTTGTATTTAATATTTTATAATATTTTAGACCACTTTACAAAGTTCTATTTTCACTTTGACATTAAATAGTCTTTTTTTTATTGATCGGTGGGAAAAAAGCCAAATTAAGTCCATTGTCATTCAGTGCTATATAACAATAAATTGCGAAAACATCCAAAGGAGAGAGTACTTTTTATAGCCACTATATGTATACAACATTTATTTTTTTTGTGCTGGTTTGCCCTCTGTATGAAGTATCATTTTATCTTCATATTCACACAGATTTACACCAGTTACTTCAGTTTACTGCCATAGTTAAAAGACCAGTATCCAAAGATTTACACAATCTGCTTCTTTAAACTGTCTTGGTCTTATTTTGTGTGTGTGAAAGAGAGACACTTTGTGTACATTGTGTGTATGTGTGTGTGTGTGTGTGTGTGTGTGTTTGTGTTTGTGTGTGTGAGAGAGAGAGAGAGAAACTTCATTTGTGTGCACACCTGCCAATGCCAGATATCCTATCTTGGTCTGCTTTTTGCTCTGTGTGTTTGTAGTGGCTGAAATTAAGGTTCCACTCCCACAACACACTCAGTTGGGTTAAAGTGACAGAGAAATTCGGCAGATTGATGAAAAAGACATGAGATTTAAAACACAGGCGTAGGACTGCTGTATTATTTAGTATTTGTGTAGAGTTCTGAAAATGTCAAGACAGTATCTTTCTTGTCCCCATTTTCATAAGTGCAATAAAAATTAATAGCCACCATAAAAAAGTTTTATTTATTTCAACCTAGAGTTTATATTTGCAGTTTGTTTATTTTGCAGTTGTATTTGAGACTTCAGTTTGAGTTTTTTCTTGTTATTTCACTTGTACTGTATTAAAAAAAAAAAAATCTCAGAAGTCCTCTAGGGCAGATTGCGATGGTTGTAGTACAGTAATATCTTCTGACCAGTGCTGGCTCCACAGTCTTCTTTGTCTTTAATAACATGTTTTGTGTTAATAATGAAAATCAGTTTATCATTGGCCACCTCTTAATTATTTAATAGCCCTTCATCTAAATGGACTCTCTCTAAGTGTAGTCTTCATTTTATAAAAGATCTGTGACATCCTATTTGTAGTATTCTTTCTGCTGTTTATATAAATTAAATTAAATTCAATTTCAGTTTAGTTTATTCCTATTAGTAGACTTCATTTATGAGCCTAGTGCACAATAAAATAATTCTAAACATAGAATAAAAAAGAGATACAATGTAAACATAATGTTGAAACATAAACAGAGAAACATTATGCAATATACACAATAACATATATACTGTGGACCACCAGAGTACGTACTGCTCCCCCAACCTCGACACAGACAGGCTGAGACACAAGTTCAACACAGCACACGTTTTATTCTTCAGTGGAAAAGCGTTTTCTGTTGCTCCCCACTTCACAGCACAGCACAGTACAGTACATAAGCACCAAATAATATGACACACAGTCCTTTCTCTCTCATCTTTGCCCTCCACCTCCCGACTCTGGATTGTCACTGTGAGGCTGGCAAGTCCTTTTATAGTGGTCAACGGTGGAAGTGCTTCTGTTCTTACGCCCAAATGGTCTGTAAGCACTTCCGGGTTAGGTGGAAACCCCATGCCATGTGGCTCCTCCATTTTTTACAGCGGCACCCACGGTACCCAACAGGGCTGAGATAAAGAACTGCAAGTCCCATGGTGCCCTATGGGAATCCGAGGCACCGCTGTAAACCAGGGGAGTTGCCATCAAGCATTTTGGGGGAGGCCGTGCCCTAAAGCAGCTGCCTTCCCCCATCTTTTGGGCATCCCGGCTGGGTCCCTTACAATACGTGTGTGTGTGTGTGTGTGTGAGAGCGTATATACTGTATATATTATATATGAGGGATGGTTTTAAGTCCAGATTAAAACTGTCCCAGGTCAGCCTTGTTCCAAAAATGCATTATCATTCTCTAGGAAAATGATGACAAGTTAATTCAGAATGAACATGTTACAAATATATAAGGATGTAACATAATCTTCTCAAAGTCATTTAATCCAATTGGGTGTTGGAAATCCTGGACAGGGTGTCAGTCCCACAGATTTAGACTCCCACAGAGGCAGTTCAGAATTGCCAGACAATCCTGACAAGCACACCTTTTGGGGATAAAAAAAAAGCGAGAACCTTGAGGAAAACTCTAACCAGACACAGGAGAGCAAGCGGACTTCACACAAACAATGACCAGGCACACAATTCAAACTCGGAGTGCTAGATACATAAGACAGTAACACTGAGTAACCAGTATGAATATTTTTTTGAATGTAACACGAGACCTATTAAAGCTGTTTAGTTTGAAGGTTTTCCTATCTTTTCATGCAGTCAGTTGCATGTCACATAACCTGAAAGGTGGAAAACATATACTCGTATACTCATGATTTTGCTTTCTGAAGAACTGCCATATTTAACACAAGTTTACACTTAAAGAAATGTGTGAGCGACCTTTTTCTGTTTTGTGTCTGTATGTGGTATTCCATAGGATATTTATTTACTATGACTTCAGGCCTGCATTGACTGTTCCATTCCTCTGCACATCCAATTTCTACACTTTATTTGCCCTCTTTCATGATCACAAGGAGATGAAGCCAATCCTGGCAGCAAAAGTAACAAGTTTTGGATGGGATGCCATTACCTCACAAGGTGCCTTAATACTCACACACACATACATGGCTCAGTTCATATTGGACCAATTTACAGTCACCAGCAATTGCCTGCCCCAGGACCTGAACCTTGTTTTCTCAAATTGAAAGAGAACATCTTTTTTTAATTTCAACTTTCATTTTCTATTTATTTTCTTGAAAAGCAGCAGTACTTTGACAGTTTGTAAAGTAATTATCTATACACCTGGACGATACAAATATGCATCAAAAGCATAGCTTGAGAAGTGTAGAAAAATGCAAAAGAGTAACATAGGTTATCTTAATTGATGTTTATCAGTCACCATATCACAATTACTTTATTCAGTGAGGTTACAAAGTGCAGTAGTTGATGTCTGATCAAAGATCCGGATATGATCTGAACGTCAATGACAAAAGTTCCAGGAAAAGTTGATTTTGTATAAGGGTGTGGTGTACAAGTGACTGCAGAAGAAATGTCATTTCTGACAACATAATGTGCAGAGGGAAGAAGTATTGCAGCTGTGTGTAAGAACAGGAAGATAACTTGAATTTCAGCAACTTCTCTTAACGTTGTTAAAAAGAAGAGTTTAAAAAAGAACTGTTTGCTAAAGAGATTTGCCTAAGAAAACCGCTCCACTAATAACCCTGCTTTTATTAACAGAATATGTATGCAGTATATGTCTTAAATTGGTAAGAATGTTCATAAAAATGTAGAATGTTCTTTACAACATCAGTAATTGGAATAGGTGCATGCAAGTACTATAAAGGCCTTGTGAATGCCTAATGAGCGAATTCAGTTGTAAAAGGTCAAAAGATAACTATGCTGCTGTTGCAAGAAGTTAAAGTGTGTTTTTACATCAAAGGTGCAGCCTTTTATTTTGCTTTAGAAGACCAAATCAGGTATATTCTTAGACAATAGCCTGCTGAGTGGTGACATACAGATCCCATCTGGGATCCTTTCATAATAGAAGGACCGGAGAAAAGATGGTGCGCAGGGCATTATCTGCCCTGGATCACTATATGGCAGCCCCCTCCTGTGTTGCAGTCGTGCCTTAGATTCCCACGTGTCACTCTGGGAGTTGGAGTTTGCAGACTCAGCCCTGTTGGGGTCCATGGGTGCCTCCGGGGGTTGCTGCGGGAACAGCAAAGCCCTATTTCATTGGGCTTCCACCTCACCTGGAAGTGCTTCCGGACAGTGCTAACGGGCCACCGTAAGTACTCCGGGGTGCAACATTAAAGAAGTCTGCTGTCTTCATTTGGGGAACCAGAGTTAGGAGGTGGAGAACAAAGTTTTCCAGGAGGAGCAGAGGAGGCAGAGAAGTGACAGAGACAAAGAGTGAGCGACAGACAAGAAGACAAGTATATTGCTGTGTGCTGCTTGTGCTTTTATTTGTGTTGTGCTTTGTGCCATGGGAAATGCTTGCAAAGCAGAGTTTCCCACAATAAAAACTCTTTGTACTTTACACTTGTCTCCAGAGCCTGTCTGTGTTTGGGTTTTTGGGGAGCTAGAGTGTCCCCTACAGGCCACAATAGATTATATGTTCATGTATGTCTTGTTCTACTCTATTGTGGAATGTGTGACAGATCACTGTTTCATCTTATAAAAATATAGAAATCTGCACAATTTATGAGTGAAATTCATAAATCAGTGAAAGTCTATATTAAAAATACTTTCACTTTCTCTGTTGTGGTCCAGATATTGTGATAGACTATCCATCCATCCATCCCGCTATGTCCTAACTACAGGGTCACGGGGGTCTGCTGGAGCCAATCCCAACCAACACAGGGCGCAAGGCAGGAAAGAAACCCCGGGCAGGGCGCGCACACACACACACACCCCAAGCACACACTAGGGACAATATAAAATTGCCAATGCACCTAACCTGCATGTCTTTGGACTGTGGGAGGAGACCGGAGTACCCGGAGGAAACCGACACAGACACAGGGAGAACATGCAAACTCCACGGAGGGAGGACCCGGAAGCGAACCCAGGTCTCCTAACTGCGAGGCAGCAGCGCTACCCACTGCACCACCATGCTGCCCATGATAGACTGTTCTTCAGCAAATAGCCCAAACATGCTTGCTGCAATAAACAAAGTAATACAGTTTATCCATAACAAAATAGCAGAAGATGGATTTATTTAAGCATATATCAATATTTATGTTTATAGATACACAAACAAAGGACAATAATAAACAACACAAATAATAAAATTACAATAGCTTAGCTAAACTTTTTTCTATATTTATATAAAAAAGCACATAAGTTATGAATAGCAACGCCCTTGAATTTGCTTCACTCTGAGTTTGGCGAAATCACAGAAAACTCCACAAAGTTCACTGAAGTCAATGGGGGAAGAAGGAGCTGAACTAATTTTGAGTGGATTATAATGGAACAATGGTCTTTCAAGTTACCTTGGGGGCTAGGTAAAAGTCTGCCAACTTTGCTGGACCAATTATTATGCTAAAAATAAGATATTCCTTGTATATAGAAATAAATCTTTTGTTTTTATTATTTCACAGAGTGTCCTGTGTATTCCAATGAGGGGAGGGCTCCTTTAAGATTTGTTTTCAGTTGTTGCTGGGCGCATGGCTAATTTGCATGCATAATTAGCCATGTGGAGCTGGTGCAGAATGTTGTACATCACTTGGCAGTACCATTAATTCTGCAAGGAAATCTGGCAGTGTTTCCCAATCTGTGTGGCTTCAGGGCCCATTTTTACCTTTTTAAGTTCTCTGATAACCCATATACAGCATATTGAAGAGCCCTGGGGGGGTTAAAAAACCACAAGTAGAATAGAGTAGTGCAGTAAGAGACAGAGAAAAATATCACAAAACAAGTGCTTTCTGCAGTTTTCAGTAGTTGAAATGGCTTTTATTCCCCCTCTTGTGCTTGCCACCAAGTGAAAGTTCTCCACATGGCTGCTACAGCTTTGTTATGTTATGCTGGCCTCATAAAGCATCATAGGGTGCTTGGAAAAAATGCTTGCCTTAGCAGGCCACACATGAATTTCCATGATAATATTTGGCAATTAAGTTAACTGGTGAATACAACATATTCGCCTCGAAAAGTGTTTTTGTAAATTCCAACAATCAACAATGTTTATGAATTCTGATCTTTCATTTAATGCGATCAAGATGGAGAAGTTTTTTAGCTACTTATACTTTTTCTAGTGCTTGCTCTGTGATGGCAGCATTGATTTGCTAACAGCTAGTCTGCTTTGGTTCCCAGTGACCTCCAATTTGTGTGTGTATGTATATATGTATGTATGTATGTATGTATGTGTGTGCATGTGAGACGCTGCTCTGAACTTCTTACTGGATTTAAGGAGAAAAAGCCTATAACAGCTAAAAACTTATCCTTCTAAAATGTTGTTACTTTTCAGTTACAGTGATACCAATACTATAATATGTTAGCTTGCTTTATTCTAACTACTAAGTTACAATTAATACTGTAGTTCTCTGAATCAATATACTTATGTTTGGCATGGGCAAAGTTTTGTTCATTTCATGGTGGGCTTTCTCTTGCACATGTAGAAAGATCTACAGCGTGCTTTACTTTCTTTTTTCAGAAGCTCTTCTTCTTTACCTTGGTTGCACCTTCTGGTTTTGGGTGGTACTCCAGTTTTTTCTTTGAGGTTTTACACAAAAAGTATATATCCTCTTTTGATAGAAAGGTTTATGTCTTCTGACCATTTGGTGTTTAGTCAACTCCCGTCTTAGAATGATGAGCATGCAGCTTTTACGTATGGTCTCTCTGTCTTACTTGTGCACTTGTTTTTCCTCAGCAAGGTTTAAACTAATGGCAGTCTCATTTAACTCCAATACAAACAGGCCTTCCAGTCTAGCACCATGTTGCCCTTTGGAAGTAAAAGGGATCACTCCAGCCTTTGCCACGGTCAAACTTCAAGGCAGCTGCTGTTCTGATTCTGACACCAAAAAAGCAGAAATACTTGAGACCTTCAAAATTCCCACAGGAAACTGTGGGCTTCAGGCCTGCCTGGGCCCCGAAATGGAGAACAGGCTATTAAAGTTCAAAATGCAAAAGATGGTCTCAAATACATGAAAATATGTCTTACAAGAGGGAGTACTGTAAAATTCTGGCTTGTACAGAGACAAGTTCCGTCTCTTTTATAAAGATCCAGAATATATAAATATCAAAAAGGTGTTGCCTAAAAGGCAGCCCTCGGCAAACAAGTCTCAATACATAAACCAGAAATCAGAATCCTTAAAACTGTAGTAGAAGTCACACAACCTGTAGAAACAAAGAAGCAATAATCAAAATCAGAGCTCGCCAAACCACCAAGCACATTAACTGAATCACGAGGGAATACATTACCAATTAGCCTTTATAGAGCTGGAAGCAGTCAGTCAACTGTGATGGACAGGTGGTCCCACCTCTTCGGAAATCACTCGCAAAATACAGAGAACATACAGACATTTAAAGAAACAATACATAAATATTTTTTAAACAGAACAAAAACAATAATACATTAAATGTATTGACTAAATAAAATTAACAGAGCAGTATTAACAGAAATAAATACGCTAAATAGTTCCAACTAAAAAATTAATGGAAAGGATAAAAACATAAGCCAGGGAAGGAACTTCAGCCAAAACATAGCACTTGCTATACTGAACAGAGCTACTGCCAGTTTGAGAGTAGTGAACATGTAGGGAGAGCATAGATCAGATGTTTGCAGTGATTTTTGAAAAAACAAATAGACATTTTTTCATTGGTTTCTTGGGTCAACATAAGCCCACATTTTTGATTGAAAGTTTTTGCAAAGTTTTGTCCATGAAGGTTTCCAGTTGTTGAGTTATGGCTCACTTCAAGTGTTTAGATGAGGAGGATCGAGGAGACATCTCTGGGGTGTCACTTTGTGGTTGACCATTTTATCAGGTAAGTCCTTGAGGCTGCATTTCAAAGAGGCCTGGAGAACTGGACACTTCAGCTGGAATTAAGAGTGTCTGGCAGTTTGTTTTTGTGGCAAAGTCTTTTGTTCCAAAGCATAGTAACATCTTTGCACAGATATTATTTTTGGTAATCCTTTGACATAATGTACAAGCATGTCATAAATATGTATTTTAGTTCTTTCCTCCTTATAGCTCATAAGCTTTGAAGGTTATAAAAACGGAAGCTATTTAAAAAATTTTTGGCTCCTTAAGTATAAATTCATTTACATAGTAAAGTGTTGTTTTTATAATTACTTTGTGCAAAAATTAAAAGAACTACAGTAGCTCACGTTTTGCTGGGTTGTTAATATTGTGAGCCTATGTGTTGGACTGCAAAACAGTCAATGAAATTGCTTAATACTAATTGAATTATGTTTACACAGCATATCCCTTTTGTATATCTTTCAGTTATATATTATGGCGAAATGAGTGTACTGTACATTTTTGTCATACAAAGCAGTGCTGAGTTTTTCAAAAATTTACTTAATTATGTTTTTGAAATTAATTTTTGGTGCTATACATATATATATATATACTGTATATATATATATATATATATATATATATATATATATGACGGACAGCGGGTCCCATGCCCGGCCGGGGCGCCTCTGATGCATACGTCCGGGGAGCCATCATGGACTTTGCAATACCTCCCCGGGCGCTGGGGCAGTCTCCCTGGCACTGGATTCCTCCTCAATCTCCCCGTGGCTCCATGGGACATGGAGTCCACCACAGCAGCCGGTTGGGAGATGGGGTGGCGCTAGGGGTGCTGCAGAGTTCCAGCCACCACACTGGGCGGTTTATCAGCCCCACCCGGAGGTGCAATTAAGACCAGCTGGTCAGGCACCTGGATCACTTCCGGTGGGGCATAAAGGGCCTGCCTCCCAGCAATCGAGGCCAGAATCGGGAGGAAGAGGACGAGGTTGCCTGGGAGGAGTGGTGGAGCAGGAAAGTGTGGGTTTGTGTTTGGCTTCTTTGTGTTTGTGTTTTGGACTGTGTTTGGGCTGTGTGGCACGGGAAGGCGTGTCACACAGCTGAAAAAATAAATATTTGTGAGTGTGAACACGTGCCTCTGCCTATTCTATGCCGGGTCGGGCGCTATAAAGCGCTTGTTTACACTGGCGTAGTCGTGCGGATCCCGGCCCGTCCATTTGGGTCGGAACCTGCGGTTTTTTACTCTTGCTGACCCGGCATAGCGAAGCGCAACAGCGCGGGGCACGGTTCTCGGCTCAGCGGCGTTGGAGAGCGCGCTCCCGACGCAGCTACAGGCAAGCAATCGGGCAGGACTGCACAGCACAGCGCACTGAAGCGCGCACACGCGGCAGGAGCCGCAAGCAGGCACGCGCAAGCCAGCGGGGACTATCCAACCGAAGCCGCCGAGGAGCTGCTGCAGGCGCCTTTTGTCATGGGGAAGAAAAAAGCCGGGCGGACACAGAGGCCAACTGGCAGACGCCGCCACGCTAGTCCGCCGCACGGGTTGCAACCGGAGGTAGGTGACGAGTTGCGGGTATGTTTTCCGCCCTGCGGGTCATCCTACCTCCTGGACGCCGAGGGGCGAAGCACCCGGTGCGGGCAGGGGACAGTGTCCATGGCGTGGCACGGAGCCAGCTCGGGGTGGCGAGGCGGAGCTGTGTCTTTCCTCGGCTTGAGCCAGCGGCTGGCGGAGGAGAGCCCGGACGAGCTTCCCAGCGCGGCGCCCCTGCAAGTGGGGCAGGAGCGGCTCCGCGAAACAGGTAAGGGGGGGCGTGTGTCAATCCCCCGCCGAGGAGGATCGGCAGGCGGGGATGACGGACGCCCTTCCCTCTCCTCCAGACTACCCGAAGGGCCCTGTGGGGGATCCACAGGGTCTTCTTGGCACGCGTCGGCGGAGGCGACACGGAGAGCCCAAATCCACCGCCGGCCGCCACTATTAATGTTTCTTGGGCTGTAGGGAGGTGAAGTCCGTTGTCCTCGCCCTACAGTCCCTTTTGCAAGTTTTTCAGGTCCTGTCGGAGGCGAAGGAGGGGCTGGAGAAGAAGCTCGGTATCCCGTGCGGGCCCTGGCTGAATGGCTTGCGACGGCGGGTGGCCAGCCTCCCACCGGCAGGACAGAGCGGTGCAGGTAAGTGAAGCCGGCACCGCAGAGAAAAGGGGCGGGCGCGCGGCAGCAGTGTTGCTTAGTACTGCCTGTTAGGCGGACCCGCCCACCACACGAGGCTGCTGTGATGACTGACAGCAAGGCGGACGGCGTCGCGGGAGGCAGCAGGTGGAAACCGGCTGCCAAACAACCCGCCCGACCGCTAGCGCCAGTCTTGCGGCAGTCCAAAGGGCGCAGGCGGTGCGGGGTCCCTCCTTTCTCATAGGGGACTCAGACCGCCAGTGCGACCCAAAGGAAAAGGGGAACGGAAGAGGAAACCGGAAACCCGTACATAGAGCAGTGTATGCCTGGCGGCTTGGAGCGAAGGAGGGCTGCACTGCAGGGGCGGAACCGTCACAAGCCCTCCTCGGAGGCGAAGGGGCAGATGTTCCCTGCCTGCTTCCGCATGCAGAGGGCCGTACTGGAGGGAGTCGGCGGTGTTATGACTGTGGCCGCGGTGGCCATGTCTGGTGGGCTTGTCCCGAGGGACATCGGGGCAACGCCCCCAGACCTGTTTATTCTGTTTTTACAGGCGCACCGCGAACCAGGAATGCCGACTCCCCATCCTGGAGAAGACCGCCCTCGGGGCAGGCCGATGAGCCCCACAAGCCTCATCTGAGGGAGGGGCCATGTGACGGACAGCCGGGTCCCATGCCCGGCCGGGACGCCTCTGATGCATACGTCCCGGGGGAGCCATCATGGACTTTGCAATACCTCCCGGGCGCTTGGGGCAGTCTCCTGGCACTGGATTCCTCCTCAATCTCCCCGTGGCTCCATGTGACATGGAGTCCACCACAGCAGCCCGGTTGGGAGATGGGGTGGCCGCTAGGGGTGCTGCAGAGTTCCAGCCACCACACTGGGCGGTTTATCAGCCCCACCCGGAGGTGCAATTAAGACCAGCTGGTCAGGCACCTGGATCACTTCCGGGTGGGGCATAAAAGGGCCTGCCTCCCAGCAATCGAGGCCAGAATCGGGAGGAAGAGGACGAGGTTGCCTGGGAGGAGTGGTGGAGCAGGAAAGTGTGGGTTTGTGTTTGGCTTCTTTGTGTTTGTGTTTTGGACTGTGTTTGGGCTGTGTGGCACGGGGAGGCGTGTCACACAGCTGAAGAAAATAAATATTTGTGAGTGTGAACACGTGCCTCTGCCTATTCTATGCGGGTCGGGCGCTATAAAGCGCTTGTTTACATATATATATATATATATATATATATATATAAATGAGAAAGGTTTCCCTTAGTCTATAGATGAAATAAAACATGTGAAAAATTTAATTCCAGGTAATTTTATTTTATTTTATTTTTTTACACAGTACAATGAAAGCTATTTGCTTGTTGTGGATAAACATGAAAAATAAATTGACAAGATAAAATTACATGGTGTGGCAGATGTATCACTAAACAAAGAAATCTCCCAATACAAAGTACCAGTTTATATGAATAAATATAAAATATTCATGCAATAATACAAAGCTAAAAAATATTGTTAAATTTTCAATGCAGTTACTTACAGTACATATTGGAGTCTTAGTCATAGTTTAACAGCTTGTGGGTGAAAAACTGTTTGCAACTATGCTGATAAAATAAATACCAAAATATTACTTGCTGGATGGCAGAGGTACAGATAGTTTCTATACGGGTTTGTGGGCGTCTGACAAACAGAAAAGGAAAATGTTGTTTTTTTAAAGGCATCGTTTATCAAAAATATCAAGTGTGCATGATAGCTTGGCTCCACTAATGTTTTAACTTACCACTCTATAGCTACAGTGGTCAAACTGCATTCGAAAAAAGTCAGAGGTGATCCTGGATTGCGCCAAGTAGATGGGTTATGAAGTAATGGCTTTCCTCAGTCACTTCAGAAAATGTAATTCTAAGTGTTATGGACACCATATAATTTAAAGATACTCCTTTTTGCGTCATGACAGACTAATTTTGCAATAAGCCAGACTAACAGACTGATGCTCATCATCATTTTTTATACATGGACCAATTGTCATTGTGTTATCACCAAACTTGTTGACAAAGTCTGATTCATGCCTCTGCTGTGTATAAACTGTTAAAACAGCGATGGGCTGAACACAGTCCTCTGCGTTTGCATTCAGAATGAGAGTTTTTGACTTCCATATAAAAACAAGGCTGGGGTCATACAGTAGAGCATATTAAATACAACTGTTTACGTTGGGAAATTCTTTATAATTATTTCAGAGACTGTACAAGTACAGTATTTTATTGCTACTGTATTTTATTGAAGCAGGGATAGGTTAAGTGTGCTGATTAGTGCCTAAGACCTAGTGTGGGCAGGGCCGTCTCAACAGAATCATAGGTCCCCGGGCAAAGCAGTGCACTGGGGTCCCTACCTACACAACCACTCAGGAAGTCACAACATTCTGTACATAGATTAGCATGAGGCCCCTGGGCAACTGCCCAGTGTGCCCATATGTAAAGACGGCCCTGAGTGTGGGCTTTATCTGGGCCACTCAAAGACAGAAACTTTCCACTCCAGTGTTGTCTTGGCTCTGTATCTTTGGGTCATTCTCGCATTGAAAGGTGAACAATCACCCCAGTCTGATTTTTTCTGTACTGTAGAGCAGTCTTTCTTCAAACACCTCTCTGTATTTGGCTACATTCATCCTTTTCTCAATTTTGACCAGTTCGCCTGTCCTGGCTGCTATGAAGCACTCTAATAGCATAATGCTGCCACCACCACGCTTCACTTTAGGGATGTTATTAGGCAGGTGATGATCCTTGTCTGGTCTTCACCAGACATAGTGTTTTGAGTTTTGCCCGAACAGTTAAGTTTTGTCACATCACACCAGAGAATATTTCTCCTCATGCTTCCAGTTTGATGGTGTTGGTGAGATGATTGTTCTTCTAGCATGTTCTCCCATCTCAGTTAGTGGACTTCTGAAGCTCTGTTAGAGTGACTGTTGAGTTCTTGGTCATCTCCCTGAGGAATGATCTTTCTGCCTGCTTACTCAGTTTGGCCAGATGACCAACTCTAGGGAGGGTCCAATTAGTCCCAAAATTCCTACAATTCACAATTATTGATGTCACTATTCTCTTAGAAGCACTCATAGCTTTAGAAATCGTTTTATCCCCTTGCCCTGGTCACAATTTTGTCACAGGGGTGAAGAAAGAGTTTGTTGGACTTCATGGCTTGTTTTTTGTCCTGACATGCAATAATACATTTGCAAAAATCTCAAGTAAACTTGTTTCACATTGTCATTATGGGGTGTTGTGTGTAGAATTCTGAGGAAAAAAATTAATTTAATCCATTTTGGAATAAGGCTGTAACATAACAAAATGTGGAAAAAGTGATGCACTGTGAATACTTTCCAGATGCACTGTACATGTATTTTGACAATTTACTGGCCTATGTTAGATACTCAACAATTCAAATATTTACATTAATCTTTAAGGAAATTAGCATTGTGTTATACATTGTACTACTCATGACGGTCTCTAGCATCTAATAGCGCTAACCTTTTATTATCTGATTATCAACTGACCCAGCTGTTTAGAATCTAAAGATTTTTGATTTGATTATCTCAACACAAATATGACCTTATGATGCCAATCATTTCTGCCATACACAAATGCAGGTATTTCTGTAAGATGCATCATGAAAATAAAATCAATTGTAGATGCTTTTGAATCTTCATTAAGTTGTGCCTCATAGATGATACTTCTACTGCACGAAGTGGAAAGTATTCAGTGTGTTGATTCCTATATAAAGCCTTTAATTTAAGGAGAAAACGTTAGTGTTCTGCAGTGTTAGAAGCATATTCAAATTCTGATCCCCAGTGTTGTAAATTAGTGTTGCAATTCATATCGTAGAGGTACTTTTATTCTTCTGCAAAATATCTAGAGGCTTCATTTTATTTAGTTGCAAAGGTTTGCTGCTGTTTTTGTTTGTGCAGGACAGATGTGGTGCATGGTTTCTTTAAACCATTTTATAGCCATGATAAGCAATATGACTTATTTATCAAAGGATGTAATTTCACTTAACTGTTCTTGGTAATATCATGCACCTTACAGAACTTCAGCAATCGGTACACCAGATATTTGTAAAAGAATATATTTTCTATTTAGAATATATGATTCAGTGTATTTAAATGTTATTAATTATTTAGTTTGGCTCACTGTGTAGCAGGAGACCTACAGTTATCCCCGGCTTTACTGAAGCAAGCCATATAGTTCAAAGAGAATAATTAGCAGAATTAGAGTCTAAATGATAAATGAAGGATGTTGGCTTTGTTTGTTGTAGAAAATCTAGTTAATAGTTTTTTGTAATTTATAGTATATTTCAGTATGATTGAGAATATACCTGATTCTGCTTTTATTCTGGCAACAATGACAAAAGCTTTTTTGTCAGTTAAATAATTATTTCCTTACATCAGAACTGGTGAATAATAAAGTTCAAACTATTATATAAACTGTGAAACCAGCAACACATAATCTTCGTTTAGTCTGACAGATTTTAGTATTTTCCTTTGCTTTTCATTGTTCTTAAATGTTAATATTTTAATTGGCAGTAGCCCCCATGAACCTGAGCTGCATTAGTTATTATTAAGAAAAAATGCAATTTTAATTTGTGTAAAATCAGTTAATTAGTCAAAAATAGAGATGTAAAAAGTATTTCTTTCTTAATTTGTGGATTATTTCTGGGTTTCTATCCATAGTGAATCATAATTGCAACCCAGAATTAACATTGGATAAACCAGATTCTTGGGAAAACAAATGGAATAAAATGTTGATAGTAAATTTTTATTTACAAACCGTTATGTGATGCTCTGTGGAAAACGAACATGTTCCCTTGGACTTAATATATAGTAATAGCACTATTAGGAGCAATAATTACAATCGGGCACTGTGGAGGAATTGTAGGCTACTCTATCTTGCATAACTACTTTACCTCTGTTTCACCACAGTGAAATTCAATTAGATATTACTATTAATAATTCTGGTAAAGATCAATGGACTATTATCCAAAACTCTGTGCAAAGTGCAGTCAATGACAATTTAATCCCAATTGGGTCCTACAACGTGAGCGGCAGTGGCAGGTTCTGATCGCAGTGTTCAAAGTAAGAGATTTCACCCAGGTACATTTTATATAACCTTAGTCAAAATAAAGGTGTGTAATGTGCAATTTTGAGATGATTTAGAGCAAATTCTGCACTAATGAATAGTGTGGTTATTCAGTTGCTTCCTTTCCTTTCATTGCCTGAAGTTGTAGTTGAGATTTTCCATTCCCAAAGATTATCTTTGGATGTGCTCTTCTGTTGACTTGAAAATGTTTGGAGATACTAGCTATGCCTTTATTGTTGCTATATAGTGTAGTCTCCATAGCAAATGTTGAAGGAATGTTAGGAAAATCAAGCAAATAAGGCATATAAGGGATATAAAGAAGGAGCTAAACAAGAAAACTAAACAATAGCTTCAGGATATAAAAACATTTAAGTGCTAAATTTACTGTAATCTTTACATAAATTCTAGAAAAAAATGATGAAAAACAGAAAATATGAGTAAGTTAGAAAGTAAAATTGGAGTACTTGCTACTCAGCTTGAAGAGTTTAAGCAAACCGTTACAACTTGTATTGAAATAATTGAACAATTAATATCCGCCATTGAAGACAAAGCAATGGCTGCAAAATCAGAATGCAACGTGCTAGGGGACAAACTGGCTGCTCTGAAGATAGATATAGAAGGAGCAACATCAGAATCCTAAGGTCTCCCTGAAAACAGTAAAAGTCCAAACCCAGTGAAATTTATAGCTAAATTGTTCTCCAAAATAACTGGAGAGGACTTCAAATTGGACACTGAGCTCTCCGCAGCCTACCGTGTACATGGATCAAATGCCTCAAAAACGAGAAGCCTGATTGTCCAATTCAATAAACTATAGATTAAAGAAAACTTGATGTCTCTTCTCAGACAAAAGAGATTATATTTTAAAATAACCATATACATTTTTTCCCAGATTTCTCCACTTCAAAAGCTGTTCGAAAGCACCACATTCTACAGCATTAAACAGTGTCTACTCAGTGCTGAAATCAGATACAGCCTGTTGTTTCCCGTAAAGTGTTTTTAGAACTCCGGATGAAGCAAATAAATGTATTAGTAGCACAGTTCTTGAACGGATGATTACCAACATAACAGACGCAGTCCCAGTACCAAGTAGCCTCCATATGTTATCATTTTTTAGTTTTAAGAATGTTGGAAATTCTGTATATGATTGTTTTATAAGGATGCAATTGATTATAAAACGTAAACCCTAAAGAGTCTCTGGTATTGGTACCATATTCTTAGTGACTGTTGAACCACTATTTTCAATTTTCTGTAATTGACAGTAATCAGTGACCACCCCACCTGTGCACAGACCAACCAAAGCATACATGATATAAATATGTCAGTATTTCCATTCCATGGCTAACTATCCTAGGATGGTTCCTTTTAAAATCATAATACATTGTTTCCATTTTCTTTAAAGGAAGATTTGTTAAAATAATGTACACTAGCTGTGCTACCCATCCTAAGACAGACAGAAATCTATGTAATCATGGTATATCGTAGCCTTAGTGTTTGCAGTGCACCATGCAATGCAAATGTCTATGTTATATGCCGTTTGGTATGGGATTTGTAAATGTAGTGTTAATGTTGTTGATGCATCATCTATTGGAATGACAAATGTGATGCATTTTATTGCTAACAATGTTTGTAATGTGGCATCTTTTGGGATGACAAACATAACAACCAGAAAGAAACACAGATAAGATGGATTAGGGTGCTGAAAAAATTGAACAACGTTAGTTCTCCTGGCTATTGTAAAATGAAATTCCTACAAGCTAAAAAATATCATGTTTGACACTTTTCATCAAGTTACTAAAGTGAAAGCTGAAAAAAATTATGATTTTATAATACTCCTTCCATGTGTTTACTACATATGGGACTGATGAACATAAATGTTTAACTTATAGTTCTCTGTATCTTTGTTTCATTACGCAAAAATCGGGTAATGTTCAATTTACAGTAAATGGCAAAATAAATTGTGACAATGAAAAAAGTCTGTAATCTACATTCTAAAACAAAATAATCAGAATTTGAGTTTTCTGTGATAGTAGAAGTAGATTGTTTGTTAAATTTGCAGTTTACAATATCATTATATTTGTAGTTATTAATAACTTTATTTTGTTCATGTCATTTTTGGTAACTTTATTTTGTTAATGTCATTTTTGGTTGTTTTTTATGGCTACTACATTTATCAACTTATCATGTGACAGAATGTTGTAATGCATGACATCAAATATATTTGGTATTTAAGATAGCGACACACAATAAATATAGTACTGTCCATGTGTTTTGCTTAATAAGAAAAAAAGGTTGCTACAAATTACCACTGGATTTTTTTTTCATTTAGGAAATGGATTTTTCACTAGAGTTGGGACCTTTTTTCTCTTATGTTTGATTTTTGACTGTCAGATAAAATTTTGGCTTTGTTCCTGGAATCCTTGGCTCTTGTGGCTTACTTTGGCCACAGTTTTCTAAGTAGAATGCTATAGAATCCATTTAATAATCTCAAAAACTTAAAAAACACACTATTTGTTCACTAGTGGAAAAATATTGTTTAGCAAGTTATACCTTTATTTATTAGACAGGTTTTTAATTACCTAGTTCAAAGTGCTGAATATAAAATCAGTTTTTGTAAAACAAAAATACAAATATATGGCATTTGTACAAAGTTTGGAAATAAAGAGAAATTATTACAGCAAAAACTTCAAAATGATCTGGTTCCCAGTGAAAAGGAATAAACATTATAGCTTTAATTATAGTTTACTTCCAGTACTTTGGGATGCACTACATAAACAATACATTTTAAACCTGTAGCACTTAAAACACTTTTGTGAGATCCTTTTTTTTAAAAAGTGGACAGAAAGCTCATTATTATCATAGTCCATTGATCACTGACATGGTAACTGCTAGATGACATCTCCAAAGCTGCTATTGTAAGTAGCTGTAGACATGTCACCTGTTTGCTTATCATACCTAATGCAGAATGTGCCAGAATTTATTGAATTAAAGAAATTTTATCTAAAGAAAGATCTAATGACATTTACAAAATAAATAATGCTATTGTCTTCAAGAACATAACATCCTGCATCCTAATGTATCTAGGGCTGTAGGGGTATATTGTGGGAATTTCTGATCTGCTTTTATGGACAATGCAGTAGGTAAGAGATGAAACAGCAGGCTTAATTTTACAATAATTAAAAAATCAATAAACAAGAACATTGCTTTTCCCTGGCATTTTAAGTTCTGACGTTAACCTTTCTCAGTATCTTACTCAGTATCATGTTCCAGACTCATTTTCTCTATATAAAAGGAATTCCCTTCCACTCATGCAATTCTGATACATAAGTGGATCTTTCAGTGATTTCCTTTTGAAGTGTTCACTGACTATCACATCAGTAAAGTTTTAGGATAGAGTTAATTGGAATTGTATGCAGAGAATGTCAGGGATGGACCCACAGTAGTATCATCTAATTTTTTTGTTCTTTTAGATGCTTTTTTTATTGACAATAGTTATATTTAAGTATGAGAAATGACTATGGCCTCTCATTTCAGCCTTGCCACATTTTTCTGCTGACAGTTCGTTCAGCCAATGTGGAAAAGACATCCTTTCCTAAACTTGTGCAGTGTAAACACTATGCTATAAATACTGTTTTGAAAACAATATTAAGAAAACCACTTCCAATAGTGCTGCTTTAATAATGGCACCTGCAGGTGCTAAATTTATTTAGGAAATATTGTAGAACAAAAAGCATGAAAAGTTCCAGTGATTTGTGCTTTCACGTTTCTTTTCTCAAGCTGCTTAAATGCCCTTTGTTCTTGAAACAATTATAATATACACTGTAAGTAGGTAGATAGAGAGAGAGCTTTTTTATTTTTTTAATTTTGTTGTTGTGTATTTGTTAAATATTAGCATCTGCAGTGACCAGTGCTGCCACTATCTACTGCTTGGGATATGAATTAGCAGGCAGTTTAGCATAATAGACTCCATTCAGTACTCCATGTTGATAATACATACTATCAAGATGGTACATTTTTCCATCTCTCACATGCTTCTGACTATCTTGTGCTGTAAAACACGCTGCCATTGTAGACTGAGGATTGTGTGCCTGACAGACAGCCTCTGAAATTCAGATATTATTCTTTATCCTTCAAGCTTTTTGAAGTTGAATGGGCCCTGATCTTTACCAAAGGATGTACTGTATAGCATTATAAAGGGACAAGATAGTTATAATGCGTGTTTTATTTGCTCAATGACTTTCTTCTCCTTTGGTGCTCTATATTATTTTGATGCTTGTATTCTAACAATAATATAGTTGTGTGTTAAAGAAATTATATTCATATACCAGTTTTCTGTACTGACAGCAGAGAAGTAAATTTAATTTTTTTAAAAAATATATACAGTGGTGTGAAAAACTATTTGCCCCTTGTGACGATGTGGGTTCAGGCTCCACACTCCCTTTGATATTGGAAGCACATGAACCCAACACCGTCGATAATGTTGCCGAGTGAGCTAGTCAATGGAGGCAAATAAACAATTGAGCAAGGGGTGGTATACAAAAAGTGCAATAGTGCTTTTATTAAAAGCAGTCAACAAAACAAAAACAGTGTTCAAATAAATAGTGCAGTTCTTCATATTCATTAAATAAATAATCCATAAAAAGAACACGTGGGGGTTAAAACTCAATAGAAAAAAACAATCCTTAAAATCGAGAGGTTAAAATGATCAGGAAGCTGTCTTTAAAAACAACAACAAATAAGCTTGGTGCTTCTTTTCTGTATGCGTCTCACCTGCTTATCCCGTACGGGCTTAGCAGCAGGCAAGACGCTCTCTGCAGCTGCCCTCCTACATCACACGCTCGAGACTGGAGACCTCCCGATCCCTGGCTTCGGTCTGGCACTCATCCCAGTCCCCGAGACTTGATTACCCTCAACGGCCAGGTCGCCCACGTTGGGGATTCCATCACCAAGTCTCCCGACTTCCGCTGCCTTTTCCATGGCCTCTCTGCGGCCCGTCGCTTTCACCTTGTCACTCCCGCTACCAGATCACTCAGCGGGAGCGACATCTACACAAACACCTGGGTGTCGGCCCAACACCCAGCTTCCTCGCAGCTGCCCACGAGCGCCGATCGCTGCTCACCACACGCTCCGCGTGTCCGTCTCTCCTGCACCGCTTGCTTCCACGCCCCTGTAACCTCCGTCCTCTCCTTTCCTTTCTCTCCGATCGATTCTCTCTCTTCCTTTCCCTCTCCGATCGTTTCTTTTCACCCCCCTTTAAAACCGACTCGCGCTTCTTTTTAAAATGACGAGGGCCACAGCAGCTGCAGCATTAGCCGCGGGACAATCATGAATGTGGGCAGTTCCTCACCTGTGCACTCGGTGAGAAACGCCCACACCCTACGGATCGCCCCACGGCTCACTATGGCCCAACGTCCCCTCACTAAGCCGCGATCATTTATTTAAAACGAATGGCCTTTTCTCCACGAGCTGTGGACCCATAACACCACACCCCTTTCCTGATTTCTTATTCTTTTGCATGTTTGTCACACAAAATGTTTCTGATCATCAAACACATTTAACCATTAGTCAAAATTAACACAAGTAAACACAAAATGCAGTTTTTAAGTGATTTTTTTTTTATTTAGGGAGAAAAAAATCTAAACCTACATGGTCCTGTGTGAAAAGTAATTGCCCCTGAACCTAATAACTGGTTGGGCCACCCTTAGCAGCAATAACTGCAATCAAGCGTTGATAACTTGCAATGAGTCTTTACACAGCTCTGGATGAATTTTGGCCCACTCATCTTTGCAGAATTGTTGTAATTCAGCTTTATTTGAGGGTTTTCTAGCATGAACCGCCTTTTTAAGGTCATGCCATAGCATCTCAATTGGATTCAGGTCAGGACTTTGATTAGGCCACTCCAAAGTCTTCATTTTGTTTTTCTTCAGCCATTCAGAGGTGGATTTGCTGGTGTGTTTTGGGTCATTGTCCTGTTGCAGCACCCAAGATTGCTTCAGCTTGAGTTGACGAACAGATTGCCGGACATTCTCCTTCAGGATTTTTTAGTAGACCGTAGAATTCATGGTTCCATCTATCACAGCAAGCCTTCCAGGTCCTGAAGCAGCAAAACAACCCCAGACCATCACACTACCACCACCATATTTTACTGTTGGTATGATGTTCTTTTTCTGAAATGCTGAGTTTCTTTTACGCCAGATGTATCGGGACATTTGCCTTCCAAAAAGTTCAACTTTTGTCTCATCAGTCCACAAGGTATTTTCCCAAAAGTCTTGGCAATCATTGAGATGTTTCTTAGCAAAATTGAGACGAGCCCTAATGTTCTTTTTGATTAACAGTGGTTTGCGTCTTGGAAATCTGCCATGCAGGCCGTTTTTGCCCAGTCTCTTTCTTATGGTGGAGTCGTGAACACTGACCTTAATTGAGGCAAGTGAGGCCTGCAGTTCTTTAGACGTTGTCCTGGGGTCTTTTGTGACCTCTCGGATGAGTCGTCTCTGCGCTCTTGGGGTAATTTTGGTCAGCTGGCCACTCCTGGGAAGGTTCACCGCTGTTCCATGTTTTTGCCATTTGTGGATAATGGCTCTCACTGTGGTTCGCTGGAGTCCCAAAGCTTTAGAAATGGCTTTATAACATTTACCAGACTGATTGATCTCAATTACTTCTGTTCTCATTTGTTCCTGAATTTCTTTGGATCTTGGCATGATGTCTAGCTTTTGAGGTGCTTTTGGTCTACTTCTCTGTGTCAGGCAGCTCCTATTTAAGTGATTTCTTGATTGAAACAGGTGTGGCAGTAATCAGGCCTGGGGGTGGCTCCGAAAATTGAACTCAGGTGTGATGCACCACAGTTAGGTTATTTTTTAACAAAGGGGCAATTACTTTTTCACACAGGGCCATGTAGGTTTGGGTTTTTTTTCTCCCTAAATAATAAAAACCATCATTTAAAAACTGCATTTTGTGTTTACTTGTGTTATATTTGACTAATGGTTAAATGTGTTTGATGATCAGAAACATTTTGTGTGACAAACATGCAAAAGAATAAGAAATCAGGAAGGGGGCAAATAGTTTTTCACACCACTGTATAGTGTGCTTGACATTTGTAGTTTATAAAATAGCTAATAGTTATTGTATATTAGGCTGATAAAATTTGCACAGTTTAGTTCAGAATGGGGTCTAATACAAGTGGAGGGGCACCCCTGAATTTTCGCATGCATTATAAAAATTATATTTTAAATCAAAATAGCAGTTTCCCCATCAAGTTTCATGCTATTAAAAATAAAACATTTTATGACATTTCTGGACACAATACATAAAAATGGAATAACAAAAACTAGTCATCTGGTTATTCTATTGTATGTATTCCTTAGGTGATGCCATTTCAGTTATGAATCACTTCATAATGTGTAATCTGTCTTTGTAATGTCTTTAAATTATTCATCTTATTTTCAGTTCAACTTCTATGAATTATTGTGCTGCACTAGGTAAACTGTAACCAGGGTTTTCTTCTTTTTTCTTGCTTTGGAAACTACTTGTATATTTATACTGTTGATCTCATTTTATTTAATTCAAGTAGAGTAATGAATGTAGACAGCTGAAGAAGTTAGATGCTTTAAGATATGTGATGTGCTGCAGTTTATTTTTCAGTTAGAACTGAGTCACATTTTTGTCAACAGAGTGACTCAGAAAACAAAACTTCCTTTTTAACAGTTTAGATTCAATTGTAATCTTGCACATCTGGAATGCAAAAGGCCATGCATACAACTCTGCAAAAGGTTAAATTAGAGATTGACTTTCAGGTTGCTGCTGGACTGGCAGATATTCCTAATTTAACACTGGAAGGAACCAGTAAGTAACAAAACTGCTTTTGCTTGGTTGGCCTTCAGAAGGAAATTTCACTCAAACACCTCTCTCTATACATGGTTTTTCTATGCGCTCCAGTCATTAATAACTATTAGCAAACTATGCTCTACTAGAGAGAAGAGAAAGAGAGAGAGGCTGTTTTGTTCCCCAGAGCATGATAATCATATTACTACCTACTTTACCCTGCACAATATTCAGTTCATAAAAGTCATTCGGTATCTAGACCTTTAGAGACCTTCATACTGACAATACATGTGCAGAGTTTGCTCAAGTATGTTTCAAATGTAGGTTTTTAACAACTCACTACTTTTTATGTACAACTTAAAAAATTAATCAAATTGAAAATGGACCTCTCAATTCATACTTTAGACAGGTAATGGATTTCAATTATTAATTACCTACAGTACACTCCTATAAAAAAGTATCCAAAACTTGTCGGTGACAGTATCCTAATTGTGAATGATGCCATCAAATACCAGGCAGAGTAGGTCTTATTTTTGGGTCTATCCCACACTAAGACCATTTTGTGAAAAACAGTTGCTTTATTTTCTTTAATAGGATTATTAGGGGTAAACAACAGGTGATATAATATCATATAGTGATAAATATATTATATGCTACATTGCTCATGTGTTGATTTATATTAATTAATTGAAAGAATTTTGTCCATCTCTCCATAGAGCAATTTTGAAAGTGATATATTAAATAAAAAAAAAACAAATCTTCCTGAAATAGAATGATGCAACACTTCCTTTGAATTTGGCAAGAATTTCTCAATGCTGCTCTAAAACAGACCTGCCAGGCCACTGCTCCTTTCTTTTTATTGATGTTTTAAGATACTTGAGGAACTACCTCTGCTGTTATGAACAATTTTGGATACTTATTTTATTCCCTTATTTTAGTTGTTTTTGTTTTTATTTTATTTTTTTCTGTACTGGAAAATTGCACCTAAAATTTTGATGTACAATGTCTCATTGCTACAATGACAATAAAGATTTTGATTGATTGATAATTGCCATTTTCTTCACATAGTGCCCAGAACTGGGTAGAAGTGGAATATTAAGTGTTGATTATGATTTAATGCTTAATCATTTTCTTAAATGTTGTACTGATTGTATTTTTGATTGAATAGTAGTAGTAGTAATAATACATTAATTACATTTATTTAGCACTTTCCTAATTGTGTTTTATTTATTGTTGTTCAATAAAAATTATTTTTAAAAAGTATTCAACTGCTAGTGGTAGCAGATTTTAATACACTTTTTACAAAAAAGTGCAAGCTTTTAATTTTCTTAGCTTATAGATTTATACAAGCAGAACACACAGATTTTTTTTTCTCCATCCTGCTCACAATCACTTGCACTTCTTTGTTCTTGCATGATTTTCAGTATTTACAAGTTGTAGTATCCATCAGTTGTTGGGAATAAATCTTAGCAGCTACTGTCTGACATTATTTGCTGTGCACTTATTCTGTGATGATGTTCTGTATTGTCTTAGAATCTGGTAGAGCATCTTCTTTGTTAAGTACATTGCATTATATAGTGTTGACTATGATGCCATACATCCAACTATTTATTTTTGGACCTGCTTTCATGCAGCAGACAGTTGCCTAAATTCACCTTTGACCTTTAGTTGTAAGGATTGCATTTTTCTCTTTGTATGGCAATTGTTTAGGACTAGCATGGACACTCTTCCTTAACATGCTGCTAGCCATCTGGAGAAATGTTATATGGAAGTTTATTTGTTCCATAGAAATAAACTCTTATTGGCAGATTTCTAAAGCTGGTAGAATTTGCCGAAGGATGATGATAGTTGGTCCCTACTCCTCTTTCATGCAGCAGCACCATAATACATTCTGCATTGTGACTCTCAGAGGGAGGAGAAATAAAGACAGAAAAACCAGGGCTGTTGTTTCTAAAACTATAAAAAGTGTTCCATTCAAAACACAGTAATGTGAAATCATGCTCTGCTCTTTTTTTGTCAAAAAAGCTGACTTGTTTTTTTTTTGTTTTTTTTTAAATAAGATTAAAAACTGTTGCTTATTTTTTAAGAAGCTTTTGTTTTTGTTCTGTTAAGCTGAATATTACAGTTAAGCCAGAGCAGTGAAGGTTTAGCAATGAACATTCTTTACTAGGATATTTGTCTAAATGAAATTTGCCATTATGGCAGTTTATTAGTAACATTTATATATCAGTAATATATATATATATTTTACTAATTGCTTCTTTTGTTTCATGTAGGAATGGAAGTTGTTTATAGTGTTGCATGAGATGAAAATCCCAGATTAAACACAAGCAGTGATGTAAACATGCAGCCACAGAATGATGACAGGTTGCTACACCGACAAATTGCACAGTAAGAAAACTAGGTTACAGATAATGTAACAAAGATCTCAAAGGGAGATCACTGATATCCAGCATTTTTACTTTTGAGCACAGAATTATATTATTAATTTGAAGCAGACTGTTTACATAAAGCTGCATATAGTGTAGGGGGCTTGAAAGACATTGAATTAATAATCTGCTGACATTCTGGAAGGCTGAGAAGTAGAAACAAAGGAAACTCTTTTTAACTACCAAATCCTAGAAGAATGATTTTAAGCATTTAATTACACCACGTAGTTTATGTCATTAAATCAGCAACAATTAGCCCCTTGTAAGCTGACTTTCCATCACATAGAGTACAAATGGCAAATTTACTTAAATTCATGTTTCTGCCATTTTAATCTTTCTTCATAACTCATACCGCATCCCTGAATACACAGTTTCTGTCCATATTGTTTGCAAGTACTTTACATATTGCCTTGATCCTGGGGTTGTTTCTATGAGTTTGTTTTCTCTTCATTGTCATTGTTAGAATGTACTTTTCTTGCTTTCCAAGGTCTCACTGTCCCCATTAGAGTTTTACACATACAGTACTTCACTTAAGCTAGGTTGCACGCCAATGTTGTATTCTGGGGGTATACTGCAAAATTCCTCCAAATTGTCTCTTTCATGGGTGCTCCCAGAGGATTCTTTTCCAGGTTATTACATTGCTTTACAATGGCAAAGATTGTTTCTGGAAAACTCTTTTTAGCCTGGAAACCTTCTATTGTCTGATGTGTATAGTGCTCATTTATTTTTAAGTTCTTCTGAGTATAAAGATAAGATCTAGTTTAATGGCACCATGATAAGCTTCTTTCTGTTATGTAGTGCTTTGTCTTTTTATCGCCTGACAGTCACATGTAAATACAGTACTACAGAAATTATGATAACCTCATGTTCTGTGGTGTTATGTTCGCAAGCTTTAATCTTATCTTTGCAGAAATTCATTTTAAAAGCATACTTTTCAGCCTTTGGGTGTCTAAAAGTTTCATTTTCAGGCACATGTGCTTAAAGTGTTTTTTATACATTTCATTCTCCCTTTTACTTTGCTATTCTCTATGTAATTTTTTTAAAGACACGTTTTGAACATTTTGAATGAGCCATTCTCTTCAGCCATCTAGAACGAAGTTTTTATGGTGTCAAGGCTTCTGTGAGGCAATCCATGAGAACTGTGATGCTAGTTTTCTTTATGAACGGTGTGGTGAAATTTCCTGACTGCAGTACTCCTTTATTCCCTTCCCCCTTGTCAGCTAACAGAGGTTTTGGTTTTGGGCCATGTTTCTGTGACACAGCAGTATGCATGGGCATAGATTCACTACATTATTTATTGGTCTCTGTTTTTATTTAGTGATCAGCAGGATTTTACAGGAGAAAGACACATTTTACATATTCTATGAAGAAATAAGCAAAAATGAAACAACTTTTTTGATTCTACAGATTTTGCTCAATGTATATCATCTGGCAAAATACCAATTTAAATCCAGTAAATATTCCTTATAAAACTGCATTAAAAAAAAAAAAACTGTTCTTGTATAGGGCAGCACGGTGGCGCAGTGGGTAGCAGCTAGGAATAACAGGCTTCTCCAGAGCAAGATGTTTATTTCAATATATTTTTCAAAGTTATATTAAATTGCTTGATTATATACAATGGGGATAGTTTTTAAATCACTATAGTAATTAATCTGTTCAGTTTGGGGAGTACTGCTCATTAACAGAATTTAGTTCAGGTCCATAATATTTCTAGTTTGCAAAAAAAAAAAAAAATTTTCAATTGAGTTAATTTACAAATATGGATGTAGTAAGAGAGGACATGCAGGTGATGGGTGTAACAGAACAAGATGCAGAGGACAGAAAGATATGGAAGAAGATTATCCGCTGTGGCAACCCCTAACGGGAGCAGCCGAAAGAAGAAGTAGATTGTACACTAAAGTACAGATTTTAATGACCAGTATTCACCTTATGTTCACTACTAATAAAATCTTTACAATTTATATTTGCAGTCATGAGAAATTAGTGATTTTGACTTTACTACATCATGATGTCTATGCTAGAACTGCCAGTAATGTGTGTAAGAGAAGGTCTATTACACCTTCCTCTTTTGAATAATACTTAGGGCTTGAGTCTTTGCATTTGTTGCACATACTGCATTTGCATATTCAAATATTTTATTAGAACATTTTGAGAAACAAAATCTTTCTTGCATTAGAGTTTATCCACAACTCCCCTCACTTAAAAAAAACCAACAGAAAAGCTTGTAAGGTTTTTTCAGCAAAGAATGTATATTTCTCTGTGCATTTTCTTACTTGTTGTCACCATTTATTTATTTTCCAGAATAAAGTACAGTAGTGTGGGTGACAAAAAGTATAGCTAGAGTCTACAGCTGTGCTTTGCTGACTCTGCTAGCAGATTAAGTGGAAAACGTTTCACAAAGATGTATTCTAGAATAGCAGACATAAGACTAAATTAACAAATTAAGTTTATCACTTCAGGACACCAGTATTCCTACTTCCGAAAGGGTGTGAGCACTAAAAAGTAAAGAACTTAGTAGCGTTTCAAAACAATGAGCAGACACTTAAATATACAGTGTCCTCCATAATGTTTGGGACAAATGCACATAATTCCTCATTATCGTTTCTTTGGCTTTCATTGGTACATCTTCTGTACTCATGTTGAACAATGGCAACTACAGACTCCAAAGGTAGTCTGTAGGTAGAAGCATGACTAGGTGTCCTATACCTGCACTAAAGAGGCAAAAAACACACCTGAGTAATCATAAACACCTGTGATGCAAATTGTCCCAAACATTAAGGTACCATGAAATGGGGGGACCATTTATAAGAAGTGGTGCAATTTCTACATGCTGTGATCGAAATGTACAGTATGTAAATACATTTAAAGTCTGCAATGTGCACTCGAATCACATCTGGATGATTTGATTTATAACTTTAAACTGGTGCAGAGGGGTAAATTGAGGAAAAATTGTATCCCAAACATTATGGAGAGCACTATAGTTATTTCTCTTCACTACAAAAAATTCTAAAGATCAATTAGAGGTGTGAATTCATTCAACTGACAAACATTCATCCTAGGGCAAAGACTGGCATTTGTCTATGTTGCCCTTAGTAAATAATTTCTGAATATTTAGTGAAGCTCAAAAATGTTTCCGTGGTGAATCATGCGACACTAATCCTGATCAGGTCATCCATTGGGTATGAAGTAAATGAGGGGCTGACCTTGTTTCTCAATAAATGGAGATTGGGTTGTGCTTCCTGTTGTAAGCTGTTGAATTAATAAAATGGAAAACTGAAGCTTCAACGTGTGTTGTTTTTCTTTCCCAATAGAAATCCAGTAAATATGAGCTGCAGTAAGCAAACTAACTATGTAGTACATCTAAACATAAACGTGAAAACATCCTTACCCTCAGGGTTTACATACTATAGTTTAGTGTGGCCTGCAAGGTGGGTTCTCTTGAGGATGTGTTAGTTTCCATTGCTTTACAGATGATTCTTTATCCCCACAAGTCGTGATATATTATAAATAAATAAAGCTATCCTAGCAGCTGGTTCCCCTTGTCTGATTTAACACAGAAAGTCCTAGTATTCTATGTCAAATTGATATCAATGCTTTTTTCTTCCTTACATCTGTCAGTAATAAGGGCTCCAATGAACTTAATTTTCAACTCCTACTGCTGATGTGCAGTTCCTTATGATGTGCTGCTTCTGATATTATTAAATTTGATATACTTATATATACACACTAGGGGACTTTGCCCCCTGCTCGCTTTGCTAGCTAACCCACACCCCGGTCTGCACTACATGCCAGCCACTTTGCATCTCTGCCACTCTCGTTATGATGAAGGGGGGCTGAACGCACCCCAAGGAGATGCAGTCGCTCCTCTGAAACCCCCTCATTAAAACATGATGATACAATGGGAAACAAATACATTTTTTTTTTAACCTCCTCTTTGCTTGATCAGCTGTTGGCTTGCTGCTGCTGCCGTGCCACGTGATCTGCATCTTGCGTGGTGCTTCAAATATTTAAAAGCCTGTACAGCAGCTGTCCTTTTCTTTCACTGCCTTGTCTCTCTTCTTTCCCAGACATCCTCTGCTCCTGTTGGGGGAGGGGGGCCCAGCTCCCGAGCCCCACCCCTATGAAGAGGAAGATTTCCTATTCTTTTAATTGAGAGACGAAACTGTCCCCTCCGACTATACACGGAGCTTTCACTCCTGAAAGAGTCTTATATTTGTTTGAAGTGTTTGAATAATGTTTCTGTCTCTAAAATCTCCAGAATATCTGTGCAACTCTGTGACCCAAGCTTGACAGCTTATGTGGATTTCACTTTCACCAAACCACAAATCTTTTGATTCTTGTGGCTACACCTCTTTACTATCATTTTAATGAGACTTCAAAATTTTTGTACTTCCATTATCTCTAACCTGCTTTGCATGTGTATCGTGCCAACGTTTTTGAATTCTTTACAACGTTCTACTTTGTCATCTACTCTTTCTCTTTTATTTCCTGCCTCGGGCATGGTTAAATCTCTTGGCACAAAGTCTTGTCTCACGGGACATGAAATTGTCTCTCTGAGAAAGTCATGTCTCGTCTTTCTTCCCAAGATTTTTTTTTATTATGATAGAGATATATATATATATATATATTCAACACTGTTTCAGAACAACAGGAAGATAATAGTCTAGGAGCAAGAAAAGAGTTATGATGATCTGAGAAGAATCCTTATTTCTTCTCTAAGTGCACCACAAGACCACGTGTAAGCTTGGCAAACACCAAACAGAATCCTGCTGTTAAAAGATAAATAGAGAGACTGGCCAGAAGCTGTCATGGATGTCTAGCTCGTCAAATACAAATCAATAATCAGGGTTTCATTGGCCTTAAGATTTTATAGACCTAAACCTGGAAAAGATTATATTGGTGGCCCCACAAGTAAAGCAGGGGAGGTTTAAAATGCCATTTATTGATAGAATCCTTTACATCTAGAATGTTTGAGTTGAAGTGTAGATGAAGCATAAGTGGTAAAACTCTGATGCTTATGAAAGACCAGAAGAGACCAGAAGTGGTTGAACAAGCTCCAAAATGGTCAAAGCCTCATAACCTTTGCTAGAATTGCTCAGTGAGGTAGGCAGGGTTCATTTGGTATTTCCTAGAAAAGTTATTAATAAATGTTACTTTATTAATCAATAGAACGTACAATAATTGTAAGTTTTCAACAGCAAATAATGGAAACATGTATTTAAGGGTTTTGTATTACTGTCCTGCAAAAATCTGACTCAATTCCCAAAGCAAATCTGAGCATCACAAATGGTATAATACTCAAACTTAATGGTTTAATAATTAATAAAGTGTCTAGGTTTTTTTTATAGATATTGTCAGTTTTTTTAAATTGAACATCATTTACAACTTCATAAGGAGGTATATTGGCTACTTCCTTTTAGTTGGATGAAATGTTAGGCATATTTTCCTAATGCTTTCATTTTTGCATACACACTGTATGTGTAAAATAATTTATAAGTGACACTTTTTTACAAGAATTTAAAAAAAAAAAAAGCAGAATTTCTAATTTCATGTCAAGCACACTGCTATTTTAAGTATTGCTTATTTATACCATGATTACAAGAGTCTTCCTGGCAAAAAAAAAGTCTTTTATATTATGTTTACTAAAGTTGCTGGTGCCTGACTGGTTTGGTCCTGTGATGTACTTGTGGTTTCAGGCTTTTGTCTACTACCAATTTTTTCTTTTAATTCTTCTGTTTTAATTGGACATGCTGTGATTTTTTTTCCCGCTTAGTACATTTATTATACCAATCCACGTTTGTCAAGAAGAAATGTATTTTATACACAGAAATGAAACAGTTTTCCTAATTTTCCATGATTAAATTTTGTTTAATTACTTAATTTAGCTGAATGTTTCAGCTATTTAAGCTATTGCTTGTTTTATTCTTTTGTGGATGTACAGGTGTTCCATGTCAGTGTTTTGTTTGACTACCATTGTTGCGATAAGAGATCACTTGGCAAATGAAACACCTTAATTCACGCTGTGGTATTCTGAGAAGTGGGCCCAGGGCTTGTACTGTATATTTTGGGCACTTGTGACATCAAAGCTTTTACAGGCCAAGAGAGCAGGATTTGCTTACTCATAAGAATTTGGTTCTTATGCGTAAGATGGTTGGGTCATTCATTTCTCCTATCATGCCATGACACTCATGAGGTACTTTTTGTTGCCTAAGTAGCATGTACGTGGAAGTAACAGTCCTCTTAGCATCTTATTGCTATGTGCATGATATCTGTTCCCTGTTAATTGTTTTCACAGTTAAGGAAACAAGCTTTACAGAAAAGATTAAATCAAAAAGTGAAAGCAATGCTTACAGTGTTAAAGGTTGTGAAAACAATTTTAGCTTTCTTACCTTATATTTTTATATCACACATGTTCATATATTTATGGCTATAGAATGAGAGCAGAAAATAGCCAACTAATTAAATTATAAGTACACTTAAAAGGCAGGAATGAGTCACTGACTATACAACTGGTTGGAACAAATATCTGTGGCCGCAAAACTAAATCTGAGAATAACTGATCCAGACTAATGAAACTATTTCATTAGCTCAGTGTGTCCTGCCAAGCCAGGTAACAGTGTGTGCTGTTCATTATATTAATGAAAAAAAAAAGTAATTGACTGACATAAACAGCAATCTGACATGTCTTGTGCACTATATTTGGCGGTTTGAGTAACAAGTCTTTTCTCATTAAATTATTTAGAATTTCTTACTGAGGAGTACATAATGTAAAGATAGTTTCACTTGGTATGACATTGCTTAGCCTTATGACATTTTGCACACTGCATGAAGAAATCTGGTGGTGTGCAATTTGCAAAAAGTATATAAATATAAAGCAGTGAAGACTGCTTTAAAAGATAAAGATAAACTTAAAGATTGCACTCCATGTTTGAATCGAGTTCAGAAGAGAGGGGGCCTGGAGACTATCCTGGGATCATTGGCCTCAATTCAGTAGTAAAACACACTCGAGCACCCTGCTACCACAATACCAAAGAGGGCCAATTTGGATTTGCCTGTCAACCTAATCAACTTATTTTCAGAGCTGCTTGAGGAAAAATTAGAATACCAAGAACAAAACTCACATGGACATAGGGAAAAATTGCAAATGCCACACAGAGCACAACCAGGCATTGGATTAAAACCCATGATGCAAGGATTGTATGGCAGCAGTGCTAACCACTGCACACTCTGCATTGCTTCATGTTGCTTCATGTTTACCTGATTTGTAAT
The DNA here is from genome assembly GCF_016835505.1 of Polypterus senegalus. NCBI lineage: Eukaryota > Metazoa > Chordata > Cladistia > Polypteriformes > Polypteridae > Polypterus > Polypterus senegalus. The sequence continues at coordinate 67,044,100 of NC_053158.1, forward strand.
AGTAACCAAAGTGAAAGGGTTTGTGTGAGATAAGGAATTGCAAACTTCACAAAGACAGTGTCCGGGAATGGAATTCAACCCAAGATACTGGGATCATGAAGAAGCAGTGCAAACAGTTACCTCACCTTGCATTGCTTCATATTTTTCTGTAATTACAGCTACCATGTACATGGTTTGTAATAGTAATAAAAAAGAAAGAGGTGCTTTATGAGGTAAAGTTTATTTAACTAATTGTTTTTTTAAAAACAGTTTGAGGCAGGGTGTATTCTTTGGGCCAGAAGCAAGTTCATGTTGTTTGTAGTGCAGAGTATAGTTAGTGTTTAAGGTAGTGCTTATTTTTTTTTCTTTTGTGGAAAGTTTTGAAACTGTGTGCAAAGTGCTGAAGCTCTATTATACCCAGTGGAGACGCCTAAAAATATTTATCTAAGATAATAGCTTGTCAAACATTTTTCCACTACATTACTTTAAAAGGTGTTATGCGTAGTCATGTAGCAAAGACTGTCATCGTTTTTTCAAGTACTGTAGTGAAGTTTATGCCTATGGACAGCAATGAAACATTTGAAGTTTTATTTAATAGTTACCTATTGAAAAAAAATTATGATTCTCTACACCCAATTAGTCAAAGCATACACTGGGAGAGAATGAAAGGAAATTCTGAGATGATAATAGATGGTCCCAGTTTAGCTTTACCAGATTAGGTATGTTTCACTCACATATGAAGTTTTGTTAGATGTTAACCTGGGAAAATAATACAAGAGCAGGCTGTAGTTCTGTCCTGAACATCATTTCCTTTTAGACTTTTGTAAAGTCAGGCACACCTATTTTTCCATTGAAGAGTTGGGATTTTACTACATACATACAGTTATACAAAATTGGGCCAGCCCTTGTCAAACTGCATATTTCACTGAATCTCTTAATGAAGTATTTACATGACCTATGCCCATTTAATATACAGTATGTTTTGCATAATTTAACAAAATAAAAAATATACAGTGAATGTAACATTTGCAAAGTTCTGAGCATGCTTTGTGCTTAGTAACAACATCAGTGTTGTCTTGCTGAAATATTAAACCTCTGTCAGCTTCTTCGCGGACTCTGAATCCATGTTTTCTTCCCTGTATTCTTTGTGTGTTGCAGGCTACCTCTTACCCCTAGGCATAATAGACTTGTCCACATGCTTACAAAACTGCCTTTATTCCGATATTTTTAATGTTGTTTTTTCAGTTTTTGTGTCATCAGTCCATATTACTTTGTTTCAGAAGTGCCTAGCTTATCTAAGTATTATTTTGCATACTTGGTGTTTTCACTTTTGTAATTAAGGCATAGGATGGGTTTCTTTCTGACAGCTTGTCCATGCAAATTGTTTTTGATTAAGCAGCTCTGTACTGTTGATCACTGCTATGGTGTTGGCTAAACCTTTCAGTACAGTATATCCTTTGCAGTGAAATGTGGGCTCCATTTTGTGCAGTGCCTTACAAAAGTGTCATCCCCCTTAGTGTTTGTCCTGTTTTGTCACATCACAACCTGTAATTATACATTTCTGGGCGGTTAGCACCATTTTAGGCCTACCACTTTAATGGTGCAAATGTTTTTTTTTTATTGTAATATTTATTGCAATAATTAAGGCAAAAAAACAGAAGTCATGAGTGTGCATAGGTATTCACCCCCCAAAGTCAAAACTTTGAAGAGTCACCTTTTGCTGCAATTACAGCTGCATTCTCTTGGGGAATGTCTTTATTAGCTTAACACATTTAGCCACTGGCATTTTTGCCAATTACTGCATGTAAAACTTCTTCAACTCATTCAAGTTAGATGGGCTGTGTTGATGTTCAACAACCTTCAAGTCATGCTAAAGATTCTCAGTTGAACTGAGGTCTGGGCTTAATTAGGTCACTTCAGGACATTTAAATGTTTCCCTTTAAACCACTGCAGTGTAGCTTTAGCAGTATGTTTAGGGTCATTGTCCTGCTGAAAGGTCTCAAATCTCTGGTGAACTGAAACAGGTTTTCCTCAAGAATTGCCCTGTATTTAGTGCCTTCCATCTTTACTTCAGTCCTGGCCAGTTTTCCTGCCCCTTCTGATGAAAAACATCCTAATAGTATGATGCTGCCACCACCATGCTTCACTGTAGGAATGGTGTTATTGAGCTGATGTGTGCACCACACAAAGTGTTTCTCATGATGGCCAGAGTTCAGTTTTAGTCTCATCTGACCAGAGAACCTTCTTCCTTCTTTTTTTGGAGTCTGACACATACTTTTGGGCAAACCCCAAATGTGTTTTGTTATTTTTTTCCTTTAAGCAGTGTCTTTTTTTCTGGCCATTATTCTATGGTCCTATGGACAGATACTTACATCTCCACTGTGGATCTTTGCAGCTCTTTTAGTGTTATCATTGGTCTCTTTGTTGCATCTCTGATTAATGAGCTCTTTGCCTAGCAGACCATGTTTTGTCAGAGTTGTAGTGGTGCTATATGCCTACCATTTTGTTATAGTGGATTTAATGGTGTTTATAACCCAGTCCTGATCTGTACTTCTCCACACCTTTGTCTCTGACCTGTTTGGAGCGCTCCTCGGTCTTCATGTTGCTTAGTGTAGTAGAGTCGAGGGCCTATCAAAACAAGTGGACCTTTACTTATGTGATTTCTGAAGTTAATTGGTTGGATCAGATCTTATTAAGGTTTTCACAGCATGGGGGGATGAACAAATATGCAATCACAACACATATATATACAAACCGGATTCCAAAAAAGTTGGGACACTATACAAATCGTGAATAAAAACTGAATGCAATGATGTGGAGGTGCCAAATTCTAATATTTTATTCAGAATAGAACATAAATCACGGAACAAAAGTTTAAACTGAGAAAATGTATCATTTTAAGGGAAAAATATGTTGATTCAGAATTTCATGGTGTTAACAAATCCCAAAAAAGTTGGGACAAGGCCATTTTCACCACTGTGTGGCATCTTCCCTTCTTTTTACAACACTCCACAGACGTCTGGGGACCGAGGAGACCAGTTTCTCAAGTTTAGAAATAGGAATGCTCTCCCATTCTTGTCTAATACAGGCCTCTAACTGTTCAATCATCTTGGGCCTTCTTTGTCGCACCTTCCTCTTTATGATGCGCCAAATGTTCTCTATAGGTGAAAGATCTGGACTGCAGACTGGCCATTTCAGTACCCGGATCCTTCTCCTACGCAGCCATGATGTTGTGATTGATGCAGAATGTAGTCTGGCATTATCTTGTTGAAAAATGCAGGGTCTTCCCTGAAAGAGATGACGTCTGGATGGGAGCATATGTTGTTCTAGAACCTGAATATATTTTTCTGCATTGATGGTGCCTTTCCAGACATGCAAGCTGCCCATGCCACATGCACTCATGCAACCCCATACCATCAGAGATGCAGGCTTCTGAACTGAGCGTTGATAACAACTTGGGTTGTCCTTGTCCTCTTTGGTCCGGATGACATGGCGTCCCAGATTTCCAAAAGAACTTTGAATCATGACTCGCCTGACCACAGAACAGTCTTCCATTTTGCCACACTCCATTTTAAATGATCCCTGGCCCAGTGACAACGCCTGAGCTTGTGGATCTTGCTTAGAAATGGCTTCTTCTTTGCACTGTAGAGTTTCAGCTGGCAACGGCGGATGGCACGGTGGATTGTGTTCACTGACAATGGTTTCTGGAAGTATTCCTGAGCCCATTCTGTGATTTCCTTTACAGTAGCATTCCTGTTTGTGGTGCAGTGTCATTTAAGGGCCCGGAGATCACGGGCATCCAGTATGGTTTTACGGCCTTGACCCTTACGCACAGAGATTGTTCCAGATTCTCTGAATCTTCGGATGATGTTATGCACAGTTGATGATGATAGATGCAAAGTCTTTGCAATTTTTCGCTGGGTAACACCTTCTGATATTGCTCCACTATCTTTCTGCAACATTGTGGGAATTGGTGATCCTCTACCCATCTTGGCTTCTGAGAGACACTGCCACTCTGAGAAGCTCTTTTATACCCAATCATGTTGCCAATTGACCTAATTAGTGTTTATTGGTCTTCCAGCTCTTCGTTATGCTCAAATTTACTTTTTCCAGCCTCTTATTGCTACTTGTCCCAACTTTTTGGGATTTGTTGACACCGTGAAATTTTGAATCAACATATTTTTCCTTTAAAATGATACATTTACTTGGATTAAACGCTTTGATCTGTCATCTACGCTCTATTACAAATAAAATATTGACATTTGCCATCTCCACATCATTGCATTCAGTTTTTATTCACAAGTTGTTTAGTGTCCCAACTTTTTGAATCCGTTTGTATATATATATATATATATATATATATATATATATATATATATATATATATATAGTATACATACATATACATACATATATATATATATTGTGGACATGTTGGACCCAGACACCGACAGGCAGACACAGAAAGTCTTAAATCACACGTCTTTATTTACAGCCCTTAGCCCCCAAGACAACACACAGTGCATAATCACCATACAGTCTCTTATGACTCCTCTCTTGTTTCTTCGGCGGCCTCCAACTCCTCACTGGCAAGCTCCGTCCTTCTCCTCACCCGACTCCAGCTTTCTGATTGGGAGTAAGGTGGCCCCTTTTATTCAGTCCCCGGATGTGTTGCAGGAGGACCCTGATTAACATCCAGCAGCACTTCTGGGTGTGTCAGAAGTGCTGCAAGGGAATTCAGTCCTCCTGTGCTGCATATTCCAGTTCTGGGGCTATCCCAGTGCCCCTTGGCGGTGGCCACAGTAGACCATAGGGTTGGATCCCCCATCTCAGTGGCCACTGTACAACCCAGGGGCGCTGCCCCCTTATGGCCCAGGGAAAACACTGCCTTCCTTCCGGTATGTCTGTAAGTCCCGCATTCCGGTGGGGCAAGGTCCCTGGACATTTGTCACTATATACATACAATATATATATTCACAAACACACGGTATTTTATTTTCATATGACTTCAATAATTTGGACTATATAGTTAACGGCATTACTTAAAATACAAATGAAAATCCATTTAAATTCATATTTCTGAGTTTTCTAGATCTTACATTGATTTCTACAATCTCTAATAATTCAGTTTATTAATCATTCTTTGAACGTGGAAATTAAAGCTGATAACGTTTTTTACTGTTTTATAAAATTGAATTATTCTTATTTTCAAATATTAAGCCATCCTTTAACAAAAACTCATGTTTACTGAAAGTAGGCACAACATCTATGGATGATAGATGGGTCAGAGTATTTATTCAGCTTTTGCATTGTCTTCACCAGATTAAATTTAAAGCAAAAGAAGACAATGAATGTTTCAAATCTTGAAAAGGCAAGTACTCAAGCACCACCTTTTCTTTTTTCACTATAATCTGTTAAATTCTGCACATAAAGAGTGATTGTACATGAAAATATGCAGAAATGCACATTTCAGCCTACTGTGCAGTTTTAGAAACTAGAATATATTTCACCACCCTTTTGTGAAGTTCATTGTATAGTAAAGTGCATTTTAGAGTTTTCAGAAAATTGCATTTGATTCAGCTGACTAAAAACATTTTTGAAGAATAATTTAAGCTTCATTGTTAAAGACTGCAGTAATGTTATTCACTGTTAAAGCAATGTTTTTAAATTGTGTAATAAAATGCTTATATATGTTGTGCTTGTGCCTCCTCCAGACTGCGAGTGGGCGTCCGTCCTGGTTCTGTTGGGAGCCACGGGTCGAGGGCATGGAAGCCCTACCATGTAGGGGCCCGTGGTCACCGCCAGGCGGCGCCCCGATGCCGGTTTATCCCGTGTGGTCCTCAGCCGGGGCTGGAGCCCGGCCGGGACGCCTTAGAGGACCAGAGGAGGGCGTGTGCCTCCTCCAGACCGAGTGGGGACGTCCGTCCTGGTTATGCAGGGGGCCTCGGGTAGGGGGCTTTGAAGCCCAGCCCTGTAGGGACCCGTGGCCACCGCCAGGCGGCGCCCCAGTGCCTAATTGTCCCGGGAGCCCGGCACTTCCGCCACACCAGGAAGTGCCGGGGGGAAGACGACCGGGGAGACACGGACGGCTTCCGGGTGTGCAGCCGGCACTTCCGCCACACAGGGGTGTGGCCACCGTTAAGTGCCGGGAAGCAGCTGGAGCCCATCCGGCTCCCCATAAAAGGAGCCGCCTCCCTCCAGTCAGGGGTGGAAGTCGGGAGGCAGAAGGACGGAGCTTGAGGGAGGACAGGAGGTGGCCAGTAAGCAAGGCACAGAAACTGTGGGCCCTGGACTTTGGGGGATTCAGTGCCAGCAGCACTGGGGTTCGTGAGTGCACGTGACTTTTATATTTGTGTAAATAGTGTAAATAAACAGTGTGTGGATGCAAAATATGTTGTCCGTCTGTCTGTGCCGGGGCCAGCGTTCACAATGTAATCTATTCAGTTTTTCAACCCATAATATAATTTTTTTAGGTCACCAAGTGATATTATTAAAAAAGTATTTTCTTTTGAGTTTTTTTAGAGACTTTTTCTCATATCCATACATTTTTAAAACAGGCTTAAAGGGAGCTTGAATTGATCAAGGCAAGAATCATGAATTTTTGTCAAGCTTTAATTACCATTTTGCCAAAAACAAATGAGGACTTAACTAAAATGTGCATCATGCAGACCACTTTCACATTTGAAAAATGCTGTTCAGATATTCTCCAAAGCTTTTAGGAAGAAGGACTGAGAAAGTGCTTCCTTCTGTAATATCACATGTCCAAACTGGATTCATTAAAGGCAGTCACTGAGCTTCAAACCTTTGGTGTCAGTTTGATATAATATACTTACCCAGGAAATCTAATACACCAGAGATCTTATTCTCTTTGGGTGCAGAAAAAAGCCTTTGACAAAGTCGAATGGGACTATTTATCTTCCACATTGCATATGTTTGGGCTAAGCCAGACATGTCTGCATGGATAAAATTACTTTATACCAGTCCAGAAGCCTCAAATTCATATTAACAACATGAACTCGGACTGCTTCAAACTGGAATGTGATACTCAACAAGGGTGCCCTCTATCACCATCACATTTTGCATTAGCCATTGAACCACTGACTATACATTTCCAAATACATCAGAGATAAATGAAAGGGTTAATCAGAGAAGAACTTGTACAGAAAATATCACTATATGCAGATGATATGGTACCTTATATATCAGGCTAAGAAATATCTTTACCATTAGTCTTTAACACATTATAAAAATTTAAAAAGGCATCTTGACTCAAAATGAATTTCAATAAAAGTGTGATTTTTCCAGTAAACTGTCTAGGACACCAGACTAGACTAGGCATCAGTTTATCTTGTGAAGTTTAACTCTGGATATTTAAACTGTTTTCATAAGTACATATAAAGATTTTTTCAACACAATTTTGTTAACAGCATTAAAAAAATCAAACAAGATTTGAATAGGTGGTCTACCCTCCATCTCACCTTAGCAGGGAGAATAAATACTGTCAAGATGAACACTCTTCCTAAGCCTCTATTTCTATTTCAGAGCATCCCAATATACATTAACAAATCATTCTTTAAGAAACTAGACTCAGTTTTAACCTGGAATATCTAGAATTCAAGGCATCCACACGTTCAAAAGGCATCTCTACAAAGTCCTGAAGAAGAAGGTGACATGGTACTATCTATGTTTCAATTTTATTATGGAGTGGCAAATTTACACAATTTAAAAACCTGGAAATTGCCATAAATTGATGAATTTACACCAGCCTGGTGAGCAATGGAAGTTAAGTCTTCTTGTACTTCTTTATATGCACTGCTTTATGCCCCTGTAAATACTAACATTCTTCAATATATTAATTATCCATTCGTCCACCAATCACTTAAAATATGGAACCAATGCAGAATGCTTTTATCTGTTTTCCCACTACTTGATAATCACCATTTTAACTATCTCAAACCTACTCATTATTTAGTCTTTGGAAAACACTCGGGATTAAGACACAAGAAGAACTGTATATAGATAGATAGGTAGATAATGTATTTGCATCTTCTGGACAATTATGCTTCAGATTTAACTTACCAGCAACACAATTTTTCCATTATTTTCAAATTAGAAATTTTGTTAAAAGAAGCTTATCTAATTTTCCAGACCTCCCATTCATTGCTATATCAGAGGCAATACAGATCAGTCATAAAGACTCAGACAGCATTTCAACAATATTTAAAAACATCTCAAAGTATCTTCCCTTGAGCAATCCTAAGGTATGGTGGGAAATCTGACATTTCAGTTAATATCTAAGAAAAGGAGTGGAAGACAGCTATACATAGAATTCACTTTAGCTCAGTATGTGCCAAGGACTAAATAATTCAATTTAAAATCCTTAATCAATCAAACTTATCTAATTTAAAATTGTCCAAAATGCACCCAGAACAAGATCCAACTTGTGAACTTTGCTATCTAGATGTGGCATAGACCACATGTTTTGGGAATACAATAAATGATTATAGTTTTGGAAAAAAATCTTTAAAAACTTCTTATACAGTCTTGGTGTCACAATCACTTCTAATCCATTAGCTGGTATATATGATATACTCCCAGATGGGCGTAAAGTGAATAAGAACAAACTGGTTGTAACAGCCTTTATTACACTACTAGCCCATAGACACTTCTTATTTAACTGGAAAAATCCCAACCCACCATTTATAACTCAATGGGTAACTGATGTTCTGTAGACTTAATTAAAAGATTTTAGAGTAAGCATTCAAGAGTGAATTTTTTTTATTTTTTTTATGTTAATTTTTGTCCCTGCCCTTGGTGCTCATCTCTTTCTTTCAGATTGGGTTGAATTCTTGTTCTGTTAGGTTTTGTTTTTTATGTCCTCTTGTTTTTTTTATTTTTTAATTTTCTGAGTTTTTTCTTTCACAAAATTGATTTTGAACTTATTTGTTGTAGGAGTTCTGCAAACTGTATCTACTTGGTTGATCCATGGGCTGGATGCTAGGCCATCAAAGGGCATAGAGAAAAAGTCTAATATGATCTGGCATGAGAATGTGTGTGTTCATGAGACTATCCTGTGATGGATTGGTTTCTACCTTGAATCTGATGATGTTGTGAGCCCAAAAATATGATTAAGGTAATGAATGGATGAAATATCATAACTCTATATGTCTTCAAGCCAAATGACTATGTGGTGGTGGATAGCCTAATAATGCTGAGAACCAAGTATAACTCCAGCCTAAGGTGCCACCTATGTAAATTTTGCATGTTCATGTGGTATTCTCATAATATTCGATGTCACCCAGTGGACCAAACCATTCAGGGTTAGATGATTAGTGACAATAAATTGTGTCAGTGTGTTCCAGTGTTGGTGTGTGCATGAGCTATCAAGTAGCATCCCATTCACTAATAGACATCTGTTTTACAGGACTGAAAGGGAGAGCTTTATTTATTGACTTACTGAAGCACCTTAGATGGCAGTTGCCTTTTTGAGTTGTTTGAACGGGGCACATCCAGATATAGAAGTATTTTACCATTCACTATACTAAAATAGTCAAGCTCTGTGTAATTGCTTGAAAAGAGCTGAAAACTGCTTTCTGTAAAGTGATTAAAGAACTTTTTTTTATTTGTGTTTAAGTTAGGCTCTGAATGGTCCACGCAACAAAATTAACATTTTTTACTCCTTATACACACAAATGTACTTTTGGTTTGTTGCCATGTTGAAATACACACTTCCATCCAAATTACTGCATTCCTGAATTAAAGTAACAGGGACACTTCTTGCATGACATTCTGGAGGTTTTCATTTTTATTTGTATCTAGACAAATGTCTCAAGTGTGCCTACGTGAGTCATTCCAATACAATAAGGATCTTTGCTACGCTTTCTCAACCAGCCCAAAAGTTCAATTTTAGTTTCATTCATACTAAACAGATACTTATGGCATACTAACAAGTACTATTTTTACTACTTCATTTGGAATTTATTGTGAGTTTCCCTGTATAATAACTCACTTTTTGCACAAGCATTTCCGTAACATAGTACATGAAGTGTTTTAAGAGATCCTTGATGGTGATGACTAAGCATGCTTCATAATGCACTGCTGATGTGAGGTACAGATAGAAAAAACTTAACTTATAACATTATTTTATTTCAAGATATAAGGAAGCAATATACAGTGGTGTGAAAAACCATTTGCCCCCTTCCTGATTTCTTATTCTTTTGCATGTTTGTGACACAAAATGTTTCTGATCATCAAACACATGTAACCATTAGTCAAATATAACACAAGTAAACACAAAATGCAGTTTTTAAATGATGGTTTTTATTATTTAGGGAGAAAAAAAATCCAAACCTACATGGCCCTGTGTGAAAAGTAATTGCCCCTTGTTAAAAATAACCTAACTGTGGTGTATCACACCTGAGTTCAATTTCCGTAGCCACCCCAGGCCTGATTACTGCCACACCTGTTTCAATCAAGAAATCACTTAAATAGGAGCTGCCTGACACAGAGAAGTAGACCAAAAGCACCTCAAAAGCTAGACATCATGCCAAGATCCAAAGAAATTCAGGAACAAATGAGAACAGAAGTAATTGAGATCTATCAGTCTGGTAAAGGTTATAAAGCCATTTCTAAAGCTTTGGGACTCCAGCAACCACAGTGAGAGCCATTATCCACAAATGGCAAAAACATGGAACAGTGGTGAACCTTCCCAGGAGTGGCCGGCCGACCAAAATTACCCCAAGAGCGCAGAGACGACTCATCTGAGAGGTCACAAAAGACCCCAGGACAACATCTAAAGAACTGCAGGCTTCACTTGCCTCAATTAAGGTCAGTGTTCACGACTCCACCATAAGAAAGAGACTGGGCAAAACGGCCTGCATGGCAGATTTCCAAGACGCAAACCACTGTTAATCAAAAAGAACATTAGGGCTCGTCTCAATTTTGCTAAGAAACATCTCAATGATTGCCAAGACTTTTGAGAAAATACCTTGTGGACTGATGAGACAAAAGTTGAACTTTTTGGAAGGCAAATGTCCTGTTACATCTGGCGTAAAAGGAGCACAGCATTTCAGAAAAAGAACATCATACCAACAGTAAAATATGGTGGTGGTAGTGTGATGGTCTGGGGTTGTTTTGCTGCTTCAGGACCTGGAAGGCTTGCTGTGATAAACCATGAATTCTACTGTCTACCAAAAAATCCTGAAGGAGAATGTCCGGCCATCTGTTCGTCAACTCAAGCTGAAGCGATCTTGGGTGCTGCAACAGGACAATGACCCAAAACACACCAGCAAATCCACCTCTGAATGGCTGAAGAAAAACAAAATGAAGACTTTGGAGTGGCCTAGTCAAAGTCCTGACCTGAATCCAATTGAGATGCTATGGCATGACCTTAAAAAGGCGGTTCATGCTAGAAAACCCTCAAATAAAGCAGAATTACAACAATTCTGCAAAGATGAGTGGGCCAAAATTCCTCCAGAGCGCTGTAAAAGACTCATTGCAAGTTATCGCAAACGCTTGATTGCAGTTATTGCTGCTAAGGGTGGCCCAACCAGTTATTAGGTTCAGGGGGCAATTACTTTTTCACACAGGGCCATGTAGGTTTGGATTGTTTTTTCTCCCTAAATAATAAAAACCATCATTTAAAAACTGCATTTTCTGTTTACGTGTGTTATATTTGACTAATGGTTAAATGTGTTTGATGATCAGAAACATTTTGTGTGACAAACACGTAAAAGAATAAGAAATCAGGAAGGGGGCAAATAGTTTTTCACACCACTGTATAACAAAATGTTCAATCATACAGTATAAATAAATAGAAACAGAGTAATTTGGTTTATGTTAGAAAGTTACTGGTTTATAACCATTATAATTACTCTTACTTTTGCAAAGAAGCTTGTATTCTTTTCATAGTGAAACATTAACATTACTTTCTTAATTTTTGTTGTTACAGTGACTTTGTGTTTGAATTGTATTAGCCACCTGTGTTCTTTTTAAGCACTCTGCGTTTATGTGATTTCCCATTTACACATAGCAGCATTGACCCCACAGCTCAAAATAATCATTCTGTCTAATTTCAAAGCCTTTTCCAATAGCTAATCATCCACAACAAACAAACAAGCTTTAAGCTCCAATCTCGTTTGTGCTCCCAAGCTATGGTAGATGCAGATTTATGCAATCACTCTAACAGTCACGCTAGTTAACTGTTCCCTCATAGCAACTTGGGCCGCGTGCAGTTTTACAGCCTGTTACATGTGTTCTTTACACTATTGTATTTGTTTTTTTTATTTTTTTTCTATTGTCTCATTTTGTTGCCAACTAAAGTTGATCTGGTGCTTGGTGTGTGGGTGTGTTTGTGTGTGTCCTGCGGTTGGTTGGCACCCTGCCCAGGATTGGTTCCTGCCTTGTGCCCTGTGTTGGCTGGGATTGGCTCCAGCGGACCCCCGTGACCCTATTCGGATTCAGCGGGTTAGAAAATGGATGGATGGATGGATGGGTTTCTAATTGATGATGCTGTCATGACATCACAGTAGCAACCATTGTGATATTGCTCATGGCAGGACATGTGTGTGCACTTTTCAGAAGCACTGGCACTTCTATAGCGTGATATCTTAGATTGTGATATTTTTCCTTAAAAATTTTGAAGAACTTAATGAGATAGTGACATTTTACTTGATTGTGGATCTGTTTATTGTTTTTTTTTTTTTTTGCACATTGTTTTCTTGACACTCATTCTATAGTATGTGCTTCTGTTTCTTTGTTGTGACGCAAGCTCTTGCACTTTATACAGTGGCCCATCATCACCTACAGCAAGTTGTGGTGGGCTGTGCATAGCAAATGTTTAGTTTGGGTCTAAATGTATAATTTGGGTATTTGTAAAAACAAAGTTAAGACATAGTGCTAAAGCTTTGGCTGATTCATTTTCCCTTCCTGTATTTCTCCACTGCTTCTGCAGTGCAATTCCTGCGTAATACAAGTTGAAAAAAAGCAGTTTTGATGGGAAGCATCAGGGTTAAATGGCACGAAAAGTTCTTGGTTAAGGGATGGTAGCAAAAGAATGTAGGGTCTACAGGCAGAGATAAAAGAATAGCCCCTCATTCCATCCCGAGGTCTTTAAAGATTAGCTTATTCTCATTAATGTCAGTGTTTCCTATGTAAGACTGTCATTACATCTCAAGTCATCTCATCTTCCAAAACCGTAATGTTTTTTTGAAATCCAGACTCAGTTTTTTTCAGGCTGAAGCAGTATATTAAGTGGAGTGACATTAGGTTTTTCTGTTTTAATACTATGCTGGGCTTTCTTAAAAATCAGCACAGGATCTCTTTTTCCCAAAACCTTTCCTTAGTAGTTTACTGCCAAAGTCATGACATTAATTTCCAGTATGGATGTGTATTGTATACTGATATATGACAGTAAATAAATCTATCTGGCAATGTAGCTTACACTTTTAACTTTTTCTGGACTGTTATATATAGTCTGTAAAAGCTTCCTGTGTGTTTTTCTGATAGTCCTAAATGTCTGATATACAGATAGAAAAGGCCACTACTTTTTTTACTACCATATGTAATTGTTTTTCCTAAACCTAATATAGACTGGTTTCATTACAGTGTTTGATGACCTTTAAACTTCCTGTATCTTCAGTGACTCATATATTTAAAAAGGATGTTTACTTAGTTTAAAAGACTTTCTTTACTTAAGTTTGTTAGAAATATTCTAAATAGATAATACAAGAACAGGAAAATGAGCTTTTGTATCAGATTTACAATTCAATGAGGTGCAACAAGCTCTAATATGGAAAATTGTTTCTGGCTTTAGAAACAAAACAAACCATTTACAGTAGTAAAACTTGACATTCTACGATGTAGATCTGTATTAAAGATGCATATTAATTTAATTTCTGAAAGACAAATGGATTTCCACTGTCATGTGGTGGGGTAGAAGCCCATAGCAAGCGATGTTGTATAATGTACATCAGTTAAACATATTCTGTTGTCATGGGCACCTTTCCTGGTGCTTACTCATGAGACTGAGATCTCATGTGTGCAGTTGTAGATTCCTGCAGGCAAACCAGAGTTAGCCTGAGTCTTTTTGAGAAACACATAAGCAGCTGCTGTAATAATTACACATTGTGGTTAGCATTATAGGTTAGTTAGAGCAAAGTCTGAACCACATGCAAAACAAGAAACATTTATAGGGTTAAAAGATTTGGTTAATTTTATTTTTGCAATATTAACTGTTCTTTGAAAATACTTAGGTTATTTAATCAATCAATTTGGGTGGAGGGTTTTTTTCAATGATTTTTCCTAATAGATTATATATTTTCACATTTCCATATTAGGAAATGAATGTAAATAAGCAGTAAGGTTCAATCTCTCCACAGCTATTATATTTCTGTATGCCCAAATTTTATTTATTTTTTTATTAAAGAATGCATTAACTAATAGCACTGGGTTTCTGGAATAAACCTGACATATTTGAAATTGGCATAATTTCTCGAAGTACCTTCAGTATTGTAAAATTATGGCACTATTATAACTTTGCCTTATGCTCAGAAGTATAATCCTGTCTTCAGTCATTTCATATGAAAGGGTATGGTTTAAATTTTTGCCTTAATTTATATACTATAAAATATATTTGTATCTATAAAGCAACCTATATGTCCCAATTGCTTGCAAATTTTTGATTGGGGTTGACAGTTTGGGGTTATGTTACAATTTTTGGAAACTTTATGATATGTCTTCTAGTTCAATTTTAGTTGTCTTTTAATTTGAGTGGGAGCTGTAAAAAGATAGTCGGAAGAGACCCTTAATCAGCCAAAGGTTGTGTGTTTGCTAGTAACAAAGGTTAGACAGGTATAAGTAATCTTGTAAATCATCAAACCTTATATGTGCACTTCCAGAAACAGCTTTACAACCTTATTAACTGGTAACTTAAGTTTACTTCAGAACACTCTGTGGAGATCAGTGACTCACCAAATCTAACATTTCTCTGTTAATGTTGTGCAGCTATCCATACCACAATAAGTACATGATTACCCAATGCATCTTTATTATTCCTATGCAGAATGTACATAGTCTTTGCATTTGTAAGAAAAAATAAAGTATTCAGAAGATATTAATCATTTGTCACTAATAATTCAAAAAATATATAAAAGATTAAGAGGTATTGTATTTAACTCTCTACATGAGTTATTTGATTTTTGAAGTGCAAATCTGATCATTTCATTATATTGTTAGTACAAAATTCCACTCATGTATAGAAATTAATAGGCTTAGGCTATTTAGGGATGCTATTTATTTAAAGAACAATAAAGTAATTGATGTTATCTTCAGACTTCTGCAGACCTGGTGGCATCAATCCCATAAATCACAGATATTAATTATGTGAATTATGAGTATAATAAGAAAAGCTAATCAGTTAAGTTGAGTTGAGTGTAGCTGTTCGTATTCATCATGCTGTAAGATCAAGAAGAAAAGAGAATAGGTAAACTCCAAAACAAAAGGTAAAGTCTGTTTATAATATTGTATTATGTACTGTGTCTAATGTTGCCTATAATTGTACTTATTTATTGTATACAAAATATAGGTATCAATTTAAAATTATACAGTATGCTCTATCAAATCGTAATACTTAGTTAAGTTTGCATGCATATTTCCATGAAAGCTAAATTCAGCTGAGGTCTGAAATTGTATATAAATTAATAGTGTACATAAAGCAGTTGATATAAACCAAAAGAGTCAGTTATGTTAGACTATTCAATATTATTATTATGTGTTTAGAGAAAATATTATAGCATATCATATAATAAAAAATGGACCCAAGCAAAGACATTTCTTTAATTCACTAATAAAGTGTATATCTTGGCATATTTTATATTATTACTACAGTATATAACTTATTGTTTAAATACTGTGCATGTGTATGAAGGAAAGTACATGTTTTCTCTGTCTGTTTCTACTTGCAATTTTATTTTTGTAAATTCAATTTTAACAGTTGACTGTGTATGTTTAAGTCCTGTTGAAGTTGTAGTATGGTTTATCAACCAAAATTATAGCCTTTTACAACCACCACCACCAAAACAAATTCAGGAATGACCAACAGAGAAGACACTGTTCTGTGTAGGAAAGAGAAATTGTAAAATCTTTGCATTCCCTAATTTATATTTAATTTTTTCTGTTCCATTTTTAGAATTTATTTTCAATATTAACTATTAACATAAATTTTGTAAATAATTTGTTTAGTAGTTGTTTAGGTAAAATATGTCTGAGTACTGCTGACTCACAGCTTCAGAATCCTGGGTTCAAGTCCCAGGTCAGATGCTGTCTGCATGGAATTTACCAGTTCTCGCTCTATTCATGTGGATACTTTGAATTTCCTTTCAGTCCATAAGACAGGTGATAGGTTAATTAGCACCTCTGAATTTGCTGATATGAGGCAGTGTGAATGTGAGTATTTAACTTAATAGACTGGAATGGAATCCGGTGTCAAATTTTGCCAGATCAATATGCGGACAACAATACAGATTTCCAACCGGATTGGTCAAGGCCCTGGTTAACAATGGCCACCACCAGTACTGTTAACCAACAGGGTACTGGTGGAAATTGGACTACTGTTGGCTGAAGTAGGAGTAGAATAGGGGGAAGACTTGTCCGAAGGCAGGAGGAGAGGAAGAAGGTAAAGATAATGGAATGGAGTGTAGGAACTTTAAATGTTGGCAGTATGACTGGTAAGGGGAGAGAGTTAGCTGATGTGATGGAGAAAAGGAAGGTTGATATATTGTGTGTGCAAGGGACTAAATGGGAGTAAGGCCAGGTGGATCACAGGTGGATTCAGATTGTGGATGGGAGGAGAAATGGGGTAGGGTTTATTCTGAAAGGACATTATCTCAAGAGTGTTTTGGAGGTGAAAAGAGTGTCAGTCAGAGTTATGATTATGAATCTGGAAATTGAAGGTGTGTTGATGAATGTTGTTAGTGCATATGCCCCGCAAGTTGGATGTGCAATGAATAAGAAAAAAGACTGCTGGAGTGTTTTAGATGAAGTGATGGACAGTGTACCCAAGGGACAGAGAGTGGTGAACAGATTTCAATGGACATGTTGGTGAAGGGAACAGAGGAGATGAGGAGGTGATGGATAGGTATGGTGTCAAGGAGGCAAATGAAGAGGGTTAGATGATAGTGGATTTTGCGAAAAGGATGGACATGGCTGCGTTGAATATGTATTTTAAGAAGAGTGGAGGAAAATGCACACAGGTGTATTATATCATATGAAGGAGGGTCAATCTGAAGGAGATTGGGGACTGCAAAGTGGTAGCAGGGGAAAGTGTAGTTAGTCAGCATAGAATGGTGGTCTGCAAGATGATGTTGGAGATCAAGAAGAGGAAGAGAGTGAGGGCAGAGCCAATGATCAGATGGTGGAAGTTGAAAAAGGAAGACTACAAAGTTGAGTTCATGGAGGAGGTAAGACAGGCACTGGGTGGTACTGAAGAGTTACCAAACAGCTGGGCATCTACAGCAGAAGTAGTAAGGGCGACATCAGGAAGGGTGCTTGGCGTGACATCTGGACAGATGAAGGAGGAAAAGGAAACCTGGTGGTGGAATGGGGAAGTGCAGGAGATTATATAGAGGAAGAGGTTGATGAAGAAGAAGTGGGATAATCGGAGAGATGTAGAAAATAGACAAGAATACAAGTAGATAATGTGCAAGCTAAAGATTGAGGTGGCAAAGGCTAAAGAAAAGGCGTATGATGTGTTGTATAAGAGGTTGGACACTAAGGAGGGAGAAAAGGACATCTACCGATTGGCTAAACAGAAGGGCTGAGCTGGAAATGATGTGCATTAAGTTAGGGTGATAAAGATGGAAATGTACACACAAGCGAGGAGGGTGTGTTGAGCAGATAGAATACTTTGAGAGGCTGATGAATGAAGAGAATGAGAGAGAGAGAGAGAGAGAGAGAGAGAGAGAAGGTGAGATGACATGGCAATAGTGAATCAAAAAATGCAACGGATTAGCACGGATGAAGTAAGGACAGTTATGAAGAGGATGAAGAATGGAAAGGCCGTTGGTCCAGATGACATACCTGTGGAAGCATGGAACTGTTTAGTAGAGATGACAATGAAGTTTTTAACCAGATTGTTTAACGGAATCTTGGAAAATGAGAGGATGCCTGAGGAGTGGAGAAGAAGAGTACTGGTACTGATTTTTAAGCATAAGGGGGATGTGCAGAGCTGTAGTAACTACAGGGGGATAAAATTGATGAGCCACAGCATGATGTTATGGGAAAGAGTAGTGGAGGCTAGGTTAAGAAGGCAGATGATGATTAGTGAGTAGCATTGTAGTTTCATGCCAGGAAAGAGCACCACCGATGCAATGTCTGCTCTTAGGGTGTTGATGGAGAAGTATAGAAAAGTCCAGAACGAGTTGCATTGCATCTTTGTGGACCTGGAGAAAGCATATGAAAGGGTGCCTCGAGAGGAGTTGTAGTATTGTATAAGGAAGTCGGGAGTGGCAGAGAAGTATGTAAGAGTTGTACAGGATATGTATGAGGGATGTGTAGCAGTGGTGAGGTTGGATGCTTTCAACGTGGATGTGAGCCCTCTGAGCCCTTTTTTATTTCCAATGGTGATGGATAGGTTGTCAGACGAGATTAGACATGAGTTACTATGGACTGTGATGTTTGCTGATGACATTGTGATCTGAAGTGAGGTTAGGGAGCAGATTGAGGAGACAATGGAGAGGTGGAGATATACTCTAGGGAGGAAAAGAATGATGGTCAGTAGGAACAAGACAGTACATGTTTGTAAATGAGGGGGAGGTCAGTGGAATGGTCAGGATGCGGGGAGTAGAGCTGGCGAAGGTTAATGAGTTTAAATACTTGGGATCAACAGTACAGAGTAATGGGAATTGTGGAAGAGAGGTGAAAAAGAGTGCAGGCAGGGTGGAATGGGTGTAGAAGAGTGTCAGGAGTAATTTATGACAGACAGTTATCAGCAAGAGTGAAAGGGAACAGGACGATAGTGAGACCAGCTGTGTTATGTGGGTTGGAGACGGTGGCACTGACCAAAAAACAGGAGACACAGCTAGAGGTGGCAGAGTTAAAGATGCTAAGATTTGCATTGGGTGTGATGAGGATGGATAGGATTAGAAATGAGTATATTAGAGGGTCAGCTCAAGTTGGACGGCTGGGAGACAAAGTCAGAGAGGCGAGATTGCGTTGGTTTGGACATATGGAGAGGAGAGATCCTGGCTTTATTGGGAAAAGGATGCTAAGGATAGAGCTGCCAGGCATAAGGAAAAGAGGAAGGTCTAAGAGAAGATTTATGGAGGTGGTGAGAGAGGACATGCAGGTTAATGGTATAACAGAGCAAGATGCAGAGGACAGGAAAATATGGAAAAAGATGATCCACTGTGGCGACCCTTAACAGAAGTAGCCAAAAGAAGAAGAAGAAGGAGAAGGACTGGCATCCAATCTAGAATTGGTCCCTGCCTTGCAAATGTCCTTGTGCCCATGAACTGGAATTAGGACATTTTAGGTTGGCAGATTGTTTAATGCAGTTATTTTGTAAGAGTAAGAGTGATGCACTGATTGTGAGATTAGTTGATATAAAAATCCACAGCAGCAGGATTCTGCCAGGACTGAACTTGGGAACCAGTAGATTAGTTTATCACTATCTATCACTTAAAGACTGTGGAGAACATAGTGAGAAAATCCACCCTTATGAGGTTGTTGGAAAAAGTAAGTTATTTGCCAGGTGTAGCCATGCTGATATTATTTAGTGAACATTAAGCTCTTTCTCCATTAATTATGTATTTTAGGTCATAGAACCTCTTATGTGTGAAGGAATGATTTGAACAAGCTGCCATATGAAACAAAATGCAGCATGAACTTTCTCATATTACTCTAGTCATTCATTTTAGTACTAAAAAGCTTACAGAATAATTTTTGCACATTGTTAAAGGTGACTGTAGATTTTCGGTATGTTCATGCTTGCACTTTGCTAATTCTTTTCCTCTTGTTACATATAGAATTTCACAACCTCAATCCTGTGGTGTCATTGTACCTTCTAGGTTTGTACCAAATAATTTATTAATTAGAACTGAAAACCTGCCTGCAAATGGTCTGTAACTTAATTGAAAATGTAGTTATTTGCTTGTTGCTATATTTAATGTACCAACACAGAAATTTCTTAACTGGCTATGTGCTGCTTTACTATTGAATTTAGGTAAAGTTTAGTGGTTTTTTATAGGAACAGCTTTGTTTTACTCCCCTAATTTGTTATGATTTTTTACAAGCTTTTTTCCCCCAAAAGATGATGGACTGGTGCTTAGCATACTTTGGAATAAGGGTGAACGCTGTGAAAAGAAGTATATAATATAATTATTTATAATTTCTTCCAGGATTTAATTCACCATTAGAAATAACTGTGCAGTGATTTTTTTTTATTTAATCTATCAATAATGCTATTGACAGTACAGACATGTTTAATGTAATATAACACTAGTCTCTGTATTATAAAAACAATCCTGGGAGAGAAAGACTAGGGAGACGAGACGTGATCTTCACGTGAAGATCACAGAAGACACTTAAAAGACCTGCAAGACGAAAGAGATTGGCCACGGAGCGTCTTGTGGGGACCTTAAACATGAGATTCTTGCAAGACATGCCCTACTTGCAACCTATATCAAATAAGACCACAGGCAGCAAAACACCCAGTCGTGTAAAGGCTTTGAGTACACACAGATCCAGGCCTTTCGGCGCATTTAAAGCGTATAAGGACAATACGTTATAGATGAAATGTTGACGACTACGCGCAGAAGAAAGAACAGTGCGAAGAAAAGAGACTCAAAAGCGTTGGAGAGAAAAAAAGAAAAAGAATAATCTAGGTGCAAATTCAGAAAATAAGGAAAGTAATAATCAGTCCGGAACAAGTGGAATTGAAAAAAAAGCACGTCCAATCGGGCTCAGAATTAAAAGACAAAGAGTAAAAGACAAAGTAGAACTGCATAAAGACATTCAAAAACGTTGGCGCTATACACATGCAGAGCAGGTTAGAGATTATGAAAGCAGTGGAATTTGAAATGCTAAAAAAAAAAAAAAGGTTGCCACGATACAAATGCAGCGAAAGTTAAAGAATATGAAAGCAGGAAAATTAGAAAGTATCAAAAAAAATGAAAGTAAAAATCACAGTAGCTCAAACAAACGGAAATTATTACTCGAAAAAAGGGAAAATAATCACCACAGACCAGGTGTCATTGAAAAAAAAGTAGGACAAAGCGAAGTCAGAAGTAGAAGACAAAGAGTAGAAAACAAAGTAAAACATCATAAAGAGGTTAAAAAACAAGGGGGCCAAACACATGCAGAGCAGATTAGAGATAATAAACTGTGGAATTCAAAAGACTCAAAAAAAACGTAGGCACGATACACAAGAAGAGCAAGATACAGAATATGAAAGAAAAAAACCAAAGTGTCAAAAAAAAAGAAAGTAAAGATCGCATTAGCACAAACAAAGAGAAATTATTACTTGGAGAAATAACAGAAAGGCGAATAGAGATCGAATATATGGATATAGGTGATATGTCAGAAGTATGTAAATATTGTAAGGTTTTGAAGTTTAAGTCAGAGAATTTCAAAAACCGGGTTTACCTCACATGCATTTACAGTAATTCCTCGCTATATCGCGCTTCGACTTTCAGGGCTTCACTCAATTGCGGATTTTAAATGTAAGCACATCTAAATATATATCACGGAGTTTTCGCTGGTTCGCCGCTTTCTGCGGACAATGGGTCTTTTAATTTAGGTTACATGCTTCCTCAGTTTGATTGCCCAGTTGATTTCATACAAGGGACACTATTGGCGGATGGCTTAGAAGCTACCCAATCAGAGCATGTATTACATATTAACTAAAACTCCTCAATGCTATAAGATATGCTTCCCGCGTGGCGCTTGTTTTGTTTGCTTCTCTGTCTCTCTCACTCTCTCTGCCTGACGGAGGGGGTGTGAGCAGAGGGGGCTGTTTACACAGTGGCTGTTTGCCTAGAAGATAGGATGCTCCTCTACAAAGTGCCGCTTTATCGCGGTGCTTCTGTATACTTAAAAGCACGATTTTTTGATTGCATTTCTTAGCGAGCGCTCTCTCTGACATTATCTGCTCTTCACGGTGCTCCTTTGAAGATAAGATATGTTTGCATTCTTTTAATTGTGAGAAAGAACTGCCATCTCAGTCTTGTAATGAAGCACAGTTTCAACGTTTGACTAAAGGGTGTTATTTCATGTCTAGAGGGCTCTAATAATGTTAACAGTGTGGGAGAGTTTATAAGGGCTTAAAATATATAAAAATAACCATACAAACATATGGTTTCTACTTCGCAGATTTTCACCTATCGCTGGGCGTCTGGAACGCAACCCCCGCGATCGAGGAGGGATTACTGTATTGGTTACTTTGCAAAAAAAAAATATTAACTACTGATGATATAGATCATTTTGTCTGTGCTGAGATTCCAAACAGAGAAACCTATCCTGAATTATGGTACAAAGTCATTAAACGCATGTCTCATGGACCTCGTTTAAAAGTTTCAGCATGTTGGTGCTCGAAAGATTCCAAATATTGTTTTTATCGAAGTTCTGAAATAAAAGTGAAACTAATGAAATAGCAATAATTTAAAGAAAAAAAAAATCTTAAAAGTTTGTATACAGAAAAACAAAAACAGGGATTGGCGAGCGAAGCCCCCTAGTTTAAAAAATGATTGAAAGGGTTCATTCAGAAGAATTTACCACTTAAGACTGTGTTGCTTAACTGTTGCCAACCCTACGTTTTCCTAGTCCCAGTGCATTTTTATTCAATTTTTCTTCATTCCTCTGAGTTTACATTAGCTAACCCATTGACAATCAGCCTGATTCAGCATGCTAGGTGATATGTTCCTGTTTCTCCAGCTGCCTGAGAGACATTATGACTAGCAAACTCTGGAAGCATAACAAACAGATAAGTACAAGTGTTGTCTGTAGTGTTTTGAGAAATGAAAATTATGATAAAGGGGATGTAAAGCATCAAAAGTTCAAGGTTAAGAAAAACAAAATAAGTTGGCATTATGTACTGTATATGACGTGTAAATACTGTTGGGCTATTAATCATACACAGCCAGCAAAGCAAAAAAAAAGAATACTCCTTTACTCTTGAGTCTGCATTATTTAGTGCACCACTTCTGCTACTGCTTGAAGAGCCTTCCATGTTTCAATATTGCAGTACCAAGTATTGGAGTGAGAAAAAGTAAGTCTGTATCCACTGGGTTTCCTACTGTAAAAAATAATAAAATAAATAAAAACAGCAATTCAGTTCTTTGCCATAGTTGTGAAAATGGCTGCCCATGGCGTTTAAGCTAAGGTAATATTAACTTAACCTTCATCTCACCTTACATTATAGTTAATTAAACAGCATTTTTCATCTATTCTCTTGTAATTAACGACTGAAGAGGTTTCACAGTGGGCTACAGATTATTATACTTGTTATTTTGCCCACATACAGAGTGTTCCTAAATAACTGCTCACTATATCAATGATTAAATTAATATTTTAGAAACTTTCCTAACAACTCTGCTACTGGACCTTTTCCATTGGAGTGCATTTATAGTTATTAGTCTACAGTCATTGCATTAGATTCTAGTTTATTTAACGTTGTTTACACAGGTGGTATTTTTAACCTTAAGAAACTGTAGTCAAAGCTTCACTAAAATGTATTATCTAATAGGGACCACATATGTTGCCAGCTTCACTAGCTGGAGTTAAAGATGTTATTATGCACAAATCAGTTGTTCTTTAGCATGCCCTACAGTTAAGCTACTCTCCCTTTATTGACTTATATGTCATTCTTCATTTCTTCTAATATCAGCTGTGTATTGTTTATCTCCTTGAGGTACAGTACTTTGTCACCTCTTGTTTTAGATGAATATGATTGTATAAAGTACAATTATTTTTAATTTTCTGTTGTGCTTCAGCAACTTGAGGGTGTTCAGGACTGACCAGAAAAGACATCAAGGTATTTTGTTTTATTTTTGTTTTTAATAACATTATACAGTCCATCATAGCAGAATCTTTGACTATCCTTGGAACCTGAAGAGCACTGTTGAAAAGATGTAGACATATCTCATTTGCTGTCACCACCAGAGGACATCTGGAAGTTCATATGCCTTGAATTGGATAAGGTTAGAGTTGTTGATTAATCTAGTGTGTCTTTGGGATGTAGAATAAAAGTGCAATACACAGAGAAAATTCACATGGATTTAGGGAGAATGTGCAAGTTCTAAGCAAACAGTAGCCAGAATCAAAAGATTACTGAGATGTGTGGCAGCAACACCATAGTGTCATTTTAATACATATTGTGTCGCACATACAGTAAATATAAACTATCAGCCGACAGTTTGGCTAGAAAGTATGAAAACATAGAATACAATCATATCTCTAAATGATTAATACATTAGAAACAACTGTACTTCACCCTGGCCCTTGACATTTTAAATGTCACATTGTTTACTAATGGTATTGAAGATGTGACCACATACCCTGACATTGCACTATTCACACCAAGATCTTGCTGCATAATAAATTTATTTTAATGATTAAACATGCTGCTGACCTAATTTGGTTCCTGTCATTAAACAAATCTCTGGTGAAATGGCACATCTTTCCAACTGTCAAAAACCATCTCCTGTGGCAGGGTCATATTTAATACACACAAAGCTTTTTCAGCAGAAATCGCTTATCAATTTGGTAATGGGCTTTGTTAGTGATATACATATTTAGATTTTATTTTTACAGCACTTGCTGTCTAATAATGTATTCTCAGTGCCATACAAATAACTGTTGTATGAAAAAGGTTAAGGACTTATACAAGATGTGACAAAATATACTATAGATTGGGTGAGCAGGGATTAAAATAAATGTATATGATCTAAAATGTAAAAGTGAAGTTACTGAAATGTAAAATTATACTTGAGCCTTTTAAACAAAATGGGTTTAATGCCATATTTGAAGTATTTTAATACCTGACATTAATCTATTCTGAGTTTCTGTTGTATTTAGCTGCATATTGTAAAAGAAGAAAAAAAATAGATATATTTTCTAAATTTATACACCAGAGTATGTTTGGGAAACATTTTGTTTTTCATTCTGGTGAGAAAAAAATGTTAGGAGTAATATTACAGGTACAAAGGGAAAAAAAGTTTGATGTTAGACCTGTCAAAATATTAGTTGTTTCATAGCATAATTCAGTGCTAAGTTAAGACTCTTAACATTCTGACACATACGTCCAATCTTTGTTGTCCTTTAAGAATAAGTTAATTATTTTTGCCAAGTTTTCTTTTCTGAGTTGTGGCATACATTGATTTGCCCTAGAATCTGATGGTGTGAAATGAAGCTGTAGATCGAATTTAAATGAAAAGTGATGCAAATGAAAGTACATATCCCCAGGCTACTTACAGTAAATGTGGAAAAAAGCCTTAAAACATACTGAATATGTCCACTTTGTAAAGAGATAATTTTTGGTTTCAGAAAACATGCCTTGTGAGATTCGGTTTATGGTAACATAGTAAAGTTATTAACTCTGGAACTATCTTATCCACTAACAGTAAGAAAGTAATAGCTGGAGTAGGGGTTACTGTTGGGCTAATGGAAAGCACTGTGTGGTAGAATATGAAGAATAATCCAGAGAACATGCAAACTTCAAATGATCACTTAGACCTATGAGGCATCAGCTGTAAGGAATGTGCCACTGTGACCAAATGATCAAATAATATGCTTACTCTGATGAAAGCTGTCTGTTTAGACTTTCCTGCTTTCATCAATTCTTTCTGTATATTTTCTCAAATTAGAAAAATATCTCCGGAAGACCATGGTTAATGATTGTGTAAAAAGCAAAACATAAAGGCAAACAAATCCCACAAATCACTAATCCAAGAGTAGTACCTAAAACAATAGTGTGGTCAAAGAGCAGGAAGTCCAAAATTTCTGAAAATTGTGACTCTAAAACAGGAATCCAAAATCAAAGACACATTGGCAAATCTACAATGAGCAATGCAGTTTCTCAATGTGAAGCCAAACTCAGCATAATGCAAAATGGAAAAATAATTAATAGGTAACATCATATTAGTAAAATGACAATATATAAATAAAAAGACAAAACCATAAACATAATTTACAATCTGAAAAATTATATTTAAATAATAACAGAAACATTAAATAAACAAAAATTATGCTTGAGCCAGAGCATCACACCTGGCTGTTTTTTTTCCACATGCAAAGATTTGCATGTTAAATTAACTTGCTTCTCCAAAGCAGCATAATGTTTCCTGTAGTAAATTGATGCCATGTTTAGGACTAACTCCTGCTAGATACCTAATGGTGATAGGATAGTATCATCCACCTCATCGTTTTGAATCATCAGAGGAGGGGATGATGTTTATGAGTGAATGAATGAATTAAATGCACAGCATTTTCTTACTTTATGATCTCTGAGACTGTTTTTCATCAATTTTCTCTGTGTACTCCTATCTTCCAGAAATATACACTTTAGGTTGATTAACAATTCTAAATTGGACCTATGTAAGTGGCGATACCTATGTACCTTGTGAAAGACTGGCATCCTATCCAAAGTCCTTGTTTGTCATGTTAGTCTTCAATAATCACACCAGTTTGAATGTGAAATACTTTACTTTCAAACATGCAAAAAAAAAAAACACTAACTGAAAAAGAACCACAATACAAACACCATAAAAACTACCAACATTCCAAGCATGAATGTCTTAAAGGGGACAACAACAGTAATTCAGTATTAGTATGTTTACCTTAATTATAAACTTTTAACATGTCATTCAGTTGATGAGCACAGGATGGACTCTGACTTCTTAGAACCTAGTAATTATTATAAGTGGATTTAGAGTATGAATGAAAGGATTAATGTTTATGACTCTTTTCCTGGACTTGGGAATAAACAGTTTGTCCTCCTGGAAGGGGGTCATATAGAAACTAGGATGATCCTCCCCCAACAGTGCCCTCTAATGGCACCCAGGGACCCGGACAAGGCTGCATTTCTGAACCTCAATTCCCATGTGGCCCTGCAGGTGTTCAAACAGGGACACCACTTGAGGACCACTACACCCTGTCATATGGGTGATGGAACTGCTCCTGGTTTCCAGCTTCCACAGGTCCATCCTTTAAATGACTTAAGGAAGCTGATTCCTTGTCCAGCTGGCATGCTGATCTGCTCTTGTACTATGACCTCCCTTCTGAGATGGAGGATAATTTCTTGCCCTTTCATCCCTGTCCTTCCTTTTAAGCAATTACATTGGCTCTCACTCAGCTGAGCCTCGTAGCAGCCAGCAATCAGTCCTGTGAAGGTGTAAGACCACAGTGGAGGCGATTGAATGTAGTCCATCTTCGATGCCTGTCCTCTGCTGGGAAAAAGAACAGCACAATTACCATGCATACTCATCTGCATACACATATCGTATCCTCAGGTCTGTCATGGTAGCATTTGCACATTCGAAATCCGCTACCTGTCAGATCACAGTAAAGGACAGTGTCTCCAATAATGTCCCCACTCCTGGAAATCAAAACACCTTTCTAGCCCATCTTTTAAAACAGGGGAAACTTCAAAGGACCCTCATCATATGGTGCCTCTTCCTGATTTTAGGGAGTCAAATGGTTAAGGCAGATGGGGACCTTTGGCCATGTGAGCCCAATGAAATTTCATGATTGGACACTTCCCCACTGTTGGGAAAGTCTTGATCTTTAGATTGACTCCCCATTTTTTACTTTGTGACTTTTGGATGGTTTGGGACCCTCTACACCTGTGTAGACTTTTTTTAAACTGTGAGAATGTTCCTAAATAGCATCAGTTACAGTTATTGGAGCGAGTGCTACTTGGTTCCCTTCACATGTGTCTGGGACCCTTTTGCACTGTATCCCTTTTTCCCTACCCTGTCAGATCTCAGTAGACTGAGTAGCTGTCTCTAAGACTTGAGGTTCCAATCTGGGAAACTTTTTTAACATGCTCAGTACAGGTGTAAGAATGAGTGCTTTTTGGCTCTCCTCAGCTTTGTCAGAGTCCGTTTCACACTGCGTTCCCTTTTTATGTACCATAACAGAATAGCTTACCTGTATGGCTGGATCCACTCCAGGAGGCAGTCCTACTCCTGCACTGTGTAAATATCTGTCAACCGATTCGAGTGGAGCCCTTACTATCTCCTTAATCTTCTTCATCGCAGCTCCTAAGTAATTTAATATACAGTAGATTGGAGTGTTCTTACTGGCTGAAGTAGCTCTTCCAGCTTTAGAAAATCAAGTTGACTTTTGGCTTTGCTCGTCTGTGTCTGGGTGGAACTTCAAGTTTTTCCATTCATCCTTCAGGAGTCATTCAGATTGTACTGCTCTTGCACATGCTCAGTTAGGGCTTCCTCTGCATCATGAGAGATTGAGTTTGGAAGTCCCTTTATTGGGACCGTGTGCTCTCAAATAATTTAGTGACAAAGCTCGGATACTTATTCTGAGACCCAGTATCATCTGAAGAACAGAAAAGAAAGTCAGTGACCCCCAGTCTGGTCATCAGGGAGTTTAGACTTGAGTGTCCGGCGTCTTCATGGTTCGCAGATATGTCCTCACTGCTTGGGTTGTCTCGTTCCTTAACGCTTAGCAAGTAAGTTGAGGCAGACAATGGTTGTCCCATTGCAGACTTGTCGTTCATTGCTGTTCACTAGAGTCTTTCTAGGTTTCTAAAATACTTTTGAGTGAGTTTGGCCCCTTGACAGTACATACATCACTTGCTGTCTCCATTGAGGCAAGCTTCATTGAAGAGGCCAAAGAATGTCCCTCTGGCAAGGTACTCCTCCTCTCCATGTGATTCCCATTTAAGGATAGGATACCATGGCCAACTGTTTTCATAATTGTCTAGGCTCTCCTCATATGACCAAAATTCCGATGGCTGCCTACTTTTTCGGTTTTTGTGCCCTTTCTCTTGCAAATCTTGCTGCTGGAAACATTGGTGCTGCGTGTGTGGGTTATAATGGTCTGAGTTTTGGTCACAATAAATAAATTTGTGGGTTCCTGGGACACCATGGGATGACCAATGCCACCTGTTGTATAGGAGAAAGTATTGCAATGGGGTTAAATATACAAATTATTTACACTTTTTATTCTACACATTATTTCAGCCTTTTGTACTGTAATGTGTATGTGTGTGTGTCCACGCCACAGATAACTTGTGAAATGATTAAGCAGTATGATATGACTAGCAAAATACCCACGCTTCGCAGCGGAGAAGTAGTGTGTTAAAGAAGTTATGAAAAAGAAAAGGAAACATTTTAAAAATAATGTAAGATGATTATCAATGTAATTGTTTTGTCACTGTTATGAGTGTTGCTGTCATATATATATATATATATATATATATTGTGGTCCCCGGCCGGGACGCCCAGGAGGACCAGAGGAGGGCTTGTGCCTCCTCCAGACCACGAGGGGGCCTCGGGTAAAGGGCTTGGAAGCCCAGCCCTGTAGGGACCCGTGGCCTCCGCCAGGCGGAGCCCCAGTGCCTGATTATCCCGGGAGCCCGGGACTTCCGCCACACCAGGAAGTGCCGGGGAAGACGACAGGGGACACCCGGACGGCTTCGAGGCGCGGCGGCACTTCCGCCACACAAGGGCGTGTCTGCGGAGGAGTGCCGGGAGCAGCTGGGGCCCATCCGGGTTCCCATAAAAGGGGCCGCCTCCCAGTAGTCGGTGGATGTCGGGTGGAAGTGGACAGAGCTGAAGAGAGGACAGGAGGCGGTCAAAGAAAAGGCACAGAGATTGTAAGGCCTGGACTGTGGGGAATCGGTGCAAGAGGCACTGGGGTTTTGTGCACGTGACTTTTGTTTGTATATATATACACACATACATACATACATACACACACACATTATATATATATTATATATATATATAATATATATACACACACACACACAGACACATATATATACATATACTAGCAAAATACCTGCGCTTCGCAGTGGCGAAGAACTGCTTTTAA
The DNA here is from genome assembly GCF_016835505.1 of Polypterus senegalus. Taxonomy (NCBI): domain Eukaryota; kingdom Metazoa; phylum Chordata; class Cladistia; order Polypteriformes; family Polypteridae; genus Polypterus; species Polypterus senegalus. Next base: position 67,074,127 of record NC_053158.1, read on the forward strand.
ATTTTTATTAAGAAGAAAAGAAAACCTTTTTAAACTGAGGGAAAATATACCAATAACTATCTGTTAAGGATCTCTTTGTATACCACGTTGTCAGTTCAGCACTCCGGTTGTAATATGACCAAGCCGTGCATTGAGATTACTTTTGAGAATGCAACGAATAGTTGTTCAGGAGAAAAGCAATGTTGCCCCAAATCAATGGCAACCTTTTGTAGTGTCTCTCCCCGAGACTTATTAATTGTCATCACGAAGCAGAGCCTTACTGGAAATTTGAGGCATTTGAATTGAAATGGGAGATCAGAGGGTATAACGGTGATGCGAGGAATACATTCAGAGTGTGGCGCTGTGCTGTTTTTTTGTGTAGCTGCCTTCACACAGCTTCTCCGCTGCTTTATAAACGAACGCCATATAAGGCCGTCGTTTCTCCTTGCTTCGCGGTTGTTATGGTGTATAAAATCTGTACATTTTGGTTTCCATTATATTTTGTTCAAGACAAGACAACAGATGAAATTAAATTAAAGCAGGTTTTCTTCCCTTACACCTTACTTTTATAACACTTGTTCATAGCTTCATGCTAATTTGGTTTTATAGCCTGGGAAAGGATGCTGAGCTGATACCTCAGGCTATTGATGGATGGACATCTGGAACAACAATTTGCTTTATAGCCTAGGACAGGAAGAACTACTATTTCTCCGAGTACATCAATGGTTTTGTTGTGTGGGAAAACAGACAGTGAATTAATTCATCAATCATTTGGACAGCCAGCCAATCAGGTGCATGTGTTTTGAAACCAAGGCTTGACATTTCGTAATAAATATGCCTTGGTTTGGAAAGAAGAGGAGAGAAGTAAAAGAAGAAGAAAGAGAAGCAAAGGGAGAAGAAGAGGAACGGACGAAGACGGCCCTGGTCGTCAGAAAGGCATCATGAACATCGATTGATAAATCAAACGCCTCCATGGGACATTCATCCTTGTCATTTGTAACTTTTTCGTAAGCTTTTTCTAAAGACTATATATATTCAGACTTTCCTATCACTACCTATTTTCTAGTATTCTTTGTTCTTGTGGTATTATTATTATTCTTGTAATAAATATCATGCTGCTTTTAACTTTCAGTGCTTTGTCTTAATGTCTAGAGTGATTGAAGTAATAAGTTAGATTTCTTTGAGCACCTGGTGAGAGCCAGATTTTTGCCATTATTTCTGTGCTGCGAGGTTTATATGGCTGAGAGTGAAGAGCGCTATACTCAACAGAAGGGACAGATACGATAAAGAAGGTATTCTTGGCTGATGAATGGCCTATAGTCAAAAGTGCTGAGTCTTTGTATGTTTAAATGTATTCTTGTAGACCAAAAGTAATATTTAGGTCTGAGATATCACTAAAACATCGTATTGTTGTTCGTGCCGAAAATAAGTAAGTCTCTTGAAGTGCTGAATGACAGGCTGTTATTCCTATAGCACTTGTGTGGTTTAAAGTGCTAAGGGTTAATCAGCGTGTGTGTGTCATTCATGGAGCACTGTTGTGGTTAGGGTCTGTGTGTGTGTTTATCTATGTGTGTGTGTGTTCATCTTAAAGTGCAACAGTAGACCAACCCGATAACGAACTTGACGAGAACATTTACCCTTGAGAAAACAGGTAAAGGGCAAGTGGAGGGAAATACCACGATAATACAGCGGTTCTGTACTGTTTTATTGTTCGTTTATTACGATTGTTATAGTTATTGTGTAGCTATTCGAGACTAACTTTACTGTTCAGGTACCCATTTCCTTTATTTAATCCGCGGCTTGTACACTATTTTTTGTTTGTTTGTTACGATTATAGATATTTATTGATTCCCTTCTTTAGCTGACTGCCTGCTCATATAAGGCGCTCCGCTGGTTTTTTGTGAAGCAGCCTTTACACAGCTTCTCCACTGTTTTATAAATGAACGACATATAAGGCCATCCTTTTTTCTTGCTTTGCCAAGGAAGCTGCCTTTTTATTTAATCCATGGGTTCTCTGCTGTTTTAATGTTCGTTTATTACGATTGTTATAGTTCTCTTTATATAGCACGTTGTCAGTTCAGCACTCTGGTTGTAATATGACGAAGCTGCGCAAGCTCACTCTTGAGAATGCAACTTATAGTTGTCCAAGAGAAAAGCAATCTTGCCTGAAATCAATGGCAACCTTTTGTAGGGTCTGTCTCTGAGACTTATTACTTGTCATTGCAAAGCAGAGCCTTACTGGAAATTGGAGGCATCTGAATTGAAACGGGAGATCAGAGGGTATAACGGGGATGCGAGGAATACATTGAGTGTGGAGAAACTCTAGAGACAGCGTGTGTATTAACTTGTGGATTTTTCTGTGAGTATTTGGTGGCAGCGTAACAAAGTTGCTTCCGCAAGACCATGTTAGCTGTGGAGCTCAACTCGGAGCATATTCTTTTCCTACCTTGTCAATTGTGTAATGTGTTTTTTGAACAGGTTTGATGCATGGAAGTGATCACTGCATACTGCGTTTAGTCAGTTCACGTGAGCTGCTCTCTTGTGTGATGTTGCGATGTCCACGGCTTTATTTAATGTTAGCTAAGACCCGGCACTTAAAAGTTTCTCGCTACAGCAATTTGAACTCTGTTACAAAGTGATCCAAAGTGTCATTTATACCTTGTATCTTCTAATTAAACTTGTATCTCACGAATAAAGTATTAGATGAAGGCATGACAAATGGCAGCGGTAGCGTGTCCATAAACTTAATTTAAACTTACGGTGTACACCGTGCTTTGTTTCCGCAGTAGCTGCACTTATGAATAAGCTTGTATGCGTTTTTCTTCAGCGCTCTTTGGGAGCTCTTCCTTCTTTTCTACGTACTGCGTTCACAGTCAGTTCGCGTAATTACGTGGGAGGCGTGATGATGTGACACGCAGCTCCGCCCCCCACAGCCATCGACCTAAAATCCATTACAGTATATGTAGAAAAATAGGTTCCAGTTATGACCATTACACGTAGAATTTCTAAATGAAACCTGCCCAACTTTTGTAAGTAAGGTGTAAGGAATGAGCCTGCCAAATTTCAGCCTTCTACCTACACGAGAAGTTGGAGAATTTGTGATGAATGAGTGAGTGAGTGAGTGAGGGCTTTGCCTTTTATTAGTATAGACTAGCAAAATACCCGCGCTTCGCAGCGGAGAAGTAGTGTGTTAAAGAAGTAATGAAAAAGAAAAGGAAACATTTTAATAATAACGTAACATGATTGACAATGTAATTGTGTTGTCATTGTCATGAGTGTTGCTGGCATATATACATATATATAAATATATATACACACACACACACACACATATAAACATATATATACACATCATATATATATATATATATATATATATATATATATATATACACATATAGACATATATATATATATACATATATACAAATTATATACAGTATATATATATATATATATATACACATATATATATATATAGAAATCTACATATATATATATCTACATATATATATTAGAGGTGGGACTCGATTAAAAAAATTAATCTAATTAATTAGAGGCTGTGTAATAATTAATCTTGATTAATCGTATGTAATCACACATGAAAATTTGCCCCAAATCGCAAATGTTTTTTTTTTATTTAAAAGGGTTTTAGTGGGCGACAGAATCAAATAATAGACATGGACATGCTCTTTTAATTTCTGAAAAAAAAAATGCTTCAATTTAAAACAGAAACAAAAATATCATCCCTGGCTAAAATTGGGCAGACTTAAAAATAAAGTGGTATTTTAAGTACTTTAAGTACATTTTCAGAATGGTATTGTCTTTGAATAATAACCAAAATTTCAACATATAGTGCAGTTTTTCTTCTTAAAAAAATAAGTCAGAAACATAAAAGGTAATTTGACAAGCTTCATCTTTAAACTCTGAGTAACCTTAGCCAAAATTATTTTGTACATTAGGCTAAAACAGTGTGATCATTGAACATTTTGTAATTAGGTGTAATTAGAATTACTAACGGTCACGGAAGTCAAATGATCCCCAGTAAGAGCCACAAAGTCCGCTTTCTGTAATGCATCTAATTTTGCTTGCTTTTCAGTATGCAGAAAACCATGCTTTTATCAAGGCTTCCGTCGGGTAGTCTCTTGAAATGAAATTTTCCTCTGATCAGTCGTAGGAACGTGCTTTATTCCCACTGTAACATTTTTGTAGCTCTGATGTGTGCATCTATGTAATCGATGTACAGGGCCACTGCTGGCAAAATAGGTGCCCTAAGCAGAAATTTACTTTTGTGCCCCCTCCCCCAAATATTACGGAAGTAAAAATAAAGTAATAAAAAAAACACCTACTATAGGGGCCAAAGTAGAACTTTATTCAAATAAAAGTAAATACATAAATAAATTGTATCATTTATAAATTACAATTGTAGCTCTACAGCAAAAAATACAAACTAAAATTACACTTTAAATAAAATATTTATAATAAATAAAACAAACATTAATAAACTGAAATAAAATCAACACTGTCATCTGCTGGAGCTTTCCAAAGTTCAAAGTTTACAAAGGCACACTTCTGCTTTTTCTTGAGGCAAAGTCGTAAATGAGCTCTTCATATGATAAAGCCTTTGCTAATTCAGAGTTGATGCTGACAATTGCCAGACCACTGATGCGCTCTTGTGCCATAGATAAGCGCAAGTACGTTTTGATGAGCTTCATTTTAGAAAAACTTCGCTCAGCAGAGGCAACAGTTACAGGGAGCGTCACTGCTATGCTCAGAGCAATCCAGAGATTTGGTTACATGCACGGGCTTCATCTTGGGCTTTTTTTTTTCTTTCGTTTCTCAGCGCTGGACTGTTGATGTCTCTTTCCAGGAGCAGGCATATTGTTCAATTATTATCATTTTTGGCCCAATAGGCAGCCGTAACAGAGGTGAGGGCGCGCGCGTCATCACGTGTGCTTAGCCTACTCCTGCGTTCACCGTAAAATGCAATATATACGTTTATATTTTTGTTTATTTGTATGTGTATATTATTAATATTAATTTATTATTATAATATATAAAAACGATTTTTTTGAGCAGCTGTTATGGTGCCCTACGCAGACTGCGTACTCTGCGTATAGAGAGCGGTGGTACTGTCGATGTACCAGGAAAATCATGCATTGACAAAAGTTCCCCTTTGCTTGGAATTGAAAGTGTGATTAAATGCGTTATTTTTTTTAATGTGTTTTGGAGTACATGCATCGAAGCTTCTCAGCTGTGCTTGTGCTAAGAAAAGGAAACATTTTAAAAATAACGTAACATGATTCTGCGTTAACCGCGTATTTTTTCATACGTCTCAAACCAAGGGGATACGAGGGTAAAATGGGGAATCGAACCTCGGATGTCGGCGCTAGAGGCGAAGCCTCTACAATTGCGCCACGGCATGTGGTTTGTCTATTTGAAAGTATGTAGATCAGGTTATATATATACATATATATATACAGTATATATCCACGTTTCGCAGCAGAGAAGTAGTGTGTTAAAGAAGTTATGAAAAAGAAAAGGGAACATTTTAAAAATAACGTAACATGATTGTCAATATACAGTAATTGTTTTGTGAGTGTTATTGAGTGTTGCTGTCATCAAGGATTTGATTATCATTATTTCTTTCAATCAGGTTCGTATTTGTAGGATGTGTTGTGTTCAAGTTACATTCCGTGTTTGTCAATCGTTGTAAAGATAACAGGTTTCATTCATCGATTCGTTACTGCATCAATAAACAGCTCGTCTTCCTCTTTATCTGAGACGTGACACACTGCATGCACGGGTTTTTTTTTTTACACTGTCTTCCTTTAGCGGAACATTGACTTTTTCCACCGTGTGCTTTGTTTCCGCAGTAGCTGCACTTCTGAATATGCTTGTGTGTATCAGACGCTTTATATTTTTTTGCTGCCTTCTCAATTGTGTAATTCGGTTTTTGTTCAGCACTCTTTGGAACTTTGCTTTTTGTCTGTGCACTGCGTCAGTTCACATGAGCCGCTTGGTGTACATGCATCGAAGTTTCCCAGCTGTGCTGGTGCCATGTCGTGCGATGTCCACGGCTATATGTAATGTTAGCTATGACCCGGCACTTAAACGTTTCTTTCGCAGTTTTGCTGAGTTTGTGCCAAACACCACCATGACCATGTCATCTTCCTCTGCATAAGCACAGTCCTTCACCCGTGAATATTTAGCGGCAGTGTTTCTATTGGATTGCCGCTGACGGACGACCTTATATGGGCAGGCACTAAATTACGTAGGAGGCGTAACTCCGCCTCCCACGGGCATCGAGCAGAAGTAAGTAAGCTGTAAGGAATGAGCCTGCCAAATTTTAGCCTTCCACCCACACGGGAAGTTGGAGAATTAGTGATGAGACAGTCAGTCAGTCAGTGAGTGAGTGAGTGAGTCAGTGAGGGCTTTGCCTTTTATTAGTATAGATAAGTGGGATACCCATATAATAAATAGACTGTTTTTGCCATCATGTAGTAGCGTTTAGAATGTTACAGGGCAGTTTAGAGAGGTATTACTAAAAGTCTATACTGATTAATTAATACATTATGGAAAAATATGTATCAGTGAAAAATATAAAGATCTGTGCAAGTAAACGGTTGGCAAATAATGGCTAAGTTTACTGTGTTGCCAATTAGAAGGGCCCACAAATATTTTTTTCTTTTTGGCCTTATATATGCCTGGCTGTCACTCTGGTTACTCATATTGTGCCCTAATAATGTGAACATACATGATGCTAGGCAGAGGAAATTTGTACATTCTGTTCAGAGATTGTATTACCAGATGTTAACTACAGTATGTTCTGTAGAAATGTAAACAATTCATATAATGCATTGTATCCTGTTGGTCAAAGCTGGTTATTATTTTAATACTTTTCTATCTTACATAAAAATGGGAGCATGGGTAAAATGAAGTGTTTTATGGGGTAAGAGGTGACTAAGACTTGAATTCTAGTTTCCAGTTTATGATTAACTTGCATATTAAAATTTATAATCCACATATCAGTATGTTCTGCTAATATGAGATTTTATACACTTGACTGATTTCTGAGTGAGTCTCTTTATTGCATGCAAAAGAAAAAGTATGTAAAATTATTAATTTAATCATTGTGAGCTAGTGTAAACTGTATGGTAGAGCTGAGTCCTTCTTTGCAATAAACAACCAAAACATACAACTGAGTGTTAGGTTAAAGGGGACTTCTGTCCTTTAATTCTGCCTTATAACCACTAGAACAGGCTTACTCTGCCATGTTTACCCCACAACATGAATGAAAAAGTAAAGGTGATCGGATAGGAACTTATAGCTCTTATTTACAAACAGAGAGAATTCTGTTTCACAATTTACTTTGTCTTCACTGCTGCTTGAGCACATCACCAAAACTAGCAAACAACTTACACAGACAAAATGTACAATATCTACTTTTGACACCTCAGTTAAGACAGTATGGTTAGTTGGTAGCACTCTGAAACTATCATCTAATGTGCAATAAATGCCAAGGTGACCAAAGATAGAAAAAAATAATACAGTGAAATAGACAGAAGTGCTGACAATACATTCTTTTCAAGATTGGATATGTAAGTGACCAACGTGGGTGATAGCATGCATTTTGTGCAAATATAGTTTACTAGGATGTATTTAGTGCTATTTTTATGTTTTATATGCATTATCATGCATTGTTTTGTGTTGATAATATTTTGGCACAACACATGTCTGCACTGTTGTTTACTCCAGGAAGCACAACCTGAATATGGCATAATGCCAAACATTCTGGGAATTCTCAGATTTTTAAGTACCAAAATCACAAATAGGTTAATTGTGATTTGATTTTCAGGTTCTAGACCCTTGACCCTCTGAATTGTGTGATGTGTGTCTGGAACTTTGCCAGTCAGACTGTGATTATTTTTAAAGTGAACAATTATCTTCTATTTTCTCATAACCAGTAAAACAAAGAATTTTTGGACAGACAAATATTTGGTAGTGCAGAAATGAATTTCCTTGCTACCCTCCTTTACCAGGGTTAGGCCCTGGGTCTTGATGGTATCTTTTTATATTCTAGAAGCAAATTTCTGACTGACTGTTAGCTATGGAATACAAGTTCATTCATAAGATATGACAACTATAAAGTTTTGATACAGTTGTAATCGCCATTCAAGCAATATAACACCCAAAATACAATATGTTATTTATTAACATAACTATCACAGATTTCGAATTCCCTGCAAATATTTTGGGAAAAACTGTCTGATATCATAAAAAGTAGCTTTATTCACCTTGTCTTTATATATAATAAACTACCCTGGCTGTTTGTTTGTCTGTCCAGGATTTTAAATCTCCTGTAGCTCACAAACCGTTTGACCTATTGACCTGAAATTTGGTACACATATACTACGTGACGTCTGCTATCCGCTGACCTCCAAGGTTATTTCTCTTTTTATTTTTATTTTCTTTTATTGTAGAATCAACTCTCGGCAGCGGCCAGCAGGGCGGCTGTGCTGTGCATGCATACAAGCGCCGTTCTCATCCCTACCACCTTCGCTGTCACTACCAGCTTAAATGAAATTTTTTTAAAAAAGCACACTAATTAATTGCAACACAAACACTGACTTAATCAGTTTTAATGCAAAAAGATGCAGACGAAAGAAGAGAAGAAGTGAGCCGCTAGGGTAGAGAAAAGAAGCGCATCAATCTCTGAGCAAACAAATTCTAAACTACAGAAAAAGAGTATGAAAACTATGAATGCTCAAGTCAAGTGTATTCACTACATGTTATCATGCAGTGCGCCGTTACTGGTATAATATATTCTAACTAGACATTAAGCCTGTTACAATAACGGGCGCTAGAACAGTATTGCATAAACATTGTTAGGAACAGTCTATATTAAATGGCAAGGGACCTTGACCTCATTCTGTTTGTTGTCTTATTTTTTTTGTTAAAAATATTTTTGCAAGAAGCCTAAAGTAAAATAATATTAAAAATAAAAAAAGAAATGTATATGACAATAAAGTAAGTATAATTAATATTGCCTTAGTGTAAAACTTTATAACAATCTGTAATACACAATATCTGAAGAAGATATTTAGGAAAATGTTTTTATTTTTTTACCTTAGGAAATTTTTCAATAAAATTTCATTATAGACAACATTTTTTGTAAATACTCTTGTTCAGGACCATCTACAACGTTGACAACATCATCTGTAAAACTTCTAACTCTTGATAATGCAACATATAACTGACCGTGGCTGAATACTGGTTCTGGCAAGTAAATGGCAACTTTTTCTAAGGTTTGCCCTTGAGCTTTATTAATTGCTATGGTAAAGGCTAATGTAACTGGAAATTGTCGCCTTCTTATGATAAAGGGTAAATTAGTAGAGAATAGAGCCAAATCAATACGGGGAATATTCTGACGCTCATTTTCTTTTTTACAATCGATCTATTTGCTTGTATTTTTCTTTTTCTTTCAGCCTTTCTTTTGTTGATGTTTACCTGTTGAGCTGACCGTTCTTCCAGGAGATGTTGCTTATACAGTAATCCCGCCTCGATCGCGGGGGTTGCGTTCCAGAACCCCCCGCGATAGATGAAAATCCGCGAAGTAGAAACCATATGTTTGTATAGTTATTTTTATATATTTTAAGCCCTTATAAACTCTCCCACACTGTTAACATTATTAGAGCCCTCTAGACATGAAATAACACCTTTTAGTCAAAAGTTTAAACTGTGCTCCATGACAAGACAGAGATGACAGTTCTTTCTCACAATTAAAAGAATGCAAATATATATTTTCTTCAAAGAAGTGTCTGCATCAGGAGCAGAGAATTTAAGAGAGAGAGCGAGCGCTCGCAAAGAAAAGCAAACAATCAAAAAATCAATCCGTGTGCTTTTAAGTTTGCCCGAAGCACCGCAATAAAGCGGCATTTTTCAGAGGAGCGTCAGTATCTTCTAAGCAAACAGCCTCTGTGCAAACAGCCCCTTTGCTCACATCTCCTCCGTCAGGCGCAGAGAACGTCAGAGAGAGAGAGCGAGATTAAAGCAAACAATCAAAAAATCAATACGTGTGCTTTTGTGCTTTTAAATATGCCGAGCACCGCAATAAAGCGGCATTTTTTAGAGGAGCGTCAGTATCTTTTAAGCAAACAGCCTCTGTGCAAACAGCACCTCTGCTCACACCCCTCCGTCAGGCGCAGAGAATGTCAGAGAGGGTGAGATAGAGGCAGGGACAAGCAAACAATCAAGCACCGCGAGGGAAGCATATCTTATAGCATTGAGGAGTTTTAGTTAATATATAATACATGCTCTGATTGGCTAGCTTCAAAGCCATCCGCCAATAGCGTCCTTTGTATGAAATAAACTGGGCAAACAAACTGAGGAAGAATATACCATAAATTAAAAGACGCATTGTCCGCAGAAATCTGCGAACCAGCGAAAAATCCGTGATATGTATTTAGATATGCTTACATTTAAAATCCGCGGTGGAGTGAAGCCGCGAAAGTCGAAGCGCGATATAGCGAGGGATTACTGTATACGATATGAGTGTCTGTGTCTTTTGTCCTACTTGACGTGTCCTTTTTTTTTGGGAGGTGGGGCATGTTGTTAGTAGGTAGATAGTTAGTAAACATGCACGGGGCAGTATGTGTGGCGTCTCCCCAGCAATGGATTTTATGTGCACGGCCGCGACTACCCAATCAGCACTCTCCCCAGCAATGGCTGCGCCATTCACTGTGTGCCCAGCTTCCAGTGTGTGTGCGTCCACGGTCTCCCCAGTAATGATGTCCTTTATTTGCTTATCATGCGCGTCCGCGGCTACACCACTCACTGTGTACTCAGCTTCCAGTGTGTGTGCGTGAACGATGCCAGTCGTGCGTGTCGCACCGTGCCTCGTGCATGCGCACTTCACCAAAAGACACACACACACGGACACCTGGACGCACACAGGGGTTTTATTAAAGAGGATAGGTGCTTATTAATTAGTTGTCTAATTCCAACTCCTATTTAAGTTTCTTGCCCCATATGCTTCAAAAACTGTAGGTAGGCCTTATCTGGAAAAACTATATCACTGCTGGAAAATTATATCACTGAAAAAAATAAATAAATCAAACCCCACGGTTCCTTTCCCTTCATGGTCATTTTAACTAGTGTAATGTTCAGTTTTTCTTGATAAATCTCTTTGATTAATTCCCTTGATAAATTCTATCTGTTCATCTGTCCATACATACATAAATGAAACAACTCTGTTTCCCTCTATGCACATGAATTTCTGTGATTTTTAAATAATATCTTGTTTGACATTTCACGTGTTAGGATTATTATACAAGTGGTAGACTTCTTTTTGTTTTTCTTGTAATTCTTCCTATTTTGCTCTTTTTTTCCATCTTCTTTCACCATATGTAAAATGTAGCTTTGGCAAAATTGGGGAATCTTACTAGAAAAATCAAATATCTGCTAAGTAAGTAATTTTGTGTGCAATGCATTTTAGAATGACATGGTTTTCATTGTATTCATATTTTGGACCTGTATGTTTTTTAACTGTAACTTTTAACTTTTTTTTTTTTTATTAGTTCCACAGCATGGCATGCCAGCACATTGAACTATATAGATAGTATTTTATTTGTCCTAAAGGGAAATGTTGCTTGTACAGAAACTCAACAAATTAGAAGTAGTATAACAAACAAAACAACCCCCTTCAAACACACAGAAGAGTTAACAAAAAAAAGCACACCCTTTGTATGCACTCGAAGATTATTCCTAAGCCTATGAATATTGGTTTTCTAAAGGTGTCAGCCATCGTGCATCACTTGGTGACACTCCCATTTATAAATTGATCTGTTTTGTTGAGATATTTCTCACAGTTTGCACTTCTATCAGCTTGTATTCATCTTAAAGTAATTTTACCCTGGTCATTCACTACAAGTGTTCATGCTTGGTGTTACATATGTAAAATGTCTATCTTATTTTATTCAGATCTAGTATAGGGGTTTGAGTTGAGCTGAAATACTGTCTCCTTTATTTAGTAATATTAATGTTCTTTTTATCAATGGCCACCATTTTCAAATGGCTATCTTGGTTTCACATTCTTGTATCCTGCTGCCATTTAACATTCTTTTCACATTCTTTTTTTTGTCTCACTTTCTTTTTCTCTTCTGCTTTAAGTTCTGTTACAGTGTTTTACAAATCATAGATTGCAGTGTAAGTTTTCTTAGTGGTGTGTCTATCTGTTCGAATGATTTAATATACATATATATTTTTATTTGCTGTGAAAAGCTTATTTTAGACTGCAGACATTACCATACATATTTGACATTATGTTTATTATATCCCTTTTGTTTATAAGAACACCACATTTTTTTCATGTTGTCTTTTTACCATATACAGGTCAAATTTTATTCTTAGTTCTGAATTCTACACTGTCAAAATTAATTCTTAGCTTTGCTTGATTCCTCTTACACCATGCAAAAAAAACCCAAACTTTATTCTAAACAGTAACTTCAAAGTGGACATGTCTTTGAAGGAGTAAATCTACATTACTTACCGGTTGATCGCTTTCTGTGACTTAATCAACATACAGTATTCTGCTAGTAGTGCAAGTAAATCTACTTATACTACCCTCAAGCAATGAGGAACGTATGTCTTGGAAATTTGCACATCACTTTGTCACAGTATCTTTTTTTTTTGTCTGGGATTGAGAAAATCAAAGTAGAAATGGAAAATAAAAGCTTTGTATTTTGTCTTTGATTTTCGTCCTTACTTATACTTTCCTGTTGTAATCTTGGTCCAGGGAGAGATTTTGTCGTATAGATACATCTAGGTGTACAGTATAATTGTATTTTTTGTTTCTAAAAATTGAAGTGATTAATTACTGTATTCTTTTGGTAAAGTGAAGCAAGCTGTAGTCACATCTTTAATTCCTCTTACTGCTTGAGGTTCTTTGTACAGTTCACAAGGAACTATTCTATCTTGAGAAATAGCAATGTAACCCAGTGTAAGTAGGATAATTTATGTGAGCTTTTAATAAATTGTGGCATGTTACATGATTTCCAATATCTGAACTGTGAGCATTTCATAGATTTGACTAATATTTGTCTAGCTACCTTTCACTGTAATGAAAAAGGTGGGTTAAGAAAATTAGGATAGTGTAAGATAAATATTATATATTGAAAAATTGTGATTTAAAGCAATATGGATTATTTAAGCAACTTTACGCAACTAGAAATTTGATTGCAATGTGACAGATTGCTGAATAATTTCACCATAAAGAACACAATTATCTTAATTTTAAATGGTTTGAACAATTGGTTTCACAAAATGGATTTTAGTGTAAAATACCTATTAAAATATATTACAACACAAGTAAATAGAATGAAGCACTTGTTGCAGCAAACTACCTCTAGAACAATAACAAGGAGGAACAAATTTAGCAAATATAAGGTTTTTTTATTAACAAAATAAAGCCAGCACGAAAGCATTAACCAGTGAAAACACAAAATTACCATGGTTAAAGTAAGACAATCAAAACTATGCTCTCACTCTAGGCCTAGCTACACAAGGCTTACACAGTTCTTCTAGATAACTGTTTGTCCAATTCAGAATTTTATCAGAACACCTCCTTTTCCTCCTTCTGACTTTTCTCTTTCTCTTAAACCATCGTTTCTTCCTCTTAACAGTTTTTTTTCTATCCCACTCTTATCCCAATTCTATCCTCTAAGACCTCCTGCCATGAGATAGCTTTGAAGCCCTAATTTAGGATTAGTCACCACCACTCTAATTTTGCTACATGAATAATGGGCTAGAACTTCTTGTGGTGGATTATTGCCTCCAGCAAACCCTTCAATCACCCTTAAAGCAAAGATTTTCACATGATACCTTTCATGCTGCCACTCAACATCCCATTACCTTCAGGAAACTACATAGTCTTTCTTTTCCAAGCTAAACTATATAAGGCCCATTAACAGGAGAGTATGTCAGAATACTGTCCTCCTGCCAGTTCTACCAATAAGAGTGTCCTTAATTGAGCAATCTGGTCTTGCTTTCCTCATCTAGAAGCCACATTCTGGTGCCAGATGTATACCCAGCTTGCCCAGTATACTGTACATACAGGTCCCTCCACTGTCCAGTGGCCTCCTCCCTTTCTCACCAATATTTGAATGGCCCCTCCTATGCTATTGTGGTTCTTCCTGTTCTCTTGTGGGAGTCAAGGCTGCCCTTTTTCAACTTTGTGTTGATGATGCATGTGGCAGCCTCTTTTCAGCAGGGCACAGCACCTCACAAGTTACAAAATAATATAATTAATAGCACTGATTTGTTACTCTACTAACCCATTATGCTTTCTTAAATGTTCTTTTTTCCAGAAATCATAGTCCACTGATGAGTTTTGGAGCCAGTTTTGTCAGTTTCTTGGTAAGTGCATTAAATGATCTGTGTTTACAGGCTGCCTTTCCTGTGTTTTAAGGTATTTTACTTTTAGTGTTGCCTTAAATGTATTTATTCAGGTTTAAGATTCATCTTTCGAAAATGGCTTGCCATCCAGTTAATGGCTAAACGGAGATTAATAAATGTCTTTTTTAATTAGCAGGATCATAAGAGATACTGCTACTGAGTAATTTTAATTCTTGACAATAATTATTTACACTATTACTAAAGTAGTGACTACTCTTTATTTTTAAAATTAGGGGCTAGAATAGGGTAAATTGACAGGGAATTTTACAAGATGTGTTTTTTTTTTTAAATCCGAATTTTTGCTTGTTTTTTTTTTTAAAGATTTGCTGTTAATGGTACAGTACCTTATAAAAAAAAATTTAATAAGTTATTTCTGAATATGTACATTTATGAGATGGTTGAGATTGCATGATTAAGTGCTTTCGTTAAACTTTTATTTTACCTAAATTAGTTGATATTTGTGATACATTGTGCTATCATTTTTAGTAGCTTCCTATGCAGTAAGTGATGTAATAATGTGGAGCATTCATTAAGTTTGAACCTTTTCTGATTTTCAGACATATTCAATATATTGTAAAAAAGGTTTTTTTTTATTGTTTTAGAATCATGCACCAGAAGAACTAGAATATTTTCTTCTTGTAATATTTAGTAAGGCATTTTTTATTCTTCTGACATTTTAATAACCTATCTTCATTCGAATAATAGAGCATAGAGGTTTGAAATTTGGCATCATCCTAAAACCTGGTCCCTCAGTAATATCTATTTTTTATATTTTGCACCATTTATCTTTTTTTAATTGTTGGAAGTTATGTACAGAGACAGCTTGCATTTCCACTGATAGTACATGCAGTTGTGTTTATTTTGTACACTTCACTAGAAGTTACAGTTTGCTTTTTTTTTTTTTCTATTTTTGCTGTTTTGCTTGCAAAGGAGATTCAGTACATTGCAGACATCAGATTGTATGTTTTCACACTATTTATCCATTAGCTCAAATGATCATGACCTGTACAAGTTTCTGTAATTCATTTGCCAAACTTAAAACTGTTTGTGTGTTGTAACTCTCAGCTCTATTATTTACCTGCCAACTTCTTTTGAATTTTAATAGCGTAAAAGTGTGAATGGATGGCAGTCATGCCCATTCATTTGCCTATGTGAAGTGTTCATGATCTCTTTGTGTTTGCCATTCATTTGCCTATGTGAAGTGTTCATGATCTCTTTGTGTTTGTGTGGATTTTCCTTTCGGTACTCATTTACCATGTGTGTATGCATGTGTGCCTTACTGTAGACATGAGACATGGCTCTCTTTACCTTGTGTTTTGGTGTCCTGAGACAGGCTCCAGTGCTCCACACCCCTAAACTGGATTAAATGGGTTTCTGAATGTCAGAATATGTTATGACTGAGTAAGACATGAGCTAAAGACAACCACTTCCTGCTGATTGATTTAGGAGATTAGTGCAAAGGATAGTTTTGATCAAAACTTTATCGCACAGTCTATTTTGATTAAAAAATATTTTTATCTTGGTGAATTTCATTTGTTTACATGTCCACTGGAAAACCACTGGATGTTTACATTATATTATAAAATGTAAGGTATTATCATTCACTGTAAAGAAATAGTGTTTGCTTTTTTCTTGGACAGATAAAATAAAATATCTACTCTGGTGTTATAGATGTAAACATTTCTATTTACTTCACAGTTTCTAAAGACAGAGTCAATGCCCTCCTTCATATAGTGTGTCCTGGAAATCCTGCTTATTGTATTATATTAAAAAGGTTTTTTTATTATCACACATAGTGTCCAAAGGTGTTTGTCAGTTATCGCAATTTTATGTTATGTATGAATACATTTTTGAAAATGAGGAAAAAGTCTTCATTAGAATGACTTGAATCTTGAATTAGCACGAGGGAGCATACTGGTTAAGGAAAGAAAGGAAATCTAACTTATTTTGACTTATTGTGAAAAAAATCACTGAACTCAAAAGCAGGATTATGTT
The DNA here is from genome assembly GCF_016835505.1 of Polypterus senegalus. NCBI lineage: Eukaryota > Metazoa > Chordata > Cladistia > Polypteriformes > Polypteridae > Polypterus > Polypterus senegalus. The sequence goes on from NC_053158.1 coordinate 67,090,555, forward strand.
ATACCCAGTTAACTGTTGAAATTGGCCGACAGATCAGTAGGAGCATTGTCACATAGAGGATAGAGAAATTCTTAATTACATGTCTGACTTTGTAACACATAACCATTCCTATGCCTATTGTGTCATGATAAATAAGAATTGCAATAAAATACATCATCTTATTTAGCAGAAAAATCAAATTAACTTGCCTTAACTCTGTTTTCATGCCACTTGTTTAATAATGCACTAAGGTCCTTAAACCTTGTGAAGTGACCCCTGAGGAAAAAATAGAAAACTAAAAAAACCTTTGTCATTAGAATGATTTGCAATCAAGTTGTAGATAATTAATCATAGAAACCGATCTAAGTCTACCAATATAATGCAAAGTTGACCCTCACACTTAATCACTCACTCATCAACGAAGACATTATTTTCCATTTACATCAACAACAACATTTATTTATATAGCACATTTTTATACAATTAATGTAGCTCAAAGTGCTTTACATGATGAAGAAAAGATGAAAAAAAAGACAAAGTAAGAATTACAATAAGACAACACTAATTAACAAAGAATAAAAGTAAGGTTTGATGGCCAGGGAGGACAAAAAAAACTCCAGATGGCTGGAGAAAAAAAAAAAATCTGCAGGGGTTCCAGACCATGAGACTGCCCAGCCCCCTCTGGGCATAACATAAATGATCAGTCCTCTTTGTATTTAGGGTTCTCATGGAAGGACTTGATGATGATGGTCATTTAGACTTCTGGCTTTTAATCCATCAATGTAGGAACATCATGGTGCTTTGTGCTACCACAGAAAACTGGGAAAAAAACAAAACAGAAGAGAGAGTAGGTTTTAGTATGGATTTTGGAGCCACCATGAATAGTTATGATAATTAATTGAATATACAGAGCATCAGGATTAAACTAAAATGAAGTTATGAGAAAGCCATGTTACAGTAATTTGTTTTTAGCAGTTTTTTAAAGTGCTCCACTGTATTAGCATGGCGAATTCTTATTGGCAGGCTGTTCCAGATTTTAGGTGCATAACAGCAGAAGGCTGCCTCACCACTTCTTTTAAGTTTAGTTCTTGGAATTCTAAGCAGACACTCCGTTGAAGATCTAAGGTTACGATTTGGAATATAAGGTGTCAGACATTCCGATATATAAGATGGAGCGAGATTACTTAAGGCATAAGCAGTATTTTAAAGTCAATTCTGAATGACACAGGTAACCAGTATAGTGACATCAAAACTGGAGAAATGTGCTCTGATTTTCTTTTCCTAGTTAGGATTCTAGCAGCTGCATTCTGCACTAGTTGCAAACGATTTATGTCTTTTTTGGGTAGTCCTGAGAGGAGTGCGTTACAGTAATCTAGTCGACTGAAAACAAAAGCGTGAACTAATTTCTCAGCATCTTTCAATGATATAAGAGGTCTAACTTTTGCTATATTTCTTAAGTGAAAAAATGCTGCCCTAGTGATCTGATTAATATGCAATTTAAAATTCTGGTCACAGTTACCCCTAAATTCTTTACCTCCTTCTTGACTTTTAATCCTAATGCATCAAGTTTATTTCTAATAACCTCATTATATTCATTATTGCCAATCACTAAAATTTTTGTTTTCTCTTTATTTAGCTTGAGAAAATTTACTATTCATCCATTTAGAAACACAAGTAAGACATTGTGTTAGTGAAACAACAGAGTCGGGGTCATCAGGTGCTATTGATAAATACAGCTGCATGTCATCAGCATAGCTGTGGTAACTCACGTTATGCCCCAAGATAATCTGACCTAACGGAAGCATGTAGATTGAAAGAGCAGCAGACCCAGGATAGAGCCTTGTGGAACACCATATAGAATATTATGTATCTTTGAGTTGTAATTACCACAGCTAACAAAGAATTTTCTACCTGCCAGGTAGGATTCAAACCAATTTAAGACACTGCCAGAGAGGCCCACCCATTGACTAAGGTGATTTCTAAGAATATTGTGATCAATGGTATCAAATGTGGCACTCAGATCTAAGAGGATGAGAACAGATAAATGGCCTCTGTCTGCATTTACCCGCAAGTCATTTACTACTTTAACAAGTGCAGTTTCTGTACTGTGATTTGTTCTGAAACCTGACTGAAATTTATCAAGAATAGCATGTTTATTGAGGTGGTCATTTAGCTGCATAATGACTGCCTTCTCTAGAATTTTACTTAAGAAAGACAGATTATAAATGGGTCTAAAATTTTCAAAAGCAGAGGGGTAAAGATTGTTTTTCTTGAGTAGGGGTTTAGCTACAGCAGTCTTAAGACAGTCTGGAAAGACCCCCGTATCTAATGACAAGTTTACTATCTCAAGAGTACTATCAATTAGCACACCCGATACTTCTTTGAAAAAACTTATTGGTATTGGGTCAAGGACGGAGGTGGAGTGTCTCAGTTGAGAAATTATTTTATGTAAATCAGATAAATCTATCCTGGTGAAAGAGTTTAATTTGTTTATAACGGAGTACTGGGGCTTAAGAGGATCTGCAGTGTTGGGGAGATATACTATATTATTTCTAATATCATAAATTTTTTTGATTGAAAAATACAGCAATAGCCTCACAGGTTTCACTGGAAGTATTTTGGAGGCATTCCTTTGAGTTACCTGGGTTTAGCAGACGATCAATCATAGAGAATGAGACCCTGGGATTACTAGCATTGTTATTTATAATCTTAGAGAAATAGCAGGCCTCTCAAGACGGACTGTGTTATTGTATTCTGTTATTTTAACCTTCAGTATCTCATAGTGGATACTTTTTAGTTTTTCTCCATTTACGCTCAGCTCTCCGGCATGTTCTCTTTAAATCAGACACTGGGTCTTCCATGGTATTACAGTGCTCAAAGATTTTTTAACTGTCTTTTCAGCTGCAACTATGTCAGCAGCAGCTCTCACCTTAGTATTAAATTTTTCCACCTTACTATTTACATTATCCTCGCTATTGTAGTTAGCACTATAAACGGACTGGTTGCTTAGAATGTTTGTAAGTTTTGAAGCTGCTGATGAATCAAAGAAGCTTTTTTAACAATATACTTCTCATGAATGTTTTCTATCAATATTTCTGTATTAAATAGTAAAAGAAAATGGTCTGATAGACCAATATCAATGATCTGCTGTACATCAACTTTTAGTCCTTTAGTAATTACTAACGTATGACCTGCTTTATGTGTAGGCTGACTAGCGAGCTGTCTCAAATCAAGAGTCCAGGAGGTTAATGACTTCTTTTACTTTCGGGTCACACTGATTATCGATATGAAAATTAACGTCACCGACTATTAGGAGTGTGTCATAGTTCGAATTATAATTGACACCAAGTCTGAGAATTCCTCAAAGAAAGACGCATTGAATTTAGGAGGTCTATACACAGATAATACTAGAAACAGAGAAACCCCATGAATAACAACAGCAAGATACTCAAAGGACTTGAATTTACCAAAGCTGACATCTTTACACTTGTAGACCTGTAGGTATCCACTAAGAAAGGACATTTTGATATATGAATATTTAGGTATAAACCTCCCCAACCCAACAGAAAAGTTTAATATCCCCAAATCTCAAAAATGCTTTGACTGATTTGACTGAAATTTGGTGACATTATCGAAAGAAGAAAATTAGCCTAAATGTGCTTTTTTCATTTGTTGATATAAATTCAAAATTATGCCAACTTACATGCTTTGCACTGTTATGACACCGAAATGTATTCAAACAAAAAACACATCAGAATCAATAGACAGCAGCACTAGCCAATAGGATGAACATACAGTACATCCGGAAAGTATTCACAGCGCATCACTTTTTCCACATTTTGTTATGTTACAGCCTTATTCCAAAATGGATTAAATTAATTTTTTTCCTCAGAATTCTACACACAACACCCCGTAATAACAACGTGAAAAAAACTTTACTTGAGGTTTTTGCAAATCTTTTAAAAATAAAAAAAACTGAGAAATAACATGTACATAAGTATTCACAGCCTTTGCTCTATACTTTGTCGATGCACCTTTGGCAGCAATTACAGCCTCAGGTCTTTTTGAATATGATGCCACAAGCTTGGCACACCTATCCTTGGCCAGTTTCGCCTATTCCTCTTTGCAGCACCTCTCAAGCTCCATCAGGTTGGATGGGAAGCGTCGGTGCACAGCCATTTTAAGATCTCTCCAGAGATGTTCAATCGGATTCAAGCCTGGGCTCTGGCTGGGCCACTCAAGGACATTCACAGAGTTGTCCTGAAGCCACTCCTTTGATATCTTGGCTGTGTGCTTAGGGTCGTTGTCCTGCTGAAAGATGAACCGTCACCCCGGTCTGAGGACAAGAGCGCTCTGGAGCAGGTTTTCATCCAGGTTGTCTCTGTATATTGCTGCAGTCATCTTTCCCTTTATCCTGGCTAGTCTCCCAGTTCCTGCTGCTGAAAAACATCCCCACAGCATGATGCTGCCACCACCATGCTTCACTGTAGGGAAGGTATTGGCCTGGTGATGAGCGGTGCCTGGTTTCCTCCAAACGTGATGCCTGGCATTCACACCAAAGAGTTCAATCTTTGTCTCATCAGACCAGAGAATTTTGTTTCTCATGGTCTGAGAGTCCTTCAGGTGCCTTTTAGCAAACTCCAGGTGGGCTGCCATGTGCCTTTTACTAAGGAGTTGCTTCTGTCTGGCCACTCTACCATACAGGCCTGATTGGTGGATTGCTGCAGAGATGGTTGTCCTTCTGGAAGGTTCTCCTCTCTCCACAGAGGACCTCTGGAGCTCTGACAGAGTGACCATTGGGTTCTTGGTCACCTCCCTGACTAATGCCCTTCTCCCCCGATCGTTCAGTTTAGATGGCTGGCCAGCTCTAGGAAGAGTCCTGGTGGTTTCAAACTTCTTCCACTTACGGATGATGGAGGCCACTGTGCTCATTGAGACCTTCAAAGCAGCGGAAATGTTTCTGTAACCTTCCCCAGATTTGTGCCTCGAGACAATCCTTTCTCAGAGGTCTACAGACAATTCCTTTGACTTCATGCTTGGTCTGTGCTCTGACATGAACTGTCAACTATGGGACTTTATATAGACAGGTGTGTGCTTTTCCAAATCATATCCAATCAACTGAATTTACCACAGGTGGACTCCAATTAAGCTGCATAAACATTTCAAGGATGATCAGGGGAAACTAGATGCACCTGAGCTCAATTTTGAGCTTCATGGCAAAGGCTGTGAATACTTTTGTACATGTGATTTCTCAGTTTTTTTATTTTTAATAAATTTGCAAAAACCTCTAGTAAACTTTTTCCACGTTGACATTATGGGGTGTTGTGTGTAGAATTCTGAGGAAAAAATTAATTTAATCAATTTTGGAATAAGACTGTAACATAACAAAATGTGAATAAAGTTGTACTTTCCGGATGCACTGTACGACTGATAAATAGGTGGTGCCCAGGACAGGAAAAGCCAGACGTAATCATGTTTATCTTGTAGAGTGAGATGTGAAATGGAAACAAAGACATTCAGCATTAGTTATCAAGCAATTATTAAGCTTAAGTGACTGTGCCAGATGCTGGGACCGTAAGTGAAGTTTCAGTAGAAGTAAAAAGGCAGGGAGAGAGAAGTAGAGGCAGAAGCAGCATTCTTGAAATAAAGAAAAGGGGGACAGATGACATGTTTAAATTAATTGGTTCTTCATTATAACTCCACCTTAAAATACATGACTTCTACAGATTTGTGATGTGCTTGGAGAACAGATGTGGTTGAAAAGTAAAACTGCAAAAATGTGCATTGTTTTAGGGTACAGATGAATGTTTAAATAGCTAATTCAGAAAACAATTTAGTGTGATTTGTTATTTTTTATTATAGTTCTCAAACCAATGCTACTTTTAGATTCTGACAACTTTTTTTTTTTCCTTACCAAGGGCATAAGAGATATTAATGCTTTTTGACATTTCAGTGGAGAACAGAGTGTTGATGTTTTTTTTGAACAGCTGCTCACAGAGAGCACAGAAAAATACTCACTGATTATTTGGGCCTATGTAAAACAGGTTTGAATGTTTTCCTGGCTCATCCACTTAAAATTAAATAAAATACCTAATGGGTTTTGAGTCTTTATCTTCATTCCCTTACATTTATAGACTGCTCTGCCTCTGGCCAGGAATAAGTTTAAATCCCACCCCAAGGTTACTTGAAGCCAGTTTCCAGAAACACTTTCAGGATCAGGCTAAATGCTGGTGGTGTCTCTGCACACACGAGCCTTTGTCAGCACTTAAAGGGCTAAGTCCTTGCCATCTGTGTTAAAATGGCATTCCCTCCTGTTTGTGACTGTGTAATCTCTCATACTGTAACTGGGCTTCTCTCAACCCTACATTTAATTGAGTAATACGGCTCCAGTTCTGTTGGCTTTAGACCATGAACTGTGTCCTGTTGTCCAGGGGATATTTGACCTTCTGCCAATCTTTGTAGCTTTATTCTGTTTCTAAATAGAGGGTCTGGAGAAACATGCATGCTTCTGTACAAACTCTGAGTTAGGCTACTCACCTGTTGCCCATCTTGGTTATCTGGTAAGCATACATACCACCTCCAAGTAGCCTGTACATTCCCATACTGCAATGCACAGGACCCTTACTACTGCCAATATAGCTGTCTCTTTCCTGAGGTCTTCTGTCTTGTGCCATATTTATATTATAAATATTACAATGACAACAACAACAAATTATTTCTTGTATAGCCCAAAATCACACAAGGAATGCCTCAATGAGCTTTAACAGGCTCTGTTTTTTAACAGCCCTCACCATCTTTAACTCCCTAAGAACACAAGAAGAAACTTCCAAAAATATAACTTTAACTGGGGGGGGATGGGGATAAATGGGAGAAACCTTGGGAAAAGCAATTCAGAGAGAGAGAGAGAGGTGGGTTGGGCATACAGTGGATGTCAAAAAATAGGATCAATTCAATGCATAAAACAGAACAAAAGTAATCCTCTTCACTTTTTCAAAACTATTAAGTTTCTTCCAAAAAGAATTATTAAATTTTATGAAGTTTAAAATAAATAGATTAAAAGCTTATTTATTCTTTATTTATTTACATGAAGCATTTATCCAAAGTGATATAAACATTTCGAGTGCAAGAACAGTTTTGAACTTAAATGAGATGTGATCATTAAAGCAAAATGATCAATTTATACAAACATTGGCCGCTCACATTTGTCTTGTACAGAAAAGCTCTTGTCATGCACAAAGATCAGAAAGAAAAAACACTTTGGCTGCAATGTTCTTTTTCTTTCCTTATTTCATTATATACTACTTTTACTGTCTCAGTCTGTTTGCACATTGTTTGTGCTTTTATCAATGACAACTTATTCTAACTAAAGTAGTCTTGATTTAATTGCTCATCCATTGCTCAGTATGTATGTGTTTTGTACTACATTATTTATACATTTTATTGTTTAGTACTCTAAAATAGCCTAACTGTCTTACCACATGCTGTGAGCTTTCATTAGGTGTTGCACACAATAACATGTAACATATTAGTAAATAAAATATGAATGCAGGTATATTGTTTATGGTATTTCATATGTCATCTAATTGCAGGATCTCATTATGAAACAAGGCAAATTTTAAATGAAGAGAATAAAAAATGGTATAAGTTAATTTCACACAGATAAAAAAAATATATTAGAGAAAAATCAGTTTGGCTAGTTTACCTTCATAATAGCTAATTTCATCCTCTAAAAAGGAGAGCATCAGTTTAAGCAGAATAGAATTATGTGTTTATATTGAAATCAGGAATTTTCATTAGTACAGAGAATTGTTTAACAATATTGTAGGTATACATACACATTTTAAAATGTTTTTGCTCATATTGAAAAGTAAAGCAAAAGGAAAAATGTATTTTGTGTGGATCTCCTTGAAAATGTAACTAATTCCACATCTTCAACATTTTCTAGATCTAGACCAGGGGTGGGCAATGTTTTGTCCTGGAGAGCTGCAGTAGCTACAGGTTTTCATTCCAACCCAATTGCTTAATTAGAAACCAATCCTTGCCAGTCTCAGACCTGATTTAGTTTTATGGCTTGTTAGTCTGCAATGTAAGGTTCTTACATCGTAGATTTTTTTCCTTTCCAAAGATATCATCCATTAAGTGTTTTATTAAATCATGCAGTGCATGATGAACACACACAGATGTAAATGGAAACAAGCTAGTTGGGGAACTGCTGGCTGCTTTGTCATTTACATCTTACTGCTAATAAGGAGCCATTAAAACAGTGAATGCAGCTGTTTAAGATTGATATAAGCAATTAAGGGTGGGGAACCTTAACAAGTGAGACCACTAAAATGAAGCATCAAAATATCACTTGAGCAATAAGTGCTTCATCAGCAATAATTGACTTTTCATTAAGAAACTGGGTTGGAGCAAAAACCTGCAGCCACTGTGACTCTCCAGGATCACCATTGCCCACCTCGATCTAGACCATGCATGTGAAGCACAGTTTTATTTACTTATAAAAAAGCTGCCTAGCACTGAAATTGTTAGTGACAGAAACAAGTCGATTTCCATTAACTAACACAGCATATTTCTGTTGAATTAATAAATAATCAGCATATGCCTACCCCTTTTCTCTTGCATTTCTTTTCTTTTCTAGAACCTGGAATTTGGCTTCAACATTTCAAATTAAGAAAAACTAACACACATCTATTATTGCAAATTCCTATTATCTACACGTATTATGTATCTGCATGGATTACCGCTGTATGATGGGGTGGGGGATGAGGCTTATAATAGAGACTGCCTAGATGGCTACTTTTGGGAAACACCTAAACCGTTAATTACTAAATCATTAATAGAACTGATAAAATTATCTTACAATATTTTTCAATTCCCCTGTTAGTTGCAATTGTCCTGACTCCCACCTTAAATCCCTGAGTCAAAGTGGAAATTGAACACCTTAGCCTGTTTTCTGATAATTAGGTCTGACTGGACTATTCTTAGCAAATGTTTGTTCATTATATTTTTCCTTGTAACATTCTCTTAAAGTCTTCCTGAAATTATTTTAGCCTTAACTTTGCAGTTCAAAAGAGTGACCCACATTTTTATGATATTTTGCTTTGGTAGTTGTATTTTGCCTTACTTATTTCAGACTAGGCTGAGCCGCCTTTTAATGTGACCGACTTTTAAGTTGACCACTTCTTAAGGCAATTCAATATGTAGATCAATTTGATATTTTATACAAACTCATTAATTTGGTTATATTGCATTTGAGCGGTATTACTTTAATACTCGTAGTTTCTGTTATTTTTGTGATGAAATTTAAACTTTTTCTATATTGAGGTCGCCCTTTTGAACCCCCCTGATATTTACTACGCGGTGAAGCATTTGTACTCCATCAACATTAATTATTTCCAGAGACATAATTTTGTCTATTTTTCCAGCGCATCGCGCACAAAAGCAAGGGAACGATGGGAGCACCAGAACTCTGCTCACATCATGTCGCTTCGTACTGCAAGCTGCAAGTAGTAAGTCTGTGATATTGGAATACCGCTACACTTTCCACTCACGGGACGGAAGGACAATCCCGACCGCTTTTATATAGTAAGAAAGAAGAAGAAGATATCGCACAGTCTGGAGTAGAAAGTCATCTTTTACCTGGAAAAACGAAACTACAAATCCCATCATGCATTGCAAAATGGATAGGCATGTGTGAAACTCCGTGCTAATCGCACAGTCTGGAGTAGAAAGTCATCTTTTTCCTGGAAAAAACAAAACTACAAATCCCATCGTGCATTGCAAAATGGACGGGCGTGTGTGAAACAATCCCGACCGCTTTTATATAGAAGGATATATATGCAATATATGTATTTGTTTAGTAGTATAGTAACATTGATAGTGTGAAGTACTTTATTTGTTATGAAAGCTACTATATAAAATAAAGGGTTTTTTTTCTCTATAATATTGGGGTTACGTTATGGTTGAACAATAAGTCTTGCCACATTACTGATTCTGATTCATTAACAAGCCAAGGTGCTTTCTATGTTGGGTTTATGTGTATGTCGTCCCTTTGTTCACTTATTTTCACCATAAACTTCTCTCTCCTCCCATGGTCCAAAAAGTGTTGTTAGTTAAATAGTAAATTATATATTGGCTCATTGTGAATGGGCTACTGCCCATAGCCTGGATTCTGATATATATACCCCCATTGTTATTCAAATAGGTACTGTCTCCCAATAACACTGTAATGGAGGAGGCATTTTCAGAAAAAAAAATACAAGATGGTTAGCTTTATTTCACATTAATCATCTGCAGTAGACTAAATACTGTGTTTATAATCAAAATTTGGTCAAAATCTGTAGTTATCTCCACCACCCGTCACGTATAAGGGAACTTTTAATCTCCCCGAAATTGCATGTGCCTGCTAACACTCTCAGATCTGTGACGTAGTTGTCTATATTTTCTCCCCATGCCTGATTTCTTGAAAAAAATCTGAACCTCTCTACAGTTTCATTTATTTTCGGGTTGTAATGTTCATCACATTTTACGTATCATCAAGTTCATGGTTAACTCATCAGGTCTTATATCAGTGCCTGACACAATTCTCTGCCGCTCTCTCCAATAAGATAACGGAATAATCTGACCTTAGTGTTTTCCTCTGCCTCCGGCATTGCAAGTTTTGTGTATAATCTGAACTCGTCCTTCCATGTTCTTCATGACTTCGCCAGGTCTTTAGCATCGAGGCTTTATACCCTGCGTCTTCTCATTAAACTTGTATCTCGCAAATATCTTGTGCAATCTTGCGATGTCCATGGCTTTATTTAATTTTAGCTCAGACCCGGCACTTAAAAGTTTCTCTCACACTTTCTTTGAGTTTGTGCCAAACACTATTCTATCCCTGACCATCTCATCTTCGTTTGCATAAGCACAGCCCTTCACAAGGAATTTTAACTCTGTTAGAAAGTGATCAAAAGTCTCGTTTATACCCTGCGTCCTCTCAGTAAACTTGTATCTCGTGAATATCGTATTCGTTTTAGGCATGACAAACACCAGCAGCAGCATGCGTCGTGCCTATTAACTTAATTTAAACTTAAGCTTTACACCTTGCTTTCCTATTTTTTTGCATAAGCACAGTCCTTCACCTGCAATTTCAACTCTATTACAGCAATTTTAACTTCCTTACAAAGTGATCAAAAGTCTCGTTTACACCCTGCATCTTCTCATTAAACTTGTATCTCGTGAATATCGTATTCATCGTAGGCATGACGAACGCCAGCGGCAGTGTGTCTATGAACTTAATTTAAACTTAAGGTTTACACCATGCTTTGTTTCCGCAGTAGATGCAATTATGAATATGCTTGTATGCGTCACTCGTTTCATATTCTTTTACTGCCTTCTCAATTGTGTAATGCGTTTTTTGAACAGATTTCATTCATCGAAGTGGTCACTACCCAAATCAGTACTCATGAATCTAAGATGTTTAATAGGCATTCCCTGTATTAAGTTGTGGATTTGCCTGCAAATATTTAGCGGCAGCGTGTCTATGAACGTAATTTAAACTTAATCTTTACACCTTGCTTTCCTATTGATATGTGTACAAAGGCTTGTTCAGCATCTGAGGGTTTCCGCAGTAGCTGCACTTATGAATATGCTAAGCACAGTCCTTCACCCGCGAATATTTACCTTATATGGGCAGGCACTTTTACAATTACGTGGGAGGCGTGATGATGCCGGACGCAACTCCACCTCACACGGCGACCAAGCTGCAGGCTATGGCCGTATATTTAGACGAAAGTAGGTTCCAGTTATGACTGTTACGCGTAAAATTTCGAAATGAAACCTGCCTAATTTTTGTAAGTAAGCTGTAAGGAATGAGCCTGCGAAATTTCAGCCTTCCAACTACACAGGAAGTTGGAGAATTAGTGATGAGTCAGTGAGTGAGTGAGTCAGTCAGTTGGGGCTTTGCCTTTTATTAGTATAGGGTAGCAAAATACCTGCGCGTCGTAGCGGAGAAGTAGTGTGTTAAAGAAGTAAAGAAAAAGAAAAGGAAACATTATGAAAATAACGTAACATGATTGTCAAGGTAATTGTTTTGTGTATTTGGCCGCAGCGTCACGAAGTTGTTTTCGTCTAGCTGCATCAGAAAATGTACCACAACGTCTGACACGCCTCCTTTTTAGTGTTTTCTCACAGCTTGGATTGCTGCTGTTATAATCGGTTTGAGTCTACATATACAGTGGAACCTCTAGATACGATCACCTCTGTATACGAGAAATTCAAGATAAGAGGAAAGTATGAGCGAAAAATTCAGATCTAAATACGAGCATTGGCTCGCATAACGTGCCACGAGCCAGGCTGTGGTTATGCGTGACGCGTTTCCCAATCCGCCTCGACTCGGGGATTCACCCAAGCTGACGCTGCCAGCCCGTCAGCTCACTCAGTGTTCCTTGCTCTCCCGTAGCGTGAGGATCTATGCGTTTGTGCGCCTGTGATTTCATTGTTTCGCTGTAGCAGTTCGCTGTATAAGCGTATCCATTGTAATAAATAAAGAGTCCTTTCAAAATAGAAGAAGGTTTGGGGGTTGTCCCCATATATTGTCTTCCAGACAGAAATGAAAAGAAGATGATTCAGAATGACTTTTCAGTACAAAGTGAATAATGTATTGCAACAAAATGGCGTTTATATAACAGATGGGATGATGGGAGAGGAAATAGTTGTACAGTACGTTCAAAGATCAAAAAGTAGGACTCGATGTCATCTGCTTCAATCAAAGGAGTTAACTGAATTAGCTGTGACCGAGCCACCTCCGTCCGTGCACCAGCATGGGAACGAGCCTCGGTTTCTGCTAATTGGGTCCTGGTTTCTCCCATCTGGATCTTCAGAGGTTGGAGATCGCCCATGATGGTATGTAGCACCGTATTGAGGTCCTTTTCTTCGCTCATGATGAACAAATATCCTGCCGGCTATGCCAATTGTAATAAATAAAGAGTCCTTTCAAAATAGAAAATGGTTTGGGGGTTGTCCCCATATATTGTCGTCCAGACAGAAATGAAAAGAAGATGATTCAAAATGACTTTTCAATACAAAGTGAATAATGTATTGCAACAAAATAGCATTTATATAACAGATGGGATGATGGGAGAGGAAATGGTTGGCAGGAAATGACGATTGGAGGCGGGACCACGGAACCAACATCATCATGAGTAGACCGGAGTAATCGATTGTGGAACCGGAAGTGACGTCATCAGATTGGAACCGGAAGTGACGTCATCGCGGCCATTTTGGAATTGAATCTGGAAGTGTTTATTTTTCTTCCGGTTTTCTGTAGATAGAAAGAGATTCAGGTAAGCACCACGTGATAAACCCTTGTCGCGCGAGATTTCACTCACCTTTAGGCTCTTTGACTGCCTCCAACTCGCACATGTGTGACACCATAAATATTGTGGACATGCACGGATGATTGCCAGAGAGAGAGAGAGAGAGAGCGAGCGAGCCAGTGAGATAAGGAGAGAGAGAGAGAGAGTTGCGTACGAGAGAGAAGAACCATCAGCTCAGTTATGCTCACATGACGCTCAGCAGACAAAGTGTATACATACTACTTGTATTGCAAGACATCGGTCGTTTTATCAAGTCAAAATTAATTAAAAAATTTAGCTCGTCTTGCAAAACACTCGTAAACCAAGTTACTTGCAAACCAAGGTTCCACTTGTATATATTATTTATCAGTGTTATTTGTTAGGAAAATTGATTTTTATGTTGATATTTTTGGGGGTGTGGAATGGATTAACTGGATTTCCATTATTTTCAATGGGGAAGTTTGTTCTAGATACGAGAAATTCGCTATACAAGCTCAGTGCTGGAACGAATTAAACTCGTATCTCGAGGTTCCACTGTGTATATACATATATAAATATATATACACATACATATCTTCATATATATATATATATATATATATATATATATATATATATATATATATATATATATATATATATATATATATATATAGCAGAATACCAGCTTCAGAAATGGAGAAGTAGTGTGTTAAAGAAGGTACGAAAAAGAAAAGGAAAAATTTTAAAAATAACGTAACATGATTGTTAATGTAATTGTTTTGTCATTGATATGAGTGTTGTTCTCATATCTATATATATATACCGGCGCTTGGCAGCGGAGAAGTAGTGTGTTAAAGAAGTTATGAAAAAGAAAAGGAAACATTTTAAAAATAATGTAACATGATTGTCAAAGTAATTGTTTTGTGTATTTGGCGGCAGCGTCACAAAGTTATTTTCGTCTAGCTGCATCAGAAAATGTACCACGACGTCTGACGCCTCCTTTTACTGTTTTCTCACAGCTTGGATTGCTGCTGTCATATATATATATATATATATATATATATATATATATATATATATATATATATATATATATATATATATATACATATATATACATATATATATATATATATATATATATACATACCTATCTACATCATATATACACACACACAAATTATATATATGTGTGTATGTATATATGTATGTGTGTGTGTGTGTATATATATATATATATATATATATATATATATATATATATATATAATGTAGATAGGGGTGTGTGTGTATATAAACATACATACATACATATATATACACATACATATACTTCTGTGTATAGCTTTTATATATGTGTGTGTATAGCTTTGGTCACTGAGTGCAAGTGAGAAATAATAAAATATAGTCTATAAGTTATTAAACAGTAAAACATTAACGCTTTAAGAAGTACAGGTACATTGAGCACTCCTGGAGTGGTTATGGTAAACTACATTTTAAAGACTGTGTAACACAACAGGTAAGTAACTAACAGCAGCTAAAATGTATATGGATCATCTCTCGGTAGTAGATCCCTTTTGAAAGGCGCTACACGACGGCTGTGGTATACAAATTACATTTTCTATGTGAACGTTCAAATTTGTGCCTCTGGTAATGTGCATTTAAAGAAAATTAGTTTTGTGTCCTCTGCAGTGTTAAGCGAGAAAGGCTTTGGTTTGGGATCAAAGGAAAAAAGGTGTAAAGAAAGGAAAGTTGCCTTTTTCTTTTATATAGTATAGAGAGATGTGTTCGCTGACGCTATGATCGCTTTTTGGGGACAGTCGCGTGGGTCTTGTGTAGACTGGTGAGACGTCCCTGCCATTAATCGTCTGTGATGGCACTGTCAGTCCTCCACTCGTGTGCGTGTCTTCATAATCCGGGGTCAGGACCTCATAATCGTATACGTGCAAAAGAAAGTGTGAATCGCTTTAATATTATTTTGCCGTGGTGTAGAAAAGGGGTCCCGTGCTTGCACTTGTCTGGGCTATAGCGCAGGGGGAGGATGAAAAAAATTAAAAGTGCTCACTTTGACTTAAGGCAGAAGCGCAGTCAGCGCCTCAAAGGCCGGCACAGCTATGCACGCGCTGGCTGCTCGACTTTTGCTGGGCAGGAGACCACAGTTTTGCAGACTCGCTCATGATATCAAAAGTCTCAGCGATCTTTGGAGGTCATTCATATATTATATGATATATATATATATATATATATATATATATATCAAAATACCCGCTACCTGCGGAGAAGTAGTGTGTTAAAGAAGTAATGAAAAGAAAAGGAAACATTTTAATAATAACGTACATGATTGACATTGTCATGAGTGTTGCTGTCATATATATGCCTGCCTAAATAAGTCACCCTTGCTTTGCTCTTACTTTTTTACCGCTCATTTAATCATGGCTAGTGGCGGAAAAATTATAAAATGGAAGGAGGATGGCTTTACCAAAACAATTATTGATGGCTTAATCGATTATTCATAAAGCTTGAATTGGTGATCTGTTTTTCTGTGTTAACCTCATATTTTTCATACTTCTTCTCAAACTAAGGTGGTGCGAGGGTAAAATGAATCGGGATGCGCTGATCAATGTAATCTGCTTGTAATGCAAAGTGTGATTAAATGCATTATTTTTAACGCTTATGGAGCACATGCATCGAAGCTTCTCAGCTGTGCTTGTGCTAAGAAAAGGAAAGTTTTTAAAAATAACGTAACACGATTGTCAATGTGACCTTTTGTAAGTAGTGCCTGGAGGATTCAGTGTGTATTAACTTGTGGATTTTTCTGTGAGTATTTGGTGGCAGTCTGACGAAGTTGCTTCGGGAGACGGCGTTAGCTGAGCTCAGCTCAGAGCGAAATTAGATGAATGGGAGGGATATGATGACGTGACTCCCCACCCGCCTTAACTGTCAATCCCCACAAACACAGTCTCGGAATTTGCATAAGCACACCCCTTCACCTACAATTTTAACTTAGTTACAAAGTGATCAAAACTCTCGCTTATATCCTCGTCCTCTCATTAAACTTGTATCCCGCATTACCTGTGGGCATGTGAAACGCCAGGGTAGCCTGTCTATGAACTTAATTTAAAGTTTAGGTTTACACCTTGCTTTCTTTCCGAGGTAGCATCACTCATGAATATGGTAGTATATGTTACTCGCTCGCTTCTTATTGTTTCGCTGCCTTCTCAATTATATAATGCATGTTTTCTTAAGCGCTTTTTGAGGTCTTCCTGGTTTTCTACGCACTGCGCTGACAGTCAGTTCACGTGATTACGTGGGAGGAGTGATGATGTCACACGAAACTCCCCCCCGTTCATTCCAGCTAAACTCCATTACAGTTAATGGAGAAAAATACCTTCCAGTTATGACCATTAGGCGTAGAATTTTGAAATGAAACCTGCCCAACTTTTGTAAGTAAGCTGTAAGGCATGAGCCTGCCAAATTTCAGCCTTCTACCTACATGGGAAGTTGGAGAATTAGTGAGAGTGAGTGAGTGAGTGAGTGAGTGAGTGAGTGAGTAAGTGAGTGAGGGCTTTGCCTTTTATTAGTATATATATATATATATATATATATATATATATATATATATATATATATATATATATATATATATATATATGCCAGCAACACTCATGACAATGACAAAACAATTACATTGTCAATCATGTTACATTATTATTAAAATGTTTCCTTTTCTTTTTCATTACTTCTTTAACACACTACTTCTCTGCTGCAAAGCGCGGGTATTTTGCTATATATGCATATGTATATATGTGTATATGTATATATATATGTATATGTATATATATGCATATATATGTATATATACTGTATATATGTATGTGTGTGTGTCTGTGTATGTGTGTGTGTCTGTGTCTATATATATATGACAGCAACACTCATATCAGTGACAAAACAATTACATCAACAATCATCTTACGTTATTTTTAAAATGTTTCCTTTTCTTTTTTCATAACTTCTTTAACACACTACTTCTCCGCTGCGAAGCGTGGGTATTCTGCTAGTATATGTATATATATATATACTAATAAAAGGCAAAGCCGTCACTCACTCACTCACTCATCACTAATTCTCCAACTTCCCGTGTAGGTAGAAGGCTGAAATTTGGCAGGCTTATTCCTTACAGCTTACTTACAAAAGTTAAGCACGTTTTATGTAGAAATTCTACGCGTAACGGTCATAACGGTCAACAACGTCTGACATGTTGAACTTTCTTAATTATGGCCCCATCTTCACGAAATTTGGTAGGTGGCTTCCCTGCGCTAACCAAAACCGATGTACATACTTATTTCGGTGGTATGACGCCACTGTCGTCCGCCATATTGAATTTTCCAAACGTCACTAATTCTCCAACTTCCCGTGTAGGTAGAAGGCTGAAATTTCGCAGGCTCATTCCTTGCAGCTTACTTACGAAAGTTAAGCAGGTTTCATTTCGAAATGTCACTGTCAGTCGCCATATTGAACTTTCCAACTGTCTTTGTTACTTATTGGTCCTTCTTCAAGAAATTTGGTACGTGGATTCCCAACACTAACTGAATCCTACTTACGTACATATATATGTCCATAGCCTGCAGCTCGGTCACCATGTGAGGCAGCGTTGGGTCCCCCATCCCAATGCCTCCCACTTTGTTGGCTGCCTGCCTATATAAGGCCGTCCGTTGCTCCTGTCTCTACATTCCCTTCCTTGCTTCGCCATGGGATTCACATCTCCCTGCTGATAACTGCAGCCTTTTTATTTAATCCATGGCTTCTCCACTGTTTTATTGTTTGTTTATTATGATTATAGTTATTGTGTAGATATTTTAGACTTACTTTACATTGTTCATGTACCCATTTCCTTTATCGTTCCAACTGTACCCCCATTAATTTGTCTATTGAGGTGATCACCATCGATCAAAGAACTGTCACTTACCGAGTGATTTCCATGCCCGGAGATGGCACCTGCCTTTTCAATTCTTTTTGTTACATATTGCACGGCCATATCGGGCTCACTCTTGATATCTGGAGGAACTGTACAGTGAAATGCTTAAGCCCTTCACCTATAGTTCTGCATGTGAGTTGATGGCTGCTGCTGCATTGTTCGGTTGTCGCTTTCAAGTGTACCGAAATGGCCAAATATTTTACACCTTTCGACAACCGCCAATGCCTCTTAAACATCTTAGATTCACAGGTGACGATTTGAGTAGTGGACACTTTGATGTTTATGAATGTTTAAACTCTCAAAAGCTGGATGTGAAGTTATCGATGAAACCGGTTGTATGTATACAACGCTTGACAGTTGCCGAAAGTCACTTCAACACAAGTCCTGCAAATACTGTCATAATTGAAGCAAATCATGAAACTCAAACTGATTATGATAGCAGCAATCCATGTTGTGAGATTTGAAACAAGATTACTTTTCACATGGCCAACTGTACGTTGCATGCTCAAGAGTAAGCTCAGCGCACAGCTTGGTCATATTACAACCAAAGGTCCGAACTGACAACGTGGTAAACAAAGAGATCTTTAACAAATAATTATTGGTATATTTTCCTTCAGTTTAAAAAGGTTTAATTTTCTTCTTAATAAAAATTTTAAGGCAGTACTTCGCCGCTGCAAAGCGCGGGTATTTTGCTAGCCTAAAATAAATCAAAAACAGTAATTGTAATTCTTTAGACATTTTGGGTTCCTGTTGCCAGTGGAAGAATTTTTCATGACATACATTTTACTTCAATAATTCTGTCCAGCATCATATAAGCGCTTGGAGTTCCTGATTTTAAAAACACTCATTAAAACACTTATCAGGCAGATTTATTTGAAAATTTTAAATGAGAAACCTAACAAGTGTGAATTTTGCTAACCAAAATTAGCAGTACTAAAATTTTGCAAAGGCTGTAATAAAATAATATAAATAACTAATAGCTGTGTCTACAGTATGAACAGCAAAGACAGCAGTACTTATAAATTTATGTTTTGATAATGAAACTGGTCTTTAGTGAGATTTGAAAGAAGTCGTATTTATTAGAAGACAAATCATTCATTTGCTTGTAGCCCATGTACCTCTGCCTCTGGAAGTGGGCTATACTGCCCTTTTAAAATATAATACTTTCACCATAAAGGCTGTAGTACATGATTGTGTCAAATGGTTCAGGGAAACCTCTAACCACGGTTTACATGACTAGCTACTCCTTACTCCTTAATCATATAGTTTCTCTCTCCCCTAGTGTTTGCTCCTTAAGCTTAATAAAACAGTACAAATATTCACTTATAGAAGAAAGGGCCTGAAGAAAAAACAGTCAACATGAAAGCAGAAATTAATTTTTGAATTGTACTTAGCTTTAAAGTAGTAGGGTGTTGTACCATGGTAGCCATTATGCTTGACATATCATTACTTGACTTTAAAGAAACTGCAGAAATGTTCTTCATACAGTAGATATGCCTATTCTTTTGATGTTAACAGCTTTTTATATTAAAAAAAAAAAACAATGTACCGTGATTCTCTTTTGCATAGGGTTCGTTGTTGCTAGAGGCATCCTTGAATATGTAAAACATATATTTAGGCACAGTTGCTAATCTTTTGTTCTTGGATCAGTGCTATAAATAGGATTGTTTCTTAGCTACCATGTGAATCAGTATCATATTGTACTATTATTTCTCAGTCACTAATAGCTGGGTGAAGTGCTTAATTATGGGTTTGTAGCTTCATCGCTATCATGACTATGCCTTTATTTTGTTCAGTACTAGTAAATTACATTTCTCCATGGTAATTAAAAAAATACTGTCACTTGTATTTATCAACGTAATTTGAACTGATGCTGTCACTTGTGTCCCGAAAGAACATTAAATTGCTGAGCATTGCTCTGTTTTTTTTTTTTCTCTCTCCATATGGCTAATTTACCCAAAATGGATACTTGTTTATTTGCTATTTAATGTTAAAATGTAACTTAACTATAATAATGTGCTACTTAAGTAATATCGGTTATAAAAAGGTGAAATGTGTTATTGCATTGTATATTTAATTATTTTTGTCATGTACTTAAAAAAAAAAAAGTTTTATTAATGACTCTAGTTTGTTAAGGTCTGTTCAAGTTATGATATACTTGGAAATTATTATGATTATTATTCAAAAAGAGAGAGAGAAAATTTTGGGACTGTGGTTTAAATAATAAAAAATAAAAACGGACAATTTTGCAATCAATACTTCTTTTGGGCAACCCTTTTTTCTTTCATTTTGTTTTTTAACCCTGGCTCTTTGCTACCAGTCAGCTTTTCTATGTTTACTTTCCCTTTTCCTCATGTTTCACACTTTCTCTCTGCAGGTTTATTAACATTAACCTATGCTTTGTATATATACATTGTTAGAGTCAAATCAAGTCTCTAAAATTCACACAAAAAATGTTAACGCTGTATAATTCATTTTTTTTTATCTTTTACATTATTTACATTATTTTTTTCTTGAATGTACAGCTGCCATCATACATAATTTATGTCTCTGTAGATGCACTTGCGATGACACTTCATTCCTTTCCATGGATGGTGCTGAATCACCATTCTTCATGCATTATTTTGTGCAATCTGTGTGTTTCTCCTCACAGAAAGCCTCCTTGACCTCACTGTACCTGTTGACACTGCTGAGCACAGCACTCTCTGGAAACACATGAACAACAGTTCTAGACTACAAATTACTCCATCTCTTGCCAAATGTAGTTAATTGTGTTTTCAGGTAAAATCATTATAACCCAGACTTTAAATAATATGTTAAAACGTCTTCCTATTGCTATAAAAATATGCCATAATCTGACTCTACCTTTTTCATCTATGATCTGATAGTTGTACTGTCATGGTTTCATTATCTCTCTGGTAAGTTGCTCCAATTCTGTTTTTATTGTTATTGTTACCATTTATTGGACTATATTTTGTACACCAATATACAGACATGTGTTTTACGTTTACTGTTAAATCTGAATTGACTCCGTGTAAGTTAGTATAAATTGTTACATTTGTGTTGGTGTACCCTTAATCCATCTTCATTCCAAAGAAGTTTCTACCTTTCACTCAGAGCTGTCAGGATAGGCTGTAGCTTTCCATTCCCATGACCTAGACAAATAAGATCAGTAAATGGATGAATAAATCGGCCTTTTCAAGTTTCGTCATACAATCAGCAACAAGTAAATTATTGCATGGTTTCTTCTCTGTCAACATTCATAGATGTCACAAAACACATAGTGTTCTAAAACATTACATCTCTGGTTCTTCATTGTCATTTTTTAATTAATGGTATCTGAAATTGAAAATTGCTGAACCTTCTCTGTGCTTAATCATCACATATTTAGGCTTGCTTGGATACGCTCACTACTTTAATGTCAGATACCGATGGGCAGTTAAATGCAATATCATTTAGTACAGCTGATATTGGAGCAGAGATAAAAAAAATAGGAATGTAAATGACAGTTTACCATTATTATTACATTTTCATTTGTACCTTTGTACAGACAAACATTGCTTTGAATTGCAATGTACATAGATGAGGCAAAGATCACAGCATGGACCCACACTGCCCTGTGTGTGAAGGAAATGGTGCTGTCAACAAACACATGTTGAGATCTGCCAGTTAAGACATCCATAATCAAATTACAATATACTGCATTAAGTCCCAAGTGTAGGAGCTTGATGAACGGTTTTGCTGTTTTAACTTTATTAAATGCTAAAGTATAGTCTGTAAATAGTATTGTGGCATAGGAGTTTGTATTATTCAAGTGTACCAGAATGATATGAAGTGCATCTTCTGTGGACTAGTTGTGGTGATATGCAAAGCAGAAGTGGTCCAGACTTTCAGGAATATTCTGTCACAGCCCTGGTTTATCAAAGTATTTTGTCACAGTGAGAGTGAGTACCATCAGTGTGTAGCCACTGCACAGTAAAATAAATCTACATTAAATTGTAAGGCAGTAGTACTAACCAATGCACCTCCATACTTCCTAAGTAAAGGGTTATGCCAACATTTTGCTGTAAATCTTGTCATTTTAGTGAATTCAGAAGGAAAAATAAGTTAGTTCATACTTTCATTTTTTTTTATTTGTTCATTTGGAATAAATAGTTTTATAGTATCTTATTGGTGTAATAGAAATGTTACACCAATGTTTCTTTTAGATTATAATCTGACATTCTACTTGGTTCTGATAGTGTGGGTGTAGCATATGAATTTAATGTAATGCCTTCCCCAGTAACTAAACAGAAATCGGCAGCTACAGAGTTGAAAAATCAAATATCTGTATGCATGCAACTGCCTGTTCCAGGGTCAATTGAGTTTATACTGCCACCTGGTCATGTAAAACAAATCGTAAACAAGCTAGTCAAATGGAACAACTTAATGATTCAGGTCAGTACAATCTGCCAAGTACTTAAATCATGAGAGTCTTCAGTAATATGAATTATGCAGGAAAGTTGTCTAGTTAATGCTTTTTCAGACTCTGCAGTATGCCACTTTATTCAGCATTGGCTCTTTAAAATCTTATAAAGTAAAAGTACTCTATTATTTTGATGCCATAGAAAGGGAAAGAAAAGTTCAAGAAAAGTAACCTCACTGTAAGGATTGTCTGCTGTAGTTCTTTACTTCCTGCACTCTATCTATGTGTGTCTCCTCCCCATTTAAACATTTAAAGCCTATTACTGTGGTTGTTATCAAAATAGATTGGTACCGTCTGCAGTTCCAAAAATCAGTGCAATATTTCGCTCTTAAGAGGACATTTACTTTTCTCTCTTTTTTTTTTTTTAATTGATTATTTGTAGATTCCTTTGAAATAGCCACTAAACATGAAATACTATCAGCAATCAATTTATACGGATGTTATTTCCATGGTACAGTATGGCCTATAACAAAAAAGTAGAAGGAGAGGAGTTGGACTGGTAAATTGTTGTAAGTATTTGGATGGTTGGGAGACAAATTCAGAGAGGTGAGATTGCCTTGGTTTGGACATGTGCAGAGGAGAGATGCTGGGTATATTAGGAGAAGGATGCTAAGGATAGAGCTGCCAGGGAAGAAGAAAAGAGGAACGCCTAAGAGAAGGTTTATGGATGTGGTGAGAGAGGACATGCAGGTGATGGGTGTAACAGAACAAGATGCAGAGCACAGAAAGTTATGGAAGAAGATGATCTACTGTGGCAACCCCTAACAGGAGCAGCTGAAAGAAGAAGAAGTAACAGAGAAAGTCACATCACCTGGTAGTAGGGAACTAAAACTTATAAAAGGTAGACCAGAATTGTTGTCTATTGTTTATCACAACATTTTAGTGCATGTGAGGTTTAGCTTAAGGAAACTATCTCTTCGTCCATTATCAAACCTGCTTTATATAGGTCAAGGTTGTGGATACTGTTGTCCTTTATAGAAGTGCTGAGTGCAAGGTAAGCATCAAATATGGATAGGGAACCAGCCTATCACAGAAGCCATACACAATATTGCACCCACTTACACGATAGTATTATTATTATTATTTGGCTAAAGCCTTTATCCAAGGTGACTTACAACATTTGAGAGGTCGTGTGACCTAAAAGTCTGTCAGGCCAGCAACAAGGTGTGGGCAGGAAGAAAATGGAAAGTAAAGGAAGCAGTGGATTATGCAGAGTCATGGATGTAGTACAGAGCCCTGGTAGAAACAGTGGCATCTGACAGAGAGGGTCTCAGCAGTTTTACAGCAGCCCACTACAAGTAGGCCTAGAACAAGAATGGGCCGCATCATGTCCAAGAAGAGGTGTCAGCCAGAGCTCAGGAGCTACAAGCAAGTGAGATGGTGGGGATGCACAGACAAGCTGCATGGGCAAAATGGAAATAGGCGCTGAATCAAAAGATCTCTTGGTCTAAGTTGTGACAGGCTTAGCCTTTTACATCATATTCCTTGTCCATTCAGTGTTGGGGCATATTTGATTCACCAACATGTATCTTGTCCCACAGAAGGAATTTTGGAGCACAAACTCAGTTGCTGTCATAAAACACAGGGGAAAGGTTTTTATCATTGGTGACGCAATTAAGTTTTGAGGACAATCAAAGTAACAATCTGCAACGCTAACAATAAGTTAAAGAACCTTCAACTAGCAACATGATTCATCTCATTTGTCTGGGTAGTCGAGAAACCATCACCTCAGCCAAAAGCAACAATAGGACCCCTTGGAACAGTATGTGACTGGCAAATGTGGGTGGACCTGGAGAAGCACCTTTGCTTCCTAGAAAACATTTTAGAGACCACCCTCAGACCAGTCCTAGGGCTTTTTTGAGTGTCAATGAAGCAGGTAGTAATGATGGAGGAGACAAATGGGAGGAAACAAGCCAACTATGGAGACTTGGTGGAGGTGTGCCTCGGATGGAGATGGAGAGCACAATATGACCCAGTATGGGGGGGCTTTATAGGCTTTAAAGCTTGTTCCTTGTGCAAGGCGAAGGGTCTCTTAGGCATTGCAGGTGTGCAGAAGAAGAAAGCCATCAGGAACATCCAAGAAGCAGCAGAGAAGGGTTGAAGGTGGCTGTGGATCAAGATGAGGAAGTTGTGGGCACAGGCTGCTTGGGTAGAAGCACTTCTGAATTCATCAAATTATCTGTATGTAACATCAGATGTGGGATCTGGATTCTCACATGGGGGATTCGGCGTAAACCATGGACTGCCTGAGGTTGAGAGAAGGACTCCAAGTTGGAGCTGAGAATGTGAAAGACACATCACCAATTAATTTCTGTTAAACCATTTAATAACTCTTTATATTCAGGCAATAAAAATGTGAGTAGTTATTCAGGTAAAATGGACTTACTTGGTGTTTGACAAGTAGCACTCAATAAAAGGTTCATACAGCGCTGACACTAAAGTGAGCCCTGGTATTTGGTCATCCCCACTTCTTACCCACTGCCATTCATGAGTTGTACACTGTCCAGAGGCCTGTGGGTCAGATGGGTGTTCTTGGGGTTTGAACCAGATTGATGTGGAGGTGGTTTTCAGATGATACAAAGCAGGAAACTGAGCATTAAAGTTTGCAGCTGGCATACGATTATATAGAGAGATATTATTTCTGTGTAAGTTTCAGTAAGATTTCTTAAATTTATTTACCAGAGCAATGAATGAGCAACATTCTAGTCTGTGACTGCATGCACACTTGTGCAAACCTGAATGGAAAAAAACAGAGGTCATTAATCTGAGTAGGAAGTGACGCATCTGTGAATGTGTGAGTCTCCCGTGGTTGGTTTGTCCAGTAAGACCCATGTGAGGACTGGCCATATATCATATTTACAGTATATAACACTGTGGCATTATCCACTAAGTGTATTCTTTTGATTAGACTTCATTTTCTGAGTTGCTAATCTTCGGAGTAGGATAGAAAAAGGTGCTTATATTTATATATAGTGTATTAATTAGATTCACCTCCAATTGTCTGTATTTTTGTGGAGATTATCTGGGTTTTGGGTGGTGTCCTGAATTATTTTTGTGTCTGATTTTTTTTTTCCCTTTACTTTTTGATTTTGATGTGTCCTTCAGTTGGTCCTTTGTGAGCTGTATTTGTGAAATGAAGAAGATTCTTTTTGTTTGTCTTTTTGCCTTCACCATTTGATTTTGAGCCTCTGTAATTATTGTATATAGCACCTGCACACATTTTTTCCCATTTCTGTTTTTATTTGCGTTCTTGCAGTAAACTGTAATTAATTGCTAGACATTGTTTTTGTGAATGTATTTGAAACTCTGGAAAAATAAAAAAGTTTTGTCTGTGTCTCAATTTGTTACCAACTGGTTGTTTGGTTATGACTATAGACGTCCAGAGTCCGAGCTTCCATAAGTCAACCTAACTTTTCAATCAATAGAAGTTGCCCAAAGAGAAGCTCCCTCTCTGGCATAGATGTTTTCTTTGTTGCTATTCTTCATCTTTTCCTATCCTTACAGAAAATATTGTAGATTTTTGATTTCCAGTTAAGGGTGCAGGCACTGCTATTCATTTATTGTTTTCTATCATTTTATTTATTTTGCATTATCTGCTGAAATTATTCAATTTTAATAAATATTCATTTCTTTTTAAAGTTTTATACTTTGTATGAATATCTTAAGTGATTAAAGTATAGTAAAACTTTGATTATCCGTCCCCCAATTAACCATCGATTTCTGTGCGGTACGCTGCAAGCTCATTTAATATATATACACTCACCTAAAGGATTATTAGGAACACCTGTTCAATTTCTCATTAATGCAATTATCTAATCAACCAATCACATGGCAGTTGCTTCAATGCATTTAGGGGTGTGGTCCTGGTCAAGACAATCTCCTGAACTCCAAACTGAATGTCAGAATGGGAAAGAAAGGTGATTTAAGCAATTTTGAGCGTGGCATGGTTGTTGGTGCCAGACGGGCCAGTCTGAGTATTTCACAATCTGCTCAATTACTGGGATTTTCACGCACAACCATTTCTAGGGTTTACAAAGAATGGTGTGAAAAGGGAAAAACATCCAGTATGCGGCAGTCCTGTGGGCAAAAATGCCTTTTTGATGCTAGAGGTCAGAGGAGAATGGGCTGACTGATTCAAGCTGATAGAAGAGCAACTTTGACTGAAATAACCGCTCGTTACAACCTAGGTATGCAGCAAAGCATTTGTGAAGCCACAACACACACAACCTTGAGGCGGATGGGCTACAACAGCAGAAGATCCCACCAGGTACCACTCATCTCCACTACAAATAGGAAAAAGAGGCTACAATTTGCACAAGCTCACCAAAATTGGACAGTTGAAGACTGGAAAAATGTTGCCTGGTCTGATGAGTCTCGATTTCTGTTGAGACATTCAAATGGTAGAGTCAGAATTTGGCGTAAACAGAATGAGAACATGGATCCATCATGCCTTGTTACCACTGTGCAGGCTGGTGGTGGTGGTGTAATGGTGTCGGGATGTTTTCTTGGCACACTTTAGGCCCCTTAGTGCCAATTGGGCATCGTTTAAATGCCACGGGCTACCTGAGCATTGTTTCTGACCATGTCCATCCTTTCATGACCACCATGTACCCATCCTCTGATGGCTAATTCCAGCAGGATAATGCACCATGTCACAAAGCTCGAATCATTTCAAATTGGTTTCTTGAACATGACAATGAGTTCACTGTACTAAAATGGCCCCCACAGTCACCAGATCTCAACCCAATAGAGCATATTTGGGATGTGGTGGAACGGGAGCTTCGTGCCCTGGATGTGCATCCCACAAATCTCCATCAACTGCAAGATGCTATCCTATCAATATGGGCCAACATTTCAAAAGAATGCTTTCAGCACCTTGTTGAATCAATGCCACGTAGAATTAAGGCAGTTCTGAAGGCGAAAGGGGGTCAAACACCGTATTAGTATGGTGTTCCTAATAATCCTTTAGGTGAGTGTGTGTATGTATATATATATATATATATATATATATAGTATATATACAGTATATATATATATATATATATATATATATATATATATATATATATATATATATATAGCAAGACAGGAAGCACCCGGACTCTAAAGACTTGAACCTTCGTTCTTTTGCATAGATATCGGGAATGCCACACACCCCTTTCCAGCGACCTCATGACCCCCCCATGATCTCTCAATTCGTCTACTGACTTCATAGGAAGAGTCACCAGAGACATGAATGTTACTGCCAAGGTAAGTAAACCTCTCGACAAGGTCGACACTCTCTCCGCAAACAGACACACTGCTGATGGCTATACCCAAGAGGTCATTAAAGGCCTGGATTTTGGTTTTTATCCAGGACATTCGCAAGCCCACTTGGGACTCCTCACTCTCGAGCATCCCGATCAGAGCCTCCATTGACTCCGCAAAGATCACAGCATCATCAGCAACGTCAAGATCAGTGAATCTTTCTTCACTAACAGATGCCCCACAGCCACTGGACCCCATGACCTTGCCCAACACCCAGTCTATAGAAGCATTGAACAAAGTAGGAGCAAGAACACACCACTGACGAACCCCACAATCAACTGGGAAAAACACAGAGGTTCTGCCTCTGCACTGCACTCACAGTTCCAGTATACAGGCCGGCCATAATATCCAGCAACCTCGAGGGGATCCCGCAAACCCTCAGGATGTCCCACAGGGCAGCTCGATCAAGTGAGTCGAACGCTTTACGAAAATCGACAAAGGCTGCAAAGAAACTCTGCCGATATTCACGTTTGCACTCCATGAGAACCCTCAGTGCCAGGATGCGGTTGATGGTAAACTTCTTAGCCGTTAAACCAGACCGTACTGGTTGTTGGTAGGTGAGCAAGTGATCACGGATCCTATTGAGGATGACTCTAGCAAGGACCGTACCCAGCACAGAGAGCAGTGTTATCCCCCTGTAGTTGCTGCAATCCAGGCGATCACCCTTCCCTTTCCAGATAAGGACAACAAGTCCTGTTTTCCAGTCAGTTGGATGATGCCAGTCTCCCAAATGGAAGCAGAGATTGCTTGCAATGCCAGGAGGACAGCTTACCACCAGCCTGGAGAAGTTCACCCCAGATACCACAGATCCCTGCAGCCTTCCCACAGGTTCACCATCTGTGCAAAGTTGATCCTCCGGCTAGGATGCTGGATATATCTCAGGGTTCACGGTTCTTGAGGCTGCTCCTCCAATTAGCTGTGAACCACTCTTACTATAAAGTGTGATGCTGACAAAATTGAAAAACATATTGAAAATGGAAATCACAGACAGGAATGTTAATGTATTAATGTTAATGTTCTCCTATACTGTAATTTTCTTTTTAAACTCTGCTATATTATGATTTGTTAATATATTGTGGCATGCAGGTGGCTTCTGATGCGCTGTTGGGGAGCAGAAAGTATGTAATGAATGCTTCAAGTATTGGGACTGGTTGAAGGACTTCTCTTCTGTAAGGTGCGGGGCATGTCGGTTAGTAGATGAGTGTCCGGAGAAATTGGAAGAAAAAGGAAGGTGTGGTGAAAGGAAGTTTTGAGTAGTTAGTCAGGAGACAGACAGTAGGCAGAAGTGTTTGCGGTATAGAGAAAAAAGGAATGTAAGTGGCAGGAGATAAACTGATTGATAGGGAAAGTTTTCTTTTATTGTGTTGGAGGTGTGCTCCATAACCCAGATAATGGAGTATAAGACAGGGCACCCTTTGTTATGGAACAAAGACTCCAAGTATAACGTAGAAAACTTCAGTATCTCTGTGTTGTGTTTCCTTATTGCACTGGTTGTTACAATATTTTATGAATTAATTAATGTTGTTAATACTATGCTATATTTTGTATTGTAAATAAATATGACTATTCGCTAATCTACTGTAAAATTTTTTAAAATTAGATATTCTGTTATCTGTCTTTTCTCTTATCTGTCATGGCCTGGGTCCCAACCCCTGATGGATAATTGAGGTTTTACTCTAATTAAAATAAATACTGTACATCTGGTGTAGGTTGGCAGCCACTTTTATACAGGGTTAGCAGGAAAGAAGGGACACCTCCAGTATTGAAGAGGATGGTAAAGAGGTAACACCCTACAATTGCTAAGTGGCAATAACAAAGTTGTATATGCCAAGGGGGACCCCCCAGGAAACCTTTTGGTCTGCTCAAGGGAAAGCTAATGGTGTGATGGGCACT
Source organism: Polypterus senegalus (assembly GCF_016835505.1). Lineage (NCBI taxonomy): Eukaryota > Metazoa > Chordata > Cladistia > Polypteriformes > Polypteridae > Polypterus > Polypterus senegalus. Next base: position 67,120,496 of record NC_053158.1, read on the forward strand.
GAGTGCTGCCTGACAAGTCTAAGTGGATAGGGTGTGTGTGTGTGTCATTCTTTCCAAGTAAGCTTAGGGTGTGTGAGAGTCAGCCAATCCATAACGGACAGTGTGAATCCCACTCGTCCCACAATAATGCAATTGTATACTGTTTTTAGGTAATGAAATATTTAATTGGTAGCTAAGTTCACATTTTGAATTATTGGATAAAATCTTTTTGCTGAGTATGACACTCATAAGAAATGTTTTGACCAGAGCAGTCCGTTCAGCCAACGCCAGCTATTAGGAACAGCACAAGAGAAGAATGTTTAAAAGTTGTAATAAGAAAAGATACAAAAGAAGTCAGGGTACAAAAGTTGGAAATGGCACGTATTAGCCAGAAAGGCTAATAATGACAGTTGGAAAAGACATATATAGTCTTTCTCTTTAAATTGTTAAATGATCTTATCTTGGTGAAGATGGTTATTCAGATGACATCACAGTGTACTTTTAAAGTTCTACTCCCTAAGAAGCAGACTTTTTTTTCTGTTCTTTATTTTGCTTTATACAATTTCTCATATTAGGAATTTGTTAGTTTTCGCATACCCATTGGGGTCAGAGCTCAGGGTCAGCCATTGTATAGCACCCCTGGAGCATTTGGAGGTTAAGGGCCTTGCTCAAGGGCCCAGCAGAGTAGGATCTCTTTTGGCAGTGACGGGGATTGGAACCAGCAACCTTTGGGATACCAGCGCAGATCCTTAGCCTCAGAGCCACCACTCCGCCCGTCTGCTTACCTGACAATTTATACTTCTTGGTGGACCATAGGCTCTCAGACCAACAGAAATTTATTTTTGTAATACTAGGGGGCTCTGCCCCCTGCTCTCTTCGTTTGCCCACCCGCGAGTTTGGTTTACCGGATATACAATTTAAAGAGATTGTTATTTTCATGGGATTTGTTACATATGCATTATTTTCTCTTTCACTTTAAAACTTTTGTAAAAACAATACTTGACCTTTATTTCCGACCCCTGGCGTGGTTAAATCTTTCTCGCAGGATGTATAACGCTGCTCGTCTTTTAATGGGCGGCTTGAACGCAAATCTGCTATTTTTCTGCTGCTGCTGCTGGCGAGCTGCGTGTTCTTTTTGTCGCGCTGCACGTCAAACATTTAAAAGCCTGTACAGCAGCTGTCCTTTTGCCACTTTGTGTCTCTGCTGCTCGTGTTGTGAAAGGGGGGGCTGAATGCATGCTAAGGAGAAGCGGTCAGATCATCTGCCAGCTTCCTGCTGCTGCTGCTGGCAAGCTGCATGTTCTGCTCGTCGTTGTTTTAAGAGCTGGGAGCACATGATGTTTGTCTGCCAAAAGCATTCCAACAACTGTTTATTTAGATGTCCATGAACTTGTTTTAAATGTTGTCTCACTGCCTTGTCGTGTGTGCTGTTAAAGTGTCTCTCGCGGGACATCAGATTGTCTTCCGAGAATATCATGTCTCGTCTCCCTAGTCTTCCTCCCAGGATTTTTTTTTATAATAGAAAGACATGACACAATTAAAATAAAATGAAACAAAATTATGTGTTTGTAGTAGTAGACATCTTAAACAATAAGAATTATAACTAGGAAATGCTAGAGAACAAAGTGTTCCATGGTAGTGGGGCTTAGAAGCAATCTGACCCCCTGTTTTATTACTGACAATTGTAGCAGTAGGGGGCGATATTGCTCCCTTGAACCCTCAGGTACCACGCCAAACACCAGGTAAAAGTGCTACAATAATTATTTTTATTATAATAATGTGCACTAAACACCCTGCACTCCACACTATTCATTAACCACAATAATAATCACAATACCAATCCTCCGACTCCCAGACGCGTTGCCCTCCTACCACCCAGCTCAGCTCATTGTCTGGGAGTTCCCATGGTCCTTTTATAGTTCCTGACCTGGAAGTGTTTCTCATCCTTCAGCCCATAATTCCTTATCACTTCCGGGTCAGATAAAAGTCCTTTTTTTTCACCCCGGAAGTACATCATCCCTTCCGCTCATGTGACTTGGAAGTACTCCCGGGGCATAGGGCAAATAACACTCCCCCAAGCCTCCCTACAGCGGCTCCTGGTGGCCCCCATGGTATCCAGCAGGGCTGTCCATAAAAACTACAACGTCCATGAGGTTCCGCTGGAATTCGGAGAGCTTCCATGCCGCTGTGAGGGCTCCCTCTGGCGGCCTGGGGGTATTTGGCTGGAATACAGAGCCGGCCATGGGCCACACAATTTATACTTAATACAGCTTGGCCAGGCTATATTTATCCTTATCTAGTCATTGCTTTTTTGATTGTTTTCCATTTACAGTTGACCAAAGAAAAGCAAAATCAGTTTATGAAGTACAATGAAAACTAAAATGAAAAACGATTAGATTTCACCACAGTAATTTCATATTAATTAATGGAGACTTTTATTCAAATGACGTTTGTTCAGGTGCAGGTTTATTTAGTACATGTTGAAGAATGATATAGACAATACACAAATAAATATAAATTTAATTAATATAGTTAAAAAAGATAGTAATTAGCCCAAGATTTTCTTGGAGTACCAGTACTGTATATTAAATAAAGCACACAGATTAAAAGAATATTTTACAAAGAATCTTTATTATACATTTAAAATGAGGCTGAACAACAAATTTGTTAATACTTTTGATGTGGTCTTGTAGAGTTAAGTTTGGTTTAAAATATTACTGTATAAACTACTGCAAAATCTCCAAGAGAAAATAGGTGTATTATTCACCTTAAAAAAAAAAAAAAACCTAAAGCAACTGCAAAAAGTAAGTGACATGTGAATATGCCAAATCCAAATTGTAACTCAAGCAGCTTTGCAGCATTCACATTTGTAATACAGGTTAATAAAATTAGCATGTAGTGCTTAGATACTGTAGACATAATACTATGCTTTGTACTTCTATTATTTTAGAATATAGTTACGGTAAATGTGCATGATATATATTTTTTAACTGTGTTCCTCTGAGTTAAAACATGTTTAATTTTAAATTATTTTCCTTATCTGCATTTTACTTCTTTATTACCCTATAAACAAAACTGTCTTGTGGTAGTGCATCATGATCGGAGGCATTCTTGTAGAAAGTTTAAGACCTGCAATTCTAGGGCAAGTAGAGAGCTAGCCAAGCAGTGGGCTGGCACCCTGCCTGAGGTTTGTTTCCTGCCTTGCACCCTGTGTTGGCTGGGATTGGCTCCAGCAGACCCCCATGACCCTGTAGTTAGGATATAGCGGGTTGGATAATGGATGGATGGAAGTAGAGAGCTAGTTTAGTAGTTTATTACAGCTAGAAATCTGCACCCTCACATAAAATAAAAGATTACAGGCTGCAGGCCGCAGTATCCCTGCTCCAAGGTAGACAGTACACTCTATACCAAGAGTTCCCAAAGTGGTCGATATTGACCCCCTGGGGTCGATTTGAACTTTCTAGGGGTCGATAGTTTCAATAAAAAAATTTGGAGGTCGACAGCAAAAATAGACCCCCTTACTACTGATATTTGTTTGTTACTTCAAAATATCTATGATTCCAATAGGTACCTAATTAAGAAGTAAAATAATTCAAAAAAACACTTTTTTGATAAAAACACATTACATACCAAACTTGCGAACCAAAAGGTAAAATGTGTCATTAAAAGAGTCACACGTAAGAATGCATGAAAATACACGGAGCACAAACATGTCTGTGCATCGTCTTATCGAACGTATCAAAGCATGTGCGGACATGAAAAACCATTGCATGTGACTAGGGGGTCGACGGATTTAAAAGTTTTTGGTAAAGGGGTCTGCGGCCAAAAAAAGTTTGGGAACTCCTGCTCTATACCAAGGTGTCCCAACCACAACTTGTGAAATTACATAGAGCTTGATTAAAGATGATGATCCAGTAAGACAAAAGGAGAAGGACATCCACCAAGTTTGTCTATGATATATACACTAACTTTTGTTTCTGGAATGAGACAGAACAAGGATATATTTAGATTTTAGTAATAGAGGAGCATTTGGACTTTGGGTAGGGTGCAACATAACACATGTGCACTTTCTGTAGCAAATCTGATAAACCTATACTTCAAGCCAAAGAGGAGGTACTGCAGGGTGTTTAAATGGGCACTGTAGTAGAGTTTAGAGTGTTCATTGGTTTGATTCCTTCATTAAGTGTAGATCCTATAGTAAACTCCTTCTACCCTGAGTCTTGCCTGTGCATATAAGGAATTGTTAATTTGCTTAAAACATAAGCTTGGCAGTTAGTATGAACTGCTCCTGACTCTACTCTGTTTCTTTTCTTGGTATCCTGCTGCACCACCTGTGTTTTGTCAAGCTAATAGTGCAGTGTATTGAAGGTGATCAGAGTGAGATATTTGGAGGGGTGGGATTCAGTTCTTTTTATAGTTTTCCATTTGTGTCTTTTATAATGTAGAAAGCTATAGAGGGATGACAGCAAGTTGCCAGTTACACCCTGGCCATAGACCCCAAAGAGATTTTTTTCCCCAGGAATGCTATTAACTGGAGATTTTCTTTGCTTCCCATCCTTCATTAACTGATCATATCTCAGTGTTCTAAGCCTGTACTTGGGTAAAAGTGCTATACAAAAATAACTTCAATTGAAGCTGAATTGAAGAATGTTGAATCAAAGCATCCAGCTTAATATTAAGCTGAGTAACTCAGCCAGTGAGAACTGAGTGCAGCTTGGGAACTGATTTGTGTGTGATAGTGCTTCCCTTTATTGGTGTAATTGGCTCTGCTCAAAACAGAGGAGAAAGTGAATAGCTGATTATGTTGGCAAGAAATCTGCTTACCACTGTCAGAAAGCTGACATTAACAAAGAAAATTCACCTTTTAACAAAGCAGAAGTCTCAGGGACGCCTTCAACTCAACCAGGAAATATCGTTGTCTTGGAAACAACAGGTCAGAGATCAGACTTCGGTCTTGTAGACTCTGTAATCTAGCCTAAATAGCATTATGCACAGGTAATCCTCTTGCAGTTTAGCCAAGCTTGAACTTCGAGGGTCTAGAATGCTAAATGGTTAAAGAGCAATCAAAACAAATTTACTGCAGGAATTAAAGTAAATGGTGCTTTTGCAAAGTAGGACGTGCATACTTAAGTAAACAAGTTTTGGGAGAAAAAAATAAAAAATGTTTTTTTTTTTCTTCTCAAAATTAATGGGTTTGTTTTTCCTGTAAATATTGTTTTTATCTGATCTTATTGAAAGTGAAAAGGTCTAATATTATTTGTGTGAAAGTTATCTTTTACATCAACAAAATCTGAAGTTTCAGTAAACGTGTGTTTAGGATATTTTGATGTACACTGCACATTAACATATTATTGAGTGTTTAAGATTTCACTCAGAAGGTAAAATATTATACACCTTGCACCAAAAGTCTATATTTGCAAAGGAACTGGAACCACCTAAGCTCAAACCTTCTTTTTCAATAAACACATTTGCTTTAGTTGTCACTTTATCCAATTATAATATGAAGATGAGGTGAGATGGCATGCCAGTTAAAAAGTGAGTATACAGTATGTCTTATTACAATTTAACAAGCTTCACTAATATTCCACTTTTAATATTTTAAACAAGAATAAAGAAATGCTACCATTCAGACACATTTACAGAATTTTGAATTCTCACTGTATTATTATAAAATACCAAAGCAAGACCAAGACAATAATGAGTATAAAGGTTTGGATGGGAAAATTAAACCATGGGCTCTAAAGACTACATTATGCCTCTTACTGGTGTTACTGCTGGCACCAATTTACAAAATCAACAGTAATGGAAATTGTATTGTGTGTTGCTCTTTGTTTTGAATGGCACAGAGAAAAGAGCACACATTAAATTCACTATTATAAAAAACACTGGCTCACAGTTGGATGAATTATTGAGGATTCTTGAGTCCTGCGGGCACTGTTAACAATATACGTTTTGCAAATGCAAATAAGTATAAATATTGTCTGAGCATTCTGGGCTTTCACTGATGTCATCATGAATTAGCATCAGCAACTGTTTATTCTATTTAAGTGATGAAGTCAGTAGAAATCACACAGCCAGTGGTAATCTGAATAACAGGTAACCCAGGCAACTTTATTATTATTTCTTTGCCACCTTGTCCTAATTATATAAGTCATAAAACTGTAATCTTTCATGCTTGTTGAGTTTTTGATAGAACTCAAAGTGACTATTGATGACATGTCTCATCTTGCTGCACCCTGTTTATTGGTGCAGGTGGATCACAGTTTACAAAATTAACCAACATTAAACACAGTAAAGTAATGTCCTGCATTGTGCACCCTGCCAATAGTTTTTGGAGATAAAAGAATTGATGCACATTTTAATACTTACTGTAAAACAGTTGTATTCACCCTCCCTACTAGTGACCATTTATTAGACAAATTTATACATTATTCTGTTGTTTCAAACTGTAATGCCATTCATTTTAATTTCTGATGTCTGAAAAATTTTTTTTAGAACTTTCTGTTGTTTGAAACAATGATACTTATGCCTAATTCCATAATATTATTTAAAAATTATTTAATGTGTGCAGTATATCAGTTTTTTCAATGGGCATCTAAAGGTTTTAAAAAAAAAAAAATAAATATATATTCATATATATACACTCACCTAAAGGATTATTAGGAACACCATACTAATACGGTGTTTGACCCCCTTTCGCCTTCAGAACTGCCTTAATTCTACGTGGCATTGATTCAACAAGGTGCTGAAAGCATTCTTTTGAAATGTTGGCCCATATTGATAGGATAGCATCTTGCAGTTGATGGAGATTTGTGGGATGCACATGCAGGGCATGAAGCTCCCGTTCCACCACATCCCAAAGATGCTCTATTGGGTTGAGATCTGGTGACTGTGGGGGCCATTTTAGTACAGTGAACTCATTGTCATGTTCAAGAAACGAATTTGAAATGATTCGAGCTTTGTGACATGGTGCATTATCCTGCTGGAATTAGCCATCAGAGGATGGGTACATGGTGGTCATGAAAGGATGGACATGGTCAGAAACAATGCTCAGGTAGCCCGTGGCATTTAAACGATGCCCAATTGGCACTAAGGGGCCTAAAGTGTGCCAAGAAAACATCCCCACACCATTACACCACCACCACCAGCCTGCACAGTGGTAACAAGGCATGATGGATCCATGTTCTCATTCTGTTTACGCCAAATTCTGACTCTACAATTTGAATGTCTCAACAGAAATCGAGACTCATCAGACCAGGCAACATTTTTCCAGTCTTCAACTGTCCAATTTTGGTGAGCTTGTGCAAATTGTAGCCTCTTTTTCCTATTTGTAGTGGAGATGAGTGGTACCCGGTGGGGTCTTCTGCTGTTGTAGCCCATCCGCCTCAAGGTTGTGCGTGTTGTGGCTTCACAAATGCTTTGCTGCATACCTCGGTTGTAACGAGTGGTTATTTCAGTCAAAGTTGCTCTTCTATCAGCTTGAATCAGTCAGCCCATTCTCCTCTGACCTCTAGCATCAAAAAGGCATTTTCGCCCACAAGACTGCTGCATACTGGATGTTTTTCCCTCTTCACACCATTCTTTGTAAACCCTAGAAATGGTTGTGCGTGAAAATCCCAGTAACTGAGCAGATTGTGAAATACTCAGACTGGCCCGTCTGGCACCAACAATCTTGCCACGCTCAAAATTGCTTAAATCACCTTTCTTTCCCATTCTGACATTCAGTTTGGAGTTCAGGAGATTGTCTTGACCAGGACCACACCCCTAAATGCATTGAAGCAACTGCCATGTGATTGGTTGATTAGATAATTGCATTAATGAGAAATTGAACGGGTGTTCCTAATAATCCTTTAGGTGAGTGTATAAGCCCTGGCCGAGACAGCCTTCACAAGGAGTTAGGAATCCTGTATTGTCATGGAGGGACATTTGGTTTGCTTATTTCTGATCTTTGCTAATGTCATCCCTTAGAACTATTTTTCTCCTGCTTTCTGTTCCCTCCAATGTCTAGCCTCCCTTCCTTTTTGTAGGAGAGCTATTTTCAATATTCCTCAAATAGAGGTTCTTTTGACTCGAACAGAGTTAGTCATATAATGTTAAAGTCATAATCTTTGCATCCAGGAACATGTCAAATGTCCCTTGATTTCAAATGCACACTTGAGCATAATGCTCTGGCAAATTAAACAAAATATTCCAGAAAGTCATGATCTCCTCCTGTTTGCGTATCAACACAACTGATGGAATGTCATTTCCCTTCAATTTTTTGCCATCCTAACACAGTTAGATAATAAACTTTGTTTGTAGACTACAGCTCTTCATTTATCATTGCTGTACCAGCAAGGCTGCCCACAGACCTTTACACAGCAGTGTGTTTTGTGCAAGTATCACAGGCTATAGCTCCTTCTTATCTCCTGTTTGTCTACCTATAAGCCCTATATATGGAACTTTCAAAACTGAGTCTGTGAAAGTTCATAGCCATTTGACACACTGGAAGGTAATGACTGGCCTCACCCAGAACTCATCATGAAAAGTTTAACATTGTCCCAAATGTGCTTGCTAGTAACCTTGTGGTTTCTATTATCAGCCAGGTTCCCTTCACAATCTCTCTCTCTTTCTCTTACTTCCAGAGCACCCATAAGGGCTCGTTTATACTTCACATTCAGAATGTGTATGCACATGCATCATGGCTGCCACACGTTCTCAGCGTTCATTTGACGCGTCCTCTGAACAAGACCTCAGAAATTAACACGAGGTGTGTGCGAGTTGCAGTACCAGCAAAAAGTCAGGGGGCGCAGTGTGCTAAAAGTTGGAATGTGATGTCAGAATCTCTGGTTATTATCTACATTTTGATAATCCTACGAGATTGATGTGTGCACTTCAATGTTTGATGAATGGTTCGATGTGGTGAATCAAAATGCCAACATACAAATGCATTCGTGGTGCTTTTATATTCAAGCGTCGCATATTCCCGATTGTGATGAAATGATACATTTTAAAAGTCTCACATACAGTCTTCTGTGCTTTTTTTTCTAGGGCTTCCTCTGGACCTGACAGCAATAGATCACCACATAGAACTCATTAAATGTATGATATTCCAACTCTCTGCAAATTTAGAAACCTAAGATTTATACTTGATATCACTTTCATGATGAAATGCAATAACGTATGTATGATACATTTTACAAATAAATCATTAATTTTGTTTAAATAATGAACACTGTTAATAGTTACACACATGGGGGTGGCAGAGTGGTAGCACTGCTCTCTTGCAAGGAGTTATGTCGCTGGTTTTCCTTGCCTAGAGTTTGCATGTTTTCCTGTTAGGTTTCCATAGTGTGCTCCGGTTTCCTTCCAAAGATATGCAGATTTGGTGGCACTAAAATGACGCTGGTGTATGTGAGTGCTTGTATTCACCTTGCGATGAGCTGATGCCTCGTCCAGGGATTGATTATGCCTCATGCCCTGTGCTAGCTGGAATGGACACATCCCTGGATTGATGGATATAATCATTAAACATCCTTTCCAGAGATATTGCGGTAAGGTGTTATCAGAATTTAATAGATGTTGCAGGCAAGTCACAACAAAGTGAAGCTGAACCTGTTCTCACAGTGATTATATCTCGCACTGCCACCTGGTGGATTCATCCAGATTTACGTAAAGCAGGCATGTCAAACTCACTATAATTGGTGGGCCGCTTTGCTATATGTGCGTCAGCGGGCCGCACTGTAACAAATACTATTATACAAAGTTACTGTAACTTTAAAAAATTTAACACTTAAAGTTTAAAGAAAAGCAAATTATTTCCATACAATCTCCGTACAACAGTATACAATTAGAGTTTTAGCCTCTTAGCTAGATCCTTATATAGGAGTGCTCGACAGTAAGTCTTGAGTGATATGGGGTTTTGGTAGCTTTCATTAACAAAAACAATTGTGATAAAGGAAAGTGCTTCCGAACATAGACAGTACTCTCGATGCCAACTTACGGATCTGCACATACGAGGGTGGCAGGTAAGCATACAAGCCTGGCACACCAACTTCATTATATTTTGCCTTCAGAATAGAATCTGACTGCAGTTTAATCAATTCCATTTGGATATTCTCAGGCGCATTCTCAACGTTGTAAAAGTATGGTGACATAAACAGCGCAAAGTCCCGTTCATGTGAAATGAAATCACGAAAATGCTCACTGAATTCATTACTCAGTAATTCAAGTTGGAAAGCAAATCCTCCAAAAATCTAATTTTACTTTACTAAGTTTACTTTAAAGTTTACATTGTAAAATAAGCCGATATGCAAAAAGCCCCGACCTACACTTAATTTTACAAATTCAAAATCACAAAAAATTGTTAATATGCAACTCACCAACTTCTTGCATCCACTTCAGATCTTCAGTTGTAGTCGCACTGATCCGCCTGACGATCTCCCGCTCCATTACATGAAAATATGCAAGCTAGTACTACTCAGCAGCCAAAAGCCAGTACTGTAGCCCATCAGGCTGCTGCAGCCTAGCACTTCAGTTGTGACATCGCGGCTAAATTAACTTTGGTCAAGGGGGGGGCAGTCTCATGCCTAGGATATCGAGGAGCTGACGCCGCAGCTGCAACTATACTAGCAGATGACGTTTCGGTACCGTAATGCCATGGGAAAATGCACTTTTGTCAGAAGGCGGAAGAAAGAAAAGTCAACAAGTAACGCCGAAGATGCAGAATGATTCAATCACAAACGATAGTAATTATTTTGTACAAGTTTAGTGCTAAATAGGATCTGTCATGCGGGCCGCACAGATTTCTATTGAGGGCAGCATGTGGCCCGCGGGCCGTGTGTTTGACATGCCTGAAAAAAATACGCATGCAAGTATAAACAGTAAAACGCTTGTGTAGCTGGAGCGTCTGCTGCAGTATGCATTGTATCGTGTGAAGTATAAACCCTGCCTGACAGTGATATAATGTAGCTTACTATTCTTTGTAGTTCCCTGTCTTTCCTCATTGGTATGGAAACGTTTTTACCTGTTGTCAGTGTGGGTTTCTCAGTCCTCACAATGTTTACTGCAAGCCTCCATTCTGTTCTATGCCATCCTAGTGATTCCCTTGCCCTAACACAATTTGCTAGCTGTGTATTCCCTCACAAACAGATAATCATTACTACCTCTCTTTTCCAGTTTATTGCCAGTGCTGTGGTAGTAAAGATTGTTTTTAACTGCTGTTTCAACTGCTCTCCTTCCAGCTTAGCATAAGGTCTTAGCCAACAAGGCAAATGTTATTGTAATCTAATAAGTTTCATGGCAAGCTTAGGTGTGAAAAATTGCTCTATTTTTAGTCTGTTTTTGATAATTAGATGAGATCGACATATACCCCTTTTTGCCCTTACACTTACTTTCCATAAAAGAATATTGACTGCAAATTTAAGTGGAACTTTTAACCATGCTACCTTGCGTTTCATATATTTACATACTTATGTGATACTCCAGGGTTCCATTATTCATCCATCCAACATTGATCCATTTCACTGTGGAGAGAACCAGAGCCACTTGTAGCAATATTAGTAGCAAGGCAGTAACACACCTTGACTTGAATAAAGTAGGTTGGAAAATGGATGGATGAAAGTAGAAAATTAGAGGAATGTTTTGACTTTTCCTGTTGATTTTGCTGTGCTTTCTTATTGCGGCTTTCAAGATGTTATCATTGAGTAGTAAACAAATTTTTTTTTAAAAATACGTTTGTAATTTGAAAGTGTTACTTATGTAACAGGGTAAATAGGATCATTTCACTGTTAGATTTTAAAACAAATGATGTAATTGATATGACAGGTGTTGTTGATGACAAGCAAACAGATGGAACCAAAACATGCATCAGTAGTGCTAAAGAGATCACACGTCAAACTCAGTTTGGCATCCAGTTAAAGTCTGATTATTTAAGAAAGCTTCCTGTGCTAAAAGCAGGCTTCTGTGGAGTTTATTTCTTTTTTTTGTAAAGGTATTCTCAATATGCAAATTGCCAATTCTTGTAGATACAATAAGATACAATTCTATACATGCCATGAAAATATACAGAACAAGCATAAATTATTAGTTAATATGCAAAATCTATTCAACATTCAATCAATCTATTTGTTAAAAATTGCATTTTTTAGTTTCTGGATTGAGGAGTTTTGGAGCTTATCCTGAATGCACAGGATGTCAGGCAGATGCCATCTGTGGCGAAGATGCCTTTGAATTACAAGATACACTCACACTTAGTAACACAATGCAGATGTGAAGTAAATAACTATTCTAACATTAATGCTTTTGGAAGAGGAAGAAATTACTTGTGAACCTGGAGAGAATGTGGTATTGCCACACAATACACACTTGTGTTCAGTTAGTTGCTGTATATTCAAGATTCTGTGTATTAAATATACATTCATCCATCCATCCATTGTCCAGCCCGCTGAATCCGAACACAGGGTCACGGGGGTCTGCTGGAGCCAGTCCCAGCCAACACAGGGCACAAGGCAGGAACCAATCCCAGGCAGGGTGCCAACCCACCGCAGGACACACACAAACACACCCACACACCAAGTACACACTAGGGCCAATTTAGAATTGCCAATCCACCTAACCTGCATGTCTTTGGATTGTGGGAGGAAACCCACGCAGACACGGGGAGAACATGCAAACTCCACGCAGGGAGGACCCGGGAAGCGAACCCGGGTCTCTTAACTGCGAAGCAGCAGCACTACCTACTGCGCCACTGTGCCGTCCATTAAATATACACCTTTTACATATTACTGTATATAACTTGCTTTATAGTCTGTTTTATCCCCTCACAGAACTTAGCTTCCATTCCATTCTGATTTGACAAGTTGATGTTTGTGACATCTCCTGATGGCTATGACTTTTCCCATTTACTTGGTTCCCCCATTTCTTTAAAATGAATGCAAAATTTTTAACATTACAAAAAATTGTTTTGATCAATCTGCTTCAATTTATAGGTTGTTCAGATTGTGTAATTGTGTTATTTTTCTCTTACTGACTTACTTTACAGCATGACCCTGACAGACTAATTTATTACAGCTGGAGCTCAAGTTATAACTCATTAATTTACTAATTCAGTTCAGTTTCAACATAACAATTCACATCCTAAAGCCGGTGTCGCATTACAAGACTTCATGTTGAGATTGGTGGCAGCAGTTGCTGATCTTGTCACTGGACCATGTCACATTGTATAAAACAAAATCACAGGGAACGTCAAATTAGACAAGTTATTGACAACTGTCCAGCACACTTTCCCATTTTCAAAGTATCCCAAGCTTGACGTTGGTTCCCATGCATGGGTTTACAGATATCTGAGTTCAGCCACAATCTTGTCTCTTCTATTTTCTTCTTTCATTCTATCGTGGTATGTAAACCTTTCAGCATCAGGCAAGCAAGTCTCTCTTCTATTTTTGATTTCTTGTTGCTACGTTATAAGCACTACACTTAATACTTATAAGTGAGCACTTAGTTCAAATGTGCAATAGTCCAGTAAGCATTCAGGAAGTGAAACATAATGTAAATTATGTGGTAAGTGGAAGAAAGGGGGGGTTGTTTTGAGTGAGCAGTCCTGAAGTATTTCCTTATATTCCACTCTCCTTTTGAAAGGTACCTTTCTGGAAATCTCCATTCCGTCCTTAGTTGACTGATTCTAATTGGTTTATTCCTGGCCTGCATCACCTTAACACAGCCTTTTAAATTACAAAATTTTACATTATGTGCTAATGCAGATACAATTAAAGACAACATTAATGTTGCAGAAAAAGTGAACAAGATTGACACTTACGACTGTTAAAGCAATGAAAATTTTACTTTCATATCTTACACAGTGTAATGATAACAATTCAGTACCAAAAACAAACAAAAAAAAAATTTTGCTATGGGTAAGCCACCATCTAAAAATCTATTTATTTTCCTACCTACCAAACTCAGTTTAACTCAATTTAGTGTGGAGTTGAAACCTCTCAAAAGCATTGGTTGCAAGGCAGGTACAACTGTGGAAGAGGTGCCAATTCATCACAAGGCATATTAAGTCACTTTAGAATGGCTGAACACATTTTTTACACATCATAGACATAGGAGAAGAAAACTGAAGTAATAACGCACAAAAAAATATTCCATAGGCACATGTTATACAGTTGTTGGAGAGAATACTTAAACATGTCATCCATGATTTTTTTCTGCTCTGAAATACAAGATTATAGTACACCTGCATGATCTTGATTTGAATTTGTTTTAACAGAGATGCTCCTGTTTCAAAATGTTTTTGCAATCTTGTGAGCCTAAGGAGTTTTATATATCAGAGAAAAATAAGGGTGGGCTTGGTTTTAATTTGGCAATACCTTCAACAGTTTTATGTTAAAATAATTCTTCCAAAATACTGTGCAGGTGCGGTTTATGGGAGTTAAACTTGCAATCTGTCTTAAATAAAGGCTTTGCAATACAAGTAAAGGAAAGATGCAGGTGTCACATAGAGGTTGTCATGCAGGCAGCATAAGGCTGCTACATAGGCGGGATAGGCCCCTACATGGCTCTGATGATCAAATGTGCAATGTACAGTATGTAGCCTTGTGTAAGCTGCGTTAGAATACTTCTGGGGGCAATCAAGTATATTTTTATGAATAGTACCGCAGTGGTTCAGAGATAAGGAGAAGACAATGAGAGAACTTCTTACCTGTTAGATGAGGACCCACTAGTCTGATAGGTAGCAGCATTAAGGTTTGTCACAGTATGTATATAGCCTCCTGGCATGTATTTAATTATGGTGCCTTGGCCAACTAGGAGTTGCTTGTGGGTTGTGCTTGGGTTGAGAACTGCAAGAACACTAGGAGTTGCTGTTATAGAAAGCAGTACTGACCCTGGTAGTGTCCATTGCTGGGACTTGAAGATCTCAGTGGAAGGAATTTTTAATAAACTTGGAGTCAGCATATGACTATGACAAGGGTTAATCTAGTGGGAAGAAGAAGGGCCCGAGATTCGAGCAGTTAGAAAGGAGTGCTTACATATATCATTTTGGTGTGGACTACGCCAACCACACAACCTGTTTGACAGGATGCAATACCTGTGTTAGGATGGCATCAGAGTTTTGTTTTCTACTGTTTAATGTGTACTTTTGTTGCTTCTCTTCTTCACCACACCCGTATTTACTTAATTTAAAAAAGACTCTTTTTGTTACATTGTTCATCTTGGTGTTTGGTTTTGGTTCCAGGACAGTTTGGCAATACCCTTTATTTTTCCACTCTTGCAGCAAGTTTAGCTGAAGGAGAAAAGGCATAGTAGTCCTTTAAACTAACAAGGCTAGTGCCCAGTAAGGGATGACTCCATATTTAAGTTTTTTCATTTTCAGTCATTCTAAAAGTGTAAATTTTATTGTTTACGTTTTGCATATAGACTAGGGGGGTATTTTTCATACATGGATTACTCGTTTAGCCGGATGTAATTGTTGATGATTTAACATGATCCTGGATCTGTCGGTTTTTCGAAACTCTTGCTGGATGTGTTGTCATAGGAGCAGATCCAAATCCTTAAACCTGCTCGGAGCAGGTTTGTTCTATATAAACAAGGATTAGCTCACACATTTAATCAGTTTCCGTGCATGGAATTCATTCAGTCATGGCTTTGCCGTTCATGAATGAGTGACCAATTGATATCGGTTTGCAAATTATAATAAGAGAATTTCATATAGAGAGGGTTTTGCGTGATAGGCAAGATCCTTTATTGCTTCCGGAGGAAATTGTTTTCGAAAGATACCACTTTAGCTGAGGGGGAATGTTGTACCTCAATGATTTATTAGCACCTTATATTCAAAGTCAAACTAGGTGAAATCGGGCACTCACAACCACACAGACAGTATGTATTGCTTTGGTTTTTTTTGCAAGCGGCACTTTTTTTTATATATTTCAGGCGATGCGGAAAATCTATCTAAAAGTGCAGTTTGCCAGGTAATTCGTATAGTCTGTTTGGCTCTGAAATATTTCCTTCGGGTTTTCATAATGTTTCCTGGACACCTGCGTGTGCAGACAATAAAAGAAGCATTTCATGCCATTGCAGGTACACAGGCAAAAACACCCACAGTTCCATAAAGAATCTCACAATCAGCCTAACATTCTCATTACCCAGGATTTCCAAATGTGATTGGGGCACATGGGACTGATCAGAGTGGAGTTTGATCAAACATTATTTGGAAATGTACCTCTCCTCCTGATGAATAATCAGACACAGTGTCTTCATCAAATATTTGACCTTCGTCAATATCTCGTTGGTCAGACACAAGTTCTAGAGATATGACATTCCCTGCAACTGACCCAACAAAAAAAAAATGCCCTCAGAAACAGGGCGATGGGCATTTTGCTGGAGAGCCAACTCTTCTGCAGGGGTTATGGTCTGGACCGCGTGGACCTCCACCTGTTTTTTGCTTGTCTGCCTTCTTATTAGCTTTAAAATTAATGTTTTTTATATTATATATGATTCTTTATGTCAACAATTCCTTATATATATATAGTTATATACCCAATATTTACCAGTTTGAATTATATTCTTGTACTTCACTTTAAGCTGTTCCCATGTTCTCCTTGTGCTCACTTTTGATCTGGAATTATGACATATTAAATAATAATTAATCTGACACATAAGAAATGAAACAATGCATTCAGTAAGTGCAATGCACACTACTTAGCATTTAATTTGTCAGCCACTTTTTGCCAGACGACTTTTCTGGTTTGGGCTGCTTTTGCAGTGTTACCCCTTGTGCATATTAAATCTTGAAATTCTTCATATCCTTCAAATAAAAGGTCCTGCTCCGCTTGTGTGAAAAAAAATGTGCCCGTTCTTTCGTCATTTTGTTACAGCCTATCAAAGACTTGCTGATCATGTTTTCTAGACTCAATATATATGGGCTTTCCAATCAGCGCAGCCACGCGCATTCATCTTGGATGATTAGATGCAGCTAGACTAACTACTACACGGCTGCGTTTGAAAAACTGACTTTTCCCGGATGAGCTTCACCGGCATTAACTCATCCAAGATGAGGCATCTGATCTCGGATGGTTTAAGCGATGTACGGAAAATACCCCCCAGGTCTATTTGACCATAATAACATCCAAAGATAAGTACAACACACCTGCAATAAACTTAACTCTTTTTACTAGATATGAAGTAAACACTTTAATAGAGATGATTGCTTAAAAAAATAAATATGGAAACTTTCTCCAAAGCATGACACTTATCACATGGTTCAAAGTGAGAAAATAGTTTACTTCTTTCTTACTAATAATTGACTGATACAATATTGGTAACATTATACCCGTGGCTTTTGCTACTATGAAGTCATAATTTCAAGCATAATGTTTTGTGCAGCATGCTAATGTGTAATTGATTTTTCGCTAGACAAAGCACCCTGGCCACAAAGTTTTTATTAATGGGAGCGTAGCTGTGCTTTTTCTAGGGTCTTGCAATCGAGCAGCATCTGAGTTGGTAAGGCAAAATCAGCACGAGTCAAAAGCTTACCAAACAAATTTCAACAGTCCAATAAAGTTTATTTTAAAAGGGCTTAGTGAAAATTAAAAGCAGATCACACAAAAATAGAGAAAAAGTTGTTACACACAGAATAAAAGGTACAAAATGGGAACATTTTTCTTGTACAAACTTAGCTTTTTCTTGTTAAACTTTAGTTGCTTTTTATACTTGAAGGTTGTGTTATTTCTCTATGGCAAATGCACTGTATGTAAGCTTTACTTAATACTTTCAGTCTGTTCTATACATACGGAATGCCATGTTTAATATGACTTGGCACGGTTTGAAACTGTTTGCCCTCAATGCCTTACTGACTGTAAGGCAGATTATAAACTGGGGCTAATCTGTAGTCAGAAGGACAATAAATGATTAGAATATTCCATTTCAGTTCAGCTTTTTATAATAAATCTCCAATCGAATATGCACGGATATATAGGCAAAAATTTTAACATAACTAAGAAAATACTTCTTCTGTCAGTTTAACATAACCTAAATAACTAACAAATGGCTCTTTCAGAGAGTGTGAAAGAAGGAAGCAAATGTCCAGAAAAATGTAAATAACATTTATGAATGTGTAAGATGAGAATGAACCTAAAGATATTAATGCAATTTCTAGCAACCATAAAGCATATCTGACCACTTCTATTATTCTGGTTTGTGCATGCTTGGTGTTGGAGTTGGTGATTCTGACAAACCAAATGGAAAAAAATTACAGTTTGATTGTAACTTTATTATTATTATTTATTGCCAGATCATACTGAAATATATGCACATTTTGCAAGAAGTTAGTTATATGCCACACCAGTTAAAATTGCCTCCTTCCTCCTTTATCTATCTTGGTAAGAGAATAGAGCCAAACGTCTCCTGCATATAACCTTATTAGCATATGCCTTCATTTTTAAAAATGTATAACAAATGTTTACATCATTATTTTCACTCTGATAATCCTTATAAGGGTCATGGTTGCAACATGGTGAGCTGGGCTGACTAAGTCACCAACTTCTTCCAACAATCTCAGAAATCTCAGATTAGAGAAGTAATCCCTCCATCATAGCTCTTTTCCAGTAGGTCGCAATTGGTAATGCCCAAACCACTTAAATGTGCTTATCTTGATCTTAAGAAGCAATGGTACCAAGTTTTGGGGTGTTTTTTTTTTAGCAACTTTTTATTAATATATAGACATACAAATATACAGACGCAGCATACAAAGTAACCCAACTCACCCACACTCACCCTCTCCCACCCAGCCTAAGTCAAGGGATAATAAAAAAGGAAAATCAAGGAGTTACAAGCTGAGATTTACGCAATTGAGCTGCAGCAAACCAGGATTCAATTACATTACTGGATGCGCCATTAATATGTGCTGCAGACAACTCCAAATGTATTAAGTTGTAGAAGGAGGCGATGATACTAAATTGAGGTTCTGTCATGCAGACTGATCCTAGCAACTCTGGATCGGGGCGTCTTTTTCTCTGCTTGTACTTGTGGTCTCTTTATTTCAGTCATTTTCCAGAACTCATGGCTGAAGGTGAGGATCTGGATGTAGACTAACTGGCAAATTGAAAACTGCAAAGACTTAGTTCCTACATCACTACCACCAGTCCAACAGAATATCCATAAACCTTCTGCTGTTGTACCAATTCTTTGGTCCAACTAATGGATCACTCATTCCCTCATTGATCAATAAAAACTGAAGGTATTTGAACTCTTCCAACTGTGGTAGCTGTTCATCCATTAATTGGAGAGAAGAAGACACTATTTTATAAGAGAGAACCATGACCATCAGACTTGGAGGTGCTCATTGTCATATTCCAGACAATTTCTAGATAAAGTCTGGTCTAGTCCATGATAGAGGTCACTTTCCAATGATGGCAAACTGACAAAGTCCCCTGCAAACTGAGGGATGCAGTTCTTAAGTTGCCAGACAGGATACTCGTCCATGGTTATGCCTTGAAATCCCATTCATGAAAATCCTAAATGGGAATTGGACCCAAATTGGACACAGAGGCAGCGCAAGAACCCTACATTCTTAAAACACTTTCCACAAGATACTATGGGGTATACATTCTTATGCATTTTCCAAATACACAAAGCACTTGCAAACAGGATTGGAAAGTTTTTTGATCCCTCGAGTATCTGTGCAAGGATAAAGAGTTGGCCCACTTTTCCACAACCAGGATGCAATCCATATTGTTCCTTCTAAATGTGAGGTTAATCTGTTGAATGGACTCTCCATTTCAGTACCTTGGCATAGGATTTCCCAGAGAGGCTATGGAGTGTGAGTCCGCAGTAATGGAAATATACCCTTTTGTCAACCTTTATAAAAATAAGGATCACCATTCCTCACCTTCCATAGAAGACCGAAGGAGCGTGTTATCCAAAAGATCCCCATGATATCTACTGCTTTCAGCATTTTAATGTGACTCTTATCCACCCATGCAGTTTTGAAACTACAGAGCTTTTCAATCAATACAGCAACCTCAGCCACAGAAATTGGCCCAACCCAAAACAATGTTTCTGACACTGCCTTCTCCAAAGAGGGTTTGTCTGCTGAGTTTAGAAATTTTATAATAATATGCCTTTAATCTCTTTAGAATATCCCCAATTGAGGTTTCTTCATCCTTGCTCCAAATAGGCTGGGCACATCATGCTGCTTGCCATTCCTTAGCCTATACATTTTCCTGAATTTTCCTGAGGCTGACCAAAAGTTATTCTCAATTGCCTCACCAAATTCCAACCACACATGAGTTTCTGCACATTTAGACTCTATGTCCATGACCTCTACTGAAATGACGAGAAGTTCTTCCAGAAATGAGAGTTGCTCTCATCCCACAAAAAGCACATGTCTCCTAGAAATGCTGAAATGATGACCAGTTGACACCTTGGAACCTAGTGTCCAGAACATACTGTCTCAGATAGTTTACACAGCTGTAAAAATGATTGTTGATCTAGGTACTCTAATGGCACGGTATAGTATATTTATGAGAATCCTTATAATTGAACATGGTGTTCATTAAGGACAGTCCATAACTAGCATATTAATTCAATAACAATTCACCCCTCAGGTTCCAGTCTAGCATGTTGTACCACTGAATCCTATCTATCCAGTTGTCACTGTTTCCCATATGAGCACCGAGGTCAATTAGTAGGACTACAGAGTCAATTGACGGTATCCTTTCAAGTGCCTACTCCACTGTCACTAAAATGGCTTAGTACTTTGAAGAGTTGTTTGATGCATAACAAACTCCAACAGTACAGCACTTGTCAGGGGTTTGTGAGTATTTCCACACCCATGTCTGGTCTCTTGCATGGGTTCATTCCAGAGTAGAAGAGAGACAACCCTTTTATAAAGAAGTCAGCTACAAGAACCATTGCTAGTCTAATTTTAGCTAGTCAGTATTTTTTAGCTTCTTGTATGAGCTCCAACTATTTTTCAACTAGGTAAATTACACTTCCAAAGAGTCACTTTCTATTACCAAGATGTACGTGGATCCATCCCTCTTTTTTTACCCGACTGTTATCTTTCACTTTGGTGGTGGTTAGCCTGCATGACTGAGCACAACTTGGCTGTGATGTTTACCCAGCCACCAGTTACTCGCTGCTTTCCATTAGTAGGTTTTTTTATGTGCAGAGGTTTTCAGAGGGTGTTTCATTGCACAACATGTTGTGTATTGTGACAAGATGACTGGACTGAGTGAGCTAAGTGATTAATGTAAAAGTGTTATATAGGTAAAATATATTACACTTATTAAGTATTATATATTGTATCTACCGTATCATTATTAATTTTGTATGACAATGGGCCTCACTTATAGTGCTGTCGGTTAATTGAATGTATCAGAAGTACTACGTACTATAACTAAATACTTTTTTTTGTAGGCAATATTTGTATTTTTTTCACACTAATATTGACAGACAGTGTGGTGTAGTGGTTAAGGCTTTGGATCCAGGAATTAAAAAACCCAGAGGTTTTGGGTTCAAATCTTGCTACTTACCTTGAGCAAGTCACTTCACCTGCCTGTGCTCCAATTGGAAAACCAAAAGAAATGTAACCAATTACACCTCAAATGTTGTAAGTTGCCTTGGATAAAGGTGTCAGTCAAAAATAAGTTATAATTATATTAGTGGGCGGCACGGTGGTGCAGTGGGTAGCGCTGCTGCCTCGCAGTTAGGAGACCTGGGTTCGCTTCCTGAGTCCTCCATGCGTGGAGTTTGCATGTTCTCCGCGTGTCTGCGTGGGTTTCCTCCGGGTGCTCTGGTTTCCTCCCACAGTCCAAAGACATGCAGGTTAGGTGCATTGGCGATCCTAAATTGTCCCTGGGGTGTGTGTGTGTGCGCGCCCTGCAGTAAGCTGGCGCCCTGCCCGGGGTTTGTTTCCTGCCTTGTGCCCTGTGTTGGCTGGGATTGACTCCAGCAGACCCCCGTGACCCTGTAGTTAGGATATAGCGGGTTGGATAATGGATGGATGGATATTATTAGTTCACTGAAGCTTGAAAATTCAATATGCAATTGTCCATGAGTAAATCATTCCTGGATTAGATCAATTCCAGCTATTCCAAGTAAATTACTGTAGTGTGAAAGGTGTTATATAGCCGCCCGACACAGACTGGACACTGTGGCACACGTAAAATAAAACTATTATTTATTTTTCTTCACCTGTGGACGCATGTCTTCCCTGTGTCCCACAGGCAGTTCACAGTCCCAAGCACAGCACATACAAAAACACCAAATAACTACTGTGTTTTCCTCCACTCCTCCTAGGCAGCTTCGTCTTCTCCCTCCGACTCCGGTTCCCTGAGTAGTGGCTGCAGGTTGTCTTTATTGTTCACCCGGAAATGCTCCAGGTGGCAATTAACCTAGATTAGGCTGCACTTCCAGGTGTGGCTGTGTTGCCGCCCACTCTGGCTCAGGAAGCCTTGCAGCTCCCCCTGGTGGTGACCACGGAGCCCAAAAGGGATGAGCTCCGGTGTTCCAAGGTATTGCCCTGATGCATGCCCTGATGGAGCTGCCACCAAATGTTCTGGGGGATGTAGTGTGCATCCCTTGGCTGCTCCCCGGATCAAATATCAAAGGGGCATCCCGGTGAGGCATGGGTCCCGGCTCTCTGCCACAGTAGCTTTTCTGATGGTCATTGCAAAACAGAATTTGATAAGAAAATGTATTCTTTTAAATTAAAATAGGTAATCAGTAGGAATAATGTGAAATTTGAGTGTATATTATTTTGGTCACATTGTTCATGCAATTATTTATCTTTGTGTCTTTCATCAGTTGTATGTGGTACCACTTTAAATTCTGCAGGCACAAATGTATATGTAAAGAATTTTGCTGAGTGGTTTAGGGTGGGGCATCTACATTCAAAGTAAGCAGACATGCATGCAAATATAAACTATTTTGGAGGTTCGGGTGCAGTGTCCACTTTCAAAGTTCATGCTAATGTGTATTACAATAAGGTAGCTGTTGGGGAGAACCATCAAGTTTAAACTGACATTGTTGGACCAGGGTGTTTCTAGGATTTTCAGGTATCAGGGCCTTAGCCCCCTCTGTGATTCTCTGGACACTAGGTTCTAAGGTGTCTTATATGTATTAAATTAAAAGTGCATGTTTAAAAAATAGTGAAACCTTGATCAGGGGCTATATTAATATGGTGGACAAAAAAGATTAGGGGCTAACTGCCATCTTGTATATAATTAAGAAAAAGGTCAGGGGCTGGGCACAACAGAGTGGGGCTTAAGCCTCCAAAGAGCCACTCCCTCCCAACTAGATTTGGACTTAAGGAAACCACTTCCACATCTGATTCTATTTCCTACACTTTTAGCTTCTAAAGAAGCAGAATCTATGCTCATTGGCACAGCACCTGGCACCAGCACTTGAAGTTCATAGCACACTTTCTAACCATTAAGCTTTGCCATACTTTCCCCTTCCATTTCACACTTGACTGTACATGCCAAATGTGATGACTTCTCCTTTTTTTGTCCAGGATCCTGCCCCTTCTTCAATCATCCATTTACCGTATTGGATAGTGCTGTGGTTCAGCTTATCAGTTGCTCTGCTCCATCCTAGTAAAGCACTGAAACCAACCTGAATAATCATAAAAACATGTGGCACCAGTTATCCCAAACATTATGGTGCCCTGAAATGGGGAGATCATGTATAAAATGAGTTGTAATTTATACATGGTGTGACCAATATATATGCAAATACCCTTGAATGAAAGTCTACAAAGTGGACTTTAATCTTGTCTGAATTGTTTGATTTTTAATTTTAAACTGTGGAGAAAAGGAGGAGCATACTATATCAGATGGAATATGAAATTCAGTGTTCAGTCCTATACAGTATTGAACTGAATGATTCACTACCTTTTGCAATTTATCTATGCACTAACATCCTAGTTCAGGAAAATTAATTGGTTATCCAGTAAAATTCATCAGTACATATGTTTTGGAAGTGCAAACTGAAATAGCTAAGCAGCGCAGAGAAGTAAGTGGAAATTTTCAAATCTAGTCTAGTTCAGCTTTATGGAGGATTGGACTCTCTCAGCAACTTTGGGCTACAGGCTGGAACCAGATATGAGAGGTCTCTAACCCATCAATGTAAGCACATATTCATACATCCATATTCACTCATACTGGGCCAGTTTAAACTTGCTGCTTTGTAGGAAGAAAATCCTCACAGATATGAAGGAAATATTTAGAATCAACACACAAGTGGCCATGGTGGCAATATCTTATTCAAGGTTTGCTTTACTGCTGAGCAAATGAAGAGAAGAACGTATTGGTTTCAGCACAGACCTGATCAAATAATTTTACAAAATTAACTGCTGCTGAAAAAAATCTGTTTCTCCTCAGCTGTATATAATAATTTTTTTATCTTGGAACTTTGGAAAGTTGAATATTTGTATATTTTGGGATGTTTAATCCTTTTCTTTCAATGTAAAAAGTCAACTGATACACAGTATTTGCATTCTCTGGATGATTTGTAACTAGGTGCCATTTTAAATAACAGTTTTCATTTATTTTGCTACATTTAACAAAACCTGCAGAGTCATAAATTACACTTGAGCTATTCATCACTGTAGTCCTGAAAACCAAGTTTTATTAACTGTAATTGTCATCCTGCTTTCATAATAGGTTAATAATACTTCCAAATAAAGTGTATGTGTGTGTGCAGCATAATATATAAATCTTAAAAATATTAAGGTGTACAATCAATAATTTGTATAACTTTCTTCAAACAGTAAATTCAAAAGTCTATTGTGATCCAAGTATGAAAAATGTCTTGCAGCATCATTTTGTGAAATTTTATCATGTAAATTAACCTATATATACACTAATCTTTAAATTAATTTTTGTATGTATCTTGCATGCAGAATGCCATGATGACATTTGAAGAAGAGAAAATGCAAATGGCATGCGAGGATCTGAAGACTACTGAAAAATTATGTGAAAGTGATGAAGCTGGAGTCATTGAAACAATCAAGAATAAAATTAAAAAAAGTGTAAGTACATGTATGTATAATTCTCTCCAAAATAGATGCTTATTTATATATGTATGTATGTACAGTATATATATGTATGTGTGTGTGTGTGTGTGTGTATGTGTATATGTGTATATGTGTGTATATATATATATATATATATATATATATATATATATATATATATATATATATATATATATATATATATATATATATATCCTCTTTAATAAAACCCCTGTTTAGTTTGGCTGTAGAAGAGTTGGAAAACACTACAAGGATGAGTGGTGGCAGCCAACAGTGAAGCACAGCAGAGGTTCCCTTCATTTTTGAGGCTGCATTTCTACAAATGGAGTTGGTGATCTGGTTATAAACTGGTAATACAAGCAGCTCATTTATCAAACAATACTATTAGGGAGGTGTCCAATCGGTCCCAACTTAATTCTACAGCAGGATAATGGCCTAAAATATATGGCTAATGTCATAAAGAACTATCTTCAGCAACAGAAAGAACAAGAAATCTTGCAACTGATGTTATGACTAGAGCTGCAACTAATGATTATTTTGGTAGTCGACTAATCGTTCAGTTTTTTTTTTTTTTCGATTAGTCACAATTATTTCATGCCTGACTATTTTGATGCCTGCGACTTGTGGTTGCACATCCTGTTCTGGGCTCCAGTGCATGTCTTACCTCATCTGCTCACGTCTGTCCACCTGTGAATGTCACCCTGATGTCTCTGCATTAACACGATTAAAATTAATAATACTCAAATTAAAATAACAACCAGTGTAACATGAATTTGAAAATAATCAGATGTTTTTATATTAGTGTGACCATCACAATAAAAAAGAAATATATTAAACAATACAAACTAAATTGCACATAGTCTTTAAACACAAAAAGTGCATTTAACTTAACCAAAAATGGCCACTGCTGTGTCTTAAAGTCCAAAAGTTTAAATAAAGCTTCAATTCAAATAAAATAAAACAATAATGTACAGTTTTAAAAGATTCAGTTCATATATTCCTGATTGCAGTGCAGGAACATGAGCATTTCGACATGCTCTGGTGTGAGGCTTGCTCTCTTCTTTGAGACAATGTTCCCAGCTGCTGAGAAGAGACGCTCAGAGGGAGTAGAGGTAGCAGGAATACATAAGAATGATTTTGCAGACAGAGAAAAATGTTTTAATCATCACACTCTGAAAGTAGTGTTGTAGTTATCACATCATGTACTATATTATGCTAAAATAAAAAAATAATGGACTAAAATATGTAACAAGGTAATTACTGCCGGCACACCTGAGCCGAGTATATTCGGAAAAGTACATTTGTTGAATGACACAACCAGCTAGAGTCGGTTTCCAGTGCAATTTGGAAGCACGCCGACGCCAAGTATATGCGGCAACATATATTCAGCGACGTACATTCATTGAACTCCGCAACCAGCTAAAGATGTTTCTCAGTGCAATTTGCCAGCACACCGGAGCTGATCATTCAGTGCTGTATATTCGTTGAGCAGCCAGCTCATGACCACTGCCAGCTCATGACCACTGCCAGCCCTGGCAGAATTGCAGCAACACTGTCTCTGAGATTCAGCCGCTGCACTAGACAAGCCTGCAATCATCAGTGTTTACCCCTGTGTGTTTACATGTAGCCAGTTCAAGCGCAGTTGGCTCGGTGATATACTGAATTTTATCAATGACTTCAGTTGCATATTGAACAATATAGTTTTTACAGTTCATTTGCAATGTGTAAAATGATCAGTGTTGCAGTAATTGTGATGCTCTTTGCATAAAAAAAGTGTTCCGTTAAAATTTCACATTTTCTTTGTGAATTGTGATGTTAAAAGTGCAGCTAGAAAGTATTTCCAGGGGTGCATTAACCCCCAAGTATGTGTTGGTTTAAGGGTTAACTATCATTGTGAAAATCTTGATATACACATTATAGTACAAACATCAACATTAACACATGACACTAACTTTACACGCTAAAACTTACCTCTCGAGAGACGGCAGAATCACAGCTCCAGGATGCTTGTGTTGGTAGGACTGTGTGCGTCTTGACAAACAATAATTAACGATACTGCCTCCAGACATTCATGTAGTGCATTGCAGTTACAAAAGCCAATGTGGTTCTTTGTGACTGGAGCCTCTATTGAAGGTTCTGTTTATGCCGCGTCAACGACTTTTTTGTAGTCAACGTCGTCGATTACGTCGACTAATCGTTGCAGCCCTAGTTATGACCTTCACCTTGATCTATACATCATCAAGGCTTTTTTGGGATACCTGGTAAGAGAGCCAAACTCCGCAGATGAGTAGGAGCAAGTTTGGAACAAATTGCCAGCCGATTATCTTATAAAAATAAAATTGAATGGATTTAATTTTTAATTGTTTATTGCTCTGTGTAGTAACTTTTTTTAATCAGAAACTTTTTAGTTAATTATTTTGAAAGCATTTTAGCTTTACAGAACTTTTTACATTCCTACTTTGCACAGTGCGTATAAATATGTATTTCTCAGATTTAATATTTTAGACTACAGTATATGTATTGATTTGGGGTATTTTGTGGTGTGTGTATGAATTTTATGGTATTTTTTTGTGATTGTGGTATAGATTCATTAACTATAAAAAGGTTTACTAAGTGCATACATTAATGTTTATGATGCTGTCTGAGGAGTTATAACAATTCAATAACTTCTTTGCTTTGTGCCTGGCCAGGTGGATAGTCAGAAGACCGCTGTCTCAATGATTGATCGACTTCAGAGACAAATCATTGTAGCAGACTGTCAAGTTTATCTGGCTGTCCTGGCCTTTGTGAAACAGGAACTTTCAGGTGAAGCTTTTGATGATTTAACATTTTCAAGCAAAATAAAAATAGATTTTTATTATGTTATTTTTATTTATATATATATATTCGCCCCCTGCTCGCTTCGCTCGCCAAACCCCCCTCCTGTGCTGCACGCCAGCAACTTTGCATCTCTGCCACATGCGTATGTGGATTTCAATAACTTTTAATTCTCATGGATAGGCCCCTTCATTGAGAAGAAACACTACTTTTCCCTGATATATATTTACATTCTGTCTTTATTTCTTATTATGTAACTTATAATTACAGAGTCACCAAAACCAGATTCAAATTCCTTGTATGTGTGCATTCTTGGCCAATAAATCTGATTCTGATTCAGAAGGGTCTGTCTGTTAAATGGAAAATACTCTTGACTGTTTTGGCTTTTTTGGTCAATGTTGCAAGGTCTGAGTCTACCTTAGGTTTGGATACAATCTGCAATTTGGGAAGGATATCTTTGCCAATTAAAAATAAAAAACTCATTTAGAAGGCTTCTTTAAGGAAGACCACTTCATAACTGCAGTGATAAATAAATGTAGTATTAACTATAAACTTTTAATTAAAGAGACTAAAATTGCTAATTATTGCATGATTAAAAAAAATAGGGAAGGTGTGTTTATTCCTGTAACTGGCTGTATTCTTACTTTTCTTAAAAGTCTTTGTCAAGAACTGCACAAATAAAAGTCTTCTTACTCCACAGCTTACATCAAAGGAGGATGGATCTTGCGGAAGGCCTGGAAGATTTATAATAAATGTTACAGTGACATTAATGTACTGCAGGAAGCATGTCAAAAGAAGAATTCTCAGGAATCACTGACGTCAGACAGGGCAAATGACAATGCCATGGCAGCAGACTGTATATCAGTTGAATCACTGAACCGACTTAAAGGCTCTGTGAGCTTTGGTTATGGACTTTTTCACCTCTGTATTTCTATGGTGCCTCCCAACCTGCTTAAAATAATTAATTTGCTGGGTTTTCCTGGAGACAGACTACAGGGACTGGCATCGCTGATGTATGCAAGTGAAAGTAAGGACATGAAGGCACCTCTAGCTACGTGAGTAGATGTATTGCATTGGCTGAGAAAAAAATAAATTTGACATCTGTTTGAAAATTGATGCAACTCCCAGTTTATTTTAATAATCATAAGCTGAAAAGATCTTTGTATTGTATGGGATACCTAGTAGGGATGCTCCGAGCAGGTTTTTAAAGCCAATACCGATCGCACATTTCATGTTACTGTATCAGCCTATTCCAGTACCAGGTCTTTCTTTTTTTTCCCCTTTAAAAGATTTTTTACATTAAGCTCCTGTATAACCATACACATAGAAGTTTTATGTCCTATATTAAAGTATTGACTTTGGTACTTTTACAATTAAACTGCAGACCACAGGTCTGAAATGCTATAGGCTTATTTTTCAATGACCATAAAAATACTAAAATAAATAAAATTTCATTAAAATATATACTTTGTCCATAATACATATGGCATAAAAGAAAATGCTTCCCATTATTACAAGCTTTCATATTGTTTAATTTTTTCTGTAATGTATCGAAACAAAGCTTAATTTTAAAAGTAGTTTTCACCATTCCTCTAACAAAAAAATTAAACATATATTCTCACACAATCAATTAATTGAAATTGGCAATTAAACGCTAAAATTTGCTATTAAAATAAATATGTTTATACAGGTGTTTTTTTTGCTTCAATGTACAAGTTAGACATTTGTAATTCTTGAGGTGTAATAAATATGGATT
Source organism: Polypterus senegalus (assembly GCF_016835505.1). NCBI lineage: Eukaryota > Metazoa > Chordata > Cladistia > Polypteriformes > Polypteridae > Polypterus > Polypterus senegalus. Next base: position 67,150,069 of record NC_053158.1, read on the forward strand.
ACCATTTTAATAATACTATGATTGTTTCTCATCAAATGTTATACTGTATGAAACACAAAAAATAATAAACACATTGTAAACCTTTAAATAAGCTGCAAATATATCAAATGTTCATAAAATGTTTATCAAGAAGACACAAGGCTAACATGCTTAACAAGTTTACAAGTAAAATAGACACGTTTCTGTTAAGCTAACAAGCCTATTGTTTACTAACCAGCAGTTTCAAATTCTTCTTCATCTTTTCTTTTGCCAATTGAAAATGTAAGCTGCTGTACTTAAAACAAGCTTGCTGTCCAAACTCAAACAGTGTCTGTTTTAATTAAAGGCAGATAAGGAAGGTCTGAATTTATTAAAGTAGCTTTCATGCCATTTGGCTAATTTCACAGGATGACTTCTCAGATTTCTTTTCCTGTTTATTACTACACTTTCTTTAAGTAAATGCTAATATTCCAGTCTTCACTCACTTTCTGGTAAGACGTGGCTTGACTTGCTGCCCTTTGTTTACACTACAGGAAGTTCATTGCAAAAAAAAAAAGATACACGCTGGCTCAACTACCATAGACACCAAATAGAAAAGTGTTAAAGTAGTCAATTCGCGAGGTGACAAAAGCATGAATAAGGGTCTCAGTTGTGATATTGGAAAGAGAATAATACAATCTTGCAATTTGCCTGAGATGGAAAAAAAATCTACCTTATTGATATGTGCAGGATTTCTGACTTGTGTAGATAAAAATGTAATAAAACCTGAAACTGTCAAAGAGAGATTGGCCATTTTCTATAAAATACTCCGGGATGAGATTATTACAGCCTCTGTTTTTTCATTGTTTAGTCTGAGTGAATTATTGGCCAACCATTGTTTTATATCAGCCAGACAGGCAACCAGTGTTAGGGGTAGTAAGGTTTGCGTGGCTTTTGTATGTAGATAGACTTGAGTATCATAAGCATAGCAATGAAACTGTAAACTGTACTGTCTGACAGTGGCTCCATATAGGGAATATTAATATAAAATGGAGTGTCAATGTGCAAAATAATGTCATATTTTCAGGAAGACAGGGTGGCAAAGAATGAGTTGCAGAATCTTAACTGAAACAAGAACAGAAAGCTAACATCAAACAAAAACAACTCATGGAAATCACTCTTATTATCATTGATTTTCATGTCAGTCGTAAAAAATTCTCACAGGACATAACTGTGTAAATATGAAGTTTTTGTACTATATTTTTATGCAAGAAACACAGAATACAATTGCCCCAGTGTAGTTACAGTGCTGTAAACATAGTGCCATATCTCGGATGAGACATAAAGTCGAGGTCCTGACTCTCTATGGTCATAAAAGATCCCTGAGCATCTTTTGAAAAGAGTAGGGTTTATCCCAATATTCTGGATAAAATGCCCTCCATGGCCTAGTCAGTTTGGTCCCCTAATTATCCTCTGTCTCTAATTGGCTATCTCTCTCTCACCACTTCACCACCTAATAGTTAATGTGTGGTGAGCGTACTGGAACAATAATGGCTTCTGTCGCACCATCTAAATGGGTGCTACACATTGGTGGTGACTAAAGTGGTTCCCCTCAGTCTAAGCGCTTTGACTAGCAGGAAAAGCGCTATATAAGTAATTATTATTTTTTAATGTAATTTTGTGAGAAAATGCTCAAAACCTACATGAATAGGCTAAATTATACTGTATGGGAAGTTTTGCAACTCTGATGACTAGATACTGTACACTTAGAAGAGTGTCACATAAAACAATAAGGATTGATAATAAACAAATATCCACAGTGAAGGTAAAAAAATGAGGAGTCTCCCACTTGAACGTGAACATTACCAACCTTACCTTTTGAGAATGGTGCAGAATTTCCAATAAGAATATGCATGCATTATTTCAGGATTGTCAGCAGACAGTGAGTGGGTTTAAGTGGCTTTACAGAAATTGGTTTGCTATTATTTATTGTTAATTTCAATAGTACTGCAATCATGGGACAACCCTGTTTGGATTTGTATCACTTTATTGTATATTTCTATGTTAAAATCACTGATAAATAGGATTGAAAAAACCTGTCGTAGGCAATAATCTACTCACAGGGTTGATTAACTTGCAGATTTAGACTGGCTTTGTAAGTATTAGTGTGGCGATGTGTGTGAGTATTTTCCTACCATAGAGAGTCACCCTGTCTAGTGCTGATTCCTGGCTTTTGCCCAATGGTTCTGGGATATGCTTCATCTCCCAGTAATGAAGAACTGGATGAGATGGATAAAGAAAACTAATGAAATCGTCAACAGCAGAATCTAAACTTTATACAAACAACTCTATGAACATTCTTATAGTAAAAACAGAAAAATAATCATCATTTTTTTTACTTTTGGTTTGGTATATCCAAACATACTAAATACAACTATAAATTCATAGAGCTTAAAGCTAGTAGTGATTTAAAACCTGTCTATGAACACATTAAGTTAAATTTTGCCAGTAGGAAAATTACTCTACCAGTTTTATTAGATCCATTTTCCTCTTTTTTGTTTGCTCTTTGCATCTTTACATTGATTTAGCCTTTGTTGTTTTATTTTTTTTGTTTGCTAGTACATCATATTCTTAGAGGTAGGAAAAAGAAAAAAATAAATAAGTAAGTGACCTAAGTTTAGACAGGTTTATTTTTGATGTAAGAGTGAAATGTGTTTATTTAAATCTGTTTTTTAATAAAGTAATAAAACCTGAGGTGTGTGCAGTAAAAGACAACTGTACAGTGCCCCATATGAATCTGAAATGTAACATCAGTGAGCAAGCAACAGTATTGTGGGAATTGTTTTTGGTTAATAAATTTTGAAAAATCTTTTTCTTCTCAAAGTAATATATATAATTGAAAACAGGTCCCCAAAATTAATATTTTTAATTAATATAATGGATGACGGTGTAGAACATTTAATCTTTCTTCTAGCCCTTAATATTTTCAGTTGTAGTAATTAGCAAAAGTAATTTGTTCATAGAACATACATACAAATTAATGAAATTTGCCATCTTCAAAATAGTTCATATTTGATGTTGACCACATGCACATCCAACCAAGCTTGACTAGCTGTGACCAGACAGCCCTCCCACCCCCCGATACAAAACAACTATGATAGAAAACACATCCACTTTGTCTCTGACATTTCGAACAATAACTATATGATCTGGTGATTAATCTGCTGACACACATTTTATATCATCAGCTGCCATCTTTCTTAGTTATTGTAGCTTCAGCTGCTTTAAGTATCTGAAAAGTAAAGCATTTCCATCAGCAAACTCAAATTAGATGGTACAATTCTTAAACCTAATGAACTATATAAACACACACTGATTACAACATTGACTTCAGTAATTGTTTTCTTCAATAGCAAAATGGAAATTAGGTGACTTCCGTCTTCCTAGACCTAAATACTCTATTTTAACTGGACACTTTTATTTAAAGGCTCCAGTATTGTTGACATCAATTAATACACTGCTTAGAGGTATACTTCATTGGAGCTTAGCCCAGTCTTTCTTCCGTGTTTCCGAACCTGCTTTTTCTGTTTCACAGGGTAGCCTGATAGGGCACCTAGGGCACAAAGCAGGAGTCGGTCTTACATGGCATGTTTGTCCATTTTAGGTTACATTGTTAAGCACTTCTACACCTTCATGACTGTTAACATATTGTATAATTTTTACTACTTGTATATTGTTTGTAGTTTATTTATTTTATCATCTGTTTAGGTAATTCCTAACCTTGGAGACCTGATGGACAATACAGTATCTCATAGAGCTTTTCTGTGATTGACTATGTGTTTCAGTTCCTCCAGTTGCTCTTTATTCTTTTTCATGAAGGAATCCTACTCTTTATTATTGTATTCAACAGAAAAATTGTGTTTTTAAATGCATAGCAGAGACCAATGAAGGTCATCCTTTTTTTTTTTAAAAAAAATGACAGGAATATTTAGCTAAGGTCAAATCACTAATCTAAGTATGTAAACAGTCAAAACAAAGTAGTAACACACAATCCTTTACCAAATTCTTTGCTTGCAAATGCACAAGTCTTTAAATTATATTGATAGGCATGCCTTTAATAACAAACCTCAAATGCTATTTAATATGAGTGGCTATCTTATTTATCATGGTCACAGTGAGGTCATGTGTCACATGGTATGCACCTGATGCCCAGTTGTCATGCAATATCATAATTACCAAATACAAATGGCAACACCAGTGAAAAACAAATGCACATGAAGTACTACAGTGACATCACCTGGAAGGCAGAAATATTTAAAAAAAGAAAATTAAAATTAATAGTGTGTAAAACAAAGGACAAGTGCTATAAACTGATTACTAAATTGTTCCTGACAAATTATGACATGAACAAGTGCAATTGTAGCTTCGTTTCTTCAGTGTTTCCAAAATTCTGCAGCTACTGGAAAGGTTTAAGCATTGAGTAGAACATGTACACAGAAGTATCTTCATTTTTAAAGTTTAAGTGAAATTGATAATACACACACAAAATAACTTCTAGCCTATGACATTTATGTATCATACTTATGTATTTTAGTTATATTTCTTTAAGTTACTGTTTTCAGTATGTATCTCATTAATACAGTGCTAAATATGCTATTATATATGTCGATATATACGGTATGTTGGTAAATACATTAATACAGTGTTTTCAGAAAACTATATCTCTATACCTTTCTATCTGTAAATTCTGTTTTTCAGAATGAGCTGATTCTACTGTTACATCAGAGCTCTAGCAGAGTGTTAGGAGTGTTCTATTAACATGCTAGCTTAAGGGGAATAAAACAGAACCTTACATTATCTATGTAGCTATGTAAAACTAACAGTATTTTCTAGCTAAGCAAATTCTTGTGTGAATTTAATTTTACCTTTAGCCTAGAAGGATACACTTCTGCAATAATTACAATTCATGACGTAAATTACAGGCAATTGTCCTATTTGATCTGCTCCTAAACTAACTGACTCCACTGGCTTATAAACTGCAGAACAGTGATCTTAAATGCCATTGGTTAAAGGCAGCAATATTTCACTGTTGTTTCTTAATCATTCTTTGCATTGCCACATTTTGAACTGAGATAAGTATGGCTTTATCTGTTCAAGCCTTTGTTACCAATATGACAACTCAAGATTTTAGTAATCTGTCCAAGTTCACTGTGACTTTATTCTTAGGAAGAACATCTTACTGCAGTCTAGTATCTGCTAGAGTTAAACTAATTCAGTAGTTTTAATCTGGTAATGGTAGAACAAGATCTCTATATCCTCTGATACAGATTTTCTGAACTGCATTGTTACCTGTTCACTGAACAGTGTAACAAATCATAACATGTATAGGTAGAAATAATCAACTAGGCAATCCATTTTATGTACAAAAGAAGTTGTAAAATAGAAAAAATGCATTTTTGCAGCTGATGTCAATATATAGCTGATCACAAGTAAAAATCTGTTATGTTCAGCATTATGATGGGCTATAAAAACACAGTGAAATGTGGTTTAAGATAGATAGATAGATAGATAGATAGATAGATAGATAGATAGATAGATAGATAGATAGGAGATGCTGGAAAAATAATATCTCTGAAAGATATTTGTGTAACATACTTGAATAAACTCACTCTAATGATGATACACTTTTAAACAGGTAAATACACTGGAATTACTGCTTGACAATGAAGTTACACATGGTATGGAGTTGTGTGAAAGGCAGAAGTTTGATTCTTTTCTGAAAAGAACATTCAAGAATTACAGAATTGACAAAAATAATACATACCAACATATGTTCACTTCATTTAGTTATTTATTCATTTATTTTTTACATGGTACAGCAGTGGGCTATAAACATTTACAACTAGCTTCACATCTTGGCACACACATTACTGGAAAAGGTCTTTTTAGATAATATGCAGAATACAGTGGAAATGTCAAAGTATTTTACTAATGCAAAAATCAATAATCCCTTACAGTAAAGAAGACCCTGGTAAAACAGTCAAGGTACAATTGTGTTGTATATAACATAATATTGCAAAAGAAAATGTCCTTTTCATCCATTTTATCCAGGTATCATATCTCCTCAAATACAAAAATGTATTATTAAGGATACAGAGAATTTAGCCACTGTTTCAAAGTTGGATAAGGCTTCAGTTGATCGATTTGTATTTTATGCAGCATCATTAACAACTTTGTAGATCAATCAAGAGTACATAAATTAAAGCAACATAAATATTCATACTGAGTAGTATACAGTGGGATGCAAAAGTTTGGGCAACCTTGTTAATAGTCATTATTTTCCTGTATAAATCGTTGCTTGTTACGATAAAAAATTTCAGTTAAATATATCATATAGGAGACACACACAGTGATATTTGAGAAGTGAAATGAAGTTTATTGGATTTATAGAAAGTGTGCAATAATTGTTCAAACAAAATCAGGCAGGTGCATAAATTTGGGCACCGTTGTCATTTTATTGATTCCAAAACTTTTAGAACTAATTATTGGAACTCAAATTGGCTTGGTAAGCTCAGTGACCCCTGACCTACATACACAGGTTAATCCTATAACGAGAAAGAGTATTTAAGGGAGTCAATTGTAAGTTTCCCTCCTCCTTTAATTTGCTCTGAAGAGTAGCAACATAGGGGTCACAAAACAACTCTCAAATGACCTGAAGACAAAGATTGTTCACCAGGAGGAAGGATACAGAAAGCTGTCCCAGAGATTTAAGCTGTCTGTTTCCACAGTTAGGAACATATTGAGGAAATGGAAGACCACAGGCTCAGTTCAAGTTAAGGCTCGAAGTGGCAGACCAAGAAAGATTTCGGATAGACAGAAGCGGCGAATGGTGAGAACAGTCAGAGTCAACCCACAGACCAGCACCAAAGACCTACAACATCATCTTGCAGCAGATGGAGTCACTGTGCATCGTTTAACCATTCGGCGCACTTTACACAAGGAGATGCTGTATGCGAGAGTGATGCAGAGGAAGCCTTTTCTCCACCCACAGCACAAACAGAGCCGCTTGAGGTATGCTCAAGCACATTTGGACAAGCCAGCTTCATTTTGGAATAAGGTGCTGTGGACTGATGAAACTAAAATTGAGTTATTTGGGCATAACAAGGGGCGTTATGCATGAAGGAAAAAGAACACAGCATTCCAAGAAAAACACCTGCTACCTACAGTAAAATATGGTGGTGGTTCCATCATGCTGTGGGGCTGTGTGGCCAGTGCAGGGACTGGGAATCTTGTCAAAGTTGAGGGACGCATGGATTCCACTCAGTATCAGCAGATTCTGGAGACCAATGTCCAGGAATCAGTGACAAAGCTGAAGCTGCGCCGGGGCTGGATCTTTCAACAAGACAACGACCTGAAACACTGCTCAAAATCCACTAAGGCATTCATGCAGAGGAACAAGTAAAACATTCTAGAATGGCCATCTCAGTCCCCAGACCTGAATATAATTGAAAATCTGTGGTTTGAGTTAAAGAGAGCTGTCCATGCTCGGAAGCCATCAAACCTGAATGAACTAGAGATGTTTTGTAAAGAGGAATGGTCCAAAATATCTTCAACCACAATCCAGACTCACATTGGAACCTACAGGAAGTGTTTAGAGGCTGTAATTTCTGCAAAAGGTGGATCTACTAAATATTGATTTAATTTCTTTTTTGTGGTGCCCAAATTTATGCACCTGCCTGATTTTGTTTGAACAATTATTGCACACTTTCTGTAAATTCAATAAACTTCATTTCACTTCTCAAATATCACTGTGTATGTCTCCTATATGATATATTTAACTGACATTTTTTATCGTAACAAGCAACGTTTTATACAGGAAAATAATGACTATTAACAAGGTTGCCCAAACTTTTGCATCCCACTGTAATCAAAACAACATCAAATATGAAAAGCAGCAACATGACAAGCCTGAAAGTATCAAACGAAGCTATAAAATGAAATACATAAGATCAGGCCAAGATTTGTTGCTTAATTAGCATTTGGCTGAAATGTGACCAGAATAACTTGTATGTTTTAGTGTATACTGTAATATGATCCCAAAATGTTTAGTGGAATAATATGACTTGCAAAAATGTTATATTTTGTATAACTGGAAATATTAACCTTGCCGTGCATAAAGATGTAGTAAAACACACATTTCTAACATTACAGTGTGATTCATACATCCATTCAGTGCTGAGTGAAAGATATGCCTGTCCTGTCTGCATCTTTTTCGGGATTTCATCCCTTGAAATGGACAGTGAAGTTGTAGAAAATGGCTTGAAGATGGTACACACAGAGAAGACATCAACCAAAGAAGTTGATAACACTTAAAATGAATGATCTTGATGAGTGTGCTGACTTCAACTTTGAAGACTTGCAGCTATTTTAACTAGTTTATTGTCCATATAAACATTGCATCATTGACAAACTAACATATCTACTACTACTGTAAAGCATTTTTTGCAAGTATAAAAAATTACAAAACAAAAATGTTATAAATGTAACTTTGCATACATGGCATGGCACAGCAAACTTCCACAACCCAGTACATAGAAATGAGCAAATGTATTTCAACTTACAACATCACAAATTCAGTGTCCCTAATTCAGGGAGGCTCAGTATTTACAATTTTTATGTGACTGTTTCTTAGGAATGTGCAAATACATTTTTATTAAAGACATGTAATCTTTGTTTAACTTGTAAAGATTTAGAATTATCCATTTTTTTAGTTGCATAACACATTCTACTACCTTCTTAGAAACTGAGCAATCGAAATTATTCAGAAAAATATTTTCTCAATTATTTTTAATAATTAAAACAGCTTGGAGTTGACAAAATCAACACACTCCTGAAAAAATTAAATGTATATAATAGATGGCTGGTGGTGGGGGGATACATGCAGAGTACTTTATGGTACAAAAGCAAACAGAAATATCCCAGTTTAATGGTGGTAACGTGATGAAAATTGAAAAAAAATCCCTTCAGGAGTTCATAAAGTATGTCAGAATCAAAATAAAAAATTATTCAGAGTAAAATCTTTAATGTGATGTGAAAAAAAATCATTAAAATGGTAGAAGTATTACTGACACCTTAAATCAGTACAATTAGGTGGAGACACGCTGCAAAGTTAACCATCATTTTTGTTCAAACAAAATTAAAGTATTTTTTAAAAGGTCATGCTTGCTAATTGGTGAATTTGTTTTACACTAACAGGATATCATTCCTAGAAGAGAAATTATTATAGAATCTATAATGAGTCAGCTTGATCTAGAAGTACAGTACCAAGCTTATTTTTTGCTATGTCTGACACAGATAGTCTCTCTGCAGATTAGAAAGCCATCTTTAAAAAGCACTTCTTTCTGGTTTGCTTCAATAGGTTAGCCCTTCTCTGGTATCACACTGTGGTTCGACCGTTTTTTGCACTGGATGGGACTGACACGCAAGCTGGATTAACAGAAGCAAAGGAAATCCTGGAAAAGAAAGAAGCGGTTTATCCAGATTCCTCACTTTTTATGTTTTTCAAGGGAAGGGTTCAGAGATTAGAGGTACGTGTCAACTCTGATAAAATCACTGCTTTGTTAGTTTGTCTTTACTGTGTTTTCACACGCTGAATTGGTTGACATGATGTTAAGTGTGGAACTTTTTGAGTTTGTCTTGTAAATAAGTTTCATAAAATAAGGATACAGTATTGTAACTGTTTGTCTTTTTTATCCTATTCTCCAGTGCCAAATTAACAGTGCCTTGACTTCATTTCATAATGCTTTGGAACTTGCCACAGATCAAAGAGAAATTCAACATGTATGCCTCTATGAAATCGGTGCGTTTTGACTTGAAAGCAATTTGTTTATAAGCTGTATTTTTTAAGATGTGTATATATTTGTATACTATTTTCTCAGAGGTATGTATGTAGGATATTATATAATTCCTCATTTTCATCTGCTTCATTTTCACCTTTATAATTTTGTTCTCCCTCCCTCTATTTGTGTAAAAGTCAGGGCATTATTTAAATCTGTGTTTGCACTTAATATTTTTCTACCTAATAAGTGCTACTGTTTACTGTATCATAATTATTTATAGAAAGGATTGCCTACCAATATTCAATATTTCACCCACTGTTTGGAACACCCTTTTATATATTAATTCTCCAGACTGAAAAATAGCATTTCTTTCAATTACAGTTTATTTTCTCATATTAATTAAAAAAATATGAAAAAAGTGACCTTACAAATTATATAAAGGATATACCAGTATCATTTTTTTGATTGCAATTTCTTCATCGTGTTACATCTTTTCAAAACATATATCATTTTTTTCTTTTTAAGAAGCTTAAATTTCTTAATCTTATTTCAAGGGTGGTGCAGCATGATAGAGCTGAATTTCAAAGATGCCTATGAGTCTTTTGAACGACTGAAAAATGAATCAAGATGGTCTCAGTGCTACTATGCCTATTTAACTGCAGGTTAGTAAGAAGCCTTCTTGCAATATCCCCATTAACTTTTTAATGATTTGAATTATTGTCTGAAATTGTTTGTTTTGTAAGGCCTAATCAGATAATAGGTTTGTTTTAAACAGTACATGTAAAATCATGTCAAATAGACTGAATGAAAGTGCAGATGTCAGAATGGAGTGCTGGAGAAGGTGACTGCAGATTAAAGGAAAACAGGATCAACCTCAAAATATTAGTGGTTGTCAAAAATAAAATTCTGAAGATCATAAACAAAGCATGGCTGGAGTACATATGAAAGAATTACGAGCCATAGGAAATACAAAAACAACAGATAGCATTGAAACAAAGAACTTGAAAGATTTAGGGCCTGTATAAAGAAAGAAGACATTATACCTGTATAAATATTTAGTTATGATTTACAAATATAAAAAACAATAACACAAATACTACATAACAAATATTCATATATACACAATGTCAACAGACAGTAACGAGTGCAAGTAAACAATATAGCAAGTCCGGGGTGTGTGCATGAATATGCTATACCGTAGTCTGCTCCAATGGTGGCCCATGACCTTGAACTGGATAAGAAACAAATAAAACGAGTGGCTGAAATGAAATCCTGGACACTTTGTTTTTAATGTACCCAAAAATTAAATTTAAAACTTATTGTATCTTCTGTTAGCCAAATTTGTGTGGTGAAGAAGAAAATAAAAACTCAATTTGGCAGATGTTGTGGGTTAAATGAACCTTTCAGAGCACAAAGCCTTTTAGTTTATGCAACAGGTTTAAATGCTTTCAGTGGCAGGGCATGTCTTTTACTGGTAGGCGGATCTGAAACTTTGGGGATTCATTTAGCTAAAGGTTCAGCCTTTTAAGAACTAAGCAGTAAAGAAGGCCTTATTATCATACTTTATAGGCATTAATATGGGTTGTCAAATAAAATGGAACAAATCTGTTAAAGGAACACACCACCCAAAAATGATATTTTGATATAATATTTTTACTTACCCATTGTAGTTTGCAGTGATGGCCAATCAAAATTTGAATCACATGCACAATCACAATGCATTTGTTTCGCACATTCTGAGCATTCCACTTGATAACAGACATGTGGACAATGTGTCATGAGTAACATGAGAAGATGTTTCTTTTTTCCATGGACGTTTTTCACAGCGTTTGCCAGTATATAGAACGTGTTACTATTACTTTCATTATATCGTAAATTGTTTTCTGTCGTTCTGCATGAAAACATGATATTATCGTATATATTCACATATAAGTCGGGTCTTGAAACCCAAAAAACGGATCATAAAATCAGACCCTGACTTATACGGGCATTCAAAACTACGACATTAACATTTTTTTTTTCATATCTTCTTGCTTCCTCCAATCTAGCACCTGTCTTGCAGACACATCGAATTTTATTGTAGCAGCGCAGTTACCAATTTCTTTCGCCACTTCAACGACTTTTAATTTAAAACCGGCTTCATATTTTCTTCTGATCAAGCGGTATATCGTAGATAAGGAATGCTCTTACGATAAAGGTATATGAGGGTGTGAGATACAAAAAACACAAAACAGTGCAAACGTCGCTTCGGAATAGTTCAGGTATTACCATGTGGTCACACAGGCACAATACATATAAAAAAAAGGAAGTGTGCTCAATGGTTACTCTCTCAGGTGGGCATTACCATATCATAATTTTTTGGATCAAACAGCGTGAGTTTTCTGTATTCGACTTATACGACTGACATTATAAAATACCAGAAGTTATATGGTAAAGTCCCGACTTATCCGCAGGAGATCTTAAAAAAGAGTATATACAGTAAGTGCTTTACTTGGCCATCACTACAAAACTGCATTGGGTAAATAACATATATAAAATATAATTTTTGGGTTGTGGATGTAACCCCCGAGGAAGACAGGAATAGTTCAATCAAACAGTCTATTCGGTCACAGATGGATGGAGTCCATGTTGCAAGGCAGAAGAGCAAAGTTCGCCTGTTTCAATTGGCTTTTAATATCCTTCCTCCCTCCCCCTTCCCCTTATTTATCAATAAGCACAATTTATTTATCTAAGCATTTCATCATACATTGCACGAATGGGCTAACCGTTTCTATTTTGTGTACATTGCAGATGGGGCCCTAAAGAAGGAAAAGTCATCTTTTCTGTGTCTTTCTGTGTCTAAATAAAGAAGTTGTCCTAGGTCAGCTTACTGAACCCTGTTTTACGACAGACGCCTGTATGAATAACCTGCCATTATAGCAAAACAGATATGTTAGCTTTTAACACTTTGTAGCTCACAGACATTTATTTTTTCTTTCATAGGGTGGAGTATACCTTCAAATAAATTTAACTGGTAATCCATGTAGAGATTAAGATGAAAAGTTTTAAAGTTGTGCAAATCGTTGCTAGAGTGCTTGGGACAACACTTGGAATAAACAAGGTTTAGATTTAGAGTAGATTGTCTTATAATAAAATGTTTCAGTAGCTAATTCCACTTGAAATAAGTGAAAGGAATACAGAAGTTATGTTTTCACCTAGTGAACATTTACCTTAAGTTTATTATATTGTATCTTCTTTTCAGTTTCTCTCCCTTCCATTTCTTGGTATCAGACTAGGCTCTAGCTTCCCTTAACCTGTTTTGCATAAAGGCTCTTGTAAACAAAAAAGATGGATACAACTAGATACCTAGCTGGCTGCACCTTTAGATTCCACATGTGTAGCTTTAATCAGTGACTCAATATTTTTTCATAAATATGAAACTGATATATGATTCTGTGCTAAAATGCAGTGCATCCGGCAAGTATTCACAGTGCATCACTTTTTCTACATTTTGTTATGTTACAGCCTTATTCCAAAATGGATTAAATTCATTTTTTTCCTCAGAACTCTACACACAACACCCCATAATGACAACGTGAAAAAAGTTTACTTGAGGTTTTTGCAAATTTATTAAAAATAAAAAAACTGAGAAATCACATGTACATAAGTATTCACAGCCTTTGCTCAATACTTTGTCGATGCACCTTTAGCAGTCTTTTTGAATATGATGCCACAAGCTTGGCACACCTATCCTTGGCCAGTTTCGCCCATTCCTCTTTGCAGCACCTCTCAAGCTCCATCAGATTGGATGGGAAGTTTCGGTGCACAGCCATTTTAAGATCTCTCCAGAGATGTTCAATCGGATTCAAGTCTGGGCTCTGGCTGGGCCACTCAAGGACATTCACAGAGCTGTCCTGAAGCCAGTCCTTTGATATCTTGGCTGTGTGCTTAGTGTCTTTGTCCTGCTGTAAGATGAACCGTCGCCCCAGTCTGAGGTCAAGATAGCTCTGGAGCAGGTTTTCATCCAGGATGTCTCTGTACATTGCTGCAGTCATCTTTCCTTTTATCCTGACTAGTCTTCCAGTTCCTGCCACTGAAAAACATCCCCACAGCATGATGCTGCCACAAACCAAGCTTCACTGTAGGGATGATATTGGCCTGGTGATGAGCGATGCCTGGTTTCATCCAAACGTGACGCCTGGCATTCACACCAAAGAGTTCAATCTTTGTCTCATCAGACCAGAGAATTTTGTTTCTCATGGTCTGAGAGTCCTTCAGGTGCCTTTTGGCAAACTCCAGGCGGGCTGCCATGCGCCTTTTACTAAGGAGTTGCTTCTGTCTGGCCACTCAACCATACAGGCCTGATTGGTGGATTGCTGCAGAGATGGTTGTCCTTCTGGAAGGTTCTCCTCTCTCCACAGAGGACCTCTGGAGCTCTGACAGAGTGACCATCGGGTTCTTGGTCACCTCCCTGACTAAGGTCCTTCTCCCCTGATCGCTCAGTTTAGATGGCCGGCCAGCTCTAGGAAGATTCCTGGTGGTTTTGAACTTCTTCCACTTACGGATGATGGAGGCCACTGTGCTCATTGGGACCTTCAAAGCAGCAGAAATTCTTCTGTAACCTTCCCCAGATTTGTGCCTCGAGACAATCCTGTATCAGAGGTCTACATACAATTCCTTTGACTTCATGCTTGGTTTGTGCTCTGACATGAACTGTCAACTGTGGGACCTTATATAGACAGGTGTGTGCCTTTCCAAATCATGTCCAATCTACTGAATGTACCACAGGTGGACTCCAATTAAGTTGCAGAAACATCTCAAGGATGATGAGGGGAAACAGGATGCACTTGAGCTCAATTTTGAGCTTCATGGCAAAGGCTGTGAATACTTATGTACATGTGCTTTCTCAATTTTTTTATTTTTAATAAATTTGCAAAAACCTCAAGTAAACTTGTTTCACATTGTCATTATGGAGTGTTGTGTGTAGAATTCTGAGGAAAAAAATTAATTTAATCCATTTTGGAATAAGGCTGTAACATAACAAAATGTGGAAAAACCGATGTGCGGTGAATATTTTTCGGATGTGCTGTAAATCCTCTTTCTGTCCACTTCCCAGTAATTACAATAAGTAAATGATTTGTTAAGGCTTCTACTTTAGTTTATTTTTCTCTGAATTATGAGGCTGTCTCCAGCTGTTAGACTTACAGTGGTGTGAAAAACTATTTGCCCCCTTCCTGATTTCTTATTCTTTTGCATGTTTGTCACACAAAATGTTTCTGATCATCAAACACATTTAACCATTAGTCAAATATAACACAAGTAAACACAAAATGCAGTTTTTAAATGATGGTTTTTATTATTTAGGGAGAAAAAATCCAAACCTACATGGCCCTGTGTGAAAAAGTAATTGCCCCCTGAACCTAATAACTGGTTGGGCCACCCTTAGCAGCTATAACTGCAATCAAGCGTTTGCGATAACTTGCAATGAGTCTTTTACAGCGCTCTGGAGGAGTTTTGGCCCACTGATCTTTGCAGAATTGTTGTAATTCAGCTTTATTTGAGGGTTTTCTAGCATGAACCGCCTTTTTAAGGTCATGCCATAGCATCTCAATTGGATTCAGGTCAGGACTTTGACTAGGCCACTCCAAAGTCTTCATTTTGTTTTTCTTCAGCCATTCAGAGGTGGATTTGCTGGTGTGTTTTGGGTCATTGTCCTGTTGCAGCACCCAAGATCGCTTCAGCTTGAGTTGACAAACAGATGGCCGGACATTCTCCTTCAGGATTTTTGGTAGACAGTAGAATTCATGGTTCCATCTATCACAGCAAGCCTTCCTGGTCCTGAAGCAGCAAAACAACCCCAGACCATCACACTACCACCACCATATTTTACTGTTGGTATGATGTTCTTTTTCTGAAATGCTGTGTTCCTTTTACGCCAGATGTAACGGACATTTGCCTTCCAAAAAGTTCAACTTTTGTCTCATCAGTCCACAAAGTATTTTCCCAAACGTCTTGGCAATCATTGAGATGTTTCTTAGCAAAATTGAGACGAGCCCTAATGTTCTTTTTTCTTAACAGTGGTTTGCGTCTTGGAAATCTGCCATGCAGGCCGTTTTGCCCAGTCTCTTTCTTATGGTGGAGTCGTGAACACTGACCTTAATTGAGGCAAGTGAGGCCTGCAGTTCTTTAGACGTTGTCCTGGGGTCTTTTGTGACCTCTCGGATGAGTCGTCTCTGTGCTCTTGGGGTAATTTTGGTCGGCCGGCCACTCCTGGGAAGGTTCACCACTGTTCCATGTTTTTGCCATTTGTGGATAATGGCTCTCACTGTGGTTCGCTGGAGTCCCAAAGCTTTAGAAATGGCTTTATAACCTTTACCAGACTGATAGATCTCAATTACTTCTGTTCTCATTTGTTCCTGAATTTCTTTGGATCTTGGCATGATGTCTAGCTTTTGAGGTGCTTTTGGTCTACTTCTCTGTGTCAGGCAGCTCCTATTTAAGTGATTTCTTGATTGAAACAGGTGTGGCAGTAATCAGGCCTGGGGGCTACGGAAATTGAACTCAGGTGGGATACACCACAGTTAGGTGATTTTTGAACAAGGGGGCAATTACTTTTTCACACAGGGCCATGTAGGTTTGGATTTTTTTTTCTCCCTAAATAATAAAAACCATCATTTAAAAACTGCATTTTGTGTTTACTTGTGTTATATTTGACTAATGGTTAAGTGTGTTTGATGATCAGAAACATTTTGTGTGACAAACATGCAAAAGAATAAGAAATCAGGAAGGGGGCAAATAGTTTTTCACACCACTGTATATCAGGGTGACTGAAGCAGACTCGGCTTAAGAAACAGAATAATAAAATTTATTGATAAGCACAAGAATTTCTGAAATATGATAATTGCATATATTTACATATAAGACAGGACAGAAGACTGACTAGACAAACATAGAAGAGGATGGTTGTTTTCTTGCTATTTAGAGTTCTAATTTATCTTGTCACAGTTAAATAGTTTTATGATACCAAGTCTTTAAGGATACTGTCCGATGTTGTGTGCAGCTTTTGCTTTGTTGCTTCAGGTTCAAGTGGAGGATTCTTCTTGCATTGGAGTGTGCCCTTTCTCTTTGCGATGTGGTGCTTTTTTGTGGTGTGCAGTGCTTTCCTCAGTTAGGCCCAATACTATGTCGTCTGTAAGTTCATAAGGAAAAGCTTTACTCTTTCTGACACGAGTTTAGATGCTGCAGTTCATGGCTGCTGCTCAGCCTTTCAGAAGTACTCAGGGTTGGTGGAGTGGGTCTCCGATTTCCAGTCCACAAAGAGAAGGGATTGTAAACTTCCAGGTGGGAGCATCAGCTGTTAGGTTTCATAGAAAGTTTTCAGAGGGTGCAATAAGTCATTTAGGAGAGTGTGAGAACAGAGTGCCCCTGGGAGTTCCCAGAGAGAGTGCCCCAGAGAGCTCAGTGCAGTTAGCCTTTGAAGGAATGAATAAGCTTTTATGATTAGGTTTAAAGTCACTTTCAGTTACAAACCAGGCACATTATTTTGTCTGTCAGAATTTACATTTGTTAAATTATACCTTTTTATTCTTGGGTGTCTGTTTTAAGTCTTCTATCAGAAGGTCTGTAGAGAGGCCTCTGCAAAGATGTCAGTTTAACTCTGATTTACATCTTTATTATCAGATGAAGTACTAGAAGTATGAAGAGTTCAGCCATTTAGTTTGGAATGCAAGTGTGGTTTTTGTGCAGCTGGTGTTCTGTATCCCTGTTAAATGTGTTGTCTTAACAGGTCTGGTGTGTCACTAAAGCCTAGCAGAATGGGCAATGTTCACTTTGTCCTACTCCAGGCAAGCCTGGTCTATCTCCGCTCCCAACTCTGACTCATGGGTGACGAAGACAATACAATACAATACAGTTTATTTTTGTATAGCCCAAAATCACACAGGAAGTGCCGCAATGGGCTTTAACAGGCCCTGCCTTTTGACAGCCCCCCAGCCTTGACTCTCTGAGAAGACAAGAAAAAACTCCCAATAAAAACCTTGTAGGGAAAAATGGAAGAAACCTCGGGAAAGGCAGTTCAAAGAGAGACCCCTTTCCAGGTAGGTTGGGCGTGCAGTGGGTGTCAAAAGTAGGGGGTCAATACAATACAATATACAGAACAGAACAATTCCTTAAGACAGCATAATAATAAAAATTTTAGAATTACGGTTTAACAGTAGATGATATGACATAATTAGGTTTGGATATTTTTAGAGTCCTGGAGACCTCATCCATCTAGCTGCCTCCCCATTTGGCCATGCCACGGCTGAAACGTTGCTCATGAAAGGACCCCTCTTTCCCATGATTCCTGTGATCCTCCATCAGGGATGACTTTACCATAGGCAGGCAAACAACTTGGCAGGTGGGCCGTGGCACCAATGGCCACATTTGGGTACCGAGAAAAGAAACAGAATAGGTGAGGGTTAGTATTCAAATATAACTATCATGTTACTTATGTTATAGTGCTAATGACTAACAACAGAGATGCAGTATGTACAGTTAATCAGCAGCTCTAGTCAGGATATGCTAAACTGAAGTAGTGAGTCTTCAGCCGGGATTTGAAGGCTGAGACCGAGGGGGCATCTCTTATGGAAGCAGGAAGACCATTCCACAGTTTAGGGGCCCTGTAACTAAAAGCTCGACCTCCCACTGTTATTTTATTAATCCTTGGAATCCTAAGCAGACCAGCATCTTGAGATCTTAATGTGCGCTCAGGTTTGTAAGTCATGATAAGTTCAGACAAGTAAGCCGGACCTTGGCCATTTAATGCTTTATATGTTAAAAGGAGGATTTTGAAATCTGCCCGAGACGAGATCCTTTTAAACTGTACACTGAAGTATTTCAGAGAAACTTATGCCTGAGCCCTAAACTTATGCAAGAGATATTGAAGGATCATTCTTTTTATTTTAAATATTCTCATCTGCTTTTCCTTTTCTTCTTAATACAAATTTACATTTGAAATTTACAATTAATGTTTGCATTTTCTATTATTATCAGACCTTTTTACTTTTTTACACTTTTCCATAAATTAAAAAATAAAGAATTAATAGAGTTTTATTCTGACATCTGTGTCTTTACTTAATAAATAAAGCTGTGTTTAGGCCAAAGAGCCATTATATCTTACAGTGTATTTTTAGGCTTTCTCCTTGTGCAGGAATGTATTAACTGCTGTTTACAGCTCTCATTACAAGTTACTGTTATGTCTATTTTTTTTGGAAACAGGACAAACAACATTACAGTTCTGAGGTGAAATGTTCTACCTCACATGCCCCTAAAGTGGATTATGTGAGTTTGAATATTAAAGGATAATACACATTATATAATATCCTTCTTGATTTCTTTACTTAGCCTAGCATTAACAACAATCTGTGTATATGAAGGTCATCAACTTTTTTTTGCACATGCTAAACAACTCCTGACCTGTTTATCATGTGTTAGTAAATGATAAAGTAATAAACAGTTTAAGTAATTTAAGTAATAAACAAAGCAAGTGGAGGGATACACAGAAATAGAAGTATCTACAATGTAATATAGTTACCTAAGAAACATTATTATTTATGGTTGTCAGTTATGATTAAAGTCAGAATGAATGTTCCTGTCATAGATTATTAATAATTTATCATCATAAAATGTAAGTGTACAACTTTAAATGGTCACAACGTAAGCTGTCCGGCATACTTACAGATTCCACAAAATTTGTGATTTCATATGTTTTACCACATTTACAGCTAAATATGAAAATATCTACTGTGTTTCAGTGTGCCAGGGAGCTGCAGGTGATTTGGAAGGGGCAAAGATTGTTTTTAAAGAGGTTCAGAAACTTTTCAAACGGAAGAACAATCAGATTGAACAATTTTCTTTGAAAAAGGTATGTGTGGGGTGGTTAACTTAACCTTGCTTCATAGTTTTTTGAAGCACACAGAATTCATAGCTTTTTTCGAAAAACTTTACTTTCTCTTAAAACAGCCAGTATAGAAATTGCTGTTATAAAGTAAATGAAAAGGACCACTAGGAAAGCCTAGTAATAAATATTAAATAAATAAACTGACATATACCTTTCAAATTTTAAACAGCTAGTAAAGTTAGTGAAAAACAGCTATAGCATACAGTAGTACAAACAAATTAACAGTACAGAATAAACTAGTAAGATAGCAAAGCTTGCACACCATTTTAGGGTAGAATAGTGTGGAACTGACAGTGACATCTTACTAAATAGTATGGACTACAGAAACTCAGAAATTAAGGGATAGCAGATAAGAAGATGGGGAAGAAAGTATGGTCTTCACATGCAAGTAAAATGAGAGTGAAAATTTCATGGTGTTTGTATTTGTTACATATGATCATAAAGCGACTATCTTTATAATTGTTTTGCTCGAGCCATATGGCAAATGTAATTTAGGTTCCATCTACATCTCAATAGCAACCTCTACTTACAGATTACTGGAAGCTTTTTTGACCATAGACAAGCTCACAAATTAATTCTTATGAACAGAACATGTCTGTAGTTATACTACAGCTAATTAATAACAACACTCTCAACTCATGAAAAGCTTATTGTGCCTCTGTATATTCCTTTTAACATTGACATTACCGTGAATTTCAAATCTTCCATTACATATACAGATACTATTTCATTTAATTATCTGTAAGATAACAGTAGTGTCTAACTCTTTCACTGCAATCCATTACTGTAAAGAGCATATTTGTGTATAGTAAGACATGCCATATGCAAGATATAGAAATGTTTTTTTAACTACTACAGTTAACTGTTTTTGCTGTTCTTTTTAATATTGTTTCATAATTTTGTTTTGTAAAGCACCTTATTTTGATGGATAGCAAATGTTCTATATAAAGCAGATAATTATGGGTTTATTTCTCTTTGTGGAGTCTAGGTGTTATTATTTGTCCAGGGCATTATCCCAGGCTCATGGAAATTGCTGTTTTAAGTGTATTTTTTATGTTTTGTTAGATCTTATTCTGTATCTTATTATTATTCATGCTCTTTGTCATTATGTGTTGAATTTTAGTTTTTTTTTAAATGTTGTGTTTATTACATGTTTAGTTATGGGCTGTGTACCCTTATAAAGTAGAGCTTTTTTTGGGGAACACCATGACGTACTGCTGGAGGACTGCCCTCTGTCTATTTAAGTCCAGACAGAGGGGCAGGCCACCAGATCAGCATTGAGTTTTTAATAGTTGTGAGTACTTTTGTGGATTTTCTGGCGTCAATGATATTTTGCTTTGTTTATATGTATTTTACCTTTGGTTTGTGATTTGGGACCTTTTTGTTTCAGATTGCATTTTAAGCTTACCCCTTTGATCTGTTTTGCATTCAAATTTGCCTTGATTTTTGTGCTCCCTTTTCTTAATGTAAATGCTTTCTTTCTTCATTGATAAAGATTTTTGTTTGACATTTTCTTCTCAAGCCAGAGATTTTATGATTTCCAATTTTCTTGAAGGGTGTTTTTTTAAACATTTAAGAATATTTTGAATTTTAAGCCTGTGTCCCATTTTGAGCCGTTCTAGACCCTGGTAGTGTAGGCAGTGGAGCCTGCCTATTTGGAGTCTGGTTGCTTTTGGGTTCTAGACTAGAGGCCTCGTCTTTAAAGCTTGTGTATACACAAAAAAGGGGCTTGAAATGCACATATGCAACTTCCTACATCAACGGTGGGATATATAAAAGAAAACTTGACAGGGGACCATGCATATACTGTATTTGCAGCAACAATGACCCACGTGTAAGCAACATTTCAGAGAAAATGGGAAATGACAACACCCTTGATCAAGTAGGGAAATGTAGCCAAACCAGCTAAAAGACAACTCACACACATAATAATATGCATCACCAAGCCATTATTATAATGTGCATTGCCGTGAAAAGCATATTACACCTCAAAAGTGATGAATATTATATACAGACAGTATTTTAGTATCCTTTGCACTGAAAAACTTTTTTGGTTATTCGTCAGTTTGTATCAGCTACCTGTTGTCACTTCTCAGGGATATAACCTACAGGTCAAGAATATCTCAGCCCAGCTTCACTTCGTCATGTTTGCTATGCTAGAAGCCTTTAACCAACCAGCAAGGTGCTACATGCAGTTTTCATATGGTGTGGGTCCACATACCTCAAACATAATATGCTAAATGCCTAAAAAGGCATTTGACAGCAGTGTCTGATTCTTCTAACATAATCACAACTATTTACTGCTTTCATATTGCAATAAGGACACCTAGTAAGAATGAAGCTGCTTTTGTTTAACATGAGCAGTGACATTCCATTAACACATGGTCATCTGTGATGCCATGATGAGACTGACAAACGTCATGGGACTTTGTCCTGGGTCAATCTGTGATTAATGTATTTTGAGGCAAAATAACTTTGACAGACATGATGATTACTGTACTTGGTGGCTGGCTTGTTGGTAAGGTAACTGGGTGAACCCTCGGTTTTTTCATATGGCCTGTACTATTCACTGTAACAACAATCATGTGATTACATGTGCCAGGTAATAGCAACTACCCGCTCAGAATGTGGTGCCTTACACCTTTCCCTGACCCCCACAACACAGAAGAGAGGACATACAATGTTGCGCATGATGTTGAGCTCTCAATTGCAGAGCACAGGCAGGTACTTTTCATTGAAGATGGCAGTGTCATGGTGCTTCAAGCAGAAGGCTACTCTACCTGCCAGTAAGTTCTGCAGCATTGTGATTGCATATGAATGAGGTTAAAGAGCATGCTGTCTATATGGATGTTTCAGGGCGGCACCGAACCACATTCAAGCATACTTGTCTGATTTTGGATATTTAGAGGCATGCACCTATTTTTGCTGTTTTGTGTGTATCCTGATTTCAACTCATTTGTGGTAGATGTATTGTACATCAATTACAGGTCCAAAATGTTTTAGGAGTGGTCAAGTTTTTTAAAGGTGTTTATAGTATGTCCTTTTTTAGTTTATTTATTGTTTGTGACCATTAGATAATATAATAATTGTACAAGTGAATTTGTCAGAGAAAGTTGTAAGAACTATTGCAGGACACTATATTGTACTAACATAGCTGACCTCATTACAGGCAGAGAAGCTAAGAAAACAGTCTCCCACGAAGGAATTATGCATTCTGGCTGCTATTGAGGTGCTGTATCTGTGGAAGGCACTTCCTAATTGCTCATCTTCCAAACTTCAGCACATGAGCCAAGGTAAAAACATATGTCTTAACATTTTAACTTAAGCGTTCATTATTTTAAAATAAGACTATATTTTACTTGCCTGACAAATTGTCTTATTTTATTTTACAAAACTGATTGATACCATACTAAATAACAAACTACTGAGAATGTCAATAAAATGTATAGCCTTAAGATTCCTAAATAAATACAAATTGCGCTAACAACATTTGTACAACACTGTAATGTTCAGAACTAATCAAGATATGACCACTAATGGAGTACAGCTATCTTTCTCTTTCTTATTTAATGTATAATCTTTACATTTCCAAGGTACATTTCATGGATACAAACCACCATGGCAAAATGTTCCTGTGAGTTTAATTGCTACTGTATTTTTTATATGTCTTCATGACTTTATTAGTGTTTATTTGTGGCATATGAAACCTGCTTCATTTTCATACTGTATGGACAATATCGAAATTACAGTATTTCTGGCATGAAAGGGCCAGACAGAAGTTGTGTTATTACATAAAGCCACAAACATCAGAATATCTGCAGATACATTAGTAATTTAACATACAAGACCTACTATTACATTGCAGAAGTTGTTATAGCAATACTGAAATTTTCCAGAGTGGGTCATGGTGCTGTATGACCTTTCCTGCTTCATTCAGTCATGTAAGCAGTTTTAAAAGAGTCATCATCTAATGATGTAAATTAGAAACTAATGCACAGTTCCTAGGTGTAGTAATTATACATTTCTGAATATAGTACATTAAAAAAAATTGCCACATAATGCTGAATAGCTGTGTCATCTCTCACAATAAATTTAATGTAGCACATTTGGATAAAGGAAATTTCAGGATTTTTCATAAAATATGACATGGTGGCATAGTGGTTGTGCGGCTGCATCACAACAAGTAGACCAGTGTATGGAGTTTGCATATTCTCCCCAAGTCCACATGGATTTCCTCCCAAAGTCTAAAGAGATGCAGGTTAAATGGAATGGCAATGCTAAATGGGTCCTAATGTGTGAATGTGTTCACCTGCAATGGGCTGGCCCCTCATCCAGAGATTGTTCTTGCCTTGCACTCAACGCTTGCCAGGATAAGCTTCAGCTTTACCACATCCCAGCCATGGAGAAGTGGGTTTGGAAAATGGATGGATGGAATGGTTATTGAATATGAAGTAAAATCAGCAGTCCAGGTGTAACGTTGCTTATCCAGGTTACGGTACAGTATTATACAAGTATTATACAGCTATATTCAGAATTTGCAAAGCTGTAAATGAAAAACTACATATTATCCATATTAAGTTCAGATTTACCAATTATTAAAAACATACTGAACAGTAGGTTTTTATTTGAAGGTTTAATGTCTAGGTATATATGCCTTTTTAGTTTGTTGCCACTGAAGGCAGGCTTTATGCTTAGGCAGTTTCTATGGGGTGGCTTTAGGTGCTTTAGTCCCCAGTTATAAAGTTGAGGGAGAAATGCCCCCAATCTCAGATCATTGCTAAAGAAAAGTCACACTGATAAAACTGAATTAATAAATCTATACCACCTGCATTTGATTCTGTGAATTGACGTGCCTAGAGATTATTGTGGGCTCTAAAACTAATAGGAGATGATAACAGAACAAAATGTGTTTAAGCCATCAAGGGTTACAACTGTAAGATCAAAATAAAACGAGACTACAAAAAACAAAAGGATAAGACGATATTCAAGTGTTAAAGGCAAAGCAAAGTCGAAACAAACAGTAAAATCCTACCACTAGGACATACTTGAGAAATAAGCTAACTAACGCAAAATATTCTTTGAGGTGATTTTATTCACTGAGGGATAATGTGTAGTATGAACGCCACCATATTTTTAAAGTCACTTCTGTGACATCATCAGTGTGACTCACCTTGTCACATGACTTACCAGAAGGCATCACAAAAATAAATAAAATAAAAATGCTAACAAATAGCATATTATTTACATTACATTCTTTACTTTGTAAATAAAATTCCAATCGTTAACATTAGAATCCTCATAAGTCACAGCCCCAGAATACACAGACAACACATATAAAATTGTCTAATGCTACAGTATCGAAGACCAAGCTTCTCAAATGTGTCTGAGTTGTCAGTGCTTCAATTAAATAAAAGCAAAATAAAAACTCAAGTGTTCTCAAGGTTAGGCTGTTAAATACAATCAAATGGATTCATTAGTATTAATATTGTAGCCTACAGTATTTTGCCCATCCAGCCAGTCACCCCTCTCCTCCACCCCTGTGTTTATGACAAGCCAGCATCTACGTGCATAAGGCATCTATTGCCTTTTTAATCAATGCATACAAAGCAAAAAAGAAAAGACACTCTTTGTTGATTTAATGAAAGTCAGCTAAACATATTGTTGATTAAGATGTCAGAAAGACACTTTGATGAGGTAATGGGTTTTAGCTTTAAAACATGTCAGTTTAATGTATTATAGTCCATTATATGCATTTGATAAAGGAGGCCAGATATCTAATAATTAAAATTATACCAACTGTAAAATCCTATTAAGAAGTGCACAATTGAAGGCCACTGTTAATTTGCCTGCATCAGATAATATAAAAAAAATTCTAGGGCATATGAGCAGCACTGCTGTTAAAAAAAAATCTGCATGTAATAATCCACTTATAAAATCTCATAACTGTAATAAATGAAGTAAACTATAAAAACGCTTAACCATCACAGGCACTGAAATAACAATTTCACAACATATACAGTAAGCAAAGTTGAAAGAAACAAAAAACACAAAGGTGTAGGGAAAAAACAATATTTACAGCCCTTATATTTTTCTATTTGGCAGCATAACAATTGCCTGGGGGAAAATACCACATTTACAAATAGGTGTCATCAAGAGTGCACACAACTAATGCACACTGCTAATTAAACCCCTTTGTCATTTATATTTATTTACTGGAAAGGTATTAAATAATATAAATGAAATTAAAATGTCAGTCATGTGAGTCATTTTCCAACCTGCTATATCCTAACACAGGGTCACGGGGGTCAGCTGGAGCCAATCTCCACCAGCACAGGGCACAAGGCAGGAACAAACCCTGGGCAAGGTGCCAGCCCACCACAGGGTACACACACCCACATACCAAGCACACACTAGGGACAATTTAGGATCGCCAATGCACCTAACCTGCATGTCTTTGGACTGTGGGAGGAAACCGGGGCACCTGGAGGAAACCCACGCAGATACGGGGAGAACATGCAAACTCCACATAGGGAGGACCCGGGAAGCAAACCCTGGTCTCCTAACTGCAAGGCAGCAGTGCTACCTCTGCGCCATCATGCTGCCCGGAATTAAAATGTGTCAAAGCAAAATTCAAGGAGAAACAATAACAAGACAAGCCACAAAACCATGCAAATTTAAGGGAAATTGAATGATGCAATTGTTGTTTATGTGCATTCCATCAAAACAAGTCTAAAAGTTGCACCCATCAAAATGTTGGTATTATATGTGACATGCAGTGGTTAAGCTGGACATATCTTGTTTTGGATGTAGGAGTGGGTGGTATGGTCAAAAATGCATACCATGTTATAATTAAAAATTCTAACAGTTTCAGTAAATACTGGAACTGTATATGTTTTTTCTGATTGAGACATTTTCTTAAAATATAGCTCTTGATTAACCTTCTTAGCATTTTGTTAACCCTCAAAATATGAAAACTAAAACAGCACTTTTCTCCACAGTCATTGTCCGAGATAGAAAGAGCAATCTACACCCTGAAAGCATCTGTCATTACACTCTTTTGTCAGTGCACATTGGTCTACATGCTTTTGTCCCAGATGTTTTTGT
Source organism: Polypterus senegalus (assembly GCF_016835505.1). NCBI lineage: Eukaryota > Metazoa > Chordata > Cladistia > Polypteriformes > Polypteridae > Polypterus > Polypterus senegalus. The sequence continues at coordinate 67,176,889 of NC_053158.1, forward strand.
CGGTGCAGCTGTCTATTTCAGATGCAAGAAGTAGTTAATCGATTATATTCAGTATAGTTCATGAAAATGGTTCATGAGTCATAACCAAAACAATGTTTTCAGTTCATCTGAAACAGTGAGGGAGAAGAGAGAGAACAAGCTATGTCTTCTCTTGCATTTACTTCTTTTGAGTGCTTTCACCAGAGCAGTCAGGTTTTCCTGGTCTTTCTAATGGATATCCAGCAATGCATCTGTCACTTCTCTCTCCAGTGCCAATCCCCATGTGTGCCGTTTCTGTTTCCTATTTATTGTGGCAAGCTAACCATTGTATTTGGGGAGGAGAATCTCCTTGTGAGATCGTGTAAAGTGGTCTCTTGATTGTTTTCCTTAAAGTATTGAAACTGCAATTGGTGTACCAGATCCCAGATCTCATCTTTGAGACCTATAACTTCGTTTTGGGTCACCACAGTGGTCAGGGCATTGTTGAGTTTGGTCTGTGTGTCTTGACTGTGACCCTTGGCTGTCAAAGGAAGCAAGGCCACAATTATATATGAAAAACCTGATTTATGGTGAAAAATACCTGTTTGCCAAATTTCAAGTCTGTGGCATGAAAAACAAAGCAGTGTAAAAAGAAAAAATAAACAAACAATAGATTTATAGATTTGAAACCTAAAACATGTAGTTTGTTCAAACTGGATTGTCAGTCAGTCATCTTCCAACCCGCAAAATCATATCACAGGATCACGGGGGTCTGCTGGAGCCAATCCCAGCCAACACTAGGTGCAAGGCAGGAACAAATCCGTGGGCAGGGCACCAGCCCAGCACAGGGTACACACACACCCGCCCACCCACACACCAAGCACACACTAGCGACAATTTAGGATCGCCAATGCACCTAACCTGCATGTCTTTGGACTGTGGGAGGAAGACCGGAGCACCCGGAAGAAACCCACGCAGACATGGGGAGACATTGCAAACTCCACACAGGAAGGACCTGGGAAGCGAACCCAGGTCTCCTTACTGCGAGGCAGCAGCGCTACCACTGCACCACCAATAACTGGATTGTTAAAAACTATTTTGATCTCTACTTTTGCATAAATTTTAATATGTACTGTTGATGCCCTGGTGTAATTTTCTGCTTTTATATGTGTGTTCCAGTTCTTCAAGAAGTGACTGACCCTTCATATGCTGGATTAAAACACTTGTTACTTGGTGCCATTCACAAATGTTTGGGTAACTTCGAAGATGCTATCCAGGTATGTATTGAAATAATCTATTAAAAAGAAATAAAGGAGTCTGTAAAATGTTATAAATAATTTTGTTTCACCTCAGGGATCTTAAAAACTTTTATAAGTAAAAACCTTCCTCCTCTTTACACCATCTTATTTACTACTAGTGACTGGGAGCCCGATCGAATCGGGCTACAAATTCAACGTTTGTGAAATCCATACTTTCTCTGCAAAGAATTATTTGTTTTGTTAAGTCCTTGAAATGATTTTGTTATCATGGCACTGATTTGTGGTTAAAATAGACCTTTTCAGGCGCCGCAAGGCACAGGCTGCTCGATTTATTTTAACCCGTGCTGCATTTGCGGCTGCTCGAGCTTCTTCAGTCACTTGTGCACGGCTGGCACAATGTCTTTCAGCGTTAGTAGCATTCAGTAGCGCATGTTCTTCATCTGTCCTTTGTGTCCAATTTGCACAATTTCTTTCAGCGTTAGTAGCATTTGTAGCCATACGCCGCTCATCCATTTGTTGTGCTCGTTGTGTACATGTGGTCGCATTAGCAGGTCTACGTTCCACATCAGTCATGTGACTTCATTTCCTACGCATCCTTCCCGCGGCCGCTGCTCGAGGTATTGCTGCGAACACCATACATACGGATAGTATCAAATTATATACAGTATAAGGATTTACATCTGATAGGTAAAGGCATTTTCAGATGAATTATAGATATAGGCCAATAATTACCAAAGGTTTAGATGGTAATATTGTCATAACTCTTCATTTATATCTGCTTATTCTCCAGTATGCATTAAGAAAAGTGTTCATTTTTATAACTAGATTTTATAGATCTGTAATATTACTGTTACTGTTATTACTGAAATTGGATGCTCCAATTTTTTGGTGCTTCAGATAATTTTTTTTTTTGTTTCTACGACTTTTTATTTATAAGTTTAATTTTCAAGCTTTGTTTTTTTTAATGAGTCAGAATTTTATTTAATGTTTTCATTTTCATATCTTTTAATTTCATATTCAACTGTGTCACATCGCCATCTAAGGGCAGATAATGGGGATTTGATCAGTGAAGAAGTGCAGTTAGCCTTGATTTCACTGCTTTGGTTTTAACTTGTAGCTCTTTTGTCTTGTCTAGTTTCTCTTTGGTAAAATAATAGAATTTTGGTGAATGGCACTTTGCAATTCTTGTCTGATTACAATTATGGCTAAACCCTCTGGCTTGAAAAACAATTCACAACACTTAGAAAAGGCTTCCTTTTCTTTTTAGTTGTACTTTCAATCTTTGGGAAAGGCTTCTTTTTGTTTTTGATTTTACTCCAGTAAGGAATTGGCATCTTCTAGTTAGCAGCTTTAAACATTATAGCAGTTGCTCTATTGACAGTTTTCATTTTGTACATTTTTGTTCAAATTTCCTTAGGCATTTGTTTGTTACCAGGTTTACTGTACAATCTGCTAGAATGAAAATATTTTTATACTTTAATCATACTGGTTTCATCATTATTTTGCATTATTATGAAGTGTTCCATTCAGAAATAGAATAAACTGCTATTTTGGTTACTGACTGATTGCAAATGTCATAATTTAACCAATGTTTGAATATACAATTGCACAATGTACATTGTTTTGCACCCAGGAGCAGCAAAAGATAAAACTGCTGTGGTTTGTAATAAAAGTAGTAATGCATTGTGGTATGAAGTCATTCAAGTTGTGCCAATTCTCTTCTGGGAAGGAAGAGAACCACAGATGCCATGGAGCATACTGTAGATGGCCCATTCATATTATGTTGAAGCACTGTGATACCAACGATGTGTCTTTGTACTCTGCCTTATTGAAAAATGGCACCAAAGCAACTGACGTGAAATATAGTATGATAATAAAGCAGCAGAGAATGACTGGATATTACAGATACACAACACATCATTACATCCAATATCCTTGTGATGTGCTGTTTTAGAATGTTGTCTGCTTTGCACTGTTGTACACACAACCACTGTGTAGAATTTATGTGTTCAACAGCCCAGAGGCAGAAATAAGACTTATTGCTGAAAACAATCTGGCTCCCATCCACGGCAGTCCAGGCCACTCACGTCTGACATCATTAATGGTGCAGTTTGTGATGGCTTGTGGCCAAAGGCAGACATCATAATGGATATCAAGAATGAAGTCCTAGCTCTCCAGATCACTGGCTTATTGTGTAATGTGTTACCCAGTGATACACTCAGAGCAACACAATTCAGTAGATTATTCAAATAATCAATGTAGAAACTATAAGGTCCTGTTATACAAACCACCATTCCTCCTGGAGTGGTGTTCCACTTGGTCTCCCAGAAAATTCCCAATTGTTGTAACAGCTTTCCTAAGATCATGACCAGTATTATTCTGCCTGTGCTACAGTGCATTGGGTTGTACACTGGGGACCATAATGATAAGTGGATTAACCCCTGTCAGGCTCACTTAGCTATTCAAATGATGCACAAACATTTGTCGAGGCATTCATGAAGTGTTGTAGTACAGTAGTACAACAAGCATGCAGAGTTCCCTATGATTCAGAACTATGTAGTTAAAAACTCCCATGGGGGAAGCATTGATTAAGAACCTGTGTTAATTTTGAACAGCATCACGATGAGGACAAAGAACAAGATAAAAACAGAGTATTTGTGTTTGTTTATTTGTTTCAACATCAGCCACTGTGTTGAATCATATGTGTTCATTTGTTAAGGTGTTTTTTTTTTCTCCACACTCTTATCTTTTTATTATGAAAATGAGATAAAGCAGGCATTAAACAAATGAGGATGGAGCTTATGCATGTACATACATGCTACACAAGTGTCCAGGTTTGGGACTTTGAAAATCTGGTCACCTTGTAATTTATCGTCAGAGTGCCACATTCATCTGATATCCATAATGGTCACTCACTGTAATAAAGTTTGCCTATCACTTCTGTTATTCCCTAACATTTTGTTATAAATGAATAGCTTTGCAAGTCCCATTTCATAAACATTACGTGGACCTAACTTACACAAGCAAAGAAAAAATTTTTTTTTTTTTTTTTTTAAAGGTTATGTTAATTGGCAATTGCAAATTCTGGTTATGTGCTTGTGTGAGTGAGAATGGTTTTTTTGATGGGCTAGAGTCCTGTCCAGATCTGTTTTTATCCTTTTGCCCAGTCCTGGGGCCTCATGTATAAACGGAGCATACGCACAAAAATGTTGCTTACGAATGTTTCCATGCTAAAATCGAGATGTATAAAACTTAAAGTTGGCGTAAAGCCACACACATTTTCACGGTAGCTCCAACCCTGGCGTACGCAAGTTCTCTGCTCGGTTTTGCAAACTGGCAGCACCGAGCGTCAAAGCAGTGCTACTGTTCCTGCGTGGTTACCCTTTCTTTTTTAGATCCACATCCCTGACACGGCTTTATACACTGAAACTAACTGCATATTGTTTATTAGTTTAAGGCATCTCATTGCAATTAAACTGAATCAATATAATGGTCCAGGGAATAGCCAAAATATTCCAAATACTATAGCTGCTTTAACGTTGTTACTCTCACTTCTCCTTCTTCTTCTTCCAACTACTCCCATTAGGGGTTGCCACAGCAGATCATCTTTTTCTGTTTTACTCTCACTGCACCACTCGGAGTATTTATATCACTGTATCTGAGTGGGGAATCACAGATCTACAGCAGCTGATCAGAAAGAGAATTATCGGGATACAGCTTCAAGCACACGCTGCCTCAGCCATGCTGTCTATTGAACTGCTCTCATATGGCAAATGCTTCAGAGCCTTTCCTAAACGGACATTGCGTTTCAGAAACAGTTTCATCCCAAGAACTATAAACGCACTCAATCAAGTGCTCCTTATAGAACTGTTTGTACTCATTTATTAGTACAATCGCCTCACTGTAAACTGTGCACTACAGCTATAATATTGCACAACCTGAGCCACTTTATAAAGCGCATATTTACATATGATAACAATATCATTTTTAAGATGCAATGCAGAAAAATATGTTTATTTTATAATAGAGATAAAACCTTAACTTCATTTAAATAATCTATATTGTTAATAATTAAACATGTGAGGACACAGTGTTGCTGCGCTATCAAGGATCTGGCGCTCCATTCACGGATTGTTCCTGCCTCATGCTGTATTCTTACTGGGACTGGCGTGACACTGGATGGACAGAATAATTTAACATGTACTACTGTACAAAGATATTTCAATGTTCCTTAAATGTTTTAAAGAATCGGCATTCTAAGCTTACAGATGGCTTAACGTCTATTACAGAGCTGATTGTGTGGCAATTGGGTATTTGGAGAAAGAAAAGTAAGAACAGGAAATGTGTTTTAGTATGTTTGAAAGAGACAGTACTGCTGCAATCAAGTATTTAATCGAAGGTCGCGCACGGCACAGCAAGCATCTTGCATGAGACATGAACAATCACTGCACCACCGTGTTCCCATGTTTAATAACATGCTTTGACTCCTATCATCATGAAAATGATATCATGTATACATCAGAGTATTTTAATTATTCTGAGAGCTGTAATATTATGAATGTAATGGATTCTGTGTCCTGTCGGAGAACGATAAAGCCCAGAAGCACGTAGTGATTCACACACATAGAGCACATAGATTAAATAGTAGTAGTAGTTTATTTATATAGCGCCCTTCACAGACAAAAGGTCACAGAGCACTGAACAGCAAATACAGAACAAATACAAACAGTTAAAACAAAACATAAACAAAACCAATAAAAACAATAAATAAACAAACTGGAACTATTCAGCACTGATTAAAAGCTTGTTTAAAATGAAATGTTTTTAGTTGTTTTTTAAAATAGTCAACAGACTTGACTCCATGCAGACCACAAAGCAGGCTATTCCATAGTCTTGGTGCCACAGATTGAAAGGCATGATCCCCAGTTTTTAGCTGAGTGGGTAGGACAACGAGAATGCCCTGTTGCCCAGATCTTAGAGTCTGGCAAGCTGCATGGGGTTGGAGCAGGCTGGTTAGGTACTCAGGGGCCTGTCCATGCAAAGCTCTGACAATAAGTACCAAAACTTTAAAATGAATTCTATAAAACACTGGGAGGCAGTGCAGTGTGTACAGAATGGGAGTGATATGATCATTCCGGCTAGCACGAGTTAGGAGCCTGGCAGCTGCATTTTGAACTAACTGAAGGCGTGAGAGAGAGGACTTGCTCAAACCTGTAAAGAGAGCATTTACAGTAATCAAGCAGTGAGGAAATAACAGAATGAATAAGAATCTCCAATTCTGATTTTGAAACAACATTTCTTAGTTTTGAGAGATTTCTTAAATGAAAGAAACATGAGTGGCTGACTGACCTTACATATTCATCAAGTGTCAGGGACTGGTCAAAAATAACCCCAAGGTTACGTAGACTCGACTTAATAACAGGAGAGACAGAATGAAGAACAGGAGGAGCAACAATAAGTACCTCAATTTTTCCTGAATTCAACTGCAGGTAATTACTACTGAGCCAGTCATTAACCTAAGACAGACAATCAACCAAAGTGACCAAAGTATTAATTTGGTTAGGCTTAAATGAAAAATAAAGCTGTATATCATCTGCATATAGATGATATGTCCTTAAAAGACTTAATATATCTGTGATAGAGGAAGAATATATAAAGAGAAAAGTACAGGTCCAAGAACCGAGCCCTGTGGCACTCAGATGAAAAGCCAGCTACACCGACTGAGAAACTCCTATTTGACAAATAAGAGGAGAACCAGTCCAAAGCAGAGCCAGAGACACCTAAAAGCTCTAATCTATTAATTAAGATCCAATGGTACAAATACAAAACAAAGCTTTTAACGTGCGACTTTAGTTACAATGGGATTTGAGAAACTAGTAAATTAAACAATTTTAAGATGAAGTTTATGATGTTCTACTTTAATGACAAAATAAACTACATGATTAAAGTGGAAATTTCAAGATTAAAGCTGACATTTTGTGCTTTTTTCCCCACTATGTGCCTATTATTTTTTTTTTCTCTGTACCCTAATAAGCTTTCATATGACACTCAGACGGTGGGCTACGACTCGCCTTTTCATGACGACTTTGATATGTGACATCTTCTTTTTTTATTTCGGGCACTGTGCGACTTTGTGAACTTGAGCTTTCCAGTTTCTCCGACACACTATGTCACTCGATCAACTTCCTTTTGTTGTTTATACCGCTTTTTAAACAAACAAATAGTACATTTTTCTTTGCCACCACTTGGTATTCGCTGAAATTCTATTTTCCCCCGTGCTTTTGCCATTGTCTTTTCACAGAAGGCTGAGCTTAAGGGCTATTTATATTGATCTGAATATTCAAAGAGGCGTAATTCTGGGAGGAGTTGGAACAGAAAAGCAGGCACGGGCACATGTGTTACTTCTTACGCTGACCAGGATTTATGTAGCGGAAGAATGTGGAAGCTGCCGTTCGCACAGATTTATGCATCTGGATATTTTTGTGCGTACGAACATTTCTGCTTTTGTGCTTACACCATGTTATAGTGTGAATTCTACGCACAGCGTTGTGCATGAGTCCCCTGGTGAGGTACACTAAAATAGATTGAGAAGGTTCTAGAACCCATATATTGAACTCAGTCCATTAAGTGTTACATCTCTCATGCACCACATATCTAGCTACAGTAAACATAGAACAACCTAAAGTGGGATTTAAGCTCTTTGAGGTAGTGTTTTAGTTCATGTGCACAGAAATTATTTTTTTTACCAAAAAAAAAAAACATTCAGAAACTGAAGGTGTTTCTGTTATTTTGAGCAAACATATTATACATTCTAGAAATTGGCTATTTCAATGGGACCATTTATTACTATACTTTTTAGTGTGTTTCAAAACTAATGAGCTCGTAGCTTAAAAGTTTCTGAATTACTTTTTTGAAAGTGAGAAACTGATGACCTTCAATTAGAGAAACAACTTGATTTACTTCTTGTATTACACATATACTTAGATTCTTATATGGTGAGCTGTGGTAACCACTGAAAGTGAACTGAATAATATTTCAACAAATGAAAAAGATTATTGTCATTCACATGGTGCATAGAAGTAGTGAATATTCAAATTCAAACTAAGTATACATAATAATTTTAATACTGTTTGTAAGAATGAACTTTTTTGCTGTAAAATTAAAATTACTAATTTGATCTTTATGTAGTTCTTCCAGTTGGCAGCAAGAGATGAGCTGGGTAGGCAAAACAATTACTACATTCAGCCATACTCTTGTTATGAACTTGGCTGCATTCTTGTTGAAAATCCAGAGGTAAGAACATTTGAAATTAATTTTTCAAATGCATTTATAACTGTATATAATATTTAGGCTTTTTTTAAACATTCTGTAAATAAGTTAATTAATCACAGGCGTATCTTTGTATTGAAGCCCTAAAGAGTTTGGTTTATGAAATTGTCAATTATACTTATTTTCTGTACATTGCTGCAGTTATAGGATCATTGATTGATTAAGTATTCTGTTTACTTCTCATTTACTTGACTATAGAAGTTACAGTATATCATTTTATATATATATAACTTTGTGTTATGACCAAATAACTCAATTTTTGTCTCATCAGTCCAAAGCACTTTGTTCCAAAATGAATCTGGCTTCTCTAAAGGAGCACTTGCATACAACAAGCGACTCTGTTTGTGGTGTGAGTGCAGAAAGGGCTTCTTTCTCATCACCCTGCCATACAGATGTTCTTTGTGCTAATTGCGCTGGAATTGTAGAACGATGTACAGATACACCATCTGTAGCCAGATGTTCTTGCAGGTCTTTGGAGGTGATCTGTGCGTTGTCTGTAACCATTTTCACAATCCTGTGCATATGCCGCTCCTGTATTTTTCTTGGCCCTGGGTTTAACAGCAACTGTGCCTGCGGCCTTCCATTTCGTGATTACATTCCTTACAGTTCAAACTGACAGTTTAAACCTCTGAGATAGCTTTTTGTGGCCTTCTCCTTAACCATGATACTGGACAATCTTTGTTTTCAGATCTTTTGAGAGTTGCTTTGTGGATCCCATGCTGTCTCTCTTCAGAGGAGAGTCAAAGGGAAGCACAACTTGTGATTGACCACCTTAAATACCTTTTCTCATGATTGGACACACCAATCTATGAAGTTCAAGGCTTAACTAGCTAATCCAACCAACACATACACTCACAAAGTGAAATACTGTAACTTCTGTATATACTGTGTACTGTATATATAAACACACACACAGAAGGGGATATCAAAAAGTAAAAAAAAAAAAATTACACTGCCTTTATTTTTTGATTTACCCTCATATATAGGAGAGTCTAAAAGGTGCTAAATGAAGTCAGTAGAAAAATTTGATACTTGCTGGGGAGACTGAACAGCCATTAGCGTATTTAGATGAACTTTTAACTCGATACATGAACAGAAACTTAAGAGCACCTAAATATTCATGTCAGTATACAATCTTTCATTTATTGCCACCTTTTATGCAATCTAAATGAATTATTTTTTTCATTATCATTAGCTATACTTTGGTTAAACGGATTTAATTTAAGGGATGCATTTGTCACAATATTAAGACAACTTCTGAAAAATAACTTGTAAGCAAATTAAAAGAATGTGGGGCATTTGAGTGAAAGAGCGGATGTAATAGCACAGGAAAGAAAGAAGAGAATAAAGGAAAAACCCAGCATTGTTACAATCATGAAAGAGGCCTGCAACAGTGTGATAAATCAAGTGTAGTAGTGATCATTCGATCATTGCTCAACTAGTTTTCAGTGATTGCAGTATTTTGATAGACTTTGGCCTATAACAGGTAAGATAATATAAAAGACAAATTTGAATTTATAGATTCATCTCTTATCCTTAAAGCAGTTCCAGGCCTGGCCAGAAATGGATATGTAAATGCATATCAAACTGTAGGGTCTGATGTCTAAAACTGCATTGGACAAGGGAGTAAGTAGTAAGGGGATTTTATATGTTGGGTGAGTTACTATGTCTGTTAGACAAGGCTGCTGACTGGTATAAAATAGCTCAGAGAAGCAGTGGGGTGTTGTCCCCCAGCTCCCTATGTGTTATTCTTTAATTAAATAAACTCAGCATTTTTTATATTTTCACCTTCTGAGACAGGAGAGTTTGGTATGAGAGCATCTCCTTTGTATTTGTCTTTAAATGGACTCAGAAACGGTGTGATTGACAGTTTACAGTGTGTGTGTCTATCCATCCATCCATTATCCAACCTGCTATACCCTAAGTACAGGGTCACAGGGGTCTGCTGGAGCCAATCCCAGCCAACACAGGGTGCAAGGCAGGAAACAAACCCCGGGCAAGGCGGCAGCCCACCGCAGATGTGTGTGTCTACCTTACTCCAAATACCAGTCATTCACTACTGTTTTTATATGTCTTTTCACATATTTAATTGCTGACTTTTTAAAAAAATCTAGTATTTGTGGGTTTTCATCTTTCAAAAAAGTGTTTAAAGTTTAGAAACGTTAACTTGGAAAGGCTCATAATTTTTGCACCTTTTCTTATATTCAAAGCTGTCTAGATCGTATAGTTTTGCATTTATTATATTTCACCTTTAAATATTCTATCAATGTGTGTCATTTAAAAGGAATAACTGTAGCATGTACATTTCATTTATAGACTACAGGGAGAGGACGAACATTACTTCTACAAGCCAAGGTAAAGTACAATACATGCTAACTGTCAGTATACTGGGATATTTTGTGCATAATCACATTCAGGTTAATGGAAGTTTTATTATAAAGTTGCATATACAACAAAGAGCTATTTTTGTAAAATACTTATGTCAAGCATACATAAAACAGCTGTAGTAATTTGTAGTTTTAAGGAGATATTATTTTGTACAGTTAGTGGTAGTCCTGCATGTGGAATTTAACTTCAAACTGGCGAAAAATTATTAAACAGCAAACAAAACAATAATCTGTAGAAGTTAAACTAAATGTAATTGCCCCTTTCACATGTTGCATGTGGAGTCTCTCCCATTATCTGTCTAGATTTGTACCATTGGCACGAGGTTCCTCGTTTGTTCCCCAGCCCCCTCATAACCCTGTGTTGGAAGAATTGGATCCAGAACATGAATAAACAAATAAATATATGTGTAATTGTTAAGATATTGCTTATCCTGTACCAGTGAAATTTAGTTACTGCAGATATTTAATTATGCATATTACGAAATAATACGGTGTTAACTATTCTTAGGCTCACAATGACTTAGATTTTGGCATTACCTCTCAATATTTTGTAATCAAAAAATAACAAAACTTAGAAAGGTCAGTCACATATTGGGCATCTGGTAACTCATTATTTTATTCTTCTCTGATTATTGGTCTGTTGTAAAAAGTGTTTTTTATGTGTACCTATTTGATGATACCTTAAAGTACCCAAAAGAAATCCGCTTTGTAAATGTACAGCATGATATGCTGAATGAGGAAAGACATAAATTTGAATTAAAACTCTCCCTGGGGAAACTCAGCTGTCTCTGCATGTAGACAATCCCTGCAACTCTTGCTTTGGTGACAAAGGTTCAGTGATCTAGAGATTAAGACAGTGGAGAATTGTTGTAAATGTCCTACATCATATAATGCTGTATAAGGAGTACTTTAAAAAGCATCATTCAGTGTTTCTAGTGTGTTTTTAAATCTACATGTATAACTATTTAACTGAGGGTTTATCAATTTATGTTTTTATGTACATATTTGCTTCAGGCGAAGCGCTGATTAGTTAAAAGACTTGCACAGGGTGACAGTTATTCAATATTGAGAACAATTTTGTGATTTACTGTATGACTGTTTGTATGAAATATTCATCCATCCATCTTTCTCTTTCATAAAACCGCTTATCCAGTCAAGTGTCATTAGAGGCAGAAGCCTATTCCAGCAGCACAGACCATAAGGCAGAGCATTGTATTAATTGAATTGAGTGGAACTGAATTGAAATTACCACCAGGCAACATACTGTAGTTACTAGGACTTTGTCTGGTGTTACAGCCATAGACATAGCAATAGTAAAATACAGTTATCAATGCAGAATACAATATATGACAATGTCAGCATCATTATATACAACAGCAGTAAATGACAGAACAGTGAACACATCAATATGAACAACATATGAAATTGGCCCCATATAATTTTAGCTGGAAACAGGTGGTTGGAGATCTGAGGATTTTTTTTTATTATTTAAATTATCTCCAAAGATTTTCATTCTAAAGTATAGCTTTATAAGCAGGGAAATAATCTTTCAAAATTGCAAGTTCATTGTAATTGACATGTCAACAATGCAGGTTCCTCCAGCATCTGTGTGTGTGTGTGTGTGTGTGTGTGAGTGTGAGTGTGAGTGAGTGTGAATGTGTAAGTGAGGTCCTGCTATAGACTGGTGCCCTATAAAGGACCATTTCCATGCTTGTGCCTAATACTGCCAGGACAGTCTTTGGCCTTCCATGAACCTCAAATGGATTAAGTGGATTTGAGGATAAAATGAAATGAGATGAGGCTCACACTTCTCCACCTTTACTTCACAATGTGACCCTGAGTATTTTGCTTTAGAAATGTTGTAATGTTCTTGTTTGATATGCAACATAAACAGTGACATATACTGTATTTAAAAAAAGTTAAATTAAAATGCAGCACATCAGTTTGATAAATAAATAATTGTGTTTTCTCATTGCAGGAAGAATTTGCTGGCTATGATTTTGAAAACCGACTGCATGTTCGGATTCATGCAGCACTGGCATCCATAAAGGAGGTTGTCCCAAAATGACATCCCAGCTCTTCTGAAAAACACATAGAACTCAAGAGTCTGCACTTTATGATGTGCGAAGCACTGAAAATAAATAAAAATCCCGGCTTTATTTATGGAAGCCATAAGTACAGATGTACTTTAAAATGTATTCCTGTTGTTGGCATCAATTCTAGCTCATATAATAACAGAAGCGTTTTATCAAGATGTCCTCAGCATTTTGGACTGAGGAACTGTCAGAAATTCCTTTCCACAATAGTTTATGAAGTGCCCTTGATTATGTTGATCTGATAATCATTTGCTTCAATGTTTCTTTTATTACTGTTTCTCTCTAAATCAAATAGGTTTATGAAAAGCACATATTTAATTAGTTATTTGTGTTCATCTGACATTCAAGCAATTAATCTGTTAAATTTGACATTTTTATCTCTTTAGCCAAATATATTTTGCACTAAAGAAGAAAAAGAAGCTTTGTATATTTGTGTAACTCCTGATGAGACATCACCCTTATCATTTCATTTGTGTTTATTTATTTAAAGGACATAGACTCATCGGCAATACCTGACTCTTAATCACCTATGGCTGCCCTTAAAGGGGCTGCAAGGATGTTTTCTTCAAACTAGGTGGACATCAAAAAATCATATAAATTGTATAGTTTATCTACAAAATGAAAATCATTTCAAAATAACAGAATTTTTTAGAGTCTTAATAGAATAGCGCTCTTAAACTGAATTCAGGTTTGAAAATGTCAGTTGCTGGAGTTTTTAATAATTATTTATTGAAAATGAAAATCCTTTTTACAGAATGTGAATCAAGTTGACTTGTTCCCCGCCTACTTGACTTAGTTTATCAATGTGTACTGATATTCTTTATATTTATGGACAATGAAGGCATAACATGCATTTCTCTTTGGATATTTAGAAATGTAGAATGGATTCTGAGAAAAAATGGTGACCTTGAAGAGACAAGAATGCCATTTTGACAGGTTTCACTTCAGAAAAAGGCAAAATCAGTAATCCATTTTGAATACCTAAAGCCAAAATACTTCAGGGTAGTGGTGGGCTTGTGTTTCAGAAGAGATTACAGATATGTGTGATCAAAAGAAGCATTGGCCATTAAAGTCAGGTTAGAAAAGTGCAATACAAAAGGGTAAATCTTATCAAATATGCAGTTTTGCAAACCAGTTCACACAAAATTGTGAATTCGGACATAAATACTACCATTTCATAACACTTCACAGTAAATCTGTTTTTGTTTGGAGCTAACTGGTGTGTATCGTAGATTTTATAAAACATCGCAAATTATTAAATTCACTTATTTGCGGGGTCATATGCACCATTAAACCAAACATACATGTTCATTCATGTTCATATTTTGTAGCTTCACATGAAACCTGGAAGAGCTAGTAGCTGTAAATGAATCACTTATTTCAAGGTCGTGCAACCTAAATGAATATAGGCTGTTATACACAAGATGTGGATGTGTGAATCCAATATGTTAAGTTTTGTTTGTTTAATTTTTTTGTCTTACATTGTTTACAGTTTTATCTAAAGAATGCCCACTGTCTGGGCGTTCTCTACTTTTAATTTCAAAATAGTAGAGTTAGAAAATAATGGTATCTAGTTTTGGCTACATACCTTTGCTGCTTCAGCATGCTGTCAACACATCCTTTATAGGTCATGATCAAACATAATATATATCCCAGGTATCTAATCTTTACATTTTAAAGGTCTGATTATTGTGTGTATTTATCCATCCATCGTCGTACTTGTTTAATCCAGTCCATGGTCACATGTTCCAGTGCCCAGTCCAACAGCACTTGGCACAAGGCCGAACAAAAACTGGATGGGGTGCCAGTAGGATGGACTCATAGTTTCAAATTCTGCCTTCCACACAGAGGGATATGTTGTTGATCCCCAAGGGGACATTCACTTGCTGAGGCTGCAACATGGAACACACATAGACAGTGTATCTAACCAAAGTCACAAGATAATAATGTTCAAATAAGTGACAGTGTTTAAATTTGTAACAGTGACTACTGCGACTAGGAGCCGGACTCATACTCAGTTGTAAACAATACTGTATACTGTACTGTATGTTCATTTGTGAGGCAATTCCGGGATTGGCTTTGTAATGAAATTCAAGAAACATTTATTTTCAATGTTTCGTCACCACTTTCACACATTTTATAACACATCGTAAAGAGTAAAAGCAATCTATCCATTTCAGAAGTACTGACATTTTTACTCATCAAGTGCATTATTGCCAAGAAACACTGTACATTAATGCATTTCCTGGTACCAATTCAAATGGA
This sequence comes from Polypterus senegalus, assembly GCF_016835505.1. NCBI lineage: Eukaryota > Metazoa > Chordata > Cladistia > Polypteriformes > Polypteridae > Polypterus > Polypterus senegalus. Next base: position 67,192,183 of record NC_053158.1, read on the forward strand.
AATAAGAATAAAAACAAAAATCAGATTTTAACTTTGAATGCAAGCAAGTAATTCTGTTCATACTGTATCATGATACTGTGTTAATGTTATAAAAGTGAATGCAACATTATTTTTCAATTAGGTATTTTTAATTTTTCGCTTGAAAATGCATTAGGAGCAGAGCCAGCTGCTGCTTGATTAAAGGCTACGCACATTTATCCGTGTGTTCCATGTATCACAGTGCCGACCTATCATGCTTTATTACTAGGACACTTTTAGGAAATTAATTACATTTGTAATGAGTTAGAGATATAAGGAGGACATCAACAATTGACCTTCTTAATAATAACCCAATGAAAACAGAAAGGAAACTAAAATGGCTACAATATGAGTCGTTCAGTAAATATTCTTTTAACTTTGTTTATTCATTTCGTTTTAGCAGTGTGTACTTGTTCTCATTTTAGAGGAGAAGCTTCTCTTTAGCTCTTCTTTCATGGCCACTATAGGATCATTTATTCAGGTTTATATATACTAGCAGTAGGACATCAATACTTCGCCTTAGATAATGGCCAGACTCATAAATGCCCCGGAATGTAGGTGCAGTGAAACACTAGTCAATGAGTTGAATTATTCAGCAACTAGAATTTAAGTCATTATCATTAAACAAAATATGCCTTATTGAAGCCAAATATGGGTGATGGCTATTGATAGTGACAAGGTGGCTCCAATGAAGATAAGAGTTCAAACCTGTCATCGAATCACAGGTCAAACTGGTTTTAATTCTCTCCATTGAACATATAATGTAGGCCTTCACTTCTAGGCTTGTCCATACTTGGATACTTACCAACATTATTTGCTGTGTTTTCTGCAAGTTGAAAACAAGTTAAATTGATGACAAAGTAAAGGTTAACTTTGTTTTGGAGGAGAATGATGTAAATACTGTCAATGAAATAATGAGGCTGGGTAAACTGATAGCTTAATCTGTAAATCCCACCCAAAATAGAGGCAGACCCATTCCTATAGTCTCAGTTCCATTGATTTTTTTAAGCTACGTACCTCAAGAACTTTTAGGCGCAGTAATTTAAATTTATATCGTATAAGTGATATATTTTAAACAATGTAGTTTTTATGGAAGAGCACATGTTCCTAATGCTCTCTGTTTTTCCTTTTCCAGAACATTGACAAGTGAGTGGTTTGCACATTTTACTAAGATCTTTAACACTGATTAATTTATCAATAGTACTATTTGAAATAGAACTATTCGATTGGTCTGAGGTCAATGCCTCTTTGTCCACCACTCCTTCATGAAAGAATCCATCCCTTTGTATTTTTACACAGGCCAAAAAGAAATTTGCAGCACGTGGCAGGGCGTTTTTTTTTTAAAGGTGTGCTGCTAGGATGCGAAAGATTCAAAGTTGTTATTGATGTCTTTGCTAGTTAAAAACAGATAGATATGTTATTCCACTGGGCTTGGCTTTGAGGCATAATGCTTACATCCATGACATCATTTAACCGATCTCCCCATCATTTTTAGAATAGTTAACATACCTTACATTTTCGAGAAGCAAGGTTTTCCTAAGCTTTGTTGAGCAATACGGGTGCATCTTGAGTGGCAATGGTCCCTCAGTGCAGTTGAACTCTGGTTCTGTTCCCAGTAAAGGTACGCAGTTTGCTTGCTTTCCTCTTGTTTGCAGGGTCTCAAACCATTCTGTTAGGTCACTTGGGAGGGTTAGATTGGTCGAGTGTCTTTTGACAGACTGGCATCCCGTTTGGTGATAGTTCCTGTGCTGTGCACCACAACCATACTCTAGAAAATGTGTCCTGAGAAGTGGATAGGCAAATTTCTAGAAACTGACTTTAACTTACCTTTTTTCACATTAAGACATTTCCCCCATTATAAAAATAGTTTTATTGAGTGTTTAGGGTACTTACAATATCTGGTTATTTTTATTAAAGAAGAAATTTTATGAACAGATCTATTGAACTTCTTTTTTCAAATATTGCACATCATTGGCCATCTTTATTTATAGAAGTGCCACTTGCCCCAAATGTTGTTAATAATGATATGACAGAGTGCTGAAATTCAAACTGGGGAAATTGCATTTAGGACTGAAGCCAGAAAGCACTTGTCTACACAAAGAGTTGAGGGAGTCTGAAATAAACTACCGAGACATGTAGTCGAAAACTTCACAGCCTTCGAGAAGAATCTGGATGAGATGTTGGGACAGCTTAGCTATTAGCTAAACCAACAAACTTGATGGACTGAATGGTCTCATCTTGTTTGTCAAATTTCTTATGTTCTTATATTCAAAATCATTTCACGTTGCTAATTTTTTCTTATTTTTCAATATCACGATTTTCAAAAATTTTGTTCTTTGTAATAATTTAGAGATCATCTTAAAAGATTTAAGTGGAAGTGTTTTGTGTTACCTTGTTTCCAGTATAAACCTGCAGGCACAAGACACCTCTCTGTATTTGTTTTGGAAAACACTTTATTTACATTAAGAGCAATAATCAGGACAGTGTCCCCTTTGAGCATCTGTAATGCTACTTAAAAAATTAAATGAATTAATGTTTTGTAATGGAAGATAAGATGGCAGGTGACCTACTGCTTAGCACTAATATATTACAGTCCCAGTCATTGTCTTTGTTGAGGTTCCATGGTCTCTTATGTCTCCCACCTCCCAAAGATAAATATGATTGTTTAATTGTAATCTCTAAATTACCCAAAGTGAATGACCCTGACCAGGATGCTCATGGCTGCTGTGATCCTATTGTTGGATAAACAGGTTTTAAAATCGATGTTGCTGCCTCCCAGCTCCACGACTTTGCCTCTGTGTGCACCTCCTTACTGTACCCACATAGGTACTCCAGTTTCCTCCGTCCAGGTGACTCTGAATTGGTCCAGATGTGAGTTTGTGTCCTGCGGTGGAGTGGCCACTCCTGCATGAGTACTGCAGCATTCTGTAATGGACGAAGCGGGTTCAGCACAGTGGACGGAAGGAAGTCTCACTTCTAGGTAACTGCAGTATAGGCAATTTTTAAATACCTCAGTTTACATAATCCAAATGTCAAGTGAATAACAGCATAACAAAATACAAGTATTTATAGCAGACAATAAGGAATTATTTAAGACAGAACTTTAGTTAAATAAGAGGTAGCCTGTTAATTCTAAAGTTAGTATTTTATGAAAGTCTTCACTTCAGTAGTGGATTCAGTAATTTCCAGTGCATGCCATTTATCAATCAATGTCTCTTTGAAGTTAAATTTCACTGTAAACCTTTATAAAATAATCACAGCGTAGATTGTGTCCAAAACATTTTAACTCTCTGGGAACATAAATAGAATTGCAAGGCCCAAGGTTAGAAGATGTGAATGGAGTCACACCTTTGATAAGTGTTGTACAAAATCTACAAGTAACAAGGTAGATCTGTCACGAGGTGGTGGTCCTCGTGTACTTGGAGGTGTGATCAAGACAATTCTGTACCTTGGCAGTGTGTTAAGGTGAGATGTAGTCACTTTAGGAGCGAGCTGCTCGGTGAAATGACAGATGGTCTAGCCTTTACTCCTTGCTGAAATGTAGAAGTGCACAGTTGTATTTGTTGCCAAATGCAGGGGCTATTTATGGTGATTTTTAGTAGACAATCTTTGAATAATCCTGAGTAATGAACCCTTGTACATTTTCTTGTAAATTGAATCAACTGTATCAACGTGTGGATGTGTTAGATATTTAAACAATGATGACTGTTATATCATCAATATGTAGCTATAAAACAATAATGTGTTGACTAATTTTGTTTAAAATAAAATCAAATTGCTTAAATTTTTATACCTTGTGTTGCATTGTGAATGCCAGCAACTTCATGTTCAGAGTCAAGCTGCAGACAATGCAGACATTTGGGTTTCAGAATGTTCAGTTATTCAGTACAAATATATCCGTTATATAGCACCCCTAGTTGATGTCGCAATACAGAAGTCCATTTCATTTAAATACCCTTCATCAAAAGCAGTTGGCTTTTTAACGCTTATGCTTTGGTGTTATGGTTACACCCCAACCTGTTTAAATATGTTGACCTGACATTCTGGACTCTGACCCTGCGGAGCAATGCACCAGAATGAGGAGACTTGAGAGTACGAGACAGAAAATCGTGGTGTGGGACACACATTGGCACTCCAGCGGGCTCTACATGTGGCAATGAAGGAGCAGCACTCACCCATCACCTGTAAGTCTTTGCTTGTCAATTATTTGTTCTCCACTAATCATTTCTTTTAAGTTTTCAGAAGCTAGAATAAATAATGGACAGACAGGGGGGTGTATTTTAGATAGTAGGCTACATGCTGTTAAATTACATTCAGCTACCATTAAAGGTGGAGATTTGTCTATTGAACTCTTCAGTAAAAGAGGACTAATGTAGGGTGGCACCCATGGGTCTTGTCCTGGGTTCTACCTGCATGGAGTTTGCATGTTTTTCCTGTATGCTCGGGTTTCCTCCCACAATCCAAAGACATGTAGGTTAGGTGGTAGAGGGAAATGCTAATTTGGCCCATTTGTGTGGATGTGCGTGTGTGTTCACCCTATGATCATCAGTCGATTGTAACGAGTGCAGAATGCTGCTGCTAGAATCTTAACTAGGGAAAGAAAATCCGAGCACATCTCTCCAGCTTTGATGTCACTACACTGGTTACCTGTGTCATTTAGAATTGACTTTGGGATTTTAAAGCCTTAAATAATCTCGCTCCGTCTTATATTTCAGAATGTCTTACACCTTACACTCCAAATAGCAACCTTAGATCTTCCAATGAGTGTCTACTTAGAATTCCAAGAGCTAAACTTAAAAGAAGTTGTGAGGTGGCCTTCTGCTGTTATGCACCTAAAATCTGGAATAGTTTACCGATAGAAATTCGCCAGGCTGATACGGTGGAGCACTTCAAAAAAACTGCAAAAAACTCATTGTTTTAACATGGCTTTCTCATAGTTTCATTTTAGTTTAATTCTGATATTCTGTATATGCATTTAATTATTATTATTCCTGGTGGCTTCAAATTCTGTACTAACCCCTACTTTCTCTTCTATTCTTTTTCTGGTTTTCTGTGGTGCCGATCTGTGCCACCACCACCTGATCAAAGCACCGTGATCTCCCTACATTAATGGATTAAAGGCCGGAAGTCCACATGACCGTCATCATCAAATTCTTCCACGTGAAGCCTGAAAACCATGAGGACTGATTGAGATCATTAATATTAGGTAGACTGCCTAAAGTGGGCTGGCTGGTCTTGTGGCCTGGAACCCCTGCAGATTTTTTTCTCTCCAGCCCTCTGGAATTTTTTTTTGTTTTTTCTGTCCTCCCTGGCCATTGGACTTTACTTTTAGTCTATGTTAATTAGTATTGCCTAATTTTATTTTTATATTTTGTCTTTTTTCTCTTTATTCATCCTATAAAGCACTTTGAGTTACATAATTTGTATGAAAATGTGCTGTTGTTGTTGTTGTTCTTATGATGGAATGGCATCCAGTCCAGGGATTGCTTCACTGTGTCCCTACCGTGCAGAAGTGGGTTAAGAAAATAAATGGCTGGATGCCACTTGTTCAGTAACTTTCATCGTAAAAGGCTAAATTAGCAATACTTAGAAGGAATTCTCAAAGCTAAGTTTAAAACAAACAACCAGAAGGACAAACAGAAAAAAACTGAAAACAAAGAATGTTCCCAATAGATAAATAATCTCAAGCTTCACCTTCAAATATACTTAAATAAAGATTGAAAACCTCTGAGAATGAAGGCAGGCAAAAGACATCGTGTTTAGAACTCACAGTTTCAACATTTAGACTTGAGCAGTTGCGAATGCCCTAAACTGGTGCTCAGATGGCAGACTCATAAGCAGCCTACCTGCAATTCAGTAAGAAGAGAGAAGGAAACCGGCAAATAAATCCTGCAAATACATGGGGAGAACTCCATGGTCAACCAACTTCTTTAGTGGTGTGGGAATCACCTGTAGTGCCTTCAGAACCTAACCCTAAGCCATCCATGTGCCGCACCAACAAGCATGGGGCTCACTCTGACCAATAGGAAACCCCGAACTGAACCATGTGACTCAAGCCTGCTGTGCCCAGGTGCATGTTCAGCAATGTGCAGATGGCCAGCCTCATTCAGAATGGAGCAACCGGCAAACTCGAAACGAAAAAACTTTCTGGTAAACGGGTAAATGTCTAACGCAACACTTTAGTTAGGTTGCAAGGTAGATCACTACTCCTGACATCACATGAGAAACGTAGGCACTGCTGCCCTGCCAGATTACTAAAGAACTCCTAAACACTGAAGCCCCATTTCTAGGCTTGGACATATTGACATTGTTAAGAAATTAAAGCATTTTGTACTTGTGACGATTATTTATTTTACTGCTTTCACTACCACGCCACACTGAAATTTAGCCACTGCCTTTCTGTTGTGCCTTCTTAGATAAGCATTGCTATTGCACCTTCCAGTCACATGACCAGTGTCATCCAATGTGTGATGTCACCAACTTGCATCTGTAAAACATGGCTGAGTGGTCTGTACTGTATCATTTATTGTTTTGTCTTGATTTCTGACGGCTCCTTTTGTCTTTCAACTTAAATTGTGTTGGTATGTTCTGCCCTTCCAGTTTTTGACCCAGTATTGCGTCCAGAATGTTCTTTTGTCTAAACCCTTCATCTCCTGATCATTATTGAACTTTCAAGGGCACTTATTTTTCCAACTGTCCTTTTTTAATATGCTGCTATTTTTTGTTTTGTTTTTCAACCACAGCCTTATAAAACACTAGGATGAGTGATGAAACAGTTTCAGAAAGATCAGATATTTCTGTAAGAACAAGTTGACTGCTGGCTTATGCAGCAAATGTTTAAAAAACATTTATTAATATGCTTGCAACTTAATCAGACTTGTCTCCTTCAAAGTATTCTCGTCCTCTATTTATACACCGCTCCCAACATTTTTCCCATTTCTGGAATGCATGCTGGAAATCACTTTGTGGAATGTCACGTTGGTCCCATGGCGAATTTTCGATCATTTAAAATAGGCAACCTTTCCAGGTGGATTTCGACTTCAGGGAAAAATAAAAATCCTTGAGGGCTGTACAGCCACCCACATCCATCAGCTGTTAGGACATGTTTCAGAAAGTCTTCATCGGCATGTGAACAATCTAACAACTCCTCACTGACGGTCACACAATTTGCTTATTGCTCATCTGTTTTCATGTAAACATTAAACATCTGCTTAGGTGTCAGGCCATGTTTCTCTGCCTCAAGTGTTCCATTGTGAATAACAGAGTTCAATGTTATAGCAGAGAAGTGAACTGATAGCGGGCAGAATAATAGCTGGCATCACAAGATTCTCGTCTGGTGCAACCCTGCTGCATAATATGGATGGGAGGCAACTTGCCAGACATTTTTCATTATGACCTGTGGCTCCAGGTTGCTGGAATACCAGAGACTGCCTAAAAGTACTACTGTAGTACCTGCTGTCTTTTTGTTTTCTTTGCATTTTGTCCCGTCTTGTTTGTACCTCCTTGCTTCAGTGTTTTGTGTTAGTTCATTTTGTTTCTCCAGGTTACTCAGTTATGTAATTAAATAAGGTTTATGTTGACCTGATGAAGTGCTGTAGGCAGGTCCTCTTACTGCGCATGAAGGCTATGAGTATAGATAGATAGATACTTTATTAATCCCAAGGGGAAATTCACAAAGTGAATCCAGAGAGCATTCTGACATTTAAACTTGCTGCACTCTTTATTGAGTTGTAGATTTCATTTTAAATGGATACTTTTAACATTTCTTCTATCAGTCTTCTCCCAGTAACTCATAATGACAAAGTGAAAACATGTTTTGAAAAGTTCCAAAATGTATTAACAATCCAAACGTGAAATCTGTCATTTCTGTAAGTATTCAGAGCCTTTGTTGTGGCACTGCAGACTGCGGTTAGGTGTCTCCTGTTGGCTTTAGTTCTCCTTGTGATCTTTCTAGAAGGTGAATTTGGAGTCCATCTGTGGTAAGCTTGACTGATTGATTCTTATCCTTTCTTTTGTCTGTTGAATTTCAATATATTTTTTGAGAATTTCGCTCCTGTTTGAAATTGGCATGCTAAAAGCATAAAGAAGGTGAGTGGAATGGATTCAACTGTTGTGATGTTGTCATTATTTAAATTTGTTCTGAACTCTATGCATGTTTCTCATTAATCCCTTTAGTGTTGATTTGCAGTTTAATCTTAAGAGATTTAATGTTAATCTTCTCAATGGAAGTTTGTATTATTTTGTTTTATTTTTACTGTGAAGACATTTTGCTTTCCTGTATTTCACCATTTTGAGGTCCAGCTGGTTTGCTAGGGGCGTGGCCTCAGAGGTCGTGTTCAGTGATGTCATCGATGTGATGGTTTAAAAGCCAACAGCACGGAAACCCAGTTGTCTGTGTCTGTGGATACCAAGTGAACAGTCTGTGCGATTTCCTCAAAAGACTTTATTGGCAAATAATAGACTTCAATTTTGGTCTTCCTTTCTGGTTTGATGACATGATTTGCTACTTTTAATTTCCAGGTCCTTGTCACGTTAATTCTGCATGACTCACGGTGGCAAAACAAAAATTAAGTCAAAAAATTTAAGCTGTGCCTAAAAGCCTCGGCAAACAAAATGTTTGCATTATTGAAAACAAAACTAAGCAAAATGAAGTTGCTTAAATCAAAGCAAATTGAATTAAAAATAAAAACAAAAGGAACATTTGCAAAAGAATTGCAAAAGAAAAAAAATTATAAAGCTTTCTGTGTTTTTTTTTTTTTAGTTTTTTTTTTTTTAAGTGAAATAAACAGTGATCTTGGCAGAGGTTGGCTGTTCTTTGGTCTGAAAAATCAGAAATGAGCTTTTGTGACTTTTGTTTTATTTTTTTCTTAATGTAATCTCTTTACATTTTGGATATCAGGAATATCATAATCTTATCATTATTTTTCTTGATATTTTTTTACTATATCATTTTATTATTCTCCCTTGCTGCCATTTTAGGAAACTGTCACTGTGACGCAAGGTCACATTGTGGGGAGCGTCACTCAGGAAATCGCACTGAATTACGTTATTGACACAAGTCACACGGTTCTCTGTGTTTGAAATTGTGGATACTTCTTATTGACTAGAACTTGTGATTTTGTGGCAGACAATCCAGGCTCCCTCTTTTTGACTTTTCATTTTGGTTTCTCCCCTCGATTCTGATTTCCTGCGATTGACATGTTTGGCTTTTCATCCTCCGTCTTCATTCTGCAGCTCTGCTTAGTGGTGGACAGAACACTTCCCTTCTCTTTTCTGTTTTAATGGTAATGAAGAGACCTTTAGATGGATAGCCTGAAGACTTACTAAATGTGATCATATCTCCAAAAAAATATTTTGGAAGTGTTCCAGAAACTCTAAACCACGGGTGTCAAACTCCAGGCCTGGAGGGCCGCAGTGGGTGCAGGTTTTCTTTCTAATCCTTTTCCTAATCAGTGTCCAGTTTTCACTGCTAATTAACTTCTTTTCCCTCTATTTTAATAGCCCTGTTTTTAAGGATTAAGTCTTCTGAATTGATTTCTTTCTTCATTAAATGACAGCCAAACAGAAATGAGAAATGAAATGTGCCAACAGATGACCAGCTAAATTGGGGCTTCAAACTCCAACCAGATCCTTAATAAGAAGCTGATTCTTGCTGTTAATTAAACCCGCTATTCAATTCCATGGCTTGTTGCTGCTCTCTTTCTGCCACAGCAGACATTTCCAAACTGTTAATATTCTGCTTTTTTCTAAGAACTCCTAAAATGTTTTGGTAACCTGAGGGATCAACCTTACTAAGACCTTCATCTTTATTTTCAGATTTTGTTTGATGGGTACTGGTGAGCTGGTCATGTCCTGCTTGTTTTATGTCTCATTACTGTCCGGCTGCTAATTAAGAAAAAAATAACTAAGGAGCCTGAGTCAAGCTAACTAAAGCTAAGGCTAAAGAAGTTAATTAGCATCAAAAACTGGTCACGAATTAAGAAGATGGTTAGGATGAAAACCTGCGGCCCTCCAGGACTGGCGGTCGACACCCCTGCTCTAGATGGAGTTTAAAGACTGACCTTTTGCCAGTGGCCCATTGAACGTCATCTTGGCCTTTAAGCTGGGCAAGTGCTCATCTGGAAAGAAGGGAGTGCAACTTGGGATTCACTTGAAGTATGAAGTGAAGTGGAGAGCATTTTTGGTAGTGTGGCTCTGTTTTGGATAGTTAGCAAATCGGTGAGCCACCCAACATGATAGTCAGGATCCAGACCAAGAGTAGGCAGGACCAGTGGGGAATCCATTATATTGATTTTTGGCCATAACGTCTTCTTTTAATTGAATCAACCAGGAACTTGTGAACTAGTCGAAGCTGAATAGCTGAAAGCTTTTCTTATGTTTGCTTACATTTACATTAATTTGCTTAGCAGACACTTTTATCCAAAACAACTTACAAAAGAAGTCAACATAATCGAGTAACTGTCACTCTGTGTTTAGGAACATGTGTTACAGGACAAGGGTGCAAAACTGATTTCCACAAGTGAAAAGCTCCAAACAAAATATAGGCTAGTTACAATTTCCAGATTTACCCAACCTAACAGCTACTGTATCAGTTAGACAGAAGTTCACCAAACAAGAGACTTCCAGCACTTCTTAAACACACTCAGGTTTCAAATGGAGGTGGGCAGCTTGTTCCACCAGTCAGGAGCTACACATAAGAAGAGCCTGGACTGATATTTGATACCATGCAGAGGTGACATCACCAGATGCCATTCATCAGCGGGTCTGAGTGGTCAGGAAGGAGCATGGGACCTCAAAAGTGTCTCCACTTACACAGGGACAGACAGATCCTCTGACTATTCTGTAGGCAAGCGTCAAGTAAGCCAGTGTAGTGATCTGAAGAGAGGAGTGACTTGTGCCCACCTTGGCTGGTTGAACACCAGACATGCTGCTGCCGTGGCTTTTTGAAACATCCTGGTGCTCTGCCAACAGAGTTGCAATAATCCAGCTGTGACAAGACCAGAGCCAGGACCAGGAGTTGTCCAGCATATTCTGTCAGATACGGTCAGATCTTGTGTATATTGGACAGTGTGAATCTGCAAGACCAAAAACTATAGCAGCATAGTCCATGCAGGACGGTGGTCTTCAATCACCAACTCAAGGTTGTGTACCGACTTGACAAGTGTTAGTGATAATGAGCCAAGCTGAACAGAGATGGGGTGCTGAATAGACAGATGAGCTGGAATAACAAGATGATCCGTCTTTGCCAGGTTGATCTGGAGATGGTGTTCCTTCATCCTGGTTGCAATACCAGTGGGACATGTAGAGATTCTAACCGAGACCTTGTGATCCTCTGGAGGGTACAGCAGGTATAGCTGCGTAGCATCAGCATAACATTAATAATACATTTTATTTATATAGCGCCTTTCCCATGCTCAAGGCCCTTACAGAATATAAGAAAGAACGGCAGGGTATACAGTATATAGCATTGTACAAACCAAATAAATAAATAAAGAAGATTAAGACAGTAAATTCAGAGAAAGTCTAACAGACAACAGACTTGATGGTCAAGCACACACACACACAGGTTACATGAGCATCTTGACAGAGAGGTAAACTGAGAGATGGGTAATAAAGTCAAGTAGAGCTAAAAACCTTCCTAAACAGATGAGTTTTGAGTTGTTTTTTAAAAGAATTTATGGAGTCAGCTGATCTGATTAATTTGGTAGGTCATTCCAGAGTCTGGGCTATACAGCTGAAGGCCCTGTCACCCATGGAGTGTAGATTAGTGTGGGGCACAACAAGATTGCCAGAATCAGAGGACCTTAGTGGCGGCAGGCACATAGTGATGGAGAAGGTCACTGATGTAGTTTGGCGAGGTTATTTAAGGCTTTGTAGGTTATTAGTAGGATTTTATATTGGATTCTGTAAGACACAGGGAGCCAGTGAAGATGGAGCAGGATGGGTGTGATGTGCTCGCTGCTGCTGGTTCGAGTAAGGACTCTTGCAGCTGAGTTTTGAATAAGCTGGAGCTGAGATATAAGATTAGAAGGGGCACCTGCCAGCAGCGAGTTACAATAATCTATGTGGGATGTGATAAAAGCATGGACAAGTTTCTCAGCATTAGAAAAGGAGAGGAAGGAGCGAACACGGGATATGTTATGGAGGTGAAAGTAAGAAAGTTTCTTAATGTGATTTATGTGGGTGGAGTAAGAAAGGGAGGAATCAAAAATGACACCAAGATTCTTTGCAGTAGAGGCAGGTCTGATGAGATCACCGCCAAGATGGACTGGGAAGGAGCTCATTTTATTAAGTTGCATTTTAGTCCCAATTTGCAGGAGTTCAGTTTTGTTGCAGTTTAATTTTAAAGAGTTCTGCTCCATCCAGGTTTTAATTTCACTAAGGCAGGTTGTGAGCTGAGAAAGCTCTGATGAAGTTCCACTTTTAACATTGAAGTAGAGTTGAGTATCATCTGCATAAAATGATAGCCCAGTCCATAGCTACGAATAATATGGCCAAGGGAAGCATATAAATACAGAAGTGAAGAGGGCCGAGGACAGAGCCCTAAGGAACTCCTTGTGTGACTGGCATCGAGCTGGATCTGCTGTTGCCAAGACTAACAAACTCTTGCCTATCAGTCAGATAGGACTTGAACCACTGGAGGGCAGTGCCAGAGATACCCAGCATGTTCTCCATTCTGGACAGTAGAATGTCATGTCTGACAGTGTCAAATGCTGCACTGAGGTCTAATAGAATTAATATGCTGGTTTGTCCAGAGTCTGCTGCCATAAGCAAATCATTGGTTACCCGTAGCAGAGCAGTTTCACAGCTGTGCTGCACCCTGAAACCAGACTGAAAGGGTTCCATCAAATTATTAGTGGTTAAGTAATTGGTGAGCTGGGAGGCTACAACACGCTCAAGAGCTTTTGACAGGAAAGGTAAGTGGGAAATAGGCCGGAAATTGTTAAGATTGTCAGCATCAAGACCAGACTTTTTTAACATTGGAGTTACAGAAGCGATTTTAAAAGTGAGCGCACAGAGCCAGTGTCAAGGGAATGAGTTTATTATTGTTGTAACAGTCGGGATTATGGCATGAAGGCAGGATTTAAGTAGTGTGCTGGGGATGGGGTCCAGTACACAAGTAGTCGGCCTCATCTTACAAAGCAGGTTATTAACAAACGCAGATGTGACTGGTGAGAACTTAGAGAAGGAGCTGGATGGAGTGGGAAAACAGGGAGAGATATAAACAGATGATGTATTTATGTTAGTTGAATTATTTAGATCTTTAATTTTGTTACAGAAAAAGTGGAGGAATTCCTCACAGACTTCAGTAGAAGAGGTAGTTGGGCCAGATGTGGGTTCGAGTAGTTTATTAACTACAGAAAACAAAACCCTTGGGTTATCATGGCCACTTTCTATTACTCTGCCATCCTGGGTGTTCTTAGCAGCAGCAGTTAGTGCTTCTCTGTAAGCTCTTTGGTGGTCAGAGACAGCCTGGATGTGCACAGTGAGGCCAGACTTACGTGACATTCTCTCAAGGCCGCCAGCTGCTTTCATAGATCGCAATTCTGAGTTATACCAAGGAGCTGAACGTTTATAGGAAACCTCCTTATGTTTTAAAGGAGCTGTTTTATCTAATGCTGAATGAAGGGCTGAGTTATAGTGGTCAACATGACTATCTAGTGTGCAGACAGTAAAAGATCAGAAATGAATCCAGAAAGGATAGAGGGCCAGATATTTTTAAGGTTTCTGTAAGAAATTTGTCATTTACAGGTAAGAGGAGGGAAAGGCAGTGAGACAGTGAAAAATACTGCTTTATGGTCAGAGAGTCCCAAATCAGTGCTGTAGATGTTAAGAGAAACCATGGGACTGGATGATAGGCAGAAGAGGAGAGGGCCCAGCCTGATCCTTGGGACACCCCCGTGTTCGGCTGGTGCGCCCTTGACATTTCTCCACGCCAGGACATACAGTAGGCTCTACCCAAGGCGGTAGGTACTTCTTATGGTGTAGTGTTAAGGATTGCCCAAGGCAGTATGCACTTTGGGATACACCAGGAGAGGTCCAGTTCAGTTTGCCAAATGACCTAAAATGGCTAAAATTAATATATGAAATAAAACTGAACAACACAGAAGAAACCTAAAGAAATATAAAAAAAAATGCAAAACAGTGAGACAGCCAGCAATTACACTCAAGTCACTGAGACCCCACTGAGCTGTCACTTTACAAGTACGTCACACCTAAGGGTAAAGCGTGTTCTCAGATTTTTCAGGTAGTAAATTTTGAGGTAACACAGTTCTACTCACTAACCGTGGTGTTGGAGTGATTAGCACATAAAGTACAGAATTTCACATGACAATAATGGCCCAATAAACCTAAAACATATTCAATGGATATTAAAACTAACATACACTGTTAACTAAAGTTTCACATTTTATTCATACAAAAAATAAAATAAAAATGCAAATTACATCAGGCCTTTTTTCAGCTTCAATAGGAACTCCTACCCAAAGCATATTTACATATAAAAGAAAATGGACCCTATTTAGTAATAAATGGTTGCATAATCATCTACACTATTTTAATTTCAACTGTTTATTTAATCAGTCACACCCAAGTCCTGTAGTAAAGGTAATTTGCCTTCGCTTAACACAAAATGAAGCAATTGTATGACTTTATCTTTTTACCTTTTAATCTCTGTTTTTCTCTATTTCACTGATCACTTCTACCACTTTCTTTTATCAGTATACTGCTGCTGGATTATGTGAATTTCCCCTTGGGATTAATAAAGTAATCTATCTATCTATCTATCTATCTATCTATTATATATCTATCAATCTATCTATCTATCTATCTAATTACTCACTGAATAAAGTTTGGTGTTATTGCAAACTATTTCTTGGTTGCATGGTTCTTAGATAATCCAGACCTACAAAGAACTAAGAAATTATCAAAAGGAACTTATGAGTGAAAAGTGCAGGGGCCTCATGTAAAAACGGTGCGTACGCAAAGAAATGTTGCGTAAGAACTTTTCCACGTTCAAATCGTGATGTATAAAACTTACACTTGGCCTAAAGCCACGCACTTTTCCACGGTACCTCATGCCTTGTCGTACGCAAGTTCTCCGCTCAGTTTTGCAGACTGGCGGCACCCAGCGTCAAAGCAATGCTACTGTTCCTGTGTGGTTACTCTTTATTTTCCTGACACGGCTTTATAAATACACTGAAACTAACCGCATATTGTTTATTAGTGTAATGCATCTGATTGTAATTAACTTGTAACAATATAATGGTCCAGGGAACAGCCATAGTATTCCAAATACCAAAACTGCTTTAGCGTTGTTACTCTCACTTCTCCTTCTTCTTCTTTCAGCTGCTCCCGTTAGGAGTTGCCACAGCGGATCATCTTTTTCCATATTTCTCTCACTGCACCACTCGGAGTATTTATATCACTGTATCTGAGTGTGAATCACAGCAGCAGCTGATCGGAAAGAGAATTATCGGTATACAGCTTCAAGCACACGCTACCTCAGCCACGGCAAAACGTTTTAAAGCCTTTCCTGTACGGACCTTACGGTTCAGAAATGGTTTCATCCCAACAACTTTAAACGCACTCAATCACTGCTCCTTGTAGAACTGTTAGTAATCATAAGTACAACTGCCTCACTGTAAACTTGCACTACAGTTATAATATTACACAACCTGCGCCACTTTGTAAAGCATGTATTTACATATGATGATGATATCATTTTTAAGATGAAATGCAGCAAAATATGTTTATTATATTATACAGATAAAACTTTAACTTCATTTAAATAATCTACTGTATATTCTTCACTGGGACTGGCGTGAAGGATAGAATAATTAAACATGTACTACGAAGATATTTCAATGTTCCTTAAACGCTTTGAAAAATCGGCGCTCTAAGCTTACAGATGGCTTAACGTCTATTACAGAGCTGATTGTGTGGCAATCGGTTACTTGGAGAAAGAAAAGCAAGGACTGCAGGGGCGGCCACGCCAATATATATCTATACTAATAAAAGGCAAAGCCCTCACTCACTCACTCACTCACCACTAATTATCCAACTTCCCGTGTGGGTGGAAGGCTGAAATTTGGCAGGTTCATTCCTTACAGCTTCCTTACAAAAGTTGGGCAGGTTTTATATCGAAATTCTACGCGTAATGGTCATAACTGGAAGCAGTTTTTCTCCATTTACTGTAATGGAGATGAGCTTCAACGCCGTGGGCGGAGTTTCGTGTGACATCATCACGCCTCCCACGTAATCACGCAGTACATAGAAAACCAGGAAGACCTCAAAAAAGCACTTAAGAAAACATGCATTATATAATTGAGAAGGCAGCGAAACAATAAGAAGCAAGCGAGTGACATATACAACCATATTCATGAGTTCTGCTACTTCGGAAACAAAGCACGATGTAAACCTACACTTTAAATTAAGTTCATAGACAGGCTGCGCTGGCGCTTGTAATTTAGTGCCTGCCCATATAAGGCCGTCCGTCAGCGGCAATCCAATAGCAAACTGCCACGGGTAAATATTCACGGGTGAAGGACTGTGCTTATGGAGAGGAAGATGAGATGGTCAGGGTGGTGTTTGACACAAACTCAGCGAAACTGCGAGAGAAAGTTTTAAGTGCCAGGACTAAGGTAACATTAAATACAGCCATGGACATAGCACGAGATGGCACCAGCACAGCTGGGAACCTTCGATGCATGTACACCGAGCGGCTCACGTGAACTGACGCAGTGCACAGATAAAAGCAACAGTTCCAAAGAGCTGAACAAAACCAATTACACAATTGAAAAGGCAGCAAAAATATGAAGCGTCTGATAAGCATATTCATAAATCCAGCTACTGTGGAAACAAAGCACACGGTGGAAAAAGTCAATGTCCCGCTAAAGGAAGACAGTGTAAAAAACCCGTGCATGCAGTGTGTCAGGTCTCAGATAAAGAAGAAGACGAGCTGTTTATTGATGCAGTAAGAAACGAATCGATGAATGAAACCTGTCATCTTTACAGCGATTGACAAACACGGAATGTAACTTGAACACAACACATCCTACAAATACGAACCTGATTGAAAGAAATAATGATAATCAAATCCTTGATGACAGCAACACTCAGTAACACTCACAAAACAAATACTGTATATTGACAGTCATGTTACGTTATTTTTAAAATGTTCCCTTTTCTTTTTCTAGCTTTTTTAACACACTACTTCTCCGCTGCGATACGCGGGTATATATATATATGTATATATAGAACCCGATCTACATACTCGAATAATGGATACTTTATTCGCCATCAATGATTGTTTTGGTAAAGCCATACTCAGTGTATTCATTAGATGAACGGTAAAAAAGTAAGAGAGAGGGGAGGATGACTTATTGAGGCATGCAGGCTGTAGTGCTTGCGTCAACTCTATCTGAATTGCGCGATCACATTTGAAAAATATATCTTTTCAAGTTCTATTTAGTCCATATGTGTCAAACTCAAGGGCGGGCCACATCCGCCCGGCGTGTAATTATATCCGCCCGAGATCATTTTATATACTGTATTATTGTTATTAATGGCCCGGGGATATATAGCGCTGGTACCACAATAAACTACATATCCCATAATGCAGCGCTTCAGCTGCCTTGCCGAACAGTTACTGCGTTAATCAAGTCTACCTTATGATGCTGCAAGTTATTGCGAAGCTAGAGTTATTGCGCACTGAGTTTGCACGGCGCTTTGGTGACTTTGAAGAACAAAAAAAGTCCGTCTACATGCGGCTCGAACCTTGTGCATGTTTGGTAGCACATATCTGTGTGAGAAGCTCTTCTCAGTGATAAAGACTAACAAAACAGCACACAGGAGTCGCCTCACTGATGAGCACCTGCAATCCATCCTGAGAATCTCCACAACACAGAACCTCACAGCAAACAGAAACGAACCTGTGGCCAAAAAAAAGATGCCAGGCGTCCAGCTCTAAAATGACATATGAGCAAAGACAACTGAATGATTTGATTTGTTATTGCACGTAAGAGCGGGAGTCAACCGTTTTAACAAACAGCGTATTGCACTGATACTGAAATAGCTGTGTGTGTATATATGTAGATATGTATGTATATGTATATATATGCTTATATATGTGTGTGTGTATGTATGTATATACTGTATATATATATATGTATTTCTGTGTATATGTGTGTATGTATGTATGTGTGTGTATATATGTAGATATGTATGTATATGTATATATATGTTTATATATGTGTGTGTGTATGTATATACAGGGAGTGCAGAATTATTAGGCAAGTTGTATTTTTGAGGATTAATTTTAATATGGAACAAACACAGTGCTATCAGTCAATCCAAAATGTTAATAAACCTGAAACCTGAATGTTTCACAACGGAAATGTGAGTGTGAACATCATCAGGGGAATACATATGTGCACAATTATTAGGCAACTATTAGTGTGCAGATTTATTATGCAACTAAAGGAAAAATGAAAATTTTCCCATCTCACTTGTTTATTTTCATCTGTTATAGTGAGAATAATAAACAAACACCTCAAAATTTACAAATAAACATCTCTGACATTTCAGAAAAAATAAATCAATCAATCAATGACCAATATAGCCACCCTTCTTTCCAATAACAGTCATAAGCCTTTCCATTCATGGAGTCTGTCAGTTTCTTGATCTGTTGACGATCAGCTTTTGTGGAGCAGTGACTACAGCCTCCCAGACACTCTTCAGAGAGGTGTATTGTTTTTCTCCCCGTAAATCTAGCGTTTAAGAAGTGCCCACAAGTTCTCGATAGGGTTTAGGTCAGATGAGGAAGGGGGGCCATGTCATTATTCCTTCATCTTTAAGGCCTTTACTGGCTGGCCACGCAGTGGAGAACTTCGATGCAAGTGATGGAGCATTGGCCTGCATAAAAATCATGGTCTTTTCCTGTATCACTGTTTGAAGAAAGTGTCTTCAAAAACTGGCAGTAGGTTTGGGAGTTGATTTTGAGTTCATCTTCAATGCAAAAAGGTCCAACTAGCTCATCTTTAAAAATACCAGCTCATACCAGTACCCCACCTCCATGTTGGAGTGGAGTTCTGTGCCCATTACTGATCCACAGGTCCATCCATCTGGTCCATCAAGAGTCACTCTCATCTCATCGGTCCATAAAACCTTTGAAAAAAATCTGTCTTCAGATATTTCTTGGCCCAGTTTTGACGTTTCAACTTATGTTTCTTGTTCAGTGGTTGGTTGGGTTTCAGCCCTCCTTACCTTGGCCATGTCTTTGAGCACTGAACACCTTGTACTTCTGGGCACTCCAGGTAGGTTGCAGCTCTGGAATATGAAAGTACTGGAGGATAATAGGTTCCTGGTAGCTTCACGTTTGATTCTTCTCAAATCTTTGGCAGCTAATTTATGTCTTTTGTTCTCAACACGCTTTCTTGCGACCCTGTTGACTATTTGCAACAAAATGTTTGATGGTTCTGTGATCACACACCAATATCTTAGCAATTCCAAAAGTGCTGCATCCCTCTGAAAGACTTTTTACAATTTTTGACTTTTCAGAGTCAGTTAAATCTCTTTTTTGGCCCATTTTGCCTGAGGAAAACTAGCTGCCTAATAATTCTGCACACCTTGATATAGGGTGTTGATCTCCTTAGGCCACACCCTCCCTCATTACACAAATACACATCACCTGACATGCTTAAATCCAATAAGCATTCAAGTTAATACAGCTTGGAGTTGGAATATACGCATTAAAATGATGATATGGTCAAAATACTCACTTGCCTAATAATTGTGCACACAGTGTATATATATATATATATGTGTGTGTATGTATGTATGTGTGTGTATATATGTGTGTGTATATATGTAGATATATATGTATATATATATATACGTTTATGTGTGTGTGTGTAAATATATATATATATATATATATATATGACAACAACACTCATCACTCACAACAGTGACAAAACAATTACATTGACAATCAGGTTACGTTATTTTCAAAATGTTTCCTTTTCTTTTCTTTGCTTCTTTAACACACTACTTCTCCGCTGCGAAGCGCGGGTATTTTGCTATATATATATATATATCACAGCAACACTCATCACTCACAACAGTGACAAAACAATTACATTAACAATCATCTTACGTTATTTTTAAAATGTTTCCTTTTCTTTTTCATAACTTCATTAACACACTACTCCTCCGCTGCGAAGCGCGGGTATTTTGCTAGTTGAATATAAAACAGAAAGAGAAAATAACGACACAGCTAAACACACAGCAGCAAATTTCGAGTAAAGTTAAATGCTTGTGTCATGAGCACGAGGCGGCTATGCAGTGTCCGCAAGGGACGTGGCCATCCACCGTGCATAAGATACCATATTGACATTGGACTTTCTCTATTGGACATAGAGTTGCCCATGAGTACTGCTACAATAAATAATAACATCGAAGGTCGCACACAATCACTGCGCCATGAAACCCATGTTTAATAATGTGCTTTAACTATCATCATGAAAATGATATCACGTATACATCTCAGTATTTTAGTTATTCAGAGAGCTATAATATCATGAATGTAATGAATTCTGTGTCCAGTTGGAGGAAGAGAGCCGGTTTAAGAAGCAAGTAGTGATTCACACACATAGATCACATACGAGTAGAAGATCAAATACAAAACAAAGCATTTAACGTGCTACTTTAATTACGATGTGATTTGAGAAACTGGTTAAACGATTTTAAGATGAAGTTTATGATGTTCTACTTTAATGACAAAATAAACTACGTGATTAAAGTGGAAATGTCGAGATTGAAGTTGACATTTTGTGCTTTTTCCCCACTGTGTGGCTTTTTTCTCTGTACCCTAATAAGCTTTCATATGACACTCAGACAGTGGGCTACAACTCGGCTTTTCACGGCTTTTGATATGTGACTTCTTTTTTATTTCCGGCACTGTGCGATTTTGTGAATGTGAGCTTTCAAGTTTCTCCAACACGCTATGTCACTCGATCAACTTTCTTTTGTTGATTATACCACGGTTTATTTGAACAAATAGTATGTTTTTCCTTTGTCTCCACTTGGTATTCGCTGAAATTCTTATATTTTCCCCCGTGCTTTTCCCATTGTCTTTTCACAGAAGGCTGCGCTTAAGGGCGATTTTATATTGATTTGCATATTCAAAGAAGCGTAATTCTGGGAGGAGTTGGGGCGTTACATAAAGCGCGCACGCGTAGTTTTCACGCTGATCGAGATTTATGTAGCAGAAGAACGGGGAAGTTGGAGTACGCACAGATTCCTGGATCTGGATTTTTCTGTGCATAAGCACATTTCGGCTTTTGTGCTTACACCATGTTATAGTGCGAATTCTACGCACGGCGTTATACATGAGGCCCTTGGTCAGCAGAGAGATACCGTAGGCTTTACATTTACCAGGTGTTTCCAGCAGGGGGCGCTAGCTCCCTTGTTGGAATGAGTTCTTTTTTAATTGTGGTGTATTACATAACCCGAAACTATATAGATATGATTTAAAAAGGCGATACCCCTCCCTTAGTGATACGGTGGTAAGAAATCACATAGGAGAAATAACTTAGCTTTCTTTAATGACGATTTACGCTGCATAGCAGACGAGGAAGCCATGACAAGAACACAGTTTGGGAGTGGGGGCTCGATGTGTAGAGTCGGGCATTTTTGCCGTGCAGTGGAAGGATTTTCAGGATCGGATGACTTTATCTTCCATCCGTCCGTCGGCTTCAAAGGTGTGCCGGGCAATGTTACAAGGCTTTATACAGTACTCTTTCTTTGTGTGCAGGCCCCCACTTCGGTGAATCATGCCATCCGAAACAAGGCACAGGTGATACAGTTTCATGCTGACTTTGACACACAGAAATGCCCATTTCGCAGTTGTCCCTGTCTTTTCTTCTAATGCTTGCCTAGCAGTTCCAAATGTTGAGCCCCTGTGCTAAATCTGGCTTTATGTTAGCTGTACATGCGAGTAGAAAGAAAAGTAGATTTATAAAATATTTTTGTACAGAGCACAGTGATATATTAAACATATACACTTATTACACCATGGAACCATCTGGACAATGGAACAATTAGGACATCCCTTAAAAACCGATGACCAGCTCAAGTGAAAAAAGAAAACGACCAATGCAATAAAGAGAAGGTTTGAAAGAAGAAAGAAACAGCACTCTGGAACTGCTCAGGCATACCTAGGGCCTCCATACTGCTGTGGACACAACAAGAGTGGGTGTCAGGCAAGAGAGACCCTCACAGTCTAAACGAAAAATCCAAGTTTGCTAACCTGCTAGAGACCAGTGCTGCTAGAACCAAAATCTCATTTCATTTAATATCCTCTGTGTATTTTTTTTTGTATCTTGTTCCCATCATCTGGAGAGACACCACATATAATGATTACTATTATAATGCAGGAGAATGACGTACATCCATTAAATTAATGAAGATTATGTAAAACTACGTGAAAACACTTACCTGTTTAAGCCAGGACCCTTATTACAGACACGTGTCATATGTTTCTCATACTGAAAAATTCAACTTCATTTTTTTTTTTTGTAGGCTAAAACGGTGACTTTTATTCAAGAGTAAAAAATATTGTGACTGTATTTAAGGAAAAAAATGGCAAAAGGAAAAATATATGAAAATTAAGATGTACAATTTCAAGCAACATTTAAAAAGTTGGTCACTTAATACTTTTTGTTTCTTTAATGTAATGGGCATTTCTAGAAAATATGTAGAATAGGTAAAAAAAAACAAAAAAAAAACATAAACATCAGTGGCATATGATTGTTTAGGAAGGTCTGTACCAAATAATATCTTAGACTTCTCCACTAGAAATACAATAAATATTATTACAGGTCAGTGCTGAATATATTTCTAATAATTTATATATAGGAATCCATTTTGTGTTCTTGGTCTCCATTTTCTAAAGGTTGTTTGCATTATAATCGTCTCGTTCATAGGTTATTGTCTCGAGCATTTGTGCAATGTGATTGGCTATCTCCTGAGTTCCCGCTGCCACTACCCTGCGAGACATCAGGTCCAGCGGCCCACCTACAAAAACAGGAAACACAAGGAAATTTGAGTTCTCTCTGCATTCACCTCCAAAAACAGCAAACCTCTGAAATGCACTGCCCTACTGGTAAATGTTATCAAATAATTTTCCAGTTTGTTGATATATGTCTATCTACTATAATAAAATGACTCCATGAAGCCATGCAATGCGAGAAAAGATGTTACATATGCTTTAATCACGAGACAGGATGGTGTTTGATTCCGATTCTCCCCACCTGATGTATCGATCACATTTCCACCAGCTTCCCTGATGATGACCGCTGCTGCTGCGATGTCCCAGCAGTGGAGTCCAAACTGGTAATACGCTTCTGCAGCCCCTGCTGCTATCTGGCAAAGAGCTAAGGTTGCACTGCCGATCACTCGAATGCTGAGGACAGATTGAAATTTGTAGTTAAAGCAGGGCTAGTGATATATGAACTTAACTCTGACGAGTCACTGCCATCTCCCTACTTCAGTATTGGAAGTGCTTTCTAGTGTACAAATATTAATCAATTTCAAATCACTCACATTCAACAGAAGAATATAACATACTTGACAAATGCGAGGTGACCATTCAGCCCATCAAGCTCATTTCTTGAGTTAATAGCTAAGCTCTCCCAGTATCTAGTCCAAATACTTCTTAAAGGTTTCTACTTCGCCTACGTCACTTGGTAGTTTGCTCCAGAGTCCCACAACTCTTTATGTAAAGAAGTGTTTAATCTAGCAAATAGACCGAAACTCTGTCCAGAGCTATCTCAAAACTCACTCCTGTGCACACTCTCACTTTGACAATTCAGAGTTCTCAATGAAGTTAACCGGCACACGTTTAGGGATACAGGAGGAAAGCCCACCCAGATATGGAGGGAGCTTGCAGAGTCCACACAGATGGTAGATGGGCCAACCTTGGATGGTGGATGTATGAGGCAGCAGGGTGAAGCAGGATGTCGCGAGCTAAACAAAAATCAAGAAGCCATGCATGCCAGATGTCTATGTGATGAAATAAAAAACAAAGAGTCCAGCAAAGGTGGAGGAGCACCTGTGACTAACAAAGTGAACCACTAATGGGAAAGAAATGCCATCACCAATTTCAACTTCTCGTTTTAGTTTTTAATTAATTATCATAATTATTTTCCAACATGGACCTAAAATAATATCTTAAAAAAAAAAAACTTAAAATAATCACTGTTAATAAACGTGCATCTTTGTAGATCATAAATAACGCTAAGATAAGGATCATTTTCCTCCCAAATTAAACTCGGCATTCTTTTGCTGGTTTACTTTGATATTTATCGGATTTTTGTTTATCTAGTATGGTATGATAATGTAATGAGACACAAAAACTAAGAACGGAGAACTGGTACTAGTACAACGAGATTAACAAAAGAAATATTTAAAGAGCCAAAGATCTAAACTGGAAGGAACACAACAGTTCAAAAATCACAAGTCAAAAAATGAAAGCAAAAATTCTAGCTACCTAAAATCGCTTTTTTTCTTTTCATTTCTAAATTAAATTACTAAACAAGAGAGGTTTCCATCTATGGCCATCTTAAATACCTACCACATGATGATGTCAGGCAACACAATTCAGGCGATAAAAGCCAACAACGTCACGGCACACGGCATGGCCATGGTTGGAAAATCACACGTAAGCATGTCACTATTTGAGGGTGTAGTAGAAACATGCGATCATTCACTGTCCCAAAATGGCAACAGAGTAGTGTCACCATCATGACGATAAAAAAAATAAAGTACTGTATCAGACAAAATAAAGAGTAATACATGAAATGAAATTTCTGAACAGGTCAAAAAAGTAATATTCATAACAGATATATGACAATACTTTGCCTAGAATGAAGTTTAAATGTGCCAGAACCTTCTGCAACAAGTTCTTTCCAGTCTGGTGCTTTTGTTTGTTTGACCCTCGTTTTTGATTGTCCATTTATGTCAAACACACTTTGCATATAGCCATCAGGATTTAATCGACATTGGATTACAGTATAAATTAAACACTATAAACCACTGGAAGATATAGCGAGAACACCAGGGACGCCATTCAGAGGGAGAAGATACAGAAGTGGGGACGACGATCGGGTCCAAAACAACCTGACAAACCTCTGTTACCTAGCATGCTTCTCACCAACGTCAGATTGATTACTTATAAAATGGATGAGTTGGACCTACAGATTGCTGCAAATGGTTTCGTGATGATCATTAAGGAGACTTGGCTTCACCCGCAAATCCGTGATGCTTCAATACAACTGGCGGACCGCACATTCCACCGACAGGACAAGAACAAAAACTCAGGTAAGAACAGATGGGGTGGTTTATTCATTTATATGCACAACGACTGGTGTATTAACAGTTACAAGCAGATATTGTTCTCCTGACACAGAAGTTCTGTCAGTCATTTGCAAACCATCCTTTTTACCAAGGGAGGTAACTGTGGTTATTGTGACTGCTGTTTATATTCCACTGGATGCAAACATTAGTACGGCTCTTAACATCCTTTATACTAAAGTAAACAAACAGCAGCAGGCTTCTCCCGATGGAGCACATATCGTTGCTGGGGACTTTAATCAAAAGAGTGTACTTCCTCATTTCACTCAGTATGTGGAGTGCTCCACCAGAGGGGAAGATACGCTTGATTGTGTGTATTCAAATATAAAACACACTTCTACAACCACACCCCTCCTGCACTTAGGTCAGTCAGATCATCTTGTATTGCTCCTCATTCCATCATACATATCCCTCAGGAGAAGGACAAAACCAGTTACAAAGACCGCTGCCTCTCAGCTTCATGACTGTTTAGCACAGAGTGACTGGGATGTGTTCGAACAACAAGACTTAGGGGAATATACAGAAACTGTTCTGTTCTACATCAAGGGCTGTGCTGATAATGTCACTGTCACAAAGAGGATCAGTGAGTTTCCAAATCAGAAACCCTGGATGACAAAAGAAGTACAGATACTACTCAAAAAACACAACACCACCTTCAGGTCAAGTGACAGCCAGAGCTGACCTGAGGAGAGTTATCAAAGAGGCCCATAAGAGGAAAATACATGGCGAGTGTGGGCAAGGAATTCAACTCATTACAAACTACAAGGGCAGCAACCACAAGTCTGTCAGCTCAAATACCTCGCTGACAGAGGAACTGAACCATTTCTTTGCCGGGTTGGAGGTGATAAGGTCCAGCGTGACCACACTGATAACACCAGCCCACAGCACCCACCCACATGCTCACTCTGCAAGAACGAGGTGAAACGACTGCTCAGGACGGGGAACCCAAAGAATGCCAATGACCCTGATGGAGTATCTGGGAAGATACTCAAAGCATGTGCTGCCACACTTGCCAGGGTCTTCACGTAGATTTTTAATCTTTCTCTTACATCAGCCAATATTCCACCTTGTCTAAAATCATCAATCGTCATCAAAATAGCCAAAGACAGCTTAACAATAGAATTACCAGAGCCTACGAAAAAACTTGTAAATCCATCCCACGATTTACCTTTATTTATTTACTTACTTCCTAAAGCCTAAAGTCACAAGTAGTGTGCAGAGGGCATGCTCAAAAATGTGTGTAATGCCACGAAAATTGCCTGCTGACACTTTAGTATGCAAGCAATGGTATGTGCATTCTTGCTCCGATGTAGAAGGGAGCTGAGTTTACCTCTGTTACAGCACGTCTATGTGAAAACAGCAGTGTCAGATGCGGGCGTGGGGTGTGTTTGGGCTCGTGAACGCGGCTAAGATAATAAAACTGACTAAAAAAAAAAACCAAAGCTAACCTTTACAAATATCATAAATTACACCGACTGTTACAGACTGAAATCAAATGTAGGCTTTTATTCTAAAATAGTAAGACTAAGAGCAGTTTACTTCTCAAAACGGAGTGGTGCAGGATCGAACTCGCAACCTTTTGATTCCCAGTCGGCAGCTGATTCTATTGCGCCACGGAGACAGTCATAACAAACAGGTGTCAATGTCGCATGTTAAGGCGTCTTTTAGTTTCTGCAGTTATATTTTTGAATTGTTGTGTTAGATTTCTTCTTTTCTTCATCTTTTGTGAAAGTATTTCTTGGATACTTCAGGCTTCATACATTATATAGTTTATGCCTACATTTTGTCATCTACTAGTAGAATATAAAAAACTTTTCTGTTTTAACAATGTGTTGACACAGATTACTGTAGGAACGGAACAGGCATGAAATGCGTGTGTTCCAAACAACGATCTATTATTTCCACTCTAAAACTCCACTTCACTCCCAGAAAATCAATCAAGGCATGAGCTGGGAGAAGTGTGTGCACGTTCTAAGATGGTGGGGAGATGGAATAGCCAGCTGCTTGCAGCCTGATTTTTATCAGCACATTTAGATGACAAAAGACGCTGGTGGAGAGCTGTGAACGATTTTAAGAAGCGATTTAAGGTGGGACAGATTTACAAATTTTTTCGTAGGCTCTGGTAATTCTAGTGTTAAGTGATTATAGACCGGTTGACCTCACGCTGGTAGTAATGAAGTGCTTCGACAAATTGGTCTTACAGCACATTACATCCTGCTTTGCACCCACTTACTGATCAAACAGGTCCACTGAAGATGCCATTGCTACCACTCTACATACTGCGCTGAGCCATGTAGATCAAAGAGGGAGCTATGTAAAGGCTGCTCTTCATAGGCTACAGTTCAGCATTTAATACAACAATACCTGATATATTGGTAAGCAAGCTGACAGATTTGGGCATCGCCTCCTGCTCCTGGATAAAGGCCATTCTCACAAACCGTCCATAAAGGGTTAAACTCTGCAATCATCTCTCGTTTTCACTTTTGCTCAGCACAGGATCTCCAACAAGGCTGTGTGTTGAGCCCACTACTTTACGCTCTGTACACATAAGACTGCACCCCTACCCATCCCAGAAATACTATCATTAATTTTGCAGATGACAGTAGTGTAACAGAGCTCATATTAGAAGGAGATGACTCGGCCTACGGAGATGAGGATTTCGAGATACTAACTGATCACCACAAAAACCAAGGAACTCATTCTGGACTTCAGAAAGCACAGCACAGAACTGGTTCCTCTCTACATCAATGGAGACCATCTGGATAGTGTGCACACTTTCAAACTCCTGGGAACCCACATCTCTGAGAACATTTTCTGGTCTGAAAACACCACAACAGGGACTGTATTTTTCAAGAGTGCTAAGGAAAAACAACTTGGAGCAAAAACTATTACAGGCTTTTTATTGTTCAACCATCGAGAGCATCTTGGGATACTGTGTCACAGTGGGGTGCGCAGGATACACGACAAGAAGGCTCTCCAGAGAGTCATAAACATAGCATAAAGAATCACAGGCTGCAGTCTGCCCTCCCTGGAAGACATTGCCCACTTCTGCTGTCTAACCAGAGCCACAAATATCATTAAGGATCCTTCACATCTTGGTCACCACCTGTTTGAACTGTTGCCCTCTAGTTGGTGTTATAGATCTTTGATAATATGGACCAACAGATTCAGAAACAATCTCCTTCCAATGGCCATAAATGCAATGAACAAAAATAAGCAAATCAAAGCGGGTTAAACAATTTTTGGTCAGTGCTGGGAAATACATGCTGCTGCTGCCCTCGTGCAGCTACTCCCCCGTTAATGGCATTATTTATTATTTTATTGTATGTGGTGGCTCTGAGGCTAGGGATCTGCGCTGACAATCGTAAGGTTGCCGGTTCAAATCCCCTAAACGCCAGAAGTGACTCTACTGTGTCAGACCCTTGACATGTCCTTAACCTGTAATTGCTTCATCCTGGTATGACAATCTGCGTCCATCCCTGCAAGCAGGTCCTGCAGCTACCGAGAAGACTTGGGGGCACTCCAGCCACCATAAAAACCACCACACTGTTCCAGAGTGGTGCCGAGGTGTCACCTGTTGCACTCGAGTCCCAAGCGTGTGGTGGGTATCAGCGCATGTTCTCGACCTCTTTATTACTACTGGTTATATTTTTTTTATCTCATTTCTTTTTAAATATATATTTTACATACAATATACTGTTATCTATAAACTGGGCTAAATGTGCAATATTCTTTAGTGCAATAACACTTTTTTTTAATTTTATTATTTTTCTGTTGTTCTTCTTCTGTTCTCCTCCATTCAGACTAGTGTGGTGCTGAGGTGTCATTTATTGCACGGCTGTGCTCGGGTCCTAATCTGGGATCCTGAGGTGGTGCGGCAATGCGTTGTATCAGTGCATGCACTCATCCTCTCCTCTCCTCTTTCTTGTGTGTATTATGTGTTGTAGTTTTTTGGTTTTTTTGACAAAAGCAGTGTTACCTTTTTATGTACCTAGCTGGAGTGGCACTTGTAATTTCATTGTAATTTTTTTTTTACAGTGACAATAAAGGCTTTCTGTTCTAAAGATGAGAATTCAAGCAGGAGTCGTAACCAGGTAGACCAATAAAAAATAAAATAAACAAAGAACAGGGCAAGTAGTCAGAGACACGGTCAAAGGACAGAGTGGTAACCAAAAAGAGGGTGCTGGTAACCAGAACAGAACAAAACAAAAACATAAAAGACAAAATTTACATTTAATGGGCATAGTGAGAAGTCAAGCAAAACGACACCTTTCATTGGCTAACTAAAAAGATGACAATATGCAAGCTTTTGAGTCAACTCAGATGATTACATCTTGCCTGAAGAAGGGGCCTGAGTTGCCTTGAAAGCTTGCATATTGTGATCTTTATAGTTAGCCAGTAAAAGGTGTCATTTTGCTTGACTTCTCACTACATTCATAATGGCTAACACGGTACAACACTCTAGTACAACATTTAATGGGCAGAAAACAAATTGTTTGCGAATTCAAATCTTGGACAACCAGGATGAGTATAACACTGTCACAGTAATAACGTCACGTGTCACACACTCCCAGTTATTAAGCCTTGGCATAGCAACCATCAACAAAGCTGTTCTAGAATGGCTTAATCTATGAGGAAAACGAAATAGGGCTGGGGAAAACATGAATTATATTTAACACAGGTAAAAACACATTGGAATGAAAAACAAATATTGCCAATTGATTTCTTAAAAACCTTCAAAAAAGACAATTTTTAAAGGCTAAGGAACAGTTGGAAAAAATTACAAATTTAATTCAGCATATTAGTGGTCAGGAGACAAACAGTTTCATACAAAAACACAAAATGGAATTAAAAGTCGAGTGGTATGGAGCTAAAGTCCTAATGCTATCCAGAATCTGTCTAACACTAAACAAAATTCGATTTGGTACATTTCTGTTTTAGGTCAAACCTTGTACAGTACACCCCCAAAATTTGTGGGGGTTACATTCCTAGAGCACCCGCAAATTGTGAAAAAACACGAATTTTGGATGTGGTTAAAAAAATGGCTATTTTTATAGTTTAAACCCTAAATATGTCCCCAAAACACTTTAATTTAATTTCAAACTCAGCTTAATACATTAACTAAAAAAAAAGAATGTAAAGGTAAACCCGTAAACTGCACAATACTGTACTGCTATGATCCTGCAGTGCTAGAATGTAAAATACCGATGTTACCGCTATTTGTACTGTAATTCATGCAAGTGCGTTTTCATTGCCAGAAGCCTTAGAAGGTGCAGGGCCTTTCAGCAGCATCTTGGGGCTTTAACTCTTAAACTGCCACATACTTCGGGGTTAATACATCCCTGAAAACCAAATACTTTTTTGCTACACTTTATGTAAACGTCACAATTCACAAAGAAAAAGTGGAATTTTAATGGAACACTTTTTCTTCATGCAAAAAGCATCACAATTACTGCAACAGTAATCATTTTACACACTGCTAATGAACTGTAAAAACTAACTAAAAAAAAACTACTGAAACAATATGTACACAGTGCAACTGATGCCGTGGATGAAACTCAGTAAATCACTGAGCCAACTGCGCTTGAACTGGCGGCACGCTGGCGACACAGCAGCCGCAAGTAAGGGAGCAATGTGAAGGTAGTCTACCGGCGTTTTTTTAAGAGGGGTTTTTGAGGAGCGTCCATGTCTTCTAGGGGTGCGTTCAGCCCCCCTGCTCACAAGGGGCTGGCAGTGGTCATTAGCTGGCTGCTCAATGAATGTACGCCACTGACTGATCAGCTCCTGCGTGCTTGCAAATGGCACTGGGAAACGACTATAGGCGGGTGTGGCAGTTTAAGGGTTAAGAGGAACAAAACGGAAAACACAAGAACGCTCAGCTGGAGATGCATCACAGTCAATCAGCAGCAAGGAGAAATGAATAACGCTGTAGCGGTATGGTGCCGCTAAGACTCACGCCGTCGAGAAGACAACAATTTATTTATTTTTTTGGTGGAGATTCCAGGGACGCACCCAGCCTTGGCTCAACCTGTGCGCACTCACAAACAGACACAAAAACAACGCAAACTGGTAATCAAACAGCAAATAAAGAATGTAATGAAAACAACGATACCACCCCTGTTCCCTTTACAGCGATTACACATTAAATACAACAAAGCACAAACAAAACACACAGTAAATCATAAAAAACGGCAGCGGATAAAATGTAATGATGAAAATAGATTGTCCAGAGATCCGCACGTTGAATGGGAATGTACAGATAGTCCTACCGGTAGTTCCTGAAATGGTGAAGACGGGTGGATGGGTTCAGGAGCGCTACTTTCTTTGCAGGATGGCCATGAATCCACTTACAGTCCTCATGTACACAGGCAGACGGCAGACAATCCAGACGCACGAAACGATCCAGGACAAAACGAATAAGTATAGGTGACCCAACTGAAGGCAGACAGACAGACAGGAACTTCAAACACAAATTACAAAAACGCTTTTTTTTTTTTGCTTTTGGTCACCGGTCCCCTTTTTAAAAGCCGCGCCGACATCCTTTGACTCCAACAACCCCAATCAGAGCCACTGCAGGGACTGCTGGGCGTTGCAGTTTCAAATTCTATTGGCTACATTTGCCATCCCAAGCCGCGTTTTCCTCTACAGTTGCTTCCTGATCTCTCTACAGTACAGTATTGCCATGAAAAAAGCCATCAAAATTGCAGAGGATATTTGCGGTTTCCACTAACAATTATTAGATAAGTTCTAAAGAAAAATGTGCGAATGACTGGGGCCACAAACTCTGAACCGCGACTTTGCAGGGGTCTACTGTATACCACTTTTAAAATGACACCTGATGATGTTGTCGCATAATGATGCATTTGACAAGACTAGCTCATTAAAGTCTGGACGCCTTTCTAAGTACACCACCATCTTTTAAAGCTGCGACTTGATAACATCACACTCTGCAAAACATTAGTGACCTTAGTAAGCAGTAATGAAAGAAAAAAATACTCAAAATAGTGGTGCCCGTAAACAAAATGGCACTGTGATGATGGCACCAAAACAACATAAGAAGAATTAAACCAGAAAAATAATAATTAATTTTGTATTAATAAAAGAGGTCAAATGAAACGGTCATGAGCCTAACAGATTCCTAAACCTGGGATCCTGGATTAATGCAGGGAGTTCAGTGACCACCATGCTGCTCCAATTTAAATATATTTATGCTGAATTCACCTTTTTAATGCACTTTCTAATGACATTTGTTGTATCCATCTATTACACAACATGCTTAACACAATTCAGGACTACGAGGGGCTGAGGCCTATCTTGGCAGAACTGTGCGAAGCCAGGAGCAAAATCATAATAGGACAGCTCAGGGTCAGCAGTCACACAAACAGGGAGGTCTCTAGAGACATGACACAAAAACTAGACCACCTGGAGAAAAATGAACACGGAGACAGTGAGTGGCTCCTGGATTCGTGGGGTGGCAGTGCTAACCACTGTGCCACCATGCCACACTGAATCTGAGGTTGTAGTAGAGATGTTAGCTGAAATAAACAGGATGGTGGTGTGGATGAAGGCTTATGCTGACTGATGTGGAGAGCAAAAAGATGCTTAGTATTAAAAAAAAACAACAGACAATTCACATTAGTTAGTCTGACAAGATTTAACATATTTACAAATGGTGAAAAATGTAACTGTTCGATATTTCTAAAAAGGGCTGTCTTTGGAATATGCTACACACACACACACACACACAATTTTACTTACCGTTAAAATACAGTGCCACATAAGCTGTGTACTTCAACGCATTTCGACAGAAATATACATTAACTAGTAACTGCAAAATACATTAAGTTGCCAATAATAATTTAATAATTTGATCTTACCCATGAACATGTGCTTTAAGAAACCTTTCCATGTTTCCAAGAAAAATCTTCAGGGTTTCTGGGTCTCGCTTTGCACCAATTTCAGTTAAAATCAAAGCCTTGGACAAATCTAGTATAATTTAAAAACAGGCAAAATGTATATGAGTAAATATTCCCACAGGCAATAATTCAGTATTTTTAAAGTGAAATATCAACCAGGTCATGAATTATTTAGTCAAATTCCGTGCCCAACAATAAACCAGTCAGTGGAATTCTGCACTTAGCCAGGCTTCAAAAAATATAATAAAGAAAGAAGAATCCAAGATTATGGTGTGAATTATGGAAGAGCCTGTTTGAACGCTATACTGAATATTGGGATCAGCTTCACGTAGATGATGGCTGGGGAGTGACGTCTTCATTTGGAGGGCTGGAAATTGTGTGTCTGTGGAAGCAATGAAAGGCACTAGTAATAGCCGTTGTGTTTCCACAGATCATGATGCTTAGATTAAAAAAAACAATCCTTCCACAATTCAGACAAGCAACCTCAATAATTACAGTTTGTTCAGACCTCATTGCACATGGATATGACCCAGTGCTGGTATTAGCGGGCTTCATGCTAAGATTGTGACCAGTATCTACTGAGATTAATTGAAAGAGCGTTTTTATTATTTCTTTTTCTTTTAGCATTTTATTAAAATCAAATAATATTCCATACAAGCAAGTCAAGTTTAACAAAACTAGGATTGAAACAAATCAACCCCCACCCATGAACATTTAGTAGTCTTATGTGATGTGGTATCTGGCTGGCATGGCTTCATCGCGGGCACTGGCTGCATCAAGATTAGTAGAGAAGGGATTGGTCCTGTGGAAAACAAGGAGGTAAAGCAAAGTGGCAGGGACTGAGTACCTGTGCCTGCTAGCAAGACAGGGGCCACTAGGGGGTGACGCTTCACAACTGAAACGTTCATAGGCATTAGAGCGAAAGTGGTGACCTAGAAGAACCAAAAGAAATTCTGGTAGGAAATCAGCGAGCAGGAAATCCAGCATATGCTAGGACTTCTGAACAGATACGAATCCATGGTGAGCTGGCAGAAGGCATCAAGGTGGCTACACGTTTTCTAGAAGGTATTTAGATTCCACGTTGCCCATCTAAAGGTGAAGATGGGATCGACAGCCAGAAGACAAGGGCAATTCTGTCCATGCATTAGAGGGCAACACACAGTCACTGGGCAGAGCCCTGTTTCTTTTCTTTAAGAAAGGCCGGTAGCACGTTCGGCTGCCCTGGGACACCCCATGCACTAACATGGCGTCCTTTAGCCAAAAATAGGTCGTCCTGATGCGAGAAGTACTTTCAGGGCCTCACCCGAAAACTACCATAGAAAGAAGTATAAAGTTGCCTTGTGGTAGGAACAAAATGATGTGATGGCTCCCTGAAAGCAAGGACAGCAGGCCAGAAAAGTCTTAAACGAGGGATGGAGAAATGGAAGAGAACGCTTGGTGGAAGAGCAAACCCACCTCTCATCCAGAGAGCAGCTCAGTGACAGCAAAGCCCAGTGGGTTTTCTTTTGCTCCGCTTTTCCTTTGCACTTTGTGCTACCCTGTTTTTATTACACCCTTGTGTGTTTAAAATCAAAACAAAAAGTGATACAATTCTGTAACACATTGCAATCGATGACTTTTAGTGACAAATAGCTGAATTTTCATATACATCCATCCATCCATCATCCAGCCCGCTATATCCTAACTTCAGGGTCACAGGGGGTCTGCTGGAGCCAATCCCAATCAACACAGGGCGCAAGGCAGGAAACAAACCGCAGGCAGGGTGCCAGCCCACCGCAGGGCACACACCCACGCACCAGGGACAATTTAGGATCGCCAATGCACCCAACCTGCATGTGTTCGGACTGTGGGAGGAAACCCACGCAGACACAGGGAGAACATGCAAACTCCACGCAGGAAGCGAACCCGAGGTCTCCTAACTGCGAGGCAGCAGCAATACCACTGTGCCACCGTGCCGCCCTTTTCATGTACAATTTTACTAAATTGTCACTATAACATTTTTGTATTTTACAGTTTTGAAATGTAAAAAGTTTTTACTGGGGGGAAAGGCAAATTGCTGACTTATCATCGCTCTTTAGTGTCTAGCTTGGACTCTGACAGATTAATGACATACTCATTTATTATTCCCTTTACAATTCTAATTTCTAGTGTTTAACTGCTCCCTATTAGTGACTTTTATTTCTATAAGAACAAACAGAAATAAGCTTGCTGTCCAGGAACTGGCCACTTTAAATGGAAGTCTAAGTAAGTGTTGACTTTTTTGGTGTTCAGTAGTTTAATATGGCAGAAAAAGTTATGATAACATTAGGCTTTTGATTAGGCAAATATAACGCTTGTTGTCTTATATTATTTATACGCGTCCTGCTATAGAGCCTGGCTCAATGCTGACTCTGAGGCCTTTCCAGTGTTTTGTTAGCATTTCAGCTGCAGTTCTACAATGGCACTGTAATGATGAAAGCAGCACCACAGCTTAGCTTAGCGCCATGAATGTGTCTTTTGTGTCAATGCGCTAACATTAGGGTGACAAATAGCACTGAAATTCATTCACACACACTTCAGCTCTGCAGCTTGCCTGGCAGAAGACAGTGCACATTTAATTGTCACATAGGTGCCTAATCGGCAGCTAAATGTGCTGAGTCATTTGTGACCGTCACCATGAGACAAAAAAGTCAAATCAGACGGCCAAGTGGCCCCTACAGCAGTTTCAAAAAATAAATTTAACCTTCACACAGGATTTTTGAATTAGGCATATTGTATATGTGAAATTAGTGCACAGCTTCAATGGTCTGTATTGGAATAAAAGAAAAAATAAATATAGTAAATGGAGCAACACAACTTTGATTATTTTAAAGTAAGTAAGTCAGTTCAAAAAAAGTGCCAGGAAAACCTAATGTAGATGGACATTAAAGAATATGAAATTTCCATCCTTCCATTTTCTGCCCCAGCTTATCCAGCTCCTTAGTGAAACATTAAAACAAACATGAACAAAAATCAAGGTGGTAAAAAAACAAACTTATTTTCCTTGAATGTTCCTAGAACTAACATGTTTTGATAATTGAGTTAGACTGGCAGAACTCTAAATGTTAAAAAAATAAGTTGAAATGACATCTTTTTCTATGTGCACTCCATATCTGAAACTGGAATGGGAGTTCAGGCAGAGCGGTGAGCAAACACTCATTAGGACTCAACAAGGCCTGCCGAATTAAAAAGTGCAGTCTCAGTTACGAGACATAACTCTGGACCCCCTGGAGGAAGTAGCCGAGGAGAGAATGAAAACCAAACTGACAGCCGTTATGAACAATGTTGCACATCCTCTCTCTGACACATAATAAAATTAATAATTATGACTCTTTAGATTTATTTGCCATTTTTCTCACTACTCAAAGTGCTTTTACAAACTCCACAAAGGGAGGACCCGGGATGCAAACCGATGTTCTCCTTACTGTGAGGCACTGAGTACGTAAAGTCAATGAATTCTTCAGCATACGTTTGTCAAGAAATGCGACTGGAGCTCCTTAATACCAATGGCAGTACACCTGACTAATGCCTCACCGGGACTGTTATTTTTCACTGTTACCCAAGTCAGATGTTTTCCTTCAGTTTAATAATTCTTGTGTGTAATTGTTTGGCATAATATTTATTTCCCTGAGGACAAATAAACTTTGTTTAAACAAACAATCAATCTGTCTAAGTCTGATAATTAGAGAAGAAAAACTTTATACATGTGGCCTTACTCTGAACTGGCTGGTTATGGGCAGTGATCGCTCCAAGGTGAATTCTCAGAACTGGAAGGACTTATCAATCAAAATGTAAATACATGGAGAGCCCATGTAAACCTCATGCAGGCCCTGGTGCCGTGAAGCAGAAATGACAGCTCTGCACTACCTAGAAAAGCCAGCATAGAAGGAACTCCATGAGTGGTGGTGGGAAGAAGGTGCGTGCAGACACAGCATTTGTACAGCACTTCAGACACGTCAACCTGATGCATGGTGGCCACCGAAGAGCCGGGGGAATGAGTGGCAGAAGAGCTGAGTCTGACCCCAGCTGAGTGGAGTGAGGTGTAGTGCATGAGCAGGCCAAAGGATGTAACAGCTGGGAACAGCCATTGAAGAAGCCGGAAAGTCCTTTTCAGCGGCATCTCACCAGCAGTCGGTGTAAAGTGGCTAATTCCATTTCTCCATCTCTTGCATCCCACTGGGTGTTTAGAATATTCTCTCTCACTGAAGCACACGTATATATTATCAACCCAGCTTCCATATAGTGAAAGAAAATAAATGGTCATTAAGTGTGATTTTGTTATTGCCAAGTTGTCTACAGAACAGACACAGCAATTCACATGTGGGCATCAACATTTAAAATTTAGTAACAGAAAAAATAGACAGGGAATCTTTAAAATGTACAAAAAAACACTTCACTTTTATGTGGCAAATTAATATATACTATGGTCCTGAAGAAATAACTGACTTGACAAATAACATACTTCTTTAAAGCCAACAAATGTTTATGTCTGGCAGTGATGTCTGAAATGTAACAACACCACAAAACGTAGGAGAGCAATCAGCCGATTCAACACATCTGGCTAGGAAAGATCTAACTTGTCCATATACCTTATAAAGCTCTTTTTCTCATAACAATAACAAAAGACATGCAAAGCTTCATGTCAAATACAGACGTGACAGCTAAAAAAAATTCCTTAAGCAAATTAATAGCTGTAGTCCAAGACAACAACTTGGAAGTACAAACACAACATCCCCAGACCAAAATGTGCAAATAATACAGAAACCATACCAACCCTGTTCCAAACTCCGAGTTTAATACACCCCCCTTAACTGCTCTCAGTGACACCACCATTAAGCCTCTCTCTCAAATACTCTGTTTGATTTTGGGCAGTGCCACCTATTGCCATCTCCACTAGTTCTAACAGAATCCTTACAAAGTGTAACTAAAGCATTGCACCAAGCTTGGGGCCCATATATATATATATATAGCCCATATATATATATATATACTGTATATATATACTAGCAAAATACCAGCGCTTCGCAGCGGACAAGTAGTGTGTTAAAGAAGTAATGAAAAAGAAAAGGAAACATTTTGAAAATAATGTAACATGATTGTCGAAGTAATTGTTTTGTGACTGTTATGTTTTGTGTTTGTCAACCATTGTAAAGATAACAGGTTTCATTCATCTATTCCTTTCTTACTGCATCAATAAACAGCTTGTTTTCCTCTTTATCTGAGACGTAACACACTGCATGCACGGGTTTTTTTTTACACTGTCTTCCTTTAGCTGGACATTGACTTTTTCCACCGTGTGCTTTGTTTCCGCAGTACGAATATGCTTGTATGCGTCACTCGCTTCATATTTTTTTGCTGCCTTCTCAATTGTGTAATGCGTTTTTTGTTCAGCACTCTTTGGAGCTGTTGCTTTATGTCTGCGTACTGCGTTCACAGTCAGTTCACGTGAGCCGCTTGGTGTACATGCCATCGAAGGTTCTCAGCTATGCTTGTGCTATGTCGTGCGATGTCTACGCCTTTATTTAATGTTACCTAAGACCCGGCACTTAAAAGTTTCTCTCACAGTTTCGCTGAGTTTGTGCCAAACACCACGCTGACCATCTCATCTTCGTCTGCATAAGCACAGCCCTTCACCCGTGAATATTTAGCGGTATAGTGTTTCTATTGGATTGCCAGTAACGGACGGCCTTATATGGGCAGGCTCTGAATTACGTGGGGGCGTGATGATGAGGGACGTAACTCCGCCTCACATTGTGACCGAGCTGCGGCTATGGCCGGTATATATGTACAGAAGTAGGTTCCAGTTATGACCATTACACGTAGAATTTCGAAATGAAACCTGCCTAACTTTTGTAAGTAAGCCTAAAGGAATGAGCCTGCCAAATTTCAGCCTTCAAAAGTTGGAGAATTAGTGATCAGTCAGTCAGTCAGTCAGTCAGTCAGTGAGGGCTTTGCCTTTTATTAGTATAGATATATAAACGTGTATCCCTTTTACTTTTCCTCCCGCCGCCAATATACAAGCGAGGCCAGCACATCAACAAAATGAAACCTCCAAAGAAAGAGTCACTTGCTTAGTGGCTAATGCACAAGCAACGCAAGCAGGTCGGCAAAACAAAACCTCCTAGGAAAGAGATGCCCAGAGTAGTTCCTTTCAATTACCTGACATTTCTACATTTTATTTTTTTTTCTGACGATTTCAATGGCTTCTTGGACCTTGGGCTTTTTACAGCACGGGCTTACACAGCTAGCTATATATATATATATATATATATAAAACCACCAGGCACACCCGCACCCCAAGAGATCTTATCTTTTATGAAGTCTCTATGGTAAAAAAGAACATAATAAGCTGGTAAGCCAAATTTTTTGATGAAGAAAAAAATTATCCCAAATGTTATAACAACTCAAAAGGTATTATTATTAAAGTTTTAAAGTATTTGTTTCAACTACATGACTTAAAAGGCTGCTCCAAATCCCCTGGGACGTTTGGGTACAGAAATGCTCCCTGATGTGCATCTTAAGCAGACGATTTAAACTTTTAGGACAGCAAAGCATTACAAGAGTCTGAAAAGAAACAACTGTGCAGTTACAACGGTAAGACTTCTTACTTCTAAACAATAATCCCCACCCGAGTTGCCCTTCGATATCTAAAACAAACCTGTTTCCTTTGACACTTGAAGCTTTAGACCATTGCAGAATGCACCATGGCCTTTTCTCGCAGTGTACAGGTTCTCTTCAAGGCAATGGTAGATGACACCAAATTCAAGCTATAAGAAAAATGTAATAAAATGAGTGAAATGTGTGTATACGCACCTAGCAAACAGAAAAAAAACTAAACTAAGGCTCAAAATTTTCAAAGTGAAACAAAAAATCTACATTAAAAAACAAGAATACTTTAAGCCTTTTTTATTAGACTGTAACACTAGTTCACAAACATAGGAAAAAAAAATAATATCCCAAAGTGGATTATATCCAATGGTTTCACACAGGCGAGGAGCAAATCTGAACCCTGAACTTCAGATGGCCATCAAATTAGAAACTTACGGAATGTATCTTATACCTCTTTGTTCACAGCAAAACCAATGCTCACTGCAACCATTGGAAAACTGAAAAAGACATTAAACATATCAGACATAGTATACAACATTGCTTTTGCCATTTAACTAAAAACAATAACAAAATTAAGAGAAAGGTTTTTATACCATTTATTTCTGTATATTGTGAAAATAACCAACTGTAAAGTAATTATATAAACTTTTTGTAGTTGAAATGTGTACTGTGCTACCAATAAGAAAAGTATTATAGGAGATATTGGGTGGGCCTTTTTCTTTCATACCAAACTTGGTAAGTACGAGGGACTGAAGACCACTAAAAGAGGTTTCAGCTTTCTGCCTACCTCAGGGCCTTCTGTCATCCCTTTGACAGGTTCATGAAAATTAAATGGAGGCGGGAGATGACCTAACAGTTCCCAAAGAAGTCAAAGGATCACCCTTTGTGGGTGATGCCAACACCAGGCAAAACAAAATGGGGAAAATTGGTAATAAAGGAAGTTTTGTCAATCTTCATGCAAAAGAGAAGGAGCTGAGGAACTGTGCCTAAGAGATGGTCTCAAGGCATCAGAGCAAGAAAAAAGAAAATGGTGCTGGGGGACTTAAAGAGAAGGGAGTGGAAGGGAGCTTTGATTCAATTGATTGAATTATACTAGATATGCCATTGCCTGGTTTGAAACATTTAACACAGAGCCTCATGTCTTGATGCAGTCACTGAATTTACTGTAAGTATACAGTAGATATACAGAACATATGCTGTATGTATATAAAAATATATATGCTGTAATGGATGGCACGCATGCAATGGCGTCCCAGTAGGGGTGGAATGAAGATCTTTACCAGGCCAGGAGGCCAGCTCAATGGAAGGACTGGGGAGGGAAAAAC
The DNA here is from genome assembly GCF_016835505.1 of Polypterus senegalus. Taxonomy (NCBI): domain Eukaryota; kingdom Metazoa; phylum Chordata; class Cladistia; order Polypteriformes; family Polypteridae; genus Polypterus; species Polypterus senegalus. The sequence continues at coordinate 67,233,485 of NC_053158.1, forward strand.
AATATATGAATTCTATCTCCCCCAATATGCCAGATGGCTGCATCTCTGGGCTTTGGGTCCTATTTGGTTACCAACAGGGCCTGCTGGGAACTTGGGTGCCAGAGTACAGCTTTGTTGGGTTCAATAATTGCCGCTAGGGGGTCCCGCAAGTAGGAATAATCTTACTATATCACATTTCCATCTGACCAGGAAATGTTTCTGCTGGACCATGTCCTAGCATTGGAAACACTCCTGGGTCTGTAATAAAAGGAGTCGCACTGCTTCACCCAGGCAAGCAGGAGTCAGGTGGAAGAAGGTCAAAGCTCGCCTGGGAGGAGTGGCGGAAGACAGAAAAAAAGAGGACAAAGAATGTTTATTGTGTTCATGCAACTATCAAGAAGAAGCCTTTGTAAATATATTTGTTGTTATAAACCTTTCATTTGAACCCAGGACTTCTGTCTGCGTACTTGTATCTGTGGTTTGAGGTGCTACAATGCCCCCTACAGGTCTCTCTCTCTCTCTCATATATATATATATATATATATATATATATATATATATATATATATATATATATATATATATATATATATATATATATATATATATATATACACAGTGGAAAGTATTTAGACCCCCTTCAATTTTTCACTCTTTGTTATATTGCAGCCATTTGCTAAAATCATTTAAATTAATTATTAATTTTTTCCCTCTTTAATGTACACACAGCACCCCATATTGACAGACAAAAAAAGAATTTTTGAAATTGTTGCAGATTAATTAAAAAAGAAAAACTGAAATATCACATGGTCCTAAGTATTCAGACCCTTTGCTCAGTATTTAGTAGAAGCACCCTTTTGAGCTAATACAGCCACGAGTCTTCTTGGGAAAGATGCAACACGTTTTTCACACCTGGATTTGGGGATCCTCTGCCATTCCTCCTTGCAGATCCTCTCCAGTTCTGTCAGGTTGAATGGTAAACGTTGGTGGACAGCCATTTTAGGTCTCTCCAGAGATGCTCAATTGGGTTTAAGTCAGGGCTCTGGCTGAGCCATTCAAGAACAGTCACAGAGTTGTTGTGAAGCCACTCCTTCATTATTTTAGCTGTGTGCTTAGGGTCATTGTCTTGTTGGAAGGTAAACCTTCGGCCCAGTCTGAGGTCCTTAGCACTCTGGAGAAAGGAGAAGATTTTTGTCCAGGATATTCCTGTACTTGGCCGCATTCATCTTTCCCTCGATTGCAACCAGTCATCCTGTCCCTGCAGCTGAAAAACACCCCCACAGCATGATGTTACCACCACTATGCTTCACTGTGGGGACTGTATTGGACAAGTGATGAGCAGTGCCTGGTTGTCTCCACACATACCGCTTAGAATTAAGGCCAAAAAGTTCTATCTTGGTCTCATCAGACCAGAGAATCTTATTTCTCACCATCTCAGAGTCCTTCAGGTGTCTTTTAGAAAACTCCAAGATAGAACTTTTTGGCCTTAATTCTAAGCGGTATGTGTGGAGACAACCAGGCACTGCTCATCACTTGTCCAATACAGTCCCCACAGTGAAGCATGGCGGTGGCAGCATCAACAACTCTGTGACTGTTCTTGAATGGCTCAGCCAGAGCCCTGACTTAAACCCAATTGAGCATCTCTGGAGAGACCCAAAAATGGCTGTCCACCAACGTTTACCATCCATCCTGACAGAACTGGAGAGGATCTGCAAGGAGGAATGGCAGAGGATCCCCAAATCCAGGTGTGAAAAACTTGCTGCATCTTTCCCAAGAAGACTCATGGCTGTATTAGCTCAAAGGGTGCTTCTACTAAATACTGAGCAAAGAGTCTGAATACTTAGGACCATGTGATATTTCAGTTTTTCTTTTTTAATAAATCTGCAACAATTTCAAAAATTATTTTTTTTGTCTGTCAATATGGGGTGCTGTGTGTACATTAATGAGGAAAAAAATTAATTTAAATGATTTTAGCAAATGGCTGCAATATAACAAAGAGTGAAAAATTGAAGGGGGTCTGAATACTTTCTGTACCCACTGTATACGTATATATATATATATATATATATATATATATATATATATATATATATATATATACACACACACACATAAACATAACCTATATATATCATTTTTTTCTTACCTGTGAACAAAATTGCAAGTCCCATCAATAGGATCTATTATCCAGGTCGGATTATCTGTTAAATAGCACTTTTCACCAGCTGCAGAAGATTCTTCACCTATAAAACTGGAACAATTTTATATAAATTCAAATTAGCTAAAAGGTGGATGAAAATTAAAAAGAGAATTTAAACAAACAGCAAATATTTGCAATCCTACAAAGAAGAAACTTTGAAGGTATGGTATCAAAGCAGTACCTGTGAGAAGGATATTTTGCCCTTAGAGAAGAGATGATCAGATTTTCAACCAGGTGATCCGTTTCTGTCACCAGGTCGACAGCTGAGCTTTTTGTCGTTACACGTTTGTCATGTTTAACAGCTTCTCTGATGACCTAAGCAAGGCAAACATGAAATATTGTTATTCACCATCTGTGCTTATTTGGTTTAGCCAAGTAGAAGTGGTCACTAAGGCCTAATTTATGATACATATTCTGTATCTATCCACAATTACTTTTAAACCAACGTTGTAAATGCACAGTAAATACTGAGACCCCTAACACTCACCATTTCAGCTCCGAGTTCTACTGGAAAGGCAGGAAAATAGCATGAGGGATAAAAGGGCCAGCAGTATATACAGCATATTACAGAAACCCACATATGTGAATTGACAGCTCCTCTAAATGCAAGCAAGATTAGAAGGGGACCACCAGAGGGTTGGAAGTGTTGTCACTGCAAAGGTGCCCTGATATGGGACTGAGGCCATGTGGCACTAACACAAAGCCAACTGTCTGGTGACAGCAAAGGACCTCTATATGGGACAAGTGGAATCCCCACACTTCTGTTACGAGAATAGGTGGTCCAAAAATATTTAATAGCTCATGTTTGTTTAGTTGAGGGTCAGGGTGCAATGGTGCTATGGACTATAAGACTGCCAGAGGGGGCATCTTCTAGAATGCCAGACTAGATTTCAGTTGTCACTGTTTTCCACAGTCACTTAGGGTCTGGGCATATGCTGGGATGAAGTTGTGGTTGAGAAGGTGAAAGAGTACAAAAGAGACTAGGAGGTGAAGATAGAGATGCTTCGTTGCTGTCATCTGGTCTCTTCCATCTATCTCGGTGATGGTCAAATGTGGGAGCAGGCTGCCCGAATATGTTTTTTAAAACTTAAATGATTATTCCTGCGGTCCTGCCTTGTGCCCTGTATTGGCTGGGATTGGCTCCAGCAGACCCCCGTGACCCTGTAGTTAGTATATACTGGGTTGGATAATGGATGGATGGATGGATGATTATTCATTGTCTTCAGAGTGGAAAGACAGGGGCTCTGGAGGCCAATCTATCAGTCAAAGAATCATGACTGACTAAAGTATCTAATAACAAATATAACAAAGTGCTTGCCTTAAAATGTTTAACAAATGGATGTAAAAACAAGCTGAAAACTAGAACAAAAAAAACAGAACCTGGAAATTCTTAATTTTTTATTCTTTCTTTTACAAATCAATAAGAGTTTTCTTTTTATGTATCATGAGTCTCTTGACTGTGACATACAAAGGTAACGGGTTCTGGTACATGTTGACCAGGTGGGAACTGATTTCTGAAAGCATGCTGTTTTCTGGCATTAGAAAATGCTAGCACGATACTTGACTTTGTGGTTTCCGGCATTCATATTGACTTGCTACTGAAACAAGAAGCATAGACGGTAAACCACAAATGCATAGGAGTTCATCTTACAAAATCAGCACACTAAAATAATTGCTTTTAGGTTCAGGCTCATAACTTGTAGAACACATTAGCAGCATTGCCTTCTAAGTGCGGGACTCACCTCTAATACTAAAAAATGTGTCACAATAAATAAAGGCAGAGAAATTCTCATCACCATAAAACCAGCACTGAAATTTGCCTAATGCATGTTCCTCGATAATGAGGGCATTGTGTTTCTATTTTTACTTGTCCAGTCATTACGCTATCATATTGCATTGTGCCACTTAGTTATATAGCAGAGTTCAAAAGCTGTATATTTTAAATTCCAGTATATACCACAGTGCTTTCATCATTCCACATCCTGCCATTTCTTCATTTTTGAACATTCCCATTCTGAACCATTAAAAAAAATGCCCCCTTGATTTTGTGTAATTTCTGCTTTAATTAGCAACTGGTACCTTTTATTCTTACAAATCCAAAAGTGGGTGGCATGACCATGCAGGGCTAAGCATTGCTACGTAAAGAACCACCAAGCCTGACTGTGGATTTTCTCACCCTGTATTCCTAAGACATGCTATATGTCTTATGTTAATAGTTCATTTCAAATTGACAATATATGAGCGTGTGTGAGTGGGCCCTGTGATAGACTGGCACCCTGTCCAAACCTGGGTCCTGCTTTGTGCCCGATTGGCTCTGGCTTGCCCCAGCTGTGAACTGAGTGGCACAAGTTTGAGAATTCAAAAGTATCTGCCTGAGAGCAGATGAAACATAGTATTGAAAGTTGAGGAAATCATTGATTTTCTGTATGCTTAATGAACAAAAAACTAACTGATGTGACTGAACAAAGAATCCATCAGTCTTTTATGGAAACTACATGATCCAGTTCAGAGCCATAGAAGTGCTGTAGCCTCACCCAGCAGCACAGGGTGTGTGCCAGTGTGTCAAAAGGCATAATTACCTAACATACTGCAAACTGAAGGTAGTCATATTGTAGTTGGTAATTCTTTAATGATCATGAGCAGACATACAGTAGTAGTAGGGTGTTTTACCGTGTTAGCCATTATCAATGTAGTGAGAAGTCAAGTAAAATGGCACCTTTTACTGGCTACCTAAAAAGATTACAATATGCCTCTTCTTCAGGCAAGATGTAATCATCTGAGTTGCCTCGAAAGCTTGCATATTGCGATATTTTTAGTTAGCCAATAAAAGGTGCCATTTTACTTGACTTCTCACTATGAGCAGACATTGAACTGATGTTTACCTTTGACGTGATGGATGGTGATGTGTGTTAAAGTGTGCACCAGATCTTGGGCAAACCCTATTTACAGCTGTCACTAGGACAGAAAATTCCTTAATACCGTATTTCCCAACATAAGTTAATACTCTGCTATCCCATTACAGCTCTCTTACTCTTATCATTCTTCACCACTGGGTTAAATGTGAATGATTGTAAAAATGTGTAAATTCTCTTCAAACAAACTTAATTTGTCACTTTTGTTTTGAAATGTTCCGAGTCATGTTGATGTAGCTATAGTCAAATAGTCATGTATGAGAAAACAAAATCAATTAGCTTAAATTTCAGAGAGAGATGAAACTTATGAAATGGCTCAGTTTGAACCCAAATGTCACGTAAGAACAAAAAGGGACTGTAAGCAGCTCTTCAGGATGGAGCACTAGTGGTGTCTAACTGTTCTTCAGGTCTTCACCTTTCTAAATATTATGTGTTCAAAATTCTATCATAAAACTCCATGATGTCCTACGAGCTTTGGTGGATAATTTTTTGCCTTGTTATTTTTGGGAAAGTGTGCTTTCTTCAGCTCATTTGGAAGCAAGCCATCAGTGTTAATGGTTTACAGTTGGCAACACTGGTGCGCTGTCCTTGAATTGTCTCCCAGGCGTCTCAAGGTCACGTCTGGATTTTGTGTACATGAGAATGAAATGTGGCAACACATTTTTCAAGCATGATGAGTATGTAATTATTAATTTAATGTTTTAAATTTATAAGTTATTAAGCCAGTGGGCAGACAGTATTTAATACAGAACGTACTGAATCCATGTGTCACTTAAAATCAGTATGAGAGTTTTTGAAAATACAGCAATCATTTTGTTTCAAATCAGCCCATTAGCTGTTGCTCAGCCATTAGTTGTCCAGCTATGTACGAACCTGTTTTACAGGTAGGGTATTCATTTGCATTTCTTTATAAAAAGGAAACATTACAGTAGAGCTGTGGTCAGCAAACTGCAGAGGAGCTGCTGAATGGTATGTTTCAGTAACAATAGAATAGCAGGCATCTGGAGTGTATTAGTTTTCTCTGGTAGAATAGGTGATGTCCTGAAAGGACTTCCTCAGATTGCAATAATTACAGTCCACCACTACAACGTTGGCCTTCATGTACATGATTAAATATTACAGATGTGCTTCTGCTTCAGCCTGACAGAAATCTCAAGTATAAATGAAGGGAACCAATGTAGAAAGCATTTTAAGATGGAGAAGCTTTTATCTGTGGCACCTCTGCAAGAGAACCACCTCTTTCAACCTTCGCAAACATATGCAGTTTTTAATATCTGGAAAAAATGTTGGATTAACTTGCTTAGAGATCTTTATATAGACAACGTCTTTGCATCCTATGAACAATTACATTCCAAATTTAACATTCCAGCTACACATTTCTTTCACTATCTTCAAATTAGGAACTTTGTTAAACAGAACCTTCCCGATTTTCCTCATCTTGCACCCTCATCCATGCTGGAAAAAATATTGCCCAATCTCAAGGACTCAGACACTATCTCTGCAATATATTAAAAAAAATTTTTATAGTCCCTCCCTTTCAAAGATCCAAGAGGACACTGGGAAAAAGATCTCTCAATTAATATCTCAGAAAAGGAGTGGAAAGTAGCAATGCAGAGAATTCACTCGAGCTCCATATGCACAAAGCATACAATTATACAATTTAAAATTATATATCGAGTACATCTGTCTCGCCTAAAACTGTCCAGGGCAAGACCCAACCTGTGAACTCTGCAACCAAGTCCCAGCCTCACTGGGTCACGTTTTGGGCCTGCACCAAATTAACATTACTCTGGACCAAACGTTTTAATTACCTTTCAGACAGCCTTGGACTCACAATCCCTCCTAACCCATTAACAGCTGTGTTTGGGGTTCTTCCAGAGGGGCTCAAAGTGGAGAAAGACAAACAAATTGTGATTGCATTCACTACACTATTGGCACACAGACTTATTCTGCTAAACTGGAAGAACCCAAACTCTCCTCTTTTAAGTCAGTGGGAAACAGATGTTTTATACTATCTGAAATTGGAAAAAATCAAATACTCATTTAGAAGATCTGCACAGATTTTTTTCAAAACATGACAGGATCTAATCAATAATATTTTAGAATAAGCTCCTAAAGCACAGAGGAAACAATTATTTCTGCATTTCTTTTTCTTCACCATGCATCTCTATTGGCTTATCAAACTCATCAATTTAGGTATGTTTACAAGCCTTAAGTTTTACTCCGTTGGCCATGCTCTCTCTCTCAGGGGTGGGGGTTGATTTGTTCTCAATCCTACTTTTTGTAAAAATTGATTGATTTGTATGGAACGATTGCAATAAAATTAATAAAATTTTAAAAAAAAAAAGTATAAATGAATGAACGAATGGATGAGGTTCCTGTGTAAGGATTGTGGGCTCACTCTCTGTGATGGGCTCAAAAGCTCACCAGTGGGGAGGACCCCAGACCAGAACTGCTGCTTTTTTACTGAATCATAAAGTGGCTCAGCTGTACACTTATGTGGCCTCCTGGGTGCCTCTCACAGTAGGTGTACAAGGCACGTCCTACTGGAAGAAGACCCAGAACATTCTGGAGGGAGTATATTTTGTTTAGCTGGCCTAGAAGTGTCTGCACATTTCCCCGTAAGAGCTGGAGGAAGTTAGCAGGCTTGGACAGTACAGGTTGGTGCGTTGCCAGCACAAATATCTCCAGGAAAATTGTGATGATAAAATTAGATTTTTTACTACCTGTGGTAATATAACTACATGGCTGCAGAAACTGAAAGACAACATTCATCCTGAAGCCTCTAAACCTGGTTATAAGACAGCATTCATGAAAAAGTATGTGAGTAAAATAAAAGCAACATTTGTCTTGAATAGAAATGCAATGTCAGCATTGGGCAGAAGTGTCAGTGTGTGTGTATTAGTTATGTCCCTGTGTAGGACGGACTTTGATTTTTTTTGATTGTATTCTTTTTTAAATCCCCAACTTTGTGTAAATGAAACATAAACACTATTTACTGTATATACGGCAAATTTAAAAGCATTCTTTTACAGATAAATACTGCATATAGGACACCAGTTTGGAGTTCGTCTGTGCATGTAAACCATTCTGTATCATTACTTAGTGTACATGTGCAAACACATCCTGTATTTATGGATAAACATGCAAAGTCACATGTAACCTATGTTTTTATTTACAAAACACTTACTGTATCTACCAGGCTCTGCATCTGTGTAAAGTGAAACTGCCCAAAGACTTACATTTCTGTCAAAATCTCTGCTCTGCTGTATAAAAACATATTCACATCATGGTGAATACTACGATGTCTGATCCCGAGTCTAAAATACCCTGATGATTAATGTGAAGTTTCATCACATTTAGGTTTTGTTGTCTCCTGTCTGTTGCTGACCTGGTCCTAAATGTATTTGTTAGAACTGAGCAGATGTTCTAGTGTGAGGTTTTATTTTTCCTACTTTTTTTTGGTAAATATTTACTCTCTGTTCCCTCTGTTTTCTATGCTGGCACTTATTTTTCTTAGCATTTTTCTGTTGTTCTAGTTTAGCTACTTATGTTTAGTAATGAGGTCAATTGATTCTCTCCAGCAGACCCCCGTGACCCTGTAGTTAGGATATAGTGGGTTGGATAATGGATGGATGGAAGTTAAGGCCTGTAATTGAGTTACAGCTCTCAAGTTCTGCAGTTGTTAAGAGATGCAGTTACTCGAGGGCTATTTAAAATACCTGTTGCCACAGCCTCTAAATCACAATTGACCAAACATCTCACTGTGACAGTTTCATTTTGCATAGTGACTTTTTTATTTATTATTCACCATGTGCTAAATGTCTGATCCAATGCTTTCACCTCTTACTATTGGTATTAAAAAGAGGACCTCCTTTTTTTTTAATCAGGAATACATTGAACATAAGACATTATGCTGATGAGGTTGAGTGGCACTTTGATCTTCAACCATCACCAAGGAGGACCACCTGACATTGCTAAATTTGAAAAAGCCACTAAGGAAGCCTGACAAATGCTCTTTTCACTTCATGGAAACGAAATCAATAGTATTATGCTCAGGAAAAGGCAAGAAGTACAAAGAAAAGGTATGCAGATTTTTTTTTTCACTTAGAGCCCCAGAGACTTGTGTTCAGGTTGTGCTGTAGGTGTAGTCTGTGCATTCACTCCGTGTTACCATCGCTTGAACTTTTCCACCTTTGACTCTTGTTATGTGTCACTCAAATTGTGTTTCCTGGCCTCTGTTTATGTTCCTTTTTACAGTAATATCTTCTTGGTTTATTTTAAAGTGTTTTTGATTTGTTTATTTTAATTCTGTACTTTACGTTAATAACTAGCTGTCCCCCGCAGTTCCACCCGCATAGTAGTGAAACAGGACAGTGACGAGGGCCATGCCCAGCTCCCAACTCCTGACGTCACACTTCCCCGTCCCCTCGGCCCACAGCCTCTCTCTTGGATTAGCGCAAATATATCACTCCTGCAAGTGAACTATGATTCTTAGTGCGATGAGAGAAGTCGCAAAACCAACCAGAAAGTTCAAGCAAACTATAGAAAAAAACCTGATCTAAATCCGTTAAGTAGTTCTCTCGTTCACTAGCTAAGCAGAGGTAAGGAATAGCCCGTGGCTGGCACGTGAGTGAGGAGGGCCCCACCCCCCCTACCCGCAGCCTGCTGCATGTCTATTGGATTCGTGCAAATAAACTGGCACCACAAGCAAACTATGATACATAGCACAATGAGAGAGGTCGCAAAGTCAACCGGAATGTTCAAGCAAATTATGGAGAAAAAAAAGATCTCTTAAGTAGATCTCTCGTGAAAAGTGGACAGACATATAGACAGACAAACAAACATTGGATTTTACATATATATAGAGAGGTGTTCTATTGATGTATAATTCATTTCTCCTTTGTCCCTTGTATTTTACCTTAAGAGGCAGGGCCACCCTGATGTCACCACTTCTGAGTTCTCCCTCCCTCCCTCCCCTGTGTATCTAAGAAAAGAAAGCTTAGTCACACATCAAAGTTTAGTGGAGTCTAAGTGCATGTGTCGTTTTCATATTGAATTTACTGGTTTTGTTGGTTGTTTTTCCTGTTTCTTGGATTATTCTTTTGGATCACTGATTCAACTCCCATTTCCTCCTTTAAGCATTTTTGTTGTTTTTTTTCCTCCTCATTAGTAATTATTTTGATTTATAAAGACTAGGGGGCTCTGCCCCCTGCTCGCTTTGCTCGCTCACCCCCGGGTTTGGTTTACCGGATATACAATTTAAAAAGATTGTTATTTTCATTGTAATTGTTACATATGCATTATGTTCACTTTTACTTTAAAACTTTTGTAAAAACAATATTTTTCATTTATTTCCCACCCCAGACGTGGTTAAATCTCTTTCTTGTGGGACATATAATGCTGCTCACGTTGTGGTGCTGAACACACGCTAAGGAGATATGTTCAGAACAGCTGCTGGCTTGCTGCTGCTGCTGGCTTGCTGCTGCTGCTGGCAAGCTGCGTGTTCTGCTTGTCGCTTGTTGTTGTTTTAAGAGCTGGGGACGCATGAAGTGTGTCTGCCAAAAGCATTCCAACAACTGCTAGGTTAGAATAATATGAACTTGTTTTAAATTGTTTGTAAGTAGGACGTGATGTGCAAAAGTCACCGTCTCACGGGTTTTGCTTCCTAAGGTTGTAATGTCTAGTCTTGCGTGACATCAAAGTGTCTCTCCGAGATGATCATACCTCGATCGCTTCTCTCAATCCCACTGGAGGCACACAACGCTTCTGCCATTTTGCGTCTCTCCCGCTTGAGTTGTGAAGGGGGGAAGCTGAACGCTCGCTAAGTAGATGCGGACGGATCAGCTGATGGCTTTGTGCTACTGCTGCTGAGGTGCATGTTTTGCTTTTTGTACTGCAATCATTTAAAAGCCTGTACAGCAGCTGTCCTTTTGTCTTACTGCCTCGTCTCACGTGACGTTAAAGTGTTTACCGAGAAGATCATGTCTGCTCTCACTCCCAAGATTTTCCAAGATTTTTTTTTTATAATAGAGAGATTATTTTTTTGGAAAGTCTTTTCAAGCCAAAGGCTTTTTTTTATGGTTTCCTTTCCTTTAAAAGATACTTGGAGATTTTTGGGACATTTTAAAGAGGCAAAAAACCCTTTTAGGCCTGAATGGGCCAAAGCAGTCCAGTAGAGTTAGGGATTCAGCTACTTAGAGTGAAGCCTATTCTAAGCAGGCAGAAGAGACCTGCCTGGCTTGTGGAGCCTCCATGAGAACTCACACTGTTTTTGATAAGGCCTTGACTTCATCAATGACTTCATGACTGATTCACCAGTCTTCAAAAACATATACTATGTCATAATAATACAAGCATAACATGAGTAACTATATCGTACGTTTTGGTTAAGGGATGCCTTTGGGACACAGTAGCTCCTGGACACTGCCTGTTGTGAGCCTGTAAGTGCTCATTGCACCAGCTTCTCTGTGTATTTTTTTTTATAGGACATGCAAATTTTTTCTCAAATCCCAAAAAAACATGCATGTTACAATAATACAATAAATTCTCACCACATCTGTCCCTGGTATGGCCTAATTCCCTGCCCAGGTTGGTTCTGGCCTTACGCCCAAAGCTAATGGTACCCTTCACCCATGGGTTTGAGAACTACCTCCTGCATGAGAACTATTTCCTTTATAAATCTGTTTTTTTTTTTTGCTCATAATTTTGTTGTTTTCTCAAAGGCACCTAAACCACAGGGAAAGCATGGCCTGCAGATAAGTACCTACTGCAATGAAAAACAGCACCCCCAACCCACAGTATCTTCTGGTATCTAAGGCTGTGGGTTGATAGTTTAGGTGAGAATTTTGAGGTCTTAACAGTGATGAATATTCAACATCCAGTTCACTGGCCAATACCTTAATCTGTGCATATACTATAAATGTATAAGTCAATAAAAATGAACACCTTTTAACACTATGTTGCATATAAAAAATAAACTTTGCAATTGTGCTCAGTATTAGGAGAAACCCTGGTTCGCTATTGCACACGGCCATCACTTGACAAATTTAAACCCACCCGAATACGACAATGCACACTTTTTGTCCATTGCTTCTTCCTTAATTTCTGCCTGTCAATGCTCGCGACATGTTCTTCCAATCAGTCAATTTCCTGGATTCACGTATCTGGTGACAATTTGGACCGCACGGTCTGCCAGTCCTGTACTGGGCACACGCACACACCACTTCAGATTTTTGCTATCAATCCAGCGCCACGAAAGAATCAGCAGGCAGGCACGTTCAGCGGTCAAACTCTGCCTTGCATCGCATCGAATTCATTAATACACATGTTGACGTGCATCTCATCTGTTCATTTTGTGCTTATCTGCCTGCTCAGTAGTAGCTGATCTAGGTCATTTCCGTTAAAATAGCAGTCTACTGAGCAACTGAGGTTTTACACAATGAAATGATTAATGATAAAATGAAATATTCATGGATTTATCTAAAGCTGTTCTTTAGTATCTGGGCAGCCTAAAAGAAGGAATGCAGCAGAGGAGCTTTCCCACCGGACAGGGAAGGCGGTATCGCGTGCCCGCGCCCGTGCCCGCCGATACCCCATGACAAACCTGCCCCGCTTTACGCGCGATCTCCACCGCCGCCTCCATGCATTCTCCCCAATCCGCTGACGGCTCTTCGTTGCTGGCGGACGTCATGACTTTTGGACTTGCAAGCAAACGACGTCCCCAAAAAGATCACAAGTGCAGGGAAAACAGCGGCGCTCTAAAAAGTGCGCGCTGAAATAAAACCAGATGCCCTCCGGTCACACGGGGGCAGTAGCTGTAATGTGCGCCGATAGTTGCCTACTCCCCGGACAGTCTTGTAAACCAATCAGAAAAAGAAGGACCGCCTCTAAAGCGCTGACACAGCGGGTGCGCGCGTCGTTTGTAGGGTTACTCTGTGAAAAAGCCGAGTGGATGCAGTTTTTTGGTCTAGAAGGGAATCGGAGTGTCATTTTCTTTGCGTTAGCTTAGCAAACGGTAATCGTTTTTAACTTTATTACCATGTACCGAAATCACTTTTGTTCTTCAGAAAATCAGAATCGTTACTCAAAATGACCGTAAAATAACGAGGGAATGCAGTACTGCCTATCGAGACTGTATAGAAGATACCGAGTTGTGGCACCTAAAAGTAATATGTTCCTGCATTAGTTAGCACAGTCAACGTTTATTATCATCGTAGAAGACGACTGAGCCTAACCACTACTGAGACCCCCGATAGACGGAAGTGCGCGTCTCCTTTTGTTCAAGAATATAATTATCTAATTCTGTTCTTTCAATAGAAAAACCTAATCCTCAGTTATATTGAGAGGACTATTTACAAGTTGAAATAAATTGTACTCTTCCTTCTTATTAGAACTCATTTTGGATTTCATTCGGCATGTTGTCACTTAAATGTACAGTAAGAACATAGGAAAACAAATCTACAAGAGTTAAACTCCTATTAACCTTGTAATCTGGGTACTTGGGTTTCATTTGTACAGACTGAAGAAATTTTAGCCACTTAACCAACACCTCTTTTTATATATGTACATACTGTATATTTATTTAATTTCATAGAATTACGGAATCAACATTCCTGATCTGAAACCTGTTTTGAGTCGTTATCAGTTAGGTGCTGTCCCAGTGTTTTAAATTGACTTTTTTCCAGGTACTCCCCATTTTCCTTTCATTTCTGAAAGACCTTCCGGAATGTTGGGGGATGTGGGCATGAATGTGTCTCTTAAAGGACTCGCACTCTGTTTAGGGTTGATCCCAGTCATCTTCAGCCCAATATCTGTGTTTTGTTTTGTCTATTGTAATCTTTTCTTTTTATTTGACAGTTTCAGATATGGCCTTTTCTTTGAGAATCAGCCTCATCATAGGCCAACATCCCAGAGTCCTTTTCTCTGATACGGATTGCACTGGTATTTGGCATGTACCTGTATTGTTTTTGTCATGGAAGAAGCCATCTGAGGATGTGTAAGGCATTTTATTTCTTAAATTACAAACTCTGATGTCCGTATTTTTATATACAGCTGGCTATCTGGGCCTTACCTCCTTTTCTATCCTGGTTAGATCCAGTTCACCATCGCCTCAAGATAGCAATAGACACTTTTGTATGAAATCTTCAGTTTTCTGAAATAAATTTGATTTTAGGAAAAAAATAGACTGACATGTTTCTTGAAAAAGCTGTCTCATTTGGCTGTTTTTGATCCCAGAACTGTACTGTAGGAATGCCAATACGTTGCAACCCAAGTGATCAGAATAACATGTTCCAGCAGTGCTAATGCAATTACAGAGGTTTCTCTAATAACCAATTAGTATTTAAAATGACTAAGGATAAGCTAAGGAAGTTGATTGACCATTAGGACACCACAGCAATGGCTGCTGAAAATAGGACTTTGTAGTCATATGTGAATAATAAATTAAAATCAGTCATTTCAAGCAGTGATAGCCATTAGAAACACTCATAATGTACCAATTTAATGATATATTGAATAATACAAATTTATTTAAGACATGAAAATTTCTGGGTGTGTCCAGACTTTTTTGATTGGTAGTATAATTTGTTATCCACAGGGATTTTCATGTTTTTGTTAGATTGCAGAATAATGTTTCAGTTTTTTCAGGTTTATTTTTGTGTTTTAATACTTTTATCCATCAAAGATAATGAACTGCATGAGTTGCTGAAGTTTGTTACATGGCTGAAAATTAGGCATCCAGTTATTTTCATTGGACTAGATTCTTTCTGAATCCAGAAAAGCAAACACACTTCATGTTGAGAAACACAGAGCAGGAAGGTCAGGAGGCACAGGAACTTAAATAAGGTCCTGGGGTGGTGGTGGTGGTGGAGGTGTAACTTAAAAATGCAGTAGAATTTCCTAAATTGATTAGGAAGACAAGGATCATTTGGAGAAAGTGGGGAGAATTACTTGTATTTAATAGTAATTTGTAAAACTTTCCATGTTCGGCCACATTTTAGGTATCCATTGTATGGCAACTATTGGCATTAATTTATTATTATTAAAAGTAATAAGACTCTTGAAATGTGTTAGTCATTTTTTTATTCTATACACATCATATAAAACTTGATTAAAATATGTAGGATAATGTTTATAATGGGAGAAATTTTCAAATTGTAAGAATGATTTTTTTGGAATTAAGGAATTTGTTTTCATTTTTATATTTGGTTTTGATTTTAAGCAGTAGTTTTCAGTTACAGGGCAGAAAAGGTCAGATAATACATTTAGAATGTGCACATGCTAAGATAAATCCGATAGTTCATGATATGTCATTCTTTATAAACCCTATGCTGAACGAGTATGAAGCCCATACCCTTGATTTGTTGTTACACTCTGGGGATCCCCACCTCTGCCACACATTCAAATTAAAGCCTTGAATTGTATTTTGATAGTTATGAATGCCAATGCTAGTTTACTGAAGTGATAGTTGGGTAACTACACTACTTGATTGAGGCAACCAGTAGTTTAAAAACTGTTACTGTTAGTATTTATATATTTTATATTGTGTTACAGAAATAATATTGTTCACTTGAATAAATGGAGATACTTTGATAAAGGCCACTGAATGGGGTTTCTGCTTTGCCATGGTATCGATAGTTATCCAGTACCATAAAGTTTCAACTGGTATTAATATTGAAAACAAAGATCATGACATCCGTAGATCCAACATACATTTCCTTCAAAAAATCCTAGGCCAGGGGTCCTCAATCCCAGTCCTGGAGGGCCACAGTGGCTGCAGGCTTTTGTTCTAACCCAGTTTCTTAATTAGAAAGCAATTCTTGCCAACAATTTAATTTCATGGCTTGTTAGTGCTTTAACTCTGCTATGTCAGGTCATTCTCATATCGTAGATTTTCTTCCCCTTTCTAAGGATATCATCCAAATGATTTGAAGGCTAAAATGGATGAGGAATTGTCAGTCTCGGTTTTTCTCTTTACTTTCCTTCCAAGTATTTAATTAAACCCAATAGTGCATGATAAATACACACAGGTGTCAATGGTAACAAGCTGAATGGAGAAATGCTTGTCTCTTTTGTCATTTGCATCTTAGTGCTAATAAGGAGCAATTAAAAACCAAGAATGCAGCTCTTTAAGACTAAAATAAGCAATAAATGTTCAAAATCTTAACGAGCAAGACAACTAAAGTGAAGCAGATGTGTTACTTGAGCAATAAGTGATTCTTATTAAGCAATTGGGTTGGAGCAAAAACCTGCAGCCACTGCGGCCCTCCAGGACCATGATTGAGGACCCCTGTCCTAGGCATTGAACCCAGGCCATCCTGTAGCTACTTTAGTTCATTTGTACTTTATTTTTGATTGTCATTCCTGTCTGTTTGAAGAGATCATAAAATCATGGCTTGGTCTGAGGTGCCCAATAATAATTATCTGAAGAAGAGCTATACCAGTGGTTCTGAGTTTATTCTCTCTTTCTAATGGCACAACTCATCCATTGTTTGAATTTGGGGACAATAAGGTGGCATGGGACCCATAAATTTGTTATGTGATAAAATTTAGTGTGGAATGCTGTAAGGGAAAAGATGAGAGTCTCCGTCTAATTAAAGTAAATCATAAAGCATTAATACAACCTAACAACAACTGACACTGCTGTTCAGCGATCACTGCAACATTTCAATTTAGGAAAGGTAAGGATAAAAAAGTTAATATACTTTATACATTCTAACATTATCATTACAAGCTTCAATTTTACTGACATATTCATGGTACCCTTGATTCTGGGAACAATTTTTATAAAATTGCATAATGCTTCTCAAGGGACATTTTAGAATTTTCTCTCATTCTACCCACCACCCTGTCGCTGTAATTTGCAATTTTGCCCTATACTTTTGAGTGCATCAAAGGGCCTTAAAGTCTAAAAAATAATTTTAGTATTTATAGTTTCTCCAAACATTTTCAGATCAGCTGATTCAAATTCAGGGCTTCGGGAGACAGTATAGTCTTTGGCAATTGGCAATCATCACTTTTTTGTATTTTGAGAGTAAACTAATATCTTAGTTTAAGTACTGCAAAAATGAATTTATTACTCATACAATTTGTAATGTAACAAGAATTTAGCAAAGACTTCTTTTGGTCCTGACAAGTATAAAGTATCACTAAAGTGCTTATTTGCATGTTTGGAGCCTTTAATGCACTTGTACAAATTACTTGTAAATATGTGGGTTCTATGTGGTCAATTAGACATTAATTAAGGATTCACAGGTCTTATATTGAAGTATGCAACATTAAAAGAAGTGTGACTCATTTAAGCCTCCCCTGACCATTCCAAAGTCAAGTTATCTAGTGGGCCACATTGCAAAAAAAAAAAACTTTATTCATGCTTTGTAAGTGTTAAGACCAAAAGAAGCCTTTGTTAATTAAGGTCTTGTTACATAATAGTACATGAGTAATAAGTACGCTTTTGCAGTACCTAAAGTTAAGTGTTACCAACTGGAGTATTCGGGGAAGAATCACTGAGGCATGGAGATAATGTGTACACTCTGCACAGACAGTGACCACAGCCACAATTTAAATCAAAGACTCTCGGGATATGAGGCAGAAGTGCTAGCCATCATACCGCACATGCTTATCCTTGTGTTCTACAAAACCGACAAGTACTAAGCTCAAGAAGTATAGTGAAGAGGATATGCAAATTGTATCCTTTAGATTATTTTTACATTTAGTCTTAAATGTTAGTCAATGAAATGTAGGTACTGTAGTTTCAGTGTTTCTTTTTTATTTGATGGCATCAGTACACACTATGGACATTTTTCTACAGTTCTTTCACTCTGAAATAAAAATCATCAATACTGTCGGTACCAAAAAAAAAGTGTTTACTTTCAGTATCATTTTAACAATTAGAAACCACAAAGGGCTTAACTGTGCAGCACATCCGCTGCCAGATGCTGTCTGAGCTGTGAGAAAATGTCCTGAAGCAAATTGTAAAGCAGTGGGTTAAACCAAAATATCACCGATAAGTCAATCAGTCTAAACATAAATGGATAGAAACATTGCATAAAGTAACCACACTTAACACATAGTGGTTACAATGGCATTTCTCATGAGTGATGGTGCAGTATTGGGCATTTTGGTTGGAAAAAACAAGATTTGAAATAAGGAGAGGAGTTGCTTCTGGAATAAATTATTTGGTATTTCATTTATTTAACTATGTGTTTTACACAGACCATATTGGATGGAGAGGGCAGTAGCCCTGGCTTGGGTGTCTTATACCTAATGACTCTTTAAAATGATGGTTATGGCATTGACTGATTACTGCATTAACAGTGTATTGTGGTAGAATATGCAATTATAAACACAACTGTAAACAGCTAAAGTCTTTGCATTATGGTGTAAGTGCAAAATTTGGTGAAAATATGTTCAAAGATGTGCACTTGCATGTATATAGGGAACATTGCAAAACCATGATAAGGAAGGACCCACGGTCTCTGATATATGAACATACAAGTTCTACCAGATACATGTTTAACTGGGACACTGCAAAAGTAAAATTTAGGGTCAATACTAAGAGTGCAAGAGAGCTGGCTGAATCGTGGCGATCAAATAAAAACGCCATTAACAGACACTTGGACTTGAACCCAGCATATGCAGACTTCAAAAGAACATCCAAATAATTACACCCTCTGAGCCCCACCTTATTAATTTCCAACCCCTCACTTGCTACATATTGCCTTTGATTCCTGTATGGCTAATCATTTTCCTCTGAAGATGACAACTGGAATAAAAATTAAGATACATGTCTCTTTTTCTCCCTTTGTGTATCACTAGCTATATCTATATATATATATATATATATATATATATATATATATATATATATATATACACACACACACACACACACACAAAGTATGTATATGTGTGTATATATTTCCTAGATATATTCATTGAAAGAGGTTTACTGCGTCACCCTGATTACAGGAGTTTATCATAAGGAATGTTGTGCAGACAAAATCACCTTTCATCGCATAAACGGAGCTGTGTTAAGATTCTATTCAAAAGAGTTCATACCCATTGTAATACCAAGGAGACTAAAAAGAATGAAAGGTGTTGTTTTTTCCAACTGTTCACATCAAACGGCTACTCAAAGACATTCATCAGACAATGCTTACATAGGAGATGTAAGAGACCCCAGCAAACAATCACATCCAACGTGACCTTTCATCCTACGTGGCTAAAGGCTATCCAATGAAAATGCCATTAACAGACATTTGGACATGAACCTAGCATATGCAGGCTTGAAAAGCAGAACATGCAAACAATAAAGACTTTATGACCAACACCCCTGAACCCCACTTCATTAATCCCCCACATCCACCTTTTCTGCTATACTCATGCCCTAGATTCTAATCAATTTCTAATCATAGTCTATAATCATTTTTCTCTGATGACGATTCCTGATAGAAGATTAAAGCCTAGGAATAAAAAACTATTTTAAGCTACATGATTCATTTTCTCCCTTTTTGGATTTCCAGCAACAAATCTTCAAACTGTATCACAGACATTCGCTTCCATATGTATATGTATGTATATATGTATGTATGAGAAGGTAAAAGTTAATTCAAGTTTCCGCAGTAAATTTGACATTATTTAATGATGAAAAACTGTGGACCATAATACTATTAATGTTTTTAGCCATCTGAAAGTGATTGCACTTTGGTTATTAGTAGAAGCTTGTCAGGAAATTCCTGATCCTAGGATTTCTAATGTTAATGTGTTCTTTCACTGCTTTTCATTTGACTTCTGTTTATTGGGAGACTGGATAAAAGGTGACCATTTAGATCTGACGGCGATAGGTGAGGCATCTTAATAGATTTGGGAAAAACACAGTGCAGGGCTGGTTTCTGATAAAGACTGTGCCTACCAGTGTCAAACCATATGTGACAAAATGTTTCTGTATATCTAAATCTAGTCACTAGGTGGCATCAGAGCTCCATTTATCAATCAGAGCCTAAAGACGAAGGAAAAATCAAATCCGATTCTAACGAAACTGATTTTTTTTTAAATTTGCATACTTTTTGAATTATAAATTGATGTAACATATACTAGATATTGTAAATGTTTGTATACTGGTGCCCATTCTAAATAATTTATCCAAATGTATAATGACAGTTATGAGAAACATTTTATTCAGCTCAGTAATGTGTTTCCAAAGTCATCTGCTGCATTCATATACTGTACATTGGTTGTTTTTAACTCCAGTAACTACAGGAGGGTTTGAACTTGTCAAAAAACTTTGCAGGTTAAATCTGACAGTTTATAATTTTCCAGCTTTATTTCTAATAGTATATGCTCAAGTTGCAAAGCTATTCACAGTTTCTAGCGCTGAAATTCCCTTAACCAGAATACAAAATGTGGCTGCAACAGGGGGTTACGAGCTTGTGTAAGAAGAGAGCCAGATAAGGTTGAAATTGAAACATTCTGTCCATTCACCATGTTGCCTTGAACAGTATCCTGTATCTTCTTAGATTTTGACAAAGCTCATATTAGATGGATCAAAAATACATTTTCTATCTAAAGGTGTTACAAATTATACTCTGAACAAATGGGGTTTGAAAATTAAAATTCAGTGTCTGTACTGGAGTTTTAGAGCTTTGTGAGAAATTTATACCCAGAGGTAAGAGAAAACCTCAACACTTTAACCCTTTGGCATGGTTTAGGTGTTTTTGACCGTATTGCAATGTTAAAGAAGAATGTCTAAAACTGATGTGCAGTTTTAGGTACACCAGCTTTGACTCTGTGTTGCCAAATTATGAAGAAATAGACCCTTCTTGCATGCTTACATTCAGAAAACTGCCAATGTATGAGGTACTAATTTACAGTAGCTGGGTGTTATCCTTTTTGTACTTATGAATAATGTAATACAACAGAGGTAGAGTATGTTTATAATCTCATTAATTGGGAAATTTAATAAGAAACTGATCAGTAAAGTTGACCTTGGAGTGAAAAGTCAATGAATCATTGAAATGAAATGTTAACTACTATATCCATACTTGCGGAATAATCTCTCTATTATAAAAAAAAAAAAAAAATCCTGGAGAGAAACAGTACGGCGGCAAGATGTGATCTTCATGTTAAGATCACGGAAGACACTTAAAAGACCCCTGAGACTAAAGAGATTGGCCACGAAGCGTCTCGCAGGGACCTTAAACATGAGACTTGGTGCCAAGAGATTGACCCAGGACCGTTTTGCGATGACATAGAACATGAGATTACTGCAAGACACGCCCTACTTACAACCAAATAAGAGCACGGGCGGCAACACACTCCGTCGTGTTTTGGCTTTGAGTACACATAGATCCAGGGCTCTTAGTGCATATAAAGCGCATAAGGACAATACGTTATAAATGAAACGTAGATGACTACACAAAGAAGAACGCAGCGTGGAGAAAAGAGACTCAAATGCGTTGGAGAGACAAAAAAGAATAATCTAGGTGCAAATTCAGAAAATAAAGAAAGTCATTATCAGCCCGGAACAAGTGGAATTGGAAAAAAAAAATCACGTCCAATCCGAACGTTGGCGCTATCCACATGCAGAGCAGGTTAGAGATTATGAAAGCAGTGGAATTCGAAAGGCTCAAAAAAAAAACATTGGCGCTATACACATGTGGAGAAAGTTAAAGAAAATGAAAGTAGGAAAATTAGTATAAAAAAAAGAAACTAAAGATCGCAGTAGTGCAAACAAACGGAAATTATTACTCGCAAAAGGGAAATTAATCACCACGGACTAGGTATCATTGAAACAAAAGCAGGATAAAGTGAGGTCAGAAATAAAAGACAGAGTAGAAATCAAAGTAAAACGTCATAAAGAGGTTAAAAAACAAGAGAGCCAAACACATGCAGAGCAGGTTAGAGATAATGAAACATGGAATTCAAAAGACTCAAAAAAAACGTAGGCGCGAAACACATACAGAGCAAGATACAGAATATGAAAGCAGAAAAAAACAACAGTGTCAAAACAAAGAAGTAAATGTCGCATTAGCTCAAAGAAAGAGTAATAATTACTTGGAGAAATAACGAAAGGGCGAATAGAGATCGAATATATGGATATAGGTGATATATCAGAAGTATGTAAATATTGTAAGGCTTTGAAGATTAAGTTAAGAGAATTTCAAAAACTGAGTTTACCTCACATGCATTTATTGGTTACTTTGCAAAAAAAATTAACTGCTAATGATGTAGATCGTTTTGTCTGTGCTGAAATTCCAAACAGAAACCTATCCTGAATTATGGTACAAAGTCATTAAACACCTCTCACTGACCTCATTTAAAAGATTCAGAACGTTGGGACTCAAAAGATTCCAAATATTGTTTTAACAGAAGTTCTGAAATAAAAGTAATAATTAATGAAATAGCAACAATTCAAAGAAAAAAAAAATCTTAAAAGTGTGTATCCGGAAAAACAAAAACAGGGGGTTGGCGAGCGAAGCCCCCTAGTGACTAATAAATTCTTGAAAAAGAATTGGCAATATTTATTACTTATCTACAGTTTGAGTGATGGGCAAATACACTGCACTTCTGCAAACTTTGTCCTGTATTTCTTATTTATATTTATTTATTTTTGATTTTCTTATCCTAGCCTATGGGTGCATCATCTGTGGCGTTTAACTCAATGCTGTATGTGTATCTACAGTAATATACAGTAATGGCCATGCACAACACCTACTCTATTTATAATATAAAGACAAGGGTATATAAGGCCTACTCTTAAAAACTGCAGCAGCACTAATGTGCACCAGCTATTATGTTTAACTGCTAAATGCATGCATTCATACATTTACAGTGCATCCTGAAGTATTCACAGCGCATAACTTTTTCCACATTTTGTTATGTTACAGCCTTATTCCAAAATGGATTAAATTCATTTTTTTCTTCTGAATTCTACACACAACACCCCATAATGACAATGTGAAAACAGTTTACTTGAGGTTTTTGCAAATTTATTAAAAATTAAAAAACTGAGAAATCACATATACATAAGTATTCACAGCCTTTGCCATGAAGCTCAAAATTGAGCTCAGGTGCATCCTGTTTCCCCTGATCATCCTTGAGATGTTTCTGCAGCTTATTTGGAGTCCACCTGTGGTAAATTCAGTTGATTGGACATGATTTGGAAAGGCACACACCTGTCTATATAAGGTCCCACAGTTGACAGTTCATGTCAGAGCACAAACCAAGCATGAAGTCAAAGGAATTGTCTCAAGGCACAAATCTGGGGAAGGTTGCAGAAAAATTTCTGCTGCTTTTAAGGTCCCAATGAGAACAGTGGCCTCCATCATCCGTAAGTGGAAGAAGTTCAAAACCACCAGGACTCTTCCTAGAGCTGGCCGGCCATCTAAACTGAGCGATTGGGGGAGAAGGGCCTTAGTCAGGGAGGTGACCAAGAACCCGATGGGCACTCTGTCAGAGCTTCAGAGGTCCTCTGTGAAGAGAGGAGAACCTTCCAGAAGGACAACAATCTCTGCAGCAATCCACCAATCAGCCCTGTATGGTAGAGTGGCCAGACAGAAGCCACTCCTTAGTAAAAGGCACATGGCAGCCCGCCTGTGTTTGCCAAAAGGCACCTGAAGGACTCTCAGACAATGAGAAACAAAATTCTCTGGTCTGATGAGACAAAGATTGAACTCTTTGGTGTGAATGCCAGGCATCACATTGGAGGAAACCAGGCACCGCTCATCACTAGACCAATACCATCCCTACAGTGAAGCATGGTGGTGGCAGCATCATGCAGTGGGGATGTTTTTCAGCGGCAGGAACTGGGAGACTAGTCAGGATAAAAGGAAAGATGACTGCAGCAATGTACAGAGACATCCTGGATGAAAACCTGCTCCAGAGTACTCTTTACCTCAGACTGGGGCGACGATTCTTCTTTCAGCAGGACAAAGACCCTAAGCACACAGCCAAGATATCAAAGGAGTGGCTTCAGGACAACTCTGTGAATGTCCTTGAGTGGCCCAGCCGGAGCCCAGACTTGAATCCGATTGAACATCTCTGGAGAGATCTTAAAATGGCTGTGCACCAACGCTTCCCATCCAACCTAATGGAGCTTGAGAGGTGCTGCAAAGAGGAATGGGCGAAACTGGCCAAGGATAGGTGTGCCAAGCTTGTGGCATCATATTCAAAAAGATTTGAGGCTGTAATTGCTGCCAAAGGTGCATCGACAAAGTATTGAGCAAAGGCTGTGAATACTTATGTACATGTGATTTCTCAGTTTTTTTATTTTTAATAAATGTGCAAAAATCTCAAGTAAACTTTTTTCAAGTTGTCATTATGGGGTGTTGTGTAGAATTCTGAGGAAAAAAATGAATTTAATCCATTTTGGAATAAGGCTGTAAATAACAAAATGTGGAAAAAGTGATGCGCTGTGAATACTTTCCGGATGCACTGTATATCACTGAGTGACTCTTGTCTGAAATGCTGTCTACACATCACAGTCCAAACTCTTTAGATTTATTTCAGTTTGAACATTAAATTAACATCACTGGATGGTTCAGTCATTCTGTCCTTCACACTCCTCCTAGCTCACCTTGAAACTTGAGATCAGGGTTGTTTTTTTGACTTAAATATAAATTAACTAGTCACATTTTCAAATAACAAAAGTAATACAACTGTGATGAAATCCTAGCCCAGGCATACTCAACTTCAGTTCTAGAGGTCCGGAATGGCTGCAGGTTTTTGCTTTAACCAAATTTGTAATTAGAACCCATTTATTTACTACTAAAGCAATATGCTTTTGGGGCTTAATTTTAGTTAACACATTTGTTATGATTCAGAAACTTTGATTTCCTATTTTTGTTTTAAACTGCTGCATTTAAGTTTTAATTGCTGTCTGTTTTCTTAACCAGTCATCAGTTAATAATGAGGTGCAAATGACAAAGGAACCTCCAGCTAACATGCTTCCATTTAAACCTGTGTATAGACTTCATGAAATATATGTGGTAATGTTTTGAAATATATGAGAAAGGGGATGACCAAGAGGTACAAATCTGTTCCAGACCACAAAACCTATGGGTAATGTTCTTATGTCATGTAATTTTCTAACCCTCTTAAACCAGGCATGGGCAATTGGGGGATGTGGGCAGTCCTAGCTAGAATTTGACAGAAAACAGGATCATACCCCAGACAGGGCACCAGTCCATTACAGTATGAACATACACTAGATGCACACTAGAGCCAGCTTAATGTCACCAGTTCACCTAATGTGCATGTCTTTGGATGGTGGGAGGAAACCCATACAGACAGGGGGAGAACATGCAAACTTCACACAGGGAGGACCCAGGACGTAAATTTTAGTCTCCTTACTGTAAGAAAACCGCTCTACTGCTGTGCCACGGGGACACCCACAATGTTCTCAGAAAACCAAAAATCAGCAAAGTGTCTACCAAGGATGAAAGCTCTATAAAAAAAATATAATTAAATACCAAGTTTAATTGTCTGCTAGGCCTGGCTTATAATTATCAAATTGGTTGGAATGAAAACCTGCAGCCACTGTTGATCTCCAGGCTCAGAGCCAAGTACCTCTGTCTTAGCCCTTCCAATAACTTTATGTAGTCCTTATGCCTTTGATGCTCAACATGCGATCTAAGGCACAAAGCAAACAAAAATGATAGATTTACAGCTCCAGAGCATCTCAATGTTGTTATTCTAACTTCAGACTCAAATGACATTTTAAAGGTGATTGCACAGTTAACTTAATAATGACTACTTAATCAAACTTAATGAAAGCACCTTAGTGACTAGGCTGCTCAGGCACCATGATAAGACTATAGGAATTAAATAACAGATGTCATAAAATGGTATTTTGATAATAACTTAGCTCTGAATTTTGCCAAGACAGAAAAACTAACTGTGGAGTTTAGGAGATGTAAGAAGCATCAAGTCCTGGCTGGAGAAGGTGCAAAGGAAGCAATAGTGGAAAATCTTAGCTGCTTCACATTCATCTGCAACGTGGATTGGAATTGCATTACTGAGGTCATATTGAATTTTAGTATTCTGAGGCAACAGATAATCTAAATTATATTTATTCATAAAGTTCTATTGTAAAAACTGTCATAATGCCTTCTAAACTACATAACATAAAAACTGGTCTCACCTGCAGACATTAGCAGATCATACCACATCATCAGAAACAGACCCGTCACTTCAAAAACAGCTGTTGTTCCCAAGGTGTCTTAGTGTTGAATATCTGGGGCCTTATTCTTACTGTATCTCTCTGGTATCCATTAACACTGAGTCTGTCCAATTTTATACTGCTGCAAATTACATATTTTGTTGGTTGCATTCCATTTTCTTTTTTTTTTTTTTTGTATACAATTTTGTGTTTGCTGATCCACAGCACACTTGCTCCTCTTATTCGATGCTGCTCCTTTTCATTATTTTTTTCTGGTCATATTTGTTGTTACTGAGAAACAAAAAAATGAATAAGAATTTCAGCATATTGCATTTAACTGTTATTTTCCAAAGTATTTCAAGCTGGGTATGAAGGACCTAGCCTGCCTCTTACACCTATTATCAAATACCAGCTATTAAGAATGACAGTAGTGTACAGCACGTGAGTGCCACTTGTGTTATTCTGGAGAATAGCAGACCAACTATTAGGAATCTCAGTAATGTTCATGGTATGGTGCCCAGGTGCTGTGGTAAATGGATAGTTCTGTAAGTACTGAATTCCATTTTAATGTTATTTGCTTATCTTACTAATTTGCTAAGATTTTTTTTTTCATATTTTGGGCATCTTGCCAGTGATGTTGGACAAGTTTTAGTTGTCACACCAGTTGTAAGGTATGGAGCCTCTGTTGCTAGGTCTGTGTGCATGTGTCCCATTGTGTGATATCAGTGGCCACTTTGTTATTTAAGAAGGGGGCAGCTTTTATTATTTGTCTAACCTGTAAATAAGGAAAGGCTTATTGGAAAATCAACTCAACAAAAATGTTGGGGATTTTAAGAACTCCACTTCTGCTTACCCTTGACTATGCTTCTTACCTTATATTCTCCAGTACATGCCATATTCTTGTGATCCTTACCGCCGCAACTACATTATCTTTTGTTTTGCTTAGTTTCTGTCACTTGAAAAAAAATTCTTTCAGACAGATGATATATAACACCAGCTATAAAGACTCAAAGGAATGTTTATATATGCCATCAGCAGTACCCGATTGTTGAATTAAGGATCATGCAAAACCATCAATTAAAGAGTAAAGCAACATAATGCTCCCCAGATTACACAAGCTTCAAATTACATAAACTTGACTTTGCATACAATTTCCCCATAAATATACAAAAAATAAAGGGCACATAAATAGTACAGTACCGTTTTGTTAGGTTGCATTAGTTCCAAGTATAATCATTAAAATGTTCAATAAAGTTGTTTCCATTTTGCTGATTTGGCTTCAAATGTAGATGTTGAACACTATTCTTTAGCACGTGCATTACCACACAATATAAAACTTAATTTTTC
The DNA here is from genome assembly GCF_016835505.1 of Polypterus senegalus. Classification (NCBI taxonomy): domain Eukaryota; kingdom Metazoa; phylum Chordata; class Cladistia; order Polypteriformes; family Polypteridae; genus Polypterus; species Polypterus senegalus. The sequence continues at coordinate 67,261,083 of NC_053158.1, forward strand.
TAGTTAAGAAATTTCTATAAAGACAGAAATGTTAGTTTACAAATAAACAGTTCAGATCATTGTGTTTCTAGCCTGCACATACCATATGCACCTGTATGAATCTTTACTGGAAATGGAAAGTCTGAACATTTATTCTAAAGTGTAACGTGTATTCTAAGTCCTGTCATAAGTCTCTATATTAGTTTCAAGGTAAACACACAACTCATTTCATTGCTCTTAGTATTTAAGTCCAGTCTTAAAATAAATGACTTTATCATAGTGATGTTTATTAGACATACAGTTAAATCTGTCATACTGCAGTAATGTATGTTAGTCATTTGTCAAACTGAGATTGTGGAAGATCACACTTGTCTCTTACTGACTTTTTTTCCCATTCTTTGATTTGTCTTGTTATGTACACATTGCCTATTCTCCCCGGTTTTTATCCAGGAAAGGAGTGTCATTTCTCCAGTAACACTGCCCTCCTATCAAAGTCCAATGCCTAATAGCACACTGTAACATTTACATTTATTTGCCTAGCAGACACTTTTATCCAAAGTAACTTTACAAAAGGACACCATAATGTAGTAAACTTCAGGCTGGGAAACTGTAATGTCAATCGGTGACACTAAATTCCTCATCTCTGAGTGAGTAAGGTGGTGGTTTTCCCTAAGACCAGGTATCAAAATAGACTTGTATTCAGCACAATAATGACCCGAAAAATGTAGCTACAGTAAATAGACCCTGCAGCAAAGATCAGGAAAAAGCTGGTATAGTATATAGCTGAATTGCAGTGGGCTTGGACAGAAGTCATTTCATGGGCAAAACCCACAGGACTGAATGTTTGATTTTTCCGTACATAATTTCTGCATCTTTACATCAGAGTTTGAGAATATGGATATTGTATCCAAATGCCAGGGAGACTGGATTACACTTAACATTTCCTATATTATTAGTGTATTTAAGCTAAAGATTTATTTTATGTCTTAGAATAATTTCACGTAAATATAATTTTTATATATATGAACTTTAATATACTACTAATACAGTCATTTAAACTGACTAATTTCCAATGATTTAAACATATATACATAAATATAGTTGTGAGCACCTCATAATGACATGTGTCAGGTCATAAAAGAGACAAGAGGCAGAACTGCTCCACTTTTTGGGGGTGTTTTTGACCCCAGAGGTGGTTTCACAAACTGCCAACTCGGCACTACTAGCTGTATGAGAATGGAGTCAGTAAGTGACTTGATAGACAGGACAGCGAGACACGCATACAATATATACAAGTGTCCTCCACTTTGCATATATAGCCTTTCATACCACAAATATACAATTGCCCTTAATTTAAATGAAAAACATTAAACATGACCCAAAAGGATCACATTTTTGCTCAAACAACACCAAAATACATGAAAATTGACATATTTCGGTGATAATTACTTTACCACTTCAAGTTTCACATTTTTATGTATTTAATTTATTTATGTGGATGATGTTTTCTTTTTTAATGTATTTGGCTATTCCTACTATTTTGAGAGTTTTTTTTTCAAAGCAATGTAAAAATATATATGACCAACATGTGATAAGCTGAGTGATTCACAGAAAATGAATGCAGTGAGAACAACTGAGACTGTGATTGAATGTTACCAAACATTCCACCACCAGCCCTGCCACAAACCTTGTTCCAGTTCCAGAGTAGGCTGGCACCTCTTCATCTACAGTCTTCTGACCAGTGGCCATTACATCGTACATTATGAAGACCTCTGAGAGCTGGTCCTGGTCTATACGAGTCCTCTTGTGGTAGACCACCTGGACCCACTGCAGTTTGCCTTTCAGTCAAAGATTGGAGTGTAAGTTGTAACTGTTTGCCCCACTAGGCTTATTCTCATCTGGACAAAGCCGGCAGTGCTGTGAGTATTATGTGATTTGATTTTTCCAGTGCCTTCAGTGCCAGCGATCCTATTTAAGGGCTAAGCACAGAGATATGAAGGTGGATTTACCTATTGAGTCTTGGATAATGGACAATCTGTCTGACAGACTGCAGATTGTGAGAGTCAAGGACTGTCTGCAACTTAAAAAGGCAAAACCAAGATACTGGTTATGTCTTTTGCTGCGCCCAAGGGCATCTGTGCCCAGTCAAAGTTCAGGTAGTGGAAGTGGACTGGTCTAGTAACACAGAGGAAGAGAAAAGTCTCAATTTTTTCCTTTTTTTAAAAGACGTCCACTTTCTGGAGTTGAAGACAGCTCCATATATGCAAAGCATTCAGTCATTCAATTTAAAGTCTTTTATCAATCATATTTATCTTGTTTAAAATTGCCCAAAATGTATCCAGGGCAAAATTGCACCTGTGAACATTGCAATCAAGCTCTAGCCTCACTGGGCCACACGTTTTGGGCGTGCACCAAATTAACATCATTCTGGACAAAAATCTTTAAATGCCTTTCAGACAGCCTTGGTGTCACAATCTCTCCTAACCCACTAATAGCTGTGTTTGGTGTACTCCTGGATGGAATTAAAATGGAAAAGAACTAATTAATTGTAATTGCTTTTGCCCCACTACAACCATGTAGACTTATCTTGCTCAGCTGGAAGAATCCCAACCAAGGTCTAATTAATAACAATTTAGAGAAAGCATTTATATCAGGGAAATGGACATTCTCCCTTCATTTATTTATTTTTTTTTTAATTCTGCCTTTGCTGTTGGTTCTCCTCTCTTTCTCACAAGCTGTGGCTGAATTCTGTTTTAAGTTTGACTTGACTGTATGTAATGTTATCTTCTTCATTGTATAAGTTAGACTTGATTATATGGAATGTTATTTCCTTCAAATAAAATTAAATAAGGAGTCGACAATCCTCTAAGTGGGTAGTGACATGTTCTATAACTCTGTGATGGCCTGTGCTGTGCTGGGCGAGTAACATCACTTCAAGAGAAGCCCACCAGAAGGTAGACACAGTTATAGGACACTCTCTCAGCCCTCTGGGGGAATTAGTGGAGGAGAAAACAAAAACCAAGTGCCATTATGAACAATACTGCACACCTCTCTCTGACACCCTGAGTATTTTCAGCCATGGAATTATTTAGCAGAAGTGTCTCAACAATTACTGCTGGGGCTCCTTGCCGTGCTCTGTGCCATTATTTATAATGACTTACTGTTATCGTGACTGCTCTTTTTATCTTTAGCCAAGTCAGAAGTTTTTCTTTCTTTTTTAGTTATTCTGGTGTATATTTCAGAGGAGGGTGGTTGTTTGTTGCAGTGTAATTAATTTATCTATTTATTGAATTTCTGTAAAAAGCAGGAACAAATAAGGTGATAACTAAGCTATCTTATCTAAACTAAACATCCAGCCTGCCATCTCAGGCTGTAATAAGAAGTACATGTAATAACTGGCAAGTTGATCCAGTGCTCATATTGGAGGCATGCATTTGAAAATTGTACCATAGTCAGTCTTTGCAAATGCAAAAGTTAACCTTCACTGACATCTGTAAGATGAAAATGGGCATTAAAAGACTTTGTCTGGTTTTGTAAATTTTAAAAAAGCAGTTGTTCGTAATTTTTAGGATGCCTGTATTTAAAATACCACATCACAATACATGGCACCTTCTAGGTGCAACATACACCTTAAGTTGAGGATGAGGTCACATAAAGTCATGATTTTAGGGTTCTTTGAGGACTTTTTAATATGTTTTTTAAAAATAAATGAAATCCACATGGTAGTGGACAGAAATGAAATGATTAGCTCAAAGAAAAGGCCAGGTTCACCGCTAGGAAATGCACTGTGGAAAGATAAGATACATATTGCTTTGGAACAATAAACCAGTCTGTGTTTAACTAGCATAACAGGAAAAGCACAAACAAGACTGTATAATATATGACATATAAAAAAGAAAACCAAGCAATGTAACATGCAAGTAATACATAGAAATAAAATATATGTTGTATATAAAAGTGTAATATTTCCTAAACAGGTTATATCCATGAGTGTATAGCTTATTGAATACTCTAAACAAAGTGTTGGTAGTCTGTGTATTCTGTATTGATTAGACATAATTTCTGCCTACAGAAGGGTTTAAATCATATAAACCTCGGTTTGCGAGCATAATTCGTTCCGGAAACGTGCTCGCAGTCCAAAGCACTTGTATATTAAAGTGGATTTCCTCATAAGAAATAATGGAAACTCAGATGATTCATTCCACAACCCAAAACTATTCATATAAAAATGATTAAAACAAAATATAAAGTAAAAATACATAAAACAAATTAACCTGCACTTTACCTTTGAAAAGAATCATGGCTGGTGTGAGTGAGTCTCTAAAATCTTGTGTGATTCCACCCAACGGGACGACACGCGTAAGAGCGTCCCAAAGCAATCGCAGTCTCCCAGCGCTATAGCAGACACACACACACACGCGCGCGCGCGCACGCGAGAAGAACCATCAGCTCAGTTGTGATCACATGACGCTCAGCAGACAAAGCGTACCCATAATACTCGTATTGCAAGACGTCGCTCGTTAAGTCAAAATTTATTACAAATTTTAGCTCGTCTTGCAAAACACTCGTAAACCAAGTTAATCGTAAACCGAGGTTCCACTATATTCTTAATTAAAGAATGAGGAAGAGACTAATATGGGTACAATCTTCTTCTTCAAGACATGTTGAGGGCACAAGAAATACCATTGCTGCGCTAATGGGAACTAATGTTCTATTTTTGGGAAATGATCAGAAGAGTGTCACCAAGCACACTCCCAAGATGGCAGACTGAATAAACTGGGGAGCCATCCCTTGTCAGTAGGGTAGAAGAAGATGTAAGAGGACCACCTCATCCAGTTACTTGACCCCCAAGCAAACAAAAAAGATATACAAATTGGGAGGATGATGGCAGTTTGTTGATATACATTTGGAGGGCACATTGCTTGAGAGGCTGCTCTGTGAATTCCTGCGGTACAATAAACCACATTTCTGGAACCTGCTTCTTACCGAGTAAACCCTTGATAACTGAGAACAGAAAATAAAGAAAACAGGACATCTGACTTTAAAACATTAGATTTGTGGCCTTCAGTCTTTATTTTGTTGAGTGCCCCCTGTGGTTACAACAGATCTGAATGGCAAAGTGCTGGATAACTAGACAGTGAAAGAGAGAAATTAACAAATTGAAGGAAATAGAGTTGAATGGAAAATATAAAGCATTTTCGGTGTTCAAAGCTGTGGATAAAATGGCGATGGAAGTTATTTGAAAAATCTGTACATAGGTTTTACCGTGTTTACAGCCTGTATCAGAAAAGATGTCACTGCGGCTGTGAATACTCTTCAGACAAACATGAGTGAATTAAAGAGTCTGGCGACATAACGGCAGTCAAAGCCACTAACACACCAAAGGTCGAAAGGCATCCTAATTAAGTGTCTTGATGCAAATTACACTAAAACTATACTTAACAGACTCAGAAAAATATATCCTGATGAATGCAAAAAAGCTCAATTAAACAAAAAAAAAAATCATTACCGTCTGATCTTTCTCTGGAGACGTCGGGCAGCTGCATTTACACAGCAATGGTGAGTGGAAGGCAAACCCCAAGGTGGGGTGATAAGTATTGCAACATAGACGGGACGACGGTGCAGGTGACTGTGATAAGCAAAAACATTGACTCTGGGGATGGAAGTAACAGAAGATTCAAATATACATGTATATTAATTTGAATTGAAAGAATTACAGGAATGTCAACAATGACATTAATAAAACAACTGAAAAGCAGGTTATGGAAAGTATTGCACATTATATTCGGTATTAACCGATTGGTAAACATATTATTGAACAACTGAATTGCGTAAGCATCCCTGGATGTGTGTCTTTATAACACGATAATTTAGATAGGGGCACAATTGCAGCGAATAAAGGATTATGACATAACACTTCTTGGGAATGTAGCGAAGTGACGGACAAAACAGGGCATTACTCTGTGAATGTGAAATCGCCTTCTCCGGCACATCCCAACAGGTCACATCATTTGTAAAAAGCGATTACCTGAAATGTGTTTTCCAACTTTACTGTCAGACCCTGTTGACGTCCAGCCACACACCTAGAAATGTATCGAGTTCATCAAGCAGGGGGCGCCAAAATTACAGCTACAGCCTTCTCGCGCTATCAGCGCATGCTCACAACCTCCTCCTCGCCGTTGCCATAGAAACGACATCTTGTATTTGGCAGGCTTTCTGTCGCGTGGTTTTGTACGTCATATAGGTGGCTATGTTGCCTGTTTGTGCATAAACTCCTTTGCCTTCCTCATATATTTGTAATGATTCTTATCATAGCTGATAATGTAGTATTACTAATTGAAAGGGTTATTGATATACTTTGTAAGATTAACATTTTACCATAACTGTTTGCATCAATGGAAGATTCCTTCTGTCTTGCCTGCTATTAGGACCTTCAGCCCCTTCTTTTTTAACCTGTCGCCCAATAAAGAAGCGGGGCGTTTGAATTTAGTCGCACTCGCTGCACAGTATTGGAATCCAGGCATATTGTTTGAATATTATTACATCAGAGCTTTGGTAAATTCATGTCGTCTTATGCGATGACTTCTATATACAGGTGCACGACGGTAAGTGTTTAAGAGTCGTCGTTGCCATTCCCTTAATGCTTTTAGGACGAGTTAAAATCAATAAATGACGATGAGCAGCTTTTATTTTTGTTTACTTACTTAAAAGCATAGTAAATGTGATTTGCTCGAATTAAAACTTTTACTGAGACCGTTTATATTGCCAGTTTAATGCTCGATAGGTACATTGACTTGGCCATAAGCATGCCGATGCTTTTATTTATTTAAGAGCGTAGACTGTGCTTCTGCTCTCCTCCGTACAAGCGTCTAAGGTTTCTTTTTATTTTTTGCTTGCAACGTGATTATGCCGAAATTGATTTTCAAATGTTTAGCAGGTAGTCATTGTACAAGTATGTTTATGCCGCATCAAGTTAAGCGTCAGTCAGTCAGTCTGTTCACCCATTTTCTCCTACTTACTGAGTTCATTGTCCCAGTTACGGCGGGGTCGACGCGATGCTAACCGTGGGTGTGATGCCAATCCTTGGGAAGGCACAGGCGGAGCCACACAGGTCGAGGTATTATAAAGCCGCAAATTAATCTACCGTTAACCGAGATATGTACACGTTTACGTGGGCAGACGCCCTTCTCCAAAGCGACTTACAACATTTGAGGTACAATCGCTTACATTTCTTTTGTTTTTCCAATTGGATCACAGGCAGGTGAAATGATTTGAAGTCTCAGGTCCAAAGCCTTGACCACTACAACTCACTTATCCTTTTTCTTTCGGCTGCTCCCGTTAGGGTTTGCCACAGTGGATCATCTTGTTCCATATCTTCTTGTCGTCTACATCTTGCTCTGTCACACCCCTCACCTGTTTGTCCTCTCTCACCACGTCCACAAACCTTCTCTTAGACCTTCCTCTTCCCTTGCAGCTCAATCCTTAGCATCCTTTTCCCAATATACCCAGCATCTTTCCTCTGCACATGTCCAAACCAAGACAATCTCGCCTCTCTGACTTTGTCTCCCAACCATCCAACTTGAGCTGACCTTCTAATGTACTCATTTCTCATCCTGTCCATCCTCGTCACACCCAATGCAAATCTTAATATCTTTTAACTGCCACCTCCAGCTCTGTTTCCTGCTTTCTGGTCAGTGCCACCGTCTCCAACCCATATAACATAGCTGGTCTCACTACCATCCCGTAGACCTTCCCTTTCACTCTTGCTGATACCCGTCTGTCACAAACTACTCCCGACACTCTTCTCCACCCATTCCACCCTGCCTGCACTCTCTTTTTCACCTCTCTTCCACACTCCGTTTTAGTCTGTACTGTTGATCCCAAGTATTTAAACTCATCCACATTCGCCAACTGTACTCCTTGCATCCTCACCATTCCACTGACCTCCCTCTCATTTACACACATGTATTCTGTCTTGTTCTTAGTGACTTTCATTCCTATCCTCTCTAAGTGTATCTCCACCTCTTCACTACATCTCACAACCTGCCAATAATATTAGCCCCTGTTTTTAATCAACAACAAATATTGCATGCAGAAAAGCACTTGGTTAGTTATACAGTAATTCTTCTATACCTAATTAACCACCTGCACTACAACTGACACCCATTGTCTTACGATATTTCCAGAATGAAAACACTTAACACAGATATTTGTAGTACAAGAATGTTTTTAGAGTGGCATGGTAGCACAGAACTGCTGTCTTGCAATAAGGAGACCAAGGATCGCATCTCGGTAGCTCCATTCTTGGAAGTTTGCATGTTTTCCTTATGTCCACTTGGATTTCTTCTGGGTGCTCTGGTTTCCTTCCACAGTCTACAGACTTGCAGGTTAGGTAAATTGGCCCTAGTGTGTCTACGTGTGTTTTCACCCTGTGGCAGACTTCTGCCCTGTCCTGGTAGAGTTCCTGCCCTGTGCCTGAAGATTGTTCAGATGGGCTACAGCTGCCACACAACTCTTCCCTGGATAAACAGGTTAATTGGAAATCTATAATAAATTGCATTTTTTTTTTTCAGAAGGTATCACACTTCTTTCTTGTTCTAGTCATATTTGAGAGTCCGTATTTAGAGTATACCATAATAGCATTTGTACTCCTTAATACTATTTTTAAACATTTTTGCAGCTGTCTGGTGAAAATGAACAATTAGGAAGAAAACTAAGGAAACTGAGGCAAAAATATGAGTTACTAGAGAATCAGCTATCCAACATCCAGGAGAAGCTTCAGCATCAGCGAGTGATGCAAGAATGCAATGCCTCCAGAGAGTAAGATGTGTTCTAGTGCTAGAATAACTACGCAAGACAAGCTTTCTGTGATTTTTTTTGAACATCTCTGCAGTTGTGTTAAGGAAATGTAGTTGTGCAGATTAGTAAATGTTAGTCCTCATCTTTCTTCTCTTCCATTTCTTTTCAGTTATTTTATTAAAACAGATACTTCAAACACAGCTGTAGGTGGGTCCAAGTTAGATCAGTTTTCGCCCAGTTCATTCTTAGGGGCCCACTCTAGCTACAGGTTTTTGCTCCAGCCTGTTCCACAATGAGTGAGTTATTTTATTTAAGTAGATGTCATTACTTGAGTACCTGGGGCCTCATGTATAACGCCGTGCGTAGAACTCGCACTATAACATGGCGTAAGCACAAAAGCCGAGATGTGTTTACGCACAGAAAAATCCAGATGCAGGAATCTGTGCGTACTCCAACTTCCACGTTCTTCTGCTACATAAATCCCGGTCAGCGTGAAAACTAATGCTCGTGCACGCGCTTTATGTAACGCCCCAAATCCTCCCAGAATTACGCCTCTTTGAATATGCAAATCAATATAAATCGCCCTTAAGCTCAGCCTTCTGTGAAAAGACAATGGGAAAAGCACGGGGGAAAATATAAGAATTTCAGCAAATACCAAGTGGAGGCAAAGGAAAAACATACTATTTGTTCAAATAAGCCGTGGTATAATCAACAAAAGGAACTTGATCGAGTGACATAGCGTGTTGGAGAAACTTGAAAGCTGACGTTCACAAAATCGCACAGTGCCGGAAATAAAAAAGAAGTCACATATCAAAGTCGCCGTGAAAAGCCGAGTTGTAGCCCACCGTCTGAGTGTCATATGAAAGCTTATTAGGGTACAGAGAAAAAAAGGCACACAGTGGGGAAAAAGCACGAAATATCAACTTTAATCTCGACATTTCCACTTCAATCACGTAGTATATTTTGTCATTAAAGTAGAATATCATAAACTTCATCTTAAAATCGTTTAACCAGTTTCTCAAATCCCATCGTAATTAAAGTGGCACGTTAAATGCTTTGTTTTGTATTTGATCTTCTATTTGCTCTATGTGTGTGAATCACTACTTGCTTTTTAAACCAGCTCTCTTCCTCCAACTGGACACAGAGTCCATTACATTCGTGATATTACAGCTCTCTGAATAACTAAAATACTGAGATGTATACGTGATGTCATTTTCATGATGATAGGAGTTAAAGCACGTTATTAAACATGGGTTTCACTTCGATGAAATAATTTATTGCAGCAGTACTCAGGGCGGCTCTACGCTTGTGGTGGCACTGGGCAGAGAAAGAATCGGTGGCTCCTTCGCCGCCAATGTCAGTAAGGTAGCTTATGCACGGTGGTTGGCCATGTCCGTTTGCAGACACTGCATAGCCGCCTCGTGCTCATGACACAAGCATTTAACTTTTGCCGAAATTTGTCGCTGCGTTTTTAGCTGTGTTGTTATTTTCTCTTTCTGTTTTATAATCAATATATATTGGCGTAGCCGTCATTGCATTTCTTGCTTTTCTTTCCCCAAGTAACCGATCGCCATACAATCAGCTCTGTAATAGACGTTAAGCCATCTGTAAGCTCAGCGCCGAATGTTCAAAACGTTTTAAAGAACATTGAAATATCTTCGTAGTACATGTTTAATTATTCTATCCTTCACAACACTCCCAGTGAAGAATATAGATTATTTAAATGAAGTTAAAGTTTTATCTGTATAATTTAATAAACATATTTTGCTGCATTTCACCTTAAAAATGATATCGTCATCATATATAAATACGCGCTTTATAAAGTGGCTCAGGTTGTGCAATATTATAACTATAGTGTAAGTTTACAGTTGGGTGATTGTACTTATAAGTTCTAACAGTTCTAAAAGATGCAATTGATTGAGTGCATTTAAAGTTCTTGGGATGAAACTGTTTCTGAACCGCGAGTTCCGTACAGGAAAGGCTTTAAAACATTTTGCAGTGGCTGAGACAGCGTGTCTTTGAAGCTGTATACCGATAATTCTGTTTCCGATCAGCTGCTGCTGTGATTCACACTCAGATACAGTGATATAAATACTCAGAGTCGTGCAGTGAGAGTAATATTGAAAAAGATGATCCGCTGTGGCAACTCCTAACGGGAGGAGCTGAAAGAAGAAGAAGGAGAAGTGAGAGTAACAACGCTAAAGCAGTTATGGTGTTTGGAATACTATGGCTATTACCTGGACCATTATATTGTTACAAGTTAATTACAATCAGATGCATTACACTAATAAACAATATGCGGTTAGTTTCAGTGTATTTATAAAGCCGCGTCATGAAAATAATGAGTAATCACACAGGAACAGTAGCACTGCTTTGATGCTGGGTGCCACCAGTCTGCAAAACCGAGCGGAGAACTTGCGTACGACAAGGCATGAGGTACTGTGGAAAAGTACGTGGCTTTACACCAAGTGTAGGTTTTATACATCGCGATTTGAACGTGGAAAAGTTCTTACGCAACATTTCTGTGCATACGCACTGTTTATACATGAGGCCCCTGGCCCTTATTTTTCTTCTTTAGTGTTGCATTCAGAAAAGTGCAGTAGTGTGAGACATGCATTGATAAGGAGTGTAGAGACCTTTGTATATTTGCCATAGTTTTAAATGTGTAGCTCTTTTTCTCCTATTAAATCATCTTTCTTTCTTGTGAAGTTTGCTCTCTTAAATGTAATCTAACAGTGACAATGACAAGCAGAGGAGACACCAGGACAGACACTGAAAGGCTGCAGCATACTTTTAGCTAGCATGTTTTTTAGTAAATAAAAGGCTAAATAACCAAGGGTCTTAAATGTGTAAAACTTGCTTGTGTTTGAAAACATGCATACTCCATTTCTTAGTTGGGATTTATAAAATTTGAACTTGATGTAAAAATTGTCTTGGCATTATGTCAAATTTTGACTAACCATTAGACTTAGCAGGACAATGAAGTGAACAGAAAGCCCTGTTTCACTTGTGCATTACAATGACGCGTCAGTCACCAGTATGAAAGTAGTGACATTTTAGTGTAATGACATTCTATATATGAAAATGTGCTACAGACGTAAATGTTGTTATTGTTGCTACCTCCAATGTTCTTGAACTAATGACATCACAGTTACTAACATGTTCTGTCACAGTAGCTATCTTCATTGGTATCAATGCCTCGTGCATAGGCTACACACTAAGGCAATTAACATTAAACGTGTCTATTTATTCTCTATAAAGGGTGTGCAGTGTGTTGTACAACAACTGACCACTGGCAATAGCAGTGTTGCCAAGAAGCCAATCCTTACACACAGTGTGACCCTGAAGTCTGCTTCCCACACTGCTATTTGTTAAAAAAAACTGAATAGTGGCTTCAGCTGGTCCACTTTGTTACAACATATTTGAACAGAGAACAGTTTCAGGAACTGCAGGTCTGACATTGTGGACAGCAGCACAGGAGCGCCGCAGGGGACTGTACTTTCTCCGGTCCTGTTCAGCCTATATACATCGGGCTTCCAATACAACTTGGAGTCCTGCCACGTGCAAAAGTTCGCAGACGACACTGCTGTTGTGGGCTGCATCAGGAGTGGGCAAGAGGAGGAGTATAGGAACCTAATCAAGGACTTTGTTAAATGGTGTGACTCAAACCACCTACACCTGAACATCAGCAAAACCAAGGAGCTGGTGGTGGATTTAAGGAGGCCCAGGCCCCTCATGGACCCCGTGAGCATCAGAGGTGACTGTGTGCAGAGGGTGCAGACCTATAAATACCTGGGAGTGCAGCTGGATGATAAATTGGACTGGACTGCCAATACTGATGCTCTGTGCAAGAGAGGACAGAGCCGACTATACTTCCTTAGAAGGCTGGCATCCTTCAACATCTTATTGCAGATGTTCTATCAGACGGTTGTGGCGAGCGCCATCTTCTACGCAGTGGTGTGCTGGGGAGGCAGCATAAAGAAGAAGGACACCTCACGCCTGGACAAACTGGTGAGAAAGGCAGGCTCTATTGTAGGCACGGAGCTGGACAGTTTGACATCCATGGCAGAGCGATGGGCGCTGAGCAGGCTCCTGTCAATCATGGAGAATCCACTGCATCCACTAAACAGTATCATCTCCAGACAGAGGAGCAGCTTCAGCGACAGACTGCTGTCACTGTCCTGCTCCACTGACAGACTGAGAAGATCGTTCCTCCCCCACACTATGCGAGTCTTCAATTCCACCCCCGGGTGGTAAACGTTAACACTACAAAAGATTATAGAGTATCATACCTGCCTCGCACTCTCCACCTTGCATTTTTTAACTTGCACTGCTTTTTTTAATTGCTCTTTAATTAATATTGTTTTTATCAGTATGCTGCTGCTGGAGTATGTGAATTTCCCCCTGGGGATTAATAAAGTCTATCTATGTATCTATCTATCAGCTGTATATTCACTGAATGAAACTGCTTTTAGTTTCTAAAAGCAAATTTGTTATATGATCATGTCTTTATTACAACATGTGTGCAGTCAACTGCACCAGTTACATTAGGAAGATAAGCAATTGCTGCAGATTGTCTTTTGATCTCGGCCTACTCACCCCAACCACAAAAGAACTGGTTGTATGTGGCTAGCATCTTAACTGTACCATCCCGTACAGGTGGCATGACATGTCTTGGGGGTGACTGCAAGATTCCTGACCAGTTAGCCAGTTCACGCTGTAAAAATTCCTACGGTAGTTAAAACTTGTGTTGGAAAAGGGATTCTGAAATGGGAGGACTATATATAAAAATGTTTTGTAAATTCTACAAGGTGTGACTGAAATGTATGCAAATATCTTGAAATGAAAGTCTGCAATGTGCACTTAAATCACGTCTGAATTGTTTAATTTGTAGTTTTAAACTTTGAAGCTGAGGAGTAAATCAAGGATAAATGTGTCTTTGTCTCAGACATTGTGGAGGGCACAGCATCTGTGCCTTGAGAGCAAAATCTGTGCATAAAGAAAAGACAGAAGTTGTAGTTTAAAGATACAGAAATAAACTATTATGGGGGAAAATGTTCAGATCAAATTTGAGAAACCGAGCTTTATGTAGGAGTTATTTTCATGTCTAAAGTGATAACTTGGAAAGGAACCTTCATATTGGCTACTTCTAGTTTGCAGGACATTTCACTGGTTCCCTTTAAAAAAAACTTTAGTGCTCCACATGTTATTGGGATATAGATATGCGTAATCATGTACTTACTACAGGTTTATAGAAAGAGGAAAAAGCATTACAGGTTTGTGTACACAAGTATTATAAACAGTTAAGGAGGATTACTGAAATGAGTGAAAATCTTACTGTATCGTTTGAAAGCTCATCACGATATTTCACATGTTACCATTGAAGCTAAAATCGCTCCATGATTATTTCTATCTGCTTCATAAGTTATGCTACAAACCCAAAAAGGCAAACATATGCACTAATAGACACTTCAATTTCTAAAAGCATATTTTTCCCCGAGTATCATTTAGGAAAACTTATAATGCATTCAGAATTTGCTTTCCAGACCTCCTGGGGTGTACACTGTAAAATCAACTATTTCTTTGAACCAGATCCTGAACTCTTAATTAATACATTTTTTTCCATTTGCAGTGTCCAGGTTCAAACAGAGCTGCAGCCATGGTTGCAAAAGGGGCTTCAAAATGTAAAACCTAAGCCAGAAAACAATCCGTAAGTCCCCATTATATACTGTTCAGTACATATTCTGTGTTCTTCACTTTGTGAATCAGTTGAGTTGAGCATTAGCAGGACATTGAGAACTGTTTTAAAGACCTGTGATGTATCATGAGGCTGTTTTGTTAGATAACAATAAGTTTCCATTTTTGTGTTCTCAGATAATGACCACATTGTAAAATTTTGTTTATATTTAGTGGAACTGGACACTGTGTTTGGCTCATAATATGTAAATAACAATGAAAACATTCTCTACTACATAACTTAATTGTTTTATCCCCCTCCAGACTCTCAGATTTGTATAGTACTTTGCTGCAACGCTATGAGAAGCAAATGCAATTTAACAAGGAGCAGAGTGATTTAATTTTAGAGCTTTATGTAAGTTTGTTTTTAATTCTTTTTTTTTTTTTTACTGTGTGCAAGTTGAACCTTAATTTTTGTATAATGAGTACAACAAGCTCTATGTATTATTTCTAACTACCATCTATATTTTTCCAGTATACAATATTACATTTGCCATTTATTATAAAGTTTACTGTGAAGCAGCTGCCTCCGATGTTGGAGAGACAATACCATAGCATAAAGCTAATCCATCAGATTCCAAAGCAGTTTTCACCTACTATAATTATCTCTCTGCTACACTTTAACAATGCGAGTGTTAAATATTTACTTCATATTGCCATTGCTTTCTGTGCTGTGTGTAGTTGTGCTTTCATTTTCTTTGGTTCACTTACCTAATTTTTGCATTGTCATTATGAGTACTAATAAGAATATAACCACACTGCACAGATACTTCGATGCAAATTAGGTTTGCTGTTAAACATTCTGACTGGTGCATGTTATCATTGTGAGAAAAATAATGCTTTATTTGTTACAGTATTACTGTTTTAATTTCATAATTAAGTAGATTGAAAATTTGGATTTTAATGCACTCTTATTTATTGTGGTGCTGAAGAGTGGCAACGTGCAGCATGTTTTTGCACATGCTAGTAAGAGTTTCACTGTTCTTTGTACTGGTGACAGTATTACTACTGGTAGTACTATTACTACTAAAGAGCCTACCACAGGCAAGACTGAGTGTTTATGTTTCAGACAAATGCCATGATTCAGTGTGCAAAGTGCTTCTAAAGTGTACAATTCAATCCCCCCTTTTTTTTTACATGTACATTTGTACACTTCAAAGTTATTTCACTTGTAATAAATTATATAAATGGATTGAATCGGTACAAATAAGTAAGATAATTGCTAGGTACAGTTTTTTTATTTTTATTTTTATAAATACCATTGCTTTAAACTACTTGTAACTGTCTAGTGAGGGGGTCCTCAATCACAGTCCTGGAGGGCCACAGTGGCAGCAGGTTTTTGCTCCAACCCAATTACTTAATAAGAAGCACTTTTTGCTCAAGTAACATTTTTCTGCTTCACTTTATTTGTCTCGCTCGTTAAGATTTTGAACACTTATTGTTTATTTTACTCTTAAATAGCCGTATTCTTGTTTTTTAAGTGCTCCTTATTAGCAGTAAATGCCAATGACAAAAGACACCAGCATTTCTCCATTTTAGCTTGTTACCATTTACACCTGTGTGTATTTATCATGCACTATTGGGTTTAATTAAATACTTGGAAGGAAAGTGAAGTGAAAAAAGTGAAGGACTGAGAATTACTCATCCTTTTTAGCCTTCAAATCATTCGGATGATATCCTTAGAAAGGGGAAGAAAATATAGGATATGAGAATGACCTGACATAGCAGAGTTAAAGCACTAGCAAGCCATGAAATTAAATTATTGGTGAGAATTGCTTTCTAATTAAGCAACCGGGTTAGAACAAAAACCTGCAGCCACTGCGGCCCTCCAGGACTGTGATTGAGGACCCCTGCTCTAGTCACTGTAGTTGTTTTTATTAAAGCCACTTGTAAGAGCCCATTACTCACTCACTTACTTTTCATATTAAGGATTTCATCATTTATATAAGTGATGGGGGTAAAGTTTGAGTTTTTTTCATTTTATTAAATAAAGCTCATAATATTTAATTTGTGTATTTTAGGATTATTTTAATGTAGCTTTTAAGTGAATAAACTTGTGTGACCAAGTCTATAACTATACACCGATCAGCCACAACCTTAAAAGCACCTGCCTAATTTTGTGGGGGTCCTCCTCATGCCATCAAAACAGCTCTGACCCATAAAGGCATGCACTCCATCAGACCTTGGAAAGTGTCCTCTGGTCCAAGACATTGCCAGCAGATCCTTTACATATTGATAGTTACAAGGTGGGGCCTCCATGGATCAGACTTGTTTTTTCCTGCCCATCCCACATATGCTCAATTGGACTGGGATCTGGGGAATTTGGTGATCAAGTCAACACCTTGAACTCTTTATGTTCCTCAAACCATACCTGAACAATATTTGCAATGTAGCAGCAGCATTATCCTGCTGAAAGAGTTGCTATAAAGGGGTGTACGTGGCCTGCTACAGTTTTTAGGTAGGTGGTATGTGTCAGAGTAACACCCACATGCATGTCAAGAGCCTAAGGTTTTCCAGCAGAATATTGCCCAGAATGTCTCACTGCCTCCAATGGCTTCCCTTCTTCCCAGAATGCATTCTGCTGCCATCTCTTCACCAAGTAAACAACAACATTTATTTATATAGCACATTTTCATACAAAAAAATGTAGCTCAAAGTGCTTTACAAAATGAAGAATAGAAAAATAGAAGACACAATAAAAAATAAACATAAGTCAACATTAATTAACATAGAATAAGTAAGGTCCGATGGCCAGGGTGGACAGAAAAACAAAAAAACTCCAAAGGCTGGAGAAAAAAAATAAAATCTGTAGGGATTCCAGACCAAGAGACCGCCCAGTCCCCACCCTTGAAACGACACCCGTCCATATAATGTAAAAGAAAACATGATTCATTAAACCAGGCCACCTTCTTTCATTGCTCCATAGTCCATTTCTGACACACTGTTGGCACCTTTGGTGGTTGGCAGGGGTCGGCATGGGCACTCTGACTGATATAACAATATATTTCTTGTTTTAGCTTTGAATGTATGTTAATTTCTGAACTGTCCAAAAAAAGTTACACAAAGGTAAAACATTTCTTAGTGCCAAATAATTCCAGTAAGGAAAGACCATGAGAAATTACAGTTATGATATAACACTGTGCACTTCAGAGTAAAATGAATGCAGAAAAGGAGAAAAGATTTTAATGTCAAATACATAATTCCTTTCATTATTCAAAAGTAATTTGTGCATTTCATTATAGGGAAGGTTGCAGTCACAGGAGACTCAACTTCAAGCAGCACAAGATGTTGTAGACCAGTGCAATCTGCTGCCATTAAACAGACGGTCCAGCGGTGCAGGGAGAAAAACTGTTTACACCTCGGAGAAAGTGTCAGCTTGCAAATGTGCAAGTCAGATATTCTGTGATCCACACTGCCACTGCACAGGTAAAATCAGCTATAAAAGAGCTTCTTTCACCTGCTGATAGTCGGAATGATGGATGTGCTTTAGGTTGGACAAACGGGATAAATATGTAACTTCTGTGTTAAGCTTAGAGTTGGGTTTGTTACGGGAATCTGTCACAGGTCAGGAAATTGACATTGGAGACAACAATGTAATGTTTGTGTCTATGTATGTGTATAGTAAAGGCCAGTTTTTTTTTTGGTTTTTTTTTTACGTATTCTGTATATAATTTAATGATGGATTTTGAATATGATGAAGTTAAATGATTTAGAGACCATTTACTCCACCCATCCATTATCCAACCCGCTATATAACTTCAGGGTCATGGGGGGTCTGCTGGAGCCAATCCCAGCCAACACAGGGCGCAAGGCAGGAAACAAACCCTAGGCAGGGTGCCAGCCCATTGCAGAGAAACCATTTACTTCTTTTCATAACAGACTACTTCTTCTTTTGGCTGCTTCCATTAGGGGTTGCCACAGCGGATTATCTTCTTCCATATCTTTCTGTCCTCTGCATTTTGCGCCATTACACCCATCACCTGCAGGTCTTCTCTCACCACATCCATAAACCTTCTCTTAGGCTTTCCTCTTTTTCTTTTTCCTGGCAGCTCTATCCTTGACATCCTTTTCCCATATACCCAGCATCTCTCCTCTGCATATGTCCAAACCAAAGACTAGTAAGACATATTAAAGCTAAATCTACTGAGCTTGGCTTCTTGAGTACGTATTTGTTTGTTTGAAGTAGAAGAAGTTACCTTATAATTTGTAGTGAAGGTGCGGCGTTAGCATTTAGTGATAACAGAACACAAGCATAGATTACATTTTTTAATATGACTTGATTGAGACGATGTATTAAAATTCAGCAGACAGTTTTTCATCAGTTCAGAAAGCAGAAGCACCTCCATTTATATTTGTCTAACTAAGCCAAATAAGAAATACTTATTTGTCCCTTGTACAATGTTAACATCAGTTTATATTAATCACATTATATATATTTATATTTTATATTGACATGTTTTAGGGCGGCATGGTGGCGCAGTGGTAGCGCTGCTTCCTTGCAGTTAGGTAATCTGGGTTCGCTTCCCTGGTCCCCTCTGCTTGGAGTTTGCATGTTCTCCCCGTGTCTGCGTGGGTTTCCTCCTGGCACTCCGGTTTCCTCCCACAGTCCAAAGACATGCAGGTTAGGTGGATTGGCGATTCTAAATTGGCCCTAGTGTGTGCTTGGTGTGTGGGTGTGTTTGTGTGTTCTGTGGTAGGTTGGCACCCTGCCCGGGATTGGTTCCTGCCTTGTGCCCTGTGTTGGCTGGGATTGGCTCCAGCAGACCCCCGTGACCCTGTATTCGGATTCAGCGGGTTAGAAAATGGATGGATGGATGTATTATGATTATTATTATTAGGTCTAGTATATAGTGATAATGTTTTTGAAGAAGGGAGTACTAGCAGAATCATTTGACACTCCTAGAGTTATAATATCTATTGACTTGTGAATGGTTTTTATTTGTATAGACAGACCCCGTGACCCTGTATTCGGATTCAGCGGGTTGGAAAATGGATGGATGGATGGATTGACATGTTTACAATACATTTGTGGAAGAAAACCATTCAAATGTTTAATGTTAAATAATGATGGCCTGACAAGTGCATCTGTATACATTCTGATATTTTAAATTTTAAAAAGATGTTTGATTTTATTTTGTTTACAAGACCTTTAAATTATTTTTGTATTTAAAGAATTTAGAGTGGAAATTGAAAAATTGCAGAAAGAGAATGCAAGACTGTCCAAAGAAAAAGATATTTTGAAGATGGAACTGGCTCTTCTAGATAAAGTACTGAACTTGACTTGACTTTTGTTATTATACATTGAACATTTTTAAATAAAATGGTGGATTTAGTTATTTCTCTTATAGTTTAATCTTTTTACTGAAATTCATTCAACAGTGTGGAAAAAAATCTGTTTTTTAATGTAATGGTTTTCTTAAATAATGCAACTTGACTTCATTTGTAATAAGTATAACAGTGTATTTCTACCAGTGATTTGATGTTATTTATGTATAATTTTCTGCGTTCACATCTCCGTCTCCCATCATCACCATAGTTCATTATTGGTAGCAAGAAAAAAAGAATGAAAAAATAGTTCTCGTCCTTTCTGTCTTCTGCACCTTTACATTGCACCCTGTTGAGCCTTTAATTTAAGGATAGCAGCCAGAATAACCTTTCATGTACCTACATAATTATTTTTTTCAGGACTTTTTTGAAGAGATTGAAGATCTGAAATTTGCACTGCAAGAAAGTGCTCAACTGAACCAAAAATATGAAAAGTATATTAAGCAGATATCTTTAAGATATGGACTTCCTGTTCCTGGCGCATACTCATATTATTCTGAATAAAATGTTCAATTAATCTGCTGTAAAGTGTTCAGTATTATATATTTCTTTTATACAGTATCTTCAGCATTTGAGTCAATCTCAAAGTAGTTTAGATGTATTGTATCATTGCAGTTCTGTGTGTGTGTGTGTGTGTGTGTGTGTTTTTTAATAGTATTAGAGCATTCTTTGAGTAAGCGGACTTGTTAAGGAACAGAAAAGTGAGAAACAAATAGGGACTGAAGTTGCAAACATTATTTGCAGTCCATTTTTTTTGCCTCTTACACCACTCTGCCCGACTTTTTCTTCAGTTGTATCGTTTTGCATGGGCCCATGAAAATATTAATATGGAGGTTTTAAACCGCAAACTTGTTTTGTTCAAAACTCATTTCATAAAGTAAGCAGACATGCATTTTTTTCTTCTTACAGTAAAAACACTGGTTTAATTGTTTACAGTTTTTCTTAGATATGTATTGTACCTACAAGAGATATTCTCCCCCATGGAAGTTTTCACATTTTATTGTTATTTAACATTGGATCACATTTGGGAAGTGGAATATTGCACTCAGTGGAGAATTCGGGAGCCCTCTACTGCCATGCTACCACAGGTGCTTTTAGTATGTGATGCTCTGAGGGAATACGGCTCTGCAGGCATGGAGAAGCTGGTCAGCCCTGTTTAACTTCTTAAAGCAAAACAAAAACACTGCACGATGGCATCAAAATAGAAAACAAAGGAGGCAGCCATCATTAACACTGGCTATCAATAAGTTAACTTAATTTCTTCCTTCACATTCTGTTTCTCAACTCCTCTGGTTGATATCTGGTCCCTCCTTCCACACAATTGCACCTCTTTGTGGACCTGAATTGGCAGGTTCATTTGCTCTCCTCGGGCAGCTTGTTGGTGCTGCAGCAGAAACGGAAGACAAGACTGTTAGCAGCTGCATTGACTCCTGGCTTACAGTGGTATTAAATATCTTAAAAGAGCCCGGAAAGTGACCCTCTGACACTTATGTGACAAATACCAAACACCTAATAGCGTTTCTTGGAACACTCTTGTCCTGCTCTCTGTCTTTTAGATGATGAAACAAGCAATACACGTAAATGTCTTCACTTGGGACAGTTTAGCTGTCTATTCAAGCTGCTAAATTCCAAGACTGGTTTGATAGAAACCAACATTGTGGATCTCTGCATCCCCTTCCATCTTCTTTTTTTTGGCTGCTTCCGTTAGGGGTCGCCACAGCGGATCATCTTCTTCCATATCTTTCTGTCCTCTGCATCTTGTTCTGTCACACGCCTCACCTGCATGTCTTCTCTCGCCACATCCATAAACCTTCACTTAGGCCTTCCTCTTTTTCTCTTCCCTGGTAGCTCTATCCTTAGCATCCTTCTCCCAATGTACCCAGCATCTCTCCTCTGCACATGTCCAAACCAATTCAATCTCTCCTCTCTGACTTTGTCTCCCAACCATCCAACTTGAGCTGACCCTCTAATGTACTCATTTTTAATCCTATCCATCCTTGTCACACCCAGTGCAAATCTTAACATCTTTAACTCTGCCACCTTCTGCTCTGTCTCCTGCTTTCTGGTCAGAGCCACCGTCTCCAACCCATATAACAAAGCTGGTCTCACTACTCTCCTGTAGATATTCCCCTTAATTAAACTCAATATAAGAATTTTTTTCCTGTGTGGCAATGGATGGTTTATGGCTGCAAACCGCATGACTGTGTCTCCCTGCTGTGAGCCATTGAGGAGGTGTGTGGGTGTGTTTCCCTGGCCCAGTGGCATATTTACAGTGAAGCTGAAATTCTCTGGCTTCGTCATGAGATACAACAAGACATGCTTAATATACTGTACTGCTGGATGCTGCCTTGCATTGTTTTTCATTCTTTTTGTTTTTTTTTTTTTTATAAATGAAGAAAAGAATACAGTAAATAGCATTACTGCAAACAAACCCAAGAACATGGGCTGTTTTTATGACTGTAATGGGTACAAAATTTCTTTTATGTAACTTACATACTGACCTACAAGTAAGGAGGAGAAAGCACGGTGAGAAGAGTCTCTTTAATTTCTTATTGTCTCTCCCCTCACACGACTAGCACCTTATTAATGTTGTACTGCATTACATTCTGATCCTGATCCCCCCAATGACACTGAAGTTCAAATGATGGTCTGGAGATGCCACTGCTCATGCCAACGTGTATCACACTTGAATCCTGGGCCTATGGTAGGTCATTGACTTAGATCAGTGCTGATGAGTAACGAGACACATACAGAAAAATAGAGTGACAGTGTACAAATGGTACTTCTGTATTTACAGTACTAAAAAAAGAAATTCTGTCAGTGATGTGTCCTCAAAAATAATAAAAAAAAGACACTATCAGTTATCCAAAAGAAAAAAATATCCAGCAATCCATCCATCCATTTTCCAACCCGCTGAATCTGAACACAGGGTCACGGGGGTCTGCTGGAGCCAATCCCAGCCAACACAGGGCAGGAACCAATCCTGGGCAGGGTGCCAACCCAACGCAGGACACACACAAACGCACCAAGCGGCCAATTTAGAATTGCCAATCCACCTAATCGGCATGTCTTTGGACTGTGGGAGGAAACCCACGCAGACACAGGGAGAACATGCAAACTCCATGCAGGGAGGACCCGGGAAGCAAACCTAGGTCTCCTAACTGCGAGGCAGCAGCGCTACCACTGTGCCGCTCATACCCGGCAATATTAACAAATAACAAAACCCTTTCTTCTTCTTCCAAGTGTTAATCAAGGAGAAGAAAAGGAATTTAAACTATTTACATACATAATTGAGTGACCCAACTTTTTAATGCTTCAGGGCTTTTTTTCCACTCACATATTATTAGTGTTCTCCTCTGATGTTTCCCAGCTAGTAGGCTTAGGCTGAAAGACCACCATAGCATCTCCTCCCCAATTTATATGGCTACAGGACTGGCACACCCCAATCCCCTCTGACACTGTTCACCATCCCTCTGAGGGTTCACGAAGTGACGCTGGCCACTCGGCACCTGTTTTACGCCTGGATCTCCTCTTTCACAAGTTCCCAGTCTCATGCACGTGTTTGCACACAAAACACACACATCTGCCCCAGATGGATATGCATGTCTCTGTCTCTCTCTCCAGTCAGGCCTCCAGTAAGTTTTCTTAAACTCTTTTACTCTTTTACACCCTTAAGGTTCTCTTTAACGATCCCTTTCCCTTCACAGCCCCTCAAACTATGTGGCCCCTATCACTGCACCTCCTCCTCTACCTAAAAGGTGAGTGCCACTGTCTTGTGTAACTATTTCCACAAGACTCATTTGGCTATTGGGAGCATACACTGATACAGCATGTTGCTGCACCCACCACACAATGAACCACTCTCTCGTGAAAGCACAGCAGCAACTTGGACTAAGAGACGATGACATCTCCAGCCCATCATATGGACTCCAGTGTGCACAATGTGATACTGTCAGATACTCAGAAGGGTGGTCTTTGAGCCTAAGCTTCGAAAAGGTGCTAGAGATCAGCAGTTCTATTGCTGTACATAATGTAATTAAACCATATAAACACTAGTTTGGTGAAACTGAACAGAACTATTAGGCCTATAAATGTGTAAAGCAGAAACACTTTGTAATGCTGGAAAAAGTATTTTCAAGCTTGGAATTCACTGTTGTTATCAGTTTCAGATTGTTTGAACACTTAATATGTCTGTGCTATAATGCTTAAAGCAAACTAACCAAGGGTTTGGTGTAATTGAACGTAACTGTTATGCCTTTTGATGTGTCGAGGCAGAAACATTTTCGTCTGCAATGCTAGAAGTAGAACATCCCAACCAGAAAATCAGCAGTTCCATAATTGTGGACGAGGCAGGGAGCTAACCTCAGTGTGCTGAAGTAAAATGTGTAATTAAGTTCCACAAGAAGGGGTTTGGTACAACTCAATATAATTAAGAGGCCTGTTCAACTATTGCTGAAGAAGTTTGTAATCCTGGAACCTGTACATCTGTACTAAGAATTTGTAGTTTTTAGCAGTTCCATATTTCTGGTAGCTTTTCCATAATGCAGGATGTAAGCTGCTAGTTTGGTAAAACTGAAAATAACTATTAGGCCTTTAAATGTTTGAAAAGGTTAGCAGTAGTACACCCCACTCACGACTGATTCTTCTTACCAATCCCACATTGCTATCCATGGTATAATTAAGTCACAAAAGAAGTCGTTTGGTAGATTTGAACGCAAGAAGCTGAAGTTTTCACGTTATTCTAATGTTCTAATATCTCCTTCGATGACCTGAAGTAACAAACTGAAAGAGTCGCATCAAGTGGCACTGCATGGTACCAAGAAGAAAAACAAAATGGAAAAAGGATTTTTGTTTGTTTTTTATTTTAGGAAATTACTTGAATTGTTTAGTATGATTATTTCTGTTAATATTGTTCTGTTTATTTGTCATTTAGTCTGCATTTTTAACATATTATTGTTTGTGTTAGTTTTAAAAATATTTATGTACGGTTTCTTGAGATGTCTGTCAGTTCCCTGTGCTTTGTAGGTGGTGGTGGTTCCCAAAGAGGCGGGGCCACCTGTCCATCAGCCGTATAAAGGCTCAGTACATTGTATGCGCTTGGGAGTTGGTGAGTATACTTCGGTGTTGCTATTGCTAATTATTTGTGCTTATTGGCTTTTTGACTCTTTTGCTGGTTGGGAGTCTGATTTCTGGTTAGCATTTTGGGACTTGTAAACCTTGGATTGCCTTTTAGGTAAGTCCTTTTTTGATTTATTTTAGTGCTTTGTTTAACATTTTGTTGTACCTTTACATTTAATAAAATCTCCTTTATTAATAATTCTTGTGACCTTGCCAACAAGCCAGGGGTTGAGGGCAATCCCCCTGCCTAATGGTGCATTTTGAGTGTATTTTGGGACATTACACAATATTTTTTAAATTTGATAGTCAAGTGAATTTTGGCCCAGTGTAGCCCAAAGCCTGCCACTCAAGCTGAAGCCAGGCTCCTTTTTGGTGCACCTCCTATGGTTAGATTGCTAGTATTCAGGCCTGCTTCCATGACTGATTTTGATGATGTCACCCCACTTTGTGAGATAATTCCAATATTGATGTTTGAATCATCAGCTCTAAGCAGGGTGATCTATGCTGAAGTTATGGGTCCACACTTTGGACTTTATTATTTAACATGCTCAGCATCTCATGACTGGACAATTCAGAGGTTTGGGGGCCCTGTAATTAAATAAGCCTGCTGTAGAAGGCAAAGTCTTTATCACTGGAATTGCAAGGAGGCCTTCATGTTTGGGGATGAACGCATTATTAAGTTCTCCTTAGTAAAGGGAGCCAAAGCCATTTAAAGCTTGGAGGATTATGAAATCGGCCCTAATCTTAACAGGAAGACAAAGCGGAGACTTAAGAACAGGAGGTATGTGGCAGCTCCAGTACTAGTCCTTGAGGCAGGCTGGAAAATGAATGACTTGAAAAGATTTTTAATAAGTCGGTGCTATTTGAAAGGAAATGCAAGAATGCACCTTTCATTCTCCTGCATGGTGATAAAACATTTGTAACTTTCTTATATTTCATAACAAGCAATACTAAATGACACATTAATGTCAAAGATAACACATACATTGTGTGATGAAATTAAACCTTCCAACTTAAAATTTGACAATATCTTGTTACTGTGTGCAGAATTTCCAACCATGAACTCAACTGCTCATTTTGTGTTTAGAAATAAGTAGGCCATCATCACTCAGGCAATGCGTTAATTCATTAAACCAATTAATTAAAGCCACAGGCCAAATCATAATCTTAAACTGAGTGTCACCTGCGTACAAATGCAAGTGACTATTTTGTTTATAAACTAAAACACCAGAAAAGAAAATCAAGTATGAATGTGTTTCTGCATTTTGTTTCATGTTGAATATTTTGTTCTTCTCTTGTGGGCTCTTGTAATCTGCTTAGTGTCAGGGTCCATACTCTGATGCCAATAGGATTAGAACACAATCTCTCTTTAACGGGCAGAATATTTTATCTTAATGTCCTTTAAGCCACTAATACAGACTTCTCAAAGCACATCCACAGTCATGTCAGGCTTTGGACAAAATAGAAATGTTTTTGTGTGTGGCGCTCAAAATGACAGCAAATTGGCACATGTAATCTGCGTCCAGGTTACAGGCGTCGGTTAGCAAGGAACTGGAATTTTTTGTTTGGCTGAGACGTTGTATTAAACTGATGTTTTAATACAAACTAGATTACCTTATGTGGTTTTAAATAATGGTTTTGGAAGATTGAATTTTTATTTCAGTTTTAGATTTTGTCTGTTTTGCATTTTTTTTTTTTAATGTTAGTTGACTAACAAGTACCCCATCATATGATTCTGCTATATATTCTGAGGGACCCAGTATCCACCATCACTTTCTGGTGCATTTGTAGCTCAGATAATAATCCTGGTCCATTCTTTCATACTGTGACATTTTTATTTTCACATGGTTTGTTTTGTTAGACACATTCAAATGTCACATTTCACTTATGAGCATAATTATTGAAAATAACCCCCACTTCATCTGTCCCTGTTTTACTCATTGCAGAATTGAGAAAAGCCAGTCCTTTAAACTGGAAGCAATGGTTACAAGGCAGGAAGTAACACTGAATGGGACAGCAGTCCACCAGAGGGACACCACAGGCTACACTTCACCTCACTTCAATAATAGCTCAAGAACTTTGTTATTTTTTCATTGATTAGACAATATGATGCCAGCCTGGCATAGGCTCTTTTAAACTGAAAAGAGTTACAGTGCACCGGCAAGTATTCACAGCACATCACTTTTCCACATTTTGTTATGTTACAGCCTTATTCCAAAATGGATTAAATTCATTTTTTCCTCAGAATTCTACATACAACACCCCATAATGAAAATGTGAAAAAAGCTTACTTGAGGTTTTTGCAAATTTATTAAAAATAAAAAAACTGAGAAATCACATGTACATAAGTACTCACAGCCTTTGCTCAATACTTTCTTGATGCACCTTTGGCAGCAATTACAGCCTCAAGTCTTTTTGAATATGATGCCACAAGCTTGGCACACCTATCCTTGCCCAGTTTCACCCATTCCTCTTTGCAGCACCTCTCAAGCTCCATCAGGTTGGATGGGAAGCGTCGGTGCACAGCCATTTTAAGATCTCTCCAGAGATGTTCGATCGGATTCAAGTGGCTTCATTCAAATGGCCACTAACATTTATGAATGTTATGATCTCTGGTTTCGATTGTAGGCCTCATGCAATCTTCTTAACAAAAGCAGTGGTCCAGAAACAATTTTTGCAGCCAATGTCTTCTCCACAGGGGGTGCTTATTCCATCTACAGAACTTCCTACTGTCCATACCGAATGTCGTAAATACTGACATGCAGCAGGGCCGACTCAACAGCCTCATAGGCCCCAGCGGAAAGTAGTGTGCTGGGTTCCCTGTTTTGATAGCAGAACAAAAACATACATAGGCATCAGAAACATTGTGGACCCCCATGCTCCTGGGCCCCCCAGCCAGTGCCTATTGTGTGCTTATGTCAAGATGGCCCTGTGCAGTACTATTGTCCCAATTATCCTGTTCTTGTCTTTTAACATCTTGCACTTGCACACCACGCAAATAAGCCACAAATGTTTTTTTAGATAACTGACTGAAAGCTCAGCTGATACCCAATTGAATCTCCAATAATAAGTGCAACACTATGAACTGCAGGTGTGGTGGGAGTGATGAGAATGTCAAAACAATTGTGAGTAGTGATGACTGCCTGAGGCCACGGGGGGTGACCTAGGCTTGGGCCCCAACTTGTGTTGCCAAAATTCCCAGATTCTATCACCATCATCATCTTGAGTGGGAGCTGGAATAAAATTAAGTTGGCCCTGGGTATGAGCCGCATAGCACTTTGATGTTGCAGATTCAATTTGATCCCACTTACAAAGGAAGTTCCTACTAATGAGATTTGTTTAGCTAGGAGCCACTAAATCTGTCACTCAAAGGCTAATCCAAGTTCCGTGCAAGTCCACAATCGTGTACATGTGTATATCTTTGAAGGAAAAAGAAAAAGATAAAAAAAAAAGTAAAATTGCATAATGTTAAATAACAAATAAGATTATAAAAGTGTGGGGTAACAAAGTGATCCCCATATAATGATGTATTTTTGACAATGAAAAAACAAAAAGTCATTTTCAGTTGTTATCCAACTGCTCCGAGATTTCAGTTTATATAGAAAACTCAGATGAAGTGGCAGGTTCAGTAGACCACAAACCAGAAGTGATATCATTGGTGGCCCTTTCTTCAATCATTCTTTCTTCAGAGACAGGTAGAAGAGAGGCATTATGATGACAGTGCCAGCCCCTGGCTCAGAGGGTAGTTACAATCAACTGAGCCCTGAGATTGCCTCCTAACCGCATGTGTGTGATAATAGAAATGAAATCAAAGAAAGCATGCCAAACACAAATGGCAAAGTCAGTGCCTAAGCAGCAACTTGTGGAATCCTTGGCCTTTAAATAATCCTAGATGAGCAATTGTACCTGCTGCGACATGGGCCCCATCCCTTTTGGCTCAGCAGAAAGAAAACAAGAATCTTAAGAAATACACAATTAAAAGACAAAAAGAAAATTCTGAAATGTTTGAAACATCTCTCTATTTAAAAAAGAAAATCTTGGGAGGGAGACGAGACGTAATCTTCTCAAAAGACACTTTGATGTCACGTGAGACAAGGCAGTGAGACAAAAGGACAGCTGCTATACAGGCTTTGAAATGATTGATGCACAGCATGACAAGCAGAACGCACAGATTGCCAGCAACAAGCCAGCAGATGATCCAACCGCATATCCTTAGCATGTGTTCAACTCGACCCCCCCACCTCTCAACGCAAGCAGCAGAGGCGCGAAGTGGCAAAAGGACAGTTGCTTTACAGGCTTGTAAATGATCGACAAGATGGCAGCTGATCCAACCGCATCTTCTTAGCATGCGTTCAGCATTATACATCCCGCAAGAAAGAGATTTAACCATACCCGGCGCCAGAAATAAAAGACAAAGAGTAGATGACAAAGTAGAATGTCGTAAAGAATTCAAAAATATTGACGTGATGCACATGCACAGCAGGTTAGAGATAATGGTAGTACGAAAATTCAAAAGTCTCAAAAAAAGGATAGGAAAGATCGCATTAGCATAAACAAGCAAAAATTATTACTCGGTGAAATAACGGAACAGCAAAAAGATCAAATATATTGTTCAGATTTAAACATTTAGTCAGAGACTTGTAGATTGTCTAATTCATGTAGCCAGTGAGAATTAAAAGATTCCAAAAACGTTGTTGTGGTATGAAGTCCCGTGAGACAGAGACTTTTAACATGAGATTCTTTCAAGCCAGACCCTACTTACAACTATTTTCAAACAAGACCACGGTCATCTAACCTCAGTCATGTGAACGCTTTTGTCAGACATACTTCCTGCGCTCTCAGGTCTTATAAAATCATTGTCCCGTTAAAATTTACATGTTCTAGATGACACATCAACAATAAGCGAAGAAGAAAGAGCATGGACAAACTTTCGAGAGAATCATTTTATTTATTACAGAGAAAGAAATGGTATTCACTCACAGGCAGATGTACATTGCATTGTCACGATGTAAGTCCAAACACAGAATCAAAATTCAATGTGATCTTAAAGAAAAGTTAATTCCAAGTATTGTTTTTACAAACGTTTTAAAGTAAAAGTGAAAATAATGCATATATAATAATTCCCACGAAAATAACAATCTCTTTAAATTATACATCCATTAAACCAAACCCAGGGGTGGGTGAGCGAAGCGAGCAAGGAGCGGAGGCCCCTTGTATAATAAGATTTAATACCTGAAACACTGAAAAATGCTTAAAAACATTTACTATAAAAAATATACACTTATATAAGAAAACTGCTGTACCGAAATAAATCTCTCTATTATAAAAAAAAATCTTGAGACGAGACAAGAGAATTGCCAAGAGATTTATTCAAATCCCGCCCTCCTCTCAACCATTCACAGTTAACACCCACGGTCCTCTCACCTCTTATTCGTGTAAATGCTTTTGTCAGACAAAGTTTCTGTGCTCCCAGCTCTTATAAATTTTTACATTTTCCTCATTTTAAGTTCCTAAAGGGTTATCAACAGAAGAAATGAGTACACGGGCAATCCTAGCACCAAGAAGCGATGAAGTCAAACAAATTAACGTGAAAGTTGTTGATTGGTTACATGGAAAATTGGTTAAATGTGTATCAATAGACTATGCTGAAACAGTAGGCGGTGATGGTGCGGAAGATGAAAACATCAACTTTCAATATCCCCTTGAATATCTACAACCGTTAACACTGTCCGGTCTTCCACCAGCCGAATTACTATTGAAAGAAGGATGTATCGTAATGTCATTACGTAATTTATGTCTAAATGATGGGCTATGCAATAGGACAAGATTACTGTAGTTGTATTCAAAATTGGTTGAACAATTCTGACATGTAACATTTTAACAGGCTACATGAAAGATAATGCAGTATATATTCCACAGATAACATGTAACACCAAAGGAGGTCTTAATACGCCATTCGTATTAAAACGTTTGCTGTTTCCCGTTAAAATAGCCTTTGCTATGACAATTAACTAATGACATGGACAAGCATTCATAAAAGTTGGTTTATTTATTAGAGAGAAAGAAACAATATTCACTCACAGGCAGTTATACGTTGCATTGTCACGATGTAAGTCCAAACACAGAATCAAAATTTAATGCTATATTGATGAAAAGTTAATTCCAAATATTGTTTTTACTGAAATTTTATAGTAAATGTGTAAGTTTAAAAAGTATTCACATGTTAATTTCAAAGCCAAACTGAATGAAAACGTGCAAAGCAATGAATACCTCAAATGCAACATGAAACATAAGTTTCTTTCAATTTATTACGTTTTACTATTTTTTACTATCGTTAATTACTTGCTGTAATGAAAAGAGTTAGTTCTATTATGCATATGTAACAATTCCCATGAAAATAACAGTTTAAATTGTATATCTTCTTCCCCATGTGTGAAGTAGCTAGCACATAGCGCCTGCCGGGGATTGGCAAGCGAAGCGAGCTCAAAAAACAACAAGATAAATAAAAATTAAAGAAACAAAAGCCTTGGTTAAACCATGACAGTGAAAAGTTCTTTTGGTTTTAATGGGTTCCCTGAGTTACTTCTAGAAACACCAGCTTCTTCCCCAGATCCAAATATATCCAATCATCCTATGTTATGATGGCTAGTATTCCACAATTAGTTAAGTGCGTGGGTTTGTGACTGTTCTCCTTATTTGACTGGTGTACAGTCAGAGTTGGAGTTGTGTCTGATCTTGCTGGGATGGGCACCTCCACCATATAGTTCTAACTAGTAAAAACTGGGAATCACAAATTTGATGGGTGAATAGAGTGAGGTTATTATCGATATTCAGTTTTGCAAGAAAAAAAAATTTAACTGTATGGATTCATTTACTTCAAATAGCCAGAGAGGTTTGAGGCCTTCAAAAAGAGCCTGGGAAGCAGGCCTGAGTCTAACCAGCCTGCCCAGAGGAAGTGCATCAAAAGGCAGCCTAGTTTCCCCTTGAGTGGGTGACTTGGGCCTACACCAAGTTAAATGGACTTAACTCTTAAATTTTAACAATATACTTTAAAATATCTCAAAATGCTCACAAAATACCCCACTAGGGAGAAACCAACCATTAATGCCTGACTAATACAAAGTAAGGCAACCAAAACACTTTATAAAAAGGTTTCCCCACAAAAATACCAAAAGAATAAAGAAAACTTCAAATGATCAAAGGGAGGTACAAAATAGTTGACAAGGTAATACTAAGCAAACAAAGTCCTAAAACAAAATCCAGAAATCGCAAACCAAAAACAGAACAATAATAAAAAGCCAGTAAATTCAGAGAATAAGCAAAAGGAAAAAGGAGACACTCACCAACCACCAAGTGCATACAATGTATGCAGAGGTATTACAATTCCTATGAGTCTTTACAGGGCTGGAAGTCGTCTCTCAATGGAGATTGACAGGTGGCCCAGCCTCTTGGGGAACCACCCACAAAAACACAAGTGGCATGGCGGAACAAGTATCCACTTGTGGAAACCAAACAATTAACAAAAATGCATAATCATATAAAGAATAAACATAAATAACAATATTAACATAAAGAAGAATAATAAAGAATGAAAAATGAATGAAAATGATATGAAAAAGGAATTTATACTTAGTGGCTTAAACATAACATTAACAAAGTATACCCCTAAGTTATTAATTGTTCAAAAAGTCTATAAACATATTTTTCTTTTCTTAAGTTAAAGTCTCATAGATCATTATGTTTGCTTGTCTTCTATAGAGCAGATGTTCCTAAACTTGGTCTCAATGTGTTGCTGCACA
Source organism: Polypterus senegalus (assembly GCF_016835505.1). Classification (NCBI taxonomy): domain Eukaryota; kingdom Metazoa; phylum Chordata; class Cladistia; order Polypteriformes; family Polypteridae; genus Polypterus; species Polypterus senegalus. Next base: position 67,293,839 of record NC_053158.1, read on the forward strand.
TTCACAATCAAATATCATCATTCATTTACCTAGCAGGTCTTTTTTCTCTCTTCTCTTGTTCTGCATTCAGAAAAGCACAGCAGCATGATTTTTATATTTATAAGACATTTGATTGCTTGACATGCTTAATTCTCTTTTGTCTGTGTACCTAGTATGGTGCCATTTTTCTGTGTAGTTTGCCCCGTTCATTGTACCTTAATAATGACAATTAAAAACAAGCAGAACAGTCACCCAGGCAAACAACACTAAATCATGAAAGGCTGCAAAGACCCACCAATTAGTAAATAACAGATTAAATAACGAAAATTACTTACAAAAGTAGAATGAAAATGTGGATAAAAATATTGTTGAAAGTAAAAATAAAATGACATTATCCCCATTAAACTGCTTGGTATACTTTAATAAAAACCAAACTTAGTTTTTGTATTTCTTCATTGACTCCAATATACAGAAACTGGGAAATAATAGCTCACTTAATTAGGCTAAGAGTCCAAATAAAAACAGCAGTTGGTGGGGAAAAGACCTGCAGCCACAGGGGGTCCCTAGGGCCAAGTTTTGGGAACCAAAGCTTTATTTAGATATCAATAAGTGAAAAATTAACTTCCGATTATTTCTGAAAAAAATTCCAGTTACAATCTTTTTTTAGTGGTCTCACAACAAACCAGTCTGCCTAATTCTGGATATATTAACACATCCTGTAGAATCCAAGATATAAGCAAGTCAGTCAACATCACGTGTTAGGACAACCAATTAATTTAGTAGACCATTTCAGTTGGAAAAAGTCAAAGAAGGCGGTCATCCTGGAAATCACAGAAAAGAGCCACCAATGACAAAATAGTTTCAGTTTGAACCTTTTGTCTTGGCAAATTATGCAGAATAATATGTTGTTTAACTGCATATAAATGCATTTTTTTACTTCAGAAAGTTCGAGAACAGTTTTTTTCACCACTCAAATTTCTAATTTCATCCATCTATCCATCCATTTTCTAACCCGCTGAATCCGAATACAGGGTCACGGGGGTCTGCTGGAGCCAATCCCAGCCAACACAGGGCACAAGGCAGAAACCAATCCTGGGCAGGGTGCCAACCCACCGCAGATTTCTAATTTCAGAGTCAATGTAATCCCCATATATATTCTCAAATAGTTAACCTTGCAAGTTTTACATTTTAGTGGTGTTTGTGAAAAATTTCAAGCAAGTTGAAAGATTTAGTTTGTCATCTCTTGAATCATATATATATATTGTCAGGGATGCCAGGGGCGACGACCTGGCAGGGACACCTTGAGGGACCGGAAGAGGGCGTGCGCCCACTTGGAATCATGTGGGGGCCGCCACCCTGGTTGCTTTGGGGGCCACGGGTTAAGGGCTTGGAAGCCTAACCCTGTAGGGGCCCGTGGTCACCGCCAGGGGGCGCCCCGATGCCTTGGGAGCCCTGGACGTCAGCACTTCCGCCACACCAGGAAGTGCTGGGGGGAAGAGAAGCAGGGAACCCGGAGTTCTTCCGGGAGGACAGCCAGCACTTCCGCCACACTGGGGCGTTTCGGCGGGTGATTGCCGAGGAGCACCTGGAGCACATCCGGGTGTGGATAAAAGGGGCCGCCTCCCTTCATTCGAGGCTGGAGTCGGGTGGAAGTAGGACGAAGCAGGAGACGAGAGTGGAGGCGGTCCGAAGAGTGAAGGCATTGTGTGCTATTGGCCAGGACTTTGGGGACTTTTGGGGTTTGTGTGTGCACTTTAATCTTGTATATAGCTGTAAATAAACGTGGTGGTGGAAAAACAACATGTCTGCCTGTCTGTGCCCGGGTAACGTTCACAATATATACAGTGGTGTGAAAAACTATTTGCCCCCTTCCTGATTTCTTATTCTTTTGCATGTTTGTCACACAAAATGTTTCTGATCATCAAACACATTTAACCATTAGTCAAATATAACACAAGTAAACACAAAATGCAGTTTTTAAATGATGTTTTTTATTATTTAGGGAGAAAAAAAAATCCAAACCTACATGGCCCTGTGTGAAGAAGTAATTGCCCCCTGAACCTAATAACTGGTTGGGCCACCCTTAGCAGCAACAACTGCAATCAAGCGTTTGCGATAACTTGCAATGAGTCTTTTACAGCGCTCTGGATGAATTTTGGCCCACTCATCTTTGCAGAATTGTTGTAATTCAGCTTTATTTGAGGGTTTTCTAGCATGAACCGCCTTTTTAAGGTCATGCCATAGCATCTCAATTGAATTCAGGTCAGGACTTTGACTAGGCCACTCCAAAGTCTTCATTTTGTTTTTCTTCAGCCATTCAGAGGTGGATTTGCTGGTATGTTTTGGGTCATTGTCCTGTTGTAGCACCCAAGATCGCTTCAGCTTGAGTTGACAAACAGATGGCCGGACATTCTCCTTCAGGATTTTTGGTAGATAGTAGAATTCATGGTTCCATCTATCACAGCAAGCCTTCCAGGTCCTGAAGCAGCAAAACAACCCCAAACCATCACACTACCACCACCATATTTTACTGTTGGTATGATGTTCTTTTTCTGAAATGCTGTGTTCCTTTTACGCCAGATGTAATGGGACATTTGCCTTCCAAAAAGTTCAACTTTTGTCTCATCAGTCCACAAGGTATTTTCCCAAAAGTCCCAAAGGCAATCATTGAGATGTTTCTTAGCAAAATTGAGACGAGCCCTAATGTTCTTTTGCTTAACAGTGGTTTGCGTCTTGGAAATCTGCCATGCAGGCCGTTTTTGCCCAGTCTCTTTCTTATGGTGGAGTCGTGAACACTGACCTTAATTGAGGCAAGTGAGGCCTGCAGTTCTTTAGACGTTGTCCTGGGGTCTTTTGTGACCTCTCGGATGAGTCGTCTCTGCGCTCTTGGGGTAATTTTGGTCGGCCGGCTACTCCTGGGAAGGTTCACCACTGTTCCATGTTTTTGCCACTTGTGGATAATGAATGGCTCTCACTGTGGTTCGCTGAAGTCCCAAAGCTTTAGAAATGGCTTTATAACCTTTACCAGACTGATAGATCTCAATTACTTCTGTTCTCATTTGTTCCTGAATTTCTTTGGATCTTGGCATGATGTCTAGCTTTTGAGGTGCTTTTGGTCTACTTCTCTGTGTCAGGCAGCTCCTATTTAAGTGATTTCTTGATTGAAACAGGTGTGGCAGTAATCAGGCCTGGGGTGGCTACGGAAATTGAACTCAGGTGTGATACACCACAGTTAGGTTATTTTTAACAAGGGGGCAATTACTTTTTCACACAGGGCCATGTAGGTTTGGATTTTTTTTCTCCCTAAATAATAAAAACCATCATTTAAAAACTGCATTTTGTGTTTACCTGTGTTATATTTGACTAATGGTTAAATGTGTTTGATGATCAGAAACATTTTGTGTGACAAACATGTAAAAGAATAAGAAATCAGGAAGGGGACAAATAGTTTTTCACACCACTGTATATATATATACACGTAAACATATACATATTGTGATGGACAACATCAATGGGCAGGCATCTCGATTGAGATGGAGCATGTTCCCTTACCTGGACGGGAGGTCAGACCTAGGATGCCACAAGAAACATGCAGAGAAGACCCTATCTCATCCAGATGACAAGCAGGAGATGCTGTTATGACTGTGGGTTCACATGCATCCCAGCTGTCTTGAACCCAGGAACAATATTTGGCCGGGAGATCATTATAATGGACGGAGAGGGGGAGATAATCTGGCAGGACTATATACTCCCCCAGTACAATCTGTGGCAGCCTCCCAGGTTTAAGGTTCTCACACGGGCTCCTGCTGGGCATGCTGGAACCTGTAGTTCAGTAATGCAGCCCTTTGGGGTTCTTCGTGGCCACCAGGGGGAGCTAAAGGGATTAACGCTACCTACTTCATGAGACTTCTGACTGACCCAGAATTGCTTCCATTGGGGTATGCCCTAGCACTGGAAGCATTCCCGGGTCCAAGATAAAAGGAACCGCCCTGCCTCAGCCAGGGAATTGGAGCTGGGTGGAAGTGGACAAAACTCAACTGTGAGGTGTAGAGGAAGAGAAAAAAGACAAACTGAAGAGAATTGTGCTTACCATGTTATTGGAACCTTTGTGGAAGGTAACTGTGAAAATAAAACAGTTTTATTTGAATGGGACGTGTCTGGGGCTTGGAGCTCTCTGGCACCCCCTGGTGGTTCACAAGTGGCGTACTCAGAAGGATTTCCTGGTCGTCTACCAGGCAGGGACCTGCTTCAAAGAAAGCTTTAGCTGCTGTCGCACCGCCCTTCGATCATTTTAAAACCCATATTGCTGCTGTTCTTTTTGCCACTTCATGTCTCTGCTGCTCGCATTGTGATTGCTTCTCCGTGATCATAAATATACACCTGTCCGAATTGTGTTTTCTTTGAAATTAAACTTGTCGTTGCTTTAACTGTTGCGGGACCACAGATTCTCATAGCGTATGATCCATTATTGTGTAAATCTACGTTTTGTGTATTGAATGATGTGAAGGTGAAAAGACCTTTTTTTCTGCTGTTTCCCTTTTATTTCTGACCTCGCATTGTCCTGTTATTTTTTCAATTACACCTGGTCCAGATGATTAATTTCCTTTTGTTTGCGCCAATGTGATTTTTTAGTCATCGACGTTTCAGTTATAACGTATTGTCCTTTATACGCTTTATATGCACTGAGACCCCTGGATCTGTGTGTGCTGCGTGCCTTTAAACTACTGATTTTTTTTTGCTGGCTGTGCTCTGTTATTGCTTGTAAGTAGGGCGTGTCTTGCAAGAATCTCATGTTCTATATCCCCGCGAGATGCTCCGTGGCCATTCTCTTTCGTCTCGCAAGTCTTTTATTTGTCTTCCGTGATCTTAACGTGAAGATCACATATCGTCTCCTAGTCATTCCCTCACACAGGATTTTTCTTTATAATAGAAAGATATACTGTATAATATACAGTATGTGTGTGTGCACAAAGTTGACTCATTCATTAACAAAAAAATCATTTCTCATCCATGTTAAAAAAAACTCAAATCTGGCAGTATTGTACATCTAGGGCAGTAGGTATCTTTTAAGAAAAGACCTCTCAATTATTCAGTTGTGAGTGCCATGGATGACAGATGAGCAACCCAACTGGAGAATGGCATGACCATGGCTGTTTACTCAAATTTAAAGCTCTACTTTTTTTTTTTTTTTTTCTTGACACAGTTTTACGATGCCAAATGTTTATGGATGATTTCCGCTGTTCTGTGCAGTCATTGCTTTGTTGTTTCCCCGGGTTCAAGTGGGAGATTCTTCTTGTGTTGGAGTGCACTCTTTATCTTTATCCTTGTCAGGGCTGTGCTGCTGCTTCCTCCGCTTGTCTTCTACTGTCTTTTGTCACTTCATAGGAATAAGGCATTAGTCATTCTGGCCCAAGAGTTCAGATGCTGAAGTCCCCTTGAAGTCACGCCTGCTTCTTAGCCTCATCAGGCTATTGGCACACAGCTTTGGCTTGACAGACTGAGTCTCAGCTTCTGGTCCACAAAGAGAAGAGTTTGTCAAATCAGCTCTCCAAGGAAGAGTGGCTCATAGCTTTTAGGTTCAGAGATCAGGATTCAAATGTTTTCAGTCATTTTGGAGAGTTCAAATCCCTGAACTTCTCTCACCTTACCATTCTCACGTCTCTTTTCTTGTTCTCACTTCTTTTGAGAGATGGGATGCATGTGCTTGTAAAGAAAGGTTGAACCTTCTCCTAACTGAATTAAAGTCACTTTCACTCACTTCTAATAGGCAAGCCATCCCTTGAATTATAGGTCTTTGTCCTTTCTTGAGTCCATTTTACTCCTTCTGGCTCGAGAAGTCTGCAGCAGGGCCTCTGGAGAGAGATGTCAGGTCACCTCTGATTTACACCTTTGTTATCAGATGAAGGTCCGGCAGATACAAGCTGGAGTCCAGTCGTTTCATTTGGAGTAAAAGTTGGGGTTTTGTGAAGCTGGATGCCTGTGACCCTGTTAAATCTGCTTCCATAACAGCCTGGTATGCCACAGAAGCCAAGCAGAATGGGCAATGCCCACTTTGTCCTACATCGGTAAAATGTAGGTTAAATTTTGTCAGTCTTGTGTCCCGACCTCTGTGTCGATGTACAAAGTATATGCAGTTACCATATTTCTATCTAATCCTTGTATTTATCAATAAATTGCATCATTCTGTTTCTTAAAGTGAGTGCGCTTCAGTTACCTTGATGTAAGTCTAATGGCTGGAGACCACCTTGTATAACATAGAAAGGTAATATAAATAAAGTAGGCTCCTTATGGAGTTATTTAATTAATTATCAGCATTACTGAAAGCACAATGGATAAAGAATTTAACTAATTGATTATTCTTTTTCTCACATCCATACCCCATGTCATATATCAATTTGGTGTCTCTGCGTGTTTTTCCTACCCCATTCCACACATTACAGTAAGTAATTACACTGAGAGAAAACTGAGTGAAAATGCTAAAGAAACTAAGCCGAGGGTTGTTATAAACATTTTAATAGTAAGTTGAATTACTGAGGGACATTTTGTACTTATTTTACACAACATTTGGTGGGGCTCCACATGGCCCACTGGCCTTTAATGCTGAAACTCCACTGTTAATAACCTGTAGGCACACCTTGGCCAGAACAGACCTCAGTAAGCGGCGAACACATTTAGGCCATGTTGGGTTTTTTTCTGACTTTTGTTCACTAAAAATACATTTTCAATTTACCTGGAGAATATTTTTTACAGAAATATTCAATATGTCATGTAGAAGGTCTGTTCAAAACATATTTTTGAAATAATTGAAGTATTTAATTAATAAAACTTTAGAATTAACATTTATATCCCGGGGTAGGGCATTTTTCCTTCTGTTTTTTCCTAACTATCTTTGCTTATACTCTCAGCTCTCCCCTCTGTCTCTCGGATTGAGGGTTAAATTCTGTTTTGTTAGTTTTGTTCCTTTTTTAATTCCTGTTCTCTTTTAAACTTTTTGATGTTTTTTTTTACTTCTTTTCTAAGTTTTGACTCTGAAGTAATGTTTTGTATAAGTTTGGATTGATTGTATGCAGTGTAATTTTCTTCAAGTAAAATTAATAAATGAATGAATTAAAAAAAGCTTTTTATAGAATCCTACTTAACCTCAATATAAAACTGACAACTTGGGCAAGATTTGAAAAGTATCTGGTAAGACAGTCCCAGCTCCAGACCAAAATACCTGCTAGGTGGGTCCCAAAAATCCAAAAAGTAACCCAATACCTGATAGCATGGCTGGGTGGGTTTGACTGCTTAAATGACGCCCTGTAGCTGGGCCTGGGATGTCAATAGGCTGTAGCTGCGGACCTCCAGAGCTCCACTCCATTGACAGGGTTGTCTCTTTCTTAGTATTATATGGCAGTGACGACACCTGCTTACACTCTGGTTAAGATTTGGGCTGGGGGAGGGTTATCTGAGTCAAGTTAAGTAAACCAGGTGACAAAAGCCTGCAGTCCAATTGGCTGTCCAGCAGAGCTACTGAATTGTGGAGCTGTAGAGGTCTGCAGCAGGACCCATCTTCTGGGAGGAGATATTGGGACAACTTAAGTATCAGCTAACAAAATAAGTGTGTTTGAGTGGAAGGTCATTTCTTCTTTAGTGAGCTCTTCATATTACTTTTTATTCTGCTTTCCTTCATAAATTCATTCATTTGTATGCTGAGCAGTGTCACAGGGAAGCTGGAGCCCATCCCATCAAGCACAGAGCAGAAGGCAGGATCAATCAGACACACAGACACACTAAGGTTAATGTGGCATTGCCAGTCCACCTACCCTGCATGTCTTTGATAGATAGATAGATAGATAGATAGATAGATAGATAGATAGATAGATAGATAGATAGATAGATACTTTATTAATCCCAAGAGGAGCTCTGAATCAGTTCATGGGTGGGCACACTGCTGAGAGACTATTTATAAAGCATTGATGCCTGACGGCCTCAACTCACCCAGTTCTGGTCGCTGTCTGTGTGGAGTTTGCATGTTCTCCATTCAACCCCTCATGGTTTTCTTCTGCTCTTCGCATAGCCCATAAACTAAACGGACATTATGGAGGGCTGTGAGTGTGACTGAAGCTGTCCGCCGTCGGAGCGGTTTGTATTGCTCTATGGGCTCATAGTTGTTTTATTAGTTTTTTAGCTTAATTTTTCTGTCCACGCATTGAAAGACAGGTGCACCTGCCCTTGTGATTTGCCATCCCGGACTGATTTATTATACGCTTCTATAAAGATGTCCATGACATGACTAGCTATCCGTTCTGACGGCCACCTGATTGCGCGGCTAACGGTTCAGTGGAGGACGGACTACCCGCACGTGCACCCACCACACTACACTGCCCTCTGCGCCCCTCGCCCTTTTCCCCTCGTTTCCAGGGTACAGGCAGGTAGAATTTGAGGGTGCAACCCCCAGATTTTCGAGACCGGGCACCATACAAACTTGAGATGCGCTTTTGGTGAAGCACTGCGGGCGCAGGACTGAACGGGCTGCCGGTGTGTCACCGAGGGTGCCATGTGTCCCGCTGGACACGACAGTCGCCAGTCCCGCGGTTTTCAAGGCTGAGAATTCATTTTTTCCGCGATTCGTAAAGTTGGCTGCACATCCATCCCCATCAGGCTCCTCGGACGCGACTGCGCTGACCTCAATTTGTAAGCTTATAACGTAAAAACAAACAGAGATGTCTGAATTCATTACGTGGGATTTATTTCTTTATAATCCGCTCGGTAATAATCTCAATCTGCGTCCCGGCTTTACTGGTTGCTCGCCAAAATGTTGCTTTTAAGTTATGGCAGAATGTCCAGAAATGCGTGCCGCTCGTTCTCCTAATCGGCTAAACAGTTGAAGCCCCTGCGAGTCCCCGTGGGTGCCGATTACCGGCTGCTGTGTGCCTCTCGTGCCCACTGGGCATCATTACATAAATGGCATCCTGGCACTAGCAAAACAAATCCTGCCATGCCGGGACTCTGTAGCAAGGGGAAATTTGTCTTTATTACCTTGTGTTTTATTATCTGCGTTTTTGTGTTTTGCGAATTTTTAATTTACTACACTGTGATGTTTTCTTGTGTTTGGCCCGACAATGAAGCCCCCCTTAGCGGTCAAAGGGGAGAAGGGTCGGCACCCGTCCTGAGGGTTCTCGTTTTATCGGACACGCATCTGCTGGGCGCCATCAATGGACACTGGTTTGACAAACTGCGAAGGTAGGCAACGTTTTACTTATTAAGTCGGGTCGTCTATGTGGAGGTGTCAGTGGTAGTAGTTGAAAGGTGGGGGGGTACATGCACTGTCATTAAATGTAAATATTAAATCTGAAACTGCTACATTTATTAAAGCACTTAACTTAGCTGGAAATGTTGATGCCTACCTCTCAAAACGTCTGCCGTTTCTAAAAGTGAGCAGAAAAAGGGGATTCATAGACGAGACCACCGGATTTGATTTATAAAATAACAATTGTGGTATTGCGCTGGAGAGGCATGGTGGCGCAGCGGTCTACAAGCCTGCCTCACGGCTTTAGCTTACTGTCTGGAGTGCCCCCAACGTCTGAAAGACCATCTTCTGGGGACCCCCTGCTTCCTTCCATAGCCAAAGATGTGCGCTCATATTTAGATTATAAATGTAAATACAAATCGTCCGCGATGAGTGACCCGCAGCATTTAATAAACCGGCAGTCTGTTCAAGAATCCTCTGACCTGCTGGGCAACAGCAAATTTGGACTGAGGTCAAGGGTATCGGACCCCTGAAATAAACCAGGAGGGTTTTCTTACACTGCTTGGTGCCACTTATTTTTGTTACCAGCTTATTTATTATTTTACATTTTATACATACTGTAATGTAACAGAAGCACTAGTGCCTTAACACTCCATATAGTCTTAAATGTAAAGATGCCAAAGTGATTCTTCAGAGAGATGCCAATTTAAGAGTTCCAAAGAATTCATCATCGTGAAGGTTCGAGGAGGAACATTTATTTATTTAGATCTGTAACATGTTCCATAACTAGCCATGAATATTTGATAGCATTTCAAAAATGCAAATAGGTTCCTGATTTAAAAAGGACTTGTGCTGCTTACAATAACACTGGATACGTTCAGGTGTTCTGTTCATGTCCTGCTAGGTCACTCGTCATACATGAAAGATTTCTGTTTGGTCCACATATTGGAAAACAGTTTAAAGCCCAAAAAACCAAATTCATATGAAAAGAGCCTTTGACAGAATGAAATGGTGCTTTGTCAAGTGACGCTTCTGGGAGAAACCATGCCTTTTAGTCCAGGGCTGTCTTACCAGCATCATAGACCCCGGGACAAAATTGTGCACTGGGACCCAAAACAGAAACATACATAGGCATCAGAGACATCATGGACCCCCGGCCCTTTGTACCCATGTGTTAAGATGGCCTGGTGTAGTCCAATGTAAGGGGCACTCAGACACACACCTGCATAGGGCCAATCTGGATAGATAGAGAAAACGATAGGAAAGGCACTATATAATGATAGATAGATAGATAGATAGATAGAGATAGATAGATAGATAGATAGATAGATAGGAAAGGCACTATATCATGATAGATTGATAGATAGATAGATAGATAGATAGATAGATAGATAGATAGATAGATAGATAGATAAGACACTATATGATGATAGATGATAGATAGATAGGAAAGGCACTATATCATGATAGATAGATAGATAGATAGATAGATAGATAGATAGATATGAAAGGCACTATATCATAGATAGATAGATAGATAGACAGATAGGAAAGGCACTATATCATGATCGATAAATAGATAGACTCAAGCAAAAACAACTGAAACTTGTTTGTGGAAATGTGGCTGTCAGTTTAGAAAATTTGAAGATTATGCAAGGTATTACAGGTATTAAGGCTGAAAGTCCACAATGCTGATGTGTCGGATGGAGTTTGTGGGGGGAAAACATACAAAAAGCAATGCAGACTCCACACAGTGACCAGGATTTGAATCAGGTTATGAAATTTACAAGGCAGCCGAGCTAACCACTGTACCACTGTGCTGTCCATATTATATTATATTATATTATATTATATTATATTATATTATATTGCCACTTCCTCATGATGAATCTGCCAGCACTCAGTCATTGAAGGCACATGCTATTCCAAAAACATCGGGTGCAAGCCAGGAACCAAGCATGGCCAGCAGGGCGACTGTCCATTTTAGAGCCACTCACTCACCCACCCACTGGCACTCACACCACATCACATTAGAATGCAAACAACCTGAACAGCATGTGCTTGGGATGTTGGAGGAGATCGGATTATTTTTACTAGATTAGATGATGTAATCATTTTAATGATTAAATTCTGATTTCTTTTAATACAATTCCACTTTCCTCCCTTTATTACCATCTTTAGACCTTACCCTTGTACATGGGGTCTCAGGTATTTTTATACTGTAGTCATAATGAAACACACAGGTACAGCTTAACACAGCATCATGTCACTTATGCTCCTCTTCATACTCTAAATCTGCTTTGCTGTTTTTTTAGATGAACGTCAAGGAACAGGACAGAATAATATGCACTGACAAGTCGCCTGTGGTTTTGTTTTACTTTTTCCTGTTGTGCTCCCTTTAAAACAATTCAGTCATCACAACTTGACATTTCTCACAGTCATGCATAAAAACATCCTCCTTGCAGTCCTTGTAGAACCATTGGCAGTCGTCTTCAATATATTAAGCATGAGTGTAATATTTGTAAATATAAATTCACATTTCTTGCTTTGCTACATTTGTTCCTTTGGAGTGTTAAAATCATTTTTAGTAAAGAATTGCACATGAACTCAGTGATTTTAGTTTTATTTAAATGATTTTGAAATTTAAAACCTTCCATTTTGTGAACTCTGCCGCCATTTAATTTTTCAGATGTTGTTAACATGTCAATATGACCTTATCCCAGTGAAATGCTTTCTGGCTTAGGGCAGAAAGCTCGTTTCCCTATAGTCGGCAGTGTATTGGAGCTGAAACAGACAGAAGTGTCTGTCATCTTCTATTTGTCACTCTACACATTTGATTGCAATATTTCTTAATATTCTGCATTTGTACATTTGAGGTTAGTTTGGCTAAATAAACACATCTTCCTGGAATTGTGCACAGTGGCCTCAGATTCAGTAGCCTTCACCCAAGGTCAGCCGGGTTAGCCATATTGATGATCCGAGCTCATGTGTAGAATGTCACTAAACATTAGCTCTGGTTTGTAACGTATCAGTCCTGATTCGCTGCTGTCTAGCCATGCATGTGCAAACATACGCTTGACAATACGATGCCAACAGTGCAGCATTGAACTACAGGTCATTAAACACGAAGCACCCTGCTTCTCCATCCAGCATTTGCAATCGTGTTTTAAATATTGAGACAACTGCTTTTAATTTTCAAACCTCATACTTAATGAGCTATTAAAGTGGTGAGTAATACAAGATAAGTTTAACTTAAAATTAGGATTAAATAATACTCAACAAAAATAAAATACAAATACAATTTTCTGAAAGTATACAGTAAACCCTTGTTTATTGCGGTTAATCCGTTCCAGACTCTACCGCGATAAATGAATTTCTGTGAAGTAGGATTCTTTATTTATAAATCGAATATTTTTGCAGTTAGAGCATAAAAAACCTGTTTATGATCTTCTAAATACATTTAACATTATTAGAGCCCTCTAGAAATGAAATAACACCCGTTAGTCAAATGTTTAAACTGTGCTCCATGACAAGACAGAGATGACAGTTCCGTCTCACAATTAAAAGAATGCAAACATATCTTCCTTCTACCAAAGGAGTGCGCGTCAGGAGCAGAGAATGTCAGAGAGAGAGACAGAGACAGAGAGAGAGAAAAGCAAACAATCAAAATCAATAGGTGCTGTTTGGACTTTTAAATATGCAAAGCACCACCGGACAAAGCAGCTGCGAGGAAGGGAGCAAAGTGAAGTTGGTCTTTCAGCATTTTTTAGAGGAGCGTCCGTATCCTCTAGGCCAGTGTGCGAACAGCCCCTCTGCTTACACCCCGCTGTCAGGAGCAGAGAATGTCAGAGAGAGTGAGAGAGACAGAGAAAAGCAAACAATCAAAAATCAATACGTGCTGTTTGGGCTTTCAAATATGCAAAGCACCGTGCAGGAAGCATATCATATATTTTTTAGTTTTATTTAATACGTAATACGTGCACTGATTGGGTAGCTCCTCAGCCATCCGCCAATAGCATCCCTTGTATGAAATCAACTGGGCAAACCAATTGAGGAAGCATGTACCATAAATTAAACGACCCATTGTCCGCAGAAATCCACAAACCAGTGAAAATTCCATGATATATATTTAGATATGCTTACATTTAAAATCCGCGATGGAGTGAAGCCGCGAAAGTCGAAGTGAGATTTAGCGAGGGATCAGTGTAAATGTATTAAAACTCGTCCTGCATCACTGGCTGTCCCCTTCATCCTCCAGGTCCATCCGGATCGCTGACTGCATTCCTAGCACCTTTAGTGGAAACTCAGACTTGTTCTTTCTTTAGAGTTAGAGGCGTAGGCCCATTTTTACTGCTTCTGCCTTCTTTGTCATTGTCATGTTCGTACTTTTTTCAGGGTCAGTATATTCTCTTCTCTTCTGTCTCGCTTCTGATATTCTAATTATAACGTTGTACCCGTCAGCAGTGCACTAAAGTTCCAGACTGGCATTTATCCAGCATCAGCTGCCATAGGGTCCGTCCACTGTGCACACACTGGAAAACATAAGTTGTGGTGCGTAAGGGCAATTCTGTTGCCATTCATTAAGAATGTCTACCACAGCTACTGGAGTTGAATAACAGGCAGGCTTAGATGGTACGAATGCTTACGTATGTGAGACGTTATTAAAGAGGCTACTTGCAACGAATGAACCCCCCCTCCCCCCTCTCGTTGTGAAAGCTTCTTTAATCGATTGTGATCTTTGTTAAAGGCTTAGATTGCTGGACAACTGTTTGCAAGCAGTTTCTTCAGGTCATTTTGTTGTAGCTGGTTAAATCTTGTCCCATCTTGGTCCTCCTACTACAATTAGCTCACAGACAAGAAGTTCAAGTTCAGTAGTGTGCCTCAGAACTTTGGTCTTCTTCAGATACTGATGTCTGCCTGCTCACAACCTCAAACCTCACAACACAACTGTTCACAAATCTTCATCCAGCTTTGCAGCAGCAGCAGCAGCAGTTGGTTAACTCATCCTTGCTCTTTCCATGTCTGTCCTTCAACCCAAATGTTCAAATTACAACTCACAAGAGTCACTCAGTAGTCAGTTGAAATCACACCACACTTGTAATTCTCATCATAGCACCTCAACTACTTCGGGTCCACGTCCCCGGGGCATCTGTAGTATATGACTCCAGAATCATCTTGAATTACGAGGTGTGATCAAAAAGTAAGATGAATGTTGATGCAGGGCACCATCCAAGAGCAACGCAAAACAATTCAATGCAGGTTCTGACATGTCCATCCTAGAGCCTTGTTTGTGACAAGTTTCAGCTTGCTTGAAACTGTCAGTCGTCTGTGAGTCACTGTTAAGTGTTTTTCAAGTTTGTCGTTAATAATGGATATCGAGCAACGCATGTACATGAAATTTTGTTTCAAATTGCAAAAAGCTCAGGAAACCCATCAGGCTTGATTGATTTCGTAATGGATGTGACTCGGTGGAAGACGAAAAAAGATCAGGATGTCCTTCAACATCAATAACCAAGGAAAATGTTGAAATAGTTTAATTCTTCATCAATATAACACTCCTTGTCACACATCCCTTCTAGTACGACAATTTCTGTCAAATAAAAACATTATGCTGTGTCCACATCCACTTTATTCGCTGGATCTGGCACCGTGTGACTTCTGACTGTTCCCTAAATTGAAAAAGACCATGAAAGGCCAATGATTTCAATCCATTGAGGACATCCAGGCAGCCACGACAACCCAAATAAAGACACTCTCGAAAGAAAACTTCCAGAACAGCCTCGCAAAGTGGCAGGAGCGTTGGGGTAAGTGCATTCGAAGTGGATTTTGAAGGTTACTAGTAGTTGTAAATCTTTTACTGCAATAAACGTTCCTTTTTAAAGCATTCACCGTATTTTTTGATCACACCTTGTATATGTGTGGTCGGTGTTTGACTAGTAAAATGTAAGTGCCATGTTTTTTCTTTTCTATTATATTTGCCATTATTTCTTTTGAGACCTTTTATGCTACACGCATACAAATAAAGGTACCAGAGTGGTCTTTGAGAGCGATGCCATAGCGGAGCCATTTTTGGTTCTCAAAAAGACCCATCTATATGAAGATTTCCGAAAGAAAGAACCTTTATTTATTTAGATCCCTAAAAAGCTCCACAGAGTAAATAACTCTGAATAGATGGTAAAAGATTTGTGAAATACCAATGGGTGATGATTTTAAAAGGACTCTTGCTGCATGTAATAACACAGGCCAAGTTCCGGTTTTCTAAATCTGTTAGTGTCCTGCTAGACAGCCTACCGTATGTTAAAGATTTCAGTGTTTTTCTGCATATTAGGAAGTTTTTCAAAGCAGAAAGAACAAACATCATATGCAAAGAGCCCTTCTCAGAATGGAATGGTGCTTTGTCAAATCACAGTTCTATGAGGAACCAGGCAAGCCAGAAAAGAATCATAAGGTGTGTGAAAATGATTCAACTCGACACACAGAAAAAGGTTTTTGGGTAGCCACCTGTGTGCCTAAATCGTGACTGCAAAAAGGCCAAGTTTGTAGTACAGTAATCCCTCCTCGATCGCAGGGGTTGCGTTCCAGAACCCCCCGCGATAGATGAAAATCCGCGAAGTAGAAACCATATGTTTGTATAGTTATTTTTATATATTTTAAGCCCTTATAAACTCTCCCACATTGTTAACATTATTAGAGCCCTCTAGACATGAAATAACACCCTTTAGTCAAAAGTTTAAACTGTGCTCCATGACAAGACAGAGATGACAGTTCTTTCTCACAATTAAAAGAATGCAAATAGATCTTCTCTTCAGGAGCAGAGAATTTCAGAGAGAGAGAGAGCGCGCAAAGAAAAGCAAACAATCAAAAAATCAATACGTGTGCTTTTAAGTTTGCGCGCATTTTTTAGAGGAGCGTCAGTATCTTCTAAGCAAACAGCCTCTGTGCAAACAGCCCTCTGCTCACATCTCCTCCGTCAGGCAGAGAACGTCAGAGAGAGAGAGAGCGAGATTAAAGCAAACCATCAAAAAATCAATAAGTGTTCTTTTGGAAGCACCGCGATAAAGCGGCATTTCTTAGAGGTGCCTCCGTATCCACTAGGCAAACAGCTTCTATGCAAACAGCACCTCTGCTCACAGCCCCTCCGTCAGGCGCAGAGAATGTCAGAGAGGGTGAGATGGAGGCAGAGACAAGCAAACAATCGAGCACCGCGCAGGAAGCATATCTTATAGCATTGAGGAGTTTTAGTTAATATGTAATACATGCTCTGATTGGGTAGCTTCTAAGCCATCCGCCAATAACGTCCCTTGTATGAAATCAACAGGGCAAACAAACTGAGGAAGCGTGTAGCATAAATTAAAAGACACATTGTCCGCAGAAATCCGCGAACCAGCAAAAAAATCTGTGATATATATTTAGATGTGCTTACATTTAAAATCCGCGATGGAGTGAAGCCGCGAAAGTCGAAGCGCGATATAGTGAGGGATTACTGTATAGTTGTGTACAGAATTGAGTCCAAGATCAAACTGATTACAAAGGGAGGTTGTTGGGGATTTTAAGGCAGGTCAGCGGAAGTGATGTCATTGGTGCCGGAGCCGGAAGTGACATCTTCATGGCCGGAACCAGAAGTGACGTCTTCAGGCTCAGGTAGAATTTCCTGTATTTGACCTGCAGGAATATCAGAGGAAAGATTAGCGCACCCCGCCGCCCCCTGGCCTGGTGTAGAATTACCTTTGATTGGTCCCTCTAGCTGTCTCCCGTACGCATGTGTGTGACTACTGCCATTGAAGAAGTGGTAGTTTTAAGAGTAGTGTAACCGGTGTAGTGGTTGCTACCTCATTCAAGTCAATGGATGCTCATTAAAATAATTAAGAAAATATTTATCACTGCAAACATTTGCTCTCAGAAGCCCTGTATGTCTAGTTTATCTTTTTTTTTGCCATGGAGAGAAGGCTTTGCCCATACATACCATGCCTGATGAAGCCTGTGAACAACTTCTGCATCAAACGCACTGCTGTTTCTACTATACACTATAGAGTAGTGCCAAGAATTTAAACCAGACCCCCGGACCTTGCTTGCTCACCACCAAACACTGGACCTGCAAAAATGCATCCCTCCATTTCTGCACCGCACTGGACCCTCACAGCAACACAAGAAGCTTTTCGAGCCAAAGGACACAATATAAAGCAAAAGCAGTCTTGTATTTAAAGTGCTGTCGGCCTTTATTATCCCCTACTGCTACAGTGAAATGTGTTGTTCTTCAATTACACAGCATTGGTTTGCTATTTGTAATGTAGTAAAGTTGTAATAACTCACCACCTAGAAATCAGGTCTTCCTTTGGCCCTTTACTCTTTCAATAATTGTTGTCTCTCTCCCTTAAAGAAAATAAAGTGGACAGATAACCTGCTGTTCATCTTCAGACCACAACTAGTTTTCAAGCTTGCAGATTTTCTCCTGCAATCCGCCATATGTCTTGCATGGATATTTATGTCCTGAACAAGCTGAGCAAACAGGAGAAAAAAAATCAAAATAATAATTCTTCCTATGTACCTGCTAGATCATCAATTTTTGGACTCAGTGTCAGAGATTGCACACCTTTACAAAATTATTAACCACGAGTCTTTCAAAGGGCAAAATGTTACACACCATTACAGAATTATTACTCATAAGCCTTTCAAAGGAAAACAAAAACATATTTATTAGGAGAACTACAGGAATTTAGAATCATAATGAACAATCATCTAAACTAGAAGGGCAAGCTAAAATTCATGGCAACCTAAAAAGAGTAACACTCCAAAGATCAGTGTCAGAAGCTGTAATTTAAACTAGGAATGACTGCCTATGAAGGAAGGCACAACAATGGCAGAGCCAAAGCAGAAATCAGGCAGCAGCCATTTACACGGAGAATTGCTTTGATACACAGACATCCAGCAACAATGATAGCTGGAATGACAAGTCAGAGACAAACAGATACTCCATAGGCCACTGGAAAGGTAAGTGAGGCAGGAAGAAGATTGCTCATAGTGTCCATATATTAATGCTGGACTTGTTTTAACTGTGGGCTTAAACTGAAGTCTGAGTACGGAACTTGTAGCTGGGAGGCATGTTGGCCTTGCCATTTGCAGTTCTTGATTTTGTTGCTGGATCATGTCAGTTTAAATGACTGAAAATCACTGAGTGTGTCCAACTTCCCGACTGTGTGCTATCCTTCCAGTACAGTTGTGCTCAGCCCTTTTTCTGACAGCGCATAGCGTGCTACTTGAGAAAGCCTGTGCTGTCTGAAAGGTTAACAGAGTACAGGAAGTTCAACTGCAATCTCAGCCTTTTTTTCTTGTTTTCCATTCTCTTATGGTGTTTGAAACACGAGACAGCAGATAAATGAGCTTTTCTTCTGTTTGTGAGGTCCAAAGTCCTTGTGTTCCTTATTCCTCGTCGCTGCAGTATGTGAGCTGTACTTCTGGATGAGCATTCGTTGGCTGAGATGTCATGCACACCAGCCCATCCATGTGACTGAAGACAAAATAAAACAGGTTTGATTTTGTTGGAGTTGTGGGCTGCGTTAGACTGAGTCACAGAGCATTACACATTACGTGACAGCCTTCAAAGGAACACGCCACCATCTGCCTCCAACTTACCTCAGCTTATGTAAGGACTACACCTGAACATCTCTAAAACGTCTTCTAATGTAGTATGGCCTTTAGAAATCACCTAGTACAAAGTCAGTTTCTGCTGCTGTGGCAGGCCACACGAAGCCTGGATTTGATAAAATCATCTCATGGTGGGAGGGTTGAATTTGTGAATGAGCTAGACAAAGACCAATCCATAACTGACCTTCATGAATATTCTAAATAAATTAGAGTTCTTCACCAATAACAGGGATAGCAGAACTCACTCCTGGAGTCAGGCCTGGCAGTGATGTTCACTGGTGAGCACATAGTGGCAAGCTGATCCATGCAGGCCAGGCTGCTTCAACCCAAAAGGCGCGACCATTTAGGATCAGCACCTACAAGGCAAAAAGGTGAGGGTCAAGTGCAATGCCAGTCAAATGACAGGAAAGAGTGGGATGGACCCAAAGTTGTTAAAACATACCAATGAAAACTGGCAATTGGGATGTGGAATGTAACATCACCCGAGAGTAAGGAGACAAAACTAATGCTGCAGGTTGAAAAACTTTAGCTAAACATTTGAAAGGGAAGTGTGGAGAAACTCAGAAGCTCCTGGCAGAGTGTTGTACAGCTAGAGTTGGCTTTTGTCTTCATGTGTTTACCAAATTTCTATTCAGAAATCTTTTCCATGTATTGACTCTGTACCCTACTGGGACTCTACGGCACTCAAAGAGAGAATGACAGAGAAACGTGGAAGGGAATGATTTAGGCGGAAAACAGCCCAGCTGATCTAAACTTAGATTATGAATTGTTGTTGGATATATAGTATATGCATGTCATGGACTGTACCTAACAAATACAATTTTCAAACACAAGGTTTCTTATATATTTACCTGGGACCAAAGTACCTTGATCCAGAGGTACATTTTTTCTTTCTTGTTCACTGAAGCTTTATCTGGTTTCCTGATATTTCTCAACAGGTTTCTGATATTTATTAACCCTAAGATGGATGCTGTATTATAATTTAGAATGCATAGTAGCTACGTTACTCCTAAATAACTATGTGGCCCACCCCTAAGTCTAATTTTTCTTCCACAGTGTGGTAAGGTATCCACTTTCAAAATATAATATTTGCATCTCTGCTGTTTGTGGATAATGCTGTCCTGTTCCACCTCATCAGACTTGGATCTTCATTGAGAATTTACAGATGTTTTACTCGATCATGGGAGTGAAGCTGGAGAGAAGTCCACTGATTAATCTACAACCCCATCTTCAGCTATGATCCCAATCTTAGTGCTGTGACAGAAAGAGTGACATCACCATTACAAGCCTCTGAAATGTAATTGTTGCTCAGAATTGCTGGGCTTACTTTCAGTGACTGGGTGAGGAGTTCAACAATATAGGCGTACATTGCAGTGGAGCATCTTCTTTTCTGCATGGAGACAAGCCAGTTGAGGTGGTTTGAACATGACGTTAGCATACCCACAAGAATCCTCCTACATGGAGGTGATGTTAGGCACAGCCCAGTGGGAGAGGACCAAGTGACAGTCCTAGTATGTATTATAGTTTTTGAGTGTCTGGGTATTCACCAGGGAGGACCGGAGAAAGTTATTGGGCATAAGGAGGCCTGATAAGAATTTCATAAGTGCAGGGGGCATGGGATCCTGTCCAGTCTACAAAGTTATGGGTCTCATTTATAAAGCTTGCAGATGCAAAAAAGAGGCTCACAATGTGCGTATGCAACCTCACATGCAAACATGGAGATTTATAAAATTACACTTGATGGAAGAATTTGCATACAGTTGCGCTTGAAAAATTTTCTATATTTCTGCATAAATATGACCTAAAACATTATCAGATTTTCACTCAAGTCCTAAAAGTAGATAAAGAGAAACCAGAGACAAAAATATTATACTTGGTCATTTATTTATTAAGGAAAATGATTGAATATTACATATTTGTGAGTGGCAAAAGTATGTGAACCTTTGCTTTCAGTATCTGGTGTGATACATACCGCAAACCCCCATCCCCCACCCCCAGCCCCTTTGCAGCAATAACTGCAACTAAACGTTCCGGTAACTTTTGATCATTCCTGCACACCGGCTTGGGGGAATTTTAGCCCATTCCTCCGTACAGAACAGCTACAACTCTGGGATGTTGGTGGGTTTCCTCACATTAGCTGCTCACTTCAGGTCCTTCCACAACATTTCAATTGGATTAAGGTCAGGACTTGGCCATTCCAAAACATTAACTTTATTCTTCTTTAACCATTCTTTGGTAGAACGACTTGTGTGCTTAGGGTCGTTGTCTTGCTGCATGACCCTCTTCTCTTGAGATTCAGTTCATGGACAGATGTCCTGACATCTTCCTTTAGAATTCTCTGATATAATTCAGAATTTATTGTTCCATCAATAAAGGCAAGCCGTTCTGGCCCAGATGCAGCAAAACAGGCCCAAACCATAATACTACCACCACCATGTTTCACATATGGGATAAGGTTCTTATGCTGGAAAGCAGTGTTTTCCTTTCTCCAAACATAACGCTTTTCATTTAAACCAAAAAGTTCTATTTTGGTCTCATCCATCCACAAAACATTATTCCAATAGCCTTCTGGTTTGTCCACGTGATCTTTAGCAAACTGCAGACGAGCAGCAATGTTTTCTTTGGAGAGCAGTGGCTTTCTCCTTGCAACCCTGCCATGCACACCATTGTTGTTCAGTGTTCTCCTGATGGTGGACTCATGAACATGAACATTAGCCAATGTGAGAGAGGCCTTCAGTTGCTTAGAAGTTACCCTGGGGGCCTTTGTGACCTCGTCGACTATTACACGCCTTGCTCTTGGAGTGATCTTTGTTGGTCGACCTTTCCTGGGGAGGGTAACAATGGTCTTGAATTTCCTCCATTTGAACACAATCTGTCTGACTGTGGATTGGTGGAGTCCAAACTCTTTAGAGATGGTTTTGTAACCTTTTCCAGCCTGATGAGCATCTTTTTGTGAGGTCCTCAGAAATCTCTTTTGATCATGCCATGATACACTTCCACAAACTTGTGTTGTGAAGAGCAGACTTTGATAGATCCCTGTTCTTTAAATAACACAGGGTGCCCACTCACACCTGATTGTCATCCCATTGATTGAAACACCTGACTCTAATTTCACCTTCAAACTAACTGCTAATCCTAGAGGTTAACATACTTTTGCCACTCACAAATATGTAATATTCGATCATTTTCCTTAATAAATAAATGACCAAGTATAATATTTTTGTCTCATTTGTTTAGTTGGTTTCTCTTTATCTACTTTTAGGTCTTGAGTGAAAAACTGATGATGTTTTAGGTCATATTTATGCAGAAATATAGAAAATTCTAAAGGGTTCACAAACTTTCAAGCACAACTGTACATTTTACAGAAACTCTGAGCCATGTGTACGGAACATTATGGGAAAACTGGGAAACGACGACACCCTTGATCAAGTAGGGAAATGCAACCAAACCAACTAAATGACAACACACACACATAATAATACGTATCACCAAGCTGTTATTCTAATGTGCGTTGAACTGACAAACATATTACACTTCATTGTGATGAATAAGATGCATTTTAGTTTCCTTCTAGGAGGGCCAATGCTGCGTATTTGTACTAAAGAACTTTTTTGGTTATTCATTCGTTTGTATCAGCTACCTGTTGCCACTACTCAGGGACAGGCCTGCAGGATGTGAATATCTTAGCCAAGTTTCACTTTGTCATGCCTGCCATGTTAGGAGCCATTAACCAACCGATGAAATGCTAAATCTAGTTTACATACGGTGTGGGTGCACATACAGTACATAAAATATAACGTTTTTGTCAACATAAAAAAGCAATTTGTAACAGTGTCCGTTTTCCTAATGTAATCAGAGCAATTTAATGCACTCATATTGCAATAAGGACACCCAGCAAGAATGAAGCTGCTTTTGCTAACCGTGAACAGTGACATTCCATTAATGTACAAATCATCCATGATGCTAAGATGAGACTGACAAAACTCATGGCTCAGTGGCCAGTGTCAACTTGTGATTCATTTATTTTGAGGCAAAGTATCTATGATGGACATGATGGTGCTGAACATGGTGGCTGGTAACTGACTGAGCTGTCAGTGTTTCATGTGGCCTGTACTATTCATTGTAAGAGCAGTCATGTCATTACATATGCCAAGTGACAGTGGCGACCCACTCAGACTCTGGTCCCTTATGCCACAATGCAGAGGAGAGGCGATGTTATGCCACACATTTCACATTGAACATTTAATCCATCTGTAATGTAAATAAACATCCACGTAATCTCGTGCTCTGACCTCGAAATGTCATGCAAAAAGACAATTTCTCTTCGGGGATTAATACAGTGTACCAGAATCCTTTGGGGTCAAGAAGTCAGTAGTTGAAGGTCAATCACAGCTTGAATGCTGCATTACTGCCTTATTTCAACTTCCACCGTGCACCACAACTGATGACTTACTGGAGCGTCTCAGTCAGAGACAACAAACACCAAGGCGTCTACATCTTGTGAGTACTGTGTGATGTTATCTGGATCCGTTAAACATCAACCCCAACTTTCACAACTCTGGTTTGTATGGTTTCTCTGTAGCCTTCATGTTTGTTGAGAGTGCACCAGCAGGTGAACCTGTCCAATATTTTTTTCTTCCATGGTGAGCAACTCCACGTTATTAACCCACTGTGTTACTTGTGGGATTTTACAATGTTGCTTGTTTCCACAGGGAATGGCAGATGGAAAGAGCATTCCAAACAGCTTTGTGGCTCCTACAACCTGAGATCGTGTTTATTCTTGGAGACATCTTTGATGAAGGGAAATGGAGTTCACCAGAGGTATCTGCCGTTATGTATGTGTCTGTAGCATTAGCAACATTCAAACAGACAGACGTAGCATGCCAAGTGACCAAACATCTATAAGGCTTGTAAAATCATAAATCGATGGGTCGAAGGATTTTTGATGGGAATAAATTGACAAAGCTGGAGTCCATCTGAAGTTATTCTGTGAATGGTTTCTCATTTTCTATTAAGCTCGTCAAAACAATTTATGCTCATTGAAAAATTCTTTATAAGGGCAATAATTTAATTGTGTTTTCTGAATATTCACATCCTACATTGCCTGACATATAGAAAAGATTAATGCAGGTCAACAAGTGGAGTAGAAAGAAAAGTTGAAATGTACAAGAAAACTTATGAAGGCACACATCCCTGGGTAAGCTAATTTACTTGTTAAAAACACACCATTGGAGGAATGGCACGATCGATTATAACACAGACACAGAGAGCTCCCTCATCAGACCTCCACAAAATCAGACACAAAGATACATATTTAATTTCTGAAAACAGAAAATATACATGTGCATTTTTATGTGAGGCGCTGCAATGTTGCATCGCATGACATCACAGGCAACAGATTTAAATGCTTGAAATCAGCAAAAGTCAGCAAGAAGACAATGAGGAGTTGCTTCATGATAAGAAAAAGAAAAGAACTAAACAAAACAACCATTCTTAAATCATCAGAGGAAGATGCAATTGACAAAATACTACCACTGAGTGTCATAACCAGAGATTTCTGTAAGTCAGGTGAATCGAGTATCACGACGAGCTCAACAGAAGAGGCTTCTTCTCCTTATCCACTTCTCCCCATTGTAGATGACCATGAGCTTAACAATGAACACGTGCAGAACAACCTGACAACCCTGGACTCAGGTAGAAAACAATGCACAGTATCAATGAATATAAGCAAATATTAACACTGGAGTCACAAAATGTTTCTTACATTAACTCCACAGCAGTTTTCCCCCTGAATTGCAACAAACTGCAAGGCACAGCACAGGTTTAATGGAATTTGATATCCGATGAAACATTTGGTTGAATGATTATTGACTTCAGCAGTGCGGCAGGTGAGTTTGAAGTATTGTATGGTAGAACATCCACACTAATTTTTGTAGGGACTGACAACAGAAAAGGAACTGTAAAAATGGAGGAAACTGTGAAGGATTTCCCAGAATTCCATTAGCACAGTTGTGAGGTGTTTTATTTATTTATTTATTTTTGCTACAGTTTTTATTATAATTAATAGTTGATTAAGTCTGAAGTGTCCTGAAGTGTCCTTATTTGGTCTATTTAACTATTTTCATTTTTGTTATTAATTTCCATGAACGTTGCTATGTTGTTGGAGGTAGCTGTGCCATATAAACCACCGGGTATAACTCTTGAATATGATTTTTGAAATCAAATAAGTCTACATTCACACTGCAGCTCCATTCTCATTTTTTCACAAGGAAGTAGAATTAAAACTTTTTAGAAAGCCTCTACTGTATATTGCTCTCATAACCATTCTTTTGCTTCCAAACATGCCCCATGGTGTTTTCAGAAGTCCTTTAGACCACTTGTTTCTATTTTAAGAAAAGCACAAACAAATCATAAAGGGTTTGGGGCACCAGTAAATGATCCCTATATTTGTGTTAGGAAATAAATAATAAGACACCAAGGAAGGGAGAACATCTTTCCAGGTGTGAGTCCAAACTGCCCAAAGATGGTGGTGGAGCCGGTTAGGCGAGTTAGAAGATGAGGTATCAAGTGAGTGGAAACTGGAAGTGACGTCAGTCGTCATCCTGCAGTCAATCGCTGGATCTGCAGACAGAACAACAGGAGCGGCATTAGGTGACTGCATCAGCCCTCGATTCGCGGAGTAATCACCATTTGACAAGCCCTAAAGTTGTCTCAAAACTGTGCGTGTGCTACACAATAGCAGTAATAAATGCACACAAACCAACAGCTCTGATGTTTCGTTTCCTGTTTCTCTTCCTCACTATCATAAGCTTAGAAATCCACAGACATTCTGCCCTAAAATAACATAAGGCAAAGCAGCAACCAGCGTCCACTTTCAGTCAGTCATATATCCTAACACAGGGTCACGGGGGTCTGCTGGAGCCAATCCCATCCAGCACAGGGCGCAAGGCAGGAACAAACCCTGGGCAGGGCGCCAGCCCACCACAGGGCACACACACCAAGCACACACTAGGGACAATTTAGGATTGCCAATGCACCTAACGTGCATGTCTTTGGACTGTGGGAGGAAACCGGAACACCCGGAGGAAACCCACGCAGACACAGGGCATTCCATTTTCAAACCTGCATATCCAGCTCGAGGTTGCACAGAGCCCGGGACCACGTTCGCAGCACAGCTCGGCAGTCCATTGGAGAGTATGGTCATAGACACCCACATTCATCACACTCACTCATACTGATCAAAGTTTTGGGGGACAACACGCATGGGTTGGGATGGAAACTCGCACTCCTATGGGGAGATCCTGCACGCTGCACACTGGCAGAGAGCTCAACCTCATTCAAAGGCACCAGCACTCGTGCTGCCACATATTCATTTCTGTTGCTTCCATTTCTTTAGTGTGACTAACTAAACTTGGTGAAAAACAAGATGAGTGACTGAATATAAACACAAAATCTGCGTATTAGGTAACGTAGTCTGACACCCCGACATCGGTGCACTGAAATTGCCAGGCTGCAGTGGCCACACATTTTTAATGACAGCAGCTTTTTTATTTGATACACTGTACTAATCCCTGAAGGGAAGTTGTTCTTTCTCATTTATTTGTTACCATCATAAAAAGGAGACACACACGCATAGTTGATCGCAATAGCAACTTGAACTTTTCAAATTGTCTGTGTTTCTAATCCACAAGCAGATATTCTTATAAATTTGGGTGCAGCAGATCAGCATATCGGCCTTGAGTTGCACCTGAGATGGGCAGGAGTGGAATAAGCACGGCCCCTGAACTTCCAGCAATGTCTGCCTCTGAACAAGGCGGGAGCGCTACTGCTTCAAATTCACACTACGGCCTTGAAAAGTGGGGAGACACGGCCAAGTTCAATGAAACGCCTTTGTGGAATTTTTCACTAGTGACGTCACTTCCATTTTGATCTTTGTTTCGATTTTCATCCTATATTTTAGTTTTCATTTTTAATTCTATTCTTTGTTTTTGCACTTTGACCTTCAGAGCCACCATAAGACTGCAACTTTTTCAGATGATATTCAATAACGGCATCGAAAAAACATGTGAAAAGGCAAAACATGGGAATGTTAAGTCAGATTTCCATTGGAAATGCTTTTTTTTCACTTAGGGCACCACACCAGTGACCACAGCCTGATTTGTGGAAACAATGAAACATCACTTCAACAACAACATTTATTTCTCTAGCACATTTTCATACAAATGATGTAACTCAAAGTGATTTACAGTAATCCCTTCTCGATCGCGGGGGTTGTGTTCCAGAACCACCTGCGATAGATGAAAATCCGCAAAGTAGAAACCCTATGTTTGTTTGGTTATTTTTATATATTTTAAGCCCTTATAAACTCTCCCATACTGTTAACATTATTAGAGCCCCCTAGACATGAAATAACACCCTTTAGTCAAAAGTTTAAACTGTGCTCCATGACAAGACAGAGATGACAGTTCTTTCTCACAATTAAAAGAATGCAAACATATCTTCCTCTTCAAAGAAGTAAAAATCAGGGGTAGAGAATGTCAGAGAGAGAGAGAGAGAAAAGCAAACAATCAAAAAATCAATACGTGCTTTTGTGCTTTTAAGTATGCCGAAGCACCAATAAAGCGGCATTTTTTAGAGGAGCCTCCGTATCAAACAAATACATCCGTGTGCAAACAGCCCCTCTGCTCACACCCCCTCCGTCAGGCAGAGAGAATGAGAGAGAAAGTGAGAGAGACAGAGAAAAGCAAACAATCAAGCACCGCATGGGAAGCATATCGTATATTATTGAGGAGTTTTATTTAATATGTAATACATGCTCTGACTGGGTAGCTTCTAAGCCATCCGCCAATAGCATCCCTTGTATGAAATCAACTGGGCAAACAAACAAACTGAGGAAGCATTTACCGTAAATTAAAAGACACATTGTCCGCAGAAATCCACGAACCAGCGAAAAATCCGTGATATATATTTAGATATGCTTACATTTAAAATCCGCAATGGAGTGAAGCCGCGAAAGTCGAAGTGCAATATAGCGAGGGATCACTGTACAGGATGAAGAAAGAGAGAAATGACAAAATAAATAAGAAAATAGAATTAGAGAACACTAATTAATCTATACTAATAAAAGGCAAAGCCCTCACTCACTCACTCACTCACTCATCACTAATTCTCCAACTTCCCGTGTAGGTAGAAGGCTGAAATTTGGCAGGCTCATTCCTTACAGCTTACTTACAAAAGTTGGGCAGGTTTCATTTCGAAATTCTACGCCTAATGGTCATAACTGGAAGGTATTTTCTCCATTAACTGTAATGGAGTTGAGCTGGAATGACGTGGGGGGGCGGAGTTTCGTGTGACATCATCACGCCTCCCACGTAATCACGTGAACTGACTGTCAACGCAGTGCGTAGAAAACCAGGAAGACCTCCAAAAAGCGCTTAAGAAAACATGCATTATATAATTGAGAAGGCAGCGAAACAATAAGAAGCGAGCGAGTGACATATAGTACCATATTCATGAGTGATGCTACCTCGGAAAGAAAGCACGGTGTAAACCTAAACTTTAAATTAAGTTCATAGACAGGCTGCCGCTGGCGTTTCACATGCCCACAGGTAATGCGGGATACAAGTTTAATGAGAGGACGCAGGATATAAACGAGAGTTTTGATCACTTTGTAACTAAGTTAAAATTGCAGGTGAGGGGCTGTGCTTATGCAAATTCCGAGAGACTGTGTTTGTGGGGGATTGACAGTTAAGGCGGGTGGGGGAGTCACGTCATCATATCCCCTCCCATTCATCTAATTTCGCTCTGAGCTGAGCTCCGCGGCTAACGCCGTCTTCCAAAACAAGTTCGTCAGACTGCCACCAAATACTCACAGAAAAATCCACAAGTTAATACACACGCTGTCTCTAGAGTTTCTACACACTGAATCCTCCACGCACTACTTACAAAAGGTCACATTGACAATCGTGTTACGTTATTTTTAAAAACTTTCCTTTTCTTAGCACAAGCACAGCTGAGAAGCTTCGATGCATGTGCTCCATAACGCGTTAAAAAATAATGCATTTAATCACACTTTGCATTACAAGCAGATTACATTGATCAGCGCATCCCGATTCATTTTACCCTCGCACCACCTTAGTTTGAGAAGAAGTATGAAAAAATATGAGGTTAACACAGAAAAACAGATCACCAATTCAAGCTTTATAAATAATCGATTCGCCATCAATAATTGTTTTGGTAAAGCCATCCTCCTTCCATTTTATAATTTTTCCGCCACTAGCCATGATTAAATGAATGGTAAAAAAGTAAGAGCAAAGCGAGGGTGACTTATTTTGGCAGGCATATATATGACAGCAACACTCATGACAATGTCAATCATGGTACGTTATTATTAAAATGTTTCCATTTCTTTTTCATTACTTCTTTAACACACTACTTCTCCGCTGTAGGGGTATTTTGATATATATATATATATATATATATATATATATATATATATATATATATATATATATCATATATCATATAATATATGAATGACCTCCAAAGATCGCTGAGACTTTTGATATCATGAACGAGTCTGCAAAAACTGTGGTCTCCTGCCCAGCAAAAGTCGAGCAGCGCCTTTGAGACAAAGTGAGCACTTTTAATTTTTTTCATCCTCCCCCTGCGCTATAGCCCAGACAAGTGCAAACACGGGACCCCTTTTCTACACCACGGCAAAATAATATTAAGGCGATTCACACTTTCTTTTGCACGTATACGATTATGAGGTCCTCACCCCGGATTATGAAGACACGCACACGAGTAGAGGACTGACAGTGCCATCACAGCCGATTAATGGCGGGACGTCTCACCAGTCTACACAAGACCCACCGCGACTGTCCCCAAAAGCCGATCATAACGTCAGCGAACACATCTCTCTATCTATACTAATAAAAGGCAAAGCCCTCACTCACTCACTCACTCATCACTAATTCTCCAACTTCCCGTGTGGGTGGAAGGCTGAAATTTGGCAGGTTCATTCCTTACAGCTTCCTTACAAAAGTTGGGCAGGTTTTATATCGAAATTCTACGCGTAATGGTCATAACTGGAAGCTGTTTTTCTCCATTTACTGTAATGGAGATGAGCTTGAACGCCGTGGGGCGGAGTTTCGTGACATCATCACGCCTCCCGTAATCACGCAGTACATAGAAAACCAGGAAGACCTCAAAAGCGCTGAAGAAAACATGCATTATATAATTGAGAAGGCAGCGAAACAATAAGAAGCGGCGAGTGACATATACAACCATATTCATGAGTTCTGCTACTGAAACAAAGCACGATGTAAACCTACACTTTAAATTAAGTTCATAGACAGGCTGCGCTGGCGTTTGTAATTTAGTGCCTGCCCATATAAGGCCGTCCGTCAGCGGCAATCCAATAGCAAACTCCACTAAATATTCACGGGTGAAGGACTGTGCTTATGCAGAGGAAGATGAGATGGTCAGGGTGGTGTTTGACACAAACTCAGCGAAACTGCGAGAGAAAGTTTTAAGTGCCAGGACTAAGGTAACATTAAATACAGCCATGGACATAGCACGAGATGGCGCCAGCACAGCTGGGAAACTTCGATGCATGTACACCGAGTGGCTCACGTGAACTGGCGCAGTGCACAGATAAAAAGCAACAGTTCCAAAGAGCTGAACAAAACCAATTACACAATTGAAAAGGCAGCAAAAATATGAAGCGTCTGATACATACAAGCATATTCATAAAT